>NC_083874.1:105322895-106541645 GCF_032452875.1 Bos javanicus
TCTCCTACATTGCAGAATTCTTTACCCGCTGAGTCACTAAAGAACAAAGTATGCCTCTCCATGTATTTGTTTAATTTTGTTTCTCTCGAAAGAATTCAAAAGATTTATTTACATATGTATCTTTTTGCCATATATGTTTACCACAACTTCATTATCCATTCATCTGCTGATAGACATTTGGGTTGATTCTTTGTCTCAGCTATTGTGAATAGTACTGCCATGAACATAGGGGTACACGTATCTTTTTAAATTACACTTTTGTCAAGATATATGTTCAGGAGTGAGATTGCTGGATCATATGGCAACTCTATTTTTACTTTTTTGAAGAACCTTCAAACTGTTTTCCATACTGGTTTCATCAGTGTACAACAGGAATGTACAGGAGGCTTTCCCTTTCTCTGCACCGTCTCCAACATTTTTTATTTGTAGTTTTTTTGACGATGATCATTCTGACTGATGCAAAGTGATGCCTCACTATGGTTTTGATTTGCGTGTTTCTAATAATTAGTGATGTTGAGTGTCTTTTCGTGTGCCTTATGGCCATTTGTATGTCTTCTTTGGAGAAATGTCTATTAAGGTATTCGGCCCATTCTAGGTTGGATTGTTTGTTCTGTTGTTGTTGAGTTATATGAACTATTTGTATATTTTGGAAATGAAGCCCTTGTCAGTTACATCATTTGCAAGTATTTTCTCCAGTCTATAGTTTGTCTTTTTGTTTTGATTTCTTTGCTGTACAAAAGCTTGTGAATTTGATTAGGTCTCATTTGTTGACTTTTATTTTTATTTCTGTTGCCTTGGGAGATTGACCTAAGAAAACAGTGGTACAATGTATGTCAGAGAATATTTTGCTGTGTTCTCTTCTAGGAGTCCTATGCTGTGGTGTTTTATATTTGTCCTTAAGCCACTTTGAGTTTATTTTTGTGTAAAACATCCCAATTTTAATATCAAGGAACCTAAGATTGAATAACTTGATTAACTGGCTATTTTGTCTAGAATTATTATTCAGACCAATATTACTCTGAAAGCCTTGCATTTAATTCTAAATTTTGTTCAAACTGTAATTATAAAACATGCATGTATGGTAGTATCACTTTAAGCTATTAAAAAGCAAAGCAAAACTGAGATACACAGGTAATATTCCATACCTGAGGAATCAGAACCTCCAGAAATGGGGCAACGTATCTGTCCTCAAAAAAATAATAACAATAACCCACTCAGGTGCACATACAAGGTGCACAAACAATATGCACAGGTTACTGATCTGTTCCCAATGCTTGGACTCTTTCCTTAAAATCTGTGCAACTGTTTTACTACTTTTACAGGAAAATGTGCATTTTTCATTAATATCAATAATATTCTACCTGCTTAGTTTCTTGTGTTTTTCTCAGGAGATAAAAAAAAACAGTTGCAATCTTAAAAGCCCTGGATTAGTGTAGGAACTTGAGCAGGTATAATACCTTGTTCTTGCCAGTTCTTACATGTTATGTATAAAGTAAACATTCAGCTTTTTAGTTTAGATATTCACCGGTCTCAAACTGCCTTAACACTTGGGAGATCGCATCGGAGATAACTCCTTTGCCTCCTTTGCACTTTGCTCAGCACACCAGCACTTGGGCACCTTTCCAGATGTATTTGCTCTTTGACTTCCATACAACTTGCTGCAGACAAATTGGGTAGGAGATTCTAGCGTATGAGGTTAAAGACCAAAGTGTCATTTTCTTGCATGTTTGCTAAGATTCCCCTAGCTCTTCTTCAGTATCCACATCTCTCCTCCTCGGTTTTGAGGGCCTTGATGTTTTGGTCACAGACTTGCCCTGAGGCTCTGGTAAAATTTCAGCCTTAGAGTGCAGAGGCCTGTGGAAGTCAAGCCCCAGCTTCTGTCTGTCAGAATCAAGAAGTTCCCCATGTTTATCCCACTCTGAACTTGAGCCTCTTTTCTAGGGTTTGGGTCTCAGACTTTTCCCTAACACGCAGACTCATTTTCTATCACAACATTATAACTTCTTCCCACTTCTGACCATCCTATACATGTTTAATACTCTAAATCCCTGAATGCTAAAGAAAAATTTTTTTTCCTGGTTTATACATAAGCAGTTTAATTCCACATTTAAGAATTTAAAAGCCAGAATATTGAAATTGACTGGACAATGTAGGAGAAATGCATTCCCCTTCCTACGTGCTGATCTTTTTAACAAGATACAATACTTCAATTTTCCAGGTGACTTCTTTTTCCAGTTGATTTTCTGGTGATGGTTGAAATGCTAGTGAGGCCTCTGAGACACTAACTTATCTGCTTGCCTCCAACTTCAGCTGCTTGTTCAAGAACTCCCTTGAATGTAATATGTTCTCAAAAAAATTAGAAAAAGCCAGAAAGGCCATTCAACACCCTAACCTTGACCATATCTCAATAATTTCTAAATACTTTTTGCTATGATATCAGCAATTGAAAGAGACAACTTGATCCAAATGGTACGTGGAACCAAGATAATCTTTCTCATAAAAGTATATCTTTTTAAGTTTCTATATCAAACACCAAGGCTTTCTCACTGATGTTTTAAAGTTTACTTGAAATGGATAAACATGTTTGATATTCCCTCTCCTTTTTTTCCAAATCAAGTAATGCCAACAGAGCAGAACTTTTGTACATGGTAATTTTCATTTGGGGCTTATGGCGTTAATGTTTTAAATTATGATCACATTTATTAAATTTAGACAAAAGTTTCTTTAAGTGGGTTTACCTTGGTTGTGCCCATGAAGATAATTAAATCACTTGACGGTCATCCAAAGTGTTATCTATTGACAGATACAGCAAATTACAGATGGTGAACAATAAACCCTTAAGCTAATCAGTGCTATATATAATTATGTACAAGTTTCATTCTGAAAAATTGGCATACTAATATTTTTATCTTCCCTACTTAAAACCGGTCTGTAAAATTAAAAAGCCCATAGAACATTGTTCACTTTGCACCACGTCAATTCCGCAGTCATTATGTCTAACGAAGGTGCTCATGTTATGCTATTTGGCAAGATAGTTGGGAAATAGCATTCAGCTCCCTACATACTTATCATCTCAGAAGGTTTTACGGGCATACCTGAATAAGTACACCCAGATGCCAAATTATTTGTCTGAACAAAAGAAAAATTGGGAAGTCGAACAAAGACTATATTTTTAATAAAAGTTGTGTGTTTTCTTTACATGCACAAGAATGTACACGCTTACATTTATAGTGTCTGATGCATGTGAATCATCTTGCAAAGGGTATTTCACTGGTGCTTCTTGTGATGACTCTGATCATTGGGCTCAACCAAGATCAAGTTCTGAATAACAAATGAATAATAGTCTCATGTCTTGACATTGTAATTTGTTCACAAGAGAATTTTTACTTGTAAAATCTATCATTTCTGTGGTTTCTAAATTTCGTGGATATAAACCTGGAAACAAATCCAGATATTTTTTCTACCATATACTTAACAGAAGGTGATTAAAGCCAGTGAAAAATATAATCAAAGGCTTTGTAAAATATAAATCCAAAAGAAAGTCTCTAAGAGCAAATAAGGAGACATAACTTGTTATAAAGGATTAATGGCCACTGGTCAGTTACAGAATCAATGAGCTAATTTAACAACGGAAAAATTATGGACTTTAGCATTGCATGCATGCTAAGTCGCTTCAGTCATATCTGACTCTTTGCGACTCCATGAACTATAGCCTGCCAGGCTCCTCTGTACATAGGATTATTCAGGCAAGAATACTGGAGTGGGTTGCCATGCCGTCTTCCAGGGGATCATCCCGACCCAGGTATTGAGCCTGTGTTTCCTCTGTTTCCTGCATTGGCAGGGAGGTTCTTTGCCACTAGTGCCAAGTAGGGGCTTTAGCATTAAGTGTATTTAAATTCTGGCTTTAGAACTTATTTCCTGGGTGAGTTTAGAAATACTGATTAACTTTTGTGGAGCCTCACTGTTTCTCCAACTGGATATAAAATGTTCTATTTTGTATTTATTTATTCATTTATTTGCACTAAAATATAAACTCACCACAGTTGCTGTGTGGTATGTGTTGTTTTTGTTGTTCAGTCGCTAAGTCGTGTCCAATTCTTTGTGACCCCATAGGCTGCAGGACCACCAGGCTTCCCTGTCCTTCACTGTCTCCTGGAGTTTACTCAAACTCATGTCCATTGAGCCAGTGATGCCATCCAACCATCTCATCCTCAGTTGCTCTCTTCTCCGTTTTGCCTTCAATCTTTCCCAACATCAGGGTCTTTTCCAATGAGTCGACTCTTCTCATCAAGTTTGCCAAAGTACTGGAGCTTCAGCTTCATCATCAGTCCTTCCAATGAATATTCAGGGTTGATTTCCTTTAGGATTGACTGGTTTGATCTCCTTGCTGTCCAAGGGACTCTCAAGAGTCTTCTCCAGCACAGCAATTCAAAGGATCAATTCTTTGGTCCTCAGCCTTCTTTTAGTGTGGTATGTGACTAAAAGCCAAAGTGCAACTAGCTTGCTTAGATTTTTAAAGTTATCTTTATGTGTTAGAAACGCTTGTTTCCATGGCCTAACTTTTGTGATGGCTGAGTTGTGTTCAATCAGAATGAAGCTTATCTGCTATTTATGTGGAATGAGACATTGCTCATAGGGACAGTCACTATTTCGTGCTCTATTCCTTTGCTCTGTATCAATTTAAAAGGAGTCCATGGAAGAGACCTGTAACAGAAATACACTCTATTGAAGCAGCTTCCTAGCAGTCGGACCCCTAAGCAGCTATGTGTCCAGCTGTGCATTCATGCCAACGTTTCTGATGTGTAGCAGAAGCTGAGTCCACATTTAGGTGCCATCCGCTTCATCTTCCTACGCCACAATGCCTCTTTGTGGTTCAAGAGCGCAAGGGAGCATTTCCTCCCTATTATCACTGCTGCTTCGTGTCTCATGTGCTTGCACCATCCTGTAGAGATTTATTTTGCCCCTAACTGTTTTCTTGGGTCTGTCCCACCCCCTGAGCGGCTGCATCAGGTTATTTCCTCCCCTTGTGTAATGATTTGCATTTTTACAACTTAAATCTCAGTTTTATCATTTCCTTACCACGCTTTTAATGCCTCCAGGTTCTTCATTAAAATTATTTCCCTGTCCTCCCCTGTGTATGCAATATCATCCAAGTTAGTATCATCCACAAATAAAAAGGTGTTGCTTGTTATTTGTTCCTGAACATTCACAAAAATGTTAAATATAAATGAACTTAAAAATTACACATCTGAAAAATCCTCATTCATTTATAAGAACCTCAACATTTATTTATGTTGTTTCATTTGTTTAAAATTATAAAGTTAATGTAAAGATATTTTACAGATCATATTTAGGCTAATTAGAATATGTTAGAGCTTCCCTGATAGCTCAGTTGGTAAAGAATCCACCTGCAATGCAAGAAAACCCTGTTCCATTCCTTGGTTGGGAAGAGCCACTGGAGGAGGATAGGCCAACCACTCTAGTCTTGTTGGGCTTGTCGGGCTTCCATTGCAGGATCTGCCTGCAATGCGGGAGACCTGGGTTTGATCTCTGGGTTGGGAGGATCCCCTGGAGAAGGGAAAGTCTACCCACTCCAGTATTCTGGCCTGGAGAATTTTAAGGGTCCCAAAGTGTGGGACACGACTGAGTGACTTTCACTTTCAGAATGTTACATCAAATTATATTGTATATCAGGTTAAATCCTTAACATATAATAGGTTTTGTTTTACTTTCCACTCTCAATACATCCTTTTGGTGAACTTACTAAGCCTAAGCTGATCTAATTTTAATAGACTTGTTTAATTTTTTTTCCATCAGTTAAGTATAGGTTTAAAGAAATAACACCCTAAAAGGTTGATTTGTACTTCTAAATCATGATACTGACTTTTAATAACTTTTGATGGTTCTCTTAGGAAATTTTAACCAAAGCATGTTCGTGAGCAATTATTTGTGATTCACATTCAGTTGTGGCTAATGAAAGAAATTTGTCTTTGATAAATTACAGTTAACTATCAGTACACTGGTATATATCAATACACCAGTAATAAAAGCATATAGGTTGAAATATTTTAAAAATGATCTCTACCATCAGTTAGTTTTTCCTCAGGGTCCTGCAGGAAAGGATGTAAAGGTAGGGAAAGCATGTTCTGAGGTTTAATCTGTGTGGAATCACCTCTCTCCTGAGTACAACCTCAGTCAGTCTCCATAAATAGAAAATCCACACGAGGGAATACATATCGTGAATGCTGGAAGTAGCTTAAAATCATGTAGTCAGATCCCTTCATTTCACATATAAAGAAACAGAAGTGCAGAGAGATGAGTGGAGCGGACCAGGGTCACACAGCTGAGGAAAATGTCTGTTTCACATTACTGTCACGGACACTCCCTGAGTTCTTTAGACGGCTTTGTTTCCTTTACACCTGAGGCACATGCTTCTGGTATTTTCATGCACATAAAGTAAGGCTTTGCTTTAAGATAAATGTCCTCAAAAGTTACCAAATTAAAACCAACTGAATATTCTATTACAGAAAAAAATCATTCCTACATTGATATAAAATGTTAGATCCATTTTACTTAAATTTAGTAGGTTAGCAGCCTAATTTTATTGTTTGATGCCTCAGACGGTACAGGGTCTGCCTACAGTGCGGGAGACCCAGGTTCAATCCCTGGGTTGGGAAGATCTCCTGGATAAGAAATGGCAACCCACTCCAGTGTTCCTGCCTGGAAAATCCCATGGACGGAGGAACCTGGAAGGCTACAGTCCATGGGGTCGCAAACAATATGATTGTTTAAAGAGGCTATCTAACTGTGTTTCCAAAGCTTTGTTACTTGGCATTAGATCAACCAGAAATAAATATTGTTATTGTCTACTGCATACATTTCTATGTTAGTACCCGAATAACCACCTATTTTAGAAAGTAGAGAAAAACTATGATTTGAGGGAAAAAGTTCCCGATTCCCTGAATCCTGTATGAACAGTGTTATCAAGAAAGTTATGTACATATGATAAGGGTTTCTCTTCCCTAAGAAGAAAATAGGTTTAGCCAGAAATGGATACATGATATGAAATAGAGAGAGTCCAAAACCCTCAGAAGGGTAGCCACCATCCTGGTTACTCTAAAGGACAGAGAGAAAAGGAAAAAATATCTTCGGAAGAATAATACTCTGGAAAAAAGTTATATTTACCTTTATAAAAAAGTCCAGTTACATCTCTTTATATAGAGAACACTAAGAGGGGAATCAACACAAATTCCTGAAGAATTTAGCTTACTTTATCCTCAGTATTTTCCACTTCTTGCTATTATATCCATATTGTTAGATAATTATTTCCAAGTCTCTAAAGATAACCAAACCCTTGGGGGTCATATTAAGTATAGATATCAAGCATGTACAAACAAATTTTTAAATATTTGACATTAAACAATATTATAGATCCTTGAAACCAAGATCTCTATAAGCTATAGCTGAATAAATCTTATTAATTAAAATTCTCAATTAGCAAAGCAGCCTCAATTCTTTTAATCTAGCACAGCTAATATTTTTACTAACTAATAAAGCACTGTTGCTTAAACAAGGACAATGCTGTTGAGCTGAAATATTCCCCTTTTGCATTTAATGCAAGATACTTTGTTTCAATTTGGATGTCAATCAGTCAGTAATTTAAATATTTATTTTTAAAGATTAGATAAATTCCTGTCTGGCACTGTCTATAGAAAGATTGCTAAGCCATATATTTACAACTGTAATATATTAATCCCAACATACCTTTTGCAAAAGAACTTAAAACATAATTACGCTCATGAATTTAGAAAAGTCTTTTTTTATTCCTGAATTAGAGAAGAAAAACATTCAATTCAATACAATTAGTTGAGCAATCAATTTGCATAAGGCATTACAGCAAATTAAAATGTGATTCCTACCCTCAAGGGGCTCACATTCTAGATGGGAAGACAAATTACTATTCATCTTAGATTCCACTAGCTAGAAAATTGGAGAATTATATGATATAAGGTATTTAAAGTATATAGATAGCAAGTGTTACATTATCAAGAACATAAAAAATATATATATAAATAATAGTAATAATATATTGCACCAAATGTTCACAGTTTTTATCTGCTGTGTAAAGCATCTGCATGTGACACTCAGAGTAATATTACATGGGACCTGTATGAACTACGAATAATTCAAAAGCTATAAAAAGTTCTTGAAGAGATCATTTTTTTACCAGTCATACAGTTCATACTTTAAATTTAAAGCAATCTTTCCTTCTCATTCAACCAATCCCATTTAAAAACTCACTTTACTCCAACCTCAGCTAGTATTAAATACTAATTTCCTAATACCCTTGGTATTGTAATCTTAGCATACTTAGAAATTGTGTGTGTGCTATAAGCACCTAACCAGGTCACTTATAGCAAAAATGCTTAATTGGAGCTGGTAACCAAAGTAACATAAGTCATGTCTGCAGATATAAGTTCAGTTCAGTTCAGTTCAGTCACTCAATCATGTCCGACTCTTTGCAACCCCATGAACTGAAGCACGCCAGGCTTGCCTGTCCATCACCAGCTCCCAGAGTTTACCCTAACTCATGTCCATTGAGCTGCTGATGCCATCCAACCATCTCATCCTCTGCAATTGTTCCCTTCTCCTCCCGCCTGCAATCTTTCCCAGTATCAGGTTCTTTTCAGATAAGTCAGTTCTTCGCATCAGTTGGCCAAAGTATTGGAGTTTCAGCTTCATCATCAGTCCTTCCAATGAACACCCAGGGCTGATCTCCTTCAGAATGGACTGGTTGGATCTCCTTGCAGTCCAAGGGACTCTCAAGAGTCTTCTCCAGCACCACAGTTCAAAAGCATCAACTCTTTGGTGCTCAGCTTTCATTATAAATCCAACTTTCACATCCATACATGACTACTGGAAAAACCATAGCCTTGACTAGACAGACCTTTGTTGGCAAAGTAATGTCTCTGCTTTTCAATATGCTGTCTAGGTTGGTCATAACTTTTCTTCCAAGGAGCAAGCGTCTTTTAATTTCATGACTACAATCACTACCTGTAGTGATTTTGCAGCCCCCAAAAATAAAGTCTGTCACTGTTTCCACCATTTCCCCATCTATTTGCCATGAAGTGATGGAACCAAATGCCATGATCTTCGTCTTCTGAATGTTGAGCTTTAAGCCAACTTTTTCACTCTCCTCTTTCACTTTCATCAAGAGGCTCTTTAGTTCCTCTTCACTTTCTGCCATAAGGGTGGTGTCATCTGCATATCTGACGTTATTGGTATTTCTCCCGGCAATCTTGATTCCAGCTTGTGCTTCTTCCAGCCCAGCATTTCTCATGATGTACTCTGCATATAAGTTAAATAAGCAGGGTGACAATATACAACCTTGACGAACTCCTTTTCCTGTTTGGAACCAGTCTGTTGTTCCATGTCCAGATTTAACTGTTGCTTCCTGACCTGCATATAGGTTACTCAAGAGGCAGGTCAGGTGGTCTGGTATTCCCATCTCTTTCAGAATTTTCCACAGTGTGTTGCGATCCACACAGTCAAAGGCAGATATCAATGATGAGACAGTTGAGAAGAAAGAATACATTATCCATGAGTGTGTGTGTGTGTGTGTGTGTGCACCCACAACAGAGAGTGCAATTAAACAATTATAAGCTAGAAACTAAAAGGGCTTTATTTCTTGTCAAAGCATTCCTTTTAAATGAAATGGAGTGCAGGCACTACTAATTTTCCCACTTATCTGCAGGAGCTGTGCAACCAAGCCAGGTCCAATAGGAAATCCTCTCTCACAGCCTCTTCAGTTCAGTCCAGTCACTCAGTCGTGCCCGACCCTTTGAGACCCCATGGACTGCAGCACACCAGGCCTCCCTGCCCATCACCAACTCCCAGAGTTTACTCAAACTCATGTCCATCGAGTCGGTGATGCCATCCAACCATCTCATCCTCTGTCATCTGCTTCTCCTGCCCTCAATCTTTCCCAGCATAGGGTCTTTTCAAATGAGTCGTTTCTTCGCATGAGGTGGCCAAAGTATTGGAGTTTCAGCTTCAGCACCAGTCCTTGCAATGAACATTCAGGACTGATCTCCTTTAGGATGGACTGGTTGGATCTCCTTCCTGTCCAAGTAACTCTCAAGAGTTTCTCCAACACTGCAGTTCAAAAGTAACAGTTCTTTGGTGCTCAACTTTCTTTACATGACTAGTGGTAAAACCATAGCTTTGACTAGAAGGACCCTTGTTGGTAAAGTAATGTCTCTGCTTTTTAATATGCTGTCTAGGTTGGTCATAGCTTTTCTTACAAGGAGAAGGCGTCTTTTAATTTCATGGCAGCAGTCACCATCTGAAGTGAATTTGGAGACCCGCAAAAATAAAGTCTGTCACTGTTTCCACGGTTTCCCCATCTATTTGCCATGAAGTGATGGGACCAGATGCCATGATCTTAGTTTTCTCAATGTTGAGTTTTTAGCCAACATTTTCACTCCTCTTTCACTTTCATCAAGAGGTTCTTTAGTTCCTCTTCACTCTGCCATAAGGGTGGTATCATCTGTGTATCTGAGGTTATTAATATTTCTCCCGGCAATCTTGATTCTAGCTTGTGCTTCATCCACCTTTGCATTTTGCATGATGCACTCTGCATATAAGTTAAATAAGCGGAGTGACAATTCACATTCTCTTATAAAACTTTTATTCCCTGGACAGAGCTTCTTTTGGCCTTTTGTATTCTAAATCAAACTAAATGACAAAATGCGTGGGCAAAATTGCATACCTAGCATTCATCCAAACAGTGAGGGAGAAGCTTTTTCAAGTTTCTCTCAATCTCATTTTTCACAGGAATGAGCATTTTTAGCCTGAGTCACCTAAGCCACACCCTTGACTTCAGATAATGTTCTCTTTTATCACACTCTCTCTGAGCATGAGTGCACTGCTTTCTATTGCTATTTCAGGAATTCCGAGATATGTTTCTGACTACGTCTTAATTCGTCTCATAGCAATCTTCATTTTTGAGTATGCTGCAAAACTCTCCCAGATGTCCTGTTTAGACTAGTAAGTGCATCAGTTCATTTCATGTACATATATGTATCTATATTTATATAAAAGAATATTTTATCTCAAAGATGAAGTACACTCAGTAAATTAGATTGTGATATAATTTTGTTCAAATAACTCCGGTATAACGGCACTGAAATTTATAATAATAAGTGTTCCTGACCATTACCCACAAATTAGGTTGTGCCAACTTAGCTGGATTTACCAGAAGAAACTGCATTGTCGAGTTCTCTTGCCATAAATCTTCTATTTGGGGTACACACTCCTAGCTTCAATGTGAGATAGCATTTACTGAACATGTACTCTAACTATGACACTGTGCAAGAGATTAAGAGATGGCATAATACTTAAATGGTGAAGTGCCACTTGCCATTTATACAAAATGAGAACTCTAATTTCAGCCTGCTTTCTCAGCATAATTTTCATAATAGAGCTCTGTTTCTGTTCAGTGTTGGTGAAGGTAGTAGTAGAATCCAAGCTGCTGTGTGGGAAAGGGTTTGTTTTCGTGATGGTGTGGAGGCATGTAATTAAAGCAAACTAACAATAGGAAAATTTATAACATGCTCTTAGGATTAAATTGTATAAGTCTATTAAAATGTGTTCTTCCAACTATCACCACTAAAGCAAATGTAATTCATGGGTTCAAAGATATATTTGCTTTAAAATTCATCTCAAATAGACAAAAGTATATTTAGCCAGGTAAATGCAGTGCAAATATCTCCTACTGCTATGTGGCAAGAATTAAGATTTTACCTCTTTTCCAAAGGTTGCAATTGTATTCCATGTACCTCTCTATATACCTACTTACTGTCAATTTATCTATACATCTGAAAGTCTATGTACATCTAATATTAAAAACATGGACATGTTTCAGAGTGCTATAATTTATAGGAGTATAGATTTAACAACAAATCATTTCTTTTGTCATGACATTTACTCATTTACTCAAGGGGTTATACACAGATATAATGTAGACATTTCCTGGTTGAATAAAATTCATTTTAGGCAACTAAAATAGCACTCGTCTGTTGCACATGCTGCTGCTTCTGCTGCTGCTAAGTCACTTCAGTTGTGTCCGACTCTGTGCGACCCCATAGACGGCAGCCCACCAGGCTTCCCCGTCCCTGGGATTCTCCAGGCAAGAACACTGGAGTGGGTTGCCATTTCCTTCTCCAATGCATAAAGTGAAAATTGAAAATGAAGTCGCTCAGTCGTGTCTGACTCTTAGCGATCCCATGGACTGCAGCCCCCTAGGCTCCTCCGCCCATTGGATTTTCCAGGCAAGAGTACTGGAGTGGGGTGCCATTGCCTTCTCTGCTGTTGCACATGAGTTTCTCATTTATCATCCATAGTACCTACTACTATATGCTGGGCAGTGTCTACTGTCAGTGATAGCAGATTGACCAGCAGAAGCACAAGTTGCCCCTCGTGTACTCTGTGAACAGTGGGACGTGGCTTTAAAGGCATAGATTTAGGGAGGAGGGAGGGGGTTTCGGGATGGGGAACATGTGTATACCTGTGGCGGATTCATGTTGATGTATGGCAAAACCAATACAATATTGTAAAGTAATTAACCTCCAATTAAAATAAATAAATTTATATTTTAAAAAAATAATAAAGATATGCCATCAGAATCTACAAGGAGCCACAAAATATTCTTATGATCATGTAATAACTAAATTATATATGTATATAAATAAAAAAAATAAGTAAAGTCAGACAAACCTGAATTCAAATTAGAAATTGGCCAAGTCAGAGTGTAGCTAAGTTACTTCACTTCTGTTGGTAGCACCATACTTACACTGGCAACATCTGGAAAAAGTTGCAAGAACAACCTGTATTTAGAAAGAAAATAGTGTTACTCTCGGAGAATTAAAAATTCAGCCAGGGGCCAGAAGCTATTGCAAAAGAGTTCTTTGCTAATACCCTCAAGTCTCACTATGACCATGCAGGATTCCTAATGCATGAGCACTCCAGGGTTCCTTCTCTTGATTTCCCTCTTCAGTCCGTCAGTCCTGCCCTAGGACCCTTCCCAACCGAGTCTAGCTATTATCTTGGAGAGATGTCCAGCTTTGAAGTGTCCCGCAGAAGGATACTTCAAATACTTCCAATGTCTTCTCTGTAGAGCACCTACAAGGGTTACTGTTCTACTGCTGCTGTAGGCCAGATCCTGCAGCCCCAAATACAGAGTTTATTTTGCTACAGAGGTATTTGTTATCAACACAGCAACTCTCTTCCAGGGGCTGGAGTATGGACGGATGGGGGGGAAAGCAGGTTTGTGAACACAAAATCACGTATCGTTGTACTTCATATATCTGTAAAATATATGCAATAACTGTACCTTTACTGTTACTGTGAGTGATATTGTGAGAACTTTTTAAATATGATCTATAGAACAGTTGGCATACTGCGACTACTGGATAAACTATAGCTCTCCTTAATCATCATCTGTGTCCCCAGGGAAGAGTCTAGACAGTTACTGGGAGTTGGTGTTTTTTTGTCTTCTCATTAATTTGTAATGCCCATATGCATACTATGAAAAATGTCCTTGATCAGATTAGCATACAGCTTGCTGTATCTGCAGATATCCATACATACAGCATATAATACATACTTGGACAAAAACATATATGCACATATATTCCACATGGTCATGTTCCTAAAACCAGCTTAAGAAATAAAACTTTTAGCCACAGTAATCTGTGAGGATTTATTTCCAGCCAAGGACAGGACACAGATAATCTATCCGAATATCCTCTATTCTAATATTTCTAACATATTGTATCCTCTAATATAATCTATTTTCTCTCCTGTTCCTCCAGCCCCATCCCATCTTCATTCTGTCTCACACCCTCGATCTTCCTGTCCAGAGTGGTGGACTCTGCACCAGAATCAACTAAGACACTATGAAGGAAGCAAGATACACTGGGAAAATCAGAGAGGACTAAAAGTAGCTCCAGAAAAGTCCACTGTAAAGATTAAATTTAAGAACAGACATTTTGGACAGATAACAAACACAAGGGAATTTTCACAGAGGAATGTCGCAAAACCTTTCCCCGCTGATAAGAAACCGATGATGGAAGAGCCGGAGCCTTCTTGTTATCTTTACATTTGTATGCCTTACTACGCGCCTACATCAGTTTGTGTGCCTACAGCATATTAAACTGATTAACTCTGTTTATTGACAAATAGTTGGGGGCTTTGACACATGGTGGGACATATTAAATCAGTTATTAATAGGAACTATTATTTCTAATCTGTCACAAGTATTTAGCAAGGAAAATCTTCATGAGGTGTTTTTTTTTATTATTATTATTACTTGAGCATTATGATGAATTTCACATGTGCAAAATGATATTTGTGTTGCCTTAAAGCTCTTGGAACATTTAAATCTACGAATAGCTGCTATGTTCTTTTTTCATAAATTAAAAGGGAAAGAGAAAAATAACAAGTTTTAAGAAAACCACATGTTATTTTGTTATAAACTTTAACTAAGAAAAGGCATGTGTTTAGATTTGTCTTTTAATTCTTAGGAAAATAAGTGTAAGATATGTAGGTTTAAGGGTAGTTATCTCTATAGGTATCTTTGTTCTTTCTTGGATTAAGCTGCTAGTATTGCCAGATATCAATATTTTTCTCATTTATAGTAAAGCATAAAACAGATTAAAAGAAAAGTACCCTGTTAGTGCAAAGTTTCCTTAGTGAACTGTTCAATCATTTGAAAGGACACTGTTTCCTAGTATGCCATCCATAATATTCTGTCTGCAAGATCATAATCCAAGAAATAAGTAAAATCATTAAGGAATCTGATTGGATTCCATAAAAACAGGAAGAAATTTCCATTCTCTTCCTATTAATGGCCAGTTGCCTCATAATGAGGTTTGGAAAAAGCATTTTACCAAAAGGAAAAGAAAGTAGTCAGCGTGATGTCCTGACGTACATAGGTACTCAAATAGCATTGGCTTCTTAATACCAGGCTGCTTCTCTGTTACATCCAGGCTGGCCAAGTCATATGGCATAGAGTAGATTCCTTGACATGGTGTCAAGTGCTTATGGGATTCTGGATGACTAAGCATCTTTATTTAACTGCCGTGCTGCTAACCCCACATGGAAAAGTGCCTGAAAAGGTTAATGTAAACATTGTATGCTTCCTTCAGACTGACCAGAATACCACATCTGGTGGGTCACCTCACCGTGCAGTAAAAACTCGAAGGACATTTGCTTTGTGAGTGTCAGGGTAAGTTTATGAGAACCAGACAACCGATGGGCACAGAGAAAAAGGCAGATTGTTGCCTGTGAACTGTTGGGGTTATTTTTAAAAAAAGAGTGTGAGTGTGAGGCTAGGACCCACTATAGTAGTCACAGAAGCTTCCAGACAAATTACATCCATGCTACGCCCAACATCAAATGGCAAGGAAGCTCTGTAGTAATGAGATTTCGGAACACGGTGACTCCACATGAATGAAAAGAATGGATTAGACAGTTCAGTCATATCTGGTCAGTTTTGTGATAAGAATAAAGAATACCAGGACACAATATGAGACATACTAAAAAAAAAAGAAACACAATATTCTGTTTTTACTTGTAGGCTAAACATTCATTGTATGCATATTTCATTTATTGATTCAAGGTGTGGATACTCAGGCTACCTTCCACCTTGCCCTCCCCAGCCAAAAATGAGTGCGCTCCATTGAACACTCCCACTAATGAACTTGTGTGAGCCACACACACACATTTATAGATCGTGAAGGATGAATATACTAAAACTGCATAAGGAGTGTGCCAGATTGTTTTGCTGCACACCGGTTACAAATATTCTGCAGTGAAAACACATTACATTTGTAATTAGGCAAAATAAATACTGTTAAATATAGAAAAAAAATTCTTTCCCTTACCAATTCCTTCCCTTATTCATCTGGAGAAGCATAATGTAGGAGTCTCTCTAACCATTGGTTTTTACTTGTTTTCCATTTCCATATAATCACCACATTTTATAGAATTTACAATATTGATAGTTCAGTTCAGTAGTTCAGTCGTGTCCAACTCTTTGCGACCCCATGGACTGCAGCACGCCAGGCCTCACCGACTCCCGAAGCTTACTCAAACTCAGGTTCATTGAGTTGGTGATGCCATCCAACCATCTCATTCTCTGTCGTCCCATTCTCCCACCTTCAATCTTTCCCAGCATCAGGGTCGTTTCCAAGGAGTCAGTTTTCACATCAGGTGGCCAAAGTATTGGAGTTTGAGCTTCAGCATCAGTCCTTCCAATGAATATTCAAGGCTGATTTCCTTTAAGATGGACTGGTTTGATCTCCTTGCGGTCCAAGGGACTCTCAGGAATCTTCTCTAACAGCACAGTTCAAAAGCATCAATTCTTCAGAGCTCAGCTTTCTTTATGGTCCAACTCTCACATCCATACATGACTACTGCAAAAACCATATCTTTGACTAGATGGAACTTTGTTGGCAAAGTAATGTCTCTGCTTTTTAATATGCTGTCTAGGTTGGTCATAACTTTTCTTCCAAGAAGCAAGCATCTTTTAATTTCATGACTGCAGTCACCATCTGCAGTGAATTTGGAGCCCCCCAAAATAAAATCTGTCACTGTTTCCATTGCTACTGGTAGTAACTTCTGGCATTTTCTGAATGCTCCCCCCTAATCCATTAGTATTCTTACTAATTCATTAGCCTTAATTCTTTCTTCCTTAATTCAATCCTTCCATAACATCTTATAGAAAAACCCAAGCGAGCTTTTTGGTTAGCCCATTAATTTATTGTCAGTTTGATATCTGCTCTACTCACCTCAATAGCATCACACGTTTGTCTCCCTCTGTCTGAAATGTGTCTCACAATGATATCCCAAACGTCTTTAAAGACTTGAGGGAAACACCATCTCTTCCATAAACACAAATCAGTTTGCAAACATCTTTCATATAATACTTTTTACATTTTATTGTAATTATCTACCAATATCCTTTTCTTACAAGTCACGAATTCCTCAAAGAAGGAATTAATTTTATTTATATTTGTATCCCCAGTGTCTGCAGATGTCAACTGTCCCACAAATGTTTACTGAATGGGCTTTTACTATTATTCCCTCAGGCTCCTGTCTCCTCTTTTCAAATTATACTTAAGTATCTGACAAAATAATCCTGCATTAAGATGTTCATATAAAATTATACCCCCTTTAATACGTTAAAAAATAAAACTGTGCAATGTATTTGCTAAGCATTTTTATGTTTTGGTAATAGAAAATATTAAAGAAAAACAAGGGGATAAGAAGCATGAACTTCAGGATATATGATACTTCCGGGTGAGAAGTCAAAGATAAGATGTGGGGGAAGGTGCCTAGACAAATATGCATTTTTAGAAATATTTGAGTTGTTGATATGCACGATACTTTAGATGTGTTAATTTTATTACTAATAAATATGTAAACAAATATAATCAGAGAGTCATGTGTGGATTAAAATTTGAGTAAGCTATAAATAACAAAACATGATTGATGCAATTCAGTGACCTGGGCTCCAAAAAAGAAGAAAAAGAAAAATGTGTGTGTGCAATGTGTTTGTTTATAAAATGAGACTCTTGGGTTTTACAATTTTAAAACAGGAGAATTCTAGGGAAACAATCGCTTAAAAAATAAATAGAACTATCAGTGTAATTGTGGGTAAAATACTGCCTTCCAGTTTCTTCAGTGAGTTAAAGTCTGGTTCTAACACTAAAGTATATTTCAATACTGATGTTTATCATTTCATGAACAGATAACCTTATACATTTTATAGTACAGAATTCTTTCAACATGTCTCAACTCTTGTCTTCCAGACTGCTCCTTGTTTTAGATACACTATAAAGAAGGCTGCTCCAGAAGTTACAGAAAACATAGATTATGACTGTTGGAATCCCTAAACCAAATACTGAAAATTTGAAAAAAAAGTCCATATTTTAAAAATATTGACAACAAGTCATATTATTTGTTTCACAGGTAGTAGAAGGGTAAGAAGTATCCATAAAGAACAAACAGACCAGGAACTTTCTTATATAATCCATGAAATAACCTCAATCAAATCATAATCCTTGCTTTTTCCTAATCTCACCATTTGAGCATTTTCACACTTTTGTTGATGCAGTTTGCTGAGCCCTATTTGGATTCAATTTTGCAATGCCTTTAAGTGTTTAATGAGTAGTCCCAGTGCCTATTCTTTGAAGCCATTTTTTTTTCAAATTTTAATCAAGTTCCTTCCCATCTACAGTCTGAATATCTACTTAACTCATATTTTTAATTTATATTATATTTAGTTCTTGCATATCTGTTTCTCTTTCACTCAAAATGCATATTCAGTTAGTTCAGTTCAGTTGCTCAGTCGTGTCCAACTCTTTGCGACCCCATGGACTGCAGCCTGCCAAGCCTCCCTGTCCATCACCAACACCCAGAGTTTACTCAAACTCATGTCCATTGAGTCAGTGATGCCATCCAAACACCTCATCCTCTGTTGTCCCCTTCTCCTCCTGCCCCCAATCCCTCCCAGCATCAGGGTCTTTTCCAAAGAGTCAGTTTTTGCATCAGGTGGCCAAAGTATTGGAGTTTCAGCTTCAGCATCAGTCCTTCCAATGAACACCCAGGACTGATATCCTTTAGGATGGACTGGTTGGATCTCCTTGCAGTCCAAGGGACTCTCAAGAGTCTTCTCCAACACCACAGTTCAAAAGCATCAATTCTTCGGTGCTCAGCTTTCTTTATAGTCCAACTCTCAGATCCGTACATGACTACTGGAAAAACTACAGCCTTGACTAGATGGACCTTTGTTGGCAAAGTAATGTTTCTTCTTTTTAATATGCTGTCTAGGTTCATCATAGCTTTTCTTCCAAAGTGCAAGTGTCTTTTAGTTTCATGGCTGCAATCACCATCTGCAGTGATTTCAGAGCCCCCAAAAATAAATCATATCATTGTTTCAATTGTTTCTCCATCTATTTGCCATGAAGTGATGGGAATAGATGCCATGATCTTCACTTTCTGAATGCTGAGCTTAAAGTCAACTTTTTCAATCTCCTCTTTCACTTTCATCAAGAAACTCTTTAATTCTTCGCTTTCTGCAATAAGGGTGGTGTAATCTGCATATCTGAAGTTATTGATATTTCTCCCGGCAATCTTGATTCCAGCCTGTGCTTCACCCAGCCCGGTATTTTGCATGATGTACTCTGTATATATGTTAAATAAACAGGGTGACAATATACAGCCTTGAGGTACTCCTTTCCTGATTGGAACCAGTCTGTTTTTCCATGTCCAGTTCTAACTGTTGCTTCTTGACTGGTATACGGATTTCTCAGGAGGCAGGTCAGGTGGTCTGGTATTTCCATCTCTTGAAGAATTTTCCACAGTTGATTGTGATCCACACAGCCAAAGGCGTTGGTGTAGTCAATGAAGAAGAAATAGATATTTTTCTGGAACTCTCTTGCTTTTTCAATAATCCAGCGGATGTTGGCAATTTGATCTCTGGTTCCTCTGCCTTTTCTAAATACAGCTTGAACATCGGGAAGTTATGGTTCATGTATGGTTGAAGCCTGGCTTGGAGAATTTTGAGCATGACTTTGCTAGCATGTGAAATGATTACAATTGTGTGGTTGTTTGAGCATTCTTTGGCATTGCCTTTCTTTGGGATTGGAATGAAAACTGACCTTTTCCGGTCCTGTGGCCACTGCTGAGTTTTCCAAATTTGCTGGCATATTGAGTGCAGCACTTTCACAGCATCATCTTTTAGGATTTGAAATAGCTCAACTGGAACTCCATCACCTCCACTAGTTTTGTTCACAGTGATGCTTCCTAAGGCCCACTTGACTTCACATTCCAAGATATATGGCGCTGGGTGAGTGATCAAACCATCGTGATTATCTGGGTCATGAAGATCTTTTTTACACAATTCTTCTGTGTACTCTTTCCACCTCTTCATATTATCTTCTGCTTCTGTTAGGTCCCTACAATTTCTGTCCTTTATTGAACCCATCTTTGCATGAAATGTTCCCTTGGTATCTCTAATTTTCTTGAAGAGATCTCTAATCTTTCCCATTCTATTGTTTTCCTCTATTTCTTTGCACTGATCACTGAGGAAAGCTTTCTTATCTCTCCTTGCTATACTTTGGAACTCTGCATTCAAATAAGTATATCTTTCTTTTTCTCCTTTGTCTTTTGCTTCCCTTCTTTTCTCAGCTATTTGTAAGACTTCCTCAGACAACCATTTTGCATTTCTTTTTCTTAGGGATTGTCTTGATCATTGCCTCCTGTACAATGTCATGAACCTCCATCCATAATTCTGTTTATCAGATCTAATCCCTTGAATCTATTTGTCACTTCCACTATACAATCATAAGGGATTTTATTTAGGTCATACCTGAATGGTCTAGTGGTTTTCCCTACTTTCTTCAATTTACATCTGAATTTGGCAATAAGGAGTTCATGATCTGAGTCACAGTCAGCTCCTGGTCTTGTTTTTGCTGACTGTATAGAGCTTCTCCATCTTTGGCTGCAAAGAAGATAATCAATCTGATTTTGGTATTGACCATTTGGTGATATCCATGTGTAGAACCTTCTCTTGTATTGTTGGAAGAGGGTGTTTGCTATGACCAATGTGTTCTCTTGAAAAAACTGTTAGCCTTTGCCCTGCTTCATTCTGTACTCCAAGGCCAAATTTGCCTGTTACACCAGGTATCTCTTGACTTCCTACTTTTGCATTCCAGTCCCTTATAATGAAAAGGACATCTTTTTTGGGTTAGTTCTAGGTCTTGTAGGTCTTCATAGAACCTTTCAACTTCATCTTCTTCAGCATTACTGGTAGGGGCATCGACTTGGATTACCATGATATTGAATGATTTGCCATGTAAACGAACAGAGATCATTCTGTCGTTTTTGAGATTGCACCCAAGTACTGCATTTCAGACTTTCTTGTTGACTATGATGGCTACTCATAAAATGCATGTTAGAGCAAAAGTTTGTTTAATGAGTTACTGAATATTTAGTATTTAATCTGAATTGCTGAAGATTTAATCAATTGTGCACACATTTGGTACAGCATGCTGCAGAGCCCAAATTGGGGGAGATACCAAAAGGCCAGGGCTAAGGATAGCCTGAAGTCAGAGGTGGGGTGGTAGTTAGTTTCTGGGACTCCTCATGGCTCTGTCTCCTGAACCAGTCATCATCATTATGGAAACCTATATACCGAGGAGTTGAAAGAGCTGAGAAAATATCTAATCATGAAAGGCAGCAAAGTTTAGGGAAAAGTTGACTCTTGAACTGGTCACTTAAATTAAGATACACTCTGGGTATCCCTCAGGATCATTATTTGTAAAATAGGGGTCGCTAAGAGTTGGATACAACTGAGTGACTTCACTTTCACTTTTCACTTTCGTGCATTGGAGAAGGCAATGGCAACCCACTCCAGTGTTCTTGCCTGGAGAATCCCAGGGACAGTGGAGCCTGGTGGGCTGCTGTCTATGGGGTCCCACAGAGTCGGACACGACTGAAGCGACTTAGCAGCAGTAGCAGCAGCAAAGTACTAAATCTGATAAATTTCTGAACTTCTCCAGGTAAGCATTCTATAATTCTCTACATAAAGAAAATTAATCTGAGTATACTACTACTACTACTACTAAGTTGCTTCAGTCGTGTCTGACTCTGTGCAACGCCAGAGACAGCAGCCCACCAGGCTGCCCTATCCCTGGGATTCTCCAGGCAAGAATACTGAAGTGGGTTGCCATTTCCTTCTCCAATGCAAGAAAGTGAAAAGTGAAAGGAATTCGCTCAGTCGTGTCCAACTCTCAGCGACTCCATGGACTGCAATCCACCAAGCTCCTGTGTCCATGGGATTTTCCAGGCAAGAGTGCTGGAGTGTGGTGCCATTGCCTTCTCCAATCTGAGTATAAGAGAGAACAAGTGAGCTTCTAGTTTTGTGTATACAGCATAAATACATCTTTTTTTAATCTGTTAAATTTTAATTTAAAGATAATTGCTTTACAATATTGTTTTATTTTCTGCTATATGTCAACATGAATCAGCCATAGGTATACATACATCCCCTCCCTCTTGAACCTCCCTCCCACCTCCCATCCCTTCCTACCCCTCTAGGTTGTTGCAAAGCTCAGCTTTGATTACCTTGAGTGATACAGCAAATTTCCATTGGCTAATATATATGGTAATAATACATCATCTTTTATAATCTATTTTGTTCAGCAATTTTCAGAAATCAGAACATAAAGAAGAAAATTGGTAAGTCCCTATCATCAGCCAATGAAAAGTCAAAATAGCTACAAAGGAAACCCATTTTATATGGTAAAATATGGTTTTATATTTATAAGGGGAAACCATTGAAAGAACTTTATGATATTGAGTATAAATGAATGCTATGCGAGGACATGTTTTGTGACAAATGCCCATTGAAAAGTGTGTATATAAAATCACCCCTTATGAAAATAAGACATTTGAGTTTCTGAAATGTAAAATCATATTGAAACTAGTTCATGAGTGCCTTTTTATTTTGAATCCTTTCAGTATACTTCTTATAGATTGTAAAGCAAAGCTTTTATAGTTATGGCTTTATGTACCCTCTTTTATAAGAGAGAGAGTGAAATAAATATTTCCAAAAAGTCATCTCTACACTCAAAGTTTTATAAGTTTAATTTTATGTTAAAATTATATGCAGTCTAAACAGCATTAGAAATCAAGTGATTGCAGGTTAGTACAAAAAGAATGCTTAAAATATTCAAAAGTCAAGTACAGTAAAACATCATTTCTTCACCTACATAAAATCCTATCCTAGGTTGATTCTAATTTAGGTTGCATTAAATCAACAAGTACAATAAGGTACAAAAGATACAGACACAAAAACTGTTTGTCATTTATGTTTCTACATATTCAATTATTCTCTGAGGTAGAAGAGTAACTAAAATACTTACTATTAATAATACTGTAAAGGAATAAGAAAAGGATAGAGCTTAGCTCTTGCATCTAGCAAACATGTGGAAAGATGTCTTGTTAGACATAAAATGTTCGAGGTAGAAGAAAAAGTTGTTACAGGGAGCCCGTAAAAAAGAAAAAGGAAAAACTTGAAAGAAGACTCATTTTTCTTTTTCTCTCTCTTTAATAGAGATTATCCAGCCAAACGCAAAGGAAATAAAACAAGAGAATGAGTATCTAATCCACCAGCAATACAGTTTCTAGAAGTAGAGGTGGCCTTCTCTGGAGATTTATTAAGGATTATTTTCTGATTCACAACCCAAATTTCTCTGAAATGCACTAATCTCCCTCAGGGCACTCTATTAAACAATACATCCTCACTCATTCTGCGTTTGACTGCAATTCCACTTTAAATATTAATTTTAGAGGAGGTTTTACTTGCAATTAACCATGCGATTATATTGTAATCATGTTGAATTCCATACTCTAAAATGAATTTAGCATAATCAGGACCTAAAGAGGCAATAAAGTTAATACCCACTGACTTTACTGGGAAGTCAGATATCTAGCACCTTCACTAATTGGAGACACAAAATCAACTAAAATGTAGAATGTTTTCAGAAATAGTAAAAGAAAAATCCAACATAAAACACATTCTCTTGCCTGTTTATTCAACCAACTAGGCTGCCTATTAAATAAAGAAGTTAAAACCAATTCAGTATTTCCTAGGATTGTTAATGAGTATGCAAAGAGGTTTGTGTGGACTTGGCCCAGTAAAAATATGGCCTGCCAGAAAGGAAGGAGAGCTGCCAGCCCTGTCTGTAAGCTCTTTGGAAAAGGCAACCGCACATCTAATGGGATGTTCAATAATCAGGAATATTTGCATCGTGATCCATTAGAACTCTAGGAGTTGGTGAAGGACAGGGAAGCCTGGTGTGCTGCAGTTCATGGGGTTGCAGAGTTGGACATGGCTTAGCGATTGAACAACAACCATTAGATACTTGTGAAATTTATTAGGGCATTTTCAACCTAGAATCCTAACTTCCATAGCTCAATTTTTCATTATTAATCTTTACTTATTTCAATAACCCACCTTGGACTATGTTTGTTTAGATTCTGTTTATCCATCACTAAGTTAGAAAAGACATACCAAAGCATGATAAATAAATTTTAAAAAGCATCCTTCTTTAATATCTACTTTGCTGACAGGCATCTCCTTTTCTAATGCACATGTAACGGTCAAGGCTATCGTTAGGGGTCCTAAATCACTATCCAAGGCCTCAGAAGCATTGATTGAGTGTGAATCCATTCCTGTGAGGTTCAGGTTTCTTTGCTCAGACAGGGTTCCCCTGCTCAAACAGAGAACAAAACAGAGTGTGGTTATTAATAAATTAGGTAATCCTTGGAGAAGTAGATCAACCAGTTCTCTACTCACCTTCACCTTACTTTACAATATTTTGGGGAAAAAAAGAGAGACACAAAATTAGGAAAATATCTAAGTGATTTATTTCCTGATTTCAGTTTGGGGAAGAACTTGTTAAGCTGAAAAGGAAATGGAAATAATGTAAAAAAGAAAATAGATTTTCTTAAATAACAAATTCCCTGATGTCAAAATTAGTCTAAACATAACTCAGAAATAATTTTTTAAATAATTATTAGCAATAAATATGATGGTTAAAAAGTAAATAACTTTATGAAATAAAAAAGTGCTTACCATCTGTTCTGGTTGTCGATAGTCCCTAAGTGGTGTCTGTCTCTTTTCTGACCCCATGGAGTGTACCGCCAGGCTCCTCTGTCCACGGGATTTCCCAGGCAAGAATACTGGAGTGGGTTGCCTTTTCCTTTTGCAAAGGATATTTCCAACCCAGGGAACTTACCATTTAAAGATATGTGCCAGGTTCTGAACTAGATTTTTTACTTTAAATTCGTTTAAAAGAAATATATTTAAATTACAGTTATTTCGTCCAATATTTTAACAGTGTTATTATTTTAAAATTCAATATCTTGATTTTAAAGATTTTTCTAAATGGAGGTAGAAAGACTGAAATGGATTTTCCAGGCTTTGAATCCAAATGTGTGCAGCTCTAAAACTTGTTTTTATCTTACTTTTCCAGGCTGATGGTTATTAAGAAGCATAAATGGCCAGAGTATTTGGCATAATAATTCCATTTCTAGATATGAGCCATCATTTATAATGATAATTAGTAAATATATCAATACCAAACAATAGAAGGCTAGTTAAATAATTTACTAAACTACAATATAATGAAGCAGAATATTTAATAACATGCAAACATAGACAAAATACAGTCTTAGTCTTTTAAAAAGACGACAAAGAAATGCACTTTTATGATGAAATTTAATTGATGTTTTGGTTCCTATTTATATCTAATCTTTTTATCATGTCTATCATTCTTCCTATATATGTATGTGTGTGATAGTCGCTCAGTCATGTCTGACTCTTCCCGACTCCATGGACTGCAGCCCACCAGGCTCCTCTGTCCATGGGATTCTCCAGGCAAGAATACTGGAGTGGGTGGCCATGCCCTCCTCTAGGGGATCTTCCCGATCCAGGGATCAAACCCTGGTCTCCCACATCGAAGGCGGGTTCTTTACCTTCTGAGCAGAGGCAGCTCTGCTTCCTCCCTACAGGAGGGAAGCCCTCCTATATATGGGTATTATCTTAATATTGGTCTCCTGGCTGTTTTTGTAACTATACACTGTTAATCACGTTCCAAGTTTTATTTACTGATCAGGTATTACTTTAATACTTGGGAAAATAAGTCATGCACACAAAAGAGAGCTATGTTACGGCAACATGCTTTTCAAATATTCAGAAGGATTTAAATTAGGTCCACTAAGCTTCTAGAATCCAGCAATATGTAAGTACTGAAATGGTATTTCTGATCATTTAGCTCTGAAAGCATACTGCATTGATAAATTTGCATTGAAAAAGTAATATAACTCATACTTACCAACCTCCCCAATGAATCTCAGAACTATATAGATCAGAGTTCAATTTGATCTTTAAAACAAGGCTAAACTAAAAAACAATAACAAGAATCTATCACTCTACCATTATCCTTTCTACGTAAGGTAGCAAATTATGTACCAAAATGGAAAAAAGTGTCTTTAATTTTCTTTGCAAAAATAAGTCTCAGATCTTTGTAGCCTGAACTGTGAGTTAAGCAATTTAGTTAACTGATATTTTGCACAATTTTCCCAAAATGGAAGCCTTAATATAGCATCTTAAGCATTTTCCTCTCTATTAAAGATACCACTAACTCCAGCTCCACGTAGACTAAACTCCTGCCCCTGTGACAGAACTCCTAGCAGAAAACTGACTTTGTATTTCTCTGAAATGTAGATAAATGCTGTTTGTCTTTCATATATCCAAACACTTCATATTCAACAATGAATGAAGAGAAAGCAAAGTGAAGTAGAGAATCATTACTTGCCTGCTCTCCTTCCCTATAGTTTCTAGAATTCTCTGGGGAGCTCAAGGGTTTCTGTAGTGAAAGGAAAAAATTGTATAAAAGATAGTTCAAAAAATCAGCTCTGTCCATGGCAGTTAAGTAGAAGAAGAACATGTCAAAGCAGCAGATGATTCTTGTTTTTTTGGCACTTTATTACACTTCCAAAATTTCTTTTCAATAGAACCATATCTGTGATATGTATTTTGTTTTTTTTTGTTTTGAAGCTATCTTGTATTCTTGAAATAAGGCATTTTTTTCACATTTTTCAGTTCAGTTCAGTTCAGTCGCTCAGTTGTGTCCGACTCTTTGCGACCCCATGAGCTGCAGCACGACAGGCCTCCCTGTCCATCACAAGTTCCCGGAGTCCACCCAAACTCATGTCCATCAAGTCGGTGATGCCATCCAGCCATCTCATCCTCTGCCTTCCCCTTCTCCTCGTGCCCTCAAACTTTCCCAGCATCAGGGTCTTTTCAATAAGTCAGCTCTTCGCATCAGATGGCCAAAGTGTTGGAGTTTCAGCTTCAACATCAGACCTTCCAGTGAACACCCAGGACTGATCTCCTTTAGAATGGCCTGGTTGGATCTCCTTGCAGTCCAAGGGACTCTCAAGAGTCTTCTCCAACACCACAGTTCAAACGCATCAATTCTTCAGTGCTCAGCTTTCTTTATAGTCCAACTCTCACATCCATACTTGGCCACTGGAAAAACCATAGCCTTGACTAGACGGACTTTTGTTGACAAACTAATGTCTCTGCTTTTTAATACGCTGTCTTGGTTGGTCATAACCTTCCTTCCAAGGAGTAAGCATCTTTTAATTTCATGGCTGCAATCACCATCTGCAGTGATTTTGGAGCCCCCAAAAAATAAAGTCTGACACTGTTTCCACTGTTTCCCCATCTATTTGCCATGAAGTGATGGGACCAGATGCTATGATCTTAGTTTTCTGAATGTTGAGCTTTAAGCCAACTTTTTCACTCTCCTCTTTCACTTTCAAGAGGCTCTTTAGTTCTTCACTTCCTGCCATAAGGGTGGTGTTATCTTCATATCTGAGTTTGCTGATACTTCTCCCGGCCACCTTGATTCCAGCTTGTGCTTCCTCCAGCCCACCGTTTCTCATGATGTACTCTGCATATAAGTTAAATAAGCAGGGTGACAATATACAGCCTTGATGTACTCCTTTTCCTATTTGAAACAGTCTGTTGTTCCATGTCCAGTTCTAACTGTTGCTTCCTGACCTGCATACAGATTTCTCAAGAGGCAGGTCAGGTGATCTGGTATTCCCATCTCTTTCAGAATTTTCCACAGTTTGTAGTGATCCACACAGTCAAAGGCTTTGTCATAGTCAATAAAGCAGAATTAGATGCTTCTCTGGAACTCTCTTGCTTTTTCCATGATCCAGCGGATGTTGGCAATTTGATCTCTGGTTCCTCTGCCTTTTCTAAAACCAATTTGATCATCTGGAAGTTCATGGTTCACGTATTGCTGAAGCCTGGCTTGGAGAATTGTAAGCATTACATTATAAGCATGTGAAATGAGTTCAATTGTGCAGTAGTTTGAGCATTCTCTGGCATTGCTGTTCTTTGGGATTGGGATGAAAACTGACCTTTTCCAGTCCTGTGGCCACTGCTAAGTTTTCCAAATTTGCTGGCATAATGAGTGCAGCACTTTCATAGCATCATCTTTCAGGATTTGAAATAGCTCAATTGGAATTCCATCATCTCCACTAGCTTTGTTTGTAGTGATGCTTCCTAAGGCCCACTTGACTTCACATTTCTGGATGTCTGGCTCTAGGTCAGTGATCAAACCATCATGATTATCTTGGTCAAGAAGATCTTTTTTGTACAGTTCTGTGTATTCTTGCAACCTCTTCTTAATATCTTCTATTTGTTAAGTCCATACAATTTCTGTCCTTTATTGAGCCCATCTTTGCATGAAATTGCAATGTTTCCTTGGTATCTCAAATTTTCTTGAAGAGATCTCTAGTCTTTCCCATTCTATTATTTTCCGCTTTTTCTTTGCATTGATGGGTGAGGAAGGCTTTCTTATATCCCCTTGCTATTCTTTGGAACTCTGCATTCAAATGGGTATATCGTTCCTTTTCTCCCTTGCTTTTTGCTTCCCTTCTTTTTACAGCTATTTGTAAGCCCTCCCCAGACAGGCATTTTGCTTTTTTTCATTTCTTTTGCTTGGGGATGGTCTTGCTCCCTGTCTCCTGTACAGTGTCATGAACCTCCATCCACAGTTCATCAAGCACTCTATCTATCAGATCTAGTACCTTAAATCTATTTCTCACTTCCACTGTATAATCATAAGGGATTTTATTTAGGTCATACCTGAATGGTCTAGTGGTTTTCCCCACTTTCTTCAATTTCAGTCTGAATTTGGCAATAAGGAGTTCAGGATCTGATCCACAGTCAACTCTTGGTCTTGTTTTTATTGATTGTATAGAGCTGCTTCATCTTTGACTGCAAAGAATATAATCAGTCTGATTTCGGTGTTGACCATCTGGTGATGTCCATGTGTAGAGTCTTCTCTTGTGTTGTTGAAAGAGGGTGTTTGCTATGACCAGTGCATTCTCTTGGCAAAACTCTATTAGTCTTTGTCCTGCTTCATTCCATACTCCAAGGCCAAATTTGCCTGTTACTCCAGGTGTTTCTTGACTTCCTACTTTTGCATTCCAGTTCCTTATAATGAAAAGAACATATTTTTTGACTGTTAGTTCTAGAAGGTCTTGCAGGTCTTTGTAGAACTGTTCAACTTCAGCTTCTTCAGCATTATCGGTAGGGGCATAAACTCAGATTCCCCTGATATTGAATTGTTTGCCTTGGAAATGAAGAGAGATTGTTCTGTTATTTTTGAGATTGCATCCAAGTACTGCATTTTGGACTGTTTTGTTGACTATGATGGCTGCTCCATTTCTTCTAGGGGATTCCTGCCTACAGTAGTAGATATAATGGGCATCTGAGTTAAAATCATGCATTCCAGTCCATCTTAGTTTGCTGATTTGTAGAATATCTACATTCACTTGCCATCTCCTGTTTGACCACTTCCAATTTGCCTTGATTCATGGACCTGACATTCCAGGTTCCTATGGAGTATTGCTCTTTACAGCATCAAACCTTGCTTCTATCACCAGCATTTTAATTGTCTTTTAATTCAAGAATAATTGCTTTAAGAAGACGATGACAGAAGATGAGATGGTTGGATGGCATCACCGACTCAATGGATATGAGTTTCAGTAAACTCTGGGAGTTGGTGATGGACAGGGAGGCCGGGCATGCTGCAGTCTGTGGGGTTGCAAAGATTCGGACGTGACTGTTTGACTGAACGAACTGAACTGAACTGAATTTTTTTACAATGTCCTGTTGATTTCTGCCATACGACAATGTGAATCAGCCATGAGTGTACACATGTCCCTTCGATCTTAAACCTACCTCCCACCCCCACTGCACTCATCCTCTTGGTTGTAAAGTGCACTAGGTTGAGCTCCCCGTGTTATACAGCAACTTCCCATTAGCTCTCTCTTTACATATGTAATGTGTATGTTTCAGGGCCCCTGTCGGTCTGTCCCACCCTCTCCTTCACCTTCTGTGTCCACAAGTCTGTTCTCTATGTCTGTGTCTGTATTCCTGCCCTGCAAATAGTTTCATCAACACAGTTTTTCTAGAATCCATAGATGTGTACTAGTATACAAGATTTCTTTTCTTTCTGACTTACTTTACTCTTTATAACAGGCTCTAGCTTCACCCAGCTCACAGGAATTGATTCATTCTTTTTTATAACTGGGTAATATTCCGTTGTGTATGTACCACATGTATGTATCACAACTTCTTTACCCATCCATCTGTCGATTGACATCTAGATTGCTTCCATATCACAACTATTGAAAATAGTGCCAAAGTGAACACTGGAGTACAAGTGTCTTTTTGAATTATTGTTTTCTCAGGGTATATGCCATGAGGAAATTGGAGATATCAGGGGAATATTTCAATGCAAAGATGGGCACAATAAAGGACAGAAATGGCAAGGACCCAACATAAGCAGGAGAGATTAGGAGGTGGCGAGAATATACAGAAGAACTATACAAAAAAGGTCTTAATGAACCAGATAACCATGATGGTGTGGTCACCTACCTGGAGCCAGAAATCCTGGAGTGTGAACTCAAGCAGGACCTAGGAAGCAGCACTAAAAACAAAGCTAGTGGAGGTGATGGAATTCCAGCTGTTATTTCAAGTGCTGAAATGGATGCTGTGAAATTGCTGCACTCAGTATGCCAGCAAATTTGGAAAACTCAGCAAAGGCCAACAGGACTGGAAAAGGTCAGATCCCATTGCAATCCCAAAGAAATGCAACGCCACAGAATGTTCAAACTACTGTACAACTGCACTCATTGCACATGCTTGCAATGTGCTGCTCAAAATCCTTCAAGCTAGGTTTCAACAGTATGTAAACAGAGAGCTTCCAGATGTACAAGCTGGGTTTGTAAAAGGCAGAGGAACCAGACATCAAAATGCCAACCTCCCTTGGATCATAGAAAAAGCAAGGGAATTCCAGCAAAACATCTACTTCTGCTTCATTGACTCTACTAAAGCCTTTGACTGTGTAGATCACAAAAAAATTGTGGAAAATTGTTAAAGAGATGGGAATACCAGACCACATTACCTGCCTCCTGAGAAGCCTGTATACAGGTCAAGAAGCAACAGTTAGAACTAGACATGGAAGAACAGAGTGTTGTTTTACAGGTAAATGTTTAGCCTCATTCATACTTTATTTTTCATCATGACTTATTCTTACTAAATAAACTTTGAATTTACTTATTAAGTATATTCTATTTATAAACAATTTTACAAAATTTTATAAAATAGAATATTATAAAATTTTATAAATAGAACTCTATAAATTCTTTTTACAAATAAAATCTGCTCTATTACTAAGAATAGAAGTGTCTTTCTCAGATGAAATTTCTCCTTGCCCTACACACTTTCTAGTATATCTTATGGATGCAAACTATTAATTTCAATCTTCTAATTTTCCATTTCTCAAATTGGCCTAATTTCTTGTATCATTTTACTTCATCCCATTAATCTTATCTCACATAATTTTTTTTTCAGTGTTTGCTAAGCATCTTTCATGTGTCTTGAGATACATAATTTTTTTTTCTGTTCAACTTTGCTATGAGGGAAATATTTGAATAATTGATTCAGAAAGGAAAGGCCAGCTGAGTGGGACACCGTATTTTGCAATGATTGCTCTTTCGTCCTGGCAGTGGGTAGATTGTCTCCAAAGCTGGGAGAGGAATGTTTCAAGGCTTTCTCGTCACCATATCTCCTGCTTTATTGGCAGTTTGTAAAATCTTCTCATTGTTCTTAATGTTTTAAACCTAAAAATTTAAAGGTTTCAAACATGAAAAGTAGAGGCCAGAATGCTGTGTTTCTACTGAAAGAGATTATTTTATCATTTAAATCTATTCCAAGAAAACATTACAGCTAAAATAAAAGTTTGCCAACTAATTTAGTCAACTCCTCCCCCTCCAAAAAATAGGTGACTGTTATTTGTCAAGTGCTTGTTTAAATACTTTACACATATAATCACATTTAATTATTTCAAAAATTCTGTGACAGAGGTATAATTCTATAGCTATTTCTCATGAGATATCTGAGTTTTAAAAAGATTAAATAGCAGGATCAGAGAGCAAAGAAATGACAGATTTGGAATTCAGATACATATACCTCTAACCTTAAAGCCCAATTTTAATTCCTTACAGATTTGGCCTTCTCCATTTGCCCTAATAACAACTATTTCAGATGACTGAACTTCTGTGTCTTAATTTGTAGGCTTTTAGTTTCTCTTGCACTTAATCATGCATTTCTATGAATTACCTTGATTTGAAATATTGGCTTTTTGTGCTAGGGTATTAATTCTCTTGTTTTCCATCAATGTTTTCACTTTATCCTGCATTTTCAACTTTGATATTATCTTTCTAGTATTATGGTATATTTTTTACAGACATATTCTTCTTTGAATCCTATCATGTTTTTTGAGAGAGAGTTCATACTGAAGGTCTCATGTGGGTCTATTCTTGCTCTTCTTTCTCATTTACTACTACTACATTTGATATACATTTTTGTTTTGTTTAGTTCTGAAATTTGTTCCTGGCTTCTCCTGCTTGACTTGTTGAGCCTTTATTATTTTGTTATTCTTTGTTTAATTTTATTACATTTTGCATTGTTATTTTAAGGTTTTTTAAATATATTGTATGTTATACTAATAGAATAAATATCATGAATGCCCTTCTGCCAATGGAATATATTCTTATAACAGTTTGAGAATAATTTTTATGAATTTCATAATCATAGGAAGGATTATAAATACAAACTCTGCAGTAATTGTGCTTATGCAATCAGGGAGAAATGAACTCAGACAAAATCAGTGCTCTTGGTTCCCTCTCAAAGGCAATTTTTTCTCCATCATGTTCCATCTTGATCCTTTCATATAGAATCATTTTGCAAAGGGGCTTAATTTTTCCCCAAAATCAATTTTTTTAAGACTAACTAGTTTTGTTCTGATACAGACAAGATAGAAATATATTACATATATTTAGGTAGTTAATTTTTCCCTGTATGGGGTCATAGGTTTTTATTAATTTAAATGGAGACTATATTGCTTGATGCAAGAGTGAGAAATGAGTGTTAGGTATTAAAGCTAAAAAGATAGAGCAAGTATGTTTTATGTTTATGCAAAGAAATGTCAGCATTTTTTTTTTAGTGTTAACAAATTGAGAACTTAAGAGTGAAGTCTGTATACATTATATACTCAAACACATGTATACCTGTTGCGGATTCATTTTGATATTTGGCAAAACTAATACAATTATGTAAAGTTTAAAAATAAAATTAAATTTAAAAAAATCAACAAAGATTCAAATATTACTTAAATATACCCTTTCTTTTATTTATAAAGACAACAGAATCTTTAGAAATTAAATATTTGAAAATAGGACTTTACCTCTAATTTAGAATCACATCAAAATTTTCAGAGTTTCAACTTCTATATTTTTAATTTCAAATTTCCTATTTTAAAGAAAATATTGTGATAACAGAAATAGCTCAAAATGCTTATATTAACCAATATTATCCCTCAAAATTTGCTTTGTGATATTTGATTAAATCATATTGTTTTATAAACAGATGATAACCTATTCTTATAGGATTAAGTACAGATGTGGCACATTTAAGGAGAAGTAAACTCCAGTACTTTGGCCACCTCACGTGAAGAGCTGACTCATTGGAAGACTCTGATGCTGGGAGGGGTTGGGGGCAGGAGGAGAAGGGGACGACAGAGGATGAGATGGCTGGATGGCATCAGTGACTCGATGGACGTGAGTCTGAGTGAACTCCAGGAGTTGGTGATGGACAGGGAGGCCTGGCATGCTGCGATTCATGGGGTCGCAAAGAGTTGGATACGACTGAGCGACTGAACTGAACTGAAACCCTCAATTAAAGAATCCTGTAAGGAAAGATGCCAACACATTTATTCATTTTATTTTTTTAACCAGTAATCATAAACTTTGTTATCAAGAGAATATCCATAGTTTGAAGTATTTTTTTAAGCTTTCTATTTTATATTGGAGTACAGCTGGTCAACAGACTTTCCTGGTAGCTCAGCTGGTAAAGAATCCACCTGCAAGGCAGGAGACCCCGGTTGGATTTCCCGGTTGGGAAGCTTCCCTGGAGAAGGGTGAGCTACCTACTCTAATACTCTTGGGCTTTCCCGGTGGCTCAGAGGGTAGGAAAAAAAAAAAAAATCTGCCTGAAATGCAGGAGACCTGAATTCGATCCCTGGGTTGGGGAGATCCCCTGGAGGAGTGCATGCAACCCCCTCCAGTATTCTTGCCTGGAGAATCCCCATGGACAGGGGAGCCTGGCGGGCTACAGTTCACGGGATTGCACAGAGCCGGGCACGACTGAGCAACTAAGCGAAACACAAAGCCAGTCAACAATGTTGTGATAGTTCCAGGTGGACGGCAAAGGGACTCAACCGTACCGATAACAAAGCAACTTAACAGTGTGCATTAATTAAAAAAAAAAAGTAAAGGAGTTGTTTAAAATGCTGATCACATATTCTCTAATAAGGACAATTATTTTTATCATATAAGCTTACATTCATGAATAACAGGTACTATGCAGTGACCCTAAACTATGTTTCTAGGTTCTCTTCAGTAACAAATTTTTGTTTGGATCAATATTCTGTATCAATCCCAAATTGTGTTCAGGTTTCTGGAATGTCATTGCCTCATACCAAGATCTTTGATTCTCATTTCAGGTTGTTCCTTACCATGACCCTAAATTTCTCAGTTTTTCCATTTTAATTTGGTAAAAATCAGGTAATTTAAGCATGAAGTCTTCTCAGTGACCCCTATGATACGTCAGGAAAATGTTAGCTTCTTGCCTTATATGTATAACATAACTGACTGTTTGCAACTACAACTCTCTCTCTTTCAAACTCAGCTGTTCAACATCTTATGTCTGTCTCTGCTGATCTTTCTTCCAAAATCAGCATTCTGTACAATGAAAGAACATTCATTTTAAAGTTCATCTTTTGTTGGAAAATTCATTCATTTTGAAATTCATTTTTTGGGGGGAAAATTTTTTTGCTTCTCAAAGTCGTATCTTAACATGGATACTACTGTTGTATATTACAATAAATGGAAATTCTGTGGGACAATGTCATAATATTTCCTGTATGTCATGTAAGCTTCCACCCATGACCATGACCTCTAAATATAATTTCTCTTTAGTTATCCCATATGTAAGCAATAGCATGTAAGTTAAAGATAAGAGGTGTGACTGTGTTATTTATTGTCAAATGATTATATGACTAAGCAATCAAAATTTATTGAATAACCTTTAGTATTCAGCTCCCCAGGTCAGTAGGTGCCCAATATGCTATTGGAGATCAGTGGAGAAATAACTCCAGAAAGAATGAAGGGACTGAGCCAAAGCAAAAAGAATACCCAGCTGTGGATGTGACTGGTGATAGAAGCAAGGTCCAGTGCTGTAAAGAGCAATATTGCATAGGAACCTGGAATGTCAGGTCCATGAATCAAGGCAAATTGGAAGCGGTCAAACAGGAGATGGGAAGAGTGAATGTTGACATTCTGGGAATCAGCGAACTGAAATGGACTGGAATGGGTGAATTTAACTCAGATGACCATTATATCTACTACTGCGGGCAGGAATTCCTCAGAAGAAATGGAGTGGCCATCATGGTCAACAAAAGAGTCTGAAATGCAGTACTTGGATGCAATCTCAAAAATGACAGAATGATCTCTGTTCGTTTCCAAGGCAAACCATTCAATATCACAGTAATCCAAGTCTATGCCCCAACCAGTAACACTGAAGAAGCTGAAGTTGAACGGTTCTATGAAGACCTACAAGACCTTTTAGAACTAACACCCAAAAAAGATGTCCTTTTCATTATAGGGGACTGGAATGAAAAAGTAGGAAGTCAAGAAACACCTGGAGGAACAGGCAAATTTGGCCTTGGAATACGGAATGAAACAGGGCAAAGACTAATAGAGTTTTGCCAAGAAAATGCACTGGTCATAACAAACACCCTCTTCCAACAACACAAGAGAAGACTCTACACATGGACATCACCAGATGGTCAACACCGAAATCAGATTGATTATATACTTTGCAGCCAAAGATGGAGAAGCTCTACACAGTCAGAAAAAAAAAACAAGACCAGGAGCTGACTGTGGCTCAGACCATGAACTCCTTATTGCCAAAATCAGACTTAAATTGAAGAAAGTAGGGAAAACCACTAGACCATTCAGGTATGACCTAAATCAAATCCCTTATGATTATACAGTGGAAGTGAGAAATAGATTTAAGGGTCTAGATCTGATAGATAGAGTGCCTGATGAACTATGGAATGAGGTTCATGACATTGTACAGGAGACAGGGATCAAGACCATCCCCATGGAAAAGAAATGCAAAAAAAGCAAAATGGCTGTCTGGGGAGGCCTTACAAATAGCTATGAAAAGTAGAGAAGCAAAAAGCAAAGGAGAAAAGGAAAGATATAAACATCTGAATGCAGAGTTCCAAAGAATAGCAAGAAGAGATAAGAAAGCCTTCTTCAGTGATCAATGCAAAGAAATAGATGAAAACAACAGAATGGGAAAGACTAGGGATTTCTTCAAGAAAATCAGAGTTACCAAAGGAACATATCATGCAAAGATGGGCTCGATAAAGGACAGAAATGGTATGGACCTAACAGAAGCAGAAGATATTAAGAAGAGATGGCAAGAATACACAGAAGAACTGTACAAAAAAGATCTTCAGATAATCACGATGGTGTGATCACTGACCTAGAGCCAGACATCCTGGAATGTGAAGTCAAGTGGGCCTTAGAAAGCATCACTATGAACAAAGCTAGTGGAGGTGATGGATTTCCAGTTGAACTATTCCAAATCCTGAAAGATGATGCTGTGAAAGTGATGCACTCACTATGCCAGCAAATTTGGGAAACTCAGCAGTGGCCACAGGACTGGAAAAGGTCAGATTTCATTCCAATCCCAAAGAAAGGCAATGCCAAAGAATGCTCAAACTACGGCACAATTGCACACATCTCACACGCTAGTAAAGTAATGCTCAAAATTCTCCAAGCCAGGCTTCAGCAATATGTGAACTGCGAACTTCCTGATGTTCAAGCTGGTTTTAGAAAAGGCAGAGGAACCAGAGATCAAATTGCCAACATCCGCTGGATCATGGAAAGAGGAAGACAGTTCCAGAAAAGCATCTAATTCTGCTTTATTGACTATTTCAAAGCCTTTAACTGTGTGGATCACAATAAACTGTGGAAAATTCTGAAAGAGATGGGAATACCAGACCACCTGACCTGCCTCTTGAGAAACCTATATGCACATCAGGAAGCAACAGTTAGAACTGGACATGGAACAACAGACTGGTTCCAAATAGGACAAGGAGTTCATCAAGGCTGTATATTGTCACCCTGCTTATTTAACTTACATGCAGAGTACATCATGAGAAATGCTGGACTGGAAGAAACACAAGTTGGAATCAAGATTGCCGGGAGAAATATCAATAACCTCAGATATGCAGATGACACCACCCTTATGGCAGAAAGTGAAGAGGAACTAAAGAGCCTCTTGATGAAAGTGAAAGAGGAGAGTGAAAAAGTTGGCTTAAAGCTCAACATTCAGAAAAGGAAGATCATGGCATCCGGTCCCATCACTTCATGGGAAATAGATGGGGAAACAGTGGAAACAGTGTCAGACTTTATTTTTCTGGGCTCCAAAATCACTACAGATGGTGACTGCAGCCATGAAATTAAAAGACGCTTACTCCTTGGAAGGAAAGTTATGACCAACCTAGATAGCATATGCAAAAGCAGAGACATTACTTTGCTAACAAACGTTCGTCTAGTCAAGGCTATGGTTTTTCCCGTGGCCATGTATGGATGTGGGAGTTGGACTGTGAAGAAAGCTGAGCGCCGAAAAATTAATGCTTTTGAACTGTGGTGTTGGAGACAACTCTTGAGAGTCCCTTGGAGTGCAAGGAGATCCAACCAGTCCATTCTGAAGGAGATCAGCCCTGGGATTTCTTTGGAAGGAATGATGCTAAAGCTGAAACTCTGGTACTTTGGCTACCTCATGGGAAGAGTTGACTCATTGGAAAAGACTCTGATGCTGGGAGGGATTGGGGGCAAGAGGAGAAGCGGATGACAGAGGATAGATGGCTGGATGGCATCACTGACTCGAAGGACGTGAGTCTCAGTGAACTCCGGGAGTTGGTGATGGACAGGGAGGCCTGGCATGCTGCAATTCATGGGGTCACAAAGAGTCGGACACGACTGAGCGAGTGATCTGATCTGATCTGATTCAGCATTATATCAAATACTTGGATACGTTACTAGCACCTAAACATTAAGAATACTAGCTCTTGTTTCAAGGTAAAACACACCTCTCCTGAAATACATAACATTTTTCAAGTATGTGAAAATCAACACACATTTCTCAAAACTACCCAAAATCTCTCTAATAGATTCTCTGTTTCCTTTATTCTGTTCCTTACATGTCAGAGGCTGGCCAAAGACCTTTAGCTTTCTTTTTTTTTTCCCTGGCAAAAAAGTCCACTGATTTTTCTAAATGTCAAAATGCTTCTGATTTTTTAAAAATCTGAATCTTATATTCATAATCATTTCTTTTTACCTAAAGAAAATATGTCTTGATATTAAAAACCTGAATCAATAGTTCATGTTTCTGTGATAATGTAGTAAGGAGTAGATATTGCTTTTAATTTTAAAGTTAATACATAGAAAGCTAACTTTTTTCTTCCAGTTCAAGCTTTTAAAAATATATACTTACACAGAATAGCCAAATGCGACTATAGCTAATATATCTTGAATCAAATAAACTATCAGAGGCTAGCCAAATGATATCTCTAATGACTGAACTTCTGTGCCATTCTGTCCAGAATTATCAGCAAAGACTTGGGTAATAACTAGTGAATATTCCTTCTACCTGCCTTAGGAAGTGGGGTAGAAGGCCCCCAGGGACTTTCATCATCACTTTTGTGACAGTCTTCCCTATTAAAGTGATTTGGCCAAGGAAAAGATCTGACGAACTTGTTTACTACCTAAGTATTCTAACCAATAACAATTAGGTATGTGAAGCATCTGCTAAAATGTGAATTTTAAAAGGATAGTCTTTCAGCTTTAGAAAATGGTAGATATGTCCTCATTTCAAATGCACACGTGCAATTTATTGCTCCTATCTGAAACTGACATGCCCTGAGGTTCTTCTCTGCATTAAAAAACTCACCTGGGTCTACAGATTTATTGATATCGAAAAATGCAAACAGCTTTAATTGAGTGCCAGGAGACCAGAAGTGTCTACTCAGGCCTGTCATTGACATCTTTTTTAGTCATTTACTGATCATTATTGAGACTCAGTTTCCTTATCAGAAAGTGGAGTGAGGGAAAATACATGCATAATATTGTATACAGAAGTACATGTATATGATATATATATATATATATATATATATATATATATATATATATATATCTCAGTTCAGTTCAGTCGCTCAGTTATCTCTGACTATTTGCTACCCCATGGACTGCAACATGCCAGGCTTCCCTGTATATCACCAACTCCCAGAGTTTATCCAAACTCATGTCCGTTGAGTCAGTGATGCCATCCAAGCATCTCATCCTCTGTTGTCCCCTTCTCCTCCCACCTTCAATGTTTCCCAGCATCAGGGTCTTTTCCAATGAGGCAGTTCTTCACATCAGGTAGCCAAAGTATTGGAGAAGGCAATGGCAACCCACTCCAGTACTCTTGCCTGGAAAATCCCTTGGACAGAGGAGCCTGGTGGGCTGTAGTCCATTGGGTCGCTAGGAGTTGGACACGACTGAGAGACTTCACTTTATTTTTTAACTTTCATGCATTGGAGAAGGAAATGGCAACCTACTCCAGTGTTCTTGCCTGGAGAATCCCAGGGACGGGGGAGCCTGGTGAGCTGCCGTCTATGGGGTCACACAGAGTCGGACACGACTGACGGGACTTAGCAACAGCAGCAGCAGCAGCAGCCAAAGTATTGGAGCTTCAGCTTCAGCATCAGTTCTTCCAATGAATATTCAGGACTGATTTCGTTTAGGATGGACTGGTTGGATCTCCTTGCAGTCCAAGGGACTCTCAAGAGTCTTCTCCAACACCACAGTTCAAAAGAATCAGTTCTTAGGCACTCAGCTTTCTTTATAGTCCAACTCTCACATCCATACACGACCACTGGAAAAGCCATAGCTTTGACTAGATGGACCTTTGTCAATAAAGTAATATCTGTTTTTATTATGCTTATATATATATATATATATAAAGTTCACAGTCACACTGTAAGGAATATGGTAGGATGCATATACTATATTTATATGAGCCATTTTTGTAGTAATCTTGGAAATACTAACATTTGAATACTTAGTTTCAAAATTTTACCAAGGTTTATTCCTTCCTCCAATATATATTTCCATACTATAAGCATCTTGATAATTTAGCAAAGCATTTTCAAATTTCTGAGAAACAAATATGTGATTTACATGCATCTATGCTAGAATCTTTCAAATATTCTTTTGCAAGAAAGATAAACCAACTTGCAGTTTCTCCCACAGCTATTCTTGGTTAGGCAGCAGAAGAGCTATATAGGAACATGGTGTAATTGAAAGTTAATGTATTCATCTTCTTATTTGCCTAGTTCTTCTTCTGTTCTCTGGTGGCTTAGACAGTAAAGCTTCTGCCTGCAATGCGGGAGACCCGGGTTCAATCCCTGGGTTTGGAAGATCCCCTGGAGGAGGAAATGGCAACCCACTCCAGTACTCTTGCCTGGAAAATTCCATGGACTGAGAAGCCTGGTAGGCTACAGTCCATGGGGTCACAAAGAGGTGGACACAACTGAGCGACTCCACTTCATTTCACTTCTTCTGTTCAATGTCAAATAGAAAAACTACAGAGTTTAAAAGAATCAGCATAACTTCTAACTTATGTGTTTTGCAATCCCCCTTTGCTCTTAAGAACAGAGATAGGCAAACAATGGCCAAATTTGACTCACACGCCACCTTTTTTTTTTGTAAATTAAGTTATTGAAACTATTTACTTACTTATCGTCCGTGGATGCTTTTGTGCTACAACTCAGATTTGAGTGTTTGTCAAAGATAGAAAAAGGTCCTCAAAGCCCAAAATATTTATTATCTGCCCCTATACAAATAAAATATGTGCATGCCAGGTCTAAATCATTTTATTCTTTTACAAAGCAATGAAGAGGCAGCATTTTGTGATGGTGAAAAGCATGGATTCGATGTCAGAAATTCTTCATGTCTCAAACCTCAATTTGTTTACATATCAAACATGACAAATTACCCTTGTCTTTTATTGTGAAAGGACTTTAGAATCTGAGAAGTTGGGTCTTGCATCTCTTGAATATCTAAATATTTAGGCCAGAATTAGCTCTTCCCTAATCCATGAGTTTACTTAAGTGTGAGTAAAATGTGATGCTTCGTTAGCACAGACTGCTATGTAGAATCCTGAAGTAGATCATGTGGAAAAGAAAATGATGGAGCAATAAAGCTCTATTTCATTAGCTGTATTGTCTGGGAGGATGTAAACATTTTGAAACATGAGTCATGTATTGTCAGTCCTCTACTCAAGACTGCATAGCTCCTCATTTCAAGTAACTCTACAGAAGAGAAAGCCCTGATCACAATCTCAAAATATATTGTCAGTGGTGAACTAAAACTACAAGAATGCCTATGAACAGTTTAGCAATATTTCAAATTGGCCCAGCCTCCAGCTCTAGCACCCTGAAAAAAAAAAGTGTCATAATTCAGTTCCTACTGTTATTTAAGTACAAAATGTTTGGCAGAAAATTTAAAAACTGCAAGGCACATGAAATGCCGAAACAATAATTTTTAAGTGACGTAGTAAAAAAGAGAAACAGTGAAGAGAAGAAACATATATGGTTTGATGACGCAAGTACACATGATATTAGGTGATAAGGAGATGAAAGTATTATCTTAGTTCACTTGGACTGCTGTAACAAAAAAACACAGACTGGTAGCTTAGAAGCAAGATAGATCTATTACACTTGTGGATGATGGAAAATCTAAATCATGGTGGTGGCAGATTCAGTGTCTGGGGAAAATCTACCTCCTATTTCATATGATGAAACTTCCCAGCTATGACATCACCAGGCAGAGAGAAGGGAGCAGGGAGCACCGTGGAGTCTCGTGTGTGAGACCACTGACTCTGCTCAGGAGGCTCTACTCTCACGAATAGATCTCCTCCCCAAGACTCCACCTGCCAATAGCGTCACATCAGCATAAATATTCAGCATTTCAAATTCATTAATTTGGGCGGGGGGGACAATATTCAGACTGTAACAAGTGTCTTTTAGAAATTGTGGATAACATGCAAGACAAAATATTGAGAATATATAAAACAAACAAATGGAATTGTATAAATGAAAAAAAATAAGTTATCAAAACTGAATTTGTTTGTTGTATTTAACAACAGATTAACACAGCAGAATAATGAATCCACACATTTGGAGACTTATTAATAGAATATATCTAAACTGAGATGAAAACAAAGCCTAAAGAAAAGAGAGTATCTGATCTGTGGGGAAGTGAAAGGAGATGAGAGATAATAGGTTAGAAAAAATATGGAAAGATAAAATGGGTGAGGTCTTCCAAAATTTAATTGTGAGAAATCAACCCACAAATCCAGGAATCTCATCAAACATCTCATCTTGGATTTATCTTTAAAAAAAGAAATTACTAGGCACATCACAGTCAATCTGCTGAAAACTAACAATAAAAAGCAAGTCTTAAAAGCAACAAGAAGAAACAAAAAACACATTAATACAGCAACAAAGGGCCCTGCTTAACAGAAAAAAACTGAGAGTCTAAAACAAAATGCAACATCTTTAAAAGTGCTAAAAGAAAAGGAAATATGAGTTTAGAATGTTATATGCAGTAGAAATATGCTCCCCAAATGTGGAATAAAGGCATTTATCTTACTTTTTAATTAAAATATAACTGATTTTCAATATTGTGTTATTTTCAGGTATACAACATAGTAATTCAATATTTTTATAGTTATACTCCATTTAAAGTTAAAGTATTGGCTGTATAAAGTATGTGCTATGCAATATATTCTTGCTTATTTACTTTATACATAATAGTTTATGCATCTTAAAACCCTACCCTTATCTTACCCTTCTCCCCATTGTTCACCCTAGTGGTAACCACTAGTCTGCTCTCCATATCTTTGAGTCTCTCTCTGTTTTATTACACATTATTTATTTGTTTATTTTTCAGATTCCACACATGTGACAACATACATTTTTGTCTTTTGCCAGCCAACATTTCATTAAGCATAGTACCCAGCAGGTCCTGTTGCAAATGTTGTTGCAGATGGCAAAATTTCATTCTTTTTTATGGATGAATATTATTCCACTTTGCATATGTGTGTGTGTATACATTCATCAATTGACAGATACACGTTGCTTCTTTATCTTAGCTATCAAAAGTAATGCTGCTATGAACACTGGTATGCATGTATCTCTTCAAATTAGTGTTTTTGTTTTCTTGGATATATACTCAGGCATGGAAATTGTGGTTCATATTATAGTTCTAATTTTAATTTTTTGACAAGCCTCCATACTACTGATATTTTCCATAATGGTTGAGCCAATTTACATTCCCACCAATATCATAAAAGTTCCCTTTTTTCCGTATCCTCTCCAGCATTTGTTATTTTTGATATTTTTGACAACAGTCATCCTGACAGGCATGATGTGGTAACCTGTAGTTTTGACCTGCATTTCCCCAATGATTGCCAGTGTGGAGCATCTGTCCATGTGCCTGTTGGCCAACTAAGTGTCCTCTTTGGAAAAATATTTATTCAGGTGTTCTTTCCAGTTTTTAATCAGGATATTGTTGTGTGGCTTTTTTAAATTGAGTTGTATGAGTTATATTTATATATATTTTTGTATTATATATTGTGAATTTTATCACAGCTGTCCTCAGCCTTTTGGGCACCAGGGACTGATGACTGGTTTAATGGAAGACAATTTTTCCACAGATGGTGGGGCAGGAGATGATCCAGGCGGTAATGCGAAGGATGGAGGGGATGGTTCAGGTGGTAATGTGAGCACTGGGGAGTGATGGGAAGCAGTGGGTGAAGATTTGCTCTTTTGCCCGCTGCTCACCTCCTACTATGTGACCCAGTTCCTAGCAGGCCATGGACTGGGGTACCCATCTGTGACCTGGGAGTCGGGGATATCTGCTTTATCAGACATATCATTTGCAAATATTTCCTCCCATTCAGTAGATTGTATTTTTGAGGGGTGGCGGGGTCAATGATTTTCTTTGCTGTGAAAAGAGCTTTTAAGTTCCATTTTTAAATTTTTGCTTTTGATTCCTTTGCCTTGTAAAGGAAATCCAAAAAAAATATCGCTCCAACTTATGTCAAAGCATGCTCTGTCTATATTTTGTTCTAGGAGTTTTATGATTTCCAGCCTTACATTTAGGTCTTTAATCCATTTTGAATGTGTTTTGTGTATTATACAGCTTCCCTGGTGGCTCAGATGGTAAAGTGTCTGCCTGCAATGCAGGAGACCCGGGTTCGATCCCTGGGTCAGGAAGATCCCCTGGAGAAGGAAATAGCAACCCACTCCAGTACTCTTGCCTGGAAAATCCCATGAACGGAGGAGCCTGGTAGGCTACAGTCCATGAGGTCATAAACAGTTGGACATGACAGAGCGACTTCACTTTCTTTTCTTTCTTGTCTATCATGTGAAAGAACGTTCTAATTTCATTTTTGTTTTGTTTTTTAACACATAGCTTTCCAGGTTTCCAAGCACCACTTTTTGAAGACTGTCTTTTCTCCATTGTATATTCTGGGCTCTGTTGTTGTCATAAATTAATTGAAAATAAGTGTGTGAGCTTATTTCAAGGCTCTCTATTCTGTTCCATTGATACATGTGCTTGTTTTTGTGCCAGAACCATACTGTTTTCATTACTGTAGCTTTATAATATAATCTAAAGTCAGAGCATGGGATACCTCCAGCTTTGTTCTTTATTCTCAAGATTGTTTTGACTGTTTAAGGCCTTTCTGGTCCCATGTAAATTTTAGGATTATTTGGTCCAGTTCTGTGAAAAGTATCATGGGTGTTTTGATAGGGGTTTCTTTAAATTAATAGATTGCTTTGGGTAGTATTCTCAAGGGAATTCAGACTAGTGGAGACAACTATGTAGAGGTAACACATCATAGTAAGTAAAGCTGTAAAGGGAGGTCATTGCTATTTAGTAACCGAGTTGTGTCCACCTCTTTTGTGACTCCATGTACAGTAGCCCACCAGGCTGCTCTGTCCATGGGGTTTCCTAGGCAAGAATACTGGAGTGGGTTGCCATTTTCTCCCCCAAGATCCCACATCTGCCTGCAATGCAGGAGACCCTGGGTCAATTCCTGGGTTGGGAAGACCCTCTGGAGAAGACATAGGCTACCCACTCCAGTATTCTTGGACTTCCTTGGTGACTCAGCTGGTAAAGAATCTGCCTCCAGTGCAGGAGACCTGGGTTTGATCCCTTGGTTGGAAAGATCCCCTGGAGAAGGGAACAGCTACCCACTCCAGTATTCTAGCCTGGAGGATTCCATGGACTGTATAGTCTATGCAGTAGCAAAAGAGTTGAACACGACTGAGCAACTTTCACTTTCACTTGGGTAATATGGACAATTATAATCATGTTGATTCTTCCAATCAATAAGTGTTGTCTACCATGCTGTTTAAGGCAATATTTCTTTGTTGATTTTATGTCTGAGTGACCTATCCATTGACCTAAGTGGAATGCTAAAATTCCTTACTTATTATTGTATTATTGTCCAGTTCTTTATATCTGTTAATATATGATTTATATATTTTAGGTGCTCCTACACTGGATGCATCCCCTGGAGGAAAGCATGGTAATCCACTCCATTACTCTTGCTTGGAGAATCCCGTGGAAAGAGGAGCCTGGCGGGCTACAGTCTATAGGGTCGCAAAGAGTCGGACACGACTGAAGTAACTCAGCATGCATGTATGCATATTAGGTGCGTGTGTGTTAAGGAGTATTACTGCACATTCTTGTATTAGTCCCTTTAGCATTATATTGCCCCCTTTGATTTTCAGCATAGACTTTGTTTAAAAGTCTACTTTGTCTGAAATGAGCATTGCTAACCCAGCATTCTTTTTATTTACATTTTCATAAAAGACATTTTTCCATCCTCTCAGTTTCAATTGATGTGAGTCTTGAGCTCTGAAATGAGTCTCTTGGAGGCAGCAAGGGTCTTGTTTGTCTGTTTTATTCAATCAGCCACACTATGTCTTTTGATTGGAGCTTTTAATCCATTGGCATTTAAAGTATGTACTTACTGCCATCTTGTCATTTGTTTTATGATTGCTTCTGTAGTTCCTCTGTGTTCTTTCTTCTTCTATTAGTTTCTTCCCTTATAGTTTGAGGTTTTTCATTAGTGATATGTTTTCACACGTTTTGCTTTTGTGTACCTATTGTAGGTTTTTGACTTGTGGTCATGGGGGTGATGTACGTTAACATATAGGTATGTCTACTTGTTCTAAGCTAGTAATCATGTATGTTCAAACACATTCTAAAAGATCTAAATTTCTTACTCCCTCCCTGACATTTTTTATATCATATTTTACATGTTCATGTCTGTCTCTTAACTATTTATTGTAATTATAGTTGATTTTATAATTTTGTTCTTTAGTCTTCACATTCACTTATTTTCCACAGACAGCTTCACTATTCATTTTTACTAGTGGGATTTTTCCTTTCCTATGAATTCTTACTTCGTGTTGTAGCTTCTTTTCCACTTTGACATTTCCTATAGGGCTGCTTTATTATTGATGGACTTTTTTTTTTTTTTTTTTGCTTATCTGAGAAGTTCTTTTTCTCTTCTTCAATTTTGAATGATAACCTTTCTGGATAGAATATCCTGCATTGTAAGTTTTTCTCTTTCAGCATTTTAAATATATCATACCACTCCCTTCTTGTCTGTAAAGTTTCTGTAGAAAAACCAGCTGCTCACCTTATGAGGATTCCTTTATATGTGACTGTATGTTTTTCTCTTACTGCCTATACAATTCTCTCTTTACCTTTAACTCTTACCATTTTACATGTGATATGTCTTGGTGTGACTTTGTTTGTGTTCATCTTATTTGGGACTTTCTGTGATTTCTGTACCTGGAAATCTGTTTCCTTCTTCAACTTCAGGAAGACTTCAAGCATTAATTCATCAAATACATTTTCTACACCTGTCTCTCTCTTTTCTCTTTCTGAGACCTCTACACTTGATAATGTCTCAGAAGTCCCTTAAAATAGCCTCATTTTATTTTTGGCTCTTTTGATTTATTTCCATTATTCTACCTTCCAGATCACTTAGGCATTCCTCTATATCACCTAATCTGCTAATTATTCCTTCTAGTGAGTGTATTTTTCATTTTAGTTATTGTGTTCTTCAGCTCTGATGGCTCTTTGTGTATTTTCTAGTTGCTTGTTAAAATTCTTACTTTATTCAGCTCTTCCCAGTTCAGTGAGCAGTCTTACTACTAATGCTTTGAATTCTTTATGTGATAAATTATTTATCTCTGTTCCATTACAACTTTTTCCAGGGATTTTTTCCTTGTCCTTTCTTTTGAAACAAATTCCTCTGTCCTCTCATTTTGTTCAACTTTATCTCTATGAAACTTGGTGATACAGTTACCTAACGGCATGTCTTCATGCAGGAACTTTCCTATGCAGTCCGTGTGCGTCCAGCAACTTTGGTGGTAGAGCTGAATCTGAAGTGAGCCTGGGTCACGTCTTTCCCAGGAGTGTGCTGGCGGCTGCCAATCTGGTGAGGGATGGGGCTGGAGCCACCACCAGGGGTGAGTAGGTGCTCCCTTATGCTCAATGACCATCAGCTCCTATCAGGGTCAGGATCAAGGCCTTGGGTGCTAAATCATACTCCCTGAGGATCAAGGTTGAGCTGGTTTCATCCCCATCTAAGTGTGCACTCTCCCGTCTAACACAGGCACTTCTGCCCTAGTGGAGAACAGTGCTGGGGCAAATGGAACTGCAGTGGACACCCAGGGCAGGCCAGGTTCATGCTGGAACAGTCCCCGCAAGCCAGTCAGAACCCGGGCTGCTTCCAGTCTACTGCATCTGTGTGCTCACTGTCAACAGCTATCCTCACTTTGTTCAGAGGCAGGCCCAGATCCAAGCTGGGTCTACTTCTTCTGGGTAGGCATAACACCTTCAAGCAAGAGCAACTTTGCCTCAGTTGTTGGAGCGGGTGCAACGGTGCAGGCCAGATCACATGGTGGTATGATCCCGACAGGCCAGTCAGAGCCCCAGGCCACTCCCAAAGCACCCCCTCTTTATGAGTGCCCTTGATGGCTACCCTTGTTGCGCTCAGAGGCAGGGCGAGATTCTAGCTGGCTCTGTCCCCACTCGTATGCATGTTGTCCTGGACAACACTCTCCACTAGCCTCCACCCTAGTGGAGAGGTACACTGGAGCAGGAGTGGCTGGAGCAGGCACTCAGCCCAAGCTGGGATAACTGTGGGGCAGTCACAGGAAATCAGTCAAAGCCCCAGATTTTCAGGCTGCTTCCTCCACCTTGTTCCTGGCAGTAAGGAAGCCTGTGTGCCCTCCCAGCATCAGAGTCTTTTCCAATGAGTCAACTCTTCGCAAAGGGACTCATTTTCCCAGTGTCAGACCCCAGAGCTGGGGTACCCAATATATGGCTTAAATCTCTCACTCTCAGGAAGAAGCCCCAGGCCTTTGATATCCCTGGTCCTGACCTGATCACTTCTCCTCCCATCCTACCTGACTTCATATGGATCTTTCTTTATGACTTTGGTCATAAAAGACTTTATCCTAGGCTTCAGCTTGTTTTCAGTGAGACCTGCTCCACGTGCAAATGCAGATGAATTTTTTATGTGTTCATGGGTGAAGGTGAGCACTAATTCTTTCTACTCTGCCGTCTTCATCTTCCTCCAAGACATTTTTGCAATGACAAAGATAAAAGAATTTGTCTCCAGAAGACCTGCACTCTATGAGTTCTTTAGCCTGAAGGGAAATAACAGTAAATTGAATCCTGAATATTTTCTCTTAAGAAAGGAATGAAGATAGGTACAAAGGCTAATATATAGCAAAATATTATATAATACACATATAATATCATATAAAAGGATAGATTTAAACTTACATGACTATGAGCTATTATAAATAAAAGATAATTTATGTAATGGACTGTGGGGTTTATAAGTAGTAAAGGAAAGGATATACTATTATAAAATCTTCATACTGCTTGTGAAATGGTATAGTATTATTTTAAGGGAAGTTTAAAACTACAACCCTAGAGAAACACTAATAATATGACACAAAATGGTATAACTAAAAATTTATACCAGGAGATAAATTTGAAAAGAAAGAAGATAAGCACTTCACACTGAAGTCAGGAAAGAAAGCAAGGGGCAAGGAAATTATGGAAAAATATACCAAAAACCCATAACATGATAAAAAATAAATAAGCCCAACTGTAATGATAATTATCTAATGTGGTGGAGTAAACACAGGTCACAGATTCTCATACCGGCTAAAAACCAAGACCCAACACACTTTAAATATAAAAACCAGTTGAAAAAATCTATACTGATAAAAAAAGATATACCACATTCCAATTTCAGTTCCAACAGAAAAGATACTTAGAAATTGTCACTCTCATTCTTATTTTAAAAAAAAGAAGCCAGACAAATTGAAAATCAGTTATTTTTCATGGACAATTAGCACAAACTCATCCCCAAATCTGGAGAGTCAGGAGCATCTTGAACACACAATCAAGATCTGTTTACCTGGACAGTGCTGTAATTCACACTGGGAACATGTCAAGCTTAGTTTTGACTAATTGCTGGATACTATTTGTGTAGGATTAAAATAGCATAAGATAAATATTCTGGGGTCCATACTGATATAAATAGATAGAGAAATAGGAGAGAAGAAAGAGGACTCCCATTCAGGAATTTCCAAATAATTCACATAGATACTCCACCAAGAAATGTGCGTGGTAACAACGCACTGTAGGTATGGGCTGAACCCCATGACTTCTTTCCAAAGAGCACAGATGGAAATGTGGAGAGGGGAGAAAAAGAGAACCTGACAAATATCACATAAACAGGTGATGAAGGTCAACATCAGTGGTGATAAATTCTGTTGATAGCATGTACTTTTGATATAATGTAATAAAAATGGCACATTTCTTCTGTAGGTTTCCTGCCAAAAACCCATAACCACAGCCTAATCATGAGAAAAACTTCAGACAAATCCCAGCTGAGGGGCATTCTACAGAATGATTGACCAGTAATCCTCAAAACTGTCAAGGCCATCAAAATAAGAAAAATCTAACTGTCACAACCAAGAGGAAACTAAGGAGACATGTCCTTTGAAAGTAATGTGCTTTTCTAGCTGGAATTCTGGAACAGAAAAGGTAAAAAGAGGAAAAATTAAAGAAAAACTGAGAAGAAGATAGAATTTATTAGTTAATGTACCAACATGAGTTCATTATTTATGATAGATCATACTAATAAAAGATGGTAATAGGAAAAGCTGGGTGAGGGTTATATGGTAACTATACTATCTTTCAGTTTGCATATGAATCTAGCTCTGTTCTGAAATAAAAATCTTATTTAAACAAAACAACAGAAAGGAAACACACAGATATAGATTTCAGAATGTCCTGATCAAATGGACTTGCTTAACTGTCTGTCAAGAGACAGAAGACTGAATACATGGGGCAAAAGAATAAAAAAGGTAACTAGGGTGAGGCCAGTAGAAGTACTTTTCCTTCATTTACCCCAAACTAAAAAATATTTCTAATTTTGTACTAGAGTTTTTAATCAAGAGTGAGGCAAGAAGAAGAATGGCTAAGATTTACATTGTACTATATGCAGCTGCTGCTGCTGCTGCTGCTAAGTCGCTTCAGTCGTGTCCGACTCTGTGCGACCCGATAGACGGCAGCCCACCAGGCTCCCCCATCCCTGGGATTCTCCAGGCAAGAACACTGGAGTGGGTTGCCATTTCCTTCTCCAATGCATGAAAGTGAAAGGTGAAGTGAAGTCGCTCAGTTGTGTCCGACTCTTAGCGACCCCATGGACTGCAGCCCACCAGGCTCCTCCATCCATGGGATTTTCCAGGCAAGAGTACTGGAGTGGGGTGCCATTGTCTTCTCCGTGTACCATATGAAAGGTTGTCAAACCAAATATTAATATTTTCCACACATGTCATGTGTAATCTTAATGAAATTGGTGTTCTCAATGGTGTCTAGGAAACAAGCTAAAGTGTGTGGAGGGAATGGTGGACAATCTACACAGGAATAGAAGTCATGGGTGGGGAGGGTGCTGTTGCAGAGTAGGGAGGTGTGTGGTGGGGAGGATCAAGAAGCCAAGAGCTCAGCCTTGGAAGGAGGAAGCCTTAAGCTTTTGACAGATGGTGAAGAAAACTTTTTTTCTTAAACAAACCACCTTCTATTTCCAAACACCAGGGGACCTGTGTCTTATAATCTTAATGGGAACACATATGCACCAGAATCAAACTACACTGCAACAATAATAAGCCACAACCCAACTATATAAAAAGCAAAAATCACTTTCAGTGTTGCAGTGTAATAAAATAGAGGATATTTAAAAGAAGATATATCAGGCAAATCGTAAACTCAAGAAAAATATCATGAGATCATTCCAAAAAAATCTCTCAAATCAAAAAATATATTTTTAAATATTAGTATTTTAAATATTTAGTATTATTTAATATTTTAATATATTAATAATTAACAATACTTAATAATTATTATACTTAAATACTTATATTATTTAATATTAGTATTTAATTTTTAAAAAAATTAGTATTTCCTAATAATAGAAGGATCAATTCACTAATAATACATTAAAATTGTGTGCCCCTAGTAATTTAGAAGGTTATATTTTTGAAAATCTAAACATAATACAGAACTTTGGATTATACATTGCAAAAAGTTTATAAACCTAAAGGAAGAAATAGACAAATCCACAATTGGAGATGCTGCTATTGACATCCCTCTTCCCGTATTTGGTACAATATGAGATTTGAAAAAATCAGTAAAAACAAAGAGAATTTGAGCAACACTATCTCTGCTGCTGCTGCTGCTAAGTCACTTCAGTCGTGTCCGACTCTGTGCGACCCCAAAGACAGCAGCCCACCAGGCTCCACAATCCCTGGGATTCTCCAGGCAAGAACACTGGAGTGGGCTGCCATTTCCTTCTCCAATGCATGAAAGTGAAAAGTGAAAGTGAAGTCGCTCAGTCATGTTCGACTCTTAGCGACCCCATGGACTGCAGCCCACCAGGCTCCTCCGTCCATGGGATTTTCCAGGCAAGAGGACTGGAGTGGGGTGCCACTACCTTCTCCGAACACTATCTCACACGTTAGTAAAGTAATGCTCAAAATTCTCCAAGTCAGGCTTCAGCAATACGTGAACCGTGAACTTCCAGATGTTCAAGCTGGTTTTAGAAAAGGCAGAGGAACCAGAAATCAAATTGCCAACATCGGCTGGATCATCGCAAAAGCAAGAGATTTCCAGAAAATATGCCAAAGCTTTTGACTGTGTGTATCACAACAAACTGTGGAAAATTCTGAAAGAGATGGGAATACCAGACCACCTGACCTGCCTCTTAAGAAACCTATATGCACGTCAGGAAGCAACAGTTAGAACTGGACATGGAACAACAGACTGGTTCCAAATAGGAAAAGGAGTACATCAAGGCTGTATATTCTCAAACTGCTTATTTAACTTATATGGAGAATACATCATGAGAAACGCTGGGCTGGAAGAAGCGCAAGCTGGAATCAAGATTGCCAGGAGAAATATCAATAACCTCAGATATGCAGATGACACCACCCTTATGGCAGAAAGTGAAGAGGAACTAAAAAGCCTCCTGATGAAAGTGAAAGAGGAGAGTGAAAAAGTTGGCTTAAAGCTCAACATTCAGAAAACGAAGATCATGGCATCCGGTCCCATCACTTCATGGAAATAGATGGGGAAACAGTGTCAGACTTTATTTTTAGAGGCTCCAAAATCACTGCAAAATGGTGACTGCAGCCATGAAATTAAAAGACGCTTACTCCCTGGAAGAAAAGTTATGACCAACCTAGATAGCATATTCAAAAGCAGAGACACTACTTTGCCAACAAAGGTCCGTCTAGTCAAGGCTATGGTTTTTCCAGTAGTCATGTATGGATGTGAGTTGTACTGTGAAGAATGCTGAGTGCCGAAGAATTGATGCTTTTGAACTGTGGTGTTGGAGAAGACTCTTGAGAGTTCCTTGGATTGCAAGGAGATCCAACCAGTCCCTTCTGAAGGAGATCAGCCCTGGGATTTCTTTGGAGGGAATGATGCTAAAGCTGAAACTCCAGTACTTTGGCCACTTCATGCGAAGAGTTGACTCATTGGAAAAGACTCTGATGCTGGGCGGGATTGGGGGCAGGAGGAGAAGGGGACGACAGAGGATGAGATGGCTGGATGGCATCACTGACTCAATGGACATGAATTTGAGTGAACTGCGGGAGTTGGTGATGGACAGGGAGGCCTGTCGTGCTGCGATTCATGGGGTTGCAAAGAGTTGGACACGACTGAGCGACTGGACTGAACTGAACTGATCAACCAACTTATCATAATGACATTTAAAGAACATGACATCCATTAATTGTTTTCAAGTCCAAATAGAACTTTCAGCATGCAATATGTAAAGATGGTCCATAAAACAATTCTCATTAAATATCAACGGACTGAAATAAAGCTGAGTATGCTATCTGTGTATGATTAATTTAATTAGAAATCAATAAGAATTATATAATTTTTAAAAACCTCCAAACATATGAAAGAGAGAAGAGAGAAAAGAGAAGAAAGAGAGAGAGGGACAGATCACAAAGCAAATTAGAAAGCATTTCAAAATGGATGATAATAGAATAATATTATCAAAACACGTTATGGCAAGTTAAAGCAACACTTCCAAGGGAAATAAATGGATTTAGATACTTATATTTTTATCTTCTTCTTTTATCATCTCTATACTAAAGGGAAGAAAAGAAGTAAGTGGAGAGAAATAAGGTTTAAAAAAATGTTTTTATATGTTTCTTCTCAGCAAAATGATTTGAGAATTCTCTTTCTGCTGGTTATACTAATATATTCATGAATGTGTCTGTGTGTGTGTGAATGGGTGTGTTTCTACTTTCCTCTTTTTGTCGTTAAAGAAGAGAGGGTCATACTTGTTTAACCCTAACTGGATAGTTCAGTCCATTTGAATTTTTTTAAATTTTATTTTATTTTTAAACTTTACAACATTGTATTAGTTTTGCCAAATATCGAAATGATAGGCATGCACCTACTGCCGTTTCCTTAATTGTTTTCTGGCTGTTTTTAATGTGCTCCTCTCTTTCTTTCTCTTTCTCTTTCTCTCTTCCCTTGTGGTCTGATTGTTCTCTTCAGTGCTATGTTTCTTTTTTTTCTCTTTTCTTTTTCTTTTATGTATTTGTTATTTTCGTGTGTGTGTGGTTACCATGAGTTTCACATGTAACATCCTATATATACAACAGTTTCTTTCAAGTTTATGGTGACTTAATTTTGAACACAAACCAAAGCTTTACACATTAACTCCTCCCCATCTGATCTGATCTGATGTTTTATATTTTGAAAACACATTTGTCTTCTTATTTTGGGTATTCCTTGACTAATTATTATATTTTTAATTAACTTTATTTGTTTTTGTCTTTTACCCTTAGTACTTGATTATAAATGACTAATTCACTCCGTTATTATTTCCAGTTTCTGGTGACATTTTTACTTTAGTGTGTTTTCTTATTCTTAATAAGTGTCTTTTTTAGCTTAGAGAAATTCCTTTAACATTCCCTGTAAGGCCATGTTAGTGGTGATGAATTTCTTTAACTGTTGCTTATCTGTAGAACTGTTAATCTCTCCTTCAGTTCTGAATGGTAACCTTGTGGGCAGGGTATTGTTAGTTGGTGGCTTTTTACTTTTAACATTTTGTACATGTAATGTCACTCCTTTATGGCCTATAAACTGTCTGCTGAAAAATCTCCTCACATCCTTACGAGGTTTTTCTTGTGTGTAAGTTGCCTTTATCTTGCTGCTTTTAAGATTCTCTCCTTATCCTTAGCTTTTACCGTTTTAGTTATAATGTGCCTTGATGTGTTTTTTCTATCACTTTTCTCTTTCTTCTCCTTCTGGAACTCCAGTAATGCGAGTGTAGTCTGCTTGATGTTTTCCCAGAGGTCCCTTGAAATATCCTCATTTCTTCTAGTTATTTCACTTGCTGTGCTATCTGGGCATTTTCCATTGCTTTGTCTTTCAACTCACTGATTTGTTCTTCTGTTTCATGCATTCTGTTGTTAAAACCCTCTAGTGCATTTTTCATTTCAGTTGTACACATGCTTATATCTATTATAAAAGTTACACACACACATATATACACATATATGTTTCAATTTTTTTTTAATATTGTCTACCTCTTTGTTGAAGTTCTTAATGTGTTCCACCATTCTTATTCTGAGATTGGTGAACATCTTTACAATCTATATTTTGAATTATTTATCAAGCGGGTTGCTTTTCTCCATTTCCTTAAGGTAATTTTCCTGGGGTTTTGCCTTGTTCTTTGAGTTGTAACATATTCCTCTGTCTTCATTTGCCAGTCTCTCTGGGATTGCCTATAAATTCAGGTGAAGCATCTACATTTTCTAGTCCTGAGGGAGTGGTTCTGTTTAGAAGCAGTTTTTTTCTGTGTGGTCCAGAAGTGTGGTCTCCTCTGGCCTCCAAAGCTAGGCACTCGCTGGATTTCCCTGGTGTGGGCTGCATGTGCCCACCAGCTGAGATAGGGCTGTGGCTGCAGGGAGAGCACGCACCCAGCTGGGCTGCACAGAAAGGGGAGAGCTGCTTGCCCACTGTAGCTGTGGCTTGGTCTCTGCACGCGGTGGGTAGGGCTGAGAGTTCGCCTGTTCTGTCTCCAGACCAGTCTTTGTGCAGGGTGGGTGTGAATTCAGGGGGGGCTTCAAGGACGAGGCCGCTTTTCTCATGAGGTTATATGTTTTATCTGTTATATGTTTACAAACAGATACTGCCACATGTAATATTCACCCCAGTTTAATTCTAGCCCATCATCCCTTCAAATTTGTTTAGCAATTACTCTCTTCACTTGCTATTTATTTACAGACCATTCTTATTTTTACTTTGCTTTCTAGAACTTGCAAAAATTGCTAGCACCTTTAACCTTGCTTTATATATCCCTCCTTCAATTCTTTTGTCATAATCTTATCCACTGCTCTTTTATGAAGTTCTTATACATATACATAGCTCTTACATAATGAGGTGCTAAGACTGGCCATGCAAGCCAACATCATCCTCAATAGCTCTTCTAAGAGAGCCTGTCTCATCCCAGATCTGTGATATGGGGGCCATTATGTTCTTATCCAAGTAATAATAGAATAGTCTCTTTCCCTGTCTCTCTATATTATTTTAAATCTTTTACTAAACAAGTCTAATACTTAGATAGCTTTTTTGATTCTTGTTTTCTTCAATTATGCTTCACCAATATCTATGTCAGTGATAAAAATATTTTTATTCTGTTTTAAACACCAAGTAAAACTAAAACTGTAATGATTGACTTATAACATAATAACTAAGTGGATTATAATTTATTTTCTACTTAAAATATAAATCAGTAAACTTAGATTTTTATCTGAGAGAGATTTTTATCTCTAATACAAATACTTTTTAACTTATTAACATATGATTCTTGTTTAGCTTACAGGTACCCTCTTTATCTTTTTGTGAAATTTCTTTGGTATTCAGTTTTTTAATATATGATTTTCCTTTCTCTCCAGAAAGGAAAGACCCAAGAAATATTTTCAAGGAATCCAAAAAACACTATCTTCAATTTAAAAAAAACTTGTAGAGGAGATTAAAATTATTTTAATGTAAAATCACGTTAAGAAGAAATAACTTCTGTGAAAAATTATGGTGGCTGAATTTGGTTAGAAGGGGATATCTGAAGTTTATAATGAAAGAAGTAAAACGTATGATATCTGTTATTCCTTACTTCCCAAGCTCATTGTTAAAGGACATTATTACCAACACATAGAGTAATTTTGGAGAGCAAGAGGAAGGGACAAAACCAGCAATGTGTCTTTTCCTGTACCTGTTATTTGCTGTCTCTAACATCTCATGTTCTCCCAGGTACAAACTCCCTACCTCCTCAACTCTACTGTGACAGGCACATTTGTTATCGGTGACCTGAGTGAACATCCAGAATGGGTCAGAGATTTTCCTCTTAAGAAACTAAACATTCTGCAGGAACACCAGATAAATACATATATATTTTTTTCTACTTGAGAATGAGGAAGCGTTTTACTAGGAGTCAAACAGAATTAATAGAAAATGATTTTTTTTATTTTGCAAACAATATAAAATTCAAACCTTATAAACGGATATGATTAATTGGTTATTTCATTAACTAATATTATGTTAATTGGCTAACGAAACATTGTCATTATTAATTGTTAAATAACTATTTTAGAGTCAGTTTGGAATCATTTTCATAGTCGACCATACTAACTTCTCTGTCTAAATTCCTTCATCTAAAGATGGAAAAATTTCTACCCTAAGGTTGTTTTGAAAGTTAAATGAGACAGTGTTTATAAATTGCTTAATATAATGTCTACAACATCATAATCTTTCAATACATGTTAACTCATTATATTTTTATTATTATCTCAAGATTGTTTTTATATAATAACCCAAGGGTATTTTAGGATTACACTCTGATATGTTAGCTATTTGTTTGCTTCCTGAGTATATTATTTGATATAAAATCATAAGAAACATATAGTAACTACAGGTAAAATAGGTTACAAACAGGGAAACAAAGTAGTCACATTTCACAGTTATTGGTGCAGTACTAAAGTAAGTGAGAAAACAGAGCCCAGCATAAATGCATAGTTTCTTCATTAACATTATCCAGGACTCCTAGGTCAAAAGGATTCAAAACAACAGTTGCAGACTAGTGGGTAGCTAACTCTAAAATCAGACAGTGTATGAAGTACCCACAATTCTCATTCCAAGCATGCTTCAAACAAGGTAGGCATTGAATGAAGCTAAAAGACTTAATAAATGTTCTAAAACAGATTACACATAATAACCAAGAAAGATGATAGAAGGTGTTACTCTTATATTGTGACTCTATACTGAAATTCTCCAAACAACACCTGATTGTCATTTGCTGATTAAAGATTAGTCACCCTGGATAGAAATAGCCTGTTAAACTCTGATAATCACAACTTTCTTATGGAATTGTCCTTTTTTAGTGAAACATTTTGGAACATTATTGCAATTTTCAAGGTAGGAAGAAGAAAGTGCTCAGACTATGGTTCTTAGACTAAGTCTCTAAAAGGAAGCAAAGAATAATTCACTTTATTACTCTTTTAAGGAACTATAGTTCACTTGAGGTCTGGCTAAAAAGAAGACATTCTGGTTAACAGCAACATTATCCCATGATCATAAAGAGGGACCTGCCATTTATTATATTAATGTGCACCAACTGATGAAGGAATTGGATATAGTGTGCATCTCTCTCCAGACAAGGGTAACAATAGGAAATCTGATCCTGACATATTTGCAGGGAGATCAGCATGTTGGGATAGGTAAAGGGGTAACACGAGAGGTAATTTGATTTCGTGAACTCCAAATGACTTTGGAGACTACACATGACATTTTGTTAGTGGTCACAACGAGGTTGGAAGAGGCAAAGATCAAACTCCATACCTTCCGGCTGGATTGTGTTTCTTTGTCTTTTCCTTACAACATCAAAAGATGCATTCAGTCTCCGAGAAAGAAATTTTTCATTGGAGTGACACTTAATAAAATAACCAATGTAATAACATTGTTTGTAAGCTCACGTTTGTCAGCTTAATTTGTCATTCTTCTGTATGCAGGAAAGAGATGCCCGTTATCTCTTTGTTCTTTACTGGACAAGTTAAAATATCCATGAAGTCTTCAAGTTGGTAAGAACAAATAATATGAAGTACAGAAAAAAATAGTTAAAAAGTTAAGTGAGTAATACGTGGACAATTAAATGTAAAGGCAGACAAATATGAGCCTTTTCAAAACTCTAATCAGAAGCAAGTACCTCATTGAGAGAAAGATATTCATGGTAAAAGAAATACTGCATAAAATATTATTTTATGCAATCAAAATAGTCAACAATCCCCATCTTTCTCCAGAACTGAATGTAAATTTCCTACAGTGGTCTAAATTTGCCTGCTATTACCATTTCTTTAATTAAATAGCTTATTCAAGAAAAAACTATTCAATGTGTTATCTCTTAATATATTCTTGAGTGTGTCCTGATCTTAGTATTGGCTTATTTTTTATGCCTTTTCCCCATACTTAGCTAAACTCTGCCTTTTCTTCATGATGCAGGACAAGATCCATTTCATCTTTAAAATTTCCCTTATGATCTCATCCCATGGAATTATATCCCTCTTTCAGTTTCCCCTAGCGTTTGTTAAGATCTGTATCATTAGCTTTGAAACCAGCCCTGGGATGAGGACCTCAGAGAGTTGTATTTGGAGTCCTGACATTTAGTGCTGTACTTTGTATAGATAGATGTGTAGTAATTATTTTGTAGGTAAAGGTGCTGTGATTGAAACGAAATGCAGTACAATTTTATATCTAGATACACTACTTTCAGGACACTCTACAGGGACTTGTCACTCAACGCACCTAGAGAGTCCTGAAGTCTACTATATGAGTGATCTTTGTGGGACATTCTACTTTAGAAGATGGAAAAAGAAAATTTCAGAAATGAATTAAATTTCATGTATCTACTTATAAAGTGGGGCTTCCCAGGTAGCTCAGTGGTAAAGAATCCACCTACCAAGCAAGAGATTCAGGTTCAATCCTGGGTTACGAAGATCCCGTGGAGAAGGAAATGCCTGTCTGCTCCAGTATTCTTGCCTGGGAAATCCCATGGAAAGAGGAGCCTGGCGGGCCACAGTCCACAGGGTTTCAAGAGAGTCAGACATGACTTAGTGACTAAACAACAACTTACAAAGCATCTAATTAGAGGTTTTTATGCGCTAGGTAGTAATTGGCAAAAAAAATCAATGACTGCAGAATATTCAACTATTATTCTGCTGCTGCTGCTGCTGCTGCTAAGTCACTTCAGTAGTGTCCAACTCTGTGTGACCCCATAGACAGCAGCCCACCAGGCTCCCCCATCCCTGGGATTCTCCAGGCAAGAACACTAGAGTGGGTTGCCATTTCCTTCTCCAATGCATGAAAGTGAAGTCGCTCAGTCATGTCCAACTCTTAGCAACCCCATTGACTGCAGCCTATCAGGATCCTCTGTCCATGGGATTTTCCAGGCAAGAGTACTGGAGTGGGGTGCCATTGCCTTCTCCGAACTATTATTCTATTTTTCGTCAAATAGAAGAAAACTTTTGTTTGTATTATCCATGTTAATAATTCCACAAGTAGAAAATAAACAGATTTTTTAAATGCATTAACTTTATAACAATATCTTAAGTCATGTTCTTTAGTGGAAATAGTTACCTTTAGCTAGAAAGGATTTTTAAATTTAAAATTTTTCATGGTTTAAAATTTTTAAATTGTTGCTGATTTTTACAGCTGAAATGAAAAGTTAAATAATCTGCACATTTTGCATTATATGTGAAGTGAATAATTTCCCACACAATTATTGATTGTTAGAAAACTGCTAAAATACTAGACATAAAATTATCAAATTAGAACTGAGCTGACTTGCAGCGACAGTAGAGATAAATGAATGACCAAAGAAAACATTCCATGGTATCTGCTGAATCGTTTTTGGCTTATCCATTTGTTTTACAGCCAGAAGCAAGTGCCATTCAAATGACCAGAAGAAAGCGACTCATTTTTCCACATGAAACTTTAAGCCCTCCTCCCATCACTGAGGCAGGGCTAATGTTGATGTCTGCAGTGTAAAGCACAGCACACAGAGGCAAGGAGAACAAGCAAAAACTCAGTGTAAAACAAAAAGGACGCCCCTAGTTGGCCATAATGCACATGGCTTTGTTCTATCCCTGGGTCGGAAAGATCCTCTGAAGGAGGGCATGGCAACCCACGCCAATATTCTCGCCTGGAGAATCTCACGGGCTTCAGTCCACTGAGAAGCCTTGCAGTGGAGTCTCTGCTGCAATGAGTCAGACAGGACTGAAGCGATGGAACGCACCTGCACTCCCACACAGCAATCACAAGATGCCCTTTGGTGACTGAGGGAGAGGAAAACCTGTTTCTTTATTAAAGCTTGATGTGAGTATTTTCTCTGAGAGCCTCTTGAGGACTTTCTGAGTTACATAGTAGTTTGGCAGAGTCATGAGGGTGTTCTGCATGTGGTATAGAGCGGCAGGGTTGAGCCATAATTATAGAAAACCAGTCAATTAGCCCCAGTCAAACACACATGAAGATACTGCCATGGAGAAGAGAGTACTGTTTTTAGGTCCACATACCTCTTTTCTGTACAGTTTTGTGTCAAGGATATCAGATCAGATCAGTCGATCAGTCGTGTCCAACTCTTTGCAACCTCATGAATTGCAGCACGCCAGGCCTCCCTGTCCATCACCAACTCCTGGAGTTCACTCAGACTCACGTCCATCCAGTCAGCGATGCCATCCAGACATCTCATCCCCTGTCGTCCCCTTCTCCTCCTGCCCCCAATCCCTCCCAGCACCAGAGTCTTTTCCAATGAGTCAACTCTTCACATGAGGTGGACAAAGTACTGGAGTTTCAGCTTTAGCATCATTCCTTCCAAAGAAATCCCAGGGCTGATCTCCTTCAGAAGGGACTGGTTGGATCTCCTTGCAGTCCAAGGGACTCTCAAGAGTCTTCTCCAACACCACAGTTCAAAAGCATCAATTCTTCGGCGCTCAGCCTTCTTCACAGTCCAACTCTCACATCTATACATGACCACTGGAAAAACCATAGCCTTGACTAGATGGACCTTTGTTGGCAAAGTAATGTCTCTGCTTTTGCATATGCTATCTAGGTTGGTCATAACTTTCCTTCCAAGGAGGAAGCGTCTTTTAACTTCATGGCTGCAGTCACCATCTGTAGTGATTTTGGAGCCCAGAAAAATAAAATCGGACACTGTTTCCACTGTTTCCCCATCTGTTTCCCATGAAGTGGTGGGACCCTATGCCATGATCTTTGTTTTCTGAATGTTGAGCTTTAAGCCAACTTTTTCACTCTCCTCTTTCACTTTCATCAAGAGGCTTTTGAGTTCCTCTTCACTTTCTGCCATAAGGGTGGTGTCATCTGCATAGCTGAGGTTATTGATATTTCTCCCGGCAATCTTGATTCCAATTTGTGTTTCTTCCAGTCCAGCATTTCTCATGATGTACTCTGCATGTAAGTTAAATAAGCAGAGTGACAATATACAGCCTTGACGTACTCCTTTTCCTATTTGGAACCAGTCTGTTGTTCCATGTCCAGTTCCAACTGTTGCTTCCTGACCTGCATACAAATTTCTCAAGAGGCAGGTCAGGTGGTCTGGTATTCCCATCTCTTTCAGAATTTTCCACAGTTTATTGTGATCAACACAGTCAAAGGCTTTGGCATAGTCAATAAAGCAGAAATAGATGTTTTTCTGGAACTCTCTTGCTTTTTCTATGATCCAGTGGATGTTGGCAATTTGATCTCTGGTTCCTCTGCCTTTTCTAAAACCAGCTTGAACATCAGGAATTTCACAGTTCACATATTGCTGAAGCCTGGCTTGGAGAATTTTGAGCATTAGTTTACTAGCGTGTGAGATGAGTGCAATTGTGCGGTAGTTTGAGCATTCAAGGATATAGTATGTCTTATATCTAAATAAATGAAAATACTGTATTTAAATGATTCCATAAATGATGTCAAGTAATGGATAATAATGGTTGCATTGCCTGATAAACATAAGTAATAGCTGAGGGTAGCACCAAAATATGAGCTGTCAGAGACTACAGGCTAGGGGCAAGTCCTCCCAGTAGATAAGTGTCTAAGTTCTAAGTCACATGGTATAAAGGGAACAATTAGATTTCCAGTGAGGCAGACCTCATACATACATATTCCTGTTTGAACATAACTGACGTTGCATCCTGTCCTGGTAGAATTTAGCTACTTGTTTTCACGATATCCCTGTTCTCCTCAGCTCACTACTAGCTTCGTGAGGACAGAGATTTTGTCTCTTTTGTTGACTGCTGAAGGCTGAGCACCTAGAGAAGTCTCCGACACATAGCAAGGACTTGGTAAATATTTACTAAATAAATGACCTCTAGAGAAGCGGGTGTCTCCCTAAACCTGGCCCACAGCCCGTTGCTCAGCAGAATTGCTAACTGCAGCTTGTCATCTGCTTTGCTCTTGTCTCTGCGCGTGTTCTTAACTTTTTCTCTCTTTGTGCAATGAAATGGATGTTTGTGTCTCCCCAGATTCATTACGTTGAAACCCTAATGTCCTGGTGTTTGGGCCTTTGGGAGTTAATTAGGTCAGGAGCATAAAAGCCTCATGACTGGGTGAGGAGAGGAAGAGAACTAGTCATTTCTGTCTCTTCACCACTTGGAATGAGAAAAGGACAGTCTACAAATCAGGAAGAGGGCCTTTACCAAGAATTTGACCATGCTGGCACCCTGATCTCAGATTTCCATCCTCCAGAACTGTGAAAAACAATTGTTTGTTCTTTAAGCTGCCTGGTCTATGATATTCTATTAGAGCAGCCCAAATTGTCTAAGATGCTTTGCCTTTCCAGAAATCCCACCCAACCTTCAACTTCTACCTTTATCATATAGAAATATCTGATTATTACAGAAATCATGAATTGCCATAAATTCACATTCAGAAATACATACTGTGACTTAACTGAATTGTTGTTCAGTTGCCCCGTTGTGTCTGACTCTTTGTGACCCCATGGACTGCAGCACGCCAGGCCTCCCTGTCCCTCACCATCTCCCAAAGTTTGCCCAAGTTCATGTCTGTTGCCACAGTGATGCCATCCAGCCATCTCGTCCTCTGATGCCCTCTTCTCCTTATGCTTTCAATCTTTTTCTCAGCATCAGGGACATTTCCAATGAATGGGCTGTTCACATCAGGTGACTAAAATACTTGAGCTTCAGCCTCAATGTCAGTCCTTCCAATGAGCATTCAGGGTTGCTTTCCCTTAAGATCGACCTTACTATCCAAGGGACTCTCAGGAGTCTTCTCTAGCAACACAGTTCAAGGCATCAGTTCTTCGGCACTCTGCCTTCTGGCACTCTGTCCAGCTCTCACAAACCTTTGTGACCACTAGGATGACCATAGCCTTGACTATATGGACCTTTGTTGGCAGAGCAATGTCTCTGCTTTTCAAAACACTGTCTATGTTTGTCACGGCTTTCCTGCCGAGAAGCAAACATCTTCTGATTTCATGGCTGCAGTCACCATCCTCAGTGATTTTAGAGCCAAAGTAGAGGAAATCCATCATTATTTCCTCCTTTCCCCCTTCTATTTGCCATGAAGTAATGGATCCAGATGCCATGAGCTGAGTTTCTTTTTTTTTTTAATATTTACTTTTAAGCCGGCTTTTTCCCACTTCTCCTTAACCCTCATCAAGGTGCTCTTTAGTTTCTCCTCGTTTTCTGCCATTAGAACGGTATCATCTGCATACCTGAGTTGTGGACATTTCTCCCATCTATCTTGATTGCAGCCTGTAACTCATCCAGCCTGGCGCTTCTCGTGTGCTCAGCATGTGGGTTAAATAAACAGTGTGACAACAGACAGCCCTGTAGTACTCCTTTCTCAATCCTCTGCCCCAGTCAGTTGTTCCATACAGGTTTCTAAGGAGACTGGTAAGATGGTCTGATGTTCCCATCTCTTTAAGATCTTTCCACACTTTGTTAGGATCCACATAATCAAAGGCTCTAGTGTAGTCGATAAAATAGAGTTAGAAGTTTTTCCCAAATTCCCTTGCTTTCTCTATGATCCAGTGAGTGTTGGCAATTTGACCTCTGGCTCCTCTGCATTTTCTGAAGTTATTGAGCTCTCCTGTGCTCAAAAATGTTGGTGGTCTCTCCTTTCTTCCACTTAACAATATCGTTGAGTAACTACCATCTGTTGGGCATTATTTTAAGGAATTTGGGGCATATCACAGAACAACAAAGAATCCTAATGTTGAACAAGGAAGGGAGACAACAAATAAGTAAATTACACAGTATGCTAGAAGGAGGAAAAGAATTAGAACAGGGTAAAGGGGATGGGAACTGCCAGAATTAAAGTTCAGAAATCTGTACTATAAACAGTATTCAAAGTATGTCATCAAGATTTGAGATTGTGGGAATACATAGAGTTGTGCAGGAGATCATCATGTGGATACCTGGGGTGAGTGCATCCCAGGCAAAGGGTATATTTGAAGAGCATCCCTGATGAACTGAAGGAAATACAACATGGCAGAGTAGCTAACGCACCATGTGTGAAGGAAGAGTAGTGGGAGATGAGGTCAAGGAGAGAATAGGAAGCCAGATTACAGAACCTGAAGCCTACTTTAAGGACACAAATTTTTACAAAAATTGTCTCACTGTAGGATGATTCCTTTACAACGCTGTGTTAGCATCTACGGTACAAGGTGAATTAGCTGTAAGCACACAACGGCTTCCCAGGTGGCGCTAGTGGTAAAGAATCCACCTGCCAAGGCAGGAGACATAAAAGATGCGGGTTCAACCCCTGGCTCAGGAAGATCCCCTGGAACCCAGTCTGTTATTCTTGCTTGGAGAATCTCACGGACAGAGGAGCCTGGCAGGCTCTAGTCCATAAGGTCGCAAAGAGCTGGACACAACTGAAGTGACTTAGCACACCCGCCGTGCCTCGAGTCCCGCCGTGGGAAGGATTAGCCAGGATGGCATGTTGGGCTGTCTCACCCCATGTTCTGTAACTGATGGCTGTGTAAGAGCTGAGCTCATTTATAGCACTGTGTATGCACGACAGGAGGCACTCGCTGGGTCACGAGATACTTCGTGCTGTAAGGATGTGTGAGCTCCACCTAGAAAAGGGGAAGCATTTACTGCTGCGTCACGGCTGGGTCCGTTGAGTCAGCCAGGAGAGAATACTGCGATGGCTGCTGCACCAGCCAGGAGAGAATTAACGTGTCCGCAGCTACTACAGCTCCTAGAGTCTTCCTCTTAGCTGGCGCCAGCTTGCCTACCCTGAGTTCAGCGGACAGTGTGAACTGGAAGACAGTTGGCATGGCAAGCAGGATCAGGAATACACCCCCTCCCACTCCCCCCACCCCACCCTCCAAGTCATCGCAGAGCGCTGAGCTGAGGTCCCTGAGCCATACAGCAGCTCCCCGCTGGCTGGCTGTTTCACACGTGGCAGTGCCGACGCTACTCTCGCAGTTCAACCAGTCCCACTCTCTCCTCCCCACCCCTGCCCTGAGAGGACATAATCTTTCATTTGAGTCAAGAGGGTTTAATCTAACTTAGCTGTTAAAGCAACTCTAGGGAAAACCCATGACACAAGTATCTGTTGTGTACACAGCGCTCTGGTGCAGGACTGTGCTTCCATGTTGACTGGCCAAATGGTAGGTGAGCATTGTCATGTAGCGCTGTTGACTTAGCAGAGAAGAGACGACAGGAAGAGAGCTCCAAGACCAGTCTTTCACTCTCTTAAGAAAAGCCGTATCCTTAACAAAGACAATATTGTTTAGTGGATGAGATCACAGGCTCTGAAATCAAGCTGCATGGGTTTGCAAACCAAATCACCATATACTACTTTCAAACTCTCAGTTTCCTCATTTTTAAAATCCCTCCTTCCTTGGGGGGGGGGTGGGGATGATGTAAATATTAAATGTGAAATTGTATGAAAGGCATATAGTACCCTATCATCTGGGAACAAAATAGCAAGTCACTTGTATCCATGTGATTCCATATGGTAGTTGTAAGAATTTAAGGATATAGTCTGGCCAGTGCATATAGTAGGCGCTCCATAACATGTATAATTGCATACTGCTATTATTGCTGTTGGCAAAACCAGCTTTCAAAATACATTATTAAACATTATGCATTTTCAGGCAATAATTTAATACACTCCATTGTATTTAGCATGCAGAATGAAAATGACAATTACAATAATTACAATTACCATTTTAATCCAGTGTAGTTCAACAAAAGATTAGATACTTGTATGAACACTAATAATGTTTGCAGAAAATTCATAACAAAAGAAATTGCAGGCATCTAAAAACTAAAGGGCCAGAGAAATAACATAAATGAGAAATGTTCATAGTCATTTATAGCATTCCGTTTAAATGCTGCTTTTGTTTCAATGGATTTTTTTTCCTGAAACATACTGTTTACTTCATATTTGGAGATGATATTTCACTAAGGCCATATAAAAAGATATAAAATTGTCCTTTTGACACCTCCTTTCCCACCTCAGTCATACTCCATGCTCAGGAATCAAGGAAGCCTCAATGGAATATTCCCAGTAGTCATTTTTTGAAGTCAACTAAGTACTTAATCAGTTTCTTGAAAAGATAGATGCCAGATATTACTTGAGTTTTATCACAATTTTGCAAATTCTGAAATAGATTGGCATCTTGGTAAATTGAGATCTCAACATGGATAATAGTATTTTCCCCTTATAATTGGTTTGCAATGAGCAACCTACCATTTTATCTTTACCTAGACGTTCTAGAGATTTTGCCTTTTTATTTAATGTCTAAATTTATTACTGGAGAAGGAAATGGCAACCAACTCCCGTATTCTTGACTGGAGAATTCCATGGACAGAGGAGCCTGGCAGGCTATAGTCCATGGGGTCACAAAGAGTCGGACATGACTGAGCAACTCTCACAAATTTATTATTTTCTCTTTCCACAACTAATGGCTGTATTTGGTTCATTTTCAATAAGACTTAATGACTAAATTAAAAAGGTTAATCAGGTTTAAATAAAGATGAGGGTGACATTTCTTCCATATTTGTCTGGCTCCCAACCTGCTAACTTTGAATTCTGCCTTCTGTGAAAATTATGCCCTCTAAAAACGAGTGTTGTGTAAAGGGCCATATGGGGCAAAATTGAGTTTTGGCATCCAAAATGGTAAGGATATTTTTGAATAAAAACTTTATAACAAATGAGGTAGCCATTTAATTAACATTTTAGGTAGGGGTCACTGCTTTTCATTTGGATGAAGAGAAGCTAAAAAGAAAATCCCAGGAGAAAATATGACATCAGAGTACTTTGCTAAACACTAGAAAATGGGAATGAGACAGTAACATGAGGTCTACACTGAGTCCCACTGAAGGCTGTAATTAGCCCATGCTTCAGGATTTCGTACAATACAATGCAGCACTGTTTTCCCAATATATCTTAATTAAAAGCAAAAACACAATGAAACACAAAGCTACCATCAAAGAGGCGTCATTGGCACTTACATAATACAGAAGATGGGGAAGGATTTTGTTTTCTTTGTTTGGCAAGAAAATTGGAACTAGGCATTCTATTTTTCACACAGCTCTCAATATAGAAGCATTTGTGAACCAAAAATTGCATTTGTATTGTAAATTATATGGATGAAAGCCACATAGAAAGAGATAGTTTGTTGTTTTACAATTCAAGAGTAGTAATGCTTGGATTTCTTTTCTTTCTCTTTTACAAAGAAGATAATTATTGAAAGCTTGGTTTTTACCACAATAAGAGAGTTAGTTAAATACTCTAATGTGCATGTTTTATATTCTTTTTTTTTACTAGAATGCATTAATTATGCAGTAACATTAAAATATACAAACAAAATAACTTTCTTGTCACCTCAATTTTAAATTTTGAATATTAAAGATACCAGAGCTCTCCACTGTGGTCTATTCTTTGTAATGTAATAATACAAGGGAAGAAAAACAATAAAGTAAATGCTAGATTATAAAAAATTATGGACAAATTCTCCCCCCAGAATCTTGTTATATCTATACTGAATGTAAACAGTAGAAATGATAAAATGAAGATGACTCAACACCATCAAATATCTTTGATGTGACCATTCATACAGAGATTTTGTTCAACTTGAATGAGATGGCTGAAGAGTGAAAATGAAAATACAGTTCTAAATAATTCATATGAAAAAAGGCAACTCAATAGTTATCCTAGAGTCAACCATAAGACAAACCATAAGGAATGTCTGAAGATCTAACTTTTTTCATCTATTTTATATCTGTATTGTTGTTTCTAGCAAACTCTTCAAGGATTTGTATAACAGCATACCAAAAATTCTTAAAGCTAAGCTTCAGCAGTATGTGAACCAAGAACTTCCCCATGTACAAGCTGGGTTTACATAAGGCAGAGAAACCAAAGATCAAATTGCCAACACTCCCTGGATCATAGAGAAAGCAAGGGAACTACACTAAAGCCTTTGCCTGTGTGGATCAGAACAAACTGTGGAAAATTCTTAAAGAGATGGGAATACCAGACCATCTTACCTGTCTCCTGAGAAACCTGTATGCGGTTCAAGAAGCAACAGAACTGAACATGGACAATGGACTGGTTTAAAATTGGGAAAGGAGTACAAGAAGGCTGTATATTGTCACCCTGTTTCTTTAACTTCTATGCAGAGTGCATCATGTGGAATGCTGGGCTGGATGAATTACAGGCTAGAATCAAGGTTGTCAGGAGTAATATCAGCAATCTCAGATATGCAGATGATACCACTCTAATGGCAAAAAGTGAAGAGAAACTAAAGAGCCTCTTGATAAGAGTGAAAGAGGAGAGTGAAAAGTCTGGCTTAAAACTCAGCATTCAAATAATTAAGATCATGGCACCTGGTCCTATCACTTCATGGCAAATAGAAAGGGAAAAAATGAAAACAGTGACAGATTTTATTTCCTTAGGCTCCAAAATCACTGTGGACCATGACTGCAGACACGAAATTAGAAGATGCTTGCTCCTTGGGAGGAAAGATATGACAAACTTAGCATATTAAAAAGCAAAGAAATCACTTTGCGGACAAAGATCCATATAGTCAAAGCTATGGTTTTTCCAGTAGTCATGTACAGGTGTGAGAGTTGGACCACAAAGAAGGCGAGCACCGAAGAACTGATGCCTTCGAATTGTGGTACTGGAGAAGACTCTTGAGAGTCCCTTGGACTGCAAGGAGAAGAAACCATTCAATCCTAAAGGAAATCAACCCTGAACATTCATTGAAAGAACTGATGCTGTAGCTCCAATACTTTGGCCACCTGATGCGAAGAACCAACTCATTGGAAAAGACCCTGATGCTGGGCAAGATTGAAGGCAAAATGAGAAGAGGGTGGCAGAGGATGAGATGATTAGATAGTATCACTGATTCAGTGGACATGAGTTTGAGCAAACTCTGAAAGATAGTGAAAGACAGGGAAGCATTGCATGCTGCAGTCCATGGCTTTGCAAAGAGTTGGACATGACCTGGCAACTGAACAACAATGCCTTACCAACTAGTGAACAGAATGAGCAATGATATACCAGCTGACTATTTCCACATAGAGTGCCAAATGAATCTCTCTAAATTGCTATAAAACTTTGACTATGAGGGTTGGTTCATTCTAAATGTTCTTGAAAAGTGGGAAGAAGAAAAGTACAGCTTATCATTCGTATAGTCTAGAAGCACTAAATACAAATGAGGAAGCACAAAGATGCTCTAATTTTCCCCAAACCTTATAGATAGTACCAAAGGGAAGACCAGAACCAAATATATCTATTTCCTGAACTCTTTTCTTCAATATCAGCTTTACAATGATGAAATGCTTTTTACTATCCAAATCTGCAAAAGATAAGCCAAATAACCATGTCAATCAGAAACTTGTGAATTACAACCCAGAGCCTATCCTGCACCTGTATATCACCCTGCTAACCATTTCCCTGTGCATTGCCTTATCCCATAGTGGAAAAGCAGACCCCAAAAATGCTCCAAGGAGAACAGGAAAATAAGGCTCTTCAGTGAACAGCTCATAACTTATCTGTGTCTATGGTGAGGATTATGATAACTAAATGGAACTAAGCCAAGACCAAGGAATATGGGGGCCAAAATGAGATAAGCAGTTTGGATGAACACTGAGGAACTAAAAAACTCAAGTTTAATGGGTCTGTCTGAACCTACGTGACATATAGCCTTGATTTTGGCAAAATTAGATTAGATCATCGAAGTGTTGATCTGATAAATGTGTCTACAATATTGGGATAGAAATCACATAAAAATCCATTAGTACAACATTTAGATATGTCACAAATACCTAAATCATCTAGCATTATATATTCATGATGATTTTATCACAATGTAGCAGAATGCATTGTTAAGGTATACACTTCATTAGATTAACATATTGATGATAAAAACTGCATTCAAACCAGGGCAGTACTTACTAAAGATCTGTACTGTCTAAGAAGTGAGTTGGTTAGAGAAACAAACGGAGAAGCAAAAATGAGGAGAGAAGTTGAAGCTGAAGTCTAAGTAGATGGTGCATATAAACCACATATATCCGTGAAAGTAAAGTCACTCAATCCTGTCTGACTCTTCGCTACCCCATTGACTATATAGAGAAGGGAGTTCTCCAGGCCAGAATACTGGAGGGTATAGCCTTTCCCTTCTCCAGCGGATCTTCCAGACCCAGGAATTGAACCAGGGTTTCCTGAATTACAGGCAGATTCTTTACCAGCTGGGCTCCCAGGGAAGCCACTTATATCCGTGAAGTAATCTCTAATGCTGTTCACAAAAACAAATCTCCCCACCCTCAATCTACAGAGGAAAAGGAAAAGAGAGTGTGGAGAAAAGGAGAATAAGAGTCATCCTTCTTCATTCCTTCTAGCCTCCCTCTGTGTTTATCCCTATTCATGAATTCAACAGGGAAAGATCATCTCTAGAGGCAGAGCTGCCTGGTTACTTTGGAGAAGTGCTGCTCTAGTGACTTGTATCATGTAGTTTCTGTACTGGTGTTTTTCAGTTAAATGAAGTATCTACTTTCTGATTTTCATAACAGGCTATATATTTAGAGAAATCAATTGTAAAAACTACAGCAGAATGAATTTCATAGCAGTATCTCTGTGGCTCTTATGAGTCAAAATTTCCAATTTACCAAATCTCAGAGTTATTGGGCCTTTTTTGTGTATAGAAAATCTTAAGTCAGGGAGGGATGCCATCTTGTATAATTTTCATGCCCAAAGTCTGGCAAGGTGACTGGTATGTAGTAGGTACTTAAATGATGAATGAATGTGTGTGTAAACATGGGAAGTTAATCCTAATGTGATGAAACTTGAAAGGGCTTGCCTGTATTTTAAATTTCTTTCATGTCCGGATTTAAAGGCATATAGATTTTCTACCACATACTTTGTACACGTTCTCTCTGTCCATTTGCTCTGATATTTGGGATTGCTTAAAAATAGTAATTGACTTATTTTTCCAAATTCTAATTCAAGGAAATCTCTGCTTTTTTTCCCTCAGACATGTCATTTGAGTCTCTTCTATATCTCACACACACTAAACAGCCATTGTAGAACTTGAGATGTAAGTTGAATAACTAGAGGATTTAAATTCTGTAGGATAAAATGGATATATATATATACATACACAAGCAATCTCTGAATTTTATATATATATATATATATATATATATAGTGACTAATATTTCCTTAATAACTTAGTTTGGTTCTCATCAAGATTGTTGAGATTTCAAACAGAGGTTTTATGCTTGCTTGTTCCTTTTTAACCACAGAGTCCCTCTTTATTCTAAGGAGTTTGACAAATGAGAGCAGGATGGTGAGCAAACGCAGCCTGAACACTGTCTTCAGAAAACCTCCATGTGGATCTGTCACCATCATGGCTGCAAAAACACTCTAGTCTTGGAGGAAACCAAATGAAATAGTAAAGAATTGTCCTGTCATCTGAGTACAGATATGTGTTTGGAATGAATATGTTTTCTGTCTTAGTCTGGTCAGACCACCGTAACAAAATACCACAGATTGGGTGGTTTAAGCAACAGAAATTTATTTTCTTATGGTCTGGAGTCTGGAAAGCGCACGGCCGTGGTGCCAGCGTCGTCAGTTCATGTAAAGGGCTCTCTTCCTGGCTTCCAGACGGCCATCTTGTCCTTGTGTTCCCACAACGTGGAGAAAGAGATAGATCTTTCTTTTCCTCCTCCAATGTGATTAGGCCCTAATGTGTTAGGCCACTAATCACATCTGATTAGGACCCTACCCTTAATTGCCTCTTAAAAATTCTTAACTCCTAAATATAGTCACGTTAGCTGTCAGGGCATCAACAAATGACTTTCAGGAAACAATCCAGTCCATAGCACTTTCCCTTTAACTAATCTCACTTAAACAGACCACGTGGGATAAACGAATGAATGTAGACTAAGAGAAGGACAAAGTCGGAATCCATTTTAGAGTAAGGGACGTCTCCTAAGTTAAAATTCTGTTGTACTTGGAGTCCTGGCTTGGCAATAAAACAGATCTGACAATGGTAGATCCTGGGGAATTGTGGTCTAGTAGATGTACTTTGTTCCTTACAAAATTGTTGAAATAAATCAACAAGTATTTTTCTCTGATTTTAAGTTGGTATTAATTTAGTCTTCAAGTTATCCCTCCTAGGAGATTCTGAGCATCTGAAAATAGCCATCATATTTTTCCCACTTTAACTTCCTCCGCCGACATCAGAGTGCACCGCAGCCCCTTCCCAGCCCGCCGACTGCTGCCTCCAATGCTGCTGCACCAAAGCACTAATATGCACTAATATGTTGCTCACTTCAGCGAGACGCTTGCTGCATATCTTGCTTTCATTTCCTGTTATATTTGCTATAAACATAGTTATTTCCATTCTGTTGCTTTCAGTCACATATGGCATTTTGAAACAGTTAAATAAAGAGATTATCAATATTAGATCTATCTCAGCTGTAAAACCTACATTTATGGAGAAATATGATCTATTCAATTTCATTTCTGAAAGCCTAGCATCCCAGTGATGGTCATAAATTCACATGATTACCCTAAGCATTAGATTTTGCATTTGGATCACTATTTAACTAGAAGAAGAAATCAAACATTCATGCAAGCAAAGAAGCAGCTCCCTATTAATGACATGTTGCAAAGAAACTGAAAAATATAAATGATTCTGACAAAGATCATCCATAAAACTTGACACCCAAACAAAATGACTGCATAGTATCTCCTTTTGGGACAGACAACATGAAAAGAATATTAATATTTTGCCAAATTCAACATTTTTCAGGAAATCTCTCTTTCATTAATTAACTGAAATAATAGCAAAAATGATATATGCTTTTGTCACAAAAATGCTGAATGCATATTGACAACATTTAATTGAAAACTTCCTGAAATGCCTTCAAAAACATCAATTATTTAAAATATGATATTGTTATAATAAAGTCTGACTCCGATTCTAAGGAATTATGTACTTAAAACAGCCAGTGAACAAATTAAACTTCAAAAAAAAAATCACAGTTTTAATGACTGCAGAAAATAAGCTCATTTAGAACATTCTTTCAGTGAAAAGGAATGATGCTTGCCTATATGAAAAATATATGAGAAATTAATATGGCATTTAATTTTGTTATTATCTGGAGAAAATTCTGAGAATTATTATTTAACTGAAAAAGTAATGCATTTGATTCATCTTTCAAATGAATACTTCAGCTCCTCTCCTAATAATAGTCCAGTTTATCATGAAGGGAAAGGGAAGTCATCAAAAGGAGTTGCTTTCCTGACATTTTGACTAACGTCTCCATGGTTATTCTGATTATATCCCTTAGGAATGTTCAGGGACTAAGACATATAGATGTTATAAGTGAAAACCAAACAGGGGCTAATGTCCACCACAGGGGAGATAATTAGAAAAATCATGTATTGGACTGCTGTTTGGTGTGATAATCAAGGAGAGCTCTACCATTTGATTACAAGCCTCATTCAGCATAGGGCATGTGTCCTTGGGCGTGAAGTGATTAAGCGGTAAGCAGGCTGAGCTGTTTCTGGGGGTTAGAAGGGTGGCAGAGATAAGAGGGAAGGTAGGGAGTTGTTTATTAGCATAGCAAGGGAGTGTCGTGATGCTAAACAGAAGAAATGAGAACCAAACCGAAGACCAGGACTGAGAAAAAACTCAGACAGGACACCATGATGTCACATAATTAATCCTGAGTGCTAAGCAAGGATACAAGAACTAATCAATGAAACAGGCCGCCCATATTCGAAAGATCATTTTCCAGCCATTGGAAGCAATGAGTAGGTCTGGCAGTTTAAGGACTGAACTCTGGGATAAGTATAAGCCAGTAGTTATCGCCGCTACTAGTTCTGCCCATTTTGACTGCACGCCCACTCCACTAATAAATGAGAATCCCCTTGATCTTGCATCTTGCCACTATTAAAAGGACTCCTGGTAAATTCTGATTTACTAGGTTTCAGAGTCTCTGGCAAGTGTAAACATAAACACCCTTGAAAAAACCAGCTTCATCTCTGAAGCAAGAAGAGTTTTGAGCGTGACATCCAGGAATAAGAGCAACTTGGAGCACATAAAATAAGATGCAGAGCAGACCTGGCAAAAAGGAAACATTTTGTTGGCTACGCATTTAGGTGGGCCAGAAACTGATATTAAAGTCTACTATATGTTCTTTATAGTACATTTAAATGTTGACAAACTTTCTGGCTCCTGGATCTGAGTTGAAGAAATATCTTGAGGGATTTATGTCTTTTCCTTTTTTTTTTTGTCCAAACGGAGACTCTCTCCAAATTTATTTAAGGGCTTTCACACGATTCCTCTGGTATGGGTTTAAGAACAAATATCCCTTTGAAACTTGTTCCAGCATATTACAAATCTGTCTAATATCTGAATATTTATCTAATCATGCTTAGGGTAATTTATGCCTATTTCCTTACTTCCTGCATTTCATCTCTTTGTAGGATGCCCTTTTGGTGTGGGTGAACCATAGTCCATACAATGTCATCTATTTGGTGAGTATTTCGTTCTGAAGGTTTTATAGCATGCAATCAAATATGAAACCCATATCTAATAATCTTTGATACTCACATATGTTCATCTTCAAAAGCCTCAGGTTTAGATGCCTTAACCAATCAATCATTATGTTAGGGGAACATATATACTCTTTAGGGTCACTGCAAATTTTACAAATAAATACAGTGAAAATGTAAGACAACAACCTAGCATGCAAACAATTTGTCATCAATAGTTATAAAATATAGCATACGTTCAAGAATATGGAAGTTTCCAAAGTAGTGTGTCTTATGAGGATATGTAAAGAGGTGTTCTTTGTTTTACAGAATAAGCCTGTGGGGTAACTCTGATAATTGATAAATGTCTGGTCTGCACAGATCCTTTGAAAAACACATTTCTCATACACACTATGAATAAATGTGTTACCATAGAGTTAATGTTAATTAGGTACTATATTTCACTTGATCTTCAGTTCAGTTCAGTTCAGTCGCTCAACATTGTCTGACTCTTTGCGACCCATGTATTGCAGCACACCAGGCCTCCCTGTCCATCACCAACTCCCGGAGTTCACCCAAACTCATGTACACTGAGTTGGTGATGCCATCCAACTATCTCATCCTCTGTTATCCCCTTCTCCTCCTGTCCCCAATTCCTCCCAGCATCAGTCATTTCCAATGAGTCAACTCTTCACATGAGGTGGGCAAAGAATTGGACTTTCAACCTCAGCATCAGTCCTTCCTCTGAACACTCAGGACTGGTCTCCTTTAGGATGGACTGATTGGATCTCCTTGCAGTCCAAGGGACTCTCAAGAGTCTTCTCCAACACCACAGTTCAAAAGCATCAGTTCTTCGGTGATCAGCTTTCTTCACAGTCCAACTCTCACATCCATACATGACCACTGGAAAAACCATAGCCTTGACTAGACGGACCTTTGTTGGCAAAGTAATATCTCTGCTTTTTGATATGCTGTCTAGTTTGGTCATAACTTTCCTTCCAAGGAGTAAGCGTCTTTTAATTTCATGGCTGCAATCACCATCTGCAGTGATTTTGGACCCCCCAAAAATAAAATCAGACACTGTTTCCACTGTTTCCCCATCTATTTCCATGAAGTGATGGGACCGGATGCCATGATCTTCGTTTTCTGAATGTTGAGCTTTAAGCCAACTTTTTCACTCTCCACTTTCACTTTCATCAAGAGGCTTTTTAGTTCCTCTTCACTTTCTGCCATAAGGGTGGTGTCATCTTCATATCTGAGGTTATTGATATTTCTCCCGGCAATCTTGATTCCAGCTTGTGCTTCTTGCAGCCCAGCGTTTCTCATGATGTACTCTGCGTATAAGTTAAATAAACAGGGTGACAATATACAGCCTTGACGAACTCCTTTTCCTATTTGGAACCAGTCTGTTGTTCCATGTCCAGTTCTAACTGTTGCTTCCTGACCTGAATAAAGGTTTCTCAAGAGGCAGGTTAGGTGCTCTGGTATTCCCATCTCTTTCAGAATTTTCCACAGTTTATCGTGATCCACACAGTCAAAGGCTTTGGCATAGTCAATAAAGCAGAAATAGATGTTTTTCTGGAACTCTCTTGCTTTGTTGATGATCCAGCGGATGTTGGCAATTTGATCTCTGGTTCCTCTGCCTTTTCTAAAACCAGCTTGAACATCTGGAAGTTCACAGTTCACATATTGCTGAAGCCTAGCTTGGAGAATTTTGATCATTACATTACTAGTGTGTGAGATGAGTGCAATTGTGCGGTAGTTTGAGCATTCTTTGGCATTGCCTTTCTTTGGGATAGGAATGAAAACTGACCTTTTCCAGTCCTGTGGCCACTGCTGAGTTTCCCAAATTTGCTGGCATGTTGAGTGCAGCACTTTCACATCGTCATCTTTCAGGATTTGAAATAGCTCCACTGGGAATTAAATCACCTCCACTAGCTTTGTTCATAGTGATGCTTTCTAAGGCCCACTTGACTTCACATTCCAGGATGTCTGGCTCTAGGTCAGTGATCACACCATCGTGATTATCTGAAGATCTTTTTTGTACAGTTCTTCTGTGTATTCTTGCCACCTCTTCTTAATATCTTCTGCTTCTGTCCATACCATTTCTGTCCTTTATCGAGCCCATCTTTGCATGAGATGTTGCCCTGGTATCTCTAATTTTCTTGAAGAGATCTCTAGTCTTTCCCATTCTGTTGTTTTCCTCTATTTCTTTGCACTGATCCCTAAGGAAGGCTTTCTTATCTCTCCTTGCTGTTCTTTGGAACTCTGCATTCACATGGGAATAGCTTTCCTTTTCTCCTTTGCTTTTCACTTCCCTTCTTTTCACAGCTATTTTGTAAGACCTCCTCAGACAGCCATTTTTCTTTTTTGCATTTCTTTTCCATGGGGATGGTCTTGCAACCCCATGGACTGTAGCCCACCAGGCTCCTCTGTCTGTGGGATTCTCCAGGCAAGAATCCTGGAGTGGGTGGCCATTTCCTTCTCCAGGGGATCTTCCCAACCCAGGGATTGAACCTGTGGTCTTCCCAACCCAGGGAGTCAATCTGCAACTCTTAGGTCTCCTGCACTGCAGGCGGGTTATTTACTGCTGAGCCACTGGGAGAACACTCACTTGATATTAAGTTGTAGTGATTCAAGCTATGGCTCAAAGCTACTGTTTATAGTTTTATATATTTATATTTATGTATTTTGCATACAGTAAAAGCTTATATTCATAATATGAACATAAAGTCACAGAAAAAAATACAATTTTAAAAGATGTATAGTCTAATTATATTCTTAATTATTAAGGTTTAGATATTTTTCTTTTGACCTGTAGGATTTTCTGAACCTAGATTTAAATTTAAACCTTCTTTAAGAACATTGGAAGAATGCCTAAGAAATATTTTGAAATCAAGATCTAATATATATTACATCATTATGTATAACATTTAATGTGATTATTTTAAAACTGTACCTCTTTGATACACTTTGGGTTACAAATGCATATTGTAGTTAAAGAATGCCTTACAAAATGATAGGTATGTTCTTGAGTAAGAAAGAGATTAAGAATGTTCCATTTCCACTGAAAGATGACATGAACTTCATCTTCAGGCTGTGATCTACTAATTATTTGTACCTAAATTACCTAGTCTTCCCAAATGATAATCCCTTATAACTTTAATTTTTTGACCACTCTGCTTTAATACCATGCTTTTAAAATACTACAGTAAGAATTAAAATAAAACACAGATTTACCCAGCATGTTAAACTACTACTTCCAAAATATTGTCCTATGAAATTACATGTATGATGATAAATATACATTTAAAAACCCTAAACTTATATAAATGCTTAATAAATATAAAATGTTATTTTGCAGAAATCAGTCTGCAAAAATTCCCTTATATTTGTATCAAATTAATTATTGAATTTTCATCACAAACATGGCTACCTATATCAGTCAGAGTCTCTCAGAGAAGTAGAATGAATACCATGTACATACTCAGGAAGATTCCCTGAAGGAGGACATGGCAGCCCACTCCAGTGTTCCTGCCTGGAGAGTCCCATGGACAGAGGAGCCTGGTGGGCTACAACCCGTGGGGTCACAAAGAGTCAGTCATGACTGAGCAACTAACACACACACACACACACACACACGGTAAGTACTATTTATTTTAAGGAACCAGCCCTCACAATTGTAGGGGCTGGCAAATTCAAAATTATCATGGAAGTCCAGCAAGCTAGGAATTCCAGCAGGATCTGAGACTCTCAGGGCAGTCTGAGTGTGAAATTCCTTCTTTTTCAGAGAACTTCAGTCTTTTTTTATTGATGTATATTTGATTTACAGTGCTGTGTTTATTATTGCTGTACACAAAGTGATTATGTTAATTATATACACATTTTTAAATTACTTTCCATGATGGTTTATCATAGGACATCATAGGATATATCATAGCATAGACTGCAGTCTCTGTGCTGCACAGCAGGACCTTGCTGTTTATCCATTCTGTGTGCAAAACTGACATTTGCTAACCCCAGCCTCCCATCACACCCCTCCACCAACCCCGTGCCCTAGCACCACCGGTCTGTTCGCTACGCCTGTGGCGCTGTCTCTGTTTCACAGATAGGGTCATTTGTGCCATACTTAAGATTCCACATATAAGAGATAGCGTATGGTATTTGTCTTTCGCTTTCTGACTTACTTCAGCTCGAGTGATGATCTCTAATTGCATCCATGTTGCTGCGAATGGCATCATTTCGTTTGTTTTCATCCCACTGTATCTGTGTACCACATCTTCTTTATCCATTCTGTTGACAGGCATTCAGATTGTTCCCATGCCTTGGCTAGTGCAGATACTGCTGCTATGACCGTAGAGGTGCATGGATGTCTTTTAATTAGAGCTTTGTCTGGATATGTGCCCAGGAGCAGGATTGCTGGATCATATGGTCATTCTATGTTTAGTTTTCCGAGGAACATCAATACTGTTTTTCACAGGGGCTGAACCAACTCACATTCCCACCAACAGGGTAGCGGGCAGAGAATCTCAGTCTTTTCTTTAAGGCTTTCAGCTGATTGGATGAGAGCAACTCACACGGTGCAGGCTAATTTGCTTTATTCAGAACTTACTGATTTAAATGTTGATCACGTCTAAAAAGGGGCTTCACAGGTGGCTCAGTGGTAAAGAATCCACCTACATTGCAGGAGTTGCAGGAGATATGAGTTCGATCCCTGCCTGGAATGGGAAGATCCCTGGAGGAGGGCAAGATAACCCACTTTAGTATTCTTGCCTGGAGATTCCCATGGACAGAGGAGCTACAGTCCATAGGGTTGCAAACAGTTGGACATGATTGCCATGACTGAGCATGCACGCACACACATCTAAATAACAGCTTCACAGCAGCATCACCAGAATGGTATTTAACCAAACAACTGGGCACCATAGATTAGCCAAGCTGACACAAATAGATCACACTAAGTCAGGACATTTTCCTGGTCTTCCTGAAAATCACACCAAAGCAACAAGGAAAGGGTATACCACCTGTGAGCTCAGTTTTCAGGGGAATCAGGATGAAGCTATAATAAGTTGCCTCTCTCATTTTTGTGAAAGCTGCCAAAAGGAGTTTAGATGGTTAGAAGTCATGAAGGAGGAAATCAAGGTGAATTGGTCAGGCTGTTCTGTGACAGCATCAGCAATAGGTGAGGGGCTCACTCAGAAGTGCAGAAGCCACATCTCTTGAACAGGAAAGAGCATGATGTCTGCACCAAGTTTGACAAAGGAACAGAAGACAGGGGATGTTTGGAATGTTGTGGGAGCCCACAAAGACACACAGAGGAGCCAAGGAGACTGCTAGGCAGGAAGGGGTCTGTTTCTACAGCAGCAGGAGCAGGGACTTTAAGTTGTGAAGTCTGGAATGTTGCCTAAGTTCTTCTCACATCCCACATCTATATGAAGAATCTGTAAATAGCTAGTTTAGGAAAATACAACTAATTCTGTGATATGTACTATAAAAATATATGGCCCAAATCAACCTATGAATGTTGTAAAAAATGTAGTAAAGATCCCAAAATTAACCCCAAATTTTTTAAAATCTCAGATTCTTTCATCTTCTACTCCATTTACTCCAGGGTGCTCTCTGCATCTTGCTCAAGCAAAAGCTAAACTTTAAAAAGTCTAGAAGACCCTATATGATCTCATACCGTGGTACCTCGGACTTCCAAATCTCTGTGTCCCTGGATTTCTTTCTTTTCCAAGAAAATTTCAAGTATAGTAGTCTCTCAGGGACTTTTTTCTTGCTCTCTTTCCTCCCTAGCATATTCTTCTCCAAATATCTATATGGATCACCCTCTTAACTCCTTCAAATTTTAATCAGCTATCACTTCCCAGAAGTGATTGTCACAGGTGACCTTATTTAATAACTGTGACCAACACATGAATATTCCTTATTCCTCTTCTCTGAGCTGTATTTTCCTGCATAGCACAATTCACAATTTGACATATTAAATATTTTCACCAGCTTTTGTTGTGTTTGATTTTATTTGCTATTGTATCCTCGGTGCCTGCTTCAGTGTAGGAATTTACAATATTTGTTAATTACTGAATGGTTGAATGAATATAGAATGGACACTCTTCAGAAAATGTTTCCACATAGCAGATAAAAAACATGGCCAAATGTATTACTACAAAATAACAAAGTTCAAATATCAGAACTTAGAGCAGAAATAAGGGAACAACAGCAACAGATGCAACAAGAACTGGTGCAAGAAAGGAGTAAGTAGAAAAAAAGAAACATCGCATATATAAAAAACCAAATTTGAAGAACAAAAATAGATCCCTCAGATAACCTAATAAGTAACATATGAAATAGAAATAAATAAAGCAAGGAAACAGTACTGGAAATTAAATGTTTATATAGATTAGATTAAAAAAATGTGATATATCCATACAGTGAACCATCAAACAGAAACATACAAGGAAAAAAACTATGCAGACAGTACAGATGAAAGAAACCAGATATAAAGTGTACATACTATATAATTTCCTTTATATGAAAATCTAAAAAAATGAAATGCTAGTGTCAGCATAGATCGGAGATTGCCTGGAGCCAGAGTGGAGGCAGGAACTAACCGCAAGCAACATGACAGTTTTCAGGGGTCATGGAGTGTCCTAAAATCTCCATTTCCAATTCCACTCCATTTGCCAAAGCTCATGGAACTCTGTACTTATGCTAAAAGATATACCTCAATATATTGTTTTTGTTTTTGTATAAGAATGAGAGAGAAAAATAATTGATTTAGAAATGAGGCAAAGAACATCTAATACACACATAATTGAAATTCTCTGTGAAGAAAATGGAAATAACATTTAAATATATAAAATCAAGAAAATATTTCTGAGATAAATGTCTGTTTATTAATTTAACTAAATGATATATTTACTATGTATTAACCATTAAGCATTCTTTGTGGATTAACTCAAACTCATAACAACCCTCGAAGGTAAATCTTAATATTTTCCTATTATACAGATGAGGAGACTGAAGTGCATATAATTATATCAAGCTTCTCAGGTAATAAGTGGCAATGCCTTAGCTATTCACACACTAAAAGGACACATTTTAAGCCAAAGCAAACTGAACAGGATGCTAAACAGCCAGACATAGGTTGGCCAAATAGCAATGAAGAGAAAATAAATAATATTTATAGGGGGTAAAATAATGCTGGCTTCAGATCTCCACACAGATGCCAAAGACAGTGGAAAATATAACAGAAGATAATAGGAAAATGAACAAAAGCCATTTACAAGTTTTATAGTAATGATAGATGTCTTAAAGATATAATACTAAAAATGAAAAAAAAAATCATAAAACGTTGCCCACCTGGAGTTCATCTTACAGCTAAAAATTCAGCAAACAAAATGATAATAGGGAAGTGTAGACTAGGGAATAAGTGTAGATAATAGAGAAGTTGGGTGATGTGTTAACAGAGTTCTCCAGAGAAAGTGAAGCAATAAAATACAGGAATTTCTGATAAGGAACAGACTCACGTGATTTTGGAGGCTGACAAGTCCAACATCTGCAGGGTGGGTCTTCAGGCTGGAGGACCAGGAGAGCCGACGTTTCAGTTCAAGTCTTCGGTCAGTCTGCTGCAGAGAGTCTGAGTGCGGTCTGCTGGAGAATCCTCACTGGCTTGGGGGAGACTCTTCTGTCCTTTTGTTCTATTCAGTCTTCAACTGATTGAATTGTTGGATGAGACCCACTCAAATTATGGAAGACAATATTCTTTACTCAAGTCTACTTATTTAATATTAATCTCTTTCAAAACTGTCACAGAAATATCCAGAATAGTGTCTGGATAGTATCTGGGTAGTCCATGGACCAGCCAAGTTGATACATGAACTCAAGCGTCATGGTTGGTAAAAAAAAATTTTGTGATAAATAGGCAAGAAGTTAGAAGTTAACAAAACACGTAGAAGTATGTATCTATAAACCTGGTTACAGAAAAGACTTCTCTTAACTCCAAGTAACTGCTAATCAAAACTGTAAAACCTCTAAGAAAGCAAAGATAATACAAAATACTCTATATTTGAGTATGTGAAGTGTAGATATGCAGTGCTCAGAGAAAAATGCACAACCTTAACTTTTATCAGTTAAAAAGAATGGATTAATTAATATTATAACCACGTACAGAAATAAATTTAAAGCAAGCATAAGGAAAGAATTAATAAAAACGAAGGAATTAGTAAAGACAAAATGCAAATTTAATGAGAAAAATAAACAAAACCCAAAAACTGCTTCTTTGAAGAAAAAAGTCAGCGCTAAAACATAAAAATCTAGTTAATTAAGATCATTTGGAAGAAAGCATATAACAGGAAGGCAAATGATGAAATGTCAAAAAAGACACTAAAGTAGAAGAATTGGATAAGTGCTGTGTTGACACTATAAAAACACGTTTGAAATCTGAATAACAGATATTTTTCCTAACAAAAATAATTTGTCAAAACTGATGTTGAAAGCAAGAAAATCCAAAAAGGTTAATTCCCATAAAACAATTGAAAGCAAAATGGTCAAAGATTAATCCTCCTAGAGAGCAGTAGAATCAAAGGGATTCATAGGAGAATTCCAACAAATGTTTAACAATCAGTCTATTGAAATGCTATTAAACTGCTTCAGGCCTGAAAAAGAAAGCAAGTTTATAAAATGAATATGACATTGATACTAAGTCATGTTAAGACTGTGCTTTAAAAACAAACTATGGAACAATGTTACTTATAAATGTTGATACAAAAATCCTGAATAAAATACTAAAAAAGAAATTAGAGCAAAATTATAAGATAATTTTACCATGACTAAGTTTTATCACACAAATGTAATGATGTTTCAAAATCAGGAAATCTTTAATATAAGTAATATAATCACCAGCACAGATCATAAAAACCATTTGAAAAAAATTGAGCAACCACACTTAATTTTTAGTTATTATATGGAATGTTATTTTTGTAGGTGAAAAAATAAATTACATATTGTCCAAACTAATGATATCAAATGAGATAAAAGTCAATATATTAATCATAAAAATATGTTTCTGTTCACAGGTCAATGAGTTTAATAGAGGAAGAAATCAGAGGTAAAACATTTTAGAAGGAGCATGAAAAAATATATTATTTACTAAGATATAATGGTTTATCAGTAGAACCCAAGAGAATAAATTAGAAAATTCTTACAAAAATTCAGTAAATTTAAGGATTAATATTAATCAGTCAGGCAGTTCAGTCATTCAGTCATGTCTGACTCTGCGACTCCATGGACTGTTAATATTCAGGATCAAACAGCTTTCATATATGCAAATAACCAGTTAGAAAATATGATTCAAGGGAAAGAAACCCTATTTACAATATCAAGGTTAAACAGGAAAAAGTAACCATAACAAAGACCAAAAAGATCTCTTTCAAGAAAAGTTTAAGAAAGACAAGGCACAGACATAAACAAATGTAACAGCATCCTGTCATTGGATAGGTATGCTGAATATCGAAACGGTTTTAATTCTCTATAATTTTTGATACAACCTGAACAAATATTGTTTTTCAGTCACTAAGTTGTGTCCAACTCCTTGTGACCCCATGAATTGCAGCACACCAGGCTTCTCTGTCCATCACTATCTCCCGGAACTTCCTCAAATTCATGTCCATTGAGTCAGTGATGCCATCCAACCCTCTCATTCTCTGTCACCCCTTCTCTTCTTGCCCTCAGTTTTTGCCCTCTTTGCCTTCTTGCCCTCTCCTTGCTGTCCAAGGGACTCTCAAGAGTCTTCTGCAGCACCACAGTTGGTAAGCATCAATTCTTCTGCGCTCAGCCTTCATTATGGTCCAACTCTCACATCTGTGCATGACTACTGCGAAAACCTTAGCTTTGACTATACAGATCGTTGTCGGCAAAGTGATTACTCTTCTTTTCAAAACAATGTCTAGGTTTGACATTGCTATTTTTCAAAGGAGCAAGCGTCTTTTAATTTCATGGCTGCAGTCACCATCCGCATTGATTTTGGAGCCCAAGAAAATGAAATCTCACATTGTTTCCACATTTTCCCCATCTATGTGCCCTGATGTGATAGGACTGGATGCCATGATCTTAGGTTTTTGAATGTTGAGTTTTAAGCCAGTTTTTTAACTCTCTTCTTGAACCCCATGAACAATAGGAAATAAATATAGTAAGTATGCATTGGGCTTCCCTGTTGGCTCAGATGGTAAAGAATCCGCCTGCAGTGAGGGAGGCCTGGGTTCGATCCCTGGGTTGGGAAGATCCCCTGGAGGAGGGCATGGCAACCAACTGCAGTGTTCTTGTCTGGAGAATCCTCATGGACAGAGGAGCCTGGCTCACTGCAGCCCATGGGGTCACAAAGTGTTGGACACGACTGAGTGACTAGCACACACACACAATATAAATTTGACAAACTAATAATTATAATCACAACTAGTTTAAATAGAAAAATATACAAAGAAAAATTTTATCAAAGCTATTTAAAAGAAAGAAAGACAATAAGGAAGACCAAGCTTATGAGATAGCAATTTATTTACCATACAGTTCATATTAGTAAAGCTTCAACATTAAAACAGTGAGGTATCGGCTCAAAAATAAAGTGAGAATAGAGCATCCAGAAATCTATACAAATATATAAATATGTATATATATATATGTCTTTGAAAGATGATAAAGTTAGCATATCAAATTGATGAAGAAAAAATGAACTATTCTATAAATGGCATTGAAATAACTGGAGAAAATTAGGCTATATCCATACCTCATAGTAGATAATAAGATAAACTCCAAATGAACCAAATATTTAAATAATACATTAACATACCTTTAAAGAAAAGATAGATATATTTATCCATGTAAATGTGAAGAACTTCCGTAAGGCCAAATAATGTATATAAGTATAGTCAAAGGGGGAAAACAAAAAAAATGAAGAAATAATATTTGTTAAGTCAGGTCAAAAATATCTCAACAAAAATATCCTCAATATTAATATTGAAGAATATTGTAAGAAACATAACTCAATAGGTCTTTGATGTAAAAATATAATCAAAGAGTTCACAGGAAAGAAAATATTCTTTTAAATGTAAAAAGTCAAGCATAAACTCAATGAGAATTTTAAAAATGTGCACTGATGACACAGAAATGACACTTTTTTAGCCCTCTGATTTGAAAAAATGAATGAAATTTTATTTTACACTGTTAGTAATGCTCTGTAGAAGTCAGACTCATACATTTCCACAATAAGTGTGCATTCATAACTTTTATGATGATCAATTTGATGTCCATGAAAAATGAAAATGTATATGTAGTCTGACCTGGTTAATCTTACTTCTGGAAATTCTTCCACGGATATACCCTTGTTTTAAATAATATGAGTACCAGGTTATTAATTGCATTAAAACTTTTTAAAGTCAAATTTTCATCACTAGGTAGCTGTTTAAATTATGCTGCATTCATATAGTACAAAATGTGCAACTGATAAAATGAGAAAGCATCTAAAGTGTGGATATGGACAGATTTAGCATTAAGCATCATGCTGTAGAGAGCACATATAAAATTCTACATTTTTGTGAAAATTGAAAAATGAAATGCATATCATATTTACCTGTACATGCATAAAGAAACTGCCAATAATTGGCCCTCCGTGGGGCAGAGGTGATACCTGGGTAGATAGAGAATAGGGATTTGGAAGGTTTTTTTTCTCTATAACTTACACTCAATATATTTTTAAAAGTTTTGGCCAGGTAAAAATTTTTTAAAATATAAATTTTAATGCTGACTATTGTGTGAAAATCCCTGAAACTCAACTTCCTATCAAGTCTAAGTCATAAATCTAGAGTTATGTCTTTGTTTTTACATATCCATGCAACAGCTGCAATTCTGTGTTTATTTCTGCATTGTTCTCATCTAGCTTAAATTGTAGATATCTCATCTTACACATCTACCCAAATGGTTTATATTTTTCATGATGCACGCAATTTGGGTTCATATTGATTAGGGAATCTTTTTTTAAAAATGTTTTAAAACAGTTAAGAAAGCTTTAATCAAAGCCAATTTATTTTAATGTGAAAAATGCACCATTTAAGTCACCAGATTTACATTCCTCCTATTCTCCTCCCCCGTGCCACCAAAAAAAAAAAGAAAAAGAAAGGAAAAACACATAATATAGGGAATTCATTGAAAAGTCTGCTCCAACCAAGCCCCGTCTCTGCTTCCCACCTCCACTACCATCATACACACCCATTTGGAAGTGGAACCCCAGGGTCAGGTGATAAAACTTATACTTATTGGCGATGCCTTCTCAGGAAACAAAACTGAAATATCAAGAAGCTGTCCAAAAATATTAGTTGAAACTTCTGTGTTTGATACGTGAAGAATGTTTATAGTTTCGATGCCACGTTAAAATTAGGATTAGATGTATCACTGATACCAGCAATCAGTAATTTAGGAGCATCCCTCGACTCCGTTGGTGATTAATCGGTGTGTGCTGATATGACCCAGTGATGAGTCATGGCCAAGGTTCCATGGAGAAGGAAGAAGGCATGGGCCCAACTTCCACTTGTCCCCACAAGTCGCTAGCCACCTTGGACCCTAGACTGGACCAGCCGTCTTCTAGGTACCACCAGGTGAGCCTGAACAGCACAAAGTGGGATGGAAGAATTGCCCAACCAAGTCCTACCCAGGTTACTGACCCTAAACATTTCGGGGTATAATAAAATCACTTGCTGTTTTAAGACACGGAGTTTTGGGGTAGTTTGTTACATAGTATTATATAGCTGGTGCAATGAATATAAGAAACATTATTAACTGAATCAGAGATATATTCGATATATTTTTAAATAAAAAAAATGTTGAAATTGTTTTCACTTTCCATTTTCAAACCAGCCAAAAGCCCTCTCCTAACAAAGTACTGTTTAACTAAGATCAATTTTCATCTCCCTTTGAGTCTTTTGTGGCTATTCAACCCCCACACAATTAGGCTACTATGTCTTATATCAATTAAATGTGTATTTTTATAATTCAAAGAAAACTAAACAGTTCGAAAATTGAGAGATTATTTTCCCAGTGTTTGACTAGTTATTCACATCATGACAGTGTCAAAGATTCACAGTGAGCATGTTTTATTAAATATTAATTCCAGCCACTTCAACAATAATAATAATTTTTCAATTAGTCTAGTTCCTTTTCATTTTTCATCCTATAAATCCAATATTCCTAAGACTGAAGATTTGGCAAGCCCCTGGCAGCCTGACGAGGCCCCTTTAATAACTTCTGCTTGCTAAGAACAGCGCTGCTGACATGGGCCTGCCTAGAAAAGCCATGCTGAATATTAACTTTCCATCTCAGTCCAGGGATGTGACCGAGACTCTGAGCTACATCGCTTTAGGCCTGCTGGCAAGAGAAAACCTGTTTAATTACCTGCCCCAGCTGTACTTACTAAGTGGAATGATTATTAAATCTGTCTCTCTATTTCACAGTTTCAGCATACAATTCAAATATATGCCAAGAGAAATGGAAGACATAGCTCCTACAGGAGTAGACAGCTCTAAAACCCTCATCGCAACAGGTGTCTTGAGTATTGTTGCCCAGGGCTCAGCCAAACCTCTGTTCTCTGATATGAAATTGGAAGGTTCTTAGATGCTCTGCCAACCCTGTAACTGAATGTAGCCTATCATCATTTAACCGTATTATCATCCAGTTCATGCGCAAAGGAAGAGAGTGCTTGGTCTTTTCCTTCTTTAGCTGCAGGAGGATAATTTGAGTCCTTTCCTCTGAAGTCCAAAGACATGATAAAGCCACAAACTTGTGCTGATCCACTCTGTAAAGTCTTTCTGTCTGTTTCTCTGAGTTTACTGCTATCCTACTGTTACTGACCGAGATAACACGTATCCTCAGAGAACCCTAAGTGACCCACTGTAGTTAGAATTCCTGCTGTATCATAAAAAGTTATGCAATCTTTATCCATGTTCATAATAACCTTGCACCTTTAAATAGCCTCTGCACACTCCTCAGAGACAAGCACCAAAATTTGGTAACTATAGTCTACCTTTCAATCACGTTTTTCTAAAAGCATTTTTCCATTCATAAACGTCTTGTGTTGTCTAATTTCATAACTTGTATCTCTTTTGATATCACATATCTATTTTATAAATCACTGGTAGATTAAATCTCCTTTCTTGCCTGTAGACCTTATACAGTTTCTGTTAAATTCTACTTAAAAGTAGACTAGCTTGTACATTCACTCAATTTGTATCAATGACTAGGTATCCCAACCTAAGTTCCCCTTTAAATAATTCAGGTAACCTCCTGTAGCATTTACTAATTAACCTCCATTCTGTTTTGCAATTGTATTTGGAATTTTGAGGCAGAAATGTATTTAATTGTGTGGCAGTTATTAGGTGAAGTGGACATAGTAACTCATGAGAACTGACCAGAAGAATGTTGTATTTCCTTCCAGTCAGAATTTGATATGACAGTGTTAAATACAGCTCTGAATCATAAAGAGAGGGGCTTCATTGATAAGCATTTGTGGGGTTAGTCATGGGGAAACTGCACTCTTTCTCACTGCATTAAAGCATGAGGTTTTCAGTACAAATAATGCATTATCATCTGGAATATCTATAAAACCCCCATGACCAGCCATGTGCTCCTGAGTAAATCATAGAGATTATATCAGTATTTGATAAAATGTAAAAATTCAAGTGCATTCCTATACTCTTCTCTTCATCTTATGCTCTTTTCTGAGAGGTTTATAACAGTGATTTTGTCTAACTCTATGAAATGCGACAGAGCCTTCATGTAAGCTTTGGTCTCCAAACCACAGAACATGGAGGAGAGTGTGATGAAATAAGAACACTGTGAGCTTAGAGCTCATTCTGAGCTCGATTATTAATTCTGTGATTCATTTTTTATGTTATCTGAGAGTCATCATTTACCTTTTTCTCTTGTTAAATTATTGTTATTATTTTTTTGGATGAGTCTCTGTGATAAATAAAAATGCCTGGGTCTCCTGTTCATAGGATGCTCACTATTGTCTGTCAGCCTGTCAACAAACTTGGTATTTTTTTTTTTGAGGGGGGTTGTATTTTTCAAATTGAGGAATAATTAATGTAGAACACTATATTAGTTTCAGTACATAATATATACATATATATTTAATAAATCCAGTAAACTTCCATCACCATACATAGTCACAAATATTTTCCCTTGGGATGAGAATTTGTAAAATCTACTCTCTCCCAAGGGCCTTACTTATTTTATAACTGGAAGTTTGCACCTTTTCATTTCATTTTTCTTAAGATCAGTTCTTCATCTGCAAAATAAAGGATTTGTTTTAGAATAACCATTTGAATGTTCTCTCTGAACTTTAAAATTCAAAAAGTCATTAAGTTTTTTGTATTATTGGATGGTTATAAGGATGAAATTACTGAATGCTCTTAATATGCATGGGTTAATCACAGGCCCTGGCACAGAGCAAGTTATCACAGAGTGAATGGCTGGAATGTTTCCATATGACCAAACCTAGCCTGTCTCATGCTGCATAACTTTACGCCAGAATAGGTCACCATTCCTTTAGGTTTCACTGCAATTCACTAGTTGTCATCAATATTTGGTTCTTCTTTACCTCTGGGAATCCTGAAGATTACACTTATCAGGCTTGTAAGTTAGATGTGTCGCTAGTTCTGACCAAAGAAATGCAAGCAGACAAAAGGTGTGTTACCTCGTGACTGAGTTAGGACATGTCTGCGTACACTTCTCCAGGCTGCCCTCCTCTGCTGCTGGTTCAAGACAGCTGCGAGCACAAAATGAGCCCCCAAGTGCTTATGTGGAGCAGAGATTCCTCACAATCCAGGGTGCGAGCAAGAAGTTAACATGCTGTTAAGTCACTGCAGTTTTGGTTGTTTTTACTGCAGCATAAAGATCCCCTGGAGGAGGAAATGGTGACCCACTCCATTATTCTTGCCTGGAAAATCCCAGGGACAGAGGAGCCTGGCGGGCTATGGTCCATGGGGCCGCAAAGAGTCAGACACGCCTGAGCACTTGTACAGAGAGAGCACAAGTTGTTGTTCAGTCTCTCAGTCAAGAAGCTAAAGTTGAGTAGTTCTATGAAGATCTGCAAGACCTTCCGGAACTCACACCAAAAATAAAGATGCCCTTTTCATCACAGGAGACTGGAATGCAAAAGTAGGACGTCAAGAGATACGTGGAGTAACAGACAAGTTTGGCCTCGGAATACAAAATGAAGCAGGGCAAAGGCTAGTAGAGCTTTGCCAAGAGAATGCCCTGGTGATAGCAAACACCTTCTTCCAACCACAGAAGAGACAACTCTACACAGGGACATCACCAGATGGTCGGTACTGAAATCAGATTGACTATATTCTTGCAGAGCACAAGAGCCCACACTGAAAAGCACGCTGTGTGCCATTCAAATGTACCCACACGCTTTCTGCCTTTTTCCATGACACTTAGATACTTATCTATTTCCCGTCTCTCAAGCTCATCGTTAAACTATAGCCCAATTTGGTTATACAATCCATATATTTACCACCTAAATCTCTTTCAGATATGCCCCTTGCTCTCAGCCCTACAATGCCCCTGGTCCAGCCTTCCAGCCTTTCTCCCTAGGTTACTGCTGTATCCTCCTGACCGGGTCTCTCTGCCTACAGATTACCTCATGCAGATCTCTACCTTTGATTACATGTGAAGTGTAAATTTTGCCTTATCCCTCTCCTTTTAAAAATACTTTAAATATCAGGAGTCACAGCGCAGCAGTGTGACAAACAAGTCTTTCCGATGAGTCAATCCCTCCATCCCCTACCTTTCTTTGCCCGGAATGCTGATGTTTAGTAAGTACCGGTTACCTGTAGCTCTGGGGTACACCCTGCTGTTGCACACCTTGCTGACATCTCTTATGCTATTCTGTTTACTTAGAATGACCTCCCCCTCATCCTGTAAGATTTGGTCGTAAACCTCATCCTTGAAATCCCAGGATTTCCGTGTCGCATCCCACTGTGTTGCTACACTCACTCTGTGTATACTCCTAAGCCTGTTGTTATCCTATTATAATGAAACTGTTGTCTTTTCTGCCGGCTCGATCCAGAGCACCTCAAGGCAAGGCCATGCATGTCGTGTATCTTTCTCACCTGCCTGCACAGCGCAGGCAGGTGCTTTGGAAGCATTGGTGGGATATTCCCAGCTGTAAGAGCCGCTGATCTGAACGTCTCCAACCCCTATGCTGTTCTCTCTGATCCTGTGGTTGCTCGTCCCCCCGTCTGCCATCACTGGGCCTCCTCACTCAGCCACCCTGCCGACTGGCTTCTGACAGAAGTCATGCCAAGCTCTCTGCCCGGGGGCTGTCTAAACCCTACTCTTGTCACTTCCTCTTTGCAGAGCTAAACTTTGTTCCCCCTGCACCCTGCTAAGAGGAGGACTATCACCAGGAACAAACCCATCCCTTGGGACTCGTGATGCAATTTTCTTTCTAACGTCAAGCTTACCTGTTGTATGAAACTTTTCATATCTAGCTGTAACCCAAGTCAGGCCCAGAGGACCACAGAACTATCTTTTGCTTTTCAAAGGGACTCATTCTCCTGTAACAGAAACAAACATTTTGAGCATCCTCTTTTGCCTTTGCACTTTACAAAAGAGTTTAGCAGGTCTAAAAGATCTTTCTGTTTGGGGGGCGGGGGTTAGGAGGAGCAGTTAGAGAAAAAATGGCACTTCATATGAAGTGGTAGTAGGTGACACAGTGATATGGTTCAGAATAAAAGGAGTGTGAAGCAAAAACAAAAACTAGTGCGTAGAGAGGCTGACGTCAGCTACAATAGTGTGTCTGCATTGTATCTTTTCAAATTAAAGTCGTTTTAATATGGACAATGCCCACTTTTTTTCAGGTACTTCATGCTAAAACTTTTACAAAGAGGAATTTTATAATTAATAAATTTTATGATTAAAGTGCATTTATAATTAATTTTATAGTCCTGGTTTATGTCACAGAAATTACTCCACTGATTGGCACTTTTATCTATACTCAGAAGGGTCCAGCATGTTCTCCACTGAGTAGCACTGTTGATGATCAGCTAACGTTCACATTTTGGGGTCCCCTGAAACTCTTTCAAGAAGCGAACCCATTCTTCATCTGCAGTTCATCAACATCTATTCAAAAAAGAGAAATCCCAGGTTAACCTTACCACGGCAATATCAGGAGATAGAAGAGCCCCGACCTCATGAGTGAGGGACATGTGAGACTCAGAAGCGTTCCACAATTTGTTGAATGCTTGTTGTCAACCTCCTGAAATTCTTTTAATAGTTTTGAACCAAAGGTCCACATTTTCGTTGTGCATTGGGTTCCATAAATTATATAGTTGATCCTGGCTGAAGCAGGGGTCATGGTCTCTCATGAGACCTTTCATAAAGATGCCATTGATCATTTGCAAAGAGTCTATAGCATATGAATCCAGGAGTACATGTGGAAAGTCAGAGTTAATTCCTCTTTAGCTAGATTCTTAGACCTTTCCAAAACTCTCAGGAAATATATATAAGCTAGACAAAAAGAAAAAAATAAAATACACGTTCCAGAAAACATAGTAGGTCTCATCATCACGTGCACGCGTGTGTGCGTGCATCAGTTGCTTCAGTCGTGTCTGACTCTTTGTGACCCCATGGACTGTAGCCCACCAGGCTCCTGTGTCCATGGGATGCTCCAGACAACAATACTGGAGTGGGTCGCCATGCCCTCCTTCAGGGGGTCTTCCTGATCCAGAGATTGAACCTGAGTCTCTTATGTCTCCTGCATTGGCAGGCAGGTTCTTTACCTGGGAAGCCCCTGGTCATCATTATCCATACCACATATTTAGCTTTATGTGTGTTGGGAAGGAAAAATAATTTGCCCTTTACCCTTCTAGGTTCTTGGCTGAGAGCTGCCAACCCCTCCCCCCCCAACCCCAACAACCAGCACCATGTTATAAACATCAGACGAACTGGAGAAAAGCAAACAGAAGTTTAATAGCATGTATACCTCCTGTATACATGGGGATACCCAGAATAACTGAGTAACTCCTAGAAATAACCCAAGCTTCTACCCTAAATACCATCTCCAGCAAAAGACATCAAATGTTGGGGGTGGGGAGAGAGGTTATCAGGCAAAGCACATAAACAAAGGTGCACTTTTAGAAGGCCTGGAGTCCAACTCTTCTCCATTGATAGGAATTTCTAGGATTTCAGGACCTTCCTCTTCCTGGTCCTGGAAGACGACATTTTTACAAATGGAGATTTCCCTTATAAACGCAAATATCTCTTAGAAAGACCTCTGGTTTTCGGAGTTTTTCCTGTGCCTGCTGTTTCTTAAAAATGATGAGCCCAAAATAATCCTTGGGCTTCCCTGGTGGCTCAGACAGGAAAGAATCTGCCTGCAGTGCAGGAGACCTGGCTTCCATCCCTGGGAGGGGAAGGAAGGGCGTGGCAACCCACTCCAGTATTCTCGCCTGGAGGAGTTTATGGGCAGAGGAGTCTGGAGGGCTACAGTCCATGAGGTCACAAACAGTCGGACATGACTGAGTGTCCAACTCTTTCACTTTTCAAAATAATCCTGATGCCAAGGAGACATATGGAGTTGGGGGGAGGGGGAGGGAATTATGATATTAACAGAAGATTTGGTTAGGAAATTTGAAAAGGTAATTTCTAAGCTCAAAGACTCTCATTTGGAAAACCTATAGATGAAAGAGTAAACAATTATCTTGACAACAGTTAATCTGCTCCTCTTCCTTTGTAATCTAAATTGGAGAAGTGTTATTAAAACTTTAGTTACCATATCAGTATAAAATTAAATTTAAACTATTTTGCTTGTAGTTCATCAAACTGCAACCCAGTTAAGAACTGCTGCATTGTAAAGAGCTGTACTTGGCTCACAATTAATTCATTGAGCCTTCCTTTTAGTAGCCTTGATCAGAACAATTTCATTTGTTATTCATTCTGATTTACATAAATACTTCACAGCATTTTACTATTAAAGGACACTTAAAATGAAGAACAACATTTATTTCTCTCCTCTTGTATGCAATTCTTTATTTCATGTTTTATTTGAAGAGGGTTATTATGATCAGCAGACAGGAGCTAGTGAAAACATACTTTAAAGTCTGAAATGGTGATCATTTCCAGTCTTTTAAAAACTGCTAGCATTAATTGATTTGTCTCCAGTGTGAATTGAACTGTTATGTCTAAAGAGAAATATCCTTTAATCTCTCTTATACTCTGAGGATCTAAGCATAATTAATAATTTGCTTTAAAAAATGATATTACTAACCCATCCATTCATTCATATAGTCACTTACTCAGAAAGTACTAGTTAGATATCTGCTATGTGCAGAACATTACCATTAGGCATAGGGGAAATAAAGATGAAAAAAAAAACCCCAAAAAATCCAACATGTTCTATAACCTAGAAAATCAAGTCTGGTGGAAGGAATAGCATATAATAAAGTAATCATAAACATAAACGCAAACAGCATCTGTATTAAGTATATGAAAAAGAGGTACCCAGAGTGAGGAAACATATGCAGGAAGTCAGATGGGTTTGAAAGTAACATACATAAGTAAAGATCTAAAACATAAGTAGTAAATAAAGAGCAACTACCTTTATTTACATCAGAACAAGCATTTAGAAATATATTTTAAAAGACGACATTATCTCCAATTGTAATCAAAACTAAGATGTACCTAGGAATGTTTCTTTAAAAAACATATGCAAGAAATTTATGGAGAAAATTAAACAATGAATTTAAATACACAAAATAAAAATGTTTAAATGTCCATGAACTAAAAACCCCATGTCAAGATTAGATCAATTTTCCAGAAATTTATCTCTAAATTCAACAATTTTCATCAAAATTCAAATAGAGGTTTTGTTGAATTTTATAACCTAGTGCAAAAATGTATATGAAAGAATAAAGGCCCCAAAATAGCAAAAACATTATTGAGTAAGAAGAAAACTTACTCCACCAAATATCAAAACTCATTTTATATAAAAATTTCTGATATGTTGAGTATTGATACAGGAATAAATTTTTAAATAAATCAAGCATAAAATTCATGATGTGGGACCCATTTGATATTGTAAAGCAGTGGGGAAAAGTATAAACTACTTAATAGATGATGCTTAGACACGTGTGTTTATGATTGTAAAAATATATCCCTGCTTCACATAATACATGAACATAAATTTTAGGTTTAACTACAATATTAAAGCATGATTATGGAAAACACTAAAAATTTGACAATATATAAGAGTGTGTTCTTATAACATTTAGGGTAAAGAAACACTTCTGGAGAAGAGACAGGAAAAGCAATCTGTAGATGAAAAACTGATAAATTCAATTATACTAAAATTTAAATTTTTTGGTCAACAAAATATATCATGCTGCTGCTAAGTCACTTCAGTCGAGTCCGACTCTGTGTGATCCCATAGACAGCAGCCCACCAGGCTCCCCCAATCCTGGGATTCTCCAGGCAAGAACACTGGAGTGGGTTGACATTTCCTCCTCCAATGCATGAAAGTGAAAAGTGAAAGTGAAGTCGCTCAGTCGTGTCCGACCCTCAGCGACCTCATGGACTGCAGCCCACCAGGCTCCTCCGTCCACGGGATTTTCCAGGCAACAGTACTGGAATGGGGTGCCATTGCCTTCTCCAAAATATATCATAAAGTAAGCTAAAAGTGACATATAGGGAGCTGTTATTTGAAACCTATGTAATAACTGTATTTTAATATCTAGATATAAAGCATTTTTATAAATTAATGTGAAAAAGAAAAATAGCCCCATGTAATTTTGGGTAAAACAGGTGAATAGGCAGATCTAAAAAACTAAAATTAGCCAATAAAAATATAAAAATACCTAATCTTGTTTATTATCAGGAAAAAGGAAATGAAAAAAATGTGGTATATGTTGATATGACCAAGTTTTGGAAAGCAGATAAAGAATTGTGAATCCCCATGTACTATAAGTGCAGGGTGAATTTGTAAATATACATTAGAGAGCAATTTGACAGTATGTTGTGAAACTGACGATGTTTAAGCCCTCAGTCCAGCCATTGTATTCAGAAGGACATATCCCACTCTTAAACTTAGGCGTAAGTAAAATATGGAAAAATGTTCACTGAGCCATTACATATATTATAAAATAGGAAGATAATGACAGGATGCATAATTAAATAATGAAATAATTATACAATGATATAAACCAATTAAAGTAAACAAGTCAACATAGATAAATCTACAAAAACCATAATATTCCTAAAGTAGCAGAAGTTGTGTACGCCACATGAATCATTCATGCATTTGTGTGCAAATTATATGCACACATATTCAAAAAAATCCCTCCTTATCCAAACTCTTGTTCTTCAAACATAGGAACTGATGGATTCAGGTAAATTTTTATATAAAACTTTCTCTGTTTAAACTCTTATTGCTGGCTATTTGAAATTTCAGAACCAAACAAATTGAGATAATTTGCTGTTCTTTGTTCTCTAACCTTCTATACAAATTCTCATTATCCAAATTCAGATAAGAGTGTATAATTATATAGAAAGGGGGACTCATTGCTCTAAAATCAATAATGGGAATACATTAGGTTCAAAATAGTAGTTGATTTGAAGTTTAAAAGGAAGACAATGAAATAATAGCTATACAACTTACTTTCAATGTTTCTATCAATATAATCCAGTGTTTTTAAACATTCAGGAACAAATTTGACAAAATTTTAATCCAGTAAGTAATGTTTAAACAATAATATTTGCTTTATTGCTCTATGTATGTTTCCTAATGTTTAAAGTAATTCAGAATGTGAAAACTGTAAAGAAATGGTTAGGAGAAGAGGTAAGCTAAGAACCTGCCAGATGGAGCAGCATATGTAAGACCTTGTGACTGGGGGGACACAGAGCCGAAGGGACCAAGGCAGGTGGGGATCCCTGAAAGGACTGTGTGGGGCATCCAGGGTCCTCGAGGATCTGGGGGCTGCATTCTAAGAGCAAAAGAGGAGGCAATAGAGAACCTCAGATATGTGTATATGGGGCTTAGGGATGGTAATAAGATGGATATTTTTTAAAGTTTAATTCAGTTACCTAAGATATGAAGATGATACCACCCTGAAGGCAGAAAGTGAAGCAGACCTAAACAGCCTCGCATGAGGGTGAAAGAGGAGAGTGGAAAAGTTGGCTTAAAACTCAAAAACCTAAGATCATGGTATCTAGTCCCATCACTTCATGGCAAATAGACAAGGAAAAAGTGGAAACAGTGACAGGTTTATTTTTTTGGGCTCCAAAATCACTGCAATGACTGCAGTCTTGAAATTAAAAGACACTTGCTCCTTGAAAGGAAAGCTTTGACAAATCTGGATAATGTATTAAAAAGCACAGACATAACTTTGCCAACAAAGGTCTGTATAGTCAAACCAATGGTTTTTCCATTAGTCATGTACAGATGGACCCTAAAGACAGCTGATCACCAAAGAAATGATACTTTCAAACTGTGGTGCTGGAGAAGAAGCAAGAGTCCCTTGGACTGCAAGGAGATCCAACCAGTCCATCCTAAAGGAAATCAGTCCTGAATATTTATTGAAAGAGCTGATGCTAAAGCTGAAACTCCAATACGTTGGCCACCTGATGCGAAAAACTGACTCATTTGAGAAGACCCTGATTTGGGAAAGATTAAAGCAGGAGGAGAAGGGGACGACAGAGGATGAGATGGTTGGATGGCATCACCGACTCAATGGACATGGGTTTGAGTGGACTCCGGGAGTTGGTGATGGACAGGGAGGCCTGGTGTGCTGCCTTTCATGGGGTTGCAAAAAGTCGGACACAACTGAGTGACTGAACTAAACTGAACTGGTGGGTGTGGGTGGGCATTTGGAAGCACTGTAGTTCTCCAGGTAATTAAGGAAAATAGTAAAAAATATAACAACTTTAGCAGAAAAAAACAACAAACTGTATGTGATATAGATGTAAATCTTGACACACTAATAGGCTCCTGGGAAGACGGAGAGATGTATGCAAAAATAAATGGGTCTGATCCATAAAGTTAATGCTTCCTGCATCTTAAATTGGAAATTATTAGCAAGAATAACATCTGGAACTCATTTTCAATTCCTAAATCCCAAAGAAAAGGTGATAGTAGAAGGTAGCATCTCCACACAGAGGATTTAAATCAGACAGTGTCACTTGATAGTTATTACACTGTTCTATTTAGATCTCACAGACCCTAAAATAAGTGTTTAAAGATCTGATTTTTACAAGGATTGGATCTCATTATTGGAATCTCAGTCTAAATAGCACCTTAAACTTTAAGCTTATATGGTGATATATGTCAATTATTTCTCAATGATAGTGTTAGTCACTCAGTTGAGTCCTATTCTTTGCAACTCCATGAACTGTATAGCCCATCAAGCTCCTCAGTCCATGGAATTTTCCAGGCAAGAGTGGACTGGGTAGCCAGGGATGAAACCTGGGTCCGCTGCATTGCAGGCAGATTCTTTACCATCTGAGTCACCAGAGAAGCCCTTATTTCTCAATAGAACAATGAAAAAAGAGGGTTTTTATCATATGACTTCCACTTGCAGGGAGAAATATCAATAACCTCAAATATGCAGATGACACCACCCTTATGGCAGAAAGTGAAGAGGAACTAAAAAGACTCTTGATAAAGGTGAAAGTGGAGAGTGAAAAAGTTGGCTTAAAACTCAACATTCAGAAGACGAAGATCATAGCATCTGGTCCCATCACTTCATGGGAAATAGATGAGGAAATAGTGCAAACAGTGTCATACTTTATTTTTCTGGGCTCCAAAATCACTGCAGATGGTGACTGCAGCCATGAAATTAAAGGACGCTTACTCCTTGGAAGGAAAGTTATGACCAACCTAGATAGCATATTCAAAAGCAGAGACATTACTTTGCCAACAAAGGTTCATCTAATCAAGGCTATGGTTTTTCCAGTGGTCACGTATGGATGTGAGAATTGGACTGTGAAGAAGGCTGAGTGCCGAAGAATTGATGCTTTTGAACTGTGGTGTTGGAGAAGACTCTTGAGAGTCCCTTGGACTGCAAGGAGATCCAACCAGTCCATTCTGAAGGAGATCAGCCCTGGAATTTCTTTGGAAGGAATGATGCTAAAGCTGAAACTCCAGTACTTTGGCCACTTCATGCGAAGAGTTGACTCATTGGAAAAGACTCTGATGCTGGGAGGGATTGGGAGCAGGAGGAGAAGGGGACGACAGAGGATGAGATGGCTGGATCACATCACTGACTCGATGGACATGAGTCTGAGTGAACTCTGAGAGTTGGTGATGGACAGGGAGGCCTGGCGTGCTGCCATTCATGGGGACGCAAAGAGTCGGACACGACTGAGCGACTGAACTGAACTGAAGAGATCTTACTTGATCACATCCTGCTGCTGCTGCTAAGTCACTTCAGTCATGTCCGACTCTGTGCGACCCCATAGACGGCACAACACATCAACTTCATAGCGGTTATGAAGTCATCACATGTATTCATCTTGTTGGTTGCCTCTCGTAGAGTATAAGTTCCATGAGAGCAGGGAAATTGTTTTTCAAATGTTCTGTCTCATTACCTGGCGCAGAGTAGGTAATCAGTGACAGTTAAGTATATGAGCATGTGATGTCATTGGCATAAGGGAAGAGAGTACAACGGAGGGAATGTCTTTATGCCCCTATGCACTCAAATTTTGAGAAAAAATAAAACAAATTTTTGAAAAGTGCTAACTAATGCCTTTCAATACACTTATAGATTTTTTTTTTTCTCAAAAAGTGTAGAGTCCTTTTCAGAGATGTCAGCTTTATTATCCATTACACCTCAATGTGTACACTGGCATTCGGTATGGGAATTCCACATGCTCGTAGTCCACCTCATAAATTTTGGTGTCATGCTTTACAATTAATAAATATTTACTACCACCATTGTCTACTTCAGATGCTGAAGAGCATATTTAAGACTCCTCGGGAGACATAAATATTTCATGTTAAGCATTCTATGTGACAAGTACAAAATATAACAACAAAATTCAGCGGGTGGAGCACATTTCACATAATCAATCATGTCCTAAGACAAGTGTTACAAATAAAATGGATGAGTTCAACATTTCTGGGTCAAATATAATTGCCACCATGCACTTCCATATGGATAGCAGTGAAGCGAATGGAAACATTAGGTATAAAACATATTTTACATAAATATAATAATGTATATAAGGATACATTATTAAAATTATCATCAGTGTATGTTGAGAAGCACTTTTTTTAAGTGGGTTCAATCAAAATAGTATCTGAAGAGCAATAACACATACATTCATAAACTCCCTATTGAAAAATCAAAACCAAAGTTGGAAGATTTCTCAGTGTATTTGTGAGAAGGGTCAATGCTGCAGTAATAAAGGTATCAGTAGTTTTCTCAGTCTCATCCGTGTGAAGTCTGTTTGGGTCCAGGCACTTCCCAGGGCACGTGTCCAGCCTGCACTGGCTCGGATATCCAGGGGCTTCTAATCCTGTGACTCTGACATCTCAGCTCAGGATGTCCACAGCCAACACAGGAAGGAAAGGAAGACAGAGCTAATTGCTAAGAGGCTTTTCATTTCATTGCCCTGGTAGTGCACACATTATTTTAACACACATTTTATTGTCCAGGGCTGAATATATGGTCTCACCTAACTTCAAGGATTTGGAAGCTATAATTTTTTGTGTGCCCAGGGAGAAGTGACAACCACACTTTGATTTTTTTTTAAGCTCTTAAAACTCTTCAGACTTGGCATGATAACATATTACAGATCCATCACAGATTAAACCAAATAGATTTCTCATCTAAAAAATATATTCTGTATAATCATGGTAAATTATCATTCAAAGAGTTTACAGAATACAGATGGCAAGAAACAGTCCTAACATCTAATTTGATGTATGATAGAATTTAGTTGGCAGATGTGAGAATTACTTTTCAAAAGAACATTTGGTCAGCAGCAAATGTAACCAGATAAGCAGGCTTTTACTCTGTGGCACAACTGAATCAATCTTCCAACAAAAAATTTTAACGTCACTCGCTAGAACCAAAAGCAAATTGCCACTAAAATGTAGAAAACAATCGGGGCAAAGAAAGATCTTTTAGCTCGGAGATAGAATGCAAACTTGTCATCTCGTTATTCTAAGACACTGAAGACAAGGCACATCTCTGTTTTCAACACGGTTCTTTCTCTGCTCTCAGTACTCCCTCCCTCCCCTCTCTCTCACCAGTGTAAGGATGGTTGTAACACTGACTACGACTAATGGTGATTCAGCACCCAATGCCACCAGAACATCCTAAGGAGCTTTATAAAATGAACTCAGAACTGCCCACCCAGGGGACAAGCCAAAGAAGTGTTTATTAATCCACTGGCTCCTAGTCCCCATTGACGAACTGTTGCACTGTGGAGGTTTAACTCTCCCACATTTCCAAGCAAAAAAGATCAAGGCTTCCCAGCTGGTTTTCTACACTGTGTGTTCAGGAAAGCCCCAGAGCAGGAAGTGAAAGGTGCAAGGAATGCAAATAAGGCTAGGTGCAGTCAGGTTAACCTGTGCAAAGCGTTGGCACAGAACCAGTGCATCATGGCTGGAATGGTTGCTAAGGGCAGAGCTATGAAGTCGGCACAAGAGCTCCTCAGATGTTCATTACTCTCCAAGGCTTAAGGTGGACATGGTGGAAGTGAATTCTTAGTGTGTAGTTACTCTGTCAATATTTCCTTCTCTTTCTCAAAGATGCATCAGATTGAGCCTTCAATATATCCTATAAATATCCAGACTTGTATAACTATAATATGGCAATGACAAAAAATACCACTTTAAGAAAATAAATGGCAATTACAAGAGATGTCTATGACATGCAGGTATTCTGAATTGTTTTCTTAGCCTGTGGGGGAATTTGTTCCACTAAGTTAGTAGATAACTTCTTTTCTTCTAAAAATAATGTTAACTAGCCATGAAAATTGATTTATTCTCCCACATAAATATTTGAGTCTCAAAGCAAAGAATAGGACGGTGCCTATTAATTTAAGAGAAATTATTTGTTAAATTTTTATTTTTTTCACCTTTGACCCTCGTTATCCATTTCTCCCACCGCTCCCTGCTTCCCGCAACCACCAATTTGCTTCTCTGCATCTATGAGTTCAGTTTTGGGGAAAGGGGGTTAGATTCCATGTGTAAGAGAGGTCACACAGTATCTCTTTTTCTGTAAATTATTTCATTTAGCATAATGCCCTCTAGGTCCATCCATGTTGTTGCAAATGGCAAGATTCCCCTCTTTGTAAGGCTGGATCATATTCCACTGTGCGTGTGCGTGTGTGTGTGTGTGTGTGTATCTTTGCCCATCCACCCTTCGGTGGGCACGGGTTGTTTACGTATCTTGGCTATTGTAAATGCTGCTGCAGTGATCATGGGGTGCATCTGTCTTTTCAAGTTAGTGTTTTTGTTTCCTTTGGATAGATTTCCGAAAGTGAAATTGCTGGTAGTTCCATTTTTTAAAAGCTCAGAAGTAAAACCAATGAACCACCGAAGTGGAAATTAGTAAAAGTTTATTGTACACACATCAGAAATACAATTTGCAAACCAGAAACACTCAAACCAAAACATGGAATGAGGTACAGGGGTATAATGTCATAAAGCAGCTTAATAGTGAAAAAGCAGTGACTGTTTATTCTTCACAGTGCCTGATTATAATATTAGAATTTTCTTAAATGATGAGGAATTGGATAGTGGTTATTTCTTATCAGTCAATCGGGAAACAGTTTTAAATTTTGCTTCTGATTTCTAGAGACATAAGCAAGAAATGACCCAGGTCAAGTTAGTCTTTCAAAATAAAATGCATTTTAGTTTTGCTTATATAACTAGACCAGTTTTCTCTATGCAGGGAGTTTTAAGGGCTGGTGTTCATTTGTTTTTGGTTTTAATAGGAACTTCCATAGTGTTACGTATAATGCATGGCTGTACCAATGCACACTGTACATTCCTAGTAATATTGCACAAGGGTTCCATTTTCCTCACGTCTTCAGCAACACTTGCCTCACTTTGTCTTTTTTATAATAACCATTCTAATAGGTGTGAGATGATATTTCACCTGGATTTGATTTCTGTTTCGCTGATGGTTATTGAGTATCCATTCCAAATACCTGTTGGCCAACTGTAATGCCTTCTTCAGAAAAATGTCTCCACTCTTAAATCAAACAGTTTGCCTTTATGCTATGGAGTTTAACAAGTTCTTTTACATTTGGATACTGAGCCCTCATCATGTATATTGGTGTTGCTTTGTGACGCCGTGGACTGTAGTGCTCCAGCTTTCCCTGACCTCCACTATCTCCCAGAGTTTGCTCAAACTGATGTCCATTGACTCGGTGAGGCCGTCTAACCGTCTTGTCATCTGTCATATATATGATTTGTAAATACTTCCTCCCACTCAGTAGGCAGTGTTTTAATTTTATTCATGGTTCATCATGTGGAAGCTTTTTAGTCTGACATAGTCTTACTTGTTTATTTTGTTTTTTTAACTTTTATTTTTGGGGTCAGATTTAAAAAAAAAAAAATCACTGCCAACCTATGTAAAGGAGCTTATCATCTTTCCACCCCCCGCCCCCCGCCAGGAGTTTTATCGTTTCAAGTCCAACATTCATGTCTTTAATACATTTTGGGTTAATTTTGTGTATGGTATAAGGTGGTGGTCCCTTTTCATTCTCTTACATGTGGCTTTCCAATTTTCTCACCATCTCATTACTCTGAGATGCTCGAGATTAGGTATATCCCTATTTTCCACATTAGTCTTTCTTTTAAATGTTAGTCTCTCTTTAAATAACAGAAGTAAATATGCTCTTTAAATACCATCTGAAACTTTTGAAAATTAGTAAATTTGTTCTTTTTCAGAAAAAAAATTTGAATGCTCAGTAAATATTTAACATAACTTTTGAGCAGAAATTTTAAACTGTGGAAGCATATATATAAAATAATTCAATTTGTATTTGACTTTTACAGTTTAATTTGGACTTCTGATTTTAATGGATTCCAAATAATTATTTCCACTTAGGAACTAATTGTTTTTAGAGCATAGTAAAATGTTATTTTCATAATTCTCATTTTAAATGCATTTTTAATTTTATCAAAATGCTTTATTTTTTGGACATTTATACTAGTTGAATTTATCTCATTTATATTTTAATGTTGATGGTATGAATTACAACCTGTTATGGCTTTTTTATCTTTCCAACAGTTATCATCTGAGCTTTGCTCTATATTACATTTCCAATAGACATATGAGAATCAAGTATGTTCTCTTAGTCAGCGGTTAGAGTAATATTAACTTAAAAGAGATATTTAACATATGCAAAACAAATTTTAAAGCAATTATAGAAATTTTTAAACTCATGTAATCAGTCGAATAAAGAAGGCAATATATATAGAAAAACAAAGAAAACAAATTAAATAATATGGACAATAAATTTAACTGATAATACATGTACATCTAGTCCCATCACTTCATGGAAAATAGTTGGGAAAAAAAGTGAAAACAGTGACAGACTTTATTTTCTTGGGCTCTAAAATCACTGCAGATGGTGAGGGCAGCCATGAAATTAAAAGACACTTGCTGCTTGGAAGAAAGGCTATGACAAACCTAGACAGCGTATTAAAAAGCAGAGACATCACTTTGTTGACAAAGGTCCATCTACTCAAAGCTATGGCTTTTCCAGTAGTCATATACAGATGTGAGAGTTGGACCATAAAGAAGGCTGAGTGCTCAAGAACTGGTGCTTTTAAACTGTGGTGCTGGAGAAGACTCTTGAGGGTCCCCTGAACAAGATCAAACCAGTCAATCCTAAAGGAAACCAACCCTGAATATTCATTAGAAAGACTGATGCGGGTGCTGAAGCTCCAATACTTTGATCACCTGATGCGAAGAGCCCACTCTTTGGAAAAGACCCTGATGCTGGGAAAGATTGAGGGCAGGAGGAAAAGGAGGTAACAGGATGAGATGGTTAGATATCATCATCATCAACTCGATGGGCGTAAGTTTGAGCCAACCCAGGAGATCGTGTAGGACAGGGAAGCCTGGCTTGCTGCAGTCCATGGGGTCACAGTCGGACATGACTGAGTGACTGAATAACAATAACCACATCATGTCATTACATCCTACAAATAGAGAACACACAACTTTTCAGTTATATGAAACGATTTTTAAAATTTGTAACATTGCTGACAAAGGTAAAACTCAGTGAGTACAAAGAATTTAAAATATGTGATCACATTTTTATCCTGTATTCAGTAAATCAAGAATTTAATAACAAAAATATAAATGAACAATAAGAAAATAAAAACTTAAAATTATTTAAGCAACTTAATTCATTTAAGCAACTAATTAGTGATGAATGTGTTATATTCATATACTATTTATAAGTACAAAAATTTTAGCATCTTTTAAAAGCTTATGAATATGAGAAATGGGATAACAACTGGAGAAAATTTCTAAAATTATGAAATGCTAATATCCATGAACTTATATTAATACATTTTCATCTTAATCTAAAGGGATTTTCTGACAAAATTGAAATTCCCATAATTATTTCAATAAATAGAAAATCAGATTAGGCCAATGACATCAAATGAGAAAATCCAAGAAGGAATTATCCTAAAATAACATCTCCATCCTTATATATTTTCTGGTGAATTCACACAAATATTAAACATTGAATAATTCACACTCTTATAGTGGGAATAAAAGTTGTGTATCCCCTGGTATTAAAAAAACAGATGAGTTGGCATGAGTAAAAAATTATAGAATGAGACATAAAATATATGTAAAAATGTCACATAAAATAGTGCAAATTGAATTCAATAATTTATTAAAAAATAATCCAATACAATCAAATAGGGTTTTCTCCAAAGTGCAAAAATATTTTTGAATAAATCATTAACACAAATAGACCCTAGATAAAAATCTACATGATCATCCTAAAATATCCAGATGATATCTGATGAAACTTGACAACCATCGTAAGAAAGATTCTTAGTAAAATCAAAATAAATGGACATGCCTTTAAAAATATCATATCTGCTTTAAACGCACAAACAACTGTACATTAATGAATAAACATTAGAGGTTTTCCAACAGTATCTTCTTAAGTTTCCTATTAAGGGTATCTGCTGTGCTAATTATTATTTAACCTCATTATATCCTATGCAATATGACAAGAAATAGAAATAGATAAAAATTTTATTATAAAGTCAAAATTGTTATTTTTAAGATTCGTGGTCTATGTGGAAGACCTAAGAAAACATACTAAAATAAAACTATTTTTTAAAAGTAAGTTTATTAGAATATGGACAAGAAAACTAATATGACAAGTTCCAAATATATCTAATAAAGCAGCAATAACAATTCACAAAGGACTTCTGTGCTTCCAGCAGAGGGGACACAGGTTAAATACCTGGGGAGCTAAGGTCTTACATGCTTCAGGGTTTTGTTTTGTTTTGTTTTTTTAAGTCACAAAACACAATTAAAAAGATAACAAAATATAAAGTAAATAATCACAATAATGTATAGAGAAATGTATCAAATTTTGCTAAAGAAATAAAAGAAAAACAGATTTGACTGTATGAGAGATACAGAAAGGAATAATGAGTGTTATGAATATGGTAATTTCCTCCAATTTAACATAATTCCAATTAACATCCTCATTAAATCAGTTTAAATTTGATAAAAATCACATTTTTAAAAATGATTATGTAAAACAGAAGACTTTTGAAAAAGAAAGTCATAAAGGGAAATAAGAATCAAATTAGATCCCAATGAATTCATCCACATATCTCATAAAAAGAATGTTCTTAAAGTTTTAATTAAATTGTGCCTGGCAAGAAGACCAAAAAAATCTTCTAGGTCTTCTCTCAATTCATCATTTTGCTGCAAGTTGGTTTACTTCTGGGATATGTTAGGTGCTTTAAAAGAAGCATTGAAAAAATAGCATGCAGTGATGAGAAACAGGTTTAGAATTTCATTAATGCCTACAGAAATTTTAAGAGCCTTCCCACAGAAATTAAAATTTAAGCCAACCATAAAGACAGTTAAAGTAAAAGAAATTGTATATACCTTAATCAAGGAAAGAAAAAGTATTTTTCTCACAAAATAAGATTCTTTTTAAAGATAATTGCTTAATGGTTTGTCATTGGTGTAACATGATTTTAACCTTTATTGCTCATTTGGAATAAATGCAAACTTTTATGAAATGTCTATAATTTTAATCATTTCCTTTTTAAGGTATATATATTTATTTGCAATTTAAACATGAGTGAGGAAAATTTTAACAAATCAATCCACCAAGGAAAACGGAGGATCATATGGATTTTTAAATTCACTGTCCAGAGAAAATACATTATATCATAAGCAGTATTCTCCTATAATTCTCTCATTCTGAGAAATGATATTTCACAGACATAATTCAAATTAGGCTGATCAAATGTATAATTACAATTTAAAAAATAAAATAGTACTTAAAGTCATGTGTAGCTAGAATTCCCTGCTGTTCTCTCACAAACCCCAGTCCTTCTGGGGTTTGTGAGAGAAAAGAAGATTAACCACTTTGAAATCTTCCCTATTATTTCTGCATAATGTTGGGGTAGCCATTATTTTACATTAAAAAAGCATATATACCTCTTCCAGTCTGATAGCTGTGCTTCATCTTTAGCTGCTACACTGTGTCAGATATATTTGCATCTATTACGTCTTCTTCATTTGTATTTCTTAATGTATATAGTGTCCCTCCTAACCCTCTTTAGTGCCATTAACTTTAATCCCCACCTTGATGGACAGTAATTTTTCCATTTTTCCTTTTGTCTCAGTTTCTGATACTGGGTGTCTCTTTGTCTACTCTTTGTTTTCCCCTTCTTCTTTTATTCCTTCTGCCCCTCCTCCTCCTCCTCTTTACTACTGTTATTATCTTTTAAGTATATTCTTTGGAAACAGCTTATGTCTGTGTTTTCTTTCTATTCTAATCTGTGCCTGTCTTTTAGTGGATGGTTTCAATCTATTCTCATTTAGTGTAGTTAATATCTCTGATTTCATTCATTCTACCTTAACCTGTTTTTTATGTTCTACATTTTTTTTCTTTTTAGCCTATTTTTGTCAGCTGTTTTATTGATCTCAAATCTAAATTTCTCCTAATTAGTTAGAAGGTTTTGTATTTTTCCTTCCTTTAGTGATGATCCTTCTTATTACTTCATTAAACACTCATATTAAAGTCTATTATTATTTATTCTATTAACCAGTATTCCCTCACCAAAACTCACTGCCTCTCTCACCATGATTTCTAATTCTCATCTTCTTTTGCTTTCTCCTTCCTCCTGTAAAATAAAACCTTTAAAATAGTGCTTTTCTCTTTTTTCCCCCATGTTTGTACTTCCCATGATGAGTGGAGTCTTTGGGACATTTTTCTTTCCTCCTCTCCCCAACCTCACGGGTAGGTGAAGTCTGTAGTTAGAATTCCTCTCACAAAGCATCTCTTCTGTACTAAGTGATCTTATTTTGCACTTGTTTATGCATTCCTGGTCTAGTGTTAATCAATATATTTCTTTGTATTGATATCTCTATTTTTATATTACTATCCATTGTTCATTAATATTGCCATTTAGGGGTTTCTGTTTATTTGCATTTTAGTTAGAATCTTTACTCTGATCTCAGATGGAGATGGCAACTTTCATTATCCATCCATTGGACCTTCTTCCTTCTCTCCAGGTACATGGTAGGATCTCGTACCTCCCTCTCCATGCAGTGCTATAGGATCATGACACCGGTCTAGTCAATGAGCTGTAAGCAGAAATGGTGTATTTCGCCTGTTTTACTGTGAGAAACTCCAGGCATCTCTTGTCAAGGACATTAAACTTAGTCTAAGCAATGATCATACATACTAGCTTGACTCAAACTATTTTTTAACCCCAAAATACATTTATAATTTCCTGATGCTTATGGCATGTTTGAGTTTTCCCAAATGGATATATCAATTCAGCTATCCAGCTCTCTCCCTAGGCATTCTATGCCATTAGGCTTGTATCTAGGTCTTTCAATCTGATTGTTCTCCCTCTGAGGCTTCCTAGATGGGTGGCTGACTTTCCGTGTCAGCTCAGTTTGGTTTAGACCTCATTGTTGTAATATCCGAAATGTTGGGACTCCTATAGGTGTGGAACGTAAAATGGCATTCATAGACTCACCCCCATCCTAACAGTACCAAAAGAAACCAGCTGTTCTCCAGTCTCCCCACACTTTCTTGGCTTCATGGGTAGAGGAAGCTCAGCCCTCTGGCTCAACTGTCTTCCAATCCTCTGGAAATCTGTGATACCCAGCACACTGACAGAACTCAACATCCACTCTCCCTTTGGGTTCACAAGTGGCTTGAGCAAAGCTTTTCCTATGACCTGCTGCCCTCAACACCTCATCCCTGGTCTCCAGCCCCACTGGTCATGCCACTGCTAGGTTCAAAAAGAATAGACTCTAATCCTAGGATAGTGCAAAATGTCAACAAAAGCCAAATATCACATGCACAGGGACTTCAGGCTTGTGGAGTTGTCTGATGGTTTCAAGAAGGCAAGTAGGTTGGAAGTGGGAAGTAGAAGAGAAGGGGGACAATAGGAAGAGGCCAACTCCAGACTATCAATTCCAGAATTCCCTCCTCTGATGGCCTTTAAATCTAGTAGCTACCTCTTCGGTATTCATCACCATTTTCCTAAGTAAAACATGTAAATGTTGTAGGTCTTTATTTCTGGCCATAACTATTGACTTTCTCCCTGGAGAATGGAATGGCAACCCAATCCAGTATTCTTTCCCAAAGAATTCCATGGACAAAGGATTCTGGCAGGCTATGGTCCATTGGATTGCAACGAGTCAGAAATGACTGAGTAACTGACACAGTGTTGACTTCCTATTTTGGTATTTGAGACTGAAGTTCTCTTATTCTGATACCACCATTCCCACATTTATTTCCCATTGCATTACGATATTACAGTATTGTCTCATTAAATCATTTTATATAGTTACACTAGAAGGACTTCCCTGGTGGCTCAGATGGTAAAGCGTCTACAATGTGGGAGACCCGGGTTCAATCTCTGGGTTGGGAAGATCCCCTGGAGAAGGAAATGGCAATCCACTCCAGTACTATAGCCTGGAAAATCCCATGGACAGATGAGCCTGGTAGGCTAGAGTCTATGGGGTCACAAAGAGTCAAACACAACTGAGCGACTTCACTTCACACTAGAAGAACTACAGGACTACCTGATGACAGTGAAAGAGGAGATTGAAAAAGCTGGCTTAAAGCTCAACATTCAGAAATCTAAGATCGTGGCATTTGGTCCCATCACTTCATGACAAATAGATGGGGAAACAGTGGAAACAGTTTTATTTTTATAACAGACTTTTATTTTATAACAGACTTTATTTCTTTGGGCTCCAAAATCACTGCAGATGGTGACTGCAGCCATGAAATTAAAAGATGCTTGCTCCTTGGAAGAAAAGTTATGACCAACCTAGACAGTATATTAAAAAACAGAGACATTACTTTGCCAACAAAGGTCTATCTAGTCAAAGCCATGGTTTTTCCCGTAGTCATGTATGGATGTGAGAGTTGGACTATAAAGAAAGCTGAGTGCCAGTTAATTGATGCTTTTGAACTGTGGTGTTGGAGGAAACTCTGGAGAGTCCCTTGGACTGCAAGGAGATCCAACCAGTCCATCCTAAAGGAAATCAGTCCTGAATATTCATTGGAAGGACTGATGTTGAAGCTGAAACTCCAATACTTTGGCCACCTGAATCAAAGAACTGACCCATTTGAAAAGACCCTGATGCTGGGAAAGATTGAAGGCAGAAGGAGAAGGGGACAACAGAGGATGAGATGGCTGGATGGCATCACTGACTCAATGGACATGAGTTTGAGTAAACTGGGAGTTGGTGATGGACAGGGAGGCCTGGCGTGCTGCAGTCCATGGGGTCACAAAGAGTCGGACACGACTGAGTGACTGAACTGAACTGAACTGAAAGCTTGTTTATTTACTGCTATACTGAGCAGTTTATGTTTCTTTGTCAATACAACTGTTTTTACTTAGAATGCATTTCTGTTTTTCAAAATTTTCTTTGGGGTTTGTGAATCTCTTGTTGGTATTTGTCCAAATGTTCCATCAAAGCTATCAAATACCTAGTAAATAATTTTTCAAAATACTCAAATAATTTATAAATCTTGAAATTCTTCCACATAGCCCTCTAACCACCTGCTCTAAAGTAAAGGATTACTTCTTTCTGGGCATGAAACACAGCTGTTACTTGGAATTTCAATTTTTAACTCTCCTGTATTGTGTAAAATTTTTCCTGGATAGCATGCTTTTTTGTGCATGTATGTGTTTATCATTTATTTTTCTTGGGTACATTCTCTAGAACCTACCTTAGGCAGATTATATAAGAGCTAAATTATTGAGTCCTTTTTGAGATTGTGTTTATACTCCCCTCACAATTGATTGGCATTTAGCCTGACTATAGTATTATAGGATGAAAATTATCTTTTCTTAGAATTTAGAGGAATCATTTCAAGGATTTCTAGGGGATGGGTTAGCATTGAGAGATGAATGACATTTTGATTTCCTATCATTTGGAATGAGCCAGTTTTCCACTCATACAACCTTTTGAATCTTTAAGAAATTCCTCTTTAGTTCCAGTGTGCTGAAGTTATACTGATATGCCTTGAGAGTCCATATCACATACAATGATATGCCTCGGTGTGTTTTCTGTATTTTACTGGACATTCAATGGACACTGGACCTGAGGACTGGTGTCTTTCATATCTGAGGAGTTTCTTCTAAGATTTATTTGACACGATTCCCTTGTTTTTATTGTTCTCTTTTCACTAGAGCTCATATTATTTGCAAGAACATAAACCTTTTTTTTCTACTGTCCAGAATTTTAAATGGTCAATTTGCTAAATCTTTGAGGAGACAACTATAGAATTAATAACTTTGATTATGGACAAGGATTTATATTAGAAAGCCTGGGAAAATAATCAAAGCATAAAATTATTAAGCTATGGATGAAATGTAAGATAATTATGCCAATGCTAAATAATTAATTTTAGAATCTAGAGATTACACAACATAAATGAAAATAAAAATATTATGTATATAAGTTATCATAATTAGGCTTTAAAGATACATGAAATGGAGAAATAAGAAATATAGATTTGGTCTCTGCCCCTGGTTCTTGAAACACTGTTTCTGAAACCCTTGTAATTCCCTGAGTAATAGTCATGATAGTAGCACCTTACACAGAACTCTTAAATCTCCTGAAATTTCCTGGGTGAATGGATAATCTTTTGTTCTAATTAAACAACTCTTGCTGGGCTTCTGGATGGAGAAAGACCAAACATGATTAGAAATCTGGAACTTTCAGCACCACCGTCATTACTCCAAGGAAGAGGGATTGGAAACTGGAGACTGGCCATTCCTATGTGATGAAGCCTTTATTAAAAAAAAAAATCCTTCAATTATGAGGTTCAGAGAGCTTCCAGGGTGGGGAACAGTACATATGCTGGGAGGATGGTGCACCCCAAATGGACACAGAAGTTCCTGAGCTCAGACCTTGCCCTGTATTCTTCTTCACATGACTGCTCATCTGTATCCTTCCTTCATTGTATCCTTTAGGTTAAACTGGTAGGTGTAAATAAGTCTTCTTTGAGTTCTTCGAGCCATTACCACAAATTATGAAACTTAGGAGGAGGTTGTGGGAACCCTTGATTTATAGCCAGTTGATCAGAAGTACAAGTTAAAACCTTGGATTTATGACTGGCATCTGAAGTTGGGAAGAGGGCCCATATGAGAGAGGGCCCTTAACCTGTGAAGTCTGTGCTAACTCTGGGCAGTTAGTGTCATAACTGAATTGTAGGACACCTACTTGGTACTGAGTGACTTGGAGAATTGGCTGATGTGGGGAAAAACATACATTTGAGGTCAGAAGTGTTTTTAAGTAGAAGAAAGAACAGTTTCCCATCAGCAGCATGTGTCACTTCAGTCATGTCCACCTTGCAAACCTATGGGTGTAGCCCGCCAGGCTCCTCTGTCCATGGGATTCTTCAGGCAAGAATACTGGAGTAGGTGGCCATTTCCTCCTCCAGGGGATCTTTCTAACACAGGGATTGATCCCACATTTCCTGTGTCTCCTGCACTGTCACGCAGATCCTTTACCACTAGCACCACTGGGGAAGCCCCATCAGCAGCATTTCAGTTCAGTCAGTTCAGTCGCTCAGTCATGTCCGACTCTTTGCAACCCCATGGACTGCAGCATGCCAGGCCTCCCTGTCCATCACCAACTCCCAGAGTTCACTCAAACCCATGTCCATTGAGTCAGTGATGCCATCCAACCATCTCATCCTCTGTCATCCCCTTCTCCTCCTGCCTTCAATCTTTCCCAGCATCAGAGTCTTTTCAAATGAGTCACTTCTTCCCATCAGGTGGCCAAAGTACTGGAGTTTCAGTTTCAACACCAGTCCTTCCAATGAACACCCAGGACTGATCTCCTTTGGTATGGAATGGTTGAATCTCCTTGCAGTCCAAGGAACTCTCAAGAGTCTCCTCCAACACCATAGTTCAAAAGCATCAATTCTTCAGTGCTCAGCTTTCTTTATAGTCCAACTTTCACATCCATACATGACTACTGGAAAAACCATAGCTTTGTCTAGATGGACATTTGTTGTCAAATTATTTCTCTGCTTTTTAATATGCTGTCTAGGTTGGTCATAAATTTCCTTCCAAGGAGTAAGCATCTTTTAATTTCATGGCTGCAATCACCATCTGCAGTGATTTTTGGAGCCCCCAAAAATAAAGTCTCTCAGTTTCCATTGTCTCCCCATCTATTTGCCATGAAGTGATGGGACCAGGTACCATGATCTTAGTTTTCTGAATGTTGAGTTTTAAGCCAACTTTTTCACTCTCTTCTTTCACTTTCATCAATAGCATATTTCGTCAGTAGAATATAGGACCAGAATATAGAATATATAACCTGCATAGAATATATAACCAGTAGAATATATCACCTGAATATTTTATCCAGTATTAGGCTAAGTTCCTTAAGTAACTGTTTGTCACTCAGTTGTGCCCAATTCTTTGTGACCCCATGGACTGTTGCCACCAGGCTTCTCTGTCCATGGGATTCTCCAGGCAAGAATATTGGAGTGGGTTGCCGTTTCCTTCTGCAGGGGATCTTCCCACCCCAGGGATCAAACCCGGGTTGCCTGCATTGCAGGAAGATTCTTTACCATCTGAGCCACCAGGGAAGCCCTAAGTTCCTAGCAGATATCATTTACTTGAGTTCATATAGCCATTTTAAAGATGAGATCATAAGAGAAGTTTAGAGAATAATGGCTTGTGCCCATGGAATAAGCCACAGAACTGCAGATGCCACCTAGGTCTGATGGCATAAAAGATGTGTGCCCCACATACTCCTGCCTCTATGATTTCTGCATTGGCCGTTCAGTAGTATCTGTTATATGAGGATAGCCTTATGAGTAGAGTAATATTTCGTATGTCACTACATGACAGAACAGAAGTGGCCTAGTAATATTTTAAAACTTGCTCTAATCATGAAATATAGTGTAAAAGAAGTATACTTTCGGAATGAGATATCTGAAGGAACTAATTGGAATAGCTTGGGCACTCGCCATCAGCCTGAGCCTTCAGACAGAGAAAGGTGAAGATCTACCCTTTTTGCTCACACAGTTGATATTTCTTTTTTCCTTTCTTCCTTTCTTCTAACACATTTTCTTGAAATGCATATCCTATGCATTATGGGGGATGTAAAATGAATCGGATGGTGGATTCTGCCCTCAAAGAACTTAAAGGGCTATGAACTATCAATTCTCATTATGAGGGTTCAGAGAAGGTGAAATGACTTCTGGCTGAGATTAATTTGAGAGAGTGTGTAGAACTGGGTGTGGAGAAAAGCAAACAGCTCCTTCCCTGTAGCAGAAGCACACAGAGCATGAAGGAAGAGTAGCGGGAAATTATGATTGAAAAGCAGTGTGGGCTCAGATGCCAAAAGCCCTAGTATGAAAAGTAAGGAATTTTGGCCTCATTTTGTGAGTCAAGGGCCTATATGCTTTTTGACTAAATACCTCCTATCAGTTAAAAAATAGTAAGAATAAAATCAGACGCATTAAGAATGTTTAGCAATCAGTAAAAAATAGACTCCTGCTGTGTGTACAGTGTGCATAATAGAGGATATAGAGATAGCTATAACTGTCATTTGTGCTTGCTCAGTTACTCAGTCATGTCCAACTCTTTGTGACCCTATGGGCTGTAGCCCACCAGGCTCCTCTGTCCACGGGATTTTCCAGGCAAGAATACTGGAGCAGGTTGACATTTCCTCTTTCAGTGGATCTTCCTGACCCAGGGATTAAACCCATATCTCCGGCATTGGTAGTTGGATTGTTTTACCACTGAGCCACCTGGGAAGCCCAGAGCTCATATTTAGCTGATGTATATAGGCAAACATCCACTTAGAGTAAGGTGAAACACTAAAAACAGTTACTGTAAATTCATATTTCAAAGAATCTTGATTGTTTTAGTACATACTTTGTAATTTCTCATGGTGTCATATTGAAAGTGAAAGTTGCTCAGTCATGTTTGACTTTTTTCGACCCCATGGACTGTAGTCCATGGGATTCTCCAGACCAGAATCCTGGAGTGGGTGCCTTTCCCTTCTCCAGGGGATCTTCCCAACCCAGGGCTTGAACCCAGGTCTCCCGCATTGCAGGCAGATTCTTTACCAGCTGAGCCACAGGGGAAGCCCTTGTGTCATATTAGGGCATCCTTGTTTTCGTCTTGTAGCAAGCCTGACAAAACGCCCATGAACAAAATGGAAAGAACCAACATCACACTTTTCATGTGTATTTACAATATTTATGATTCCTTCCACCTGCAACTTCTTTTTAGGTGTATCTTGGCCACCTTAATTTGTGGAAGTTCACGTGGTTAACACAATAATATAATTGATAACTCCGTGAAGTCTGGCACAGAGAAGCTGCATTAATAACGGTATGTCAACAGCAAAAACACAAATTAATAGAGGAGACTCTACTGTGGCCCTCTATCCAATATGCCACTTTCATTCTTTCCTCAAGACAGCTCTCAAATTGTACATGATATGTGATGTGCTGGAAAACAGACCCCACTTGTACACAGGCATTGTGTTTACATTATTAGTAAAGATTTATTTCCTATTGGTAGATAAAAATAACACGGTTTACTGATTCTTCTGTGCCTCGGTTTACTGTCTTTCAAATATCTAGAGTGTACGTGTCTCTACTTTGAGGACTTCTGTAGGCAGAGATGAACCAGTGAGGAGTCTGTCACAGAAGACACAGTCGAGCTGTGGCTGAAACCGAGCCAGCTGACTGCAGAGTGTGCAGAAGTACTGAGCAGGAATATGGGAGTGATACTGGTAGAGCCAGCTCGGAAGGACTGCATCCAAATCTAACGGTGGCTTTGGTTGTGGCTGTTTAGCCGCTAAGTCATGTCCGACTCTTAGGACCTTATGGACTGTAACCCACCAGATTCCTCTGTCCATGGGATTTCCCAGGCAAGAATACTGGAGTGGGTTGTTGTTTCCTTCCCCAGGGGATCTTCCTGACCCAGAGATCAAATCCACGTCTCCTGCACGTGGCAGATTCTTTACCACTGAGCCACCAGGGAAGCCCAAGATGGTTTGATTGGTATACAAAGAGATTGCTCATATCAAATGTCATCATTACAAGTAATGTTTCTATTTATTCTGATTTTTCCCATTGAGATTAAAAATAATCCTGAAGTATCAAAAAGATACAACTAACAATTTTGAAGTGAGATAAATAATAATATGATATCAAATCACTTCATATATGATGTTGATGATTCTCACAGATGGGTGTTATGAGCAAATGACAAGCTCTCTTTTTTTCAGTTGAGGTATAATTGACGTATAACATCAGTTATTATATGTATTATATGTATCAGTTTCAGGTGATATAATATTCAAATCAAATAATGATTTGATATTTGTATATACAGCAAAATGATCACCATAATCAGCCTAGTTACCATCCCTTACCATATGTAGTTACAATTTTTTTTTTCTTCTTGTGATGAGGACTTTTGAGATTTACTTTCTTAGTAACACTTAAATATATTTACAGTATTAGTAACTATATTCCTGTACATTATGTCCACGTGTCTTATTTTATACCTGAAAGTTTGCACCTTTTGACAGCACTTCACCTCCCCTTGCCCTCTGCCCTCTGGGCCCTGCTGATCTGCTCTGTATCTCTGAGCTTGGCTGATTTGTTCTTTAGATGCTGTGTATAAGTGAAGTCATGCAGTATCTGTGTTTCTGTGTCTGATTTACTTAACTTAGCATAATGGCCTCAAGGCTCATCTGTGTTGTTGCAAATAGCAAGATTTCATTCTTTTTTTATGGCTGACTAGTATTTGAGTCGGATAAGGCGGTGGCACCCCACTCCAGTACTCTTGCCTGGAAAATCCCATGGACGGAGGAGCCTGGTAGGCTGCAGCCCACGGGGTCGCAAAGAGTCGGACATGACTGAAGTGACTTAGCAGCAGCAGCAGCAGCAGTATTTGAGTATATAAAACACACCATCTTTATCCATTATCCACTGATGGATACTAAGATTGCTTCCACGTCTTGGCTTTTGTAATCAGTGCTGTAGTAAACACAAGACTTAAGTTCTTAGATTATTTTTGCTAACTAAATACTAAGTTCAGTTATTCCTAGATGTAAGAATCTGTGTGCTGCCAAACACTACGAGAAAATACAGTCTTTTAAAAATAATAATTGTACAATGTCTCAATCTCTTATAATAAAATTGAGATTATTTGAATTACAATGAAAAGAATAGCTGGCAAATATAAACTTAAACCAGTAGTTCTTGACCTTTAGTGTGCATAATAATGACCAATAGGGCTCGTTAAATCCAAGAAGGCTTGGTCCCATACCCATGTTTCCAATTCAGCAAGCTGTGTGGAGAGGGAGAGGGGGAGAATTCTCCTTTCTAACACGCTTCCTGGTAACACTGACTTTGCTGGCCCAGAGACCACATTTTGAAAATGGCTGGTTTAAATTTATAAGGGTTCTGGAGGCAGGTGTTTTCTTTGTTGGCTAAGCCAGCAGTAACCACGCCCTTAGCCGTATCCCACACGCTTCCCATCTCTCCTCTCTCCCGTTTTCCTGGTTTCCGCCTTATTGTCACAATTTACCTGCTGTCATTGTCTGCATCACGTGTCCATGCAACCGTCTCCAAAAGCGAGGGTATGATGTGCTTCTCCTCTATCATCTAAGAAAACCTTTCCTCGTGACCTTCAACAGGCCTTTCCCCTCTGTTCACATCAGCCAGGGTTTGACAAATTTTATTGCCTATTTTTAAGGAAAACTGGTGAAGGAAAATATCTGACATTTAGGCCCTTATATTTAAAAACCAACTTTCTCAGTCTAAAAGTAGAGAGGTAACCTTCCACAAGGTTACTACAGCCTTGCCTACCCAAGCTGCCTTCATATTAGCCCCAAGGGAACATTAAGCTGTAAAAAAGAAATTAAAAAATAAGACTGAGGTTTAAGGTAGTATGTGTTCCGTTAGCCCATGCCCTAAGAACCCTCATTATGAAAATCAGTTTTCTAGAAAAAGCAAAGTGTATCTTGTATGAGACACATTCATAAAAGAAAGTGAAAAAAGTCTCAGTCTAATTAAATAAATGCTAATTTTGTAAATTAACCTCAAGCCTATGGAATAAAGCATCCTTAGTGTCCAAAAACTCAGGGCTACAGGATATAAGAATCATTACTGCTATTAAATGGCTTTACACAGTGTTTGGTACACTGGCTCACACCTAGGAATAAACCTAAGACACTTGATTGGCAATACTTCACTATTTTTAACTCAAGATTTGGACTAAATTAAAGAAAATGGAGTGTTGCTCTCCAGGACTGACTATATAATTTGCAAATCCAGTGTTGTATAAAAATGCAAGCCGCTTGTTTGGTGTCTCAGTGGTAAAGAATTCGCCTGCCATACAGGAGACCTGGGTTCAATCCCTAGGTTAGGAAGATCCCCTGGAGAAGGAAATGGCAACCTACTCCAGTATTCTTGCTTGGGAAATCCCATTTACAAAGCATCCTGGTGGGCTAATGCCCATACAGTTACAAGAGTTGGATGACTTAGCAACTAAACCACCACTCCCTGTTTAAAAATCATTAAGAATTTCAAGACAGTGACAGTAGAACATTAAACCAAGCGTGGAGCCCTCCTGAATGCCCTGACCTGTAAAGTGGCCAAGATGCTATCTCCTTCCTGAAATGCCTTGGAAAACTCCAGCTTCTTCTCACTTTCTTATGCATTTTCCTATTTGCCCCACTCAAGTAAGGGTGTGCGTGTGCTTGCTCAGTTGTGAACAACTCTTTGCAACTCTATACAGGGTCCTTTGTCCATGGGATTCTCCAGGAAAGAGTACTGGAGTGAGTTGCCATTTCCTCCTCCAGAGGATCTTCCTGACCCAGGGATTGAACCCAGGTCTCCTGCATCTTTTGCATTGGCAGGCAGATTTTTTGCCACTGAGCCACTTGGGAAGCTGGGTCCAAGTAAGGGTAAGAAGCACTAATTGTGGCTTTGGGCTGTGATATTTTAAATCATTATAATTAGACTCAAACTAATCTTTATTCATCAAAATAGGGACCATTATGATCAACACATTTTTTGCCAACAAGAAAGGCATGTTTTTTTTTCTTCCTATGGTGTAAAAATCTGTTTCTGGATTCAACGAACCCTTGGAAAGTGTTTTCTGCCTCCTGCTGATTGTGGAAGCATTTTCCCTGAAAAAAAGTTGTTGAGATGTTTGAAGAAGTGGTCGTCGGTTGGCAAGAGGTCAGGTGAATATGGCAGATGAGGCACAACTTCATAGCCCAATTTGTTCAACTTTTGAACACTGGTTGTGATTGTTTTTGGAGAAGCGGGCCTGTTCTGTTGACCAAGACTGGCCGCAGGGGTTGCAGTTTTCAGTGTATCTCGTTGGTTTGCTGAGCCCACTTCTCAGATGTCATGGTATCACTGGGACTCCGAAGGCTATAGTGGATCAGGTGGGCGGCAGACCACCAAACACTGACCATGACCTTTTAATGATGCAATTTTGGCTTTGGGACATGTTTTGGAGCTTCTTTTCAGTCCACCCACTGAGCTGATCATCTCTGGTTGTCATATAAAATCCCCTTTTCCTCAAACACCACAATCTGATTGAGAAATGGTTCGTTGTTGTTGCATAGAATAGGAGAAGACACTTTAAAACAATGACTTTTTGATATTTGGTCAGCTCATGAGGCACCCACTTATCAAGATTTTTCACCTTTCCAATTTGTTTCAAATACCGATGATCTTAGAATGGTTGATGTTGAATTTCGGCAACTTCTTGTGTGGTTATAAGAGGATCAGCTTCTATGGTTGCTCTTAATTGGCCATTGTCAATTTCTGAGGGCTGGTCACTTCACTCCTCATCCTCAAGGCTTTCATCTCCTTTGTAAAACTCCTTTAACCACCACTGAACTGTATGTTTGTTAGCAGCTCCGGGGTCAAATGCGTTGTTGATGTTGTGAACTGTCTCCGCTGCCTTATGACACATTTTGAACTCAAATAAAAAAATCACTTGAATTTCCTTTTTGTCTAAAATCACTTCTATAGTCTAAAATATATATATATATATATATATATATATATATATATATATACATATACACACACATATCAAATAATAGGTCATTAGCAAGAAACCATAAAGTGAGAAATGTGCATTAAAATGATGTATAACATAACCACATTTAAGAATGTATTCCAATATCAAACAGCAAAATTGGTCCACAATTATTTGTGCACCAACCTAATAAATCATCCCACTCAGAAAATGCAGGTGACTTTGGTTTAAATAGCTGTATTTTTCCATCTCACTGTATACGGAGAAACATCTGAATGGACTGAGTGACCCACTCAGTAGAAAGATCTTGTCAGCTTGATATTACAGCACATATGTGTGTAGAAGGTGAACATTTTGGACCTAAAATCAAAGGGGAAAAAAATAAAACAGGTTTATTTGCATTTGAAATGTGAATATCAATGAGGGTCATCAGTTATGCTGAGAGTTATAGAGCAGCCTTTTAAAAGTTAAAGCTCTCCACCTCCATGTCAAGTTCAATGTAGGGGCAAACTTTATCAGTCTGGCGTCCTTGTAGCATCAAAGGAATATTCCTCGGTTCCCCTCTGTAGCACCAAGGAACAGGGCACGTTCTGCCTTCGTAAGGAAGATGAAATGCTGGCCTGATAAATCACCTGTCAATTGAATCGATGGAGATGATGTAGACACTTAATGTAGCTAAACTGAGAGAGGAGGAAGGCGCAAAAGGAAGAGGGACAGGAGAACAGGGATTTGGCAACTACGCAAACAGCGCTCTTAGTAACTGGCTTTTTGCTTTAAGGAAAGGATGTATCACTGAGTTCTCCGAGATGTACTTTCTCTTCCTCCTGTCTCTTCCTTTAAAGTATCTTTTGTACAAGTTGCAATTTTCATATGCACTCAGCTTACTTGAAAGGAGTAGGAAATGGCAACCCACTCTAGTATTCTTGCTTGGAAAATCCCATGGACAGAGGAGACTGGCAGGCTACAGTCCATGCGGTGGTGAAGAGTCTGACGTGACTGAGCACACACACACACACACACCACACACAGCTGACTTGAAATCAGGTAACTCCTATACACCAGACCCGCTTTCCACTGTCTGCTTTTGAAGAATTAATGACACTGCCCTATTTTGGTACATACATTACCTCATAGTACCAAACACAGCATTTACTACACCATCTGAATAGTTATGAGGATCAAATCCACTTAATGACTTCTTAGAATATAACACCAATATTGTAAGCTAATAGATGATCCTTTATTATGCTACTGTGACACTTCTAAGAGGTAATGGTTTTTGAATTTCTGAGATAATTTTGGGAATTAGGTCTGGAAAACTAGATTGCTGAGTGTAGCTCTTACCCTGTAACCAACAGCTTGGAAAGAGTAGAGCTATATTTTGTTCTTTGTTGAAAGTGGAGACTTTGGAACACTTGTCAGTCAGTGGTTTGAATGATTTCTTTTTTTAAGGAGATACTCAAGAAACATTAGCTGAATGCTTACCACATGTGACAGAATCACACTGATTGTGTGGAAATGAACAAAAATAGTTATTTTCCTTAAAAAAGAATAATCTAGCTGGAAATAGTAACATAGAAAAAGTTATCATGATGCAAGAAAAAAAAATGGCAAGTATAGCAACTTTGAAGTTAACCAAATTGTACAAGCTAAAGGATGGTTCCAGGCTAGGACTAAATAGCATAAACTATGCCAAAATCCTCCTTAACTCCAGAACGTATATCAAAATTAAGGAAAGAAGAGAAAACAAAATTGTCCTTTGGAAAAAATAAAAAAATCAAACATGATTGAGTGAAAGATAAGCTACCAGTTAAGGAAAGCTTTATTACATTTAAAAATTACTGCACTGGTTTAAACTACTGATAAGAAAAATATGCACAGAAATATTAGTTAACCAATTTTTCAAAATTGTTTCAAAATTTCCAAACCAAAGAAAGGAAAATATATATATACATAGATACTTAGTATTTAAGTCATAAAATAATTTGCAGCTAAAGTAAAAAAAAATATTTAAAGAAACATATTTCCACAAGGACTTATAAGTATTTGTACTTTATAATGTAAGAGCATGATCTTAAGAAAGTTACACCATCTAGAATCTTAGAGGCTTCTCTATATACCAACCCTCTTTACGTCGTGAAACTTTATGAAAGGGCCAATGTGTCTGTTGAGAGAATTACTTGTTTCTTATTCTGTAAACCTAAATTGGATTTAATCATCACTTCATATATAACACATCCCTTTCCCCTTCAGCCCCCCACCACACACACACTCTAAATTTAATTAAAATAACTGAAATGAAACTAGAGATAATTTGTTTTTTAAATAGACTGCCACATGCTCCATTTACATAAAACCCATTAGTCTGCATTAAATACAAATTAGCTGCTGATATGAATTAAATCACATATAAATAGTTCAGAATAGCCGCAGAACCAGGCATTTTAATTAATATAACAGTTAACCAGATTTATTTGTTGGGTAATCAAGACTCTTACTCATTTATTCTCCAGTACAACAGGCCAGGCGATACTGGCTGCCCTAGGACAGGGCCATCGTTTTATAGGAATACAAATCTAGGAGGAAGATGGATTAGATTCCCTGACTTCAAAGTGTGCAAATGCTCAAAGCACTCCAGTTTAGAAATTATGACATCTGAGAGGATGAATGCAGAATCCCCTCAAATAATTAACTCATACAAATTATTGATGACCTGAAATACCCTACTTGTGTTTTTCCTTCCATACTTAGTCCTAGATTAATTTGAAGCAAGATATTTTTTCAAGTATGAAATAAGTGTCTTTTGTTGCTATTCTTTATTTGACTAATTCATGCAGCACTAATAAGTATTTCATAGTGAAGAAGAACTTTCCAGACTAATTAGAATTTGGAATTTAGCAAAAGTGTCTGTTAGTCAAGACTCTTTTTGTTCCAAGTAATTGTGCCTCAAAGTGACTCGCTGCACATAATTCACATAGATAGGTGCACAGAAATGAAACCCCACATGCTGACTTTAGGCACAGCTAGATCCAGGTCTCTAATTAGGTCACCAGAATGGCTATAGCTCTTACCATTCCCGAGAAATGCTTTTCTCTATAGCTTCCTTTCCCTTTCAGACTATGCTGTCATAGTGGAAACATGGCTGTCAGCTGCTCCAGGTTTAACACAAGCTCTCCACAGCCCCGATTTTTTCCCAATACTTTCAATGACTATCCCTCCAAATGAGACTTCTTTGCCTCAATCATGTATGCCTCTGTCTATGACAGTCACTGTGAAAAAGAGAACAGAATGCCCTGATTGGCTTGAGTTACATGCTCACCCCAGAATCTGGAGAAAGGACCAACCTCAACTGAATCATAAGAATTAAGAGTGTGTGTGTATGGAGGGGGAGATATTTTGATAAAATAGAAGGTTAATTGCATTCCTACAAAAATGATGGGGGAGGAATATTGATTCAATAAGTGCAGGAAGGAGCAGCTATCCATTACGGTATTGTAATCCTTGCTTTGATGCTAAATTGTCAGGCTTCTCCAGTCACCTCATTTAGGAACTGATTTATCAATCAGTAAAAAATCAAAGGTAGGCAATCAATATCTACCTGCAAAATCCCTGATGCAAGCAGCCACAGCTTGTAAATAGCAGCCATGGATATTCAGCAAATAAAGTACCTATATAGAAAGCCTTCATCAGCCTTAAATCATGCTCTTGGACATACAATCTTAAAATATCAATGCTACATTATGTGTGCATTCTAACTGAAGTCTAGAGAGGAGTAATGAGACAGGTTTAACTGACTGTAACAAAAAGTCCTGGGCCTTTGTAAAAGGAAAATACCACTTTAGTCATAATGTTAAAATTTTGACATAAAAAAGCACTGTCTCATATTATTAATAGCTGCTGAATCTAGGTAATTGCTTATATGTTCTAACGATTTCAGTAACAATATTTCATTCCAATTTTATCCTCTTCCTTTCAGTCTTAAGTGTTATGTAACATATGACAAATATTGACATACCAAAAACAGGCATTCTTAACTTACTGCAAGACATGAATACCTCTGGTAACTTTATGAAGCTTATGAACAACACAGAACCCTTCTAAAAATATTAAGTTTTAAAAAGGTTATAGAATACAGAGGAGGCCAATTATACTGAAATATAATTATCTCAAAAAATTGACATTATAGTATTTGTTCTTCAATAACACATTAAATAAAAAGCAATACCATTGAATTATATAATACCTGATACTTTGAGATACTATAACTTTAATATGATGTGAAACTACCTAATATTTCAATTGGGTAAATTGTTACAAGAACTACTAATACTAATGTGGTCTGTGGCCTATAAGCACAATTGAAGGAAATGTAAATTTTAGCTCAAGGTTACTGAAAATAAAGATGTAAATTTTCCCATCCTCAAGCATGGAACTCTGCCAAAGGACATTTGGTCATGACTTGAGGAAAAAACTGCAAATCATTGTAATAAGGCATGCTATCCATCAGCTCTTGGACCCTTATTGCAATTTTCTTATTCATCTGTAGTTGATTCCCTGCCATATTTTCACAGTAGCAATTCTAAACTTTATTACCCATTTCTATCCCAACGTTTTTTTTTTTTCCTCTGTGGTTAACTTTGCCTTCTACCTTTCTTAGAAAGTGAAAGCAAGTTGTCTCTAGTTTCCTTCTTCTCTATCCTAAAATGATCTGGATTTTGGTGTTTACTCTTTTCTTTAAGAGTCTTACAGATTACAGAAAAATGCACGCCTGCCAGTTAATTGGTGCTTAATGAGAGAACCAAGGAATATAAAGAAAAGAAGAAACCATTCTAGCCACACTGTTAGTTAGAACTTGTAAAGAAAGAAAGATGCTATTAAGGACAAGAGAGGAGCTCTAGCGTCCGCTCCCTTGCTTGAAATTCGGTCCTGAGTACGCAGGGCCTCATTTTCTCGTGTTAAAGATAATAAGAGTGGGCCCACAGTGTGAAACTGGGATAATTCATTTATTCAAAGATGGAAGATGAGAGAAATGGCATAAGCCAACTCTATTAGTCACCATGAAAGACAAGAAAGAGAAACCATTTGGAGGATTTAGAGTGAACCCCACAAAGGAGATGGGCTTCTCCCATCCAGCACCCCATCTCTCTCTGGGTGTACCCCTAGGTGACACAGAAGCCGTGGGTGCACCTCTTCCTTCCTCATCTTGACTTTGAGGGACATAGTTCCACAGTCATGAGAATATTTATGTTTATTTAGAAAAAATTTTTAACAGAATATTCATTTTATCATGAAAGAGAATGAATTTGCTTTATGGCCATTTTTGCTGAGATGTATGTACTCACCAAGCAAAACCCCTAGGGAGGTTTGAGGCTTTTCTTTCCCCTGAAGGGAAAAAGAGTTAAATATTGTGAATTATGATTACCACATGACCACGTGACTCTCTTGTTACCCAATTCCTTTGATTTGTAAAGACAAAAACACAAGAAATCCTGATAATTTGTCACTGTTCTGGCCAAAGGTTACTTGTACAAATAGAAGATTTTCAGATGCAAGTAACTGGAGAGAAAAGTTTATCCTATTTAGGAGAGCTGTTTAGCCCAAGAATACTGGAGTGGGTAGCGTCTTCCTTCTCCAGCGGATTTTCCTGACCCAGGAATCAAATTGGGGTCTCCTGCATTTCAAGCAGATTCTTTACCAGCTGAGCTACCAGGGGAGCCCCTGTCCCATGTGATGTATCTTTTATTCGAAGATCTGTTTGTCTTAAGTGTTTGAGCCTGCTGCTGCTGCAGCTAAGTCGCTTCAGTCGTGTCCGACTCTGTGCGACCCCATAGATGGCAGCCCACCAGTCTCCCCCGTCCCTGGGATTCTCCAGGCAAGAACACTGGAGTGGGTTGCCATTTCCTTCTCCAATGCATGAAAGTGAAAAGTGCAAGTGAAATCGCTCAGTCATGTCCGACTCTTCATGACCCCATGGACCGCAGCCTACCAGGCTCCTCCGTCCATGGGATTTTCCAGGCAAGAGTACGGAGTGGGGTGCCATTGCCTTCTCTGTTGAGCCTACTATGGGAGAAAGACTATACGAGGTTTTTTTTTCTGTAGAAATACTGAGTGTGGTAACACAACTTAGGCTTACTTCTTAATTAAAGTTGGTACCACCTGCTTTGCCAATGGATGCTTGAGGTTTAGCCTTCAGAGCCCCAGAGTCCTGCCGTTGAGATGACTCAGCTATTCCTGGGTCTGCTGCTGCTGCTCCCAATAACATTAGTCTAACCTCCGTGTCTCTATTTCATGACTCTTCCTTGTTTCTTGATCTACCACCTGCCAGATTTTACTGCCTTCTTTTTCTTCTCACCCTGTGGATTCTGCGGGCTGGTTCCATACCACCTTCTTTTGATGTAAGTCCCATTTTTGTTGCCAGCTGCTGCATCTGTCAATATCTCCCATGGAAACCCTTCAAGGGAATGGTGTGTTGGGTCAGTGAGTCACACTCAGTTTAGGGAGCATTTGCTTGTTAGAGCTCTGGGGCCAAGCCACCTCGCTGTCTTCCAAGATGGTTTTGGAGTCAAATTGCTGATCCAGTCATCAGTTCCCGGAGTGGCACAAAGCAGAGCAACCAGAGCACGAGGAGCTGCCAGAGATGGATAAGGGGTTAACACAGCTGCTAGATATGTATATTTTCTGACAATTTCATGGGACAAAGTTTGCCCTGTCCTCTAGAGTTCAGCTTTTCCCTGCCCACAGTTGGATGAGTTTAGGCCTCCCCAAATACTTGAAATTAAAAAGACTTTTTAATTTGAAAAGTTCTCCTTTGAAATTAAAAAGACTTCTTTCCCCTATGTGTTCCTTACATGGGTCCCTTCTAAGAGCTCATATCACTCATTCTTTTTCAGCTCAGTTCTTTCAATGTTGCTGCTGAGTCACCCTGATGAGAAAATATGGCAGCTTTGCAAACTAAACAGATTAGGTGTTAAACTGGCAATTTGTTTTTATTGTTTATTTGTGTGTATTTATTCTTAATCTCTGAACAATTACTCACATCCCATTTAAGTTCTCTAAACGTTTCTCCTTGGTGCTGTGCTTTCTCTGGGTTTAAAACTCCTGAGAAGACTGAAATCCATTACAACTAGAGACTCTCGCGTAATCCTCATTTTTATCTTCCAGTCTCTGATATTGTATCAGACGCAGGGAATATTCGCTATAAGTATCTCATGAATGGAAATAAGCCCAAGCAAAATGAATTAGGATGGAAGTCTGCTGGTAGAACAATAACAAAGCCAAATACAAGTAACTGTCTGCAATTTGGGATGATCCAGCTAAGTGGCGCACATCCGCTTAGCTGCAGGCTTTCTGTCTTTTCAGAGGTCGAATTGTAAGTTCAACTATGCAAATGTTTGTGTTTCCATATGTCATCAGTTCTTGGACATAGACTTTCTCCATCACTACTTTCTATACAAGGCTAGGCTAGGCTAGGCTAAGTCACTTCAGTCGTGTCCGACTCTGTGCGACCCCATAGATGGCAGCCCACCAGGCTCCCCCATCCCTGGGATTCTCCAGGCAAGAACACTGGAGTGGGTTGCCATTTCCTTCTCCAATGCATGAAAGTGAAAAGTGAAAGTGAAGTCGCTCAGTCGTGTCCGACCCTCAGCAACCCCATGGACTGCAGCCTTCCAGGCTCCTCCGTCCATGGGATTTTCCAGGCAAGAGTACTGGAGTGGGGTGCCTAGAAAGTTTGTATACTTTCTATACAAAGTATGTTGGAAATATATTTGGTGTAAAAGAGAATCATTCGTTTTTACCTGGCTAAAATAAATTCTACCTGTGGGTAAGGTCATTGTAATTTTTAGATACGGATCAGGGACATCTAATTGTGGGGTGTGTGTGTGTGTGTGCATGTAGATGTACATGAATAAGCAAAAAAAGGCAAAGATTGGAAATACTAAAAAAAGTGAATGTAAGATTGGCCCAGAATAATAAGTTAGTTTCTTTTCTTTGGTGCTTACATATGTACTATGCGATGCTAGATCCACATGTTTTCCGCTGTGTGTGAGCATTAGTTAGGTCGCAGTATCAATAAGGGGATAGATGTAGGCATCGGTGCCTAGAAAACTCCATCCCTTCACAGTCAGCTGACCTTATGAGTTGGAAGGAAATCAGTCCAGTTACATAAAACATTGGCAGAGCATGTAATAACTGAAGTGGCACTAATAGTGAAATACAGCAAATGCTCCAAGTCCTTTAATAGCAAAAGGAGGTCAAGCTTCCAGATGTTTCCACTGATTCATAAATAATTGACTACCGTTACTGTTACACTGCATTGCAATGGAGGTAGACCATGGGGCTGGTATTAGTTTGAGTAGTATAAAATAGCTCAACTGGTATTTAAGAAAAACGTTAAGTCAACTTAAATATCATTTATTTATAATGTCCTTAGCATCCAATTTTATACCAACTTATCTTTCCAGCCAATGTAGTATTTAGATAGTAAAGGCTTTCAAGTAATAAAATTATTAAGTAAGTGGAAAATCACAAGTTATCTCTTGATCCCAAAGATCTCTTGATCTGAACATTGCAGTTCTTGTTGAAAATGTTTATTCTGTTAGCAATACTGATAAAATCCACACACAGTACCTGTAGCCCCTCCCTGTGGCTTGGATTTATTTGCTGTATGTCTTCCCTTGGCTTTTTTAATCTAGTTGTTGTTCAAAAGTCTCTGGAAACAAAAGCAAAAAAAAAAGAAAAGCATTTTATTTTCAATAGACTAACTGCCATTGACTTTTTAAAAATCTGTGCTCCACTAAACTATCCTGCCTTAGAATTTATCTGTCACACCCCTGACCACATCCTTCTCCAGCCAAGCCTTAATTAGCATTTTTATACTTTCTCTGCAAAGATGCAGTAAAGATTGATAGCAGCTGCCTAGATAGCTATTTTATATTGAGTGGTCAAGAAAACCTGCATTAACGTGAAGACATTTAAGCTGATATCTGTGTGATTAGAAGTCATGCAAGAGCAAGGAAGAAGCAGAGGTCCCTAAGGAAAGAGCAATTTCACCATGATCAAGGAGCAGATGGAAATCCAGGGTGGCTCAAGAGCAGTGACTGAGTGTCAAGTGGCAGGAAATTGGGACAGGGCGTGTGCGAGCCAACCATGAAGAGCTTGGAAAGCCAGAGCGAGGTGTTCAAAACGCACTTCACAGGTGATGGGAAAGCACTGCGAATCTAATGCAGTGGAATGAGAAGAAATTATACATGTATATATATATATATTTAAAATATTCTACTGCTCAGTAGAGAATCGATTGTGTAAGAGTAGAAGTAGGGGCAACTTCTTAGCAGCGTACTGTGGGAACTCAGGTTGAAGACGAAGGGGTCTTGAACTCGAATATATGAAATAAAAGTAAATGGACTCCAGATACACACACACGTACACACACATATAAGAGATATAATCTCATTTCTGATTAGCTAGCCATGAGAATAGGGAAAGAGGAAGGAAGGATTACAATATGCAGTATTTGGCTTCAGCAGCTTAGAGGACGAGGATGTTGCAGTCCCTGTTTCCATTTGAGTCCAAAAGCAAGGGGAAAAAAAAGAAACACATGTCCCCATCAAGGCAGTCAAGCAGGAGGGGATTCCCTCACACTCAAAGGCATGTCAGCCTTTGCATTCTGTTCAGGCCTTCAACTGACTGGATGAGGCCCCCTCACGTTAGAAAGAACAGCCTGCTTCACTCAGTTTACCAATTCCTATCTCAATTTCATCTAGAAATACTGTCACAGACACACCCAGATAATATTTCACTACATATGTCTGGGCGCCCTATGGCCCAGGCAAGTTGACATGTAAAATTAACCATCACAACAGCTCCATATTCATTTCTCATGCCTTTTATTTTGTTACTATAGGTTCAAGGAAGATGGTTCTCTCTGAGGGTATATATTCCGCAGATGTACTGCGTACAATTCTGATTACCTAGTTAAGAACAGCTCTCATGTAAATAATCAGTAAAGATTTCACCCATCCTCTTTCGCCTTCCTTTGGTTATTTTCACAGTGGCTATTTGTATAGGGGAGGTGAGTATAGCCAGGACTCTAAGGACAACGCTACCCAGTGTCTGAGAAGACACCAGCACCAGGATACCTAAAATTTGACCGAGTTCTGCTAATTCAGTTCAGTCAGTTCAGTCCAGTCGCTCAGTCGTGTCCAACTCTTTGCAACCCCATGGACCGCAGCACGCCAGGCCTCCCTGTCCATCACTGTCTCGCAGAGCTTGCTCAAACACATGTCCATTGAGTCAGTGATCCATCCAACCATCTCATCCTCTGTCTGCCCCTTCTCCTCCCGCCCTCAATCTTTCCCAGCATCAGGGTCTTTTCCAATGAGTCAGCTCTTCGCATCAGGTGGCCAAAGTATTGGAGTTTCAGCTTCAGCATCAGTCCTTCCAGTGAATATTCAGGACTGTTCTTCTAATTAGGTGGTAAGTTTATGGAAATGAGTTCATAAATGAAATGTGGACCCATGTTTATTTATGCTGGTTCTGCATTGTGGACATATATAGTGGTGCTTGTGATTAGTTATTCTACCCTGTGGCTATTTAACTGGTCACCTGCATATACAATCAGCGTGTGTGTGTGTGTGTCTGTGTTGCAGCTGGCTGAACTCTCCCATTGCCTCTTCAGTTGGGGAGTAAGCATCATTATGCGGGAAAGTTCAAGTGAGAGATTCTGAAACTGCCTACTGAACCCACTTTGCCTTGGCAAAAATGGTAAATTGAAAGCAATAGAGCATCTCAGGAGGAGTAGTGTTGCAAAGATCAGTGCCACTCTCAAGCCCTGATTGGATTCAAGGATGTTTCCCACCATCCCATGCGCGTGGCAAATGACAGTGGCCTACTGGAAACCTCGCCAGATGGCGCTCCCAATCTCGGCTGCACGCTGAAGGTGTTCTCACTGGAGCAGGTCCACAGCCTCTGTCTTTTAGGAGGCTATTGACCCGGTGGCAAAGGCTTTCTTCTTTAACCCAAACACGAGAGAAGCAAAAATCAATTTGCATCCACATGGCAGTCATAGAAGTTCAGATTCAATGTATTGTCCCAGAGCTATTTTATCTTTCCTGTGTGTTTAATAGAAATACAGTCACAGGGACAAGATCATCTTTACATTCTACAGAATGTCAGCTAGTCCACTGTATTTATGACATCAAACAAATTAGATCTGGCAAGAAGGAAGCAAAAAAATACTCTGGACACCCTAATAAAACACATCCATATCAGTGAGAGGGAAATAAACTCTCAAAAGGCCCAGGGGACTGCCACGTGATAAAAGATTTTAGGGTCCAGTGTCTGGTAAGCAAAAAATAGCAGTTGTTCTACTTTGCCCTTCCTACACTTCCTACTAATAAAAAAGAAACAGAGATTGGTGGGCTTCATTAGATTTTGAAAGAAAAACACATTTTGTAGAATAAAGACATGCCTTAGATTCAAGGAATAAAATCAGCAGATTGTTATGACTAGATCCTGGTCCCTGTCCAAACATTGAATCACAAGTTACCATGAAAGCTTTAGGGTCAATCAACTCTGCACTTCCCAGCCTTATTCTCTGCATTCTCCTGCTGAATATTCTCATTTCCATCAGATACGTGTTTCCCAGGCCCTGATGGAATATATGGATGCTAAGCTTCCTTAAGCAAATCGTTTTGAAACAGCAATGGCTGTGCTTCTCAATGTGGCTGTGCTGATAGATATGACCTGCCTAAAAGGCAGAGGAACCAGAGATCAAATTGCCAACATCCACTGGATCATGGAAAAAGCAAGAGAGTTCCAGAAAAACATCTATTTCTGCTTTATTGACTATACCAAAGCCTTTGACTATGTGGATCCCAATAAACTGTGGAAAAATCTGAAAGAGATGGGAATACCAGACCACCTTGATCTGCCTCTTGAGAAAGTTGTATGCAGGTCAGGAAGCAACAATTAGAACTGGACATGGAACAACAGACTGGTTCCAAATAGGAAAAGGAGTATGTCAAGGCTGTATATTGTCACCCTGCTTATTCAACTTATATGCAGAGTACATCATGAGAAATGCTGGACTGGAAGAAGCACAAGCTGGAATCAAGATTGCCAGGAGAGGAGGAGGAGCTAAGATGGCGGAGGAGTAGGATGGGGAGAACACTTTCTCCCCCACAAATTCATCAAAAGAACATTTAAACGCCGAGTAAATTCCACAAAACAACTTCTGAATGCCGGCAGAGGACATCAGGCACCCAGAAAAGCAACCCAAGTCTTCAAAAGGAGGTAGGAAAAAATATAAAAGACAAAAAAAGGGACAAAAGAGGGAGGGACAGAGTTCGTCCCCGGAAGGGAGTCTTAAAAAGAGAGAAGTTTCCAAACACCAGGAAACCTTCTCACTGCCGAATCTGTGTCGAGCCTTGAAAGCACAGAGGGCAACATAACAGAGAGGAAAAATAAATAATTAAAACCTGCAGATTGCAAGCCCTACAGTAACTCCCCCAGCGGAGAAGCAGCGCAGACGCCTGCATCCGCCATTAGCAAGCGGGGGCTGGGCAGGGAGGTGCGGCGCGGGCTGCATCGCAAGAATCTGGCCTGAATATCCCGAGCGCTACCTGAGCAAAATAATTTGGGCTAGCAAACCAGACTGTGGGATATCTACCACGCAAAAAGCCAGCCCTAACCTATGACACCGCCAGGCCCACGCGCGGAACAAAGGACTGAACAGAGATAGCCGGCGGCAGACCTTCCCCCTCCGGTGACAGGCAGCCAGAGCCAGAAGGGGACAATCGCAGCCCCAGAGAGACATTATCTATAAAACTGTAAGCAGGCTTCTTTGCTAACTAAAACTTCTTGGGGGTCTGGACGGTCAACATGTGCCTGAGAAGGTGTGCCGGTGCACAACTAGATAACCGAGCGGCGGGGAGGCGATAAATCGCAGCAATCGCGCACGCAAAACACCTCATCACCTGAGCTGCTCGGATCTGGGAAGGGCACAAAACGCAGGCCCAACTGAGAGTCTGCGCCTCTAAGGACTACCCGAGTGCCTGAACCTGAGCGGCTTGGACCTGGGAAGTACAGGCAGCCCAGGGCCAGCTGCAGATGGTTCCCGGCAGAGCAACCTAGAGCCTGAGCAGCGTGGGCAGAGAGGCTACACGTGCCGTGAACTGGGGGCAGAACCAGTGTGGCTGAGGCACTGCGAGCACACGCCAGTGTTATTTGTTTGCAGCATCCCTCCCTACCTCCCCTCAGCACGACTGAACAAGTGAGCCTAAAAAAAAAAAAAAAAGAAAAAGTGTCCTCCACCGTCCCCTTTGTGTCAGGGCTGAAACCAGACACTGAAAAGACCAGCAAACAGAAGAAGCTATAACAGAGGGAACCGCCTTGGAAGCTACAGGCAATAGATTAAAACCCTGTGGTTACTACCAACTACATAGGAAGGGGCCGATAGATCTTGAGAAATATAAGTCGGACCAAGGAAATAGCCAAAAATGAACTGAACCCACAATACTCACAACAAAACTGGAGAAAGTCCTAGATATATTTTTACTATTTGTACGATCATTCTTTCTTTTTTTTTTAATTATTTTTTTAATTAAAAAAAAAATTTTAAGTCCTCTATTATTCCTTTAATTTCCACTTTTATAACCGATTACTTTGCAAAAAAAAAAAAGAAGACCCTATTTTTTAAAGCAAACTTCATATATATATATATATTTTTTTTATAATTTTTTGACCTTTTTTTTTTCCTTCTTTTCTTTAACATTGTATTTTTGAAATTCCAAACTCTACTCTAGATTTTTAATTTTAGCTTTTTAGTATTTGTTATCAATTTTGTACCTATAGTTTTTTTGTTTTTGTTTTTGTTTTTATATAATTTCTTGACCCTTTTTTATTTTTTCCTTTCTTTTTCTCTGTTTCTTTCTCTTCTTCTTTTAAATAACCTTGTATATCTGAAATTCCAAACTCTACTCTAGATTTTTAATTTATGCTTTTTGGTATTTGTTATCAATTTTGTACCTGTATTTTTTTTTATAATTTATGCAACTTTGTTTATTCTTGTTTGTTTGTTTTTAACATTGTATTTTTGAAATTCCAAACTCTACTCTAGATTTTTAACTTTTGCTTTTTGGTATTAGTTATCAATTTTGTACCTGTATTTTCTTTATAATTTTCGCGACCTTGTTTGTTTTTGTTTCTTCGTTTTTTCTCTCTTTCTTTTCCTTCTTCTTTTCTTTAACATCGTATTTTTGAAATTCCAAACTCTACTCTAGATTTTTAATTTTTGCTTTTATGTATTTGTTACCAATTTTGTACCTTTAAGAACCCAATCTTCAGTATCCATTTTTCACTAGGGAGCGAGATTACTGGCTTAACTGCTCTCTCTCCCTTTGGACTCTCCTTTTTCTCCACTAGGTCACCTGTGTCTCCTCCCTAACCCCTCTCTACTCTACCCAACTCTGTGAATTTCTGTGTGTTCCAGACGGTGGAGAACTTAGGGAACTGATTACTGGCTGGATCTGTCTCCCTCCTTTTCATTCCCCCCATTTATCCTCCTGGCCACCCCTGCCACCTTCCTCCTTCTTCTCTTCTCTGTATAACTCTGTGAACAACTCTGAGTGGTCCAGTTGTGGAGTGCACATAAGGAAGAGATTACTGAATAGCCCACTCTCTCCTCTATTGATTCCACCTCATCTCATTCGGGTCACCTCTAACTCCCTCCTCCCTCTTCTATTTGCCATATAACACTGTAAACCTCTCTGGGTGAAACAAGTTTCAGGGCAAGACATACCAAGCAAATTCTCCAGCAGCAAGGAACACATCCCTGAGCTCCAAGATACAGGCAGCCCAAAGTCACCCCAAAACCACAGACATCCCATAACTCATTACTGGACATTTCATTGCACTCCAGAGAGAAGAAATACAGCTCCACCCACCAGAACACCGACACAAGCTTCCCTAACCAAGAAACCTTGACAAGCCACCTGTACAAACCCAAACAGAGAGAGGAAACGCCACAATAAAGAGAACTCCACAAACTGCCAGAATACAGAAAGGACACCCCAAACTCAGCAATTTAAACAAGATGAAGAGGCAGAGGAATAGCCAGCAGATAAAGGAACAGGATAAATGCCCACCAAACCAAACAAAAGAGGAAGAGATAGGGAATCTACCTGATAAAGAATCCAAATAATGATAGTGAAATTGATCCAAAATCTTGAAATCAAAATGGAGTCACAGATAAATAGCTTGGAGACAAAGATTGAGAAGATGCAAGAAAGGTTTAACAAGGACCTAGAAGAAATAAAAGAGAGTCAATATATAATGAATAATGCAATAAATGAAATTAAAAACACTCTGGAGGCAACAAATAGTAGAATAACAGAGGCAGAAGATAGGATTAGTGAATTAGAAGATAGAATGGTAGAAATAAATGAATCAGAGAGGATAAAAGAAAAATGAATTAAAAGAAATGAGGACAATCTCAGAGACCTCCAGGACAATATTAAACGCTACAACATTCGAATCATAAGGGTCCCAGAAGAAGAAGACAAAAAGAAAGACCATGAGAAAATACTTGAAGAGATAATAGTTGAAAACTTCCCTAAAATGGGGAAGGAAATAATCACCCAAGTCCAAGAAACCCAGAGAGTCCCAAACAGGATAAACCCAAGGCAAAACACCCCAAAACACATATTAATCAAATTAACAAAGATCAAACACAAAGAACAAATATTAAAAGCAGCAAGGGAAAAACAACAAATAACACACAAGGGAATTCCCATAAGGATAACAGCTGATCTTTCAATAGAAACTCTTCAAGCCAGGAGGGAATGGCAAGACATACTTAAAGTGATGAAAGAAAATAACCTACAGCCCAGATTATTGTACCCAGCAAGGATCTCATTCAAATATGAAGGAGAAATCAAAAGCTTCTCAGACAAGCAAAAGCTGAGAGAATTTAGCACCACCAAACCAGCTCTCCAACAAATACTAAAGGATATTCTCTAGACAGGAAATACAAAAACGGTGTATAAACTTGAACTCAAAACAATAAAGTAAATGGCAACGGGATCATACTTATCAGTAATTACCTTAAATGTAAATGGGTTGAATGCCCCAACCAAAAGACAAAGGCTGGCCGAATGGATACAAAAACAAGACCCCTACATATGTTGTCTACAAGAGACCCACTTCAAAACAGAGGACAAATACAGACTGAAAGTGAAGGGCTGGAAAAAGATTTTCCATGCAAATAGGGACCAAAAAAAAGCAGGAGTAGCAATACTTATATCAGATAAAATAGACTTTAAAACAAAGGCTGTGAAAAGAGACAAAGATGGTCACTACATAATGATCAAAGGATCAATCCAAGAAGAAGATATAACAATTATAAATATATATGCATCCAACACGGGAGTGCCACAATACGTAAGACAAATGCTAAAAAGTATGAAAGGAGAAATTAACAATAACACAATAATAGTGGGAGACTTTAATACCCCACTCACACCTATGGATAGATCAACTAAACAGAAAATTAACAAGGAAACACAAACGTTAAATGATACAATAGACCAGTTAGACCTAATTGATATCTATAGGACATTTCATCCCAAAACAATGAATTTCACCTTTTTCTCAAGCGCACATGGAACCTTCTCCAGGATAGATCACATCCTAGGCCATAAATCTAGCCTTGGTAAATTCAAAAAAATAGAAATCATTGCAAGCATCTTTTCTGACCACAATGCAGTAAGATTAGATCTCAATTACAGGAGAAAAACTATTAAAAATTCCAACATATGGAGGATGAACAACACGCTGCTGAATCACCAACAAATCATAGAAGAAATCAAGAAAGAAATCAAAATTTGCGTAGAAACGAATGAAAATGAAAACACAACAACCCAAAACCTGTGGGACACTTTGAAAGCAGTCCTAAGGGGAAAGTTCATAGCAATACAGGCATACCTCAAGAAACAAGAAAAAAGTCAAATAAATAACCTAACCCTACACCTAAAGCAACTAGAAAAGGAAGAAATGAAGAACCCCAGGGTTAGTAGAAGGAAAGAAATCTTAAAAATTAGGGCAGAAATAAATGCAAAAGAAACAAAAGAGACCATAGCAAAAATCAACAAAGCCAAAAGCTGGTTCTTTGAAAGGATAAATAAAATTGACAAACCATTAGCCAGACTCATCAAGAAACAAAGGGAGAAAAATCAAATCAATAAAATTAGAAATGAAAATGGAGAGATCACAACAGACAACACAGAAATACAAAGGATCATAAGAGACTACTATCAACAATTATATGCCAATAAAATGGACAATGTCAAAAAAATGGACAAATTCTTAGAAAAGTACTACTTTCCAAAACTCGACCAGGAAGAAATAGAAAATCTTAACAGACCCATCACAAGCACAGAAATTGAAACTGTAATCAAAAATCTTCCAGCAAACAAAAGCCCAGGTCCAGATGGCTTCACAGCTGAATTCTACCAAAAAATTAGTGAAGAGCTAACACCTATCCTGCTCAAACTCTTCCAGAAAATTTCAGAGGAAGGTAAACTTCCAAACTCATTCTATGAGGCCACCATCACCCTAATACCAAAACCTGACAAAGATCCCACAGAAAGAAAAAAAAAAAACTACAGGCCAATATCACTGATGAACATAGATGCAAAAATCCTTAACAAAATTCTAGCAATCAGAATCCAACAACACATTAAAAAGATCATACACCATGACCAAGTGGGCTTTATCCCAGGGATGCAAGGATTCTTCAATATCTGCAAATCAATCAATGTTATACATCACATTAACAAATTGAAAAATAGAAACCATATGATTATCTCAATAGATGCAGAGAAAGCCTTTGACAAAATTCAACATCCATTTATGATAAGAACTCTCCAGAAAGCAGGAACAGAAGGAACATACCTCAACATAATAAAAGCTATATATGACAAACCCACAGCAAACATTATCCTCAATGGTGAAAAATTGAAAGCATTTCCTCTAAAGTCAGGAATAAGACAAGGGTGCCCACTTTCACCATTACTATTCAACATAGTTTTGGAAGTTTTGGCCACAGCAATCAGAGCAGAAAAAGAAATAAAAGGAATCCAAATTGGAAAAGAAGAAGTAAAACTCTCACTGTTTGCAGATGACATGATCCTCTACATAGAAAACCGTAAAGACTCCACCAGAAAATTACTAGAACTAATCAATGATTATAGTAAAGTTGCAGGATATAAAAACAACACACAGAAATCCCTTGCATTCCTATACACTAATAATGAGAAAACAGAAAGAGAAATTAAGGAAACAATTCCATTCACCATTTCAACGGAAAGAATAAAATACTTAGGAATATATCTACCTAAAGAAACTAAAGACCTATATATAGGAAACTATAAAACACTGGTGAAAGAAATCAAAGAGGACACTAATAGATGGAGAAATATACCATGTTCATGGATTGGAAGAATCAATATAGTGAAAATGAGTATACTACCCAAAGCAATTTATAGATTCAATGCAATCCCTATCAAGCTACCAACGGTATTCTTCACAGAGCTAGAACAAATAATTTCACAATTTGTATGGAAATACAAAAAACCTCGAATAGCCAAAGCTATCTTGAGAAAGAAGAATGGAACTGGAGGAATCAACCTACCTGACTTCAGGCACTACTACAAAGCCACAGTTATCAAGACAGTATGGTACTGGCACAAAGACAGAAATATAGATCAAAAAAATAGAAAGCCCAGAGATAAATCCATGCACATATGGACACCTTATCTTTGACAAAGGAGGCAAGAATATACAATGGAGAAAAGACAATCTCTTTAACAAGTGATGCTGGGAAAACTGGTCAACCACTTGTAAAAGAATGAAACTAGCACACTTTCTAACACCATACACAAAAATAAACTCAAAATGGATTAAAGATCTCAATGTAAGACCAGAAACTATAAAACTCCTAGAGGAAAATACAGGCAAAACACTCTCTGACATACATCACAGCAGGATCCTCTATGACCCACCTCCCAGAATATTGGAAATAAAAGCAAAAATTAAAAAATGGGACCTAATTAAACTTAAAAGCTTCTGCACAACAAAGGAAACTATTAGCAAGGTGAAAAGGCAGCCTTCAGAATGGGAGAAAATAATAGCAAATGAAGCAATGGACAAACAACTAATCTCAAAAATATACAAGCAACTCCTACAGCTCATCTCAAGAAAAATAAATGACCCAATCAAAAAATGGGCCAAAGAACTAAATAGACATTTCTCCAAAGAAGACATACAGATGGCTAACAAACACATGAAAAGATGCTCAACATCACTCATTATCAGAGAAATGCAAATCAAAACCACTATGAGGTACCATTTCACGCCAGTCAGAATGGCTGCCATCCAAAAGTCTACAAGCAATAAATGCTGGAGAGGGTGTGGAGAAAAGGGAACCCTCTTACACTGTTGGTGGGAATGCAAACTAGTACAGCCACTATGGAGAACAGTGTGGAGATTCCTTAAAAAACTGGAAATAGAACTGCCTTATGATCCAGCAATCCTACTGCTGGGCATACACACTGAGGAAACCAGAAGGGAAAGAGACACGTGTACCCCAGTGTTCATCTCAGCACTGTTTATAATAGCCAGGACATGGAAGCAATCTAGATGTCCATCAGCAGATGAATGGATAAGAAAGCAGTGGTACATATACACAATGGAGTATTACTCAGCCATTAAAAAGAATACATTTGAATCAGTTCTAATGAGATGGATGAAACCGGAACCTATTATACAGAGTGAAGTAAGCCAGAAAGAAAAACACCAATACAGTATACTAACACATATATATGGAATTTATAAAGATGGTAACAATAACCCTGTGTACGAGACAGCAAAAGAGACACCGATGTATAGATCAGTCTTATGGACTCTGTGGGAGAGGGAGAGGGAGGGGAGATTTGGGAGAATAGCATTGAAACATGTATAATATCATATATGAAACGAGTCGCCAGTCCAGGTTTGATGCACGATACTGGATGCTTGGGACTGGTGCATTGGGACGACCCAGAGGGAGGGTATGGGGAGGGAGGAGGGAGGAGCGTTCAGGATGGGGAACACAGGTATACCTGTGGCGGATTCATTTCGATATTTGGCAAAACTAATACAATATTGTAAAGTTTAAAAATAAAATTAAATTAAAAAGAAAAAGATTGCCAGGAGAAATATCAATAACCTCAGATATGCATCTGAGGTTCATCTAGTCAAGGCCATGGTTTTTCCAGTGGTCATGTATGGATGTCAGAGTTGGACTGTGAAGAAGGCTGAGTGCCGAAGAATTGATGCTTTTGAACTGTGGTGTTGGAGAAGACTCTTGAGAGTCCCTTGGACTGCAAGGAGATCCAACCAGTCCATTCTGAAGGAGATCAGCCCTGGGATTTCTTTGGAGGGAATGATCCTGAAGCTGAAACTCCAGTACTTTGGCCACCTCATGCGAAAAGTTGACTCATTGGAAAAGACTCTGATGCTGGGAGGGATTGGGAGCAGGAGGAGAAGGGGACGCCAGAGGATGAGATGGCTGGATGGCATCCCTGACTCAATGGACGTGAGTCTGAGTGAACTCTGGGAGTTGGTGATGGACAGGGAGGCCTGGCGTGCTGCCATTCATGGGGTCGCAAAGAGTCAGACACGACTGAGTGACTGCCAATTCCAAAACCCAGCCCACTGCACAATTCTTATAATTATTTTTGCCCCATTCTATTAAAAACCAACTGCCATTGTAAAATGTAACACCATACCTTCTATCTGAACCTTATCTTATTTAAAACTGCAAATCAAACCCTTAGAAATTGCAAAGCTACTATACACCATAATGTATCATCATCCTGCTTACCATCAGTGAATAAATCGTTACTGCTGATAGACCTATGAGTTTTGTCTTTGACGGCCATTCCTGACACCAGTTTTAATCTGAGTTCTCCAGAAAGTGGGGCCTGAAACCTTGATATTTTACTTGAGTTTAATGCAAGACAGTTCCAGAAAAACATCTATTTCTGCTTTTGACTATGCCAAAGCTTTTGACTGTGTAGATCACAATAAACTGGAAAATTCTGAAAGAGATGGGAATACCAGACCACCTGACCTGCCTCTTGAGAAACCTGTATGCAGGTCAGGAAGCAACAGTTAGAACTGGACATGGAACAACAGACTGGTTCCAAATAGGAAAAGGAGTACGTCAAGGCTGTATATTGTCACCCTGCTTATTTAACTTATATGCAGAGTACTTCATGAAAAATGCTGGGCTGGATGAAGCACAAGCTGGAATTAAGATTGCCAGGAGAAATATCAATAACTTCAGATATACAGATGACACCACCCTTACGGCAGAAAGTGAAGAGAAACTAAAGAGCCTCTTGATGAAAAGTGAAGGAGGAGAGTGAAAAAGTTGGCTTAAAGCTCAAAATTCAGAAAACGAAGATCATGGCATCTGGTCCTATCACTTCATGGGAAATGGATGGGTAAACAGTGGAAACAGTGTCAGACTTTATTTTTGGGGGCTCCAAAATCACTGCAGATGGTGATTGCAGCCATGAAATTAAAAGACACTTACTCTTTGGAAGCAAAGTTATGACCAACCTAGATAGCATATTCAAAAGCAGAGGCATTACTTTGCCAAAAAAGGTCCGTCTAGTCAAGGCTATGGTTTTTCCAGTAGTCAAGTATGGATGTGAGAGTTGGAGTATAAAGAAAGCTGAGCACTGAAGAACTGATGCTTTGAACTGTGGTATTGGAAAAGACTCTTGAGAGTCTCTTGGACTGCAAGGAGATCCAACCAGTCCATCCTAAAGGAGATCAGTCCTGGGTGTTCATTGGAAGGACTGATACTAAAGCTCAAACTTTGGCCAAATACTTTGGCCACCTCATGTGAAGAGTTGACTCATTGGGAAAGACCCTGATGCTGGGAGGGATTGGGGTCAGGAGGAGAAGGGGACAACAGAGGATGAGATGGCTGGATGGCATCACCGACTCAATGGGCATGAGTTAGAGTGAACTCTAGGAGTTGGTGATGGACAGGGAGGCCTGGCGTACTGCAATTCATGAGGTCACGAAGAGTCAGACACCACTGAGTGACTGAACTGAACTGAATGCCAGGGAGAGGGAGTGAGGGCAAAAAAGTGAATCAGAAAGAGATACCACCAGTAAAAGGATGTGTTGTTTAACTTGGGATTGCATTGTATTGTGTGACCTCTTGATGGATTTCACTGAGACTCTCTTCCAAAAGGCCATATATAAACAACTGCTTCTCAGTACGGTCTAAACTCAGATGGAGAAAATGTATTAATCGCTTCCTAGGTCACTCCATAGACCTCCTGTCTCACTGGTGCAACCCACAGAGTTTTAATTCACATACCTCTGGCTTGAGCACGCATGGACACTGAGGGGCCCTGGATGTCCCATGCTTCAGTGTGAGTGAGCCAAGGAGGTGCAGGAATAAGGCTTAAGGCATGCGGCCCAGACACATGGTGAGGCAATCTTGGGTTATGCCGTCTTGATGCTGGTTGAAACTTGGGCAGAGCTGGATTGTCTCAGCAGCACTCAAAGCGAACAGAAAAGGCTAGAAAAATAGGAAAGATTATATATAAGAAATGTTTCTCAGATAGACCAAAATGTGGGCTGGAGAACCACCCAGTAGAATTTTGACATTCATATTTGTGTTGACATAGCTTATGAATATATATGTCCTGCTGTTTTTATTTGGATTTTCAATTTGCATATTAGAATTACAATATAAGTAAAAAGGGATTTCTCTCCATACACATGAATACCTTCACAGTGGTATTAATTTTTCTATTTTAAAATAGATATGAATCTACCTGTCAGTAAGAAAACTGAAGAAAAATAAAGCTTTTGTTTTGCTCTCTGTGGTTACCCACATGTATGCGCATGCATACACACACAGAGAGAGGCAGATAACTGTCATTTTCACTAATAAATGAAAAAGTGTATTTAAAAAAAGAGACAAACCATGAGCCATTCGTATTTCCATAGATCTCTTCCTGGATATCTTGGTTGCATAGACCACAGGGAAAATAAAGCATTTTTTAAGGAATTCTAAATTGCAGAAACACCCCAAAATATATAGATACAGAGGTAGTCAGCTAAATGTGATCAAAGGTATGTATGTGGGTGTGTCTGTGTCTGTGTGTGCACACACGCATATGTGTAAGTGGAAAATCTGTTTCCTTGTCAGACCTTTGTTACTCTCCCACCTCATGTTTCAGACAACTCTCGAGCAATTCAGATACAGGCTTGGATCCATTCTGGCAACCGACAGTAATAGTATAGGTATTTGTAAGTACAGATAATGATTGATTCTTGAACAATTAAAAATTGATGGCACAAATAGTGTGCTTGAATATATAATAAATAATTTCCAAAGTATAATACATGTTAAAAAGTATGGTGTTTGTATGTGTGCATCGAGTTTATATTGGATTGGATAGTACAATATTAAGTCTACATATTTTTACAAACAAACATATCAAGAAATGAAAAGATAATGATGTCTATGTGGCAAAAACCACTGAAAAAGTAGATTACCAAGTGAAAACCATATAAGGATCTGAGAGAATTTTTCAACCATTTTTGAAGGCTTTATTTTAATGCTTCAGTCAGGTCAGTTCAGTTCAGTTGCTTAGTCATGTCCGACTCTTTGCGGCCCCATGAATCACAGCATGCCAGGCCTCCCTGTCCATCACCAACTCCCGGAGTTCACTCAGACTCACGTCCATCGAGTCAGTGATGGCATCCAGTCAACTCATCCTCTGGCGTCCCCTTCTCCTCCTGCCCCCAACCCCTCCCAGCATCACAGTCTTCTCCAATGAGTCAACTCTTCACATGAGGTGGCCAAAGTACTGGACTTTCAGCTTTAGCGTCATTCCTTCCAAAGAAATCCCAGGGCTGATCTCCTTCAGAATGGACTGGTTGGATCTCCTTGCAGTGCAAGGGACTCCCAAGAATCTTCTCCAACACCACAGTTCAAAAGCATCAATTCTTTGGCGCTCAGCCTTCTTCACAGTCCAACTCTCACATCTATACATGACCACTGGAAAAACCATAGCCTTGACTAGATGGACCTTTGTTGGCAAAGTAATGTCTCTGCTTTTGAACATGCTATCTAGGTTGGTCATAACTTTCCTTCCAAGGAGAAAGCGTCTTTTAATTTCATGGCTGCAGTCACCATCTGCAGTGATTTTGGAGCACAAAAAAATAAAGTTTTGATGTTTAGATTGTCTATTAGACTTTTGAAATCAAACATGCTAGACCACTTGGGAACATCCTAAGAATTAAAGGAAAGCTTTATTACAAACCTTCAATAAAGTAGAATTCTGCCTCAAGAGCTACAAAGTTTTGATAAAGATGGAGAAGTTAAAGTGAGCAAAATGAACAGAATTTTGTTGGAGTCCTAACTTCAACCTAGAGAATTAACAAAATCTACAGCACTATCTATAGTATATTTAGCATGCACATGTATTTTACAATAAAATTTTAAATGATTTGCTTTAAGGGATTCCAAGTTATCTATTAAAGGAAAATTTGAAGCAAATAAAGTGATATCAAATTGTAAATGGTATTATTAAGTAGAGATAATCTAACCTGAAATGCAAATAATATCAAGGTCAATATAAAAATTTATTTGTGACTCTGAGAATGGTTATTAAGCACTGCCATTCTCAGGTTGATATAAAACAAGTCCTTTGTCTAGACATTCCTTGATACAGCCCGCAGAAAAGCATACTGGTTGAGGCAGATAATTCGCCATATAGAAGCTTCGGGAGTGTAACTGTGGGGGAAATTTGCCGTTTACCTTCCATTGTGGTTATTATGAACATATAACTATACTCTGTGTAGTTGCTTTATCCAGAGAGTTAGATAACCATGAATAGCACTTTACTTGTAGAAAAATTTAATAACTTGTGTTTATAGGTGTCCAAATATGGTATTGTGTCATGGTATCAGATGTATCACAATCTGAAACTGGTAGATCTGTTTTGTGTTTAGCAAAACCCAAATGTATTTATCAACAAACAAATATTTGCTCAAGGAAAGTTTTCTTTTTTCAAAGTTAAACCACCCTATATGGTTTTTCTATACCAAAAAAAGTAGACTTTTGATGTAATCTTGTCTAACTATAATTAAATATTTATTCTTTTAAAATTTTAAAGAACCTACATTAGGCCAATCATCACCAGTGGATAAAGTAACCATCCTATAATTATTTTATGCTGTACTCTGAATTGATAAGCCTTTAGCCTTTGTGTTCCGCTCCATTCAACATCTCATATTAGGTTTGATGTCACCTCACTTTTCAACCAAAACTCTTCAGGCATCTGTTTTCCCAACAAATACAGTTCATATTTTTATGAAGAACTAAATATTTTGAATAGATTTACATAAACTTATGCAAGTCAGGAAGCAACAGTTAGAACTGGACATGGAACAACAGACTGGTTCCAAATAGGAAAAGGAGTTCTTCAAGGCTGTATATTGTCACCCTGTTTATTTAACTTATATGCAGAGTACATCATGAGAAACACTGGACTGGAAGAAATACAAGCTGGAATCAAGATTGCCGGGAGAAATATCAATAACCTCAGATATGCAGATGACACCACCCTTATGGCAGAAAGTGAAGAGGAACTCAAAAGCCTCTTGATGAAAGTGAAAGAGGAGAGTGAAAAAGTTGGCTTAAAGCTCAATATTCAGAAAACGAAGATCATGGCATCCGGTCCCATTACTTCATGGGAAATAGATGAGGAAACAGTGGAAACAGTGTCAGACTTTATTTTTCTGGACTCCAAAATCACTTCAGATGGTGACTGCAGCCATGAAATTAAAAGACGCTTACTTCTTGGAAGGAAAGTTATAACCAACCTAGATAGCATATTCAAAAGCAGAGACATTACTTTGCCAACAAAGGTTCGTCTAGTCAAGGCTATGGTTTTTCCAGTGGTCATGTATGGATGTGAGAGTTGGACTGTGAAGAAGGCTGAGCACCAAAGCATTGATGCTTTTGAACTGTGGTGTTGGAGAAGACTCTTGAGAGTCCCTTGGACTGCAAGGAGATCCAACCAGTCCATTCTGAAGGAGATGAGCCCTGGGATTTCTTTGGAAGGAATGATGATAAAGCTGAAAGTCCAGTACTTTGGCCACCTCATTCGAAGAGTTGACTCATTGGAGAAGACTCTGATGCTGGGAGGGGTTGGGAGCAGGAGGAGAAGGGGACGACAGAGGATGAGATGGCTGGATGGCATCACTGACTCGAGTGATGTGAGTCCGGGAGTTGGTGATGGACAGGGAGGCCTGGCATGCTGCGATTCGTGGGGTCGAAAAGAGTCGGACATGACTGAGTGACTGATCTAATCTGATCTGATGCCTAATTAGGCTTCCCTGGTAGCTCAGTTGGTAAAGAATCCTCCTGCAATGCAGGAGATCCCAGTTCGATTCCTGGGTCTGGAAGATCTGCTGGAGAAGGAATAGACTACCCACTCCAGTATTCTTGGGCTTCCCTGATGGCTCAGCTGGTAAAGAATCTGCCTGCAATGTGTGAGACCTGGGCTTGATCCCAGGGTTGGGAAGATCCCCTGGAGAAGGGAAAGGCTGTGCACACCAGCAGTCTGGCTTGGAGAATTCCATGGACTGTATTGTATAGGCTGCTGCTGCTGCTGCTAAGTCGCTTCAGTCATGTCCAACTCTGTGCAACCCCATAGACAACAGCCCACCAGGCTCCCCGTCCCTGGGATTCTCCAGGCAACAACACTGGAGTGGGCTGCCATTTCCTTCTCCAATGCATGAAAGTGAAAAGTGAAAGTGAAGTCGCTCAGTCGTGTACAACTCTTAAAGACCCCATGGACTGCAGCCTACCAGGCTCCTCCATCCATGGGATTTTCCAGGCAAGAGTACTGGAGTGGGGTGCCATTGCCTTCTCCAATAGTATAGTCTATGGGGTAGAAAACAGTCTGCAAGACTGAGTGAATTTCACTTTCACTTTTATGCCTAATTTGTTAACACCAATGAAGTTTATTATTTCTTTCTTTACAGTTGCTGTTAGTGAATTATTTGAAAAGAAGTAGCAAAAGCTGGAAGGGTGACATCTGTAATTTGTTTAGCCTATTAACTCTATGAATATATACCTGAATAAATGGGAACACGAAACTCATTTTTAGTCATGATGTTATACAATGACATGTGAGAGTTGGACTGTGAAGAAGGCTGAGCGCCGAGGAATTGAGGCTTTTGAACTGTGGTGTTGGAGAAGACTCTTGAGAGACCCTTGGACTGCAAGGAGATCCAACCAGTCCATTCTGAAGGAGATCAGCCCTGGGATTTCTTTGGAAGGAATGATGCTAAAGCTGAAAGTCCAGTACTTTGGCCACCTCATTCGAAGAGTTGACTCATTGGAAAAGACTCTGATGCTGGGAGGGATTGGGGGAAGGAGGAGAAGGGGACGACAGAGGATGAGATGGCTGGATGGCATCACTGACTTGATGGACGTGAGTCTGAGTGAACTCCAGGAGTTGGTGATGGACAGGGAGGCCTGGCGTGCTTCGATACATGAGGTCCCAAAGAGTCGGACACGACTGAGCGACTGATCTGATCTGATCTGACAGATAACTATAAATGAAATGAGGATTAAGTATTTTACATGAAATATCAGTAATTAGAGTACATCTTTGGCTGGAAATGGTGTTAAGTCACCTTTCTCTCAGGTTTTGGGTTTATTGCTTTCTACTTCAATCACTGGTTCCACTCATTGTTGGTGTGACTTTCCCATCAAATATGAATGTTATAGGAGCCTACAATTTTCTCATAGTTTTATGTTTTAGATAATAGAAGTTCACAAAAATCTTCTGTAAAGGGAAATATGAAAATCCTTTCAACAAGTCTAAGCGAAAGTTGAGTATTTTACAATCCAGAAAATCAGAGCCAAATGTTCAATTACTGATGCTCACCAGTGATTAATCACAGATGCCAGTGTTCAGAAAGAGCCCATCCCTGTCAGTAAGCTCACCAACCTTTAAGATTTTTCAATACACTTAAGTCTCCTTGTCTTCTGGCATTAACTCAATAGATCCTAGTCTTTCAACTGAGTGTGTCATGAAGACTAGTTGCTAAATTATTGCATGATATACTTGGGCATTATATCATTATATCATGTCATTATATCATGTCATTAGAAAATGAGATGAAAGGGCACAAAGTTTAAAAGAGAAATATCATTCGATATTTTTTCTTCATTCTTTTCTTTCTCTCTCCTTTTCACTTGTAATATTCCAATAACCCAGAGCTAGTCAGTCGTTCAGTCATGTCTGACTCTTTGCGACCCCATGGACTGTAATCCGCCAGGCTCCTCTGTCCATGAAATTCTCCAGACAAAAATACTGGAGTGGGTGGCCTTTCCCTTCTCCAGAGGATCTTCCCAACCCAGGGACTGAACCTGGGTCCCCTGCACTGCAGGCAGATTCTTTACCACCTGAGCCACCAGGGAAGTCCACAGAAGACACAGCGATGTCTAAAGAATTTCTCTCCATGTATTTCCTGTACATCACCCTCAACACCAAGTCCGAGCATATTTTTCAGCTAATTTCATACGGTTTTTTTTTTAATTATTTTCAAAATTCCTTTCTTGTTTCCAGTTTTATTGAAAAATAATTGACATATATCACAGTATAAATTCAAGATATGGTATGATGTTTTTTACTTTTATGTATTATAAAATAATTACCACAACAGATTCAGCAAACCTACATCATCTCATATAGATACAATAAAGAGAAAAGAAAAAAGAAAACAATTTCTTTTCCTTGTGATGAGAACTTTTATAATTGATCCTCTTAACTACTTTCCTATATTTCACACAGCATTGCTAACTCTAGTCATGGTGTTATATTACAAACCTAGCACTTACTTATCTTAGAAATGGAAGCTTGTACCTTTTGACCATATAAGGTGATTTTTTTTTAGAAATAAGAACATAGATGTGTTCAAATGAAAGAAACAGTTGGAAGACATATCAGAATATAAAGATATTTCGATCTTACTTTAAGATCTGACCTTCTCTCCACCAAATATTTGTGAGTCCCTGCAAGAATTCTAATTCAGTTGACCTGTCACCACTCACTAGTAAATACATTATCTGCAAACCATACTGCTATCGACGCTGGAGCACTGCCCATTCCCTGTGGTTCTTAAAAAAAAAAAAGACTATCTCCCACTCTGGGAAGTGCAATCATTTATTCTATACAGGTTCTAATTCTTTTTTTCAGCAACATTTTTGGGGGTTAAAGGAATGTAATGATTACCAGAAGAACCAGAAGTAGTAAAAAAAAAAAAAAAAAGATAGAAAAACTCAACCACTTCAAGTAATGGATGTTCACTTTCTTGTGTGATTTTTGCAATCCAAGTTGCTTCATTATTTCTAGCATTTATTCCTTCCTGAGACCCAGCTGAAATGTTTGCCCCAGGCTTATTAAATATGGATTACTCTACTTCTGCATAATATCCCACCTTGTGAAAGAAATTTAGACCTTCCCCCTCCTTCCTTTCGTTTCTTCAGTTTCTTTTAATGCAGTGGTGATTAATTTGCATTCTTTCCTATTACAGATTTACACTTTTCATCCCTACTCATGCACATATTTTTAAAGCATTTATATTTATTTAATCCTAATTCAAGGGGAGGGCTTATCTGGAGGGCAATGATCCATTGCTTACTACTGAATGATAGAAAGAATGAGGAGGCCATGCCTTTGTGAAACACTGGAAAGCCTTTGCTCTAAACCAGGTACTATATTAGGCATCTGCAGAGACAATCTCATTTAATCCTAATGTCACAAATATAGGAGCCAGCATCATTACACATATGTGCTAATTTCAGAGAAGTTAAATATTTTGCTCAAGATCAGAGTAATAAATAAGTAAACTGTAGGTTTGAAGCTGGTCTCCCAGTTAAACCTTATGCTCTTATATTCAGTAACTGGGCCTCTTAGTACCTAAAGTAGTTCCAAGCAGATAAAGATTATTCATTACATTTCAGACACTTTCACTGAGTCTATATCAAAAGCTTTCCCCACCAGTAAGAATTTCAGAACGTCTTGGTTTAAAGTCTATAGGATTTGAAGTAATAGTAACTATGACACCACACACTTTCAGTTACTTCACTCCCACATTAGCATTATCAAAGTACCCTTCTGAGCAAATCTGGCTTCATAAAAATGACATTGTAGCTACACTTGCTTGGTTGTTGAACAGCAGTTACAGTATAATTAGGACCACTTAATGGAAAGCGTTACTGAAGTGCATATCGTTATTAATCAAACTCCAATATAAAGCTGGTACAGTAATAATGAGTGCAATTATGGGCTGATGAACTGTTAAACTTGAAAACTGACCCTAACCAAATTTTCTTTCTTCAGAAAATAATAAAACTCAAAGGGCTGAAAATCAGTTTATTTCTCTGGGCTCTCTTGCCACAAAGAGAACCTGGGAGATATTTTCTCATGCTCCATGTTTTATAATTTCATGCACACTGGAGCTTGTAAAGTGGTGTGAGAATTGGAAAATGTGACCCTGAAGATAGGGTCAACTCTAATCTGGACCTGACAAGATTTGATCCAGTCCAGACTCGTTACCTACCAGACAATGTGGAATTTTATCCAGCTACTTTGCAGAGTTTCACACACATCAATATTAAGCATAAAAAAAAATGTCCATTGAGCTTGAATTAGCCAGCAGGCAAATTCAAGTTCAGGATAAAATACTTGTTCCTTTAAAAATATTTGACAAAAATCCCTACAGACTTTTGTAAGATGAGAGTCCCGAGTTGGTCTTCTCTAAATCTTGGACTGGCTATTTGACAAACCGTTAATGACACCTGTATTTCTTAGTATCAGAGAGTGTGTTTAGAGTTTATATAATACTTGACGTGTTTAAAGCATGGTTTATTACCTTGCCTTACTTTAGCTCCACAAATCTTTCTACTTAAGCTCCTTTATAAATGAAACAACCTTGCTTTCCCCAGTAATGATTAGAACGTCTTCTCACTCTTAAGGCTTCTTAAGTGTTTTTTGCAGATGCATGGGATGGCTGTCTCATGTCGTTTGATCACTGAAGAAGAAAGTTCCCGGTCTGAACCATAGGCTTACATATTATATATACTGTCAAAACTGGTGATTTTATCAAGTTAATAAATACCAATAAGGAGAATTAGGAGAGATTTGCTTAATTTACTAAATCAGGTATCCCAGTACTATGTCCAGTAATTGACAGACGTGAATTAGATTTGAAACACATTAAAAATACAGAAGGGGAAGGAACAAAGAGAAAAGAAAATCAGAACATAAAAGCAATTGCACAATCTACTGAAGATGGGGATGAAAAAAATCCTCTAAAATGGAAGCAGAAGTGTCGAGGAGGAGCCTCCAGCATTCTATAATTGTTACCCCCACTCATAGATAAAGAATTGAGCCAAGCTCTTTAAAACGCACTCACACAGCCTTTTGTGACTTGGCAGCAGCCTCAACCTTCCTCCCATATGCATAAATGCATATTATTGGATGGATAAATATGCCTTAAGGGATGCTTTCTTTGCCTTATTATCACACATTATCTTAAGTGTCTTTTCAGCAACATTGTTGATTTTGCTGCATACCTGTGATCTTGAGGATTCTGCAAGGGGAGGGAGTTATGGTTAGGGAAGAAAAATTCAGAACCACCCGATGAGAGAATTCAGCTCAGTTTCTCTAATTCAGTCTCCTTTTAGCAAATCTCACTATGCCTAAGCATAATCAATAATTCCAGATGCGTTCACCAAGAATTTTCTCTATCCAGTCAGCCCAAATGGGCACTATTTCCTTAGTGAATGAAGAAATAGATGAAAAGCCTTTTAAAGACAAAAATATTAGCTAAATTACCACTATTACAATGTAGCTATTTTTTCTGTCATGTTTCAAAATATGATGTTTTCCACTTTATGTATTGAGTTAGTTTGACTCTGAAAGTTATTATTGGACAAAAACCTCCGTCTCCTTTAAGGCACATTCATTTCATATTTTCAATAACCATATATAAGTGATACAGTTAGGGGAATATACTTTGAAGACAAAAAAGGGCTATTACAGTTTTATATGAGCCCTTTCAGCCATCTAATGGCACTAAAAGATATCTGCATTTTTTTTAATAACTGAATCTTAACCAAAATACTATAACCACTTTCTAATTGCACAATTGCTGTTTTTATAAATTTCTAACAATTTTAACAAATATTTTAATTGGAGTGTTTTTATTTCTACTAAAACTTGTAAGAATTGCTTCATTCAAAAGAATCAAGTTATATGTGAAAACCATCAGAAATCCTGCCTTTTTTGCAGACTTCATTAAGTCTTTACTTATTCCAACAGTGGAATGTCCTCTAGGTACTCGATGGAAGATTCATGTAACTAGGTTTTTTGTTGTTTTTCTTTTTTTAATTTTTTTCATCTGAAGTAACATTGTGCCAAATAAATACATTTTGCTAATGGATATATCATCTTCAAATATGTAGTTAATATTTGTATTGTTCCTGTGCAACACATGCTTATGCTTAACTTCCCCAAAGCTCTGTTGGCTGGATGAAGTAACGTGTCTCTTCATTACACTAGAGATGTACCCAAATGAAACTGCTGTAGATTACACAGAAATATCAGATCGCCTAGGATGAAAAATAACTGTTCAGTTGGCCTGCCTGGGTTTGAGGTTTCCAGTCAGGGGTGATTATTATATCTCATAGAGTAACCTTACTTTTAGCTACTTAACATACTATTTTTCTGATATTTCCTGCAAGTTTTAAATAACCGTTCTAGCTTCCCAAGCTTGAGGCTTGTCAAGCGATCACAAGATGAACAACTTTTACAGCTTTCTCCTAAACTATAAAAATGGAAGAAAAGTGGTAGAAATGTGTGAAAGAGAAAGTGACAGTGTGACAGTCGCCAAGTTTTAAGTAACCCAAAGCACAGCTATAATACTGAGAGGAAATAAATAGATCATTGTACTTCATTGCATGAGGGGAAATCCGAGGCAGCTCATTCATTTTCCTTCCCACAAAGGGCCCTCTCTTAGTCCTTGCTGCTGCTGCTGCTAAGTCGCTCCAGTCGTGTCTGACTCTGTGCAACCCCATAGACGGCAGCCCACCAGGCTCCCCCATCCCTGGGATTCTCCAGGCAAGAACACTGATGTGGGTTGCCTTCTCCTTCTCCTCTCTTAGTCCTTACTAAGCCTCATAAGAAGGAAGAGGTGACCCAAGGTTACTGCTTCTCTAACTGCATTAAAGTATCAATAACTTCAAATATGCAGATGACACCACCCTTATGGCAGAAAGTGAAGAAGAACTAAAGAGCCTCTTGATGAAAGAAAAAGAGGAGAGTGAAAAAGTTGGCTTAAAGCTCAACATTCAGAAAACTAAGATCGTGGCATCCAGTCCCATCACTTCACGGCAAATAGATGGGGAAACAGCAGAAACAGTGTCAGACTTTATTTTGGGGGGCTCCAAAATCACTGCAGATAGTGACTGCAGCCATGAAATTAAAAGACCCTTGCTCCTTGGAAGGAAAGTTATGACCAAACTGGACAGCATATTAAAAAGCAGAGACATTACCTTGTCAACAAAGGTCCCTTTGGTCAAAGTTATGGTTTTTCCAGTGGTCCTGTATGGATGTGAGAGTTGGACTATAAAGAAAGCTGAGCGCTGAAGAATTGATGCTTTTGAACTGTGGTGTTGAAGAAGACACTGAAGAGTCCCTTGGACTGCAAGGAGATCTAATCAATCTGTCCTAAAGGAAGTCAGTCCTGAGTGTTCACTGGAAGGACTGATGTTGAAGCTGAAACTCCAGTACTTTGGCCACCTGATGGGAAGAACTGACTCATTGGAAAAGACCTTGATGCTGGGAAAGATTGAAGGCAGGAGGAGAAGGGGACAACAGAAGATGAGATGGTTGGATGGCATCACCGACTCAATGGACCTGAGTTTGGGTAAACTCCGGGAGTTGGTGTTGGACAGGAGGCCTGGCATGCTGCAGTTCATGGGGTTGCAAAGAGTCAGTCACAACTGAGTGATTGAACTGAACTGCATTAAAAACTCAGCACTTGTTATTCAGATAAATTAAAAAGTATGATGGAGGTTTTGTGTCTACATTGAAATGAGTAATCATGTCACCTACTCCTGAAACTAAAACAATGCATATATGTGTATAAGCCTGTATGTGTGTGTGTGTTATATTCATTTTCCCATCTGAAAATGTTTACCACATATAACTAGTGCAAAAATTAAATCATATTCTACTACAGGGGCCATGTGGGAGTTTGAGAGGGTACATCTCAGAAACCCTTTGAAATTCAGGCCTTATACCATATGGACAGAGGCTTTATAATAGTCTCTACTGAGGGTTTATTTTGTGAAGACTCCTTTCCTTCAGGTAGAAGAGAAGTGTTCAAATTAATCCCATCAGTCCAGGGCCCAAACAATTGTTAGAGCTAGTTGTAATTTCTAGAATCACTTCAACTGAACTGTTAGAATTAGAAAGTATCTTAAAAGGCATGTGATTCAACCTCTTTATTTGTACATAAAAAAATACTAAGAAATAAACAGAAAGAGAGAGAGAATTGTTAACAGAAATGTCTTAAATCTGTTCCTGCTAAAGAGTAAGGGCTAGAGACCATGTCTCCTGGAGGCTGCTTCTGAGTGTTTTCTACCCTTTTAAAAAATCAGTATTTAAATTACGTAATACATTATTTGCCTTTGAACAGCTCTTTGTTGGGGTCCCTTTAAGCAACAGATTACTGCATTTAAAACACAGTTTGATATACACACTTTCTACTCTCACAAGAGCGACATGGTCTGGGCAGTGTGGCTTAGGGTAATGGCTTGAGAACTGAAAGAATCAAGATTTCACCCTGACTTTGCCAGTTAATAGCTTGGCCTCGATCTTCAATGTGCTTTGGCCTCGATCTTCATGGACACAAAATTAGGGATCTTTGTAAGACTGCATTTATGCCCATTCCAGTGTGATTTATGTCATTGTCTATCTAAATTTGCAGTCACTATTTGTTAAAGATAAAACTCTAATTAAAAGTATCTCAATCAAAACATAAAAGGATATTTGTTAAACCTTCATTGACAATTTTTACATAAAGACCACAATTATTGTAATCATCGTACTTAGTAGAGTTAGTATTTTCAGTCAAACATGATAATTTTAAAACAGTAAGATTCATCTTTTCCAAACATTTTGGTGACATTTCTATGAAATATGGGGGCATTTTCGTCTAATAAAATGTCCATAGACATACACACACACACACACAAATTACCCTTAAATATTTAGTCTTTATACCTTAGAAAGAATGCAGATACTGAAATATCCTTTTAAATATAAGTTTGCAAGGCAAGACTCCCAATTTCTTCAAATGCCTCACTTTAAAGCGTTTTACATTGTTCACAGTTTAAGTGTTATCTCACTAGGCTTACGATACCACCTAAAATTTCCATTTCCTTGAAGATTTTATGAAATGATTTTTTTTGAATGTCTTAGAAGGGAATACTTTTTTAAAGGACTTGAAGTTTTTTACTTGTTTGTTTCATTTACTCAGATTAAATGACAACCCACTCCAGTACTCTTGCCTGGAGAATCCCATGGAGAGAGGAACCTGGTAGGCTACAGTCCATGGGGTCGCAAAGAGTTGGACACGACTGAGCAACTTCACTTCACTTTGGCGTTTTATTTTTTGTTATGAATATTAATGTAGGCATTTTACAGAAGATTTATACATTACATTTATTCATCATTTACTTTACGTAAAATGATCTTGACTTTTCTGCTTGTCTCATGGAAAACAAGCCACAAGCATCACTTCATTTTTTTAACTTCAGAATGACTGCCTGAGATAGTCATAAAGAGGTATTCCTGATAGCTAATGTTGTGCAGGCTGTCTTTGATCAGTGCAGGCCCCGTTGAGTTGTAAATACACCAGTGCTGGGAGAATCAGATTAAATCATGTGTTGTTTAGTCATGTTTCAAGATTTCATTGTTTCAATTAACTCAAAAAGTTGCTGCCACTTAATACAACCCAAATTTCTCTTAAACTAGGGTTCTAAAATTTTTTTAAACTATTACACCACCAGTTATGAATATTTAGCCAATTTTTACTTTTTCAGGTTTGAATTTTGGATGATTTATTTCAATTTTCATATGTATAAAAAGAAATTACACTACAGAATATACTTTTTCAAACTAAACATGCATTGCATATTCACAGCAATTCTAATACAGACATGTAGCAAAATCGCTATTCTGTAATTTACTTTTCCTTGGAGAAGGAAATGGCAAACCACTCCAGTGTTCTTGCCTGGAGAATCCCAGGGACGGGGGAGCCTGGTGGGCTGCTGTCTATGAGGTCACACGGAGTCGGACACGACTGAAGTGACTTAGCAGTAGCAGTAGCAAGTATAAAGAAGCAAACCCTTGTACATTTTTTACTGCCATGTGCATGCCAGTGTACTTTAGGGAAAAGGCCCTGTTAAAAGTCCTTTCTGTTTTTAATCAGACAGTGGCTCCGTGCTCTACGTGGGCCACAGGAGGGCATTCAGCAGCACACAGAGACTCCCATCTCACCCGTCTGGGTCACACAGGCAGACGAGAGCCACCTCTTTTCACATCGGTGCAGGTTAAAGGACAGCACTGCTGCCGTTGTGACTATTTTCATCACGCTCTGCCAGTCATGCTTCCATGAAGCAACAGAAACGATGCATTTGGGATTTAAAAGTACATGAGTATGTTTAGTTCTTACCAAAAATATATTATCCTTGTATTTCTGTACATTCATTTATGTAAGTTTTTCAAAAGAAAGATTTAATATGATTGATATAAAGTATTTATAAAAGCAAATTCTGCCTAGACAATGTTATTGTTTACTGTTCTTTATGTGATTATATCAGGATACTGAAAATGGAAAAGCAGTACTTCTGCATTTTGTCCATCGCGAATCACTGGTATTTAGTAACACTCTACTAAGCTTCCTGTACAGCAATCAGTGTTTTTAGGTAACAGTTAATCAAAAGATCAAACTTAATCTTTATAGGGTTACAGAAATGGCATCAGTTTTATAAATTAGTGATTATAAACACTTTTATTTATTCCAAATTACATTATATTAGACTGGTTAAACAGGGAGCAAAAGGTTTGTAACATAAAACAGCAAGAGGCAATGAGGCAGATGAGGAAAACTCAGGAATCACGAGGTAGAAGTTCATTAGTAACTGTATAGCTAATAAATATTACGTTGATTTATCAGGGAAAATAATTCTATAATAACGGAAGAAAATCCTGAGCTTAGAAGAGACCAAAACTAAATAACTCCCAATGAAATATTTCCTGGATACCTAACAAAGTTTCTAATGAGCCACACACACCCCAAGAACAGCAATGCCCTGACAAGCCCCTCTTCTCCTATATCATGCTGTCAGTAAATCCAACATACCCAAGACATTTCGAAGTTCACAAAGAACACGATTGTGTTCTATTAACTTTCTGAGTTTTTCACACCAAGAATTATCATTTTCATTTTGCCTTTCATGCTTTCTCAACCTACTTCTGTGTTAAATTCTATTATTTTTTAAAAATCGTATTAATAACAGCATGATCCAAGAAACCAATTTGTGTCCTCAGAACAAAGTGAGATAGTGTAAACATTATCAGCTGAAGAGGAAAGAAACATATTGTAAAATGAAGTTTCAGATTCACGTTTCTGAGATTTATTCTACTTACAATATTAAAAAAAAAATCAGTGGAGAAGGTATCACTAATGTAAATTTTCAGTCCTATATGAAGGCTGCCAAAAATGTAAAAATGTTGGCATCCAACATTATAATGTTTCATATCACATGACTCAGATGGTCGTGGGAGGGAGCTTCCTGACGCTACTCCCTCCCTTTCTTCCATGTCGCATCCTACTTTAATTTTCCAGTTTGGCATTTAGGTTATTGGTAACTTGTGGACGAAGAAAGCAGAGATAGCATTGAAATGATTTGAGGGATCGACTAAAGGAAAAAAGGATAAATGCATTTTAAAGTGGGCTGGGCTCTCTTAATATATATTGTTGTTTTTCAGTTGCTCAGTCGTGTCTGACTCTTTCTGACCCCAGGGACTGCAGCACACCAGGCCTCCCTGTCCATCACCAACTCCTGGAGCTTGCTCAAACTCATGCCCATTGAGTCGGTGATGCCATCCAACCATCTCATCCTCTGTCGGCCCCTTCTCCTCCCGCCTTCAATTTTTCCCAGCATCAGGGTCAGTTCTTCGCATCAGGTGGCCAAAGGATTGGAGCTTCAGCTTCAGCATCAGTCCTTCCAATGAATATTTAGGACTGATCTCCTTTAGGATGGACTGGTTGGATCTCCTTGCAGTCCAGGCGATTCTCAAGAGTCTTCTCCAACACCACAGTTCAAAAGCATCAATTCTTTGATGCTCAGCCTTCTTTATAGTCCAACTCTCACATCCATACATGACCACTGGAAAAACCATAGCTTTGACTAGATGGACTTTGTCAGCAAAGTAATGTCTCTGCTTTTTAGTGTGCTGTCTAAGTTGTCATAACTTTTCTTCCAAGAAGCAAGCATCTTTTAATTTCATGGCTGCACTCACCATCTGCAGTGATTTGGGGCATATATGTGTGTGTATATATATATATATGTATGTATTTTAATATATAACGTATATTTAGTTATACGTGTATTTTAAAATTTTCCACTTTTGTTGATTACCACTTCTGCTCAAATTGAATATTGTGGCTCTGTTGAAAAAAAATAATCTGCTAACTAACCCTTTACTTCTATTGCCAATTACTTTTTTGTGTATATTTGTAATTAAACCCATTCTGGGATTCATGTCAACCTTCCAGCACAGTGATCGATACTAAATTGTAACAAAGGGAAAGGGAAGATCTCCGCTGTTAGTAGGTTTTGCCTGTGCTTGTACAAATAAGATTAGAAGCAGCATGTAGAGTGAGCTGTGAGTACATGACATTTTCCCAATAACCGTTTTTCATTATTTTGAAGTGTGCCTGAAACTCCTGTCGTTCTGGTCCTCTCGGTCTCTCCCACATGTCACTGGGGATTCTGCTTTGGTTCATCTTCAACTCTTTGACACTAAACAAGGACCCCTTGGCACCCACCATTCTAACCACCCCAAAGGTCACTATATTCCCAAAAAACACACAATAACCTCTTTCCAATATGAATACTTAAGTAAAGGATGAATGTACAGGTTAAGACACAATGCCAACTTGCTTGAAACATGAGTTCAGAAATCAATTCAGATAGACAGATGTCCATAAAATAAGACTCCAGCACATAACGCACTGAAAACTGTCTCTATCCTGTTATGTTTTTGTTTTATGAGGACATGATATCAAGTATTTACATTATTTGGGGAAAAAATAATATTCAGTGAAGGTAATCTAATATCCTGAATTTTCAGAAAGAAAAAGGCTGGTACCATACTCAAGACAGATTTATTCCCCTTAACCTTTCAAAAAAAAAAAAAAAGCAAAATGTGCGGTAAAGTAGCTTTACTTGCCAAATAACAGCTGTGTTAAAATACCAACTATGGTTATAGCATAATGCATGAGGTCAGTACTCACTTTACAGTTATCAGAATGCATAGCTCACAATTCAGAAACCTTTTACTATCCATATTACATTATCTTGGGTTAAGAGCATAATGTCAGCTCCCTGAACTTTCCATTTCATTGCTTTTGTTCATTTTCATAAGGCTAACCCTCAGAGGTAAGGATGCTTACATCTTGAATTAAAAAATTTATGCTTTTTCCTCAGTACCCAAGATTTATATTCATCAGTGTTAAAGGATTTTGGATGTATAAATCTCTAAGGATCAAGATAAGAACATACACCCAAAAGGGATTTTAAATGTACTCTTTCTATTTACTATTAATGTCTTTGTTACCATGGCTGTGTGATTCGAGTTTGTATGCATACGTATTAGAAAGGAAAAATATTAGCTGTCACATTTCTTTCATTGCTCTTGAAACAAGATAAAAGAAAAAAATTAAATGTGAGACCTGTACCTAGGCAAATATTCCTATATTTTCCTTTTTATCTGTGTGCTGGCTTTTAATTATAGATACCACTGAATCATACTCAAGGCCAGAGATGCACTTCTACCTTCGCAGACCTACCAGACATAGAGAATAAGGAGCTGTAGATGTAACGATTCTAAGTTTATCATTCAGTGAACAGTGTTGCTGAATTTAAAGCTTGCCCTGTAGCTTTCCAACTAGGAGCAATATGTTTTGCCTATTTGAAAAAATGGAAAACAATTGCTGACCAATTTATTCAGTTCTATTTCTATAAGAGGGACTTTCAAAAGTCTACAATACATTTGATTTTGCTGCAATTCTTTTTCATGCTGGCAAAATATAATTCTATTTTCAAGCCAAAAGACACTTTTTTCCCCTTTCACTCTTCATAGACTTTCGGTATTGTAATAAGGGTTTCAAGACGTAATTGTCTCCCAAAGAGCATAAAGTGGCTGTAGTGGACATCATAACACCATTATGATCTACTCACTCGTCCTTGTTTTTTCAGTTATACAAAAAAACTTGAGCTGTCCATTTTTTATCATCTGGGTTATTAGATGAAATATAAGATCTATAGTTAAATGAGTTTCAAATAAAGAAAGTATGTTTCATTCAATATTTGGTCCATATGTATACTAAAAAAAAATTCATTTATTTCAAATTCAAATTTAACAGGGTTTTCTGGATTTTTATTTGCTAAACCTCACCACCTTTTTCAATCATCTATAATTTTTGACATGGAGCAAGTTCTGGGGTCTTAGCACATAGCTTATTTTCCTTTGGTTTGGTTTTACAAATTTCTGTTGCAGTGTTCTTCAATTTTAATAATGTCGTACAAAATCAAACACCTAAAAGGACAAAACTGTTTAAATTATCAGAATTGTTTGGCTATCTGAAGCAAGGGCAGTTTTTAAGATAATGTCACTTTTCTACTTGAAAAGGACAGTACCATGTGGGAGAAGAGAGAACTCAGGGGACTGATAATGAGATACAGGCCTTTCATTGGTTTGAATATAGCCCTAGGTGGTAGTGACTGAAGGTTTTTGCCATCTGGTACCTGATCAGTAGCTGATGTGAAGCTGTTGATTTCACTTAAAAAAAAAAAAAAAAAAAGTCAAGGCAAATAACAAGTGTTTAAGACGAAGAGTAATTTTACTGTCCACCACAACTCTATAACCTTGACCAAATCATTTCATTTCTCCGTCTCCGCAAAATAAAAATATGATACTAGTCATCTGTTAATTCATCTTTGTATTAAAATATCAGCTGGTATTGAAGGAAAATTTAAAGATACATACTTTAGGTAGTAATTCTTTCATTTCAATTGGGAAGTAGCTAGCTGTGCTGTGCTGTGCTGTGCTTAGACACTCGGTCATGTCTGACTCTTTACCACCCCATGGACTGTAGCCCGCCAGGCTCCTCTGTCCGTGGGATTCTCCAGGCCAGAATACTGGAGTGGGTTGCCACGCCCTCCTCTAGGGGATCTTCCTGACCCAGGGATCGAACCCAGGTTTCCCGCATTGCAGGCGGATTCTTTACCAGCTGAGCCACCAGGGAAGCCCAAGAACACTGGAGTGGGTAGCTTGTCCCGTCTCCAGGGGTCTTCCAACCCAGAAATGGAACTGAGGTCCCCTGCATTGCAGTCGAAGCTTTTAACAGCTGAGCTACCTGGGAAGCTCTGGCAAGTAGCTACAGCTTTCTGCTGCTGCTGCTGCTAAGTCACCTCAGTCGTGTCCAACTCTGTGTGACCCCATAGACGGCAGCCCACCAGGCTCCCCGTCCCTGGGATTCTCCAGGCAAGAACACTGGAGTGGGTTGCCATTTCCTTCTCCAATGCATGAAAGTGAAAAGTGAAAGTGAAGTCGCTCAGTCGTGTCTGACTCTTAGCGACCCCATGGACTGCAGCCCACCAGGCTCCTCCATCCATGGGATTTTCCAGGCAAGTTGTAGTAAATAGGAAAAGTCTCCTAAGTAGTTTTAAATAAGTATCTTTTAAGATTTTTTTAAGAGCCTGTAGTACCCCTCAAAGTTGAATGCTAGAAATTATATGACTTGTTATTTGGAGATGTTTTAAGGAAGCTATAATGTGAGAAATATGGAAGTATTTTTACCAGTGGGGCCCCAAACCCCTACCTTCCCCTCATTTATTTTCTTGTCCCTTCTCCCATTCCCTTGTTTTAAGAGCACTTGCATTCCAGTTACGGTGAAAGACAGGAGCCCTGTGTTTACATAAGAAGACCTGAATTTAAGATCCAGGTCTGCTATTATTCCATGATGGGCAACCTTGAGAAAATAAACTTTGACTCTGTAAAACTATTAGTATAATTCTTGAATCTATTTGTGGCAAGGTTAATTTTTTGTTTCCATCAAAACCTTAAAAGGAACGCCAATCCCATCTATTGTTTTTGTTTTTGTTTTTGTTTTTGTTTTTTTTATAGTGAAAACTTTTATATTTGGAGATTTGGCAATGTGTGACAAAGGCCTGACAGTTTCTCCATCTCAGGCGGAGCATAGACAGAGAGGCGCAATAAAAGTAGAACTAGGAGGTTATACACATGAAACTTATATGTTTTAAACCAATGTTGCTTTAGTAAAACAAAAATAGTAACAAAGCAGCAACGGAAATCAAATGTCCATAAGGATGCAGAGAAACAAATCTTTGTGTTTGTCATGAGAATGTAAGATAGGATTCAGAAATTCTATTTCTGGTTATCAGATCAGATCAGATCAGTCGCTCAGTCGTGTCCGACTCTTTGCAACCCCATGAATCGCAGCACGCCAGGCCTCCCTGTCCATCACCAACTCCCGGAGTTCACTCAGACTCACGTCCATCGAGTCAGTAATGCCATCCAGCCATCTCATCCTCTGTCGTCCCCTTCTCCTCCTGCCCCCAATCCCCCCAGCATCAGAGTCTTTTCCAATGAGTTAACTCTTCGCATGAGGTGGCCAAAGTACTGGAGTTTCAGCTTTAGCATCATTCCTTCCAAAGAAATCCCACGGCTGATCTCCTTCAGAATGGACTGGTTGGATCTCCTTTCTAGTTATATACCCAAATAAATCAAAGACAGAGATTCAGCTACTTGCACAGCAATGTTCATAGCAGCATTATTCACAATAGCCCCAAAGTTGGGGAAAACCCCAAATGTCCATTAACAAATGAATAATTAAACAAAATGTGATAAGCACATACAATGGAAAAATAACCCATCTTAAAAAGGAAGAAAATTCTGACACATGTTACAACATGGATGAACTTTGAAAGAATTAAGCTAAATGAAATAAGCAAGTCAGAAAGGGACAGTTATTGTATAATACTGCTTACATGAGGTACGTGCAATAGGCAAACTCATAGAGACGGAGTGTGTGATAGAGGACGCCAGGGGCTGGGAAGAGAGGCGGTGAGAAGTTATCATTTAAAGAGTAGAGGATTTGTTTGGTAGATCAGCTGGTAAAGAATCTGTCTGCAATACAGGGCCCCAGTTTGATTCCTGGGTCGGGAAGATCCACTGGAAAAGAGATAGGCTACCCACTGCAGTATTCTGGCCTGGAGAATTCCATGGACTGTATAATTCACAGTGTCACAAAGAGTTGGATGGACATGACTGAGCGAATTTCACTTTGTTTGGCACAATGAATAAGTTTTGGAAATGAATATTGCTGGTGGATGTATAACATTGGTAATCTATTCAGTACCAATAAATAGTACACTTAAAATAGTTTTGTTTTTTTGTTTTTCTCAATTGTGAATTGACTTCTCTAAAGATACTGAAAAGCCAAAAGACAGACTAGATGCCATTTGCCTTGCCTCTGAACATGCATAATTTAGGGACCAAATATGAGGACCTCTACAGGAAAAATCAAAGGCATGTCAACTTTGCTTGAAGGGAAGACCCATGCAAACTCCACTTGAATCTACCTTGAAATGCTTATGTGGTAGGTTGGCTTCACAGAAGCTATCCAAATACCTAGAGTTGAGGGAGTATCTGGGAAATACAGCTTTAGCTCTCCAGCCTGTAAGCACCCCCCTTTTAAACAGAGGATTGCACTGATGTTCAGTGAGTCTGTCTGCCACGTATTTCAAAGAAGGCTTGAAGATAAAAATGGTATTTAAAGAAACTGTTGTGGATATCAATAAAAGGCAACATATGCATTCAAAAAGAAGCAAGCAAGTAGTAAAGAAAAAGATGGCCAAGGACAGCAATTAGGAGAATATCAGCATTTCAAAAGTACAGAGAGAGGAAGGTGAAAGACTGAGATAAATGTAAAGAAACTGGAGGGAGGAGGAAAAGAAAAAAAAAAAAAAAGCAGTTAATGCCTTGTGTGTCAAAAGAAGAGACATTTTCAAGAAGAGAATTTTCAAGATGTATGCTGCATCTTAAAAGAATCACTGTATGTGTCTATTAGCATGCTATTAGTGACCTTTGCTAGAAGAGATTCATTAAAGAGGTGAAAGCAGAAAGCAGACAGCAGGAGGTTAAAGAGTAAATTAGAGACGATGATGTACAGACAGCTTAATTCCAGAAAGGAGAGAGATAAAGCGATAGATGTAGGAGAGAAGATAAAAAAGAGACAAGGTCTTTCATGAGTGAAGAAAGACTTGGCCATATGCTTCTCTGCATATGTGAAAGATGTGGATAAGAGAAAAAATTGAAACATTTTTCCAGGTTAACAATAGAATAAATGAAGAAGTCAGATCCTAAAGGCAAGAGAGAATGATCAAGAATTCCGAAAATGAATCACTTCTTCCTCTAAAACTAAAACCAAAAAAAAAAAAAAAAAGATTCACGTGAATACGGATTTACCGAGGTTTGAGAATAGGAATGTAATATTGAGGGATTTATCATAACATATTCAGCTAACTGCTAAGGGACAGAGCGTTTACTTAAGTGACTTGAGTGTATGCTCACACTGGAATAATCCTAATGAAAAGGAGAAGAGACCCAGAAACATGTAAAGATATTAGCATGGAGCAAAGTGGCCCAGAAAACTGAAGATGGTGAACACGGACCTCTGGTTACCTGGTCTTCATTATGATATGACTTATTCCATGTGCTATAGTGCAGATTGTCAAAACGACCCAAAATTGAGTTAGTGGAGTAATTGTAAAGAAGGTCAAGAGAGTGAGAAAGTGAAGATGTTGGCAGAAAAGCTTTCATTATTTTTATTTTAATGCAGGATTTCTTGAGAGAATAATACATGTTAGACATGATGCTGAGTATTTTAAAGTTATTATTTCATTTAATCTTGAGTAATATTATTATTCGCATTTAGCAGTAGAGAGAACTGACTTTATTGGATTTTAGAAAGGTGCATTTGTTAGGATGTCATTTTAGCTACTGTAAATGAGTCATCAAGCTAAAAGGAAAAAGGGTCATTTTTCTCTCTGATATAAGATGGTTGAGAAGTTCTCCACAAATTTTCCAAGAGACCAGCTTCCTTCTACCTTGTTACTCTGCCATCTTCAAAATATGGTGTCGGACTCAGGGTGCAAGACGGTTGCTCCTGCTCTCAACATCTTGATCTCATTCCATTTAGCAGGAAGTCGAGAACACAGCTATACGGTTATCCCTGCTGCTGCTGCTGCTAAGTCACCTCAGTCGTGTCTGACTCTGTGTGACCCCATAGATGGCAGCCCACCAGGCTCCGCCATCCCTGGGATTCTCCAGGCAAGAAGACTGGAAAAAAGAAAAGCTGGAAAAGTCTAGTCTAGTTGGGTAGCCCAACTAAAACTGAGGAATTCTATCACTAAAAACAGAAAGTTAGCAAGTGGTTTGTACAGGAAAGTATGACTGAAAACATTTTTGAGGAAATGTAGGTTAGAATAAAATACTGAACATTTTTCACTTCCTTCCTAATTCCTGTGATTTTATAGAACTTACCAGAGAAGGAACTGGCACCCCACTCCAGTACTCTTGCCTGGAAAATCCCATGGACGGAGGAGCCTGGTGGGCTGCAGTCTATGGGGTCGAGAAGAGTCGGACACGACTGAGCGACTTCACTTTCACTTTTCACTTTCCTGCATTGGAGAAGGAAATGGCAACCCACTCCAGTGTTCTTGCCTGGAGAATCCCAGGGACGGGAATCCTGGTGGGCTGCCATTTATGGGGTCACACAGAGTCCGACACGACTGAAGCGACTTAGCAGCAGCAGTATAGAACTTACAATAGCATCAGTGCCTCTTAAATTTTTTGAGGATGGGGTAACATCCGCAGAATAAAGAAACTGACTGAGCCCCAAGTTTATGCCACAACCAGTTGTGTAAGGCCCTTAGTCCTCTATTGAATATTTTTACTTTTTTTTTTTTTTTGGTAAATTGCAGTTAATATAAGCCAAAAATATTAAAAGGTCACCCACTTTTCCAACTTCGTTGTAAATATTTTCTACATTCCCCCATTCTCTTTCTTCCTACCCTACCCAGTGAGAGAGTGAGCGGAGAGAGAAGGAGAGAGAGGGAAAGGAAAGACAGCCAGGGACTATCGTTGGCTTTGTCTCTGCTTGGGCAGACAGTGGGAAGTCCCCGACTTTCAGCTGGTTCGTATCCCAGAGCCATCCCACTTTCCTCAAGAAAATTTCTAGCACCCAATATTCTTACAGCCAGGAAGCTGTTCTGGATATCTTTAGGACCACATTTATTTTATTTCCAGTGTCGTCTTCAACCCCAGCTGATCGCTGTTATGCAGACAGCCTGGCCTGTTTTCACGTTCCTTGTCCCTCATCCCTTACAAACTCCTCTGCATCCATCCATCATCTATTTCTTTAATCAGCTCTACGTGCATGTATCTAGACAGTCTATCTGTGTCTTTTGGATCCTGGAGGGCCGAAGGAATGGAGACTTTTCTCACTAGTATCACTAGGAGAGGGAATATTACCTTTCCTTCCACTGGCATTGTTTCCGTTACTTCACAGAAGCTTTCCATTTCATTTAAGATTAAAGAATGAGCATTGAAAACTAAGTCTGTGATAATAGATTTGCTTCATCTTTATCACTTTTCCTTTCTATTATCTGACAGATTGCACCTATACCAGATAAAGTATATAAACATTCTATATTATGTAACTTTGATGGTCAGTGATAACTTAATAGAGCAAGTCATTCCTTTTTTTCTCCTTCTAATGCTCATCAGGGAAGAATACTGCCTCTCCCCAACCTAACATTGCTGATGTCCAGGATCTGCCTGCCTGCCCGATGGCACATTAAATTATGCTCTGCCGGGTCTGGATTTGCTATAAACTCTCTGACACTTCTCCTCATAGCATGACCGCATACCCACTTAGATAATAGTTTTTATCTAATTGAGAAGGAGAACTAGATGTTCAAAAAAAATCACAATCCTAAAAAGAATTTTAATTCAACCAGAAGGTACCTGTGTTCATATAATTCAAAACATCAGTGAAAAGACTTGGTACCCAGCAGAACCTCTCGTTAAGGGGAGTTTCAAAGCCTGAAAAGTCAGTGCCTGTCATATCATTTCTCTTTAAACATGAACTCCTGACAAATCTTGTTTGTTCAGTCTCTTAAGGTATACATGAAGTATAATGAAATAATAAAATTAGCAGTAGCAACATTGGTAAGTAATACATATAGTATTTCTACCTGTCAGACACTTCACATATTATGAGTCTCCTACTGTAAATATGAGGAAACTGAGACACAGAAAAATTAAGTAACTAGCTAAGGTTATGCTTATACGGCTAGTGGTGGAGCGATAAATCAAAATCAAAATTTGACTCCAGAGTTTGTACTGTTAACCACTGTGCTGTAGAGATGCACAAGGATAGATATTTTTAACATATTAATCATCTTCCCTTTGTGATTAGCTACCTGTTAAGAAAAATGTGGTCAGATAGATGAAGAAAGCGATTTGGGATGATCATCCATTCTGTGTAGACGGCAAGGAAGACAGGCAGGAGTGCAAAGCCAGTCACCACGAGGGAAACCGAGCCCTCACCTTAGTATTCAACACCATCTGTCTCCCGATAAATTGCTGACCACTTTTAAGCATATTGACTATATAAATACTGTATTTTTAAAATAATTTTCAACACATGCATTTTATAATGATAATAAAATTCCTCATATTTATGGTGCTCTTGTTAGGTCAATTATGTTTCTGTTGCTTGCAACACCTTCCAGCTTAGCTCAGGCTGTAAAGTTCTCCAGTGTGCTATTCACAGATTCTTTTTAAATCACTAATAAATGATAAATGTTAAAAATGATCAGCCCTGACGCCACCTCCTGTGGCACCCCCTAAACACCTCTTACAGTTGCATTTCATTGCCACTTTATCCCTATGCTTTATTTATGGTTTTGGAGCTACTTTTGAATCCATATGACTATTTTCACATCAACTCTAAATTTGAATCAACTTAGCAAATAACACTTTTAAAGTGTGTCATCAAGTTTTCCTATAATCAAAACATTGAACATCTTTTGGATTTACTTTAGCCAATATGTATTGGTATATCTTTTTTTAATTTATTTATTTTAATTGGAGGCTACTTACTTTACAATATTGTGGTGGTTTTTAAATTAGAAAAAAAAGACATGAAAAATGTTCAGCCACTCATTCATAATATTTACTGAGTTCCAACCATTTATGTTGAAGCATGGAGCTAAGGGCTAGGAAAAAACAATATTGTTATGGTAATATAAAAAATATTGTAATATTTTATACTTGTGTTCAACTATTAGGGTAATATATCCCCCAAATTATGACTACCACACACTTAAAATTGGTCACATAAAACAGACAGGAAATAAATAGACTCAACAGCAACAGTATAAAGTGGGAAAAACAGCTGCTCATAGAGTATTTGACACCTAAAATATTAACAACATAAAAAAGGCTGGAATAGCAAAAATACGTGAATTATATGTGATCAAAGTGAACATGATGATAAAAACACGGTAGCAATTTTAGCTACCTTAAACATCAACTACAGTTTCCATATAACCTTTTTCATGTATATCGTAGTTACCAATTCATATGGGATGTGCACGTCAATACTTTTTAAGACTAAATTCTTATTTCAGCATGGCTTTCGCGGGCCCCCATTTCCTTTCTTTTTTACTATTGGTTTCATTAAAACAAAGTTTTTGAAGATATTTGGGGAATTACAGCACTTTGCATAGATGATAAAAAAAAGGGGGATAATTAGTTGGAAACAAACATATTTAAATCTCAATCCCAACAAAACTCCCATCCATTAAAAGCATTATGATACTGACACTAAATAAGGATATGTACACTTCTAGCTGTTCATAAAGGCGTTTGTATAATTTTAGAGGCCAAAAGCCAATATGCTAGCTAATCGTGGAAGTTAAAGCTCAGAATCAATCCCATTATTTAATACTTTCATAATAGCCTGTATTCTCCTTTGCAAAGCATACCACTACCATAATGAACATTATCTGTTACATTATTCCCTTAGTATCTTCTAGCCTTAAGGAAAGCATAAGCTATTTCAGTGCTGCCCCAGTTGTCTAGGAAACCCAGGATCTGAATAGGCCACAAAAATGGAAAATGACCCCCAAGGACACAGACCCTCTTTATAACATGGAAAAAAAGTAAGACTTCTCCTTACTTCTGTTAAGTATTTGTCCAGAGGCTGAAACCCTCACATATAACACCAGGGAAATATCGGTAAGAAAGATCAACACTGCTCACACCACGCAGGAGGAATGTCCAAACCTTACTTGCCAGGTTCAGGCAGAGGCTTTGGCAGCTGCTTTTCAGTCCAGTCTGTAGATTCAGAGGGTCAGGCAGAGGGTGGAGAAGGTGCCCCCTCAACTCACAGAGTCACAGTGGAAACAGTGCCACTTAGCAATAAAGAATTAGAGCTCAGTGTATTTGCCTGCTCTCAGTTAAAGATAGAAAATGGTATCTGATCAAGTAAACAGCATTCAGATTCTGTCTGGTTGCAAATACCCAGCCTTCAGAGTTTTCTTTTTTATTGCAGGGTGAGAAAAGAAGAAACGAAAGCATTGGGGAAAAAAAGAAATCTCAAAGTTTCATTTTTTTACATTGAGATATAGTTGATTTACAATTTTGTGTTGGTTTCAGGTGTACAACCAAGCGATTTGATTTTATATATATATATATATATATATATATATATATATGTCTTAGATTGCTTTCCCTTATATGTTATTACAAGATATTGAATATAGTTCTCTGTGTTATACAACAGGTCCCTCTTGCACTTCTATTTTGTATACAGCAATGTGCGTCTGTTAATCCCAAACTTCTAATCTACCCCTCCCCACTGCTCTTTGTTAATCCGCAGTTTGTTTTCTGTATCTGTGAGTCTGTTTCCATTTTATAATAAGTTTACTGGCATCACTATTTTTAGACTCACATGTAAGTGGTATCCTATGATACTGGTTTTTCTCTGATTTACATATTGTGATAATTTTTAAGTCCGTCCACGTTCCTGCAAAAGGTGTTATTTCCTTTGTGTGGCTGAGCAGAGACCCTGAGTGTGTGTGTGTGTGTCTGTGTGCTCCACATCTTCCTTATCCACTCATTTGTTATAGACATCTAGGCTGCTCCCGTCTTGGCCATTGTAAACAGTGCTGCTATGAACAGTGGGGTGCACATATCTTTTCAAATTAGAGTTTCTGTCTTTTCCGGATATATACCCAAGAGTGGGATTGCTATATCATATTGTAATTCTCTTTTCAGTTTTTCTCTCTTAATTTCTTAAAAAGTTACTTAGCTATTCACACAGTAATAATCCAAATTTTAATAAATAGGATAGGATTGTGAAGTCAACAGTAAAAAGAAATTGGTTGAAAAATTAATATGTTTTATCATATATAATAGGCAAATGTTTAAAATTCTGGTTAAAAGTATAATAAAATAAAAAAATGCTAAAACAATTATGGACTGGGGAAAATAATTATAACAAAAATAATTATAGTATGTATGTAGTATTACTGAAAAAATGAAAAAAAAATTGTATAAACTATGAAATATAAATAGTGAAAATGATATAAAAGTATTTAACTCCAATATAAGCCATAATAAGTTAGCATGTTTTTATCTGTTAAACCCACACTAGTGGTAATTCTGAGTGATGGTCCCTCATATTCTGATGCAGGAGAGTTTCTTAAAACATTTCTGGAGAGCAATTTGAGGTTGTATATCACAAAATCCTTCTAAAATGATGAGATATCACAGTCTGACCCAATAGTTTCTAAATATAGCAGTGTCTGATACATAGGATGAATGCACTAATAAATGAATTTTTAACCTGAATTTTTCAGTGATCCAATTCACTACAATAAAACCTCCCCAAACCATTAATTAAGCACTTACCTATTCATAATCTGCCACTTCACTAAGAAATTCATTTCGATATTTGGCAAAACTGATACAATATTATAAAGTTTAAAAATAAAATAAAATTAAAAAAATAAAAATAAAAAACAGCTTTACTGAGGTGTAATTTACATACTATAAAATTTAAAAAAAAGAAACTAAATAATTATCAATAGCAATGAATTACCTGGCTGCTATGAGTAAAAATTTATCCAAATTTCATAATAATATACTTACATGACATCGCTACCAAATTGTTATTTTGGAAATGGACTTTCAACTTTATTTACTGAAAATGGAGTAGAATCTTTAGAGGTGACACTTAATTTTAAATGTCCATTTTGTTTCACATGTTCTGACTCTAGAAAATTAATTCACTGTTAAGTGGCATTCTTTCTCAGGGGGAAGAGGTGATAGTATTTTAAGAAACATAGTCTTTCAGTTTATGCCCACAGAAATGTTGTGTTCAAGTTCAGTCTTTCAGAGAGCAGGTGTCATGGTTTAACTTGTATTATAGTAAGAAGTTTAGTTAAGAATGACAATTATTTGATGATTAATTTTATTATACTAATTATAAGTTCAAATTCCTATTAGAAATCTTTCCCTATTATACATGCTTTAGGGGAAATTTTTTGTGAATATGGTTGAATGTTACTTCAATGTTATTCAATGAATTGAATAATGTTACTTCTTGTGAGCCATGCCATACAGAAGATTCTTTGCCATACAGCTTCAAAATAAGTTCCCCTTAAGTTCATGAGAAACCCTAACTTCACCTTTCTGGAAGAAATCATTATAGAAATTAAAAAGTTAAACGGATGCTAAAAAGCATGAATGAAGACATTTGGTTAATTTGAGCAGATAATGAATTTTTAATAAGAAATGTTTTGCCTACCCATTATACAAAGTCTTACCTTATCGAAGTTTCTTTGATTAAATGGCAGCCCATAGTATTCAAATTGGTTTCTGGGCAGTTTCATTATCATTCCTTAGAACATTAGGGGATGTATTAGATGTATAATTCTTTGACCTTTTGAGTAACATATTGAATTCTACAATGAAACACAGTATAAGCAGAAATAATTTTCTTTCATATTATTTAAATTATATTGCATTTCATTTTTCTCCTTTTATCCTGATGAATCCTTAGGAAAAAAAGATGAACATGCTGTGTACAAAAGTCATGTCAAAAGCATTTCTCTTGAAGATAGAATACTTAGAAGTAAATCTTTAAATATCAGGCCTCAAGAGAGACAGTAACTACATATATGTGGCCAAAGAGATAAAAGGATGTGTGTTGGATGTTTAGACCACTGCTTCTCCAACTTCTCCCATGGGAAACACCCGGACTCTTGCTTAAAATCTGATTTAGTGAAGTCTCAGGTAGGATCCAAAAGGTTCCTCTTCCAACAAGCTCCCAGGTAATGCTAATGCTCTGAATCAACAGATCATATTTTGAGAATGACCATTTTCACTCACCCATTTACTAAATTTCAGCTACGTATAAACAGTCTTCAGACAACACAATAAGCAAAGCTCTCATCAGCGTCCTTGTAAGGCAGAGATGGTTTCCAGATCAGTGCAAAGGTTTTCCCAAGTCCCTGTCGATCCTGGAGAAGCTCGCTTTGAATCTTGCTGCAGGTTGTTTTGTTTGTTTGTTTGTTTGTTTAGCACATTACAGCTCAGAAAGTCTCTCTTCCAGACTCAATGCATGAACACTGCCACCGAAGTCACTGTTAACAAGCACATATTCATTTTGATATTTGGCAAAACTAATACAATTATGTAAAGTTTAAAAATAAAATGAAATTAAAAAAAAAAAAAAAACAAGCACATATTCAGTGATCCCTGTGTATGGGAAATAATAACCAGAACACAAGCAGAAAAAGAAGCTGAGGAAAGCTCTGCTCTTGGGTGCCTAATCCAGTTGCAGACATAGGACATACACAAAGGCAACAGCTGTAAATGTGAGACCATCGGCTCAAGAGGCATAGAGTACTTGAGGGTCAAGAACAGAATGATACCTGGGGGAAGATGAAGCTAATAAGGAAGAGTAAAAAGGAAGCGACTGGATTAGATCTTAAAGAAAGAGTGAAACTTGCTGAAAAAATGCATCACTTTCCAAACACGTGTCTCCTTATAATGTATGTGTACTATTGTATTCTGAAAAATTTTGCACAATTTTGCAAAGAGATGCACCTTCTCAAAAGGTCCTATGGTAAGTATGGTATTAAATATGGTATTCATTCACTAACAGGGCAGCTGTAAAAGGAGAGGTAAACTAGACTTTTTATTCAACTGGCACTTTAAAAATTATCAGACCTTTTCACTGGGCCAAAAATGAGTCTCCTTGGAGCATATTGGTTGCTAAGTTGCTCCAGTCGTGTCCGACTCTGTGCGACTCTGTGGACCGTAGCTCACCAGGCTCCTCTGTCCATGGGATTCTCCAGGCAAGAACACTGGAGTGGGCTGCCATGCCATCCTCCAGGGGATCTTCCCCACTCAGGGATTGAACCTGCGTCTCTTACATCTCCCACATTGGCAGGCAGCTTCTTTACCACTGGGGCCACCTGGGAAGCCCCTGGAGCATGTTAGCCTTGCCTTTACAAGGGAAATGCAGACACAGAGATGGCGGCCTGTCAGTATGCAGAAGGAGCCCAGATCCTTTAGGGGGAGGAGGAACCAACGGTGAAAGAGACCAGGACGTGAACCAGCGCAACCTGATAGGAGTTTCCTGGCAGAAAAAGACCCTAAAATACAAAGATCAAAATCTACTCAGAAAACGTGGAATTGGGTCTGGAAACCTGGGCGCCTCAGGCTACAGAGTAGCTTCCTTGTGTGGCTACTGATGGAATTTTTATAGACCTAAACACTCTGGGATAATGGTTTAGCTTGAAGGACAAATGGCTTCATTTAGGAAGATGAAATAATAATAGAAGCTATAATCCTGGCATCAGAGTGAGGTACCACTGTGCCCTGAGCAGCGGCAGAGGGAAGCCATTGTCCCCAGCTCTCTACGTGACCATTCTCCACTCATTCTGTGTCAGAAACACAGCCTTTGTAGTTGCTCGTGTTCTTACCGTACCGACTTTTAAAAGCAATGTTTTACCCACCCACTTCCAATTAAATATGTTCCTGAAGTTTTTGAACAAATCAGAAGTTCAGGGGAAGTCATTAAAATGAAGATAATTGGACTTCCTGCTAGCATGTCATGTATAATTAATTAGAAAAATTACAAGGATAACACAGTTAAATAAGTTTATAGAAATTACAGTTCATTCATCCACAAACACATAGAGTGACAGGCTCAGTGCTAAGTACAAAGATGAAGAGGAGAATAAGAGAAACAAAGGCCCTATTTGGACAGAGTTTGCTGTTGCGAGAACCAGTCTATAAGGCTGATCCCAGAAGAGCTCCAGAGACCTTATGGCCACCTGGGCTGAGATGCTCTTGGATTAAAGCAAACGTGTTCACCTCCTATTAACATTTAGAACAGTGGAACCCTCAAGCTCTCTATGAGCTTTCTCAATTTAGAGTGTTAGTCGATCAGACACGTCTGACCCTTTGCGATGCGTGGACGGTAGCCCACAAGGCTCCTCTGTCCTTGAGATTTCCCAGGCAAGAATACTGGAGTGGGTTGCCATTCCTCCTCCAGGGGATCTTCCCCATCCAGGGACTGAACCCACGTCTCCTATGTCTCCTGCATTGCAGGTGGATTCTTTACTCACTGAGCCAACTGGGAAGCCACAGTTTAGAGCAGATTCTACTAATCTCGAAAAGGTGGTATCCCATAAAGGAGAGCATAGACCCGCAGTCACTACAAGAGAAGCGAAGGAAGAGGAGTTAAGGTAGACACATGGCAAGCAGTCTTGCAACTGCATGAAATACGTATATAATACAAATATATATAAATGATCCATTTTTAAAGAATCAAGCAAAATCAGCATAATTGTCATTATGAAAACACCAGAGGACAAAGAGCACATTGAGAGACCAGTTGGCCTTAGAGCGTTTTTAACCCTGAGATAAACGATGCATATTAAACTCTTTCACATTTGCTTTTTTTCATTCTGTGGCTGCTGCCACCACATATCAAATGATTAGTGAACTCAAAGGCAGGTTTCAAAGACATGAAATATTGGCCACGAAAGCACTTAATGACTGGCAGATGCTCAAAACTAATAGCACACGTCAAGTTACAATTTAACAAGTTTAAAGCTAAATAAGCACAAATTATCTTCTGGGGGTGGTGTGTCTAAAAACAATTTAAGACATTCAATTTTTCATTTTCGGTGTCTGGTTTATATTTTAAAAAGCATATCAAGTAGCAGCTGATAAGGAGACATGATATGTACTTTGGGTAAAATATTTGTTACATGCCAAGGTTCTACTCACTCTAAGTGACTTTCATAAAGGTATGTGCTGACAGCTGGATATTTATTTTACTATATTCAAACGCAAGATTTTTTCATGCAAGCTAAATACCATAAACCATTCTCCAAAGAATCTAATATATAATCCAAGGAAAGTGGTGGCAGTGGGAATGGAGGGGTGGGGAAAAATGGAAGAGAAGAAAAGAACATTTATTTAACTCCAAGCTAGGAAAACCACGGTGAAATTCACAGACTCCTATGCTTATTAGCAAGTTACATGAAATGTCACTTATCAGCAACCTTAATAATCAGACCAGCTATGATAAGAATTCGTTTCCATTGCCAGTAATCCCAACCAACATACTATCTCCTTTCATTAAGTGACACATTCTAATCATCACCTCAGAGAAGACTTGCAGAACATAGATACAAGGCTAAGCATCTCCTCCTGGACTCCAAGATACTTTGTTTACACTGAGAGTGAACTCAGTGTCAGTACACTGTTATTGCTTATTGACTTTGAATCTTGCACATTCCACACAGATACAATGGTCAGCAGTGAGCAATCCAGCTGACGGATCATGAACTCAGTTTTTGAAGATTAGCTCTAATTTACGTTGTTGGACTGGTTCCAAATTGGGAAAGGAGTACGTCAAGGCTGTATATTGTCACCCTGCTTATTTAACTTCTATGCAGAGTACATCATGAGAAACGCTCGGCTGGATGAAGCACAAGCTGGAATCAAGACTGCCAGGAGAAATATCAGTAACCTCAGATATGCAGATGACACCACCCTTATGGCAGAAAGCAAAGAGCCTCTTGATGAAAATTAAAGGATGAGAGTAAAAAAGATGGCTTAAAACAATGTTCCCAAAAATTAAGATCATGGCATCTGGTCCCAAGACTTCATGACAAATAGATGGGGAAAAATGAAAACAGTGAGAGACTTTATTTTCTTGGGCTCCAAAATCATTGTGACTGGTGACTACAGCCATGAAATTAAAAGATCCTTGCTCTTTGGAAGAAAAGCTATGACAAACATAGACAGCATATTAAAAAGCAGAGATATTACTTTGCCAACAAAGGTCCATCTAGTCAAAGTGGTTTTTCCAGTAGTCCTGTATGGATGTGAGAGTTAGACCATAAAGAAAGCTGAGCACTGAAGAATTGATGCTTTTGATTTGTGGTATTGGAGAAGACTCTTGAGAGTCCCTTGGACTCTTAGGAGATCAAACCAGTTAATTCCAAAGGAAATCAATCCTGAATATTCGGTGGAAGGACTGAAGCTGAAACTCCAATGTTTTGTCCACCTGATGTAAAGAACTGACTCATTTGAAAAAACCCTGATGCTGGAAAGATTGAAGGCAGGAGAAGGGGACAACAGACGAAGAGATGGTTGGATGATATCACCAATTCAATGAACATGAGTTAGAGCAAGCTTTAGGAGTTGGTGAAGGACAGGGAAGCCTGGCGTGCTGCAGTCCATGGGGTCTGAAAGATTTGGACATGACAGGGCATCTGAATAATAGCAATGTTGTCCTGGGCAAAGCTATTGTCATTGGTATTTCCATCTTTGGGGTCCCATTTGCCCCCTTTGACACAAACAAGCCTAGTTCATCGAGTACTGTAAGTTGCCTATAGTACTCAGGCCTTCTACAATAGCCAAGAGAAGAAGGTGTGTATTGGTTAAGAGCATATACTTTTCAGCTGAACTTCACTGTGTTCAAATCCTGGCTAAGTGATCTTGTGTGACATTTAGTAGGTCAGTTAATGTGTGCATGCCTCAATAGCTCAGTTGGAAGAAAAGGAATAACTGTATCTCACAGGGCTGAAATGTGGGTTAAATGGGATGAAACATGTGAAGCATTTAGCACAGTGCTTGGTACAGAGTAAATACCCGAAAAATGGTAACAACCTTTATTACACCATGTTCTAAGCAGACTGATGCCTCTAACAAAGTTTTAATTTTTTTACAGTCCCTTAACTTTCATTCTAGCCTAAGTTTTATGCTACTTTCCCCCAATTCTGTTCTCTGTTGACAAGGAAAAAAAAATTTTTTTTTGCCTGATGATCAGAAAGAATGTCAAACTGTTTTGGTAGGCAGTTTAGCAGTTGGAATCAAAATACTTTACAATGTACATAACTTTGGATTCAGCAAGTTCATTGCTTGGAAATAAGCGCGGGGATCTATAAAGATTTTCTGTGGGAATGCTTGTTTAAACACACTTATAACAGTAAACCTCTAGAAACAACTAAATGTCCAGCAGTGCGTGCTACTTCAAATGAAAATGAAACACACAATGGCATAATCAGTGGCCACTACAATGATATAAAGAAGAATTATAAAGTGACATGGAAAGGTGATCAGTAAATAAACAGCAAAATGGGACAACCGTGATTCCAATATTTTAAATAAGATAATAGGATGTGCACAAATATATCGAGCACAGAACAGGATTTATCTGGTTAAAGGCTTTTGGGAAGTTCTGTGTAAAACGAGCATGTATTAATACTTGGGTTTCCCTGGTGGCTCAGTGATAAAGAATCTGCCTGCAATGCAGGGATTGCAAGAGAAGCAGGTTCAATCCCTGGTCGGGAAGATCCCCTGCAGGAGGGCACGGCAACCCACTCCATTGCCTGGAGAATTCCATGGACAGAGGAGCCTGGCGGACGACGGATCACGGAGTCGCAAGGAGTCAGACATGACTGAAGCGACTTAGTACATATACACAGTGAATTTTTAAAGTTGCAAGTTCTCCAGAAAGTCCTTGCCAAGCGTGAACCTAGCAGAGGTGTTATCAGGCCACTGAAAGAAAGATACTGTTTCATTTTGCTGCCCAAACTATATCACCCCAAATCTTCAGCAGCAGTTCCCAATCTAGCTCATCACTAGATGAATCCGGTTGTCACCTAAAGTTAGATGAATCCTATCTGTATAAAATAGATATTCTGGCAAACTTAACAAATGTCTTCAGTTCAATTCAGCTCAGTCGCACAGTCGTGTCAGACTCTGCGACCCCATGGACTGAAGCATGCCAGGCTTCCCTGTCCACTCATGAAAAAACTTGCTGTATATCTTTAACTTCACACATTTATTCTAACCACTATCTTAAACTCATTTGTATTTAAATACTCCTGTTATATTATTTAATCCAAGTTTAATGTTACCATACAGAGAATTTTTTGAGAAATCTAATGCAGCCAAGTTATAAAGCATATGAATGACCATAATAGTTGCCCACTCTGGAGGGTTTCATATAATATCAAACACTGTCTTTCATCTCACCTTACCTTTTCACTGGGATATCTCTAATTGCGGCAAAGTTCCATGGGGGAAGAGAAGGATGAAGGCTTTGAAGGTCGTCACCACTTTAAAATGTCAGTATCTCATGTACACACACACACACCCCATCAATAAGTGTATGAATATTCAACCAAGCTTAAAATCCTTCACAATGAGAACTTCCTTAGTGTTCCATTTGAAATTAACTTTGTTTCAAAATACTTTTTGAAATGTGTTTCATTTCTTAGCTTTGCTTTCTTACACTAGCCCTACTTGGTTAATGTGCTAAATGTATGGTCAGTTTACCCATGGCATAAATCCATCACAAGGCAGCCTGAATAATAAAGTTAGCGAATGCAGAATCATTATTTTTGAAGGCAGATCTCTTAGGGCTCTGCAGGCTCTATTTCGAAGTTTGGATTTTTTTTTTCTAAGTGTGATATGAATCCATTGCAGACTGTGGGGTTAAATTAGATCATGTGTTCAAGGTATCTATCTTGCCTCATGCTAAAATGCCAAAAGTCTACAGTCTTAATTACATGCTTAATACTCGATATAAAGAGATTTACATATTAACCTGACTCCAGTCTGGCCAGAAGATAATTACTGCAGGTCATCTGAACCAAGAACCTCCAGACCCAAGAGAAAGTCCTTGGTGGCCTCTGAGCCACACAACACACAGCTAGAATGACCAGTTGCCTTCCTAACAGCAGTAAGACGTGGGGTAGTCATTTATCTGAAGATCCAGAGGTTGAGTTCAGGAAACCTGTCTATTTACGAAAGGTTTTTTCCCAATCCTAGTACAAGCAAAAGTAAATTCCATAATATGAACGTCTGCTCCCTCAACATGAAGAGCTCCACAGGATCAAATAAAAAGTGTTCTCTCTACTCAATTTTTTTTTTTTTTAAACACAAAGTACCTTGGGAATAGACCGGTGTTACTGCTACAGCAAAGTTAAATTGCATTCCCATTTAACAAAAATGTGCCTTATTAAAAAGCAAAAGAATGGCTATTTAGAGTTATGCCAGCTACTGATGAAAAAGAAATTGTGAGCCCAGGGCAATCTGAGCCTGCTGCACACCAAGTCTCCACTGAAGCAAACTCCTCTGAAAGAGCCCCAGGCCTTCTGGGCCGGTGACGCTCTGCATGTGAGCCACCAAGCCAAGGGCTGGAGCGGGGAGGGTGGTAGAATATGCCATGTGGGTAGTAGACACAGCCCCGTGTTTCCTCCAAAGCCAAACCTGTGAAACTCAGAAAGAAAAGGCAGCTCTGCATTGCAGTACTTAAAGTATACATACAGCGTTTTAATTTAAAAGTTATATGGAATTTGACCAGCATATACAGTAGAATCTGACGGCATTTCTCTCTAGAGGTTACAGAAGAGCGTGGCCTCGGGAACAGTCTGACAGCTAACACCTAGCCCTCTGTATAATATATGAACCAGGGTTCTGGATTACCAGTAGTTAGCAATGTCTAAATACAATCGATTCCTGTTAGTCTAAAGAATAAGCTCCAGTGTTAGAGAAATGTAAGCGTTAAAGCTATCCAAAGACAAGCATAATGTAATATACAGATGAGAAGTTAATGTAGATACTATAAGTATGGCATTCATCATATTAAGTCTAAAACACGGGTTTAAGATTAGCCCATATTTTATAATACCATTTTTAGAAAGTATATTTAATATAGACTGGAATGAAGGCAACTCTGCAAGGATACACATTAAACTGTTAACTGCTCTTTTCTGTTAAAAATGGTATATCTTAGTTTCTTCTTTTTTTTCTATTATGTGTGATTTTTGCAATGATATAATATGTCCACATATTTATATGATGTAGATAAAACCACAAACTTTTCCTAACAGGATAAAGACTAGCCTGAACCATCCAAGAATTTTGGAAACTGGAATTCCCAGAACAAAGAGATTCACAATAGACTGAAATGCTTAGTTGCAGCATGAAAACACCTTCAGAATCCGTTAAAGGCCATGCTGAATGCAGACACCTCCGCTTCTTATTCCTGTGCTGAGCCCAGCACTGGAGAGGGCTTGCTCGGGGGAGAGGAGTGTGCTGGACAGCATGCTCTTCTGACCATCTTTCGGGAAATGCTGTTCACTGACAATTCTGGAAACACGTGGCGTCTAAGCCCAGGCGAGAGATCTGGATCAAGGCCAGCGCATCCTTCTTCCCCTGATATCCGGGGAACTCTAAATTAATACTTGCTGAATGACTGGCTATTTAACCAAGATGTAATTGGAGAAACCTTAGACATTGCAACAGATGTACCTTTCCCGCAGGATGCCTTAGAGAGCTCTGTGATTTCACGGGCACCTGCTCATGCATGGCGCAGTCACGTGCTCTGCACCTGCGCTCAGGCTCCGCTCCGAGTGGCTCACGTCAGTCTGGTATCGGTGAGACACTGTAGTCACGGCGCGTCGTTTAGAACCCCACCTCTGAGTATTGCTTACCCACACAAGCTGCGTTAATCCAAAATTCTTGCGCGCATTGTTCGAACACACTTATTTCTCCCCAAAACAGATTTCTGTTGCAGTAGAGTGAGAAGCCCCCTTTCAAGATTTTCAGAAAGATACTGCAAATGTACAGCCGTATTATGGCATTACGATATACCTCTTAGAATACCAACTTTGCTATTTTTTACTTATACAAATTTCTTGCCCTATAAATATAAAAAATACAAAATTAATTTTAAAAATAAAGCAATATAGAAGTGTATAAAGAGTAAAATGTCCCCTCCTTTACCAAGGACTGCCATGACCCTACAAAGTGCCTTTGTGTGAATTTAAAATAGGCATCCCTTTTCTCAAGACAAAAAGCAAGCATTTAAATTAGTGCTTTTTCATACACCTTGAGCAGCACACATGTTTAGGTGATGCCCGTGTGGCGTTTGGACAGAGTGTCGGTGCCAACGTCCGTGCAGGTAAGGACGTGTGTGTGTGCTCTCCCAAGTATGTGAACACTCATACCAGGCTGGCTCTCCTCCACAACTCCAGCACGTGAGCAAAACACCCAGAATTTCCAGACACTGCGTCCTCCACGGATGCCTGTACACTCTCCTCTGAGTTAAACGTGTGTGCAGTCTTGCTGATGGCCGCATAGATACATATACGCATGGATACGCCCCTCACAACTTGAACAAATTCACGCATTCACACAGGGGGTATCCAGCCTTCTTGGTCTCCTCCCCCAATCCCGTTCACCAGAGATGACAGCACTCTACATGTGGCGAAAGTCATTTTTAATTTGGAAATTAATGAGAGAACCCATTAGAGACTCTCGTTTGTATATGTAAAGTTCCTCTGGGCCTACATTAAGGAAGGGTGTATTCTCTACTGCCATCTCTTTGAAAGTTTAAATGCCACGGTACAGTTTCAAGTGGCAGATGTTAATACAGCTTGTACTTTCCCAACTTACACTTGAAAGCACTCTTGCAAACTCAAGGGAAACTTTTCCATTCTATATTCAAATGGCAATAGGGATACTTTGTAATACATGTCTGTATCAAATTTGGTGTGAAAATGTGTTTTATGGAACTTGTGAAAACTCACATTTGAGGCATCTTTCTAAATAGGACCATGCAGAGCACATTTTATACCCACCAGGTTCTTAGACTTGATCTCTCTAAATGACAGCATATGGATTTCAGATCAAATTAAATAAAATGCTTAGGGTCTTCTTTTCATGCATTCTGAGATACTGTTTTCAATAGGAGTACAAGAGCTTAACACTGCATTTTTATATGAATACAACAATCTCTGTATGAATAAAACAGATAATAAATGTTTTGCTTTAACACTCTTTCCACTAAAATATCAGAACTAGTTTCAGATACATTTGACATATGTAAAGAATTACAGTGATACATTCTTTAAAATGTACCTCTCTATGTACTGAGTATGAAATCCAAGAATTTTTATTTATTTCTCTTTTGTTTTCTTGAAATAACCTAGCTATCATCAACAGAAAAAGTCTTTGTTAAAACTCTGCAGAAATATAATAAACAGCTGCTGCTGCTGCTAAGTCACTTCAGTCGTGTCCAACTCTGTGTGACCCATAGACGGCAGCCCACCAGGCTCCCCGTCCCTGGGATTTTCCAGGCAAGAACACTGGAGTGGGTTGCCATTTCCTTCTCCAATGCATGAGAGTGAAAAGTGCAAGTGAAGTCGTTCAGTCATGTCTGACCCTCAGCGACCCCATGGACTGCAGCCTTCCAGGCTCCTCCTTCCATGGGATTTTCCAGGCAAGAGTACTGGAGTGGGGTGCCATGCCTTTTCCGATAATAAACAGAAACACATGTGATTAATTTTAAAGAAAGAAAAAAAAATGGATTTTTTTTCTAGTCACTTGTTCGAGCCAGGATTGATCTTAGATCAAGTTCTGAAGGAGTCCTTTTTCACCCATGGCCTCCTCACTAACTCCCCACATCATCCTTTCCATGGTTTTCCTTCTCCCCTTCCTGTTCGCTGAACCCTTCGGCTCACCCTGCTTTGCTCAGACATTGCTCCCTCTTATTTCCTGAAGCTCTGATTTCCGCCAGCTAATCTGATAAACTAATGCAGATTGAGATAGCCCTAATGAGCCAAAATATATTACTGTTCCAGCAACATTTGATTATATTTATCAGTGGCTATGGTTATCACCCCCCCAAAAAAAAAAAAAAAAAGAGTAATGGTTGGAATTTGGAGTCTTCCAAAAGTCTATGAAGAGTGACTTAGGGTGAGGACTCTTCAGTTTACACTATGCAGACACATGCACAATTTATGCCATCTTCATGGCTGTATCTATATCTTCCAACTCAGCAAAGGCACTGCTACTTAAAAACCACAAGTGGTGATTGATCTCCAGACCAAAAGCGAGACTGGGGGACTCGGAGGCATTGGAAATAGGTCTGGCAGACACGACTAGGGAAAGAAGGCTCATTTTCACAGGTGGGCCTGCTGCTCCAACTTTGGCTAGTAACCGAAATAGATTGGACTCTTTTTCTGATTCCTATGTTAAATTCATAGAATTTGGCAACTCCAGTCTGAGTGCTGACGAAGCAATTTACTGAACCATGCCCCAGCAGCCTGGAAGCATGGATGTTTCTCCCAAAGCCCCAAATTTGCATCTCAGTATTTCTTGACTCAGTATTTCTTGTTAAATAGAGGTGATGGAAATGCCAGTTTCTCTTGGAATCCTAATATCAGTATTTCCTATTTCGTTTCAATTCTTGTTTGAATGAGTTTTCAATTCATTTCAAAATTTGAGCACCAAATCTTAGAATTCAGTAATGGCAGCGGTAGGTAAGGTTGAAACTGGAAAATTCAAATGTCAGGCTCTGTATATCCACATTCTTAGTAAAAGTATTCTTCTTTATTTACCTACACATTTATAACTAAAACCTAAATTATGACCTCTGTATTATTCAGTCAGTGCATGGGGTAGAATTCAAGGGAGCAAAATTCAGCTATTAAATAATTTAAAAGGAAATCCAATATTTATTTCAGGTTTTAAAAGAACATTAAGGGGGATCCAATTTTTACCTTACGGAAACATTTTGTCAGGTATCTTTTTCCGAGACCCGTTTCTTTGTCTTGGAACCCTCGCCTTACAAACCCCGGGATTTTTGCACACCTGGTGTTCTGTTCTCTCGCAGGTCCCCTCTCTTTGCTCTCCATCATAACACCTTCCTTCCCGGATTAGTGCCCCCAGATTCCAGGCCACATCTCGACTCTGGTTTCCCCTTCCCCTGGTTGTGCAGAAAAAATATTCAGAAACAAGGGTGGCAGAGAGTGGATGTACCTAGAGTCTAAAAAATGATTGTTGTTATTGTCCAGTCACTCAGTTGAGTCCCACGCTTTGAGACCCCATGGACTGCAGCACGCCAGGCCTTCCCATCCATCATCAACTCCCAGGGTTTGCTCAAGCTCATGTCCATCGAGTAGGTGATGCCATCTAACCATCTCACCCTCTGTCGTCCCCTTCTCCTCCCACCTTCAATCTTTCCAGCATCAGGGTCTTTTCAAATCAGTCAGTTCTTCACATTAGGTGGCCAAAGTGTTGGAGTTTCAGCTTCAGCATCAGTCCTTCCAATGAATATTCAGGGTTGATTTCCTTTAGGATGGACTGGTTTGAAACACATATATCCTTTCTTTTGTTCTTAAAATGCATAAACTCAGTGCAATCAAAGAAACAAAGTCTCTAAGGGCAGAAATTCAGGTCAATCTCTGTCTTTAAACTTACTCATTATACCTCAGCCATTTGCTCCTAAGTTAGTCATCATGGTTGTATTACTATTTCCACCTACCCAGCACTTTTCACTTTACCGAGTCCTTTCTCATCTCTGATTCAGTTATACTGCAAATAGCAAAAGCGTATGTTGTCACCTGTGAAAGACCAGACAACACCTGCACAGAGAGGTCCTACAACATTTAAGCAGATACAGACATGGAATTCGTATCCTGCCCAACAGGATTGTCCCTTTCCACTTACCTCTTATCTGGAAGTTCCTTCTGTTATTTTTCATGCAAGGTTAATTATACCCCACTCATCATCAAGAAGAGATGGTGAAAGGAGCAAAGAGATACCAAAGGCCATCGTGATCGAAAACGTTAACTTTTCTTGCTAGAAAGAAAGAGACTATTCAGAAATACCATTGACATAAATCACACACCAAGAGTGGACTTTAAGTAAATAAATGAGCAAAATCTGAGAATGTTTTTAATCAGAAGAGCCAAATTGTGCATGGCATACCAAAGATGACCATCAGTTCCACAACAAAGCAAGAAGAAAAATAAGGACTAGAGCAGAGGAGAGTGTTTGGCTAAGCCACTGATGGCTCATGGTTTTCCACTGATGCGTAATGGAAAAAGCATAGACATCGTCAGAACTTGAGTATATTGATTTAAAACAAGTAACTGCAAAGGCAACTGGCGTCATCTGTCTTTATTCTACAGTGTGAGTTCAGCCTTGCTATTTAATGCTTCTCTTATCATCATGAAGCCCTGAACCAATGAATCTTTTAAGTTTTGTTTACAGTACGGTATCTAAACCAGATGGACTCCTCTTTATTAACCATTCGTTTATTTACCTTGGACAAGCCAAAAAAGTATCACCCTTTACAGAATACTGCTTTCATGGTCTTTATTCCTGTTTGAGTTTGCTGCTTGTGGCAGAGTTGTGACTACAAAGGGAATTTATGCAACAAACACTTAATGGAAGTGCCAGGCCTTATGCTCTGTACCAGGGATACAGACATGACTCCTTGCAGGGCTTACTGATTTTAGAGATAGACCTGTTGCAGATGATACATGGTGCAAATTCTAAATCTATTACCAAACTATAAAGTCAAAGCCATGGAGTGGACAGAGTGGCCAGTGACAGAGTGCGGTGGGAAGTTGTTATAAAAGTCTAAATAAGGAAACAGCATCACCCTGCTTCCTTTTATCCACAGCACTTGGCATCAGCTTAAATTATTTTGTTCGTTTTTAAAGATAATTTGTCATCAGTTTTTCAGCCCTAGATTTTAAGGTCCACAAGTTAGAAATGTTTCCCCTCTGCATGTGCCCCAGTGTCTAAAACAATGTCCAACACACAGAAGGAGCTTGCTATATGTTGAACAGTCTCACACTATATATATATATATATATATATATATATATATACACACACACACACAAATATATATGCATTTTTTCCAGCCCCCAGTACTCAGCATCTGCTCTTATTTGAGAAAGGATCTTTACAGAGCTAATCAAGTTAAAGTGATGTCATTAGAGCAAACTAAATGATAATTCGATGACCTAATCTAATATGACGGGTGTCCTTATAAAGAATGGAAATTTGGACACAGAGGAAAGATGATCTGAAGAGACACAAGGAGAATACAGCCATCACGGGTCTCAGAAGGAACCAAGTCCACTGACACCTGGATTTCAGAGCTCGAGACCCCAGAACCACCAGAGGATGAATTTCTGTTGCTTAAACCCCCCTGCCGTATGTGGTTCCTCATGGCAGCAGCCCTTGTGAACCAACACAGACCTCAAGGTGTGTGTGTGCAAGGAAGGAAGGAATGAGATCAGCTATATCAGAGGAAATAGAGGAAATGGTAGACACAAAAAAATAGTTCTGACTGGACTTTGTCATGAATTGGGTCTGGGAAGTCGGGAGGGTGAGGAATCAAGGCCAATTTAATGCTAATCACTATAGGAAAGATTAAGAATACAGAAGAGAAATGTTTCGATTGTACATGGGCACATTTGTATATGTGCATAGGAGGTAGGGCTTCCCAGGTGGTACTAGTGGCAAAGAATCCGCCTGTGGATTCAGGAGACGTAGGAGGTGCAGGTTAGATCCCTGAGTCCATGGAGGACTCATCCCTGCCATGATAATTATACCCAACTCATCACCAAGAAGAGGAGGAGGAGGAGGGCATGGCAACCCACTCAGTATTCTTGCCTGGAGAATCCCATGGACAGAGGAGCTTGGTGGGCCATGGTCCATAGGATCACAAAGAATTGGACAGGACTGAAGCAATTCAGTACACAGGCAGGCATGTAGGAAGGTAGCGAGGTTCAATGCAGGAGAGTTTAGTTATAGGTAAGCATCCACAATACCCGTGTGAATATTGCCAGCAAACAAGGGGGAATATGAGCCTTGAACCAGGAGAATCAGAAATGTATATATGGGAGTCCTTCAGAACCGTAAATGTTGCTTGACATCATAAGTGCTAATGAGAGCTTCTAAGGAGAACATATCAGCTGTGGACAGAAATTGATCAAAGGTGAATCTTTCTAGGGGAAAAAAAAAATTCTCACTTATGTATAATGAATAGGGATAAGATTAATCTAAACAACACAAGGAATAGAGGGAAAATGGGAGAAAATGATTCTGTAAGACTCAAGTGAAGTATGATTTTCAAGAAATTAGGTCTGTCAATTGTATCAAACCCTGAAGTGGAGTTATAAAGGATTGGGAGTGAAAATACCCTTTTATGTTGGACAGTGTGTGGAGTGTTAGAGTCGAAAGCTAGCATAGGGATGACTGAGAAGTAAAGGGATTTGTTAAAAAGAAACCACATTTCTAATATAATGTTATGAGGGTTCTGAATGTTTTGACTGATGATGCCCAGGACCAATGCAACAAGGGACCTAAAACAGCTAAGCAACTCTTAGCTACTGCAGGGTCCAATCTGAGAGATCCCCCAGAATTTATCCTACATTCATAAATCCCCCGGAATTTATGAACAATTTCAAAATGCTTAGAACACACTTGCTCAAGAAAATGCTTCATCAATTTTAATTCAATGCTAGAAGATGGTTTTTGTTAATGGAATTCGAAATTAAATTGTCAGTAATATATGCATTTTGCTAATCTTGGAATAGGAATTTTATTTCTTAAGATGCAGAATCTGATTTATCAACAAAGTCTTAAAGCATGAGGTCTTTGAGCAGGACATTAGAAAGACAGAATTAAAAAGCTCCTTGATTAAAAAGAGTTTGCAGTACTTTTGGCTGACTTTAGAACAAATTATTTAGTATTAGACAGCATGCTCCATGAAGGCAGAAACTTCATCTGCTAGGCACATGTTATATTCCCATAACTTGACACAGAGCCAGGTTCAAAATGGGTACAAAATAAATATATAGTTAATATTTATACTGCTTAACTCTGCTACAATGTTAATTTGTATGTGTCTTCTCCTTGGGCCAAACTAAATCTAAACTCTTTTGTTTTGGAAAGAGTAAGACAAAAAGCTTCATATGTACTATATTAAAATTCATGTGTGTCCAGACTTATCTACGAAAACATCAGAAAGCATAAATGAGTATTTGCAGAAATTTTATTGGCATTACATTCCAGATAAAGTGTGCTAAGGCAGAGCAATGTGAATCTAATTCAATTTTTAAACTTCAAGTTTCAATAAACAACATTAAATGTTACTGCAACAATATCATTCTCAGCACAGTATGACTTCTTACAGCATTGCAGAGAAAGATAACCAAATTTGGGGGCAAAGTAGGTTTGTTCTCATGTTAAGCTTCATAAAACTCACTTCTATCAACACACTTAAGATGAAGTTGGTTATTTCAACTACCAGGCTTCTTTCCTTCACTTCCAAACTTAGTAGAAAAACTTTAACTCCCAACACCTTTGATCAGTAGGTATCATTTCTACAAAGAGAGAATCTTACAAATATGAAACAAAATTTATAGAGACATTTAAATTTGTGAAAATGTTCAAATTTCATTCTGTATACCTCTGAAGCATCTTCAAAATTATAGGCTAGGAAAACAGTTCATTTTCACTGATAGTTAAGGGCCTGGATAAAAACTTTGGGTAAGGGGACAAAAACAGCTCTGTTTTCTTTACATTAGTTCAGTCCTTCATTGTACGCAGGCAGAAATGCACCAGGATAGTGAGAATTATTTATGAGAAATGATGTGTTAAAATTTAAAGCTTCACCTAGGTCTTGGAAATCCTCAAACTCTTCTTAATGCTTTATTTTAAATAAACTTACAGGACTGCTAAGTCGCTTCAGTTGTGTCCGACTCTGTGTGACCCCATAGACAGAAGCCCACCAGGCTCCCCGTCCCTGGGATTCTCCAGGCAAGAACACTGGAGTGGGTTGCCATAGGACTGCTCCCATTTAAATACATGGAATGCAAAACTCTTATCTATTCAGTATGGAAAAGTATAGAGAGAAATATACTACAAATTAGGTTAGCTTATTTACCCCTTTATTAAACTTACTTTAAATTGAGAAGTATGAATAATTCTCCTGTATGCACACCTTCACACTCATTCATGCTGTCTTTTCTGTGGCATAAACTAGTATTACAGCATTTTCATGAATGGATGCATTAATAATAATGTGGCCATTTATATTCAGACTCCAGCAAACCTCACCTTGAGGGACCCTTTGTCTCATTGACTTGATTCATTATGAGTCTAACTAACAGAATTCCAGTTTCTCAGTATCAGTGTCCTATTTAGTTCTAATTTGTAACATCGTAACCTTTGCTTAACCTCTCATTCAGAGAAGTCTTACAGTTCCTTTCCTAGACTGAAAAATTGCATAAATATTTAAATGTTAATTCAGAAAGAGTAAGAGTTATGTCAAAAACGTCCCTTAGAGCCAAAATTTCTGTGGATCTCAAATACTACCATTATATGACCTAAAAAATTCAAAAAAGTATCAATTTTTCCCCTCTGGCTTAAATATTGCTTGTTCATGAAAGATGTTTTAAAATACCTGGAGGGTCAGAGGTCGTTCTCCCCATAGTCTTTTTTATTTTAAAGACAAATGGGAACTTGTCAAACAGCTCAGAAAATTCTGCAAATAATTATGGAAATGCCAGTCAAGAAAGCTGCATTTCCTTACTTCTAAAAATGTGGCTTTGATAAGTCAAAAAACTTTTCAACCTGCTTATCTTGTACATTACGCCCACAAAATCCCTGAACTAATCATAGCTTATGAAACCATGTTGTCAAAATAAAAAAAAAATTCTACAGGTATATAAACTTGAGATTAGACTAATTTCAGCAGTCATTCAAAGTAGTCATTTAAATGGAGAATTTAAGATAAATGCTCCCATTATTAGGTAGATATCTTATTTTAGAAGAGTAGTGTGAGTTTCTTGACAAGCCAAGAGATCAAATTTAAAAGTACTATATATATGTGAGAGCTTTAGATTTGGCAAGATTGTACACTCAAAAATAAATTGACACTCCCCCTAAAAATGTATTCCAATAAAAATTATATTAAACTTACCAATTTTCATCTTTTATTCTAACGTTTCCTAGAGTAAAAGCCCTTTTGATTCAAAATATGGAGAGGTAATTATTGCTCTTCCTTCCGTTTTGAAAGGTTACTTCTCTGTGTTTCCTTCAGGGTCCTGGATTCTTGCTGAGCTCCTTAGGACTGGCAGACTTGAGGATTTTGGTTTCTAATCTGTATAGCTCACTCTGTAATCCACATTGGTTGGCGTTCAGAGTGCCACGCTGCTGTGTCACTTAGACAGCTGAATGAAAAATAACATCAACTCCCAAACAAAGTCAAACATTATGACGACAAACAACACAAGATATCACACAAGTTCAGTCTAAACTAGGCAGCATAAACCTTACACACACACCAAGCCGCTATCTTCCCAAATGTTGATGGTGACTGACACCTCTTATGAAAAAGCCTCTCCCCTTACAACTGAGAGGAGAAAAATAAGTTCAAAGACCATGTGCTCAGGAAAATTTCTTAGTCCTAGAAGAAGGACTGATTAGAAAATAATAAGGTAGTATCGTAATTGTACAGGATGGTTGCAAAAGAATCATGGAAGTTCCCCGTGGATTTCATCAAGTGGGACTTCAAGGTTTAAAGGGAAGTTAGCCCAGAATGGCTGATTAAGACTCTTTCAATCAGATGGCTTTAAAAATGAAATTAAACAATAGTTAGTGTAACATAATCATGTAAAGTAACAGTGGCAGTTAGAGAGCAGGTCCTTGACAAAGACAAATGCTGTGTCATTAACGCACTATTGTCTATGGGCTTAGTACAGGACCCACTTTATAAAGGAAGCACTAGAGATCAGACACATTCAAGAACACGCAGCTATTAATTGCCAACGAACCCCAGTTCGTTTGACAGTAAGTCCATCTTTATTGACAATTGACCACTTGTACTCATTGAGTTTCATGAATTTAGAAACTTTCAAAAAATATTTTGGAGGCCACTATAGGATTGCTAAAGTTTTACTTTGCAAAACACATCAAAACAAAAACAAACCCACATAACAATAATCATCAGTTCACAAAAGAAGGGGCATTTTATTTTTTAAACTGGAAAAAAAATGTTGAGAAAATTCATTATTTCCTTTTATTTTTTTTTTCATTTCACCATACATGGGTGAAAATTTTATATCAAAATGGTAGAGACCCCTGTTTAGAAACCCTGATTTCTGCCATAGCTGCATCTGAGTATCAGCCCAGGATATATAGAATTGTATTATAGTTGAATTACCTGGAAATAAATTTTTGAACACTTTACAGAAGATGTAGCATATATCCTTGATCCTAAGGCACATTTAGCATTTTAATTTTTTTTAATTGGGATGGAACTAAAATGTTCAATAAACATATTTAATCTCATTATATCCTTTTTTCTTCACAAAAGCAGTATATAATTCATCAATGCATATTATAGTCATTGATAGCACAGTCTTGAATCCAGTACTGTATGTTTTGAATGAGCTGGTATACATTCAGATAAAGAATGCGAACTTTATTAGATAATCCCCAATATCCAAGGACAGGAAAAATACAGGCACTCAAGTGAAATGAAGAGACAGATTTCTATGCTCTCAAGATAGCTTCACAGGATTCTAATTTCATAACCAACATCCTCTAAGAAATTGAATGCTAACAAGAAGTAGTTGAAGTTGAGGTTTAATTTCTTTATTTTTGCCTATAAGTAACTTTCATCTAGGGGATCAGGAAATATGCTCTAGTTAATCAAATATTCTGGTTAATAGATAATTTCTCTACTTAGTTCTGTGTATATATGATTGACTATGAAAACTTCAGTTCAGTTCAGTCGCTCAGTCATGTCCCATTGTTTGCGAACCCATGGACTGCAGCTCACCAGGCTCCCTGTCCTTTACCATCTCCTGGAGCTTGCTCAAACTCATGTCCATCAGTTCAGTGATCCATCCAACCATCTCATCCTCTGTCATTCCCTTCTCCACCTGCCTTCAATGTTTCCCAGCATCAGGGTCTTTTCAAATGAGTCAGCTCTTTGCATCAGATGGCCAAAGTACTGGAGTTTCAGCTTCAGCATCAGTCCTTCCAATGAATATTCAGGACTGATTTCCTTGAGGATGGTTGGTTCTTCTTGCAGTCCAAGGGACTCTCAAGAGTCTTCTCCAACACCACAGTTCAAAAGCATCAATTCTTCAATGCTCATCTTTCTTTATAGTCCAACTCTCACATCCATACATGACTACTGGAAAAACCATAGCTTTGACTATACGGACCTTTATAGGCAAAGTAATGTCTCTCCTTTTAAAATGCTGTCTAGGTTTCTCATAGCTTTTCTTCTTTTTAAAAGTGTCTTTTTAAAGGGAGTAAGTGTCTTTTATTTTCATGGCTGCAGTCACCCTCACAGTGATTTTGGAGCCCCCAAAATAAAGTCTCTCACTGTTTCCATTGTTTCTCCATCTATTTGCCATGAATTGATGGGACCGGATGCCATGAACTTCATTTTTTTTTATTTAAATTTATTTATTTTAATTAGAGGCTAATTACTTTACAATATTGTATTGGAATGTTGAGTTTTAAGCCAGCTTTTTCACTCTCCTCTTTCACTTTCATAAAGAGGCTCTTTAGTTCTTCACTTTATGCCATAAGGATGGTGTCATCTTCATATTTGAGGTTATTGATATTTCTCCTGTCAATCTTGATTCCAGCTTGTGCTTCATCCAGCATGGCATTTCACATGATGTATTCTGCCTATAAGTTAAATAAGCAGGATGACAATATACAGCCTTGAAGTACTCCTTTCCCGATTTGGAACCTGTCCATTGCTCCATATCTGATTCTAACTGTTGCTTCATGATCTGCGTACAGATTTCTCAGGAGGCAGGTACGGTGGTCTGGTAGGCCCATCTATTTAAGAACTGTCCACAGTTTGCTGTGATCCACACAGTTCAAGGCTTTGGTGTAGTTAATAAAGCAGAAATAGATGTTTTTTCTGGAATTCTCTTGCTTTTTTGATCATCCAACGGATGTTGGCAATTAGATCTCTGATTCTTCTGCTTTTCTAAATCAGCCTGAACATCTGGAAGTTTGCACTTCATGTAGTGTTGAAGCCTCTCTTGGGGACTTTTGAGCATTACTTTACTAGCGTATGAGATGAGTGCAATTGTGCTGCAGTTTGAGCATTCCTTGGCATCGCCTTTCTTTGGGATTGGAATGAAAACGAAGCTTTTCCAGTTCTGTGGCCACTGCTGAGTTTTTCAAATTTGCTGGCATATTGAGTGCAGCTCTTTAACAGCATCATCTTTTAGGATTTAAAATAGTTCAGCTGGAATTCCATCACCTCCACTAGCTTTGTTTGCAGTGATGCTTCCTAACGCCCACTTGACTTCACAATTAGGGTTAGGATATCTGGCCCTAGGTGAGTGATCACACCACCATCGTGGTCATCTGGGTCATTAAGATCTTTTCTGTACAGTTCTTCTGTGTATTCGTGCCACCTCTTATTTATATCTTCTGCTTCTGTCAGGTCCATACCATTTCTGTCCTTCATTGAGCCCATCTTTGCATGAAATGTTCCCTTGGTATCTCTAATTTTCTTAGGGAAATCTCTAGTCTTTCCCATTCTATTGTTTTCCTCTATTTCTTGGCATTGATATGAAAAATTAAACCACAATAAAATATACTTAGCACAGAAATTATGCTGAAGGAAATTATTATCTTTGATGACTCAAAGTGTACTTTAAAGTCTCATGTTTACATTATGAAAAATCAATGCTGTGGTAGAGGGAAGAGCCAGGTAATAAAATTCTTTGCATAACAAGACACCAAGTAAACTATACTTTTTCACATTTAATCCAGAGTAACATTGTAATTATAAAAACAACATGATCTCCAAACTGGCTTTTCTTCCAGTGTTGCTTTCCTTTCTATGTGCTTTGCAGACACAAGGGATATACTTTTATCCCTTTTTTTTTTTTTTTCACTAAATATTGCATCATAAGTATTTTCTGTTCAGTTCAGTCGCTCAGTCGTGTCCGACTCTGCAATCCCATGAACTGCAGCATGCCAGGCCTCCCTGTCCATCACCAGCTCCCAGAGTCCACCTAAACCCATGTCCATTGAGCCGGTATTTTATGTGTTTAGTGGCAAAATCTTCTTAATAGCAAATAATGCATTCAAGGTGATTTACCATAATTTAGTTAAACTTTTCTCAATTGTTAGCCATTTTAGTTGTGCTAAGATTAACATGTTATCTTGTTATATATTTCTTAAAAGCACTTATCACTACCTGAAATTGTTTGCCTAGTAAATTGTTCTTCTCTTTCCTAATAGAGTTTCCATGAGAGCAGCAGCTGTGTAATTTTTTCATCCCTGAATCCCCAGAATGTAGCACAATACCAAGACACATCATCAGTTCAGTTCAGTCGCTCAGTCGTGTCCGACTCTGCAATCCCATGAACTGCAGCACGCCAGGCCTCCCTGTCCATCACCAACTCCCGGAGTTCACTCACACTCACATCATATGAGGCCATAAAGATTTGGAGGTTATATGGATGAATGTGTTATCATACATATTTTAAAATGCTTAGGAATAGTTTCCCACTATACGACTTCGGATCTTGCTGGGTTTTGCTTGTGGTTGCATGAGTTACGTAGAAAAATGAAGTCTACACAGGAAGGCAGAAAGCCTGAGTGGTTCTTATAAAAATGCTTGGGGAACTCAAAGTTGGTAATGAAAATAGCACAAGAAACAGCCATAATGAGTGTGAGAATGATCAGGGAGGATGCGGATATCTGAAGAAAACTTAAGATTCTGAGGGAAGCTATAGGGAACAAAATGAAGAGAAACCAAGAGGCTCACAGATTGCGAATTTGGGTATTTAATGTGTAAGTTCTGTTTAGAATTGAAAAGTCTAGGGGACAAAAGTGGGGAGGCTAAACAAAGAATAGAAGATTTTCAGCAAATTAAGTTCAATGAACCCCCAAACTGAGCTAATTATCAGAATCCCCCAGAAACGTTTATTTTTCTTTTTAATAAAATTTCCCAGTGTCAGTCCTGGAAACTCTAATTCAGCATGTCTGAGTTTTGGCCTGGTGGTTTGTATTTTTAAAATTTCCCCTGGTACGAATTACATTCTGCATCATTGATTATGGAACACAAAGGATATAAAATAAAAATTAATGTTCATATGTCTATGGTTTAGTCCTACTATACTTAGATTCTGTATATTTTTATAAATTTTAGAGAGTTCTTTAAAATATTATATTTACTTTGATATCTGATTGTCTGAAATATGTCTAAATCTTTTATTCAAAATAATTATATGTCAGCTCTTAGTGGTCAAATCAAGAGACACAGCCATAGAACAATTTCAGTTAGTCTCTTCAGCATGTTTTTCTGAGCTCTAAGGCATACTTTATTCAACTGACAGAAGAGCCTTGATGTTATCATAGTCCATCATCAAATTTTTATTGACTTCTTACTTTGTACAAGTAACTTCTATTAAAATCAATGGGAATCATACCAATGATGCCTCTGAAAAATCTGAGAACATTAATACAAAGTGCCTGTTAGTTGAACTGCTCCAGTATTTGATTGTTTTTAGTTTGTCGTATCTTCAAACTCAAATCATCCAAATTACTTTCCATAAAATATGACTTCTTGCCCAGTTCAAAATTATTGTCAGTCACAAACTGCTTTTTATTTATCTTCCCTAACATATCTAACTGATGAGAAAGTCATGCTCCAGCACTGAAATCTCTTAGGAAGGCTGCTCTCACAAGATTTGCAGTCCTGCTTTGTAGATCTATGTATCTGGCTTTGCCCTGAGTATACAAACCCCCAACCTCTTAGAACCTTTAATTTTTGAAAATGGGAACCAAGCTTACATAGGAATTGTTTTGAAATGACACTAGAGTATATGCTGAAGGTTTAGCTATACTTCAGGAAATATATGAACTCAGTGCTTTAACCTTAGTCATCATTAGTCTCAGAAAGATTTTCAGCTCTCTCATTCATAAATGCTTCGTGTAGCTTTCATTAAATGAGTAAAAAACATATTTAGTACTACAGAGAACAAACAATACAAGAATTTATAAAGCAATTTTCTTTCAAAACTAGAAACATTATCTTCTATTCATCTTTTCATTTTTTATTAGCAGAGTGACCATAAACACGGCACTTTATATCTCTGTGTGTCAGTGCCTCAAATGTAAAATGGGTGTAATTTCATCTTCCCTGCCTAGGCCGTGTCAATATAATGAAGATCAGATGAGCCAATATGAATGGAAGCACAATAAAAATGCAAAGAGTTACACAATTTAAGAAATTGTTGTTATGTTCTGTGAAGGCAAAGTAAATGTCTGGAGTTTTATGGGATTTTTCAATATATTTTCACAGAAGATTTGACAGTGGAGGGTTTCTGTAAGAGATTCTGAAATAAATCAAGAGTGGTAATGAAAGTGTTTCCATTAAACATGTGTAGTTCATTAAGTTATTCCACATGGCACCCAAATCATTAGTATCTTAAATGTAGCAAAGAAGATTGTGAACCAGTGATGACAGATATAAATCGACTCCAGAGAGAAGGTTACTTTCCATGGAGTAAGTGTTATGCTAATTCTTCCTATTACTATAGAACATGTCTATTTATTTGTTCTTTTACCAAGATTCCCCATTCAGTTCTGAAATCTTAAAGAGTCTCTTGCAAACATAGCTTGATTTTATTCTTTATGAAACACGTGGTGCAAATCGACTGTTAAACTTCTACCTGTAGCTCATTTAGCACAGAGCACTGAATCACTGTCTTGGCAATAATGAATTTGCTTTCCAGATTAAATCAAACTAATTATATTCTGGTTACTTGACTGTGAAGTCACGTGATACCATTTTTAATTCATTCACGCCATGTCACTCCTCGGTTAAGGGATGATCTCTGCATACAGTGTTCAGTGGAGAAGCTCGCTACCATTATATACACATAGGCATGCTGATGATTCAAAAATGTTACTACTGATGGTTTTATCCCCTCCTGTAAGCAAGGTCTGAGATACTTATACCAGTGATACTCTTAACTGCATAATTCAAATATCACCACGTGCAAAATTGTAGCAATCTGTATGCTATAAACTTCAGTTAAACTTTGTCAGTGCCGCTTTTAATTCATCTTTAAAAAAGAGAGAGAGAGAGAAAGAGGAGAAGAGAGAATTTATCATAGCTAATATCTACGACATGAACATCTGCTCATAATAAGCTAGTCAAAATCAGTTTAAGTCTATCAGGCACAAGGAGAATATAAATAGCCCAAGACAAGGTATCCAGGCCGATGAAGAGACTGCTGTAAGAATATCACTGAGATTCTTCATTTTTTATTATCTGCCAGCCCTGGTCCTCTCCTGTCTTAAATCCTGGGTTCATACTGTCACCATGACCTCCCAAATGTCTCTCTACTTCCTAGGCTGGCTACCAGACCCAGCCAAGAATTGCAGCATAGATTTTTCTTCAGTACTCCTCTCTCATCCGTTTTTCCTTCTCAACTTGACTTTTCCTCTGTCTAACCCAATCCTATAATCTTCCTGAATGCTACCACGGGATTTGTCCCATCAATCCATCATTTTAAACAAAGTGGTAAGGCCACCATACTAGAAAGCGGCAGGTTCTCATAATTTGAGGGGACAGCTTTAGCGAAGCAAATATGCTTGTGAACTTCTTTTCTTCGTAACAGTTCTTCCACTCTCCCATGATTTCTAAAGGCTGTTTGTTGTTGTTCAGTCACTAAATCGTGCCCCACTCTTTGTGACCCCACGGACTTCCCTGTCCTTCACCATCTCCTGGAGTTTGTTCAAACTCATGTCCTTGCATTGGTGATGCCATCCAACCATCTCATCCTTTGTCGTCCCCTTCTCCTTCTACCCTCTGTCTTTCCCAGCATCAGGGTCTTTTCCAGTGAGTTGGCTCTTTTCATCAGCTGGCCAAAGTATTGGGAGTTTCAGCTTCAGCAGCAGCCCTTCCATGGAATATCCAGGGTAGATTTCCTTTAGGATTGACTGGTTTGATCTCCTTGCAATCCAAGGGACTCTCAAGCATCTTCTCCAGCACCAGTTTGAAAGCATCAATTCTTCAAGGTTAACTAAAAGCAAAACAGAAGAATTTCAAATTAGCCTCATGAGGTTCAATCTGGCAATGCCACTTGTTAAGTGTTGTGACCTTGGATAAGTTACTTTCCTATTATGAATCTTGATTTACTCATCTGTAAAATTAAGATAATATCTACTTTATGAGATAGTGGGTTCAACTAAAAGTGATCATGTATGTAAAAAAATATCATAGTACATGACATTTAATATATACCCTTTAAGTTGTTTCTTTTGAATTTGAAGTTAATATCTTCTTTCACTTAAATTGTTCCAGTTCTCTTTAATTAATAATTCTAGAACACTCCTTATAATTTATCACACACTTTTTATTTCAAAACTTTAGTATGTTATCAGTCAACTTCTGCTGCATAACCATCAACCTAAAACATAGTTACTTCAAACAACGATGAGTAATTATTTCTCTGTATTTACCATAACCTTTTGAACTGGCCAGTCTGGTCTTCTAGTATAACCTCAATAACACAGGATGGTCTCAACTGGAATGGCTGGATAGTTGTACTAGAACAGCTGGGGGTCTTTCACTTCTGCATTATCTTCCAGTAGGCCAACTCAAGTTTCTTCACATAGTAGTAGAAAGACTTCTGTGAGCAAAAAAAGAAAGAAAGAAAGAAAGAAAGAAAGAACGCTTACATCATCCTAGTGTCATATCTTTAGGCACAGATGAAATACTCAGAAAAATGCAGTTTTTGAATTCTGACCGTGCCAGGTTGAAATTCAGTTTCTACTCCTTGTTCGCTGAATGATCTTGAGCAAGCTATTCATGCTGTGTATAAATCAGTCTTCCTTTTCCACAATGTGTGTCAATAGTACAGGGGTAGTTACAGACTCATATAAGACAATAGGTATAATTTGATCAATTTTTTCCAGGTGGCTCAGTGGATAAACAATCCGCCTGTTATGCTGGAGACTCAGGAGATAAGGGTTTGATCCTTGGGTTGGGAAGATGCCCTGGAGAAGGAAATGGCAACCCACTCCAGCATTCTTGGAAAATCCCATGGGCAGAGGAGCCTGGAGGACTGCAGTCCTCAGGGTCACAAGGAGTCGGACACGGCTGAGCGACTCAGCACACGCAGCATTCCAACTGGTGGAATGCATGTTAGTTTCCTCCTACCACCCGCTGTCCCTTCAGCTTGATTTGCTTTCACCACCAACACAATTACTACTCCTAAATTATACTACACAAGAAGCCCAAGATACCACAAAATCCCTTATCTGAGATTTAAATACTGTAACAATTATTACATTATTAGATTAAAATGTGTATCTAGAACCATGAAATCCACATTTTGTTTTACTTAGAACAGGAAATAATATCTATCAGAACTACCTCTAATTATCAGCTGCTCTAAAGCAGGATCCACAGGTAAAAATTAAAGGATTCAGAGCACAATAAAATGAGTCTAGTTTCTCTAATGCCTTAAAATAAATAGATTTTTTTTTTACTTTACAATATTGTATTGGTTTTGCCATACATCAACATGCATCCGCCACGGGTGTACATGTGTTCCCCATCCTGAACCCGCCTCCCACCGCCCTCCCCATACCATGCCAAAGCAACAACAAATGAACCAGAAAGACTATGACCAAAATTTTGAGAAATGTTTTCTTTACTAGAGATCCTTAAAGATACATTAAAATCCTTATTTTAGAACATGCTATGTTTGATAAATACAGAAAATTATTTACAAATAGAATATTATTATTAGGGGATTTTCTGTTGACCTAGTACTTCAAGACTATGTAGATTAATAGCAAAGAAAATGAATGTACACATGAGTAAGACAAATATTAAGAATATTTAGACCTTAGAAAGGAAAAAGATAGTCCAATTCTTTACAATTTCTTTCAAGCACATAACATTTGTTCAGGCCATTGTATACCAGTAGTGATGCAAACATCCAGGGGTTAAACTACTTTGTGTCTAAAAATATGATTAATCTCTTCAAGAGAACGCATGTTTTAGCTTCTACGGAGAAGAAAACCCTGCCTTTTCACTTCTTAAGTTGAAGATGGCTTTCTTCTCTCTCCATCTTTCTCCCTGCCCCACTTCTCCTCAGAGCAGGAAAAGCTAATATGCTTGGTCACATTTGGGACCCTGTTTCACTGGATGTACTACTGCACAGAAACCCACAGGCGTCCTGAAGGTGGAGAGGATAACAAGAGCTGAAGTTCCCCAGTATCGTGTCATCTTGCCCTCTTTCCTTCTCCCATGAAGACTCAGACCTTCGGGAGTTCCCACTGATGTGGACTTGAAAGCTAAGTGGGAAGTTAGATCAACGGAAAGATTGTCTATGATACCCTTGACACAGCTGAGCCAGAGACCTCAGCCTTGGGGCAGGATTGCAGGTGAGTGCCCCATAAACAGCCACACTACCTCCTTTGCCACTGTGTATGGTGTGCAGAGCTGCTTCAGGAACCTCGTTTAAAAAGAAAGAAAGACAGAGAGTGTTTTGTCTATGTTCTACTCTAGGAGTTTTATAGTTTCTGGTCTTACATTTAGATCTTTAATCCATTTTGAGTTTATTTTTGTGTATGGTGTTAGAAAGTGTTCTAGTTTCATTCTTTTACAAGTGGTTGACCAGTTTTCCCAGCACCACTTGTTAAAGAGATTGTCTTTTCTCCATTGTATATTCTTGCCTCCTTTGTCAAAGATAAGGTGTTCATATGTGCATGGATTTATCTCTGGGCTTTCTATTTTGTTCCATTGATCTATATTTCTGTCTTTGTGCCAGTACCATACTGTCTTGATGACTGTGGCTTTGTAGTAGAGCCTGAAGTCAGGTAGGTTGATTCCTCCAGTTCCATTCTTCTTTCTCAAGATAGCTTTGGCTATTCGAGGTTTTTTGTATTTCCATACAAATTGTGAAATTATTTGTTCTAGCTCTGTGAAGAATACCACTGGTAGCTTGATAGGGATTGCATTGAATCTATAAATTGCTTTGGGTAGTATACTCATTTTCACTATATTGATTCTTCCAATCCATGAACATGGTATATTTCTCCATCTATTAGTGTCCTCTTTGATTTCTTTCACCAGTGTTTTATAGTTTTCTATATATAGGTCTTTAGTTTCTTTAGGTAGATGTATTCCTAAGTATTTTATTCTCTCCGTTGAAATGGTGAATGAAATTGTTTCCTTAATTTCTCTTTCTGTTTTCTCATTATTAGTGTATAGGAATGCAAGGGATTTCTGTGTGTTGATTTTATATCCTGCAACTTTACTATAATCATTGATTAGTTCTAGTAATATTCTGGTGGAGTCTTCAGGGTTTTCTATGTAGAGGATCATGTCATCTGCAAACAGTGAGAGTTTTACTTCTTCTTTTCCAATTTGGATTCCTTTTATTTCTTTTTCTGCTCTGATTGCTGTGGCCAAAACTTCCAAAACTATGTTGAATAGTAATGGTGAAAGTGGGCACCCTTGTCTTGTTCCTGACTTTAGAGGAAATGCTTTCAATTTTTCACCATTGAGGATAATGTTTGCTGTGGGTTTGTCATATATAGCTTTTATTATGTTGAGGTATGTTCCTTCTATTCCTGCTTTCTGGAGAGTTTTTATCATAAATGGATGTTGAATTTTGTCAAAGGCTTTCTCTGCATCTATTGAGATAATCACATGGTTTTTATTTTTCAATTTGTTAATGTGGTGTATTACATTGATTGATTTGTGGATATTGAAGAATCCTTGCATCCCTGGGATAAAGCCCACTTGGTCATGGTGTATGATCTTTTTAATGTGTTGTTGGATTCTGTTTGCTAGAATTTTGTTAAGGATTTTTGCATCTATGTTCATCAGTGATATTGGCCTGTAGTTTTCTTTTTCTGTGGGATCTTTGTCAGGTTTTGGTATTAGGATGATGGTGGCCTCATAGAATGAGTTTGGAAGTTTACCTTCCTCTGCAATTTTCTGGAAGAGTTTGAGTAGGATAGGTGTTAGCTCTTCTCTAAATTTTTGGTAGAATTCAGCTGTGAAGCCATCTGGACCTGGGCTTTTGTTTGCTGGAAGATTTTTGATTACAGTTTCAATTTCCGTGCTTGTGATGGGTCTGTTAAGAGTTTCTATTTCTTCCTGGTCCAGTTTTGGAAAGTTGTACTTTTCTAAGAATTTGTCCATTTCTTCCACGTTGTCCATTTTATTGGCATATAATTGTTGATAGTAGTCTCTTATGATCCTTTGTACTTCTATGTTATCTGTTGTGATCTCTCCATTTTCATTTCTAATTTTATTGATTTGATTTTTCTCCCTTTGTTTCTTGATGAGTCTGGCTAATGGTTTGTCCATTTTATTTATCCTTTCAAAGAACCAGCTTTTGGCTTTGTTGATTTTTGCTATGGTCTCTTTTGTTTCTTTTGCATTTATTTCTGCCCTAATTTTTAAGATTTCTTTCCTTCTACTAACCCTGGGGTTCTTCATTTCTTCCTTTTCTAGTTGCTTTAGGTGTAGGGTTAGGTTATTTATTTGACTTTTTTCTTGTTTCTTGAGGTATGCCTGTATTGCTATGAACTTTCCCCTTAGGACTGCTTTTACAGTGTCCCACAGGTTTTGGGTTATTGTGTTTTCATTTTCATTCATTTCTATGCAAATTTTGGTTTCTTTTTTGATTTCTTCTGTGATTTGTTGGTTATTCAGCAGCGTGTTGTTCATCCTCCATATGTTGGAATTTTTAATAGTTTTTCTTCTGTAATTGAGATCTAATCTTACTGCATTGTGGTCAGAAAAGATGCTTGGAATGATTTCTATTTTTTTGAATTTACCAAGGCTAGATTTATGGCCTAGGATGTGATCTATCCTGGAGAAGGTTCCATGTGCGCTTGAGAAAAAGGTGAAATTCATTGTTTTGGGATGAAATGTCCTATAGATATCTAAACGTAAGACCAGAAACTATAAAACTCCTAGAGGAGAACATAGGCAAAACACTCTCCGACATACATCACAGCAGGATCCTCTATGACCCACCTCCCAGAATATTGGAAATAAAAGCAAAAATAAACAAATGGGACCTAATTAAACTTAAAAGCTTCTGCACAACAAAGGAAACTATTAGCAAGGTGAAAAGACAGCCTCCAGAATGGGAGAAAATAATAGCAAATGAAGCAACTGACAAACAACTAATCTCAAAAATATACAAGCAACTCCTACAGCTCAACTCCAGAAAAATAAATGACCCAGTCAAAAAATGGGCCAAAGAACTAAATAGACATTTCTCCAAAGAAGACATACAGATGGCTAACAAACACATGAAAAGATGCTCAACATCACTCATTATCAGAGAAATGCAAATCAAAACCACCATGAGGTACCATTTCACGCCAGTCAGAATGGCTGCAATCCATAAGTCTACAAGCAATAAATGCTGGAGAGGGTGTGGAGAAAAGGGAACCCTCTTACACTGTTGGTGGGAATGCAAACTAGTACAGCCACTATGGAGAACAGTGTGGAGATTCCTTAAAAAACTGGAAATAGAACTGCCTTATGATCCAGCAATCCCACTGCTGGGCATACACACTGAGGAAACCAGAAGGGAAAGAGACACGTGTACCCCAATGTTCATCGCAGCACTGTTTATAATAGCCAGGACATGGAAGCAACCTAGATGTCCATCAGCAGATGAATGGATAAGAAAGCAGTGGTACATATACACAATGGAGTATTACTCAGCCATTAAAAAGAATACATTTGAATCAGTTCTAATGAGGTGGATGAAACTGGAGCCTATTATACAGAGTGAAGTAAGCCAGAAAGAAAAACACCAATACAGTATACTAACACATATATATGGAATTTAGAAAGATGGTAACAATAACCCTGTGTATGAGACAGCAAAAGAGACACTGATGTATAGAACAGTCTTATGGACTCTATGGGAGAGGGAGAGGGTGGGAAGACTTGGGAGAATGGCATTGAAACATGTATACTATCATGTATGAAACGAGTCGCCAGTCCAGGTTCGATGCACGATACTGGATGCTTGGGGCTGGTGCACTGGGATGACCCAGAGGGATGGTATGGGGAGGGAGGAGGGAGGAGGGTTCAGGATGGGGAACACATGTATACCTGTGGCAGATTCATTTTGATATTTGGCAAAACCAGTACAATATTGTAAAGTTTAAAAATAAAATATAATTTAAAAAAAAAAAGAAAGAAAGACGGATGAGTCCTTGCTCAGGCATATGCTATTCCCTGATTATAACACAGAATATCAGCACATTCCCTCTGGTATTCGTCCGTATGTATTATAGACAAAATCTTAACGCTTCTTTAATTCAAAGTAGAGATAAAATGTTATCAGAATATCTAAATTATGATGCTCTATTTCCTCTGGAACTCTACCCCATATCAAAGGAAAAGTAACATCATGTAGGTAAGAATCAAAGGAACATAGAGAGATAACTGTGCCTGGCCTACTGGAACGCGGAGGTAAAAATAAAAGTTATCTATGCCCAAGTATTCCATTGCGATCATGGGAATCTAGAAAGAAGTTAAAATCCCAGACTTAAGATTCTATCAGTGTAACTTGTTTGGCCAGAAGACAGAGGCAGGACAAAAGAAAACTTGCCTCTGAGCCGGTGCTGCCCTAGGACAGCCTTGCATGCTGCCCTTTATCCCGAGAAGTGCAGGAAGCCTTGAAAGTCTTTGTGATTAACTCAAGAAATGTGTATTTTTCAAAAGACATCACATAGGAAAAAAAAGAGGGTTTTGTTTTGTTTTGCAGTTAAGTTTGCTTGCTTTGCAGTAGGTAGCTTGGATTCAGGAATTGAAATAAACTAGCATAAACGAAAAAAAAAAGAAAGCAGTGAAACCAGGATTCAGTAGTGGTCTAACTCTACAGACTTTAATCTTATCTTCTCCACAATGCTGCTGCTCATAAACATATACTCTAATGCATAATATTTATTCAATTACTGAAAAACGAGGACCTGCCATGTCCAAAGCAATCCAACTGATGAATCATCAAGTAGTATCATTCATTAGTTATGGTACCTGTCCTCAAGGAGTTCATAAACCTGTAATACACTAACGCACAACAGATATCTCACATCAAAAGTGTATGCAAAGGGCTTGCCTGGTGGCTCAGAGGCAAAGAATCCACCTGCCAAGGCAGGAGACACAGGTGCGATCCCTGATCCAGAAAGATCCTATGTAATGTGGAGAATGAAACTGACCTTTTCCAGTCCTGTGGTCACTGCTGAGTTTTCCAAATTTGCTGGCATATTGACTGCAGCACTTTCACACCATCATCTTTCAGGATTTGAAATAGCTCAACTGGAATTCCATCATCTCCTCTAGCTTTCTTCATAGTGACGCTTTCTAAGGCCCACTTGACTTCACAGACGCTTTCTAAGGCTCACTTGACTTCACATTCCAGGATTCCAGGATAATCACACCATCGTGATTATCTGGGTCATGAAGATCCTTTTTGTACAGTTCTTCTGTGTATTCTTGCCACCTCTTCTTAAAGAATGCCAAAGAATGCTCAAACTACCGCACAATTGCACTCATCTCACATGCTAGTAAAGAAATGCTCAAAATTCTCCAAGCCAGGCTTCAGCAACACGTGAACTGTGAACTTCCAGATGTTCAAGCTGGTTTTAGAAAAGGCAAAGGAACCAGAGATCCAATGGATCATCAAAAAAGCAACAGAGTTCCAGAAAAACATCTATTTCTGCTTATTGACTATGCCAAAGCCTTTGACTGTGTGGATCACAATAAACTGTGGACAATTCTGACAGAGGCGGGAATACCAGACCACCTGACCTGCTTCTTGAGAAATCTATATGCAGGTCAGGAAGCAACAGTTAGAACTGGACATGGAACAACAGATTGGTTCCAACTAGGAAAAGGAGTACGTCAAGGCTGTATATTGTCACTTTGCTTATTTAACTTATATGCAGAGTACATCATGAGAAACACTGGACTGGAAGAAGCACAAGCTGGAATCAAGATTGCCGGGAGAAATATCAATAACTTCAGGTATGCAGATGACACCACCCTTATGGCAGAAAGTGAAGAGGAACTAAAAAGCCTCTTGATGAAAGTGAAAGAAGAGAGTGAAAAAGTTGGCTTAAAGCTCAACATTCAGAAAACAAATATCATGGCATCTGGTCCCATCACTTCATGGCAAATAGATGGGGAAACAGTGGAAACAGTGTCAGATTTTATTTTTCTGGGCTCCAAAATCACTGCGGTTGGTGATTGCAGCCATGAAATTAAAAGACGCTTACTCCTTGGAAGAAAAGTTATGACTAACCTAGACAGCATATTAAAAAGCAGAGATATTACTTGGCCAACAAAGGTCTGTCTAGTCAAGGCTATGGTTTTTCCAGTGGTCATGTAATGGATGTGAGAGTTGGACTGTGAAGAAAGCTGAGCACCGAAGAATTGATGCTTTTAAACTGTGGTGTTGGAGAAGACTCTTGAGAGTCCCTTGGACTGCAAGGAGATCCAACCAGTCCATTCTGAAGGAGATCAGTCCTGGGTGTTCATTGGAAGGACTGATACTAAAGCTGAAACTCCAATATTTTTGCCATCTGATGCGAAGAGCTTACTCATTGAAAACACCCTGATGCTGGGAAAGATTGAGGGCAGGAGGAAAAGGGGATGATAGAGGATGAGATGGTTGAATGGCGTCACCGACTCAATGGACATGAGTTTGGGTAAACTCCTGGAGTTGGTGATGGACAGGGAGGCCTGGTGTGCTGCAGCTCATGGGGTCACAAAGAGTCACACATGACTGAGTGACTGAACTGAACTAGATTGAAGGTAGTGATTAAGTTATGTGAAGTGTACAGGAGGGGCTATTGTCTGCAAGGAAAACCTTGGCTAAATTATCTTCAGGAATTTCCTTCATTGTGATAAAGAAAATCTTAGATCACAAGTTAGATTTTAGTACTCAGTTCAGTTCAGTTCTGTTCAGTCCCTCAGTCGTGTCCAACTCTTCGAAACCCCATGAGCTGCAGCACGCCAGGCCTCCCTGTCAATCACCAACTCCCGGAGTTCACTCAAACTCATGTCCATCGAGTCAGTGATGTCATCCCCTTCTCCTCCTGCCTTCAGTCTTTCCCAGCAGCAGGGTCTTTTCCAGTGAGTCAGTTCTTTGCATCATGTGGCAAAAGTATTGGAGTTTCAGCTTCAGCATCAGTCCTTCCAATAAATATTCAGGACTGATTTCCTTTAGGATTGACTGATTGGATTTCCTTGCAGTCCAAGGGACTCTCAAGAGTCTTCTCCAATACCACAGTTCAAAAGCATCAATTCTTCCGCACTCAGCTTTCTTTACAGTCCAACTCTCACATCCATACATGATTACTGGAAAGACCATAGCTGTGACTAGACAGACCTGTCAGCAAAGTAACGGCTCTGCTTTTTAAGATGTTGTCTAGGTTTCCTATAGCTTTTCTTCCTGAGGAGTGAGCGTGTTTTAATTTCATGGCTGCAGTCATCATCTACAGTGATTTTGGAGCCCAAGGAAATAGTCTGCCACCATTTCCACTGTTTCCCCATCTATTTGCCATGAAGTGATGGGACCGGATGCCATGATCTTAGTTTTCTGAATGTTGAACTTTAAGCCAACTTTTTACTCTCCTCTTTCACTTTCATCAAGAGGCTCTTTAGTTACTCTTCACTTTCTTCCACAAGGGTGGTGTCATCTGCATATCTGAGGTTATTGATATTTCTCCCAGCAATCTTGATTCCAGCTTGTGTTTCTTCCAGTCCAGCGTTTCTCATGATGTACTCTGCATAGAAGTTAAATAACTGGGGTGAAAATACACAGGTTTAATGTACTCCTTTCCCAGTTTGGAACCAGTCCTTTGTTCCATGTCTAGATCTAACTGTTGCTTCTTGACTTGCATACAGATTTCTCAAGAAGCAGGTCAGGTGGTCTGGTGTGCCCAACTATTTAAGAATTTTCCACAGTTTGTTGTGATCCACACAGTTAATGGCTTTGGCATAATCAATAAAGCAGATGTAGATGTTTTTCTGGAATTCTCTTCCTCTTTCTATGATCCAGTGGATGTTGGCAATTTGATCTCTGGTTCTTCTGCCTTTTCTAAATCCAGTTTGAGGACCTGGAATTTCATGGTTCACATACTGTTGAAGCCTGGCTTGGAGAATTCTGAGCATTTCTTTGCTAGTGTGTGAAATGAGTGCAATTGTGCTGCAATTTGAGCATTCTTTGTCATTGCCTTTTTTGGGATTGGGCTTCCCTGTTGGCTCAGAGGGTAAAGCATCTACCTTCAACGCAGGAGACTCAGGTTCGATCCCTGAGTTGGGAAGATCCCCTGGAGAAGGAAATGGCAACCCACTCAAGTACTCTTGCCTGGTAAACCCCATGATTGGAGAAGCCTGTAGGGTACAGTCTATGGTAGGCTACAGTCTATGGAATTGCAAAGAGTCAGAAAAGACTGAGTGACTTCACTTTCACTTTTCACTTTTCTTTGGGATTGAGATGAAAACTGACCTTTTCCAGTCCTGTGGCCACTGCTGAGTTTTCCAAATTTGCTGGCATATTGTTGCAGCACTTTCACAGCATCATCTTTTAGGATTTGAAATAGCTCAACTGGAATCCCATCACCTCCACTAGCTTTCTTCATAGTGATGCTTCCTAAGGCCCACTTGACTTTGCATTCCAGAATATCTGGCTCTAGGTGAGTGCTCACACCATCATGATTATCTGGATCATGAAGTTCTTTTTTCCATAGTTCTTCTGTGTATTCTTGCCACCTCTTCTTAATATTTTCTGCTTCTCTTAGGTCCATACCATTTCTGTCCTTTATTGAGCCCATCTTTGCATGAAATGTTCTCTTGGTATCTCTGATTTTCTTGAAGAGATCTCTAGTCTTTCCCATTCTATTATTTTCCTCTGTTTCTTTGCATTGATCACTGAGGAAGGCTTTCTTATCTCTCCTTGCTATTCTTTGGAACTCTGCATTCAGATCAATATATCTTTCCTTTTCTCTTTTGCCTTTCACGTCTCTACTTTCCTCAGCTACTTTTAAGGCCTCCTCAGACAACCATTTTGCCTTTTTTCCATTTCTTTTTCTTGAAACAGGGCAAAGGCTAATAGGTTTTTACCAAGAGAATGCACTGGTCATAGAAAACCCCTCTTCCAACAACACAAGAGAACACTCTACACATGGACATCACCAGATGGTCAACACCGAAATCAGATTGACTATATTTTTGGCAGTCAAAGATGAGAAGCTCTTTACTGTCTTCAAAAATAAGACCAGAAGCTGATTGTAGCTCCAATCATGAACTCCTTATTGCTGAATTCAGACTTAAATTGAAGAAAGTAGGGAAAATCACTAGACCATTCAGGTATGACATAATTCAAATCCAATACAATCATACAGTGGAAGTGAGAAATGGATTCAAGAGATTAGATCTGATAGACAGAGTGCCTGAAGAACTACGGACAGAGGTTCATGATATTGTACAGGAGGCGGTGATCAAAACCATCCTCAAGATTTTTGTACTCTACAAAAGTACATGACATGACTTTTTCTGTTCCACAGCTGTAGAGGAATTGTCAGGAACATGCTGTATCCTGATTGAAGTTAAAAAAAGAATAGCTAGTCATTTCATATTTAGATGTTTCTACATATGATGACCACATGTGTTTTGAAGTATTTATTAATCAAATGTAAATAAGTGAATAACATCAAACTCTGCACTAGCTACTTGGCTTTGATGAATTGTCATCACTTACTTCTGTTCTCTATAAATAGGTTAGGCACAATGACTTCATTTCATTGCAGAGGTATTCCACATCTACTGTGTACAAGGCATGGTGGCATGCCTGGGGGCAAGGCAGTCGGGCACCAGTGATTGCCTCAGGGGGGATTACACACTAGTCTGGAAGGATGGTAAGTACATGAAGTCACTTTAAACATAACCAAAAATGGGGGAAATCGTCCTTCAAATGGCTGGAACACCATCTGCCTGTATTCCTTTAATCTGGGGTGCAAACTTAAGTAATTTGTATTCATGGGGTGATCTTCAGAGCTCTTTGATCATACCAAGCAAAACATGGTATGAACTTTAGTAAGTGAACTCTGGTTATTTGTGTGAAAATTAAGGATGCTATCTTTTATGTAACTATTGTAATTTTCATAATTTTCTTCAGCTATATTAAGTCTATTATTGTTTTTAGTGCAATAGCTTTCTAAGAGTTTGCTTTTGTCTTTCCTTTGCCTTGGAGGTCCCAGTTAGCACTGTGATCTCCTCATTAGCTCTTTCTGCTTCTCAATAATTTCTTCCCATTTGTTGTTAAAATTTCTTTTTAATTAATTTTTATTGGAGTATAGTTGATTTACAATGTCGGAAATTCCTTGACATTTAAATTTTCATCTTTCCTTTCCAAATGTTGCCTATTGGAATGCTCCAGAGACCTACATCAAAATAATAATAACAGTAAAATCTATTAAATATATATACTTAAATTATATGATCTTTCAAAGTTTTTAATTTCCCAAATTTTTTCAGAAGTTGCTATAAAAAATCAGCTCAACGGGTGAAACAGCGAGTGCAAACTAATCTAACCTGGGAGTACTCAGGAAGACATTTGCATAACTCTGGCAACCCACTATTAAAGAAGCATTGCAAAAGGCAGGACAAGTGATCACAACTGACTGAACTGAACTGAACTGAAGGAGAGAACAGCTTGTCGTAAGTTCTACTAATAAATTTATTTTTCTTTTATCAGTCCTCTGAAAGAAACATGAAGATGAGGCATTTTATAATGACAAATGCTCGTCATGTAGTCAAGTTTATTTTGGGGGGCTCCAAAATCACTGCAGATGATGATTGCAGCCATGAAATTAAAAGACGCTTACTCCTTGGAAGGAAGGTTATGACCAACCTAGATAGCATACTCAAAAGCAAAGACATTACTTTGCGAACAAAGGTTCGTCTAGTCAAGGCTATGGTTTTTCCATTAGTCATGTATGGATGTGAGAGTTGGACTAGAAAGAAAGCTGAGCACCAAAGAATTGATACTTTTGAACTGTGGTGTTGGAGAAGACTCTTGAGAGTCCCTTGGACTGCAAGGAGATCCAACCAGTCCATTCTGAAGGAGATTAGCCCTGGGATTTCTTTGGAAGGAATGATGCTAAAGCTGAAACTCCAGTACTTTGGCCACCTCATGCGAAGAGTTGACTCATTGGAAAAGACTCTGATGCTGGGAGGGATCGGGGGCAGAAGGAGAAGGGGACGACAGGGGATGGGATGGCTGGATGGCATCACTGACTCGATGGATGTGAGTCTGAGTGAACTCCGGGAGTTGGTGATGGACAGGGAGGCCTAGTGTGCTGCAATTCATGGGGTCACAAAGAGTCAGACACGACTGAGCAACTGAACTGAACTGAACTGAATAATAAAAGTAATTACAGTAGCACTTGAATTGCCAAGTATCACAACAAAGTACAGCTGGAGACAGGTTCAAGTTAGAAAGCTTTTGACACCAGTTAAGGGTTGACTAGTTTCATTGTTGTTTCATAATTTTCTTCTTTTCTTCTTCATTGAAATAAGCTTTTCCGTTTGGTCGTTGTCCTAAGATGACTTTACACTTAGTACACTTAAGTCAATCAATCTTCTTAGTTCTAAGACAATTTACCATTTAACTGTGGACCAATGTGCCTAAATGATCTGTTAACCACAATAAACCTCCCAGTCAAAAATTCTCCTTGTGATTTGTTTACGCCAATCTATACAGCTCAGATGGTAAACCGTCTGCCTATAATGCGGGAGACCCGGGTTCAATCCCTGGGTCGGGAAGATCCCTTGGAGAAGGAAATGGCAACCCACTGCAGTACTCTTGCCTGGAAAATCCCATGGACCAAGGAGCCTGGTGGGCTACAGTCCTTGGGGTCACAAAGAGTTGGACACAACTGAGAGACTTCATTTCACTTCATACATGTTAAAATAAAACCAGAAGTTTATAAACAGGAGAAATACATACCTTGAAACTCTATGAGCGAAAAACTGAATGAGATTAGAACAACTACTGTTTTGCCACAATACAAAGAGAATCCAGTGAGGCGGAACAACTGGTCTCATACGTACAGAAGATCCTCAGCGCGTGCTGATGAAAGCACAGCTTCAGGAAGTCAGATCTGCACCCGGCAGGCACTAGGAGAGACCTGGGTTAAGGTTTGTTCCTGGAAGAACGAAACAGAGCATTTTTAGGATACCAAACCTACACCTTCCTGGACAAATTGCCTTCGTTTTCTCATCAGCCGTAGAGAAACAGAATAAATAGGCTCTTCTCATATCTGCTGGACCCCTGAGAATTACCCAAAAAGCCTAGAACAGGCCTCTCAAGACCTCCCAGCAGAGCACTGCTACCTGGGCACACACAAGAGACCCAGCTTTGGGACCCCATCCATATCTACTATTAATAGGCCAGAAATCCCGAGGAAAGGGCCCAGAAAGCTATATTTCCACAAGCACTCTAGGGGATTCTGGTGTTGAGGTTTGAGACCCACTGAACAAAGAGTAGTTTATCATTCAGAGGCAAACCCAGACTGCAATACTGTGATCTGCTGAGTCAGGAACTTAGTTGGGTGAGGCTTGGCTATCCCTCCCATAAATGGCCCTGGCGTTTACCTCCTAAGGATTCTATAATCTTTTGGTCAAGTGAAGATTTATACTGCGCCATTTCATTTGCTTTTGGTCCTGGGTAGCTGTTTAGGGTCTTTTTTTACTTATGAACTAAGAATAATTTAAAGCAGCTTAAAGGAAAATAAAAGTTTCCATGCATAAATGGTGTCTGGCCAATCTAAATTTTTATATCTTTCTCTTAGGCAAAGAGCCTCAAAAATATTGTTATTACATTTAACTTAATTTGCATACACTGAACATTCTAAATAAACAACTGACATATTTTTTTACCCCAAATCAAAGGCCAGGCCAATATTTCTGGCTTTAAAATTATTCTTCAGCCAGAATAGAGAGATACTGTTTAGTTTTGTTTTACAGACATCACCCAAATAAAACAATAAGCCACATCATGAGCAACATTAAAAAGAGATTCTATGATTCCTGAATTACTCTTTCTTCAGAATATTTGCATAATCTTAAAATTCAAGAACTGCTTGAGGAAAACGCTGTGTAAAAGGGGTTGTAGCATACTCAACACATTTACAGGAGTGATCTAGAATCACAGCCGTCTTCAGTGTATCTCAGAATGTGGACAATAGACACAGTGCATCAAAACACAATGTGCATGATGACTGAGGCGGGAAGCATTGTCCTAGGGCAGTGGTTCTCAAAGCATCATCCTCAGACCAACAGCATCAGCGTACGCAAGGAAGTTGTTAAAAATGCAAACTCTACATGCCAGACCTGGTGCATCAGACACGCAGAGGATAGGCCCCGTATGCGGGGCGGTTTCAACAGTCCTCAGGAGATTCTGTGCTCACTGAAGTTTGAGAAGTACTTTGATGTTTTCATTCAGTTTCTAAGTCGTGTCCGACTCTTTACGACCCCATGGACTGCAGCACGCCAGGCTCCTCTGTCCTCCACTATCTCCCAGAGTCTGCTCAAACTCATGTCCATTGAGTCGGTGATGCCATCCAACCATCTCATCCTCTGTCTTCCCCTTCTCCTCCTGCCTTCAATGTTTCCCAGCATCAGGAGCTGTTTAAATGAGTCACCTCTTCTCATCAAGTGGACAAAGCACTGGAGTTTCAGCTTCAGCATCGGTCCTTCCAATGAATATTCAGGACTGATTTCCTTTAGGATGGACTGGTTGGACCTCCTTGCAGTCCAAGGGAGTGCAATTTCTTCGGTACTCAGCCTTCTTTAAGGTCCAACTCTCACATGCATACATGACTACTGGAAAAACCATAGATTTGACTATATGGATCTTTGTCAGCATGGGGTGTGATGTCTTTGCTTTTTAATATGCTGTCTAGGTTTGTTGTATCTTTCCTTCTAAGGAAGAAGCATCCTTAATTTCATGGCTTCGGTCAGAGTCTGCAGTGATTTGGGGATGCAAGAAAACATAACCTATCTAGTCCTGTGAAATCAGTGTTTTCTAGGACACAGTGTAACTTTCTTATGAATTATGGTACCTCCTCTTAAAGCAAAATTCCTGATTTATTCATTCATTCAGCTAGCATTGATTGACTACCCACCTGATGCCAAAGGCAATGCTAGGCATCAAGATATGTTTATGAAGAAAACTAGCCTGGTCCTTACCCATACTGAACTTACAAACTATACTGTCTAGGGGAGGAGAAAAACACAAACGGTAAAGCAGATAATACTAACTCTAAAGGAGGATTACGATGCATGTGAACAAGGAGAGGGATAAAGTAAAACAGGAGAGAAAATTTACTGTAGATGCATAATCTGTTTGTCTATGGAGGTGACATTGGAAGGAAGGAACAGCAGGAATGCAGGCCACAAATCAGGAAGGAGCCTGGGAGTGGTAGGACCTGAAGGAGGTTCAGTATGGCTAAGTCAAGCAAGTAGGAGGACAGTGGCACGATGTGAATTTGTAGACTCTTGAAAGGAGTTTTCACTTTGTTTAATGTGCACTTGTTAATTGCGTAAGGCTTTATTACATAAGCAGCAATGGTAGATTTCCTTTTTCAAAGATCACTGTTTCGTTAGAGGAGGAAAGAGCCAGCAGAGAGACATGCATGGAAAAGAAAGAATCAGTTAAGAAGTTGCGGCAATAATGAGAAAGAGTGAGAAAGGAGGATGATGGTAATGGGGATGGTGATTGCTGAGCTGGAGTGACGGCAGAGAAGAAAAGTGGAGGAAGGGAATTTGTGTTCATTGATACCCTGTTTGAATATCTAATACTGTGGTTGTACCACAGCTTTCTAGCTACTGCTATTCAAGGGAGACGCAGAGGCTGCTATCCTGGTTTTCCTGCCATATCCTCACCCTGATGGCCTCAATTTACCACCACTGACAGCACAAATGAACAGGAACACATGTGAAAACTGCTTTTCCCAGATCCTCAGACTGGAATACAGATATACCCATCATGATGAGGGTCAAGCAGTGATTTAGTTAAAAGTTTAGCTAGTTTCTCCAAAGTCAGAGAGAATCTAAATGAGAGATGTATCCTTTTTCATTTTACCACTCAAAGAGGACCTCACCTCCAGGAATTTGGATTAAATGTCCTATATGAATGCTCCCTAAGGCTTCCGAGACTTCCCAAATAGACATTCCTTCTCTCCAAGTTTCCCTCTCCCTTCCCACTTCCTGCGGTACATTTCTTCCCCTCTAGTAGTCCCACTGACCCACATCCTGATGCTTGGAGAATAAAAATGTAGCAGAACACCTAACAAAAGTCTGTCATCTCTAGGAGTGATGCCAGGGGGAGGACCTAACGGCCTCTGTAAGAACACAGAAAGCTAATTTGTGAGGCAACGTTAAAGTGGATCCTTCCTTTACTCATCTTCAAATTTTTAGTAAAATCCAGTCACACCAAAGCCTTATGTCGCTGGCAGGATGGTTTCTAATGTTCAGCAAAATGAGGACTGGTGACAAGGGCTTGCGTAGGGAGGAGAATGTAGTTGTCATTCTGAGCAGACCTTGGAAGACCGTGGCCACTTACAAAGTCTCCAGGGGCCCCTCACAGGCCGTCCTCAACATGAAGCCGTGGGATCTCTCTGGATGACCTTGTCTATTCCAAGTTCACCAGAAATATACTACCTAGACGCAGGAAGTGGGTTGAGGAATAGAGAAGGAGGAGGCAGAGAATGAGACAAAAGCCCACGGTCCCGCCTCCAGACAACGTGTGCCACTGCAGTAGCTGGGAAAATTTTGCTGGCTGATTCTTTGAAATCTCCAGGTATAGAAAGCACCATATTTGTGTGTGTGTTCACTTAATATTTTCACTTTCTTTTTCCTCTGAGACTTCCCAGATGGCACCAGTGGTAAAAGAATCCACCTGCCAATCCAGGAGATGCAAGAGACATAGGTTTGATCTCTGGGTGGGGTAGGTCCCATAGAGTAGGAAATGGAAACCCATTCTAGTATTCTTGCCTGGAAAGTTCTACGGACAGAGGAGCCTGAAGGGCTACAGTCCTGGGGATCTCAAGGAGTCAGACACAACTGAGCATGCACACACATGTCTAGCTGATTTACAGAATTATATTAGTTTCTATTTTTATAGAGTATACCCTATTTAACGTTATTATAAAATATTATCTGTGTAACTGTGCTGTACACCATATCCTTGTTGTCTTTTTTAAGGCAGTGGTTTCCTTTGTTATGCAAACACTTTTAAGTTTAATTAGGTCCCGTTTGTTTATTTTTGTTTTCATTTCTTTTGCTATCAGAGACAAATCCAAAATAATATTGCTACAATTTATGTGAAAGGGTATTCTGCCTATGTTTTCTTCCATGAGTTTTGTGGTTTTTGCTCTTAGAGTTAGGTTTTAAATCCCTTTTCAATTTGTTGTTGTATGTGGTTTGAAAAAATGTTTTAATTTTATTTTCTTATATGTAGCTGCCCAGTTTTTCCAGCATGACTATTGAAGAGACGTCTTTTCTCCATTATATATCCTTGCCTCCTTTGTCATAGATGAGCTGACCATAGATATGTAGGTTTACTTCTGGGATGTCTGATCTGTTCCATTGATCTACATGTCTGCTTTAGTGCCAATATCATACTCATTTGATTAGTGTAGCTTGGTAGTAAAACCTGAAGTCAGGGAGCATGATACCAGAGCACCATATTTCTTATTAGGAGCTTTCTTCTCTCATATGGCAAAGATGTTTATTTAGTAAGTGCTATTTTTATTTGCAAAAAATACATGGCACAGCAGCTATGCTAGAAAGAGCAATTTCATTACTTTTTCTGTTTTCCTCAGATTTTATGAGGATATATATATATACATATAGGGCCTCCCCAATGGCATTAAAGAATCTGCCTGCAAAGCAGGAGACATGGGTTCGATCCCGGGGTAAGGAAGATCCCCTGGAGGAGGAATTGGGAACTCACACCAGTATACTTGCCTGGGAAATCCCATGGACAAAGGAGCCTGGTGGGCTACAGTCCATGGGGTCACAGAGAGTCAGACAGGACTTCTCAGTTAAACAGCAACAGCAATGTACACATATACATTATATATATGCATCTACGTATATACATACTCCTAAGAAAAACATGGACATTCTTTTCAATACCATGCTCAAACTTCCCAATTCAAACTTCATAATGTTTGTATGAAAACAGTCAGTGAATTTCCAGAATTATGTATGACTATTCACCCAGATTTGAGCAAGCTGGATAACACCATCAGTCATGCTAATGTCTAGTGTGGCTATGAACATTCAAAGTTACATTTTTTTATATCTTGCTATAATAAATGTTCTGCTTTGTGTTTTTAATTCATTTGCCATTTATCCATTGTTATATATAGGCATATATATATATATAAAATTAAAAGACGCTTACTCCTTGGAAGGAAAGTTATAACCAACCTAGATAGCATATTCAAAAGCAGAGACATTACTTTGCCAACAAAGGTTCGTCTAGTCAAGGCTATGGTTTTTCCTGTGGTCATGTGTGGATGTGAGAGTTGGACTGTGAAGAAGGCTGAGCACTGAAGAATTGATGCTTTTGAACTGTGGTGTTGGAGAAGACTCTTGAGAGTCCCTTGGACTGCAAGGACATCCAACCAGTCCATCCTAAAGGAGATCAGCCCTGGGATTTCTTTGGAAGGAATGATGCTAAAGCTGAAACTCCAGTACTTTGGCCACCTCGTGCGAAGAGTTGACTCATTGGAAAAGACTCTGATGCTGGGAGGGATTGGGGGCAGGAGGAGAAGGGAACGACAGAGGATGAGATGGCTGGATGACATCACTGACTCGATGGACATGAGTCTGAGTGAACTCCGGGAGTTGGTGATGGACAGGGAGGCCTGGCATGCTGCGATTCATGGGGTCGCAAAGAGTTGGACACAACTGAGCGACTGATCTGATCTGATCTGATCTGATATATATATCAAACTTCATGTGGCCAAAAGTATTTAAATTCAAAAATAAATATATGCAACTTACTTATCCTGTCTTACTTGCTTTTCTCCTAATCATCTTGACAAAGTAAATGACACCACTGTCCACTGAACTGCTGAAATAAAACTTTATGTGTTTTCCTTGAGTCTCTGCTATTATCCTTCTCCCTTGTATCTAGTCCATCATCAAGTACTGAAACTCTACATTTGGAAAGATGCTCCTGAAAGGATCCTGTTCTAGTGCAAGCCTCTGTCGCCTTCCCCGTGAGCTGGCACAGTGGCATTCTAACAGACCCCTTTCTTCTGTTCCTGCTGCCTATGCTCCGCTCACTACCCAGTAGCCAAAATAATATTTTTAAGAAAAAAAAATAGATTATGCCACTACCTTGCTTAAAAGACCCCAATAATGCCCATAGCCATTTAAAAAAATGATTTACTTTAATTGGAGGCTAATTACTTTACAATATTGTGGTGGTTTTCACCATAGATCAGCATGAATCAGCCATGGGTGCACATGTGTCTCCCCATCCTGAACCCCCTTCCACCTCCCTCTCCACCCCATCCCTCTGGGTGGTCCCAGAGCCCTGCTTCATGCATTGAACTTGCACTGGTCATCTATTTCACGTACGGTAATATATGTGTTTGGGCTTCCCTTGTAGCTCAGCTTGTAAAAAATCCACCTGCAAAGCAGGAGACCCCAGTTCGATTCCTGGGTCAGGAAGATCCACTGAAGAAGGGAAAAGCTACCCACTCCAGTATTCTTGGGCTTCCCTGGTGGCTCAGCTGATGAAGAATCCACCTGCAGTGCGAGAGATCTGGGTTCGATCCAGATCTCTGGGTTGGGAAGATCCCCTGGAGAAGGGAAAGGCTACACACACCAGTATTCTGGCCTGGAGAATTCCATGGACTGTATAGTCCATGGGGTCACAGACAGTCAGACACGACTGAGCGACTTTCACTTTCACTCACTTAATAGACATGTTTCAATGCTATTTTCTGAAATCATCCCATCCTCACCTTCCCCCACATAGTCACTTTGAATAACAACCAAGTTTCTTTCTTCCTCTTACAAACCCCTACATGATCTCTACCTGTCCCTCTGACCCATGGCCTCAGACTCACCATATTGTTCACCTCATGCTCAATACACTTTGAAAGTGTAGTGAGAGTGTTAGTCACTCAATTGTGTCCGGCTCTTTGAGACCCCATGGATTGTAGCCCACCAGGCTCCTCTGTCCACAGAATTCTCCAGGCAAGAGTACTGGAGTGGGTTGCCATTTCCTTCTCCAGGGGACCTTCCCAACCCAGGGATTGAACCCAAGTCTCCCGCATTGCAGGCAGACTCTTTACCAACTGAGCCACCAGGCAAACTCAATACACTTTAGACCTGTGCTTTTCAAAATGCTAGTTACATTTCAACTTCAGTTCAAATCCATTAAACTTAAATAAAATTAAAAACTCAGTTCCTCATTTGCTCTAGTTACATTCTAAGCGCCCAGCAATCCTAAGTGGTTAGTAGCTATTCACACCGTATTGAACAGCTCAGAGATTTCTACAGTCACAGGCAGTTCCATGGCACAGTGCTACTTTAGACAAATGAGTATCCCCCATGTTTCCTGAACATATCAGGTGTGTTCCCACAGCAAAGGCTTCATCCTTGCTCTTCCTTCTCCATGGATCACACAATCCCAGTGTGTCTAACCAGTTCCTTTTCACCTATATCTCGGTGTAAACGTCGTTGCTATAGTCTGAATATCTGTGTCCCCCTGCTATTCATATATTGAAGCTATAATCTCCGGTGTACTGGTTTTGGAGGTGGAGGCTTCGGGATCTAATTAGGTCATTAGAGTGGAGCTGTCATGAAGGCATTAATGCTCTATTATACAAAGGCAGAGAGGTGATCTCTCCTCCATGTGAGGGTACACCATTTGCAAGCCAAGAAAAGGGTTCTCACCAGACACCAAATCTGCTAGTAATTTGATCTTGGACTTCCCAACCTACAAACTGCAAGAAATAAATATTTGCTGTTTAAGCCTTCCAGTTTATGATAATTTGTTATAGCAGTCCAAGCTGGCTAAGACAGTCATCTTCCCAGACCACTTAGTCTAAAATCACCACCCAGGCACTCCCTTTATATGACTGGATATAAATTTCTGCATAGCATTTTTAACTTTTTTCTATTTTTCTTGATCATTTTTTGTTTGTATTCTGTCTGTGTCCCCTATGAAAATTTAGGCTTCATGGTACTGAGACTTCATCTGTCTTTTGTTCACAGCTGTATCACTTACCTAGACTTGTATTTAGCAACTATCAAAAAATACTTGTGGAAGGAAGGAAGTCAGTAGGGGAAAATGTTACTATTCATTGTATGTATCAATTCCAACATATTAATATTTAGAAGAAAATTTCTCAGAGAAAATAAAAAGCACCCAATATAAACATAATAATGAAATTAGTAAATTCATTTTGAACTAAATTTAAAGTCCAGTGATCCTGTCCAGCTCTGATTCTATCTTGGATATATCATTTTGCTTCTAAGAACTTCCATCTTATTTATAAGATTGGAATTTATAGATAATTTATAGATAGATTTATATATATAATTTATAGGTAGATTTATAATTTATAAGATTGAAAAATGTTTTTACAGTTCCAAAGTTTGTGTACTTATGAAGGTATTGAACCGAGGAGAAATACTAAATTCTCTGAATATACTGAAAGTCCCTATTCATGTAGTCTTTCTTATTATGTGATTATTCTGTGAATATTTTACCTGCAGTTTAAATCATCATCGTATTGTATGGTCTTGAGATGTCTAAGTGTTCATGAGGTAAAGATTTTAAAAGCAAATTTCATCATACTATATTACAGAAGTTTTGCTATTAAGAAACTAAGCTAGTCATTAAGTCAGAATTTAGGGATATATTCACTTGAGGATATCAAATTAACCACAACCTGGGTGATTATTTAACAATTGATCAGATCAAATTAAAACAATTGACTTAAATTATTCTGCTGTAGGCATGTCAAGTCATATGCATATAATAATAATTTTTTAAAAAAGTGAAAGTAACCCTGTTCTGATGAGAACTCCTCTAAGTATGGAAACCACACTTCTTTGTTCAAAGAGAACAGGTTTACATAGCTAGGCTTTTATATATTAGGTCTTCTTAGGAGACAGTCTACTTAAAAGAAATAAATTCTCCAAGGAACATATTTAGTAGGGCATCCGTGTCACAATACTCAAAGAGTCCAACCTGAGGAGACGCCACATAGTTGATTCATATGAAGATTTTCTGAGGAGCTTGTAAGCCAGGGTTTCCTCATATTCCCGTTTGTATCTTCCCCAGGATCTACACATCACATTGAATAGTCAATAAGCTACAAATATTTAAAAATCAATATTTAAATGGAAAATGAAGTACAAGAGCATACAGTTGTTTTTTAGATGAAGCTATACAGCTTTGCTTAAACTTTTGGCCATTCATAAGGCTTCTCTTAATTTTTCATATCCCCCTTAGGCACTCAAGAAAGAGGCCAAGACTATTTTCAGAAAGAAATGTGGGTGGCATCTTCCAGTGCAGTGTCTTCAAATGAGAACATAGTGATGAGATAAGATTATCTTCATATCCAAACTGCTGAATAAGAACAAGCTCCAAAAACAGAGAAAGGCCCACACCGCCAAAGATAGCTTGTTACTAGGGCATTGTAATACTTAAGATTTACTGCTTATTAAAATGCAAAAGGCCATTACTTCCCCCAGAACAAATTTTGTGAACAGAGATGAACCTAGGAAGCTTTTAGCCCATTTCCTGAATCATAAACAAAGAGCTCCATACACAGCAACTCTATGAGATGTAAAAGGGAGTATATTATATGATCCTTATTGGATTACTGAAAGCCTCAGTGAAGCTCCTTTCAGAAGTGATATAAATCAAAGCTAACTGCTTCCACAGAAAAGCAATCAAGTTTTTAAGAGAATATCTTTGTTCCTGAGGTTGAACAGTAAGATTTAAGTGCTTCTATTAGGACCTTTGCTTTGGAGCATACTTAAGTAATTATAAAAATTCAGCCTGGACAAACACGTGGACAGACTCCCAAGGGAATTAAATCTTTTGGTTTCAAATTTTGGATACTTTCTAGAAGTATTTCCCAATCTACCTTATGAAAACACACACACAGAGACACTTTCCTTGTATATAGCAAAGTAGTATATTAAATAACATGAGTTATAGAATTTTTCACATTTTATGCGCTTCTATAAAGAAGTAAAACCCTAAAAGAGCTTAGCATTTTGAAAAAAAATTAAACCAAAAGAAAATGATTTTGGGGGAATATTAAAGAAGATGTTTTAAAATGTGAAATCATTTCTTCTCCAGAATCTCTTACATAATTTAAGATGGAATTCCACAGACTTACTGACAGATATCTTTAAAATGAGACAAAATAATAGTGACATCCTGGCTAAAAATAATTTCCTACAAGGCATAAACATCATCAGGGCGTCCATAAAAAGGCTTTCAATTTCCTGTCTATCACTGCCTTGGGGTTAAATATTTAACAATACTCTGGATTTAAAAGCACATGCAAATCTTCTACTTTTTTTTAGCTGACTTTTGCCACCTAAAATCGTGGCAATCATTTTCTAGAACTGCGAGTTCAAAGAACTAGCTTTTTATTTGTCGCTTATCTGAGAATTTGAACACATCAAAATACCTTCCAAGTTTTGTCTTCTTCCAGGAAATATATCTGAAAAATCAAATATGGGTTCTCCCATAAGGAAGCCTCCCAGGATGAATTATTGACTGGTACTTTTTTGCCTATGACTTTGCTAGATTATGAAAAATACAAAATAACCACAAGCCTTAGTTTATGGCATCAAGGAGCCTGTCGTTTAGTGGAGTAAGATAACGTATGAAAATATGAGGAGAATGTAAGATAATAAATATGTGTTAAATCTTGGCAAGATTATAGGTGTCCTAAGAATTCAGAGACCTGAAAACTGGAAAATCGATAGGATTTATCAGGTTTGGAGAATTTGTCAAGAAAGTGCATCATTGGCTGGACAGAGGGATTTATACTCAAAGTGATGAATTGTTCAAGGTAGTTGCAGGTTTTTGAGCCAAGAGTGACGGATGAAACCGACCATGGAAGAAAATTTACTAGTTATCAGTATGCAGGAAGTCTTAGATGATACAAGAGCCTATGCTAACTACAAGCTGAACACCACGCCTCAGGGACAATATGCTAAAGGCCTGAGATATGAGGTTGGTTGTAGGAATAGAAAATTGGCATTTGGAAGGAAAAAAAATGATAGGTTTTCATAACTAAGTGAAAATAGTAGAAAGTGATTATTACTGAGAATATATATTACAAGAGTTAATAGCCAGGTACTCGTAAAACATAATAACCACTGTCCTAGTCTGTATTCTCCTGAAAGCACTCTCCTGAGGCAAGGGCCTGGATATAGTCATTTATTGGGGAGAAATTTCCAGGAGGGAAAAGTGAAGAAGTGAGAGAGAGAGAGTCAGGGAAAGGAGAAAAGCTAGCAAAGAGAGAAGGCAATGGCACCCCACTCCAGTGCTCTTGCCTGGAAAATCCCATGGACCGAGGAGCCTGGTGGGCTGCAGTCCATGGGGTCGCTAAGAGTCAGACACGACTAAGCGACTTCACTTTCACTTTTCACTTTCATGCATTGGAGAAGGAAATGGCAACCCACTCCAGTGTTCTTGCCTGGAGAATCCCAGGGATGGGGGAGCCTGCTGGGCTGCCATCTATGGGAGCCCAGAGTTGGACACGACTGAAGTGACTTAGCAGTAGCAGTTAGCAAGGTGATGTATACAGAACTCAGTCCTGTTGGAGACCTTCAAAGACACCATAAGTAGCATAATTCCAAAGAGTTATCCCACCAAAAGCTAAGGAGGCTAATGAATTTACCCACTGACTCTCGTACCATTGGTGGAGAGAGGCTCCCAGTGGCATCAGCCGCCCCATGCTTCCATCCTTCAGAGTTGTACCTACCTGGGGGCTGAACAGCCATTCTGCCTTGGAGAAAGCCCTGAGTGCAAAGCAGAGGGACTCAGCGGTGCAAACCTGAGGTGCAACGCTAGCAATGGCACCTTCTAACGACAGCTGCACTGAATCCAGGTGGGGACACAGAATGCCACACGGGAGCGGCCGCTGTAATCACACATGAAATCAAACCCCTCAAACAAGGGCACCATATTTCATGAAGGAATCCACAGGAAGAGATGAAACTTAGTAACTTACAACTCACATTCTGGATAATTCATAATTGTCATACTATTTATTTGATAAATAAGCAATATTGTATAATATTTATAATTATTCAAAATAATTCTGGATAATAATTCATAACACAGGTTCTGAGTAATTCAGAACTCAGAGATCTTTGGGTAGGAAATCGAGGTGCTCCCCTGTGAAACTTTGAATAAGTTCCTTCCTCTAACTTCCTCAGTTCTTACCTAACTTGTATCAATGTTATAAGAACTCAATGAGTTAATGCATATAAAATAATTCAATCAGTGCAAGAAAAGGTCTCCAAAAATGTTGGGTCTTAGAAATACTTTTTTTTTTATTTTATTTTTAAACTTTACATAATTGTATTAGTTTTGCCAAATATCAAAATGAATCCATCACAGGTGGAGTCCCTAAGAAATTTGCACAAAAAAATTTAAATTAGTAGCAGTTTTCAATATAGGACACACAAAATTGAAATCAGCATTTTGTTACACATTTTTATTCTAGTGACAGGATTGTTGATGGCCCTAATGAAAGTACTTAATAAAGCTCTGGAATAATACTAGCGAAGAAGGTGCTTAGTAGCTGAAAACCACCTCATCCAGTTAAAATCCTCACTTTCACTGAATGATGGTAAAGAACACTCCACAGTCACTGCCCCCATCTCCTGTCTCTGACAAATGCTCTGATTTCTCTATGGAACTCTACAGGCAGTGCAAGGGTATCTCCTAAGAGGCCAAGATGCTATCAGCACCAAGCAGGGTAGTGCCTACTCTGCAGCCACAAAGACTTTTCCTAAAGTAAGCTCTCCGATTTTCAGACTTGACAGAGAACTGCTGTTCATTCCAAGGATGACAACGGCATGTCACATGATGAACACTATCACATTCCATGATACACTCCAACCTGTAGCAAATAGTACTAAGGGAACCAGTTTTAAAGCTAAGGATCAACTAAAAAGCAGTTTGCTTGCATGATCATGGTCAGGGTCCACCTCCTCCTTCATTCATTAAAAGTCTCGAAACCAGTAAGTTCTGTGGAGGTACAGCAACAGTTCAGCTGTAGGAATTCCAGAGAAATATTTACAGACACACAAAGGGAATGGCAGCCCACTCCAGTATCCCTGCCTGGAGAATTCCATGGACAGAAGAGCTTGGCAGGCTACAGTCCATGGGGTCACAAAGAGTCAGACACGACTGAGTGTCTAATGCACACACATGCAAAACAAACGTCCGGAACCCAATCTTTTAAAATATTAGGCCCAAAAATGACCTGCGTCAACCACGCCTGTTGTTCTAAAGCAAAACAGAAACCCAAACATGTTAAATTATTTACCCCTCGTCACACACTGATCCAGAACCAAAAAGACCACATAGACTTCATTCTACGTATTCTTCTGCCCTCCAAAGCCTCCTGTCCCAAGTTGAACCATAAATTTCTGCAGATTACTGATAACTTTGAAAAGTTAGATTGAGCAAGATTAATAGAATGGCAGTCACAACTTAATGCCAATCACTACTTCAAAAGTTTCAAGTAATGATTAAGTCCTAAACGTTAACAGTAAAAGTAGATTTTCATATTTTCATCCCATAAGCACTCATCATGCTCCTATTATGTCTGGCACTGTGAGATATAGCACTGGATAAGAAAATTACAGTCTCTAAAATCTATTTTAATGATTTTATTTTTATAACTGTGTACTATTACAATTCCATGTCCTTATGAATAAGAACAAGAACAGATAAAGCTCATTGGATTCCAGACTGATGCTCCAATGTGCCTGCTACTTAGGCTTTTCCAGGCAAACCTACATAGTCACACAGTACAGAAAAACTGATAAAAATAATCTTTACAACTCAGTCAAGGTTTACAGTATGGACTATCCTAAATGTGTTTTATGTTGGTTACATAAAGCTACACTAAGTCTAACAACATTTGAACTTATGGTCCTTTAGAGATATTTTTGACAAAAGTATTCATCAAGTTATTTTTAAGATTATTTCTGAACTTAAAACCCTGTACAAGTAGGAACATTTTTCTTTGGCAAAATTAAAATATAAAATGAAAGGTACCTAACAGTGGTTCTAAATATATGTAGTGTCAGGAGGTTTTTTCTTTCAAATCAATTATCCAAGTTTAAATGAGCTCTTTTTCATTAACTGGTCATTTTTCTAGATTATATATGAAAGTTGTAGAAAGTTATTACAAGAATTTTCTTTCCTTTGGGGCAAGAAAATATTAGGAAATGCATTTATTAAAGATCTCATGGGGAAAAAAAAACTGTGTTAATTTTGACTTTTCCTACTGATTTCCTTTAAAATTGAAACAGTCTAGGAATCACTCAATAACAGAAGAAGTAGTGTTTCCCCCCCCCCTTTTTAATTATTTTTTCTTTTATGCATAATTGACAAGCTGTTTCTAAAATGTATAAGGAAATGTAAAGAACCTAGAAGGAAAAAAATCAATCTTGAAAAACAAAACAAATTAGAGGACCTGCCCAACCTGGTTTCAAGGCTTACTAAAACAAAGCTAGAGTAATCCAATCAGTGTAGTATTAGCCTAAAGATAGATAGGCAAACAGACACAAAGAACCAAATACAAATTCTAGAAATAGACCTACACTTAGGAAACTACTTGATTTTTTAACAAATGTGCCAAAGCAATTTAATGGGGAAAGAAAGCTTTATGAAAATAGTGCTGGGGATAAACGTGAACTGACACCATCTCACCCGATGTATTAATTCAATAGAAAACATAGGTGTAAATATAAAAGCTAAGACTCTAATACCTTTGGGAAGCAAACAAAAGAAAATATCTTTACAACCTTGGCCTCACAAAGTTCTTCTTCTTTTTTTAAATACAAAGCACAGAAAATACTAAACCATAAAACAACTGATGAAATAGACTACACCAAAGGTTAAAAATCTTTGCTCATCAAAGTAAATGGTGAGTCACATTTGGAAAAGGGCTGTTCTCCAGAATATATAAAGAATTTCAGCAACTTAATAATAATTAAAAGCAAAGAAGCCAATTAAAATGGATAAAAGACTTGAACACTTTACAGCCCAATAAGCAAACAACAAAACCTCAGCATTATTAGACATCAGAGAAATACAAATTTAAACCACACTAAGATACCCCTATATACTCACCATAATGGCTATTAAAATATTGAGAATACCAAATGAATAGGAAATGGAACTCATATTGTTTGCAGACATCAGAAAATGAAACAACCAGTTTAGAAAACTACTTGAAAGTTTTTTATAAAGTTAAAATGCACCTATCCTAGTAACTTTGCTCCTAGTAATTTACCCCAAAGAAATAAAGCTAATATCCACAACCAACAAGACAGATTAAAGAATGATCACAACCATTTCATTCATAAGAGCAGAAGTTTTTGTTTTCTTGTTTTTATTTTTTTAATGTCCATCCCCAAACAAATTGTGCATTCAAACATTAGACTACTACTCAGCGATAACAAATGTACAAGTTGGTGATCACAACCACTGTATGAAGCCTGACGCAAAAGAGTATGTTCCAGATAATTCCATTTATGTAATGTTTTATGACAGATAATCAAACTATGGTGATAAAAATCAAAACAATTGAGTATTTGGGCTGGGGAGGAGGATTAACCAGTAAGGAGACATAAGAATTTTCTTGAATGATAACAAATATTCTATACATTGTTATTGATGTAGCTTACATAGATGTCTGCATTTGCCAAAATTTATAACGTATTCTTAGAAATGGCAACCCACTCCCATGTTCTTGCCTGGGAAATCCTATCAACAGAGGAACCTGGCAGGCTACAGTCCATGGAGTCACAAAGAGTCAGACACAATTTACAACTAAACGGCTACAGACAGCAGTGCCACCCTCTGACATGGTTTCTGCCCTTGTTGCTGATCACACTGCTGCTGCTGCTGCTGCTGCTGCTACTAAGTCGCTCCCATCGTGTCCGACTCTGTGCGACCCCACAGACGGCAGCCCACCAGGCCCCTCCATCCATGGGAGTTTCCAGGCAAGAGTACTGGAGTGGGGTGTGCCACTGCCTTCTCCGGCTGATCACACTGGTGCTGATCATATTGTACACTTAAGACATGTGCATTCTGCTCTGTGGCAAATATATTCCATTTAAAAGGGAAAAAGAAAAGGGAAAAGAGCCTTGATGGACATTAGAGATCTCATTTTAATAGCTCACATCTTCTAAACATATATTAAACAAATAAAAAGAGTGGTAAATTTTTACGCACCTGTTTTCCCCTCCTCGTGTGAAGTATAACTGATCCTTCATTGCCATTCAGTGGTCTGCTTCTAGGACTGGAAACCACTAAGAGCTCTAAATGTTCTTAGATCCTAAGACTTAATGAAACAAACCTAGCTTGTTACCAGGTGAAATATATCTAAGTTTGTTTTTAGCCAAACAAGTTGTAACTTTCACATTATGTTCTAACGCTAAAAAAATTTCATCCTCATGCTAAATTTTATGCCAAAATAGATTTTAATAACTTAAAATATGATTGTGTGTTTCTGAACATCTTTGGTTAACTATTTACTAATCCTACCTTAAACACTGACTACATTTACTTAGCATCTTTCATTTCCCAACTGCTCCTTCATATCATTATTTGCAAAAAATTAGCAAATCATGATTTCCCATTTAGCCACACTAGGTGATTTGGGTTACCTTTACCTGTGATCATCTATTAAAAAAAGAAAATAAAAGCTAAATTCAGCCTCCTCTTTTGGGGGCTTTCATTCTTAAAGTCAGAGACCATTTGGTACATTCAATGCTCCCTTCTTTCTAGTCCATATTCTAAGGTGTCTGAGGATGGTGATGAGACCTTTTAATATAAAACTAAGATTTCTCCATCTGTATAACAGGAACAAATTAGGGAATTCATCTAAAAAAAGCAAAGTGCTTGAATAGTGCAATCTCTGATGAAGAATGGGCAAAAAATGGTACTTGAGTCCTCTAAATTAGAGCATTAGTCCTTGTCCTTTGGAAGAAAAAAAAAGTCAGAACATTAGACTGAACAAAATTGAACAGAGAAGTCAGTGGTGAAGAATAAACTGGAAGGCGCTCAAATCAGGGAAGTAAAGGTGAATGCTGAGAACATAACAAGTTTCAGAGGTAGAAGGTTTAACACCCAGGGGTCTGAATCATATGCACGCTCTGTTCAGTCTAGCCCGACCTAAGCTTCACAGTGTCTCAAGACGGAAAACAGCGTTCCCCATTCAGGCTGCAGGTAACCCAAGAGAAGCTGTTGATGTCGAATGCAAAAGCAGGAGTTAGGGCCAAGACCTCAACAGCATAAAGTTAAAAAGTGAGAAATATACCCAGACAATTCAGGTTAAAAATAAGGTTTTGCATGAAGTAGCCATACATTTAGGCAAAAGTACATTTTTGGCTCATGGTTTTATTAAAAAAAAGGGGAGGGAGGGTGCGGCTGTCAGCTTTTCCTCGATGAAATTAAGCAGATTAGAGGATTTGTGAGTCCCTTCTAATTACTAGAATCTATGTTTATTGTCTCAATTATCTGAGTATTTCAAGCAAGGCTGTTTGGGGCTTGGAATCTTCATATAGTCACCACAAATTTTCATTTAATTTTGCATGTGTGGACACAATCTTAACAGTGATTTGTATTCCATCTGGGGACTCAGTTTAGTGAGACTTTCCCCAGTGAATGCATTCTGTGGAAACCTGCCACCAGGAGACACTAACAGGATCAGGCTAGCATGGAACCTCTAAAGTTTGAGGGCGATCTATTTTCTATATAATCAAGGGGTAAGAGCTCTGGTAACCAAGATTTTGAATTTAAAACTCAAATATTCCTTGCTTTTTACTACTTCCCCAACTGAGATTTTGAATATCAAGTAGCTTGATTACAAAGATAAGCAATAGAAACTTTCCATTTCTGAACGAATTTAGGCATTTATTTAATAATTCAGAGAATTATGTATCTCAAATCAAAACCTAACAGAGAAGCATAAATACTATGATTACACATTTAATAAAAATAATTTTATATTTGGAACAATATAAATCCAGATTAAATATAGAAAATACACAAAGCCAAGGAAAGAGACATCTTAAACGTTTTTTGAAAAACCAAGTGTTTGGTAATCAGTACTTTTAAATGTACATTTTATAAAACCAGACAATCTAATCATAATGAGGTTTCCTAATAAGATGGCTAAGTAATTACAAGTAGTTCAGAGAGATGCTAGAGGTATCTTTCACTTACCAAGGGAAACATTTTAAAGGCAGGGATCCAACTTTATTCCTCTCTGAACCTCCCATAGCACAGCACTTCCTCCCAGGAACTGCTCAATAAATGATTGCTTATCCAAATAAAAGATGGAGCATATTCCCACAAGGAAGAGAGACACTTGGCAGGTTGTTCAAACATACTCCCCAAAGAATAACTTAAAGCTCACTTTAAAGATTTAGAATCCTGGGTCCTCCCCATACACTTCAAATCAGAATTTTTGGAGGAGCCAGGAAATCTAACAAGCATCCTGTATGACTTTTATGATTAAACAAGTCAGGACATAGGACAGTGTGGTATGAAACTGGGAGAAACAGAAGAAGACAACAGTCTATGAACTTCCAACTTAACATTTTAAGGCTCTCCTTAATTTGGCCCTAGGTTAACCTTCCAATGTTAGCTCCCTAAATTCTCAAGTGAAATTGTTTTGCGACAGTGAGGCTGCCCTACTCACAGAAAGCCTAATGGATTTAAAAAAAATGATGGCACGACCATAAATACACTTTGGTCTGACTCCTGGCTTATACCAAAATGTGATTCTGGCATCATTAGTAACCTGGCTTGTCTCTGCTCACATCGGTTTGGCTGAGATTAATGGCAAGGCCATCCACCCTGCACTTGACATTTCAACTGAGGGAAAATGCTCTGGCTCTCATTGCAATTAAGACAACTAATCTAGACTTGCCCTGCGGCCTGAAGTCAAGCCAACTGCTGACTTCCCTTCCACCTCCCTCTTCCTCCTGATGGATCACACGCTCACACTGGTCAAGGCTTACTTTGCTACTGGTCACATCAAGTGGCAACCTCCTTAGTTTTGCCAAAAACCAAGAACCTTCAAACAAAGAACCTTGTTATTTTCTCCTAGTTATGTACAGACAGGTCGCCTCAGCACGACAGCAACAGTTTCTGATTTCCTACCCTTGGCACGATTCCTACGCCTGGATGCCAGACTCATGATGACCATGCACTTCTGACACAAGAAGCATGAACTGCTCCAGACACATGAAAATCCCCAAGGCCACAGCTGGTATCTTAAATCCATGTAATGAATACGGCATGTTTCATGAAATATTTCATACTTTAAATCACATGCCCTCTTATTTAAGTGTCACAAAATTAGGATCACCAAACTCTCCATTGAAAAGAAAAACGTGGGAGCCACTAGGGAAGCCCCTTGGAAGAAGAACCCATATCTAAAGCCAGCACCTAATCACAGGCCACCTGGGCTGGAGTTAAGGCAAAACATTTATCTGAAGAGATACCCCTTTGTGAGTCATAAGCAGATATGTTTGGGTAAGAAAGTAATCGAATCTCACTGTGACCCAGTAAAGGGAGAATAAAGAAAGAAAGAAAGTGAAGTCACTCAGTCGTGTCCGACTCTTTGCGACCCCATGGACTGTAGCCTATGAGGTTCTTTCATCCATGGGATTCTCCTGGCAAGAGTACTGGAGTGGGTTGCCATTGCCTTCTCCAGGAGATCTTCCCAACACAGGGATCGAACCCAGGTCTCCCGCATTGCAAGCAGATGTTTAATAGTATTAATATGGTGGTAATGTTGAATAAAGTGCCTGTTGTAGACATCAGCTCATAATAGGAAATCTGTAATTGTTAATTCCTTTCCCTCTTCCCTTACCATATCCTAAATACACCTTGCCCATTTCCCATTTTTGAAGATTTGCTCATACTGAGCCGATGTCTGGGCCTACCTCCATCAAGCCTATTCAAATCAATTCAGCTTAAGAGCCAATTAAACCCTGTAAGATGACCCCCTGCTTATGTTCTTCACTTTGGGCCCCAAGAATCTTTCAATATTCTGTAATTCATATAGCGTTATTGTTAGAAAAAAATAGATTCTAATCGAAGATTGATATAAAGGTCCGTCTAATGTATCATACGTGTATGCATATTCTACTGAGTGAGTTTATAAAGAAAAGGGACAACATCACATGCGTCTGTTTACCCCCCAAATGCAAGGACTGTGAGCTACACAGAAAACTGACTGGCTATTGTGCTGCATCGATTAGAAAGGACATTTGCACAAAATAAAAACCTTATTCTTCTGAGAGAACACTCAACTCTTCAGATGTTACTTGATCGTTGAACTGGTGGACGATTCTATGAATATCTGAGATCCTTCTAACAAGATCCTGAAAGACACTAAAGAGATCCAAGAATCAAGACATTCTTATCTGAGGCATTAATCACGCATGGATACATTCTCCCAACATCAAAAATAAATTAATAGAAATGAAATCCACTCACAACTGAGTAAAAATGTTTATAACACACAAAAGGCAAAGGAAAAATTCTAGCACTAAAAGAAAGAATCTTCTTTGGGAAAACATTTACTAAGAAAGCAGATTTCAGATAATATCTGTTCATGTTCTCTTTTAAATTCAAGAGAACATTTGCCCTCTGAAACAAAGATTAACTGTAGAATATAAAAAGATAAGAGCTAAAGGGCAAAGAGAAATTAAAAAAAAAAAAAAAAAGAACTGAGTGAAATGTGGCAAGAATGAAAGAAAACTAATAGTTCCAAAGCAGAATTAGAAACTGCAAAAGGCAAGACTTCACTGGCAGTCCAGTGGCTAAGACTCCATCCTTACACTTCAGGGGGCACAGGTTCAACCCCCGGTTGGGTGATTAAGATCCCACGTGCTACATGATACGGCCAAAAACATTGCAAAACACATTGACAAAGAAAAGTTTAAGAATGTAAGAGAAATCCGATTCATTTATCAGTTACATTATATGTGCCAGACATTATATGACTACCCTGCATTAATTATCTTGTGAATTTAGACAACAATTTATAAATGAAGCGCTGTGTTTAATAATGAGAAAACAAAGGCTTAGAAAAACTATCACAGCATATGGTAGGCTGGCATTGATGAGCTTTTCTTTTCTTTTATTAAATACACAGAAATGCTTAATAGAAAACACACTTTTGAAAGAAAGCTAAACACCTAGAAGTTAGAAATGAAGACAAAAATAAGGTGGATGACAAACTGCAATGATGCTGCAGGAGCACAGACCAGGTTTCTACACAGACTGAGGCTGTGTGTTGGCAACTTGAGCTCCAAAACCCACTCAAAGCAAGGGAAAGAGAAGTCTGTATAGGGGTAGAGTTAAGTCCTCAAAAGAGAGCATAGTTCACCAATCTAGGGGAAATGGCCAGGAAGCTGACAAAGCTACTTGTGGAAAGTAAAAAAAGAAAAAAAAAAAAATCTGCAAGAAATGTAATAACCAATGCATAGTTCAAAGACGATTCAACATAAACCATCTTTGTTCGCGAAGCCCAACCTAAGAAATTAAGATAAAAACTCAACCAGGAGTTTCAATCCCATACATCTCCATCAGTATCCAACATAAAGCTTCTCTGTAAGGATGCTCTGACACCCAGCCCTCACAGGACAGCTCCAGAGAGCTGCCAGATAAAACACAGGGAATCCCCAGCTATATATGAATTTTAGATAGACAGTGGATGAATATGCACCAAATGTTGAATGTGGAAAGAGAAAACTCCACTAAGATGAAAGAAAAACTTACACATGACAAACTTACACTGAAAAAAGTGATAATTGTTTATCTGAAATTCAAAATGTAACCAAGCATCGGTATACTATTTGCTAAAGCTGGCAAATCTTTCAAAGGTGGACAGTATTTTTCTTAAGATAAATTCACACACACACACATATAAAGAAGGACAAAAAGAGCAAAAAAATCACATAAAAGAACAAAACAATAGAAAAACAATAGAGAAAGCACACATTACCAGTATTAAATGGATAAAAATAACATTGTAAATGATTTTTTAACACAAAATTAAAACCTTAGGTGAAAATCTAGCCGTGGAATGTGAGGTTGATTCAGCATTTGAAAATTAATGTAATTCTGTTACTTAAAAAAATAAATAAATAAATAAATTCAATCACACTGTCATCTCCACAGATGTAAAAAAGCATTTGGCATATATAAAACCTGTTAGATACAGTTTGCTTCATATAAAAGTGTTGATATCTTGAACATTTGGGTGCAAAACAAAGATATTCATTCTCACTCCATCTATAATATTGCAGTGGAGGTTGTTGTCACTATAATAAGGTTACAGTTCAGTTCAGTCACTCAGTTGAATCCAACTCTTTGTGACCCCATGGACTGCAGCATGCCACGCTTCCCTGTCCATCACCAACTCCCGGAGTTTACTCAAACTCATGTCCATCACGTTAGTGATGCCATCCTACCATCTCGTTCTCTATTGTCCCTTTCTCCTCCCGCCTTCAATCTTCCCCATCATCAGGGTCTTTTCCAGTGAGTCAGTACTTCACATCAGGTGGCCAAAGGATTGGAGTTTCAGCTTCAGCCTCAGTCCTTCCAATGAATATTCAGGGTTGATTACCTTTAGGAATGACTATATTGATCTTGTAGTTCAAGGGACTCTCAAGAGTCTTCCCCAACACCACAGTTCAAAAGCAACAATTTTTTGGTGCTCAGCTTTCTTTATAGCCCAACTCTCACATCCATACACGACTACTGGAAAACCAAAGCTTTGGCTAGACAGACCTTTGTTGGCAAAGTAATGTCTCTGCTTTTTAACATACTATCTAGGTTGGTCATAACTTTTCTCCAAGGAGCAAGCATCTTTTAATTTCATGGCTTCAGTCACCATCTGTAGTGATTTTGTAACCCAAAAAAATAAGTCTCTCACCGTTTCCATTGTTTCTTCATCTATTTGCCATGAAGTGATGGGACCAGATGCCATGATCTTAGTTTTATGAATGTTGAGTTTTAAGCCAACTTTTTCATTCTCCTCTTCAACTTTCATCAAGTGGCTCTTTAGTTCTTCTTCACTTTCAACCATAAGGGTGGTGTCATCTGCATATCTGAAGTTATTGATATTTCTCCCAACAATCTTGATTCCAGCTTGTGCTTCATCCAGACCAGCGTTTCTCATGATGTACTCTGCATACAAGTTAAATAAGCAGGGTGACAATATACAGCCTTGACGTATTCCTTTCCCTATTTGGAACCAGGCTGTTCCATGCCCAGTTTTAACTGTTGCTTCTTGACCAGCATACAGATTTCTCAGGAGGCAGGTCAGGGGGTTTGGTATTCCCATCTCTTGAAAAATTTCCACAGTTTGTTGTGATCCACATAGTCAAAGGCTTTGGCGTAGTCAATAAAGCAGAGGTAAATGTTTTTCTGGAACACTCTTCCTTTTTTGATGATCCAACAGATGTTGGCAATTTGATCTCTGGTTCCTCTGCCTTTTCTAAGTCCAGTTTGAACATCTGGAATTTCATGGTTCACGTACTGTTGAAACCTGTTTTGGAAAATTTTGAGCATTACTTTGCTAACATGTGAGATGAGCACAATTGTGTGGTAGTTTGAACATTCTTTGGCATTGCCTTTCTTTGGAGTTGGAATGAAAACTGAACTTTTCCAGTCCTGTGGCCACTGCTGAGTTTTCCACATTTGCTGGCATATCAAGGGCAGCACTTTCACAGCATCATCTTTTAGGATTTGAAATAGCTCTACTGCAATAAGGTAGCAAAAAGAAATAAAAGTCATAAAGATATTAGAAAGGAAAAATAAAGCTGCCTTTCCTTTACAGATGACAAGATCAGACTTTTTAATTTAAATCCATTGGAATTTGTCAGTTTGTAACTGGCCCATAATCCAGACTGTTATAATTAATACACAGTATAAAGCTATTGAGCTTCTCAGGTGGCACTAGTGGTAAAGAATGCACCTGCCAATGCAGGAAACTTAAGAGATGCCAGTTTAGTCCCTGGGCTGGGGAGCTCCCCTGGAGGAGGGCGTGGCAAGTCACTCCAGTATTCTTGCCTGGAGAAGCCTCATGGACAGAGGAGCTGGCTGGCTACAGTCCATAGTATCGCACAGAGATGGACCCAACTGAAGCAACTTTGAATGGCATGGCATAAAGGTATTATTGAGGAAATATGGGATTAGTAACTACGAGAAAAACTAAGAGTCTAAGTGGCCAAAATGATTTTGTTTGAAGATCAAGAGGTATAAGGATGGATTTTGCTTTTCATCCCATGCTATTTTGCATCTGCTGATTATTAACCACTGTCTTTCATCGGGAAGCAGTTGTCTCTGGCTCACCCATATTTAAAGTCATCATGTGAGTAAGGCTCCAGCTGACCGTGTTCCAAACTAGCTTACAAAAGATGTTTGTATAACAAATAGCCTTGGAATACAGAGATAGTATCCCCTCTACAAAGGATAGGTTTTCTTGTTGCCTTGGAAAGTATGTCTCCTTCCACAGCTAGGGGCAAGCCCATTTACTGCCCATTATAAAAAATTCATAATCCCTAAACTCAGATTTCTTAACGTAGCCAACTGCATATATAGGTATCATCTCCCTGTCTTTGTGCTGCCCTGTGGGCATTAAGGTTCAAGTATCAGGCATAAAGATAATGCTGATATCTTGGTTTCTGCCATTGCTGTGAATCATATGGTGTTTTCATCTCTAACCCTAGGGGTCTTGGGTCTTCTGCCACTAACCATCAAACTGTGGTGGACTAACTGGTTAGCTTATAAATAAAGTACAATATCATGCTATTTGTAGTCTTTTTAAATATATTCTTATACAACTTTATGAATATGTCATATATTTTAAGCCAAAAAGTTAAAATGTGAGCATTTATCTATCTCAGTTTGTAGAAAGAAGACTTCCTATGGATTAAAAAAAAAATGATGACAGAAATGAAAATAAATTTGAACTAATTGGCAGCATTTTTACTTAATCTATGTTATCAAACACAATCAACAGAATTAAGAAACTTGAGACTATAGGAAAAGACAAAAAGTTTTACTCAACTTTCTTAGGATCCCTGGTTGGGTCTGAAAATTTAACAAAGACTGATTAACAGATGAAAAGCATAGAAATTTATTCTGTATCAATTTTACATGGATGCTTTCATAAGAAAATAAAGACTCAAGGAAACTAAATTTTTTTGTTTGTTTTTTGCTAGATTTGATGATGGGCTGTTCTTGTTATTCAGTCACTAAATCATGTCTGATTCATTGTGACCCCAGGGGCTGTGACACTCCAGGCTTCCTTGTCCTTCACTATCTCTTGGAGTTTTTTCAAATTCTTATCCATCGAGTCAGTGATACCATCCAACCATCTCATCCTCTGTCGTCCCCTTCTCTTCCTGCCTTCAGTCTTTCCCAGCATCAGGGTCTTTTCCAATGCGTCTGTTCTTTGCATCAGGTGGCCAAAGTATTGGAGCTTCAGCTTTAGCATCAGTCTTTCCAATGAATATTCAGGACTTATTGCCTTTAGAATTGACTGGTTTGATCTTCTTGCTGTCCAAGGGACTCTCAAGAGTCTTCTCCAGCACCACAATTTGAAAGCATCGAGTTTTTGGCGCTCAGCCTTCTTTATGGTCCAACTCTCACATCTGTATGTGACTACATGGAGTACAAAATGAAGCAGGACAAAAGGAAGAGTGGGCAGTTGCATAGAAATGGGATAGGAAGACATAAGGAGTAAACTGGGGGACACACTTAACGACCATTTTATGAAACTTTTCAGTGGAGAATGGTGGAGGAAAAGGCAAAGTGACCTTCCTGCTCCTGCCATTTTCCCAAACTCCTTTGGCTTAAACTATTCAATATGCCAGGGGTCCGTATTTTGGGGTAGAACTCCATCAAGACAGACTTGGGGAAAAAATTGTATTATTTTGAATATCATTTATTTAATATTTCAAGAGCAATTCAAATATGACTTTTAAAGGATAAATATAACACATTAGAACAAAAGAAGAAATATTTTCCAATTACATGTGGGAAATGTTCAACCTAATTAGAAAGAAATTAATTCATATTTAAAATTGCTGAGATATTTTCCATATAGTTGGTTAAAAAATGAAAAAAAGAACTAAAAGAAAGGAAATTAATCAGCTTTGTTAAGGGAACAGAAAAATAATCCCTTGTATTGCTGAAATAAATTATCTAAAACGTTTTTTAGGTAAAATTGGAAATATTTATGAAAAGTCTAAAAAATATATTTTTACTTTTTGATATAGTGATTCTAATTTCAGAAATCATGCTAAAGAAATAATGAAGAAAATTAGAAAAGGAAATTATGGTACATATATGCAATGAATATTACTCATCCATAAAAAGGAACACATTTGAGTCAGTTCTAATGAAGAGGATTAAGCTGGAACCTGTTATACAGAGTGAAGTAAGTCCGAAAGAGAAAACCAAATGCTGTATATTAACGCACATATATGGAACTTAGAAAGATGGTAACAATGACCGTATGTGCAAGGCAGCAAAAGGGGCACGTGTAAAGGACAGACTTTCAGACTCTGTGGTGGAGGGCGAGGGTGGGATGGTTTGAGAGAGTAGCACTGGAGCATGTATATTATCGTATGTGAAATAGATGGCCAGTGCAAGTTCGATGCATGAAGCAGGGCACTCAAAGCCAGTGCTCTGGGACAACCCAGAGGGATGGGGTGGAGAGAGGGGTGGGAGGGGGTTCAGGATGGGGGGACACATGTGCACCCATGGCTGATTCATGTTGATGTATGGAAAAAACCACCACGATACTGTAAAGCAATTATCCTCCAATTAAAATAAATTAATTAAAGAACAAAATAGTGAAAATCAACACAAAGTTATCTACAAAGGTCTAGGTATTAAAATATTAATTAAAATATTAATGATAGCAGTTCAAACTTACAAACATCATTAATGTTCAACAGTAAGGAGTTTGTTAAGGAATAAGCTGTAGCCATACAATTATGTATGCTTTAGATATTAACAATCATCCACAAACTAGTATTTTTTAATAAAGTTATATAGAGAAGTGAAAAAAGAATTTTAAAAAACATTATACGCAAATATTTTTGTCATATACACAGAAGTAGGTAAAATTTGCAAAAATGTACATATCTAGTCATACATGTAATTCTAACATGAGGGATTTATGACCTGTTTCAGGGAAGAACACTGAGAAAAAAAGTCAAAGTGATCTTTTTCCTGGATTTTGTAACAATAAGAGTTGCTCTCTTTTTTCACTAATATACATTTTTTAATTTAGTTAAAATCAATGTCTATTGATTTTATTAAAAGAAAATATTTTCCTTTTATTATTATTATTTTTTTTACTTTACAATATTGTATTGGATTTGCCATACATCAACATGCATCCGCCACGGGTGTACACATGTTCCCCATCCTGAACCCCCTCCCACCTCCCTGTACCATCCCTCTGGGTCATCCCAGTGCACCAGCCCCAAGCTTCCTGTATCCTGCATCGAACCTGGACAAAGCTAAGTATGTGTTTTCCTTTGGAAATATATTGTAAGAAGTCAATAAGAAGTGTGTGTTCTGATGTAGATGCATGTACGATTCACCAGCATTCTATTTATCTGACAGTAGAGGACGGATCAGAAATCCCAAGAAGACTTTAGGTATCACATAGTAGAAAATATCATGATGTGGGAAACTGTTAATGACACTGAGTAAAAGTAAATTGTAAGCACTATGTAGAATAAGAGCCCATATATTTTTAAAATTTCTTTTACTGAAGTTGAGTTGATATACGACATTGTGTTAATTTCTGCTCTACAGCAAAGTGAGTCAGTTATTTGCTTACATATATATATATATATATATGAATTCTTTTTCATATTATTTTCCATTATGGCTTTTCAGAGGATATTGAATATAGTTCCCAGGGCTGTACAGTAGGACTTGTTTTTCCATCCGGCCTATACTAGTTTGCATCTGCTAATCCCAAACTCCTCCCAGTTCATGCCTCACTCACCCCTACTCCAAGCTGGCAACCGTAAGACTGAAACTGTATTTTTAGTATGCAACAACGGAAAGAGCTAGAAGGAAATGTACTGAATATGCATAGTAGTTTTCTATGGATAACAAGATTATACATAATTCTAGACTGCTTTTCTTTGATTTTTTTGTTTCCAAGATTTTTTTTTTACAATTTTACTACATTGATTTATATTATAGCTACGTACAGAACTATCAAGAAGTCCAGCCTGGTGATAAAGAGATTCAGAAGCAGGAAGCAGATATGGGGAGGAAAGCCAGATAATACTTAGCAGGGAATGCTAAGGAGTATATATAGAATTCCATACTTTATTGGACTGAAGAAAATGCAGGGATTTTCTTGGGTAAACATTATCATTATTTTTTAAATTAGGAGATTCAGGCAAATTAACAGATTTTAAAGAAGAGTTGAAACTCCATGGATTTTGCTTTGTAGTCTTTGGAGAAGGCAATGGCACCCCACTCCAGTACTCTTGCCTGGAAAATCCCATGGATGGAGGAGCCTGGAAGGCTGCACTCCATGGGGTATCTAAGGGTTGGACACGACTGAGCGACTTCATTTTCACTTTTCACTTTCATGCATTGGAGAAGGAAATGGCAACCCACTCCAGTGTTCTTGCCTGGAGAATCCCAGGGACGGGGGAGCCTGCTGGGCTGCCGTCTATGGGGTCGCACACAGTCGGATATGACTGAAGCGACTTAGCAGCAGCAACAGTCTTTTGGAACATCTAGCTGGATGTGCCCTTTGGACAGAAAAATAATGGTGTAGGGTGCATATGGTAAGTCTGGTAGGACTCTAGATTTGAAAGCCAACAATGTATTCAGTTCAGTTCAGTCACTCAGTCGTGTCCGACTCTTTTTGACCCCATGAACCACAGCACTCCAGGCCTCCCTGTCCATCCCCAACTCCCGGAGTCCACCCAAACCCATGTCCATTGAGTCAGTGATGCCATCCAACCATCTCATCTTTGGTCGTTCCCTTCTCCTCCGGCCCTCAATCTTTCCCGGCATCAGGGTCTTTTCAAATAAGTCAGCTCTTCACATCACATGGTCAAAGGGCTGGAGTTTGGGCTTCAATATCAGTCCCTCCAATGAACACCCAGGACTGATTTCCTGTAGGATGGACTGGTTGGATCTCCTTGCAGTCCAAGGGACTCTCAAGAGTCTTCTCCAACACCACAGTTCAAAAGAATCAATTCTTTGGCACTCAGCTTTCTTTATAGTCCAACTCTCACATCCATACTTGACTACAGGAAAAACCATAGCCTTGACTAGGCAGACCTTTGTTGGCAAACTAATGTCTCTGCTTTTTAATATGCTGTCTAGGTTGGTCATAACTTTCCTCCCAAGGAGCAAGCATCTTTTAATTTCATGGCTGCAATCACCATCTGCAGTGATTTTGGAGCCCAGAAAAATAAAGTCAGACACTGTTTCCCCATCTATTTCCCATGAAGTGATGGTACCGGATGCCATGATCTTTGTTTTCTGGATGTTGAGCTTTAAGCCAACTTTTTCACTCTCCTCTTTCACTTTCATCAACAGGCTCTATAGTTCTTCTTCACTTTCTGCCATAAGGGTGGTGTCATCTGCATATCTGAGGTTATTGATATTTCTCCCAACAATCTTGATTCCAGCTTGTGCTTCATCCAGCCCAGGGTTTCTCATGAAGTCCTCTGCATAGAAGTTAAATAAGCAGGGTGACAATATACAGCCTTGACGTACTCCTTTTCCTATTTGGAACCAGTCTGTTGTTCCATGTCCAGTTCTAACTGTTGCTTCCTGACCTGCATACAGGTTTCTCAAGAGGCAGGTCAGGTGGTCTGGTATTCCCATCTCTTTCAGAATTTTCCACAGTTTATTGTGATCCCCACAGTCAAAGGCTTTGGCATAGTCAATAAAGCAGAAATAGATGTTTTTCTGGAACTCTTTTGCTTTTTCCATGATCCAGAGGATGTTGGCAATTTGATCCCTGGTTCCTCTGCCTTTTCTAAAACCAGCTTGAACATCTGGAAGTTCACGGTTCACGTGTTGCTGAAGCCTGGCTTGGAGAATTTTGAGCATTACTTCACTAGCGTGTGAGATGAGTGCAATTGTGAGGTAGTTTGAGCATTCTTTGGCATTGTCTTTCTTTGGAATTGGAATGAAAACTGACCTTTTCCAGTCCTGTGGCCACTGCTGAGTTTTCCAAATGTGCTGGCATATTGAGTGCAGCACTTTCACAGCATCATCTTTCAGGATTTGAAATAGCTCAACTGGATTTCCATCAGTTCCACTAGTTTTGTTCGTAGTGATGCTTCTTAAGACCCACCTGACTTCACATTCCATGATGTCCGGTTCTAGTTGAGTGTGAGTGATCACACCTTCATGATTATCTGGGTCATGAAGATCTTTTTTGTTTTTCTGTGTATTCTTGCCACCTCTTCCTAATATCTTCTGCTTCTGTTAGTTCCATACATTTTCTGTCTTTTATCGAGCCCATCTTTGCATGAAATGCTCCCTTGTTATCTCTAATTTTCTTGAAGAGATTTCTAGTCTTTTCCATTCTGTTATTTTCCTCTATTTCTTTGCAATGATCACTGAGGACATCTTTCTTATCTCTCCTTGCTATTCTTTGGAACCCTGCATTCAAATGGGAATATCTTTCCTTTTTGCCTTTGCTTTTCGCTTCTCTTCTTTTCACAGCTATTTGTAAGGCCTCCTCAGACAGCCAGTTTGCTTTTTTGCATTTCTTTTTCTTGGGGATGGTCTTGCTCCCTGCCTCCTGTACAATGTCACGATCCTCCGTCCATAGTTCATCAAGCACTCTGTCTATCAGATCTAGTCCCTTAAATCTATTTATCACTTCCACTGTATAGTCATAAGGGATTTTAATTTGGTCATACCTGAATGGTCTAGTGGTTTTCCCTGATTTCTTCAATTTAAGTCTGAATTTGGCAATAAGGAGTTCATGATCTGAGCCACAGTCAGCTCCCGGTCTTGTTTTTGCTGACTGTATAGAGCTTCTCCATCTTTGGTTGCAAAGAATATAATCAATCTGTTTTTGGTGTTGACCATCTGGTGATGGCCATGTGTAGAGTGTTCTCTTGTGTTGTTAGAAGAGGGTGTTTGCTATGACCAGTGCGTTCTCTTGGCAGAACTCTGTTAGCCTTTGCCCTGCTTCATTCTGTACTCCAAGACCAAATTTGCCTGTTACTCCAGGTGTTTCTTGACTTCCTACTTTTGTATTCCAGTCCCCTATAATGAGAAGGACATCTTTTGGGGTTGTTATTTTAGAAAGGCTTGTAGGTCTTCATAGAACCGTTCAACTTCAGCTTCTTCAGCATTACTGGTTGGGGCATAGATTTGGATTACCGTGATATCAATGATTTGCCTTGGAAATGAACAGAGATCATTCTGTCATTTTTGAGATTGCATCCAAGTACTGCATTTCAGACTCTTTTGTTGCCTATGATGGCTACTCCATTTCTTCTAAGGGATTCCTGCCCACAGTAGTAGATATAATGGTCATCTGAGTTAAATTCACTCATTCCAGTCCATCTTAGTTAGCAGATTCCTAGAATGTCAATGTTCACTCTTGCCATCTCCTGTTTGACCACTTCCAATTTGCCTTGATTCATGGACCTATAATAATCAACAATGTATTAGAGAAAGTTAAAATCATGGATTGCATGAAATTACCTAAGGATGATGTAACATAAGAAAATAAGAAACCCTAGAAGAGAGCCCTGGAGAAGCCTCAACAAGTTACCAGAAAAGCTGCAACCGATACGGTAGGTATTGCTGCATGTTAGTCAAGAGGTGAGCTTTGGAGTCAGGCAGAACTGTGAAAAATCTGTCAGTCCCCACCCATGTGGCCTTTGATAACTTATCCAAACTCTCTACAATGCAGTTTTATCACTTTTTAAGAACTAATATCTGCATTGTAAGGTTCCAGAATGTCTTCACGGTGGCAGGAAGTGCTCAGTAAAAAAGAATAGCTAATGTTAGTAGTAGTCGCTGTTCTTTTAGTGGGAGGAGATGTAAAAGTTAAGAAAAGTAAGGAACAACCGGAAAGGGAAAGCTTGTCAAGATAAAGGTGTCTCAAAAGGCAAAGGAGGAGGATTTCAAGCCAACAGTAGCGGTCAACAGAATTAAATCTACATAAGATGCAAATCAAATTCAATATCCTTGGTATTTAGGAGGTCATCTGAGATTTGCAAGAATTATTATATCGGGCTTGTAATCATATTTTCTTTTTTTTAAAGAGTATTCTCAATAGAGTCGATACTCTTTTTAATTGAGGGACAATTGGCTTATAGTGTTGTTAGTTGCAGGTATAAAACATGATTCAGTATTTGTTTGTATTGCAAAATGATCATTAACCTTAAGGCTAATTGCATCTCTCTTCACACGTGAGTGAGTGCTACGTTGCTTCAGTTATTATGGACTGCTTCAGACCTTACAGACTGTAGCCCATTAGGCTCATCTGTCCATGGGATTCTCCAGGCAAGAACACTGGAATGTGTTGCCATGCCCTCCTCCAGGGCATCTTCCTGACCCAGGGATCAAACCCATGCCTCCTGCACTGGCAGGCGGGTTCTTAGTTAGGCCACTAGCGCCCCCTGGGAAGTCTCTGACCACACGTAGGTACAGTGTAATTTTTTGTGATGAGAATTTTTAAGATCTATTCTCTTAACAACTTGCAAATACATGGTAAACTATTACAAATTATAATTACCATGCTGAACATTGCATCTCCATGACTTATTTAACTGGAAGTTTATAATTTTGACCCCCTTCAAGATTTTATTATTTTTTGACATTAATTTTGCAATTCATTCACCTGGTTCATAAAGAAACAATGGGCTTTTCTACCAAAATGAAAGTGATGAGTATATTAAAACAAAATCTGCCACTGAGCATTGTGAAAGAGTAAAAGCCACCTTCGATGTATCATTTTGCTTTCTTTCCATCTAACACTACTAGCAAAATCTCCTTTTCAATAGGGCCTCACAAAAGTTTCCAAGTCTTCAGAATTCCTGGCAAGAAACACTTGTCACAGAAAGGTTTCCTCTTAAAAATAGTGATATCCCCTCTCCTATATCAAACTTTCAGCAGAACCCATGGTGAGAAAGAATGAGACAGGAAGAAGTATCTCTTCAGGAAACTTCTTTCTCAGGGTGTCTTTATTGTATTTGTTAAGGCAACATAGCTGGAGACACCTTGCGTCTGAAAGGGATTAAGAGAAAAATGTCACAATTCAGAGAGCACACTAGGATATCTGAGGTAGGAGGGGATAGTTCATGGACCAACAGCAGATAAGCAAGAGCAAACAAACAATTGGCAGAAAAAGAAAGAAAATGCTGGGGAACACTGAGACTCAGCCACAACTTAGAGCTGCGTCCCCAGTCCATGAACAGCGGTGGCAAGTTGCCAAGGTGTGGACTGAGGAATGCCTGGCACCAGCTTCAAGCACAGCTGAGCATCCTCAAAGTGAGAAAGGAACACTTCATGTGAGATGGGATTTCCAAAGCTCTCCTAGCGATAGTCCCCACACTTTTCTGTGTTCCTTTGTCACTGCGGTTGGAGAGGCCTAAGAACCGAAAGCAGCCAGCCAGACCCAAAAGACACACAAAAGTCCATTGTCAGACGTACCATTTTCAAGCTGAGGGTGTGGATAATACATCCACAGAGAACGGGTACCAGCCCTAACCATAATGGAAATGGTTATTTCACATTTAAGACCCCGACGGAGTGTGAATAGCGAATCCATCCATGATTCACTTTTATCCCACACGTTCTTAATTGAAGAGACAGAAAGATGCTGTTCTTTAAAAATATAATAATAAATTGTCCAGCTTAGAAAGTATATCTGAAAAATAGCAGTCGTTTATATTAAAATCAATGGAACAAAAAATCTGCGTTCCATATGACTGTGACTGCTCCTTGTCAGACCCCAGATAAAGCCGCAGAAAGCCGTGCTCTCCGTCAACCTGCAGGCAGCTCTGAAACCAAAAGAGGCAGAAGTCGGAGGGGGGAGTTATTCTCACTCCCCACATCCTTGGTTTGTTAAATAAATACTCCACTTGTTTCCTGCCTAAAACTTGGCACACACAACAACTATCTTACATGATGAATTTTACATTGATTTGGATTTCTATTTTCTACTTCAAGTATATTTCTAAATTTAAAATGTTATGAAGCATTACAAGAAATAAAACTCACCTTCCGGGACAAGAGCACCTCATAACATTATCAGGAATGAGCACGGGAAATGCGTAGCAACAACTGGACTTTGGATACAATGGGCTCTTGGAATTGCCACGAAACAATTTTTCACCCATAAAACTTTCTTTTCACAAGTTTTCCCTTTTGGCTGTCACTACACCTAAAATTCATTTTTGAAATATTAATACATAGTATTCCTTATAAGAGAGTCTGAGTTTTCGCTTTTTAGTTATGTGTATTCCTTTTCTTTTTTTTTTTTTTTTGGTGCAGGGAGTCATCCTGAAAGAACATTTTTCTGATTTGTCCTTTCTTCTAAAGTGTTCTATTTTTTTCCCCCGTAAAAGTAACCCTTTCATTGTGTTGATAAATAAAAATCCAAAGAGCTTTATTTGCGGGTTTTAGACATTTTAAAAATCTGTCCTATTGTAATAGGAAACCTTGGAGACTCATTGAAATAGAGCAAAGGCACAAGTTTCTCTTCATTATGAAAGATGTTTATGTGAAGAACAAAATAGACAAGAGAAAGTAACTGCTTCAGAATACTTGATGGGCACTTTAATCTTCTATTAATATGCAAATTTTGTTCTTTAGAGCCCCCAGTAAGAGATTTTTTTTTTCCAATCAGGCTATTTAAAAGTAGTCCTATTCTCCCAAAGGTCCTTCTTGCAGGAGTCTAAGTGAAACAGTGTTTTTTATGCTAATTCCCAAGATGCTCTTGTATGCATCATTTTCTTTTGAAATTATATGGAGTTTATTGAACCACATTTGTAAAACATTCCACAGTTGATTTCATTCTAAAGATCTCCTCTAATAGAACTGATTCCCTTGTTGATCTGTGTCAGAGGAGAATGTTTAAGAAAATCTGTTTTAACAACATGGAAGAAATAAGGAAGGGCTTGTGGACAGAAATGAAGATGCACATTTATGAACAGGAAACGACATTTTTTGTTGAATAATTAACCTCATCAAGAATTTGAGCCTACTAGAAACTATTACACTGATGTTACAATTGTAAAATACCTCTTCATAAACATAAATGTCAAGAGTAATCACCAACATACATGCCCATAGGCTTTGGCTTTTTTTCAGACATTGATTCTTCATATTATGTTTCTTTTCAACACTTATCCTCTTCAAAAAGGCTATAATTATAACAACAAAGCAAAAAAAATTCCCTTATTGGTGTAGAAATTAGGACGAATAATAAAATTCTTTTGATATAGTAATGTTGTTGTTCACACACCAGCCACTTCAGCTACCTCAGTTCAGTTCAGTTGCTCAGTCGTGTCTGACTCTTTGCCAACCCATGGACTGCAGCACGCCAGGCCTTCCTGTCCATCATCAACTCCCAGAGCTTACTCAAACTCATGTCCAGAGTCGGTGATGCCATCCAACTATCTTACCCTCTGTCGTCCCCTTCTCTTCCTGCCCTCAATCTTTCCCAGCATCAGGGTCTTTTCCAATGAGTCAGTTCTTCGCATCAGGTGACCAAAGTATTGCAGTTTCAGCTTCAGCATCAGTCCTTCCAATGAATACTCAGGACTGATTTCCTTTAGGATGGACTGCTTGGATCTCCTTGCACTCCAAGGGACTCTGAAGAGTCTTCTCTAACACCACAGTTCAAACATCAATTCTTTGGCGCTCAGCTTTCTTTATAGTCGAACTTTCACATCCATACATGACCACAGGAAAAACCATAGCTTTGACTACATGGACCTTTGTTGGCAAATAATGTCTCTGCTTTTTAATGTGCTGTCTAGGTTGGTCATAGCTTTTCTTCCAAGGAGTAAGCGTCTTTTAATTTCATGACTACACTCACCATCTGCAGCGATTTTGGGGGCCAAAAAAAAACAAAGTCTCTCACTGTTTTCCATTATTTCCCCATCTAATTGCCAAGAAGTGATGGGACCGGATGCCATGATCTTTGTTTTCTGAATGTTGAGCTTTAAGCCAGCTTTTTCACTCTCCTCTTTCACTTTCATCAAGAGGCTCTTTAGTTCCTCTTCACTTTCTGCCATAAGGGTGGTGTCATCTGCATATCTGAGGTTATTGATATTTCTCCCAGCAATCTTGATTCCAGCTTGTGCTTCTTCCAGCCCAGCGTTTCTCATGATGTACTCTGCATAGAAGTTAAATAAACAGGGTGACAATATACAGCCTTGATGTACTCCTTTTCCTATTTGGAACCAGTCTGTTATTGCATGTCCAGTTCTAACTGTTGCTCCCTGACCTGCATACAGATTTCTCAGGAGGCAGATCAGGTGGTCTGATATTCCCATCTCTTTCAGAATTTTCCACAGTTTGTTGTGATCCACACAGTCAATGGCTTCAGCTACCTAGTTCACAGTAAAAGAAGATGAAACATTTTTGCTGCTGCTGCTGCTAAGTCACTTCAGTCGTGTCTGACTCCGAGTGACCCCATAGACGGCAGCCCACCAGGCTCCCCGTCCCTGGGATTCTCCAGGCAAGAACATTGGAATGCGCTGCCATTTCCTTCTCCAATGCATGAAAGTGAAAAGAGAAAGTGAAGTCGCTCAGTTGTGTCCAACTCTTCGCGACCCCATGGACTACAGCCTACCAGGCTCCCCCGTCCATGGGATTTTCCAGGCAAGAGTACTGGAGTGGGGTGCCTTTGCAATTCTTGCCATACTGATGGAGATGGAGAAGGATTTCTCAATATGTTATCAATATGGTGATAGGATCTAATATTTTTTCCAGGGAATGGGTATTTACTATTATCTACTTTGTTAGTTATAGAAAGCAAAATCTGTCAGATTTTTTCAGTGAATAAATGTAATAATGAATAATAGTCCTGGACTAACAGGACTATTCTGACTTTTAAAAATTTATCAATCAATATAAATTGTGACCCCCCTTACTCCCCAAAATATCTATCCCTACTTCAGAAATATCAGCTATGTATATTTTCCTAGTATAAAACTTCTCCTCAGAGTATGTCACAATTCAGATGTAAAATTCGAGCTCATCATAACTTTTATTCATTTATTTTTAGCAGCAACAGTACCCTTCACCTTTTTAACTTGTCTTATACACCTAACGTGTGCTCAGTCGCTTCAGTCGTGTCCAGCTCTTTGCAACCCCATGGACTGCAGCCTGCCAGGCTCCTTTGTCCATGAAGGATTCTCCAGGTGGGAATACTGGAGTGGGTTGACCTTTCCTTCTCCGGGGGATCTTCCCAACCCAGAGATCAAAACCATGTCTCTTGTTTCTTCTGCATTGGCTGGCAGGTTCTTTACCAACTGTGCCACCTGAGAAGCCTTTTATACCTAATGGAGGATTTCAAATGAATTTTTTTACCCTGAAGATTAAATCTCATTGAAAGAGAAGTTTTACAAACATGCTTTCTCCTGACTCTGCGCCTTTTCAAATTATCAATAATTTCACTTTGACTACAGTATTTCTCCATCTACTCTACCTGGAAAAATTCTTCAAGGTCTATGCCATACATCTTTTCTAATGCCTTCAAAAGAACCTTTCCCTATCCCCTATCCCCAGGTAAAATGGGTTCAGATCAGATCAGATCAGTTACTCAGTCGTGTCCGACTCTTTGCGACCCCATGAATCGCAGCACACCAGGCCTCCCTGTCCATCACCAACTCCCAGAGTTCACTCAGACTCATGTCCATCGAGTTAGTGATGCCATCCAGCCATTTCATCTTCTGTCATAAACGGGTTAGTCTATGTTAAAAGCAAAACAGCAACCACTCACCCTTGTCTCTTACATATCTCTCTCACAGCAGTTAATACAGATGTGGAATTGTTTTGTTTACATGCCCATTTCTCTAATGAAAGTTCAAACATCTGTCTTTGTTATCTTTTTAATTCCTAGAACATAGTGAAAATTCAATAATTTACCTGCCTAGTCCACTTTATGTACTTAACTACTAATACTGAGACAATGAAGATATACAGAGGGGTAAAGTTTCAGGGCTAACAGTTTATCCTGATTATCCTGAAATATCCTGATATTTCCTGACTAGGTTAATCATAAAATCTAAAGAGCTACCAATGTCATTTTTTAAAAGCAGCCCACTTTCACACTGTACATATTAGGTAAATTTCCTGAGGTGTTTTCAGTTATATAGTGTTACGTTGATTAGAGAGAGAAAAAAGCACCCCTAGAGCACTGAAATCTATAGCAACTTCTTCGAAATTTGCTGGTTGATGTCTGGAGGAGAACTAGCTTGACAATAAAAAAATCTCATTCCTTAGCAATAACAACTGTGGAGTATTGATAACCAATACGTTAAATCTCTCTGCAGATTTAACAAGCAGTACCTACTGCTTTGGGACCTAGAGGCAGTGAAAGGCACGTGATTTTAGCAAGCAAGAGAAACTAACAACAGTCACACACAAAAATTGATGGAGTGGGTTTGAGGATTGGTTTAGAAAGCACAGACCTGACTGAGTTATTACCACTTGGTGCATTAGGGATAATAACTCTGCAGACCCTGTTTAGTTATAGATACCAGCTCAGCAAAATCTAATCTTGCCTGGAGAGAAATATTTATATTTGGTATATAAGTTTTTTCAAAGGCAAAAAGAGTCCACAATACACACTTGGAGGGAATTTGTTCCACAGATAAAAGTAAAAAATACTATCTCAATTGATAAGTGGATTACCCTTGGGCATTAGAACCTAGTAGCTAGTGAGGCTGCTGGCTGATGCCCTGATCAAAATCTCATCAGTATAACTGTGTCCCCCAGGATAAATCAGGATAAAGAATTCAATATATTGTTCTCTAATAACATTCCAGAGAAAGCCCATACCAGGCAGATATGACTCACTTGGGATGAGAGATACATCTCATGTATTTAGCAACAATTAATACTGGCTGTTTTCATCGGCTTTGAAGTTGAAATAGTTGGCCTTCTGTCAACCCTTCGTCTTCAAGATGTAAAATGTGTCATATTTAAATTTTTCAACCATGACTAAATGTAATCCTCAAGGATATGTGTTTCTGCCACTGAATTTTCTGAAAAAAAAAAAAAAATCTGTGGGCCAGCAGAGTAAATGATAATTTTTAATTGTCTTTTTCCAACAAAACAACTAACGTTTGGTTTAGAAACGGTGAAAATTAGAAACTAGAGACAATGAGGTAGGTAAATTCCTTCCCTGGAAATAATATGAACAGCAACGACAAAAACGGTCGGTGGCCATGGTTTGACAACATTTCTACTGTCTTTGACGTTAGATATATCATTTGTACTGTGTGTTCATCTCCACTGAAGCTTATGGTTGGAGGAATATATTAAACCTATGGTCTGAGAGACAAGGTAATTCTAGAGGGATTTATATGATGAACTTTGCATGTCACCAGAATGCAAAAGTAGTAAGAGTCAACCCTAACATGGAAAAAAAAAGGACATGCCACAGTGTGTCTTGTTTTGATAACATCAAGCATAATATTGTGAAAGATTAGAAAAAAATACAGTCAGGAGTATGTTAGAGGCATTGAGTTAATGCTGTCATGTGTATCGTAAGGACATTTCTTAGTAAATGAGAAATTCTTCACATAGCTTGCCGTGTCCTCACCAGCCAACCAGAGAATTAAACTGCTATTCGTGCTTAGCAAAGTTCAACAGGGCAGTTACCGGGGTCAAATTTTCCAGGACCTTTGAAGCTAATTAGTATGAATTCAAAGGTTATTCTCTGGAACTCTAAGGAAGTTGCTGACTAGTCCCTATTTCTCCTTTCTGGCACTCTTTCCTGTAAGCTAAGGCATTTTAAAAGACTTTTTTTTTTTTTTTTCATTTCCACCATTTAAATTCAATTATAAATCTATACATGTAATTCAACTCTGAATACAAATCCACTTTTTCTAATCCCACCCTGAAGTGAACCTGATTTCAGCCATAAAAAGACGAACAGCACAGTTTTAAGATGGTGTGCACATATTGGGGACGTTTTCTGCTTATAGGCCAGTAATTGATCTTTCCACGGATAACCACTGACTGCGCACAGAGGCCTGACTATTCTTGAGTAGTATTACGGTCAGACCAGCTCACTAGTTCATCAAAAGCAGTGTTAGGATGACTGCTCAAAATTCTGAGACCAGGAACGTAGATGTCTTGTTTTAAGGAGAGAGATCACCTTTTAAACACATGAGATTCTTCATCCACATCTCTCTCTTAACAGTTTATGTTTATATAATCAAAACAGAATTCCTAGTTCCACCATCTCCACATCCATCCCAAACCATTCCTCTTATCTTCCCCATTTCAAAGGGTGATATCCACCCAGTTGCCTCAGATAAAATCCCTGAATCATTCTTGATTCTTTCTTCACCCTCGGTTTTCACACCCAACCTAGTAACACTGTTGGAAGCATCACCAATAAAGTTTGAATCCATCTATCCATCTTCATGGTCACTACCTATCATTTTGACTTCATCGTTTCAAAGTCACCCACACTCCCTATTTCTATCACTGCCCTGCCTCCAACATGTTCTTTAAAGGCTGTTGTTTGTGACTTAAAGTGCCAATCATCTAAGCTTACTCAGCTTTGGAAAACACTCTCACAAGTTCCCACTGGACCTAGAATCAAATCAAAACTCATTAGATCGGTGCCACTTAAAATGTGGTGCCAGTTTGTGACATAAGTGCAAAAATTAAGGGCAAATATTTAGAAATATTTAAGGTATTTATACTCATGTGACAGTGCTGTGACACATATATATGTGAGTACTCAACTTGGTTTGCTGCAAACGTGCAAACCAGCTCACGCTGCCAGAAATCAGGTGGTGAGTTGTATGCGGCTCAACGGTGCACGTGCGTTTTAAACAGTAGAATCTTGTGTTGGTCTGTTATGGATTAGAAACACTTTTTAAAGAAAATTAATAATCCTTTATTACAAATATTTTGAGAAACTCTGCTGAATATGATCTAACACCAACCTCCTCTCCTTCCCCTCTCTAGCCACTGCCTCTTTTTTTAATCACAGGAGCCTGCTGACTTTGAAACAAGTAATGATCTTTCTCTTTTAAGCCTTCATGTGCCATCCTAGGCGTCTTCACCTCATCTCATCTCCTGCTTTGCTGTGATTCTTACCTTGAAGAGTTGGGTTTGTACCTTCTATTGAGAAAATTCCCATGTGCTTTTTCCCTCCCAAGTGAACTTTTTTCCAATTTCCTTTCTTGTTTTGAAGACCCCTGTGTCCTTTGCTTTGAAGTTTCCTTTTCCCTCCTGTTTTTGTTTTTTTCCAATGCCCTCTTTTCCTCAGCAGTGGTCTCCCAGACACGCTCTTGCACGCGAGGCAGCTTCTCCCCTGCTTTCCGTCCTTGGGTTGACATGTGCCCATTTCATTCTTCCAGCACTCTGAAATATAGTGAGCAAAATAACAAATTTCCTTTTAACTTTTCCAATCTCAGCTCATTGCAGGTAGCACATCAGGTGCCTTCCAGAATTTGCCTTTGTTGCTCTGCTGGCATGAAGTTAAGTATCCAGAATGCCTCCTGCAAAACAATCCAGAGGTTGTGGGGGAAAGGAAGCAGGCAAGGGCTGTCCTACTTTGGTGGTGGGGGAGGGGGCGCTAAAAAGGAAACCAATGAGAAAAAAGTGAAAGCTTCGGGCAATTTCATCATTTCATCCGTTTCATCATTTAAACATATAAAAAGCGGAATATGTTCCTTTAGTTCTTTATTGCTTCAAAACTTTTGAAATAAATGCATGGAACTCAACCAAAATGTGTTGCTGACCTCTGATTCTGAGAAGTTGGATATTCTGCAGGGTCAAATATAAATAAAACTAAGCCTTAGGTAAAATCTGTGTGAAGACAATTTCTTGTCAATTATATGGCTTTGACAAAACATTTGTAATTAAATATAATACCTGGATACATGTAATATTACTGATCTAAAGCAGAGCTTTTTTCTCAGTTAAACCCACCATTTCGACATCACAGTAATAGTTAATGTTATATTTATATATAGGTGGAGATCATTTAAACACCTCAAATTTTTAAAAATTTAGATGTTAGAATTCTTTAGGGCTATAAGAGTAGGAAATATCCATAGTTCAATTATTGCTCGGTCGCTCAGTCACGTCCAAGTCTTTGCAACTCCATGGACTGCAGCAGGCTTCCTTGTCCTTTACTCTCTCCCAGAGCTTGCTCAAATTCAAGTCCATTGAGTCGGTGATGCCATCCAACCATCTCACCCTCTGTCATCCCCTTCTCCTCCTGCCTTTAGTCTTTCCCAGCATCAGGGTCTTTTCCAATGAGTCAGCTCTTCACATGAGGTGGCCAAGGTATCGGAGCTTCAGTTCAATAACAGGAGAGAAAATTTTGTAATTCTTAAATTTTTAGAAATATTACCATAAAGAACAGGATAGCATTACCTATGAGCATGCAAACTGTTGATTGGTAGGCTTAGCAGTATTAGAAAGAACAAGGGGAAATAAGATATTGGACAGTGCTTTAATTTATAAGAAAAACATCACTGTCATTCTAGTATAAAACTCTTTAAGTAACTCATTTAGGGGGCTTCCCTGGTGGCTCAGATGGTAAAAAATTGTCTGCAATGCAGGAGACCCAGGTTTGATCCCTGGGTTGGGAAGATCCTCTGGAGAAGGGAATGGTAACCCACTCAGGTATTCTTGCCTGGAGAATCCCATGGACCGAGGAGCCTGGCAGGGAACAGCCCATGGGGTCGCAGAGTCGGACACCACTGAGCAACTAACCCTTTCACTTTCACTTTAAGCAACAACATGTATCTCCAGTTGGAGGGAATGGGATCAGAAAAAGAAAAGCAAACCTTTGTCCAAGTTCTTTTTTCCAAGGGCCAGTCTGTTATATCCTAAGGTCAGAGGAAGAATCACGGAGGACTCGCCTCATCTTGCCCCAAACCACGAAAACTTCTCAAAAACCGTCCGGTTCCTTCCTTCTCCAGCCACCAGCCTTCGCCCGGACCTCTGCAATAGTCTATTCTGTGTCTTCTTTCTTCCAGAACATTCTGTCTCTAATCCATTATTCCCCTGCAATCACAATTCTCTATCTGAAATATAAACGAAATCTGCTAAAGTCCTTCCGTTACTTTACCGTCGTCCCCATACCCTTTCATGGGCCACAGGAAGCACGTGGCGTGCGTAGGACGGGCCACGCCTCTCCCTCAACCTGGTTGTATCGGATCCTTCCGTGTTTCCCGGTGCCCTTTCTTTTGTGGGGTGGGGAGTGGGAGGGCGTGTTTGTCAAAAAAAAAAAAAAGAATAAAGGAGGAGAAAGAAGGAAGAGGAAGGAGGGGATTAAGGAGGCCGCTAAGAACAATTATTAAGTAGGAGAGCATAGAGGGAATGTTGGAGAGCAGTATTTGAGAAAAAAAATGTGTTCTGTGTGTTTCTCAAATGGTAAGTTTACTGACTAGTAACCCACGTCTATTTTTCCCTTCATGGAACACTTAGGGCCCTAGACACATGAGACACTTCATAAAGGTATATTCATGAATGAAGCAATGGATTTGTTCTAAATTTTCAAAACCTAGTGAAATGGAGAATCTGGAGCACTCTTGTAATTAATTTTCAATAGTTCTGTCTATTGAACAAGCAGTATAGCATTTATAGACATCTCCAAAGTATACAAAAGCAGAAGTGAAATCGATACGGCCGTCACCTCCGACAGAATAATTAAGACTAGCTTTGATACACATCCATGAAAACGTCACTAGTCAAATGTTTGTTCTGCCTTTGTTGCTTCCTTTTTTAAAAACTCAACTACATGCAATTACATGTCCTTTCCATTTCCCCCAACAGCATAGCATAGATATTTCCAATATGGCACACATCTCCTAAGAAAACAAGCAAAAACTGCTTTCCTGAACTAAGTGATATCTCCAGGTCACTTATTTTAGCTCCAAATAAGGTGGGTGAGTTCATTAACCCTTTGTCCTAGCACTTCCTAAGCTTTGCCACTGGGCCTGCTTCTGCTGAGACTGTGGTATCTGCCAGTGGAAGGTGGAGGAAGAACCCTCGTTTCTTCATACACCCGTTTGTCCTGGTCAGAAAATGCCATGGCTGATTTTTGGAATCTCTAGATCTCTGGAATGTATCCCAAACTCTTCTACTGGATACGTAAGAGAATTTCAGGCCTCCCTGGACTCTCACCATATAAGGCTCTTCTGCCTGAAGAAAGAGCTACGTTTGAAGCCCAGAGCCCTTCCTTCCATCTCAATCATCCTCCTTGTAGGTGAGGAGTTAACAACAGCCAGCAGGACTTCGTCTGCCCTCCAGTTGTCTTGCCAGGTCTTTGGGGAATGATACACTAAATAAAAAAATTTACATGTTAGAACCCAGATTTTAAGTGCAGAAGGTGGAGGTTGTGTCTTATTTTATATTTTCAGAAGGAAAATTTAAGGAGCATTTACTTATTATTAAAGAAAGTTATTTACAATAATAGAGAGTTTAAGGAAGAAATACTATTCTTAGTCACTCATTACATTTAAACACATAGTAAAAGGGCAAAGACTGAGTTTAAATCCTGGATCAACAACTAAGTAGATTTGTGCAGTTCAGTTCAGTCGCTCAGTCGTGTCCAACTCTTTGCAACCCCATGAATCGCAGCATGCCAGGCCTCCCTGTCCATCACCAATTCCCGGAGTTCACTCAAACTCCTGTCCATCGAGTCGGTGATGCCATCCAGCTGTCTCATCCTCTGTCGTCCCCTTCTTCTCCTGCCCCCAATCCCCCCAGCATCAGAGTCCTTTCCAATGAGTCAACTCTTCTTGGGTAAATTATTTAACCTTTCTAAGTGTACGATTCAATGGCATTTAATGCATTCACAGTGTTATGCAACCATCATATCACATCTTTCTAGTTTCTAAACTTTTTCATGACCCTAAGAAAATGCTGCACACCCATTAAGTTATCATTCCCCATTTACCCTCTCCCCTCCCCGCCTAACAATTACTAATCTGACTTCTGTTTCTTTTTACCTTTACTGAATAGTTTATATATAAAGAATCATACACATGTGAATTTTTTGCCTGTTTCACTTAGCATGATGTGCTCAGGTTCACCCATGTTGTAACATGAACTTCATTCCTTTCTATGACTGAACAATATTCCATTGCATAGATATACCAAAATTTGTTTACCCATTCACCTGTTGGTGGACATTTGGGTTAATTTCTTTAATGGGGAGATTAAAATAGTAGCCTTTATCTTATAGGGTTGTTATGAGTATAAATAATATTTGTACAGCATTTAGGGTATTGTCATTTCAGTGTTTTGCAAAGTACATAAATATGATTCTCTGTAACTGTATATATATTATTCACATTATATAGTATGGAAACAACTGGTCATAAATTTTTCCAAATAGTTAAGAGTTATTTTCCTAAATGTTAGTATTGTGAAAGATTTTCCTTTTCTCTGAGGTTTTTTTTTTTTTCCAAATTTTATTTAAATGTTATATGTAACATGTGAAAATTAAGTTTTTTGTCACATACACATAATAATTACCTTTATGTAATTTCAGAAAAACATCTATTTCTGCTTTATTGACTATGCCAAAGCCTTTGACTGTGTGGATCACAATAAACTGTGGAAAATTCTGAAAGAGATGGGAATACCAGAACACCTGATCTGCCTCTTGAGAAATCTGTATACAGGTCAGGAAGCAACAGTTAGAACTGGACATGGAACAACAGACTGGTTCCAAATAGGAAAAGGAGTACGTCAAAGCTGTATATTGTCATCCTGCTTCTTTAACTTATATGCAGAGTACATCATGAGAAACGCTGGACTGGAAGAAACACAAGCTGGAATCAAGATTGCCGGGAGAAATATCAATAACCTCAGGTATGCAGATGACACCATCCTTATGGCAGAAAGTGAAGAGGAACTAAAGAGCCTCTTGATGAAAGTGAAAGAGAGAGTGAAAAAGCTGGCTTAAAGCTCAACATTCAGAAAACAAAGATCATGGCATCCGGTCCCATCACTTCTTGGGAAATAGATGGGGAAACAGTGGAAACAGTGTCAGACTTTATTTTTCTGGGCTCCAAAATCACTGCAGATGGTGACTGCAGCCATGAAATTAAAAGACGCTTACTCCTTGGAAGGAAAGTTATAACCAACCTAGATAGCATATTCAAAAGCAGAGACATTACTTTGCCAACAAAGGTCCGTCTAGTCAAGGCTATGGTTTTTCCAGTGGTCATGTATGGATGTGAGAGTTGGACTGTGAATACAGCTGAGCACTGAAGAATTGATGCTTTTGAACTGTGGTGTTGGAGAAGACTCTTGAGAGTCCCTTGAACTGCAAGGAGAGCCAACCAGTCCATTCTGAAGGAGATCAGCCCTGGGATTTCTTTGGAAGGAATGATGCTAAAGCTGAAACTCCAGTACTTTGGCCACCTCATGCGAAGAGTTGACTCATTGGAAAAGACTTTGACACTGGGAGGGATTAGGGGCAAGAGGAGAAGGGGACGACAGAGGATGAGATGGCTGGATGGCATCACTGAGTCAATGGACGTGAGTCTGAGTGAACTCCGGGAATTAGTGATGGACAGGGAGGCCTGGCATGCTGTGATTCATGGGGTCGCAAAGAGTCGGACACGACTGAGCGACTGATCTGATCTGATCTGATGTAATTTCAGCATAATTTCTATCCATTTGGAATTTGTCTGACTCAAAGAAGTGGTTTAATAGGTCCATGGACAATCAGATTAAGAACTTTTTTTTAAACGATACTTATCTGCCTTTCAAGTGACGTCTGTAATAAGTAGGATTTGCTTTAGATATTTTCTGCAGCCTCTCCATTCATGCATGCTATTCTTATGGTCACGTCCGTGACTTGGGGACCTACCATCGAAGCCCAGACCTTCTGGTTTTTTCTTACTCGTGGTCCAGGGAGAATACAAGAGATGCTGCAAGGATACACGGAGTAAATTTTAAGCTGCTGCCACAGAGCCACACTGCAGGGGCAGTCGTGAGCCATTTCTCCAAAAGGGATCATTGGTCTGACTGTAGACAGACTTGTAGTGGAGTCATTCTACCACTGTCAAAAGTTGCAAGTGAGGCCAGTTAGACAGCAGGTAGGAGAGAGAGAGAAGAGAGGAGCTTGTCCAGGGCTCATCTGCGTATACGGGACCCACGACAGCATGAGGCATGCTCGCACCAAGTTCTAGCTGCAAATATGTGACGCAGGGGGTCTGGTGTCTTCTGTAGACGATAGCCTAATCACTGCAGCAAACCTTAGTCTTCTATAGAACAAAGTTTAAATATGGAAAACAGTTATACTCCTTTTTCTTTTGTTACTGAATCCAGACATGTAAGTTGAGGAAAACAGATGATATCCTTTGTCATTTTTCAAAAGTTAAGTTTAGAGAATAATCTTCATACCCCTTGACTGTGGGTCCAGAAAGCAAATAGATGTCACTTAATTATAAGGCCTGGCTTTCTGTGGCGCCAAATATTCTATTTTCCATTGTAATGAATAGAACAGGCCAAAAGGATATTCTGTGATGCATGTAAAAACATGCATTCAATTGCATCATTTTTTTCTGTTTTTGTACAGCATATTTGAAACATAAGCATCAAAAATAATTTCTATCAATGTCACTAGGGACCACTTTATATAAAATTTTCTGCATGCTGTCCTTCGCAGTTCCTTTCTATCAATAAACATATTCCTACTGGACCTTAAAAACTATGGCTGTTTTATTCTTTATTGTAGCTATTATGAATAAAGGATAAAGAAACCACAAAGTTACTGGAACATTTTCATAAAACTAAAGAGTTATGTCAGTAATAATATTCCTAAAGGAAAACAGATTTCTTAAAAGAAAACAAGATCAAGTGAAATGTAGGGTCACTTTCAGATTAGACAAAAATGTCTTTTTACTCTCTTTTGTTTTAATTAAAATAAATGAAAACAAATTGGGGTTAGCAAAATCATACCTCACTTCCTACACTGTCCTTCAGGCAAGTCTACTATGTGACACCAGGCAGAAGTGAGCGAAGGGTCTTATAAATCACACTCCTGGATTTCATGACATGATCTTGTGTTCCACGAGCACAATGCTTCATAAGAAGGCAGGAAATTGCCCAGCCCATGGAACCACTGTATACGAGTATTAAGGACAATGTAACAATTCAAAAGCACACTACATTAAAGAGCTTCAATGACTTTACCATACCACAATGCCTCCCTTAAAAGTGATTTGCTATTATATCATGCAATACTAGGTGTCTTGAAAATATTTGTCATCTCAGCATGGATCTAACATATAATCGTCAAAATTCAAATATTCCTAACTCTAAGTGGCACACACACAAAAAAGTGTTTATTTTGTGTAGATTAAATCTTTGAAAATGTAATTAGCAGGGTGTATGTGTCAAAGATTGCTGGAAAAAAATGTTCTGTTCCTTCATAGGAAAGGATGGATAGAGGTCAAGCTGCTCCCTTGTGTATACTTGCCCAAGGTCAGCTCAGTGAGCCCACGGAGCACACGTGTTCTTTCCCTATGCCCCAGTTACCATTCTCCACACTGAGGCCAGAGTAGATTTTTTCATGTTATTCCCTGGCTTAAAGTCCTAGGATGGCTTTATTCACACTGAAAAGGAACACAAATCCTTTTTTTTTTTTTCCACCCATGAGGAGCTATACATCCGGCTCCTGTCCACCATTCTGAATTCAACTTGTACCTCCTTCCCCTTCATTTGCCTGTGCTAAGGTCATGCTTCAGGACTGATGCTGAAGCAGAAACTCCAGTCCTCTGACCACCTGATGCAAAGAACTGACTCATTAGAAAAGACCATGATGCTGGGAAAGATTGAGGGCAGGAAGAGAAGGGGACGACAGAGGATGAGATGGTTGGATGGCATCACCGACTCAATGGACATGAGTTTGAGTAAACTCTGGGAGTTGGTGATGGACAGGGAGGCCTGGCGTGCTGTAGTCCATGGGGTTGCAAACAGCTGGACACAACTGAGCGACTGAACTGAACTGAAGATCATGCTAGCCTTCCTGATCTTGAACAGAATTAGATCTTGCATAGCTAAGGGCCCATACCATAGGCCAACCAATCACCATCATATCTCCATCCTTGCTTTTCTTCCCAGACTGACCACCATCCGAAAATTCATTGTCTGTCCAACATTCTCTTTCCCTCCTAGTTCCTCCTGAACTAGATATTTAAGAATGAAGGTTTTCCTGTCTTACCTGACTTTTGGCACAGAGTAAATTCTCAGATTCTGTTTGCACTATGAACAGCTGTATACAATGACCAATGAATTTGTGTTAATTTTTTTTTCAGAATATTCCTCCAGTAAATATTTACCCAAGTACGGGATCAAATAACCATGACGAAGCAATGAGAACTGACTAAGGAACTCTTTCGATTATTTTTAAAGTGATGGTCTTACATTGTTAGTGAAAGCACCCTTAACTAGGAAAAAATGCATGTGTACTAAGTCACTTCAGTCACATCCAACTCTTTGGGACCCTATGGACTGTAGCTAGGAGAAAATATTTGACAATAAAGCCTAGAAAGAAGCAAAGTCAAGACCACGATTTCCTATATGACTAGAAAACAGAAAGCCTCCTATCACTATTTATACATTAGCATCCTATGCAGAGGTAGATGAGAAGTGGAAAAGTTTTTTTTTTTAAAGGACTCAAAGAGTAGAGCTTACATCCTACACAGTCTAGAGTGAGAGACAGACACTAAATAAGAAAAATGTGGAGGTTTTAGGTGATGGTCAGTGCTGCAGACAGTCAAGTAAAGCAGAAGGCATGCCAGGGAAGTGCAGAAGTTGCAACTCTAATAAAGTGCTTTCCTAATATGGTTAGTAGTGTTTAGTGAAAGTCTCCCCAGAAAGGTTGTAGATTTGAAACAAGCCTTGTGAGCTACGGTGGGTATCCTGAGGAAGTTCTTTCCAGGGAAGGGTAAACCCTCATAGGAGAGGGACGTTTTCAAGGACACAAATGGCCTGAAGCTGGAGAGAGGAGTAAAGCAAGAGACAAAGATAATGAGAAGTCAGATGATTCACAGCCTTGCAGGTCATTTTAAACCCTTTGATTATTTTCCAAGTGAGCTGGAAACCAAGTGGAGAATTCCATGCAGAAGAGTGGCATGATCTGACTATGTTTCAAAAGGATTACAGCAGATAACTCTCAATGCTGAACTGACTGGAGTGGAGGGAAGAGACCAGGAGACAAGGGCAAAAGCAGAGAAATCAACATTAGAAGTCTCCTGCAGTAACCCTGGGGAAAGATGGCAGGGGCTTGGTCCAGGAGATTAGCGGAGAAGGTGGTAAGAAAAGGTAGAATGTGATTATATTCAGAAGTCAATAGAACTTGATGATAAATGAGACATGGGGTAGAAGAGAAAGAGACACGTCAAGGCTGATTGGAAGGGCTTGGTCTTCATACCCTAGAAGAAGGCTGTTGCTCTTAACTAAGATGGGGCAGCCTGCTAGAAGACTTGGGTATAGACGAGGATATGGGGCAGATGAGGCATTTGATTTCAGACATGCAAAATTTGAAATTCAGAATAGATAATCAAACGACAATATTAAGTAGACAGTTAGTTATCTAAATCTACAGTGAAAGACAGAAAGTCAGGACAAAAGAGAAACTTAACATATACGTGTATACACACACGCTATAAACTGTGTACACTATTTACCATATATAATATTTACATATAATTATATGTCATATGTAGAATAGTTAAGATCAAGACTCGAAGAGAGCAGCAAAGAAATGGAAAGAGAAAATAGAAGCAGGTCAGGGCAAAGAAGAGGAGAAAGAATCAGTAACTTGCTTTATGTTATGATTGATGTAAGCAAAAGTTACTTTAAAGGACAGAGTGGTCCTTCACTAAGTCAAGTTTATACCATAAGATATATAATGGTTTGTTGAAGAAAGCTATAGAAATGTTGGTCGAGTCTTAATTCCACATTCCTACCATTTATCTAGGGTTCATGGGTAAATGGCAAAAATAGTGCCATTTCAAAGTGGGCAAAAAAATCATGGAAAAGATGAGAATGTGATCACAGTGATGTAAACCTTAAGATTGATAACATAAAATTTTCCAGGACTTTCCTGGTGGTCCGGTGCTTAAGACCCCACAATCCCAATGCAAGGGACATGGGTTTGATGCCTACTTCGGGAACCAAGGGGCTTCCCTTGTGGGTCAGCTGGTAAAGAATCCACCTGCAATGTGGGAGACCTGGGTTCGATCCCTGAGTCAGGAAGATCCCCTGGAGAAGGGAAAGGCTACCCACTCCAGTATTCTGGCCTGGAGGATTCCATGGACAGTATTAATGGGGTTGCAAAGAGTCAGATACAACTGAGCAACTTTGACTTTCACTTTGGAGAACTGAGATCCCACATGCCGCAAGTCTAGGCCAAAAGAGAAAAAAAATAAAAATAAAAATTTCCTTCACATCATGCAGATAAGCGAGACCTGGGGCCATTTTCAGTCAATTGGGTAGCTAGGAAATGATATTTATGGTGCATGAAAGTACTTTTTTCTCTGCTCTGTCCTAGTAGGTCTAACCATGGTCATTCTATACTGAAAAGAATTAGTCATAGATTTTACTCTTCCAAAGAATGAAGCCTAAGTATATTCCAAATATGACTGTATGTAACTATAAATTCATTTTACAAGCTCTGGAGGAGAATTAGAAGTAGGATATCAAGAAACTAGCTTCAGATTGGTTTTGGAAAATAATCCTCACTCTTTAACCTACATGCTTGCTGCTTTCCAAAATCTCCACTTAAGCCTTTTTAGAACATTATTAGATGGCCCATCAATAATTAAAACATAATTCAGATGAGATTAAGAAACTCATGTTCTTCTTTCTTTCTAACCTAAAAAGGCTTAAATTATGAAGGGTGAAATTATAAAGATAACTGTAATATACATTTAAGTCTTCCCAGATGGCTCAGTGGTAAAGAATCTGCTGCCAGTGCAACAAATATGCATTCGATCCCTGGGTGGGGAACATACCCCGGAGGAGGAAATGGCAACCCACCCCAGTATTCTTGCCTGGGACATCCCGTGGACGGAGGAGCCTGGCAGGTTACAGCCGACCATGGAGTCACAGAAGAGTTGGACGTGATTTAGCCACTAAACAACAAGCAATACCCATAAAAGGTATACGGTAGTGGGCACCAACTGAGCAAGGGTTACAAAATTTTGAGAAAGAATAGCTCTGCCTGAAGGATCAATATAAAAGTTCCATTTAAGAAAGCAAGAAATATCTCTTTGAGTGCGAAGTTTTTTCAAACCACAATATGTTTTTTCTCTTAACCTGATTTCTATTTAATCATTCAAGTCTCATGAAAGCAGAAGAAGAACAGATACGGCACAGAAACACAAGTTGAACATTTTCCAGTGATTCCTTCTGTAAGCACATTCACAAGTCTATTTTTCTGTTATTTACATACAATGACGATCGATTTATATTCAGATTGCTCTTCTCTTGCCACCTGCACAGCGACAGAAACAACCCAAAAGGTGCAGACGATTGTACGATTTCCAGTTGAGCATTTATGAACCGGGCCTGAACACAGCCCTGGAAAATACTTTTTCTGACTTAGCAATGCGCAAATCTCTCTTCAAGTTCAAATTGCTATAAGATACTATTTTATCTTGTAGCAATTGTTGAACTGTCCAACCCAGTTCAACAACCTAAAGATAACTGGGAATAAAATGATCCCCCAAGTAGAAGGAATTTTCTGGGGTCCCAGGTTATCCCTATACTCAATGTTCTCATGTATCTATTGTCTGAAAATGAAATCACGGGTATGTCATTTTTGCTTTCCTCCACAAGGTAACAAATAATTAAGAAGAAAAAATAAAATATATAATATTTCCAAAAATTTATCAACACCAAAAAGTAAAATCTTAATTTGGTACAAAACTGGGAGAAATACATACTATTTTTCTAAATCCACACAAGAACATTTACCTTATAAAGACTGGTACCTGGGGCGGGGCGGGGGGCAAAGAATGCTATTCATTTCTCTTAAGTTATACGAGGAGTCAATGGCAGGTGTTAAGCATGAGACAGAAATGAAAAATCTTCAAAGCAATAACAGACATATGAAACACATCCCAAAGGGAAATAGAAGAGCAACAGGAAAGAAATAAAGTGAAGTGAATACAACCTCACAACTAGTGCAAATCCCTCAGGAATGCTCCTAATATGAACCGTTAAAGCCATGTGTTTAACATTTGATAAATCTAAGGTCTTCTTTGTCAAACGGGGAAGCTCCAGGCGCAGTAAGCATTAACCTTATCCCATAAAAGGCATTATATTGTCTGTCTTTGCATTTCATTGCAAAATGACTTTACAAACATGTACATCCAGATCTTGCTTCTATGTTCCACTCTTATGAGTTAAATAAATAGATGACCTTCTTGTATGAATAGTAAGTTCAGTGAGTTCATTCTTTTAAAAGATGGTTATTGAAATATATCATGACCATGCCTACATCATGGAAACATCAGAAAAAAATCTCCCCCATGCTTTGTTCTGCACATCTTTTTACTCAAAGTGACATGTCTAAAAGGTTCAGTGAGAAAACATTGTATCTTTACAGCAGATATGTTGCCAAGCGTGTGTTTCACTCCCAGTGAGAAGCTGCCACAAAGAAAAACAGAGATACATAATAAGAATATTGTATGAAAAGAAGACAGGGGACTTAGAAAATGAACGTGGACGGTCTTGTTCCACATTTTTCACTATGTGGCCTTGGGAAAGTCATGTTCTTACTAGAGATTTCAGCTCTTCCTGTATAAAATGAAATCATTCACTAAATAACCTCTGAGGCCCTCCCATCTCTAACACTCTATAGCTCTAAATTATTCCAAACGAATATTAAGCACAAAAATAATCAACTATGATTGTAAATTCCAGTGTTTTCCAGCCTTCCCCACCTGAGCACTTGTGTTAAGGTGCCATGGCAAACTCTTAACAGAATATTTGTTTATTGAATCTTCATAACAACTCTATGAGCAACGTATTATCATTTTCTGCACTATTTTACAGATGAAGACACTTAGAGAAGTGAAATAGTTTGCCACAAACTGTATATTGAATCCAGTATAATAATCCATAATAACTCCATTCTTTACTGTCTCCCAATCAGAAAGAATAAGCAATTCTTCCAAGAAAAAAAGAGTTTAGCCAAGCTCTTTGAAATAGCTGTTAGAAAATGAAGTGATTAAGAGCCTTATTTGAAAGTCAAGAAAGCAAGATTGATTCCACAAAATCCGGATAAACTTATGTTATGGTCGGGGACAGGAGTCGACAAAAAGAAGGCAAAGAAGAGAAGGACGCGGGGGCCCCAAGTCTCTAGAGGAACAGGGTGCTTTAATCACGGCGGCGTGTGCTTATATATTGTTATACAAGGAGGCTTTAGGCAGAAAAATAAAGTTGAGCAAAAACACCGAAACCAAATGCATAACAACAGTAACTAAGGGAGTAACAATCGTCACGGGGCCAGAAGACGATCCATGTATCGGAAATAGGAACATGACTAAGTAGTTTTACAGAAAAGTAAAAGGTTACTGAAAAGAATCCAGGTATGCGTTCTGCCTCATGACCTCAGTCCTGAGAACTGTGTGCAGCTCTGCTCATTCCTGTTTTCCAGGAACTGATAAGGAACTGAAGGCCCTGGAGAAACAGGAAACAACATAGAGGCTTCCTGAAAATTAAACATTCCCTGAGAGACTTACATGGATGAAGACTTCCATTTCGGATTGGTTTCATGTTTGTTTGCTTTTTAGTTGCAGGGATTTTTGCTCTTTGGGGATTGCTGAGAGCAGTGACCTCACAGTTCCGTGGAAAGTGAAGAGGTGACTGAAGTGAAAGCTGTAAGGCCACCTAATGGGCTCCACACATTAGAATCTGGGACTAAAACAGGAGAGGCAAGTAACATATATTTAACATTTAATATCGTTCAATAACTTACCTGTCTCAAAATCCAAGCCTCCTTTCTTAAAGCGTTTAGACTTTTTCTCCTTCTCTCACTATAATTCCCTCTGCCAGCGTATAAAATATCTGTTCAATTTAGAAATATATGACATAAAGAACAAACACTACCCATGGCAGGAGTATCCACCCTACCTCTGTATAGTTCCAGAATGCCCAACTTCTAGGATAGTCCTGGTGAGGGTCGTGCCTCTCACAGAAACATTTGCAATCCAGAAGACTGGCCAAAGACTTCATTTTTATTTCTAAGGTCAAGGTGGGGATAACTAGAATTTTATTTCAAAGAACTTAAAAATAGTCACTTAAATAGATTTAAATTATGATACAATGTCATATTTCACAAACCACATGGAGGAGACCAGGGACAAGACAGAAATTAGTGGGAATTTTTTTTCTTTACTTGAAGAACAAGCTATACAAAGTTTCCCTTCATGAAACAATCTGAAATTATAATGTAAAGTCCAAAGAATCATGACAGTGCTTTTTGTAGACTTTAAAAAATTTAGCATCCCTTTCCTTGAAAATACTTCAGTGGGCTCTTCAAAATAGTAAGACAAGATGCTTTCACAGTGATTTATATGGTATTTTCCATCTTAACAGCTGGACGATTTATGTTTGTAGTATTGCCATGTGGCTCGCTGTTCAAAGCAATGGAGTTTTAGAAGTCCTGAAAACAGGATGTTCACTTAAGGACTATATAGAACATGTTACAAATTTAAAATATGAAAAGGAAAAGAATTCAGTTGCAAAGAGCATGAAACCTGAATCCACAAGCTTTTCCAATGCTTTTTAATGCAGTCAAAGGGGGATGAGAAATCTTTCTTCCAACTGCAGCAAACATATGTGTGAAGCTTAACTGGCTTCCTAACCCCCACAGGGCTTTTCCCTTGGTTAGCTTCATTCTCCAACAGGCTTTAAGAATCAGTAATGTTGGTAAGCAGCCTTCCTCTCTTGCAACAAATATCACACTTTCTTTCCTTCCAAAAGGATGTATATATTTTAGATTAGCATGTGGACTCTTCAAAATATTCCGAATGTCTAATTTGCTTATATTTACCTATTTTTGTAATATATACATACACAAAAATTGTAATACAAGTTGAACAGATGAATACAAGTGCAAAAATTTATTTTGATCACAAGGAATAATAATCCTTTTATTTTTTGGAACAGGAGTCTAAAATATTGTATACTATAAACTCCTAATACAAATTCATTACTTTAATAAATTTAACACTAAAGAATACATAATTTCTTGTCTTTGTTGCTCAATAACTAAAAGAAGTAACTTCTAGAATTAAAGTAGAAAAAAATCTTAGTCTCAAATGAGTACTTTTCTTAATATTAAAACTGTGTACAGGACAGATTATGCAAATACAAAACTAAAAATTAAACTACTTTCTGCTTTTGGATCTAAAAATCCCCAAAGATCAAAAAAATTAGTGTTAATAGTCAAGTTTAATTACTTGCTTTAATCATGTTTAATCATTTATATCATGAACTGTAAGACAAGAAATCCAAATATTTTATGGATCATATGTTAGAAATAATTGAATATGTGACATAAATAACCTATCTAGATTTTTAAAAATTTATCTATATCCCTTTAAATATTCAACAGCATATATAGATGGCATAATATGGCCAAAAAAGATATCTCAAACTGCCTGCTTTGTAAAGTAGTAGACATCTGGCTGACTTGATCTGAGAACACTTACTATGCCAAGTTCAACTTCTTGCATAATTGATTACCAAACTATAATACAAGATAATGGCCAAAAGAGTGACAGAATTATTTTTTTCAAACACCCAATCGTGATTTGATCATGGAATTTGAACATGTTAAAAGAAAACTCACAATATAAAGAGTAATGACTAATATATATACACACAGATAACATGCCAAATCTAAAAAAAATATTCCACTCCCAATTTTTTTCATCCCTCTTTCCAGTATTGGTTTCTTCAACACCAACACCAATGGTCAAAGCTGATAGTGATCTGAAACCTAGCCTATCTCCAGCTTTCATTTTCTCTGCAATCATCCTCAACTCAGATGATTTAAAAATAAATCACTTTATATAATGTTTATGTATATTAACAGAAAATGACTATCAGATGTGATAGGAGAGGAGGGAGATTCCTTTCACAGTATCCAAAACCTCTGACACAATCTCAGATTTGAAGTTTACTGTAATTCATGGACTCATTCATTCTTATATTCAACAGAGAGTTGTGGAGCACCCATTTTGTGATATGTACTAAGTACTACAGATGGTGCAGTGGGTTCTGTGGGTAATGGTTCTGCTCATACGATAGTGTATTACATAAAATAATCAACAGGCAAGTAAGATGATTCATATAGGTGTAACAGTTCTAAAGAATTAAAACTGGGAGATGAGAGAGAGAATGATCGTAACGACGCCATTAGATGAACAGGGAACGTGCCGTATCTGAGCTGAAACACCAATGACAGTGAAGTTGTGGTGAAGCAGTAGGGTGCACAGTACTTGCACACAGTAGAGGCAGCAAATATAAAGGCTCTCACACGGCGAACACGTTTTAAGAAACAGAAAGAAAACTGTAGTTGCTGGAGCATGGGATGTAAGGCAGAAAGAAAGTACAGCATCAAGTCAGAGAAACAGGCATATGTGTTTCCTGCTTGTGGTTCGGCATCTTGCCTGAACGGCGCTTCCTAAAGTCTTGAAGAACACAATTACACAGAAGAGCTCAGTAGAGGGATACGCTGAGCATCTCAACTTGAAGAAGCAGGAGATTAAGATTCACTTCTTACCAGAGCTCCTTCCCAGTATGTCAAATGTGCAAACTTCACGAGTTCTTACACCAGACAGAGCATCAAGGAGACCCCAAAACTCTTTGGGGGATCTATTCATACTACTTACCATGGATAAATATTCTGATCTAGGGTTTTGCTTTGTTTTTGTTTTTTAACAATTGATGGCTCAAGAGCGTTTGTGCTGCGTTTGGGATGGAAATCTTACACGTGCTGGGAACCCACAAGCCTAGGATCCAGTCACCTGGGCGTTATCTACTGACCACTGTCAATTTCTCATGTGCTTACCGTAGATCAGAGGATAGTCTGTTATGCCCCCTCAATTTTAGAGTATGTCAAAGTCTTCTTGTTCATCCTTGCCAGTGGATTAACATTCAAGGTGCTTCTATTTGCTTACTTCAGTTTCTAATCATTACTCAAAAAGGAAGATTGTGAAGTAGTTTTGAATGACATCTCAAATGTAAATTATACAAATCCATCCTGGAAATTTCTTATTTCAATACATATTCTCAAATTTTCAGAAGATACAAATATAGATTACACATAAATTGGTTGCTTAAATATAAAATGTTTGAGGTTTATGATAAAACCAAAGAAATATTTAAAAATTGCATGCACCTACATGTTAGTTATATATTTTTCAAATTGTAGAAAACATATAATGATCATTCAGAAAATTTAGAAAATAGAAGAGAAAAAAATAAGAATCAAAGTGAATTCCAGCAAATGGAGATGAACATTGTTTGCTGCTGTTGTTGTTGTTTTAAAATTAATTCATTCATTTTAATTGGAGGCTAATTACTTTACAATATTGTAGTGGTTTTTGCCATACATTCCTGACAGCATTTTGTAATTCCTCAGTGATTTTTCTTTTAACATCTACATATAGTAATATGTACTAGATGGAGAAACCTGGAGGAGGGCATACAACCCACTCCAGTGTTCTTGCCTAGAGAATCCCACGGACAGAGGAGGCTGGCGGGCTGCAGTCCATGGGGTCACTAAGAGTTGGACATAACTGAAGCGACTTAGCACACATGCACCACACACTTGATGGAGACTACGAATTCAAAGCCTATCACCTGCTTTTATTATATAACCATTGCAGAAAGCACCCCATATAATCTAAAATCTTTTAGAACCACTATCTTAATGTACACAGAATATTCTACTGTATGATTGCACAATAAATTTTACATATTTCCCGCTTCCTTAGCATAAAATTTATTTCCGTGTTTTTTTATGTTGCTTATATTAATGAGAAAGAAGTTTTCCATGAGACATTATCTTCTGTTTTTGGTGTAAAGTAAGGCTGTGTATTCATTTTGTATCTTACAATTTTACAGAATTCTATGAGTTATAAAATTCTGCAAGAGTTTTCAGCAAAGAAAAAAGTTTATATTTTGTCTTCTTCAGCCAATCATTGTATCTCTTATTTTTGTTTTAAATAATATAATATAGATCAAAATTATTATAAAATATCAAAAATTAATAACTGTATGCCTGCTGCACTTTTACTTATCTCAGTGGCTATAATTCCTTTGTTTTATAATGAATTATCATGTTGGCTCTGGACATAAAAGAGAGTCTTTATTATAGAATGAATATAGGCTTAATTATCTAAATTTTAAGGGAAATAGTTCTGACAAATAGTAGCTAATATTTATATTCCATTCTCAAGCACTGTTAGCATATTACCTAGATTAATTTACTTAATCCCCACAACAAACTTCTGAGGTGCGTACTGCTGTTATTTACATTTTACAAATGAGGGAACTAAGTGTAGAGAAGTTGCGCGTCTATTAAAATTCTGTATTAAAGAGACCTATTAAAATTCTCATATGGTTTATTTTGCTTATACTGTCAATGCAATTATCATACATAAGAGAACTAAAATTAATTGCATTTTTGGGGTAAAGTCAGCTTGGTTTGATAAGTAATTCTGCTAGTGTTTCCATGTATTCCATTAAGGATTTTTGCATCTATATTATCATGCAAAATTATTCTTTAATTTTTTGTGGTTTCTTTTTCCCGGTTTTGGTATCAAGGTAACGCTAGATTCACATTATCAGCTAGATTTCCACCCTTTTTCTGTCTTCTGATACAGCTAATATTTCCTTAATACCCTACAAATGCTGTTTTGATCTTCTCTTTGATCCACAAGTTATTTAGAAAAGTGACTTTAAATTTCATAGTGGTTTTAAATAGAAATCAATTAACAAAAGCTCAACTGAACAAAAAGTCATTTGCTTTGTTGTTTAAGCTTTTGTTAATAAAGGTCATTTATATCACATTATGAGCAGAAAATATTGACTAAATAAATACTAGTCTCTGGATAAATTGAAGATATTTTTTTTAAACCTCTGTCTATCAAAAACATGCCAAAAAATCTATCTGCTTACAGAAAAGCTACATAATTTGCTCGTATATGTAAACAGTGCTAAGTATTTGTGTTTGATATAGTTATATGTGCTTATATGAAATATCAAAACTTGTTTAGTTATTTAAGCTTTCAATTTATTTTTATCCCATCACCTAAGAATTCTTTTTTTTTTTTTTTTTTGAAGTCGCTCAGTTGTGTCCGACTCTTTGCAACTCCATGGACTGTATAGTCCATGGAATTCTCCGGGCCAGAATACTGGAGTGGGTAGCCTTTCCCTTCTCCAGGGGATCTTCCCAACCCACGGATCGAACCCAGGTCTCCCTCATAGGAGGCAGATTCTTTACCAGCTAAGCCACAAGGGAAACCCAAGAACACTGGAGTGGGTAGCCTGTCCCTTCTCCAGCGGATCTTCCTGACCCAGGAATCGAACCAGGGTCTCCTGCATTGCAGGTGGATTCTTTACCAACTGAGCTATCAGGGAAGCCCCATAAGAACAAGCCCCACCTAACAATAAGACTGTTCCTATCTACTGTAACAACTTTATCTTTATAAAATAATGTTTTCTCTCTTTTTTATTTTATATAATTTTATACTATGGGTCATAAAATCCATGTTTCTATCCTAATTGTAGATGGTGTATTTTATCAACATGAAATTATCCTGTTTGTTATGTTTACTTTTTGGTTACCAACCAAGTTTCTCTTTTTTTCATTTTTCTAATAAATCTTCAAAATTATTTTGTTTTTACCCAGGTTGTATTTCAGCTTTAGCTTTCTAGTTTAAGTATCATACAGTAGCATGCCACTTTTTAATCTAACACTTGAGATTTTAAATTTACATAATATCACTCTATCAGTTTATGTATTTTAAAAATCATTGATACGTCTGTTCTTATATCTGACATCTGTACTTTGATTTCTATGTTCCTAGGATTCTTTACCCTTTCTGTTGTTTTCTATTCTATGATGGATGCACTACTTTATGATTTCCATTTTTGTTTTTCACATTTTCAGTTCAGATCAGATCAGTCGCTCAGTCACGTCTGACTCTTTGTGACCCCATGAATCGCAGCACGCCAGGCCTCCCTGTCCATCACCAACTCACGGAGTTCACTGAGACTCACGTCCATAGAGTCAGTGATGCCATCCAGCCATCTCATCCTCTGTCGTCCCCTTCTCCTCCTGCCCCCAATCCCTCCCAGCATCAGAGTCTTTTCCAATGAGTCAACTGTTCGCATGAGGTGGCCTAAGTACTGGAGTTTCAGCTTAGCATCATTCTTTCCAAAGAAATCCCAGGGGAAAGTGAGAGAGGAGAGTGAAAAAGTTGGCTTAAAGTTCAACGTTCAGAAAACGAAGATCATGGCATCTGGTCCCATCACTTCATGGGAAATAAATGGGGAAACAGTAGAAACAGTATCAGACTTTATTTTGGGGGGCTCCAAAATCACTGCAGATGGTGACTGCAGCCATGAAATTAAAAGATGCTTACTCCTTGGAAGGAAAGTTATGACCAACCTAGATAGCATATTCAAAAGCAGAGACATTACTTTGCCAACAAAGGTCCGTCTAGTCAAGGCTATGGTTTTTCCTGTGGTCATGTATGGATGTGAGAGTTGGACTGTGAAGAAAGCTGAGCGCTGAAGAATTGATGCTTTTGAACTGTGGTGTTGGAGAAGACTCTAGAGAGTCCCTTGGACTGCAAGGAGATCCAACCAGTCCATTCTGAAGGAGATCAGCCCTGGGATTTCTTTTGCATTTTGCATTTCTCTAAACACTGCCTAAATTAAAATAATGTCTCTTGATTTTCTCTAACATAAACAGAGAAATACTTTTACTTCTTCTCTGTCTCATTCATAGTATTAATTGATAAAATATGATATCTGAGGTTAGTTTTCTGTAAAAATTAACATTTAACATTGTGTGTCTTCTGTGAACAACTTTTAAATTTGTATTTATTTTATAGACATATTCTCAGCCAATTACACTTTTAACATTTTTTATTCCACTTCCATTCTTTTTTTAAAAACTTACTATATGATGAATTATTTTAAGCATACAGAAAAGAAATAGTAACAGCTAACATTGACTGAACACTTACAATGTACCAAGCATTATTCTAAGTACTTGAAAATAATTAACAGTAGTTTTTGTAATAACTTTTTGAGATAGGAGATATTTATGTTTCCATGCTATAGATAAAACTATGTCATTTGCAAAAAGCTTGACAGCTAAAAATGATGAGCTCATATTCAAACCTGGTCTCGCTCATCTGTGTCCTCGTCCTCTCGTCTGCCATTAAGACTTCTACGACAGGAATATACCACCAACCCCACACTCTAGGGTCATTCTATATGTAATTTTTTAAATTTAAGCTTTATTCTTTGATTTTATTTATTACTTTTGCTGTCATCATCTCTGCCTATGTGGTATTTTTTTCTTCTTTTATTTCTTCGGAGTCCAGACGAATTTCAACATTTTGTAGCTCTGTAATTTTTTCCTCTGATTGTAATTTATTCTCCCATTGCTTTTGATATTTTGATATTATTGATTTTGATATTTTTGGTTCTATAAATTTATTTTCTTCATGGATTTTAGGGTGTGGGTGCTTTTTTAGGTACATTGAACTGGGAAGTACCTCCTCCTTTCTAACTGCTGTCTCTCTTGTCTCTCTTTCTACTCTCCCCTCCCCTGCCCTGCCCTCCCCTATCCCTCACTTCCCCTCCTCCTTTTTCTCTTCCTCCTCTCTTTCTATCTCACTCCCTCCCCCTCTTTGTCTCCCATTCCAACCCCTAATCTATCTAGGACATTCTGGCATCAAGAACTGTGCCTTTTTTGATAACTAAGAGACTCTCACTGAGTAACTATAGTGACTCCATTGTAGGAGTACGTTAGTAACAAAATATCATAGCTTGGGAACCTCTCATTGTCCATATCCGTCTCTGTCCTAGAGCTTCAAAAGCTGATTCACAGCAAAGCATACAGAGAACCTGAAAACTAGGGAAATCTGGGAATGCTAATTATTAGACTAGAATGCAATTAGCACTCCTTTCCCCCTGGACGAATGTGATTGAGTAGATTTGCTATTATCCGATATGGAACATCTAATCTATGGGGCAAGATTTTCTTACAACTGATGCGTTGGACCATAAAGAAGGCTGAGTGCCAAAGAATCAATGCTTTTGAACTGTGGTGCTGGAGAAGACTCTTGAGAGTCCCTTGGACTATAAGAAAGGAGATCAAAGTAGTCCATCCTAAAGGAAATCAGTCCTGAATATTCACTGGAAGGACTGATGCTGAAGCTGAAGCTCCAATACTTTGGCCACCTGATGCAAAAAGCTGACTCACTGGAAAAGACCCTGATGCTGGGAAGGATTGAAGGCAGGAGGAGAAGGGGGTGGCAGAGGATGATCAGAGAGCATCACCAACTCAATGGATATGAGTCTGAGCAAGCTCCGGGAGATGGTGAAGGACAGGGAAGCCTGATACGTGGCAGTCCAAGGGGTCACAAAGAGTCAGACACGACTTGGCCACTGAACAACAGCAATGGCTAAGCCTGTGTCTCCAGGACAAACTTCTGCTCTTAAAAAAACTAAAGTTGAAGCAGACTTATATGGCATAAGCCACTGCACCTATTAAGCACAGGGATTCCAAGAGTTGCTTTTCTTGAGGAAAAGCTATGACTATGGCAAACATTGAGTTTTGTATATACTTCTTGGCATAGTTTTTCCCACTCTCTTAATTTAGACTCACTTCTAAGTATCTTTGTTACATTTATTTTAGTTTATATTTGTATTAGTCACAACCTCATTATTTTCTTCACTGCTCTAAGTGTACCCATCTGTTCTGTAGTCCCCTTGGACAAAAAAGTTTGGGAATTCTGGCTTGTAGCAATGACTAATTGCTAGACTGATTATGTTCGTTTTATTTCTGTTGTGAATCTACATAAATTTATTCCCCCAAATTTCACAACCAAAGTTATGGTCCAAGAAAAAGAAGGATTATATAATTAGCTGGTAAATGTACTAGGAACTAGGAAAATGTAAATATCAACTTTAATTTAAATCATCTAGACTGGCTAGGCCGGATGTCTGAACTTCTGTGTGTAACTGCCTACATTTACGGTTCTAGCTGTGTGACATGAGGTACACATTTTCATAAAGGACTACAGACATTTATAGAGCTAGAAAAGGATTCTTTTGAAAGAAAACTAAAGGTACTTGTTTTATATAAATGTTGGACCAAATGTTCATCCTTTATTATTCTCCCATAGGAGTTTTACAAGATGAGAATCTGGCATTTATTAGCAGGTCATTTAGGGGTCGGTGGCTGTGGGAACCCAGACTCTTTGTCTGCATTTTATCTTCACCATATGATTTTTGTATGAGTATTTAAGTCTTATAAAGCATAATACGTCATGAATATTTAATAATTACATTTTTAAAATAACACAAATTAAATCACCTGCCTATTACAATGTTACACCATCAGTAAAGATGCATTTAATTCTTCAATAGGGATTGAAAAAATATTTTTAGCTTGAGCACTCATTTAGTTATGGATATGTGTATGTATGTATTATGTATGACAGTATGCTCTGAATAATCTCAGTTGTATTGAATATGATTTTAAGTTTTGTCTCCTTAGTTGAATGTTTGAATATACAAGTAATTTTAATCCATACAAAATTTGTAAATGGGTTTAAGATAAATAATATGATATAGGTACAGAATGTTATTGCTAAACTGCTAGATAATCAGATAAATCTACTCTGAATTATTTCCACTAAATTAAGAAATTCAGCCAAGTCTACCACAATAAATTGAAGCATAAAGAACAGTCTATTGTTTAAAGAGGTTCATCAAATGTTCTTAGAAAGCATCTATTTGGACTTTGTGCTGCATTCATTCAATGCAACCCCAGAAGGTGTGACTCCTGACATTTGATAACTTTAACAAAAGAGAGACCACAAAGGCATAAACAAGATGTTGAGGCAATCTAGAGGTGAGCACAAAACGGCATCTTGATTTAAAACACAAGACTTTGGATCAGAAGAGGAGCTTCCAAGCTCTGGTTTTGCTACTTACTGTGCAATCTTGGGCAAGTCACCACCTCTTGATTTCAATTTCTTCGTCTTTTAAATGACTCTTGGAACTGTGTGTATAACATATGTCTGCAAATCTGCTACTTGGCCCCTTGTTTATAGTGCCCCAAACACACTGACTTCCTTGTTGTTCCTCAAAAACACCAAGAACCTCCAGCAGGGGGCCTTTGGAGAGGCTCTTCCTACTTCTGCATTGTGCTTTCCTGAGATTTCCCCATGGACAGCTGCTTCTCTGCCTTCACGTTCAGCTTAATATTCCCACACACCTTTGCTCCAGCTCGATAGAAAGACGGAAAAGCAGATAGGTGGTGCCTTCATCTTTCATACAGGAGACTGGCTCTGCATCCCTTCAAGATCCAAAAGATGCAGAATTCCCTCAAGTAGACAAAATATTAACAAATTGCCACTTATAGGTGTCAAGAAATTCTACAAAGTCTTCAGACAATTACCATTCAGCAGCACAGGTAAACTCAGCAATCTGTAAGAAATGAGTAACAATACTTCAGTTAACAGTGTGTGCTGCTGCTGCTGCTGCTGCTGCTAAATCGTTTCAGTCGCGTCCAACTCTGTGCGACCCCAGAGACGGCAGCCCACCAGGCTCCTCTGTCCCTGGGATTCTCCAGGCAAGAATACTGGAGTGGGTTACCATTTCCTTCTCCAATGCATGCATGCATGCTAAGTCACTTCAGACATGTCTTACTCTGTGCGACCCCAGAGACGGCAGCCCACCAGGCTCCTCTGTCCCTGGGATTCTCTAGGCAAGAATACTGAAGTGGGTTACCATTTCCTTCTCCAATGCATGCGTGCATGCTAAGTCGCTTCAGTCATGTCTGACTCTGCGCGACCCCATAGATGGCAGCCCACCAGGCTCCTCTGTCCATGGGATTCTCCAGGCAAGAACTCTGGAATGGGTTGCCATTTCCTACTTCCTAGGATCTTCCCTACCCAGGGAGAGAACCCATGTCTCTGGCATCGGTGGGTGGATTTTTTACCGCTGTACCACCAAAGAGACGACCAAGTAATAATACAATATAAACAATTTCCATATATATATATATATATATACACATATATATGGAAATATTTTTTTCATTTTAAATTTCCTTCCCATTTAGGTTACTGCAGAGCACTGGGTAGGTTCTCATTAATTATGTATTTATACTTAGTATCAATAATATGTATATGTCAACCCCAATCTCCCAATTCATACCACCACCTCACTTTCCCCCCTTGGTATCCATATGTTTATTCTCTACATCTCTGTCTCTATTATTGTTTTGCAAATAAGATCATCCATGCAATTTTTCTATATTTCACATATATGTGTTAACACACGGTATTTGATTCTCTCTTTCTGACTTACTTCACTCTGTATGACAGTCGCTAGGTCCATCCACGTCTCTACAAATTACCCGATTTCTCTCCTTTTTATGGCTGAGTAATATTGCACCCTGTATATGTACCACATCTCCTTTACCCATTTCTCTACTGATGGGCATTTAGGCTGCTTCCATGTCCTGCCTGTTGTAAACAGTGCTGCAGTGAACATTGGGGTGCCTGTGTCCTTTGGAATTCTGGTTTTCTCTGGGTACATGCCCAGTAGTGGAATTGCTGAGTCATATGCTCATTCTATTTCTAGATTTTTTCTTCCTTAACTTTTAATTTTGTATTGGGTATGTGTACCAGCTCAGTCGCTCAGTTGTGTCGAACTCTTTGCAGTCCAATAGACTGTAGCCCCCACGCTCCTCTGTCCATGGAATTTAAGCAAGAATACTTGGAGTAGGCTGCCATTTCCTATTCCAGGGACTCTTCCCAGCCCAGGGATCAAACCCATGTCTCTTGTATCTCCTGTATTGGCGGGCAGATTCTTCACCACCGTGCTACTTGGGAATCCAGGTGTACGGATATAGCCAATTAACATGTAATGTTACAATAGTTTCAGGTGAGCAGAATCAGGGTCTTTTCCAATGAGTTCACTCTTTGCATCAGGAGGCCAAAACACTGGAGCTTCAGCTTCAGCATCAGTCCTTCCAATGAATATTCAGGGCTGATTTCCTTGAGGATTGACTGGCTTGATCTCCTTGTAGTCCAAGGGACTCTCAAGAGTCTTCTCCAACACCACAGTTCAAAAGCATCAACTCTTTGGCTCTCAGCCTTATTTATGGTCTGACTCGCACATCTGTATATCACGACTGGAAAAACAGCTTTGACTGGACGGACCTGTGTTGGTAAAGTAATGTTTCTGTTTTTTAATACACTGTGTAGGTTGGTCATAGCTTTTCTTCCAAGGAGCAAGCATCTTTTAGTCTTATGGCTGCGGGCACCATCTGCAGCGACTTTGGAGTCCAGGAAAATGAAGTCTGTCAGTGCTCCATTGTTTCCCCGTCTATTTGCCATGAAGTGATGGGACTGGATGTCATGATCTTAGTTTTCTGAATGTCGAGTTTGAAGCCAGCTTTTTCACTCTCCTCTTTCACCTTCATTACCGTTTGACCTCACACACGTGACAGTGTGCGTCTTCAAAGTGTTCAAACGGTAGGGCAATCGAGTGTGCCAGGAAGGCAGGAGTCACAATCTTTAGTAATCTAACCATGCAATTGACATCCCACCCCTGTGCCTTATTTTATTTATTAGAAGCAAGTCATCACCTAACCTCAAGAGGAAGGGATGGCACAGTCATGTATAGCAGGCAGTCGGATTTTACAGCTTTCTGAAGTCGGATTGCTAAAATTTAATTATTAAAGGTCGGTTTAAAAGCTGTCTGCCACATAGGTTCATTTGCATAATTGGAAAGGTGAGTGTAGCTTGTCTTTAGACACAATTGCGTCCTAAAACTTAAAAGATGCCATCAAATGTCAGTTTCTCTTCATCACCATTACTTCTATTAGTTTCGTTCTAAGACAAGCAGCATCAAGAAAAGATGAACTTTCGGTAACACACCTAGTGCCCTTGTAGATGTCTAAACAAATGAGAGCACGAATTCTTTTCCAGAGTGCCTTTCTCCTTGTTCATTTCAATAGCAAAGGAGATAGTCTTTAAACACAAAAACGTTTAGAAATACCTTAAATGCACTCAACAGTTAAGTACTTTAAAAACTTTCTAGAAAATGTGTGGGAAACAACAGAAATGAGAAATTCTCCTAAAAGAGGTGGCGGGGGGGGGGGGGGGAAGAAACATTTTTCCCTAAGGAGAATTGAAAGAGCAAGTAGGAGAAAAAATGAAGAAGTTTTAGAGATAGAAAATGGAAATTCAGGGTTTTCTCTTACAGAATCTGAAACCCTCTACATAATAGACTGAAAAAAAACTTTTTTGATGTCGGGCACATCTTGATGTAGGGGACGTTTACCAAAAGCCTAAGTACAAATGACGGTAGAAATAGCACCTCGGTTGAAACACACAGATGAAGCAAATGTTTAACTATGAGCAGATTTAAGTCATAGCTCAAGTCCTTTCTACCAAAAGGGGCCTCACAATGTTTTTAATCCAATCTAATTCATACTATAGGTGAGAAAACTGTGCCTGGAAGAGTTAAATTACTTTCTAAAAATCAAACAATTAGTAAATACAGAGCAAGGATTGTTCATTTACCTTTAACCTCCAAGTCCATTTTTCAAAGAAATCGTTGCAGCTGTACATTGAAGATATTTATGATTTACAGTGCCCTCAGAGAATTGATGGGGAGGCCCACAAGAGCTCTAAAATTCCGGGATTTCCTTGTCCCACTTTTGGGATTTATCCTAAGCATTGAGTCAGAATCTCAAAGAGATACTTACACTCCCATTTTTAACATTATTCACAATAGCTAAGATATGGAAACAGCTTAAATTAACTGTTCATTGGTTGACGAAGGAAATTAAGATATGACATATCAAACCCAGATCTCCTGCATTGCAGCCAGATTCTCTGCTGTCTGATCCACCAGGGAAGCCCCACAATGGAACATTATTCAGTCTTAAAAAAGGAAACCCCGCCATTTTCAATGATATGGCTGGACCTGGAGAACATTCTATTAAGTGAAATAAGCCAGACCTAGAAATACACATATTGTATGGTCTCACTTACATGTGGATTCTAAAATAGTCAAATTCATAAAGAAAACAACAGAATGGTGGTTTGCCAGGAGCTGAGGAAGGAGGAAATGGGAAGATGATGGTCAAAATGTATAAAGTTTAGTTACACAAGATAAACAAGTTCTGGAAATCTACTACATAGCACAGTGCACGCTAAGTCGCTTCGGTCGTGTCTGACTCTCTGGGAGCCTATGGGTGCAGCCCACCAGGTTCCTCTGTCTGTGGGCTATAGCATAGTACCTATAGCTACAATAGTATTGTATCACATGACAGAAATTTGCCAAGAGTGGAGATCTTAAGCATTAAGCATTTTTACCAAAAATTTTAATAAAAGAAGTGGGAGGAAACTTTGGGAGGTAATAGGTAAGTTTATGGCTTTGATGATGGTAATGGGTTCATGAGTATAAACTTATCCCAAACTCATTGAGTTGTATACATTAAATATGAACAGCTTTTTACATGCTAATTATACATCAATTAAGCGGTTTGTTTTTCAAAAATTCTTTGAAAGAGAGGTGAACTTAAGTAAATCTATCCCAAACCAAAGCTAACAGAATGCACTCTGGGAGACATGGTCTGAAAGAGATACAAAAGGAAGTTCTTTAGGACAAAAACAAGCGATACCAGATTAAAGCTCAGGAAACGCAGCAAGGAAAGGTCATCAAAAAGGGCAAGTGTACGAGCAAATCTAAATGAAATCTTGACTGTTTAAAGCAATAACATTATCATGTGAAGTTTAAAATACAGAGACAATTAAAATATTCAACCATAGTATCCAAAAGGCAGTTGTGGGAAGAATGAGAAACAGTTAAAACATTCTAGGTCCTCTACATGTCTAGAAGGCTTCCTAGGTGGTAAAGAACCCACCTGCCAATGCAGGAGATGCAGCTTTGATCCCTGGGTCAGGAAGATCCCCTGGAGGAGGAAATGGCAACCCAATCCTTTATTCTTGCCTGGGAATTCCATGGACAGAGGAGCCTGGCGGACTACAGTCCATGGGGTCACAAAGAGTTGGACATGACTTAGAGACTAGAGCACTAAAAAATTAAATATATATATATTATTTAAGGTGGATTCTAATAGCTTAAGGATGCCTGTGGTGAAGTCAGTAGTAATCACTAAAGTAATAAAATTAATAAAAGAATCCTAATAGAAGCAGAAAATGGAATAAGGAGAAAAAAAAAACCACTTGATTATAGCAAGAAAAGGCAAGGAATGAAAGGAAATGGAACAAAAACAGATGACATATATATTTAAATGGTAGATTTAAACTCAGGTTTTCCTCGAGTCTCTTCAAATGGTTTCCAGTTCATGACCCCCAGTAAAGTTTTACTGCCTTCTTTTTGCACTGAACTCGCCCTCTCCTACATATCCCACCATGGAGCTCAGACTCTTCCTGCTCTCCCTTACCTCCTAAACTCTCTCTCTAACAACTTCACGGCTAAAGCTGTGAATCATGAACAGACGTTAAATAATATATGAGCAGATACAATAAAATCAAAAGCACCATGTTCGTAGAAGTGCAGAAGAAAAAAAGAGAAACAAAGCGTTCACACTGTGCTCCCCCTAATCCCCACTTCCTCCACGATCCAGCTAAATATTCCACTTTCATTTCCTTCACTTTAGGGAAGGACACCAGCCCTGGTACCAGTGCTCAGATTCTGTCAACAAAGGAGCATTTTCAATCTGAACCAACAAGTAAGTCTCTCCCTTCCTTTGGGGAGTGTGCTGAAAGGGGGAGGGCTGCAAATATTCATCATTCAGTATTTATACCCATCCTATTTGCATATCCTCTTTCTTATTTCTATTTCCCAAGGTCCACTTCTGTACCCCCAATACCACTAAACTAAGCAGTACAGCAAGCAAATGCACTGATTTTTACAGCTGAAAGGAAAAGGGACATGACCTTTACCCCTGTTTTAAAAACTGCAGAAGTGATTAGAAAGTTTTAGTCTATAAAGTCAGTTTTACGTTCTTTGATTTAATACCTCGGGAAAGTCTTAACTTTCCAGTCAGACTCCTAGGTGGGACTCTTGGACTTTGCCACTTGCCTAGGTACATGACTTTTCTGCAAAGTGACCCCACACTTATAAACCTCACTTTCATCATCTGTTAAATGGGGACAGTAGAACAACTGAGGTAAGGATTAGAAAAGCCCTGTAAAGTACTGTTCTTAGATCGGAATGTATGTCCAGTAAAGCTTAGCTCCGCTTCTTTGCATAGGCTGGTCAGTGTTTGAACTAAGTGGATATGATTTTTAAAATTCATTTTGAGATCCAGGCTAGCAAAGCACACATAGCCCTCTGCTTCTCCTCCATCTGTCTGCCAACTGACATTCTTTGTTGCTAATCTAAGACCACGCCATATGTTCCCCGTATGGATGACTCTTTCCTGCCCAGGTGGGGAAGCAGACACAGTGATCTAATAAGTCTTTGCTGTCTCACTAGGGCAAGTCCTGGGAAAACTTCCAAACATTGAGAGGTTCTGATGAGACACCACCAGCTTGGGTGACTATGTTGTACATCAAAAAGAATTTATTTTTTTACTTCCTTTTTTCCTCCCAAGATCCCCAAACTATGTTTCACTCCCGTCACTACCTGTTTCCTTGTCTCTGTTTAGTCTAGCAGACAGGTCAAGACTCTGAAAAAGGTTTCAACATGGGATGTCTGTGTGGTGTCAAGGACGGTATAGATGAAAAGTGTATTATTAGGAACTGGAGGACTGCATTAAAAGTCAGGCTCTGATCTACAAATCCCAAGCCTGTGGCATCCCAGTGAAGGAAATAAGCCACTTTGAAAGGGATGTGAAACGTACTCATAGAGTTTAATATCACCATATTTCACCTTCAGCATAATGGAAAGTGTGGAAGGATTTGCAGAAAGAAAATAAAATTATATTCAGAATTGCATTAAAAAGGAAATAGCAAATTGAGAAATAAATATTTACCACTCCACTAATGCTCTTCTTCACTGGGTCATAATAAAACAGCATAACCCCAGAACGTTAACACAACAATAACAAATTGGGAAAGAAATCTCTGAGATACCCTTGCTATTTTGACAGTTATATAAAACAAAAATGAGGCTTTCACTTTCTATTTACTTATGTTAAGCTAGTGTTTGAAAATACTGAAGAACTCATTTTTAATGTTATGAAGTTAATTAATAGCTAAATTAAGCAAATTGGGATATTAACCTTCAAAGTCATTAACTGCAGAATGAACACAGGTATCAATAGCTAACTTGTCTCCTTGTTCTAACCTGTTGCCTTCTACTTTCCAGTTTTTTAATTCACAGTGTGGTGGCCCTAGGTAGACCTAGGTAAACCACTTAGCGTTTCTGAGCCTCAGTTTCCACATCCACAACATAGCAATTAAAAATATCTGCCAGCTAATTGTCTCATAGGGAGTGTAATAGTAAAGGCATTTTTACAAAGTGTTTTACCTCTTATGAGGAATTACACTAAGACGTTTATTATCATAGGAAACAGGCAGGGATTGATATATTATTCCTTTCATTGGCTCCCTGCAAAGGGTTTAACAGGCCTGACCTCTAACCGTGTGACCTGGCTAGGGATATGCAACCTGGTTTGGATCTGTGTGCTATATCCTAACTCGTCAGTATACCACCATAGGTTATATTTCTTAGAGACATGAGGTTTTCAGAAAGAACTGGAAATCGGGGTCAGTTTCTCGAGGGAAAGCACCACAAACTTGACCTTTCTACATGTATGAGCCTGTTGGGGAAGGTCCCATCCTTTTTCCCAGCTCATTTCACCATACGCTGGCTCGTGTTTTGCTACCACTTCAAAGAAATACACAGTTAACAAGAGTACATAATTAGTGTTTATGCTCTCTCCAGCCCTGTTGATGCTTCTCACGGGGAGAGACAGGCAGTACACATTTGAAACCTGCAGTGTATCCAGGGGGTGTGCGTGAATCTTCATATTTTCATTTATACAGCTGCAAAAAGGAAATTCAACAGAAAGGTGTCTGCAGCATGTTCACCAACTTATGCCTCTGAATTTATCTGAGGCTCTGTTCTTTAAGCATTCATACCACTGTTCACAAATCTGGTAATAAAAATTACTTCTGCTTTAGCTAGGGAGCTCAGGGTATTTACCTTGTACGTGAACTTGCCTAGCTCTACCCATCAGGTCTCTACGAAGATGGGGGAAAAAATGAGAGAGATCTGATATTTTATTCAAGTACTTCATTTCTTTCCCAAATTAGTTCTCCTTCTGGAAGATAATGCTGGATAGTTATCCATGTAATACTTTCATTATAACAGAATGGAGAAGAATTGCATTAGCTTCAAAAGAGATATGAACTGGAAAGGTCATTTTTGTGATAATGGAATTCATCAAGGAGACTGAACAGACACTAGGAGAGATTCACAAAAGATGTCATTTTTTTCCCCTCTGTCTGAAATTTTTTCCTGATTATCAAAAGACCTTAGTACTTTACAAAAAGTGTATTTTTTAATTCACCTGGAACCATGCTTGTAGTTTATTATTGGTCTTACTAAAAAGATATTAGCCATTTAAGTCTAACTGTGAATTACACTGGGTCATCAAGAGGACCTGAATATTTAACATTTAGTAAAGAGGGTTCTCCATCATGTTTGATTTCCAACCATTTATATTCCAAAAATAGCTTTTCTTTTCCAGCCATGAAAGTAGTGCTTTGTGGGGATGTCCCAGTCTCTAGGGTTCTAAATTTATCTCAGATCTTTCAGGTTCTACATTTGAGATAAGTCTTAAACCTTGGAGGTCTGTTCAACCTATGTAATTTCAAATATTATCAGAAGCAATTTAAGTATGTCTTGAAGAGCTTTTGTGAAGCTCTTCTAAATTAATTATCAGGAATACGGATTTTCATAGTCCTTGGCAAAGCTCAATTAATTTTGACTAAAGTCAAAACAAATTATAAATATTTAAGATAGATTTTCCACCCTTGTCTCCATGTTTCTAGCCTGCAAACCCCCTCAGTCCCAATCTCTGTTGATCCTCACTAGCCATGTAAACTACAGGAAACAATTTAACTTCCTGGACTCTGTTTCTTTACTTCTGAGATGAATAAGCTATTCCTGTCCCATCTGTCTCTTAGAAATGTGAGGGAAATGACACGAGATTAGGTGTATGAAACGTAATGGTAAACTGTAAATTGTCTCATAAACTGCCATTATTCTTTTTTTGTTATTCTTTATCTTTCATTTTAAGTAATGCTTTGGTCTCCACACAAGCCTGAGAAGCCAATGTTTACCTGAAAGACTATACCTTTGATGACAATTAGAGCAAAATAGGGCAAGCAATTAACACAGAATTGGATGAAACAAAAATAATTATATCCTTGATCTTGGGGAAAATTGGGTTTATTTAGAGAGAATAGATGAAGAGCTTTTTTTTTTTAATTCTAGAAGATATTTAAAGATAGTTCCTAGGACTTTCAAGACTTTGTACATAAATTCTGATTTTTTTTTTAAATGAAATCTGTGTATTTCCTTAAGGTGGTGTACTCACTCACCTTTAGTTTTGATTAGAATCATTTGAGTCCTCACAATTGAGAGGAAAGAAGACAGAAGAAAGAGACTTTACAAGGACCTAGGCAAGAATTACAGGACAAGAGAAAAGATGTGTTAAAATGAATATATGGCTGCAAAAGAAGGAGGTGGGGGGAGCCCAAAGTGGTGTTGACTGATCTGAATTGTACTGAAAGAAAAAATAAGCCAAATAACTGAGAACTTAGCAAGATTACTCCATGCACCAGCTATGAGAAAACAGCATCCTCTAAAGAAAGTTACTTCCAGAAGCAGGCTGGGGATGAGAGGGTCACTATTTGAAGGGCAAGGGAGAACAGCTCCACAGCAAACAGAGCAAGGATGGGATGTTTGCACATCAGGTGCTCGTGACTTGGGAAATGCCTGCACTTTAGGAAACAGCGTGCAGGAAACCTGAAAAGCTGACTGAGTGCCCATAAATATACGATGTTAAAATAGATGTTGAAAAGTTAGGATGCTCCCACACACTTTAAAAATGTTTTAAACAAAAGGAAAAGTAAGCATGAAGAGAGAGCTCAGTGGAAGAAAGCGCAAATGTATAAACCATTAGACCAATAATAGCATCTGGCATTGTCGGTTGTCATGAAACATCTTGATATATTTCAGTGGTTAATAAAAGGATATTACCACGTGATAACTGATGGTTTTATACCACCTTCTGACTAGCCTACAAGTTGCTGAAACAGCACATCTTTTTACGAGCACTCTAACAAGCAAACACTAGAAGAATCCTTTTTCAGCACTGAGATTTTAAGAGAAGATAAAGACTACCTTGCATGCCTCCTAGCTTTGACGTGGTTTCCCATCAAGACGGCTGTAGCTGAAAGCCAAGGGAACGCTAGGCATTAGTGAATGTGATGGGGAAGAAAGGGCCCATTCGCAAGGAGAGGGGAAACAAAGGAGATGGTGTAACATCAATCTACCCATTTTAGTAGCAGAAACAGCACTTTAATGTCCTGACAGTTCCCTGTTGTCTCAAAGTCATTTCATTTGTACTTCTTGACAAGGTTGATATTTAACTGTTGGCATTATTAGTTGAATTTGATATATAGTCGTAGGAGGCAGTCATTGAGAATCATTCTCCAAGTATTATGAAATATTACTAAAATCTTTAATCCAATGTGGCTGATGATTTACATCCACTGAGTTCCACTATCACTATTTTGCAAGTGAACCTGGTATTTCTTTATGAAAAGAATAAGAGTTATGTTTAACAATTAGCTTCAGTCCAGTATGCTTTACAGAATTAACATTCCAACTAACAAGATTACAGTAGGTACACAAAAGCCATTAAAGGGCACGGCAGAAGGGTTACTTTTAAAATACCTGGCCCTGTGGAGACTCTCAGGGACAGAGGAGCCTGGCAGGCTGCAGTCTATGGGGCCGCAAGAGTCGGACATGACTGAGCAACTCAGCACAGCACACAGGCAAACATTATTATTTATTATTTTTTTTTTTTTTTGCAAACGAATTAGCTTGTTAGGAATTCTTATCTTGTAGGCAAAATAAAAACAACCACTTATAGTGGGCAGGACTTACTACTCCTATTATTAATAAGAATTAATATTAAATCTATGATGATAAAAAATAAAGCGCATCCCTTATTTGGTTTCTGTTCTATAGCTTGCACTGGACCTTTTCCTGCACTGTTTTTATTGCTCATAACTACCTTGTGCAGAAGGTGTTGCTGTGTTTCTACAAATGAGAAATGTAGATGGAGTAACTGGCCTGATGGCACTTAATCAAGGTGGAATTCCAAGTCCAGATCTGCCTGAATCCGAAACCTGGGCTCTTTCCCTTCGGCTGTAGGCATGTATCGATAGGATTACCATCAGAGTTTAATGCACTTAGATTATGAAACTAGAAAAGTGGGAAACTGAAATATTTGTTTCTTCTGAGTGTAAATGTAATCATTTTAAACAAACAGAGGGAAGGCTCCCTATGAGATGAGCACGTACTGTTGTATCTGCTGATCCCACTTAGCTGACCTGTTTCCCTGGTGCTTCCAGCCCCAACACAGCCAAGGGGACAGTGTTGCCATGCCTGGACCCTGCTGTCTCCTGGGGTGGGGGAGATACCCCAATGAGGGGCATAAATTCTGGGTCCTTTAAGAACATGATTTTATCTTTATTCATTTATTTGTATTGCTGCTAAGTCACTTCAGTCATGTCTGACTCTGTGCAACCCCATAGACGGCAGCCCACCAGGCTCCCCTGTCCCTGGGATTCTCCAGGCAAGAACACTGGAGTGGGTTGCCATTTCCTTCTCCAATGTGTGAAAGTGAAAAGTGAAGTCACTCAGTCGTGTCCGACTCTTTGCAACCCCGTGGACTGCAGCCCACCAGGCTCCTCCATCCACGGGATTTTCCAGGCAAGAGTACTGGAGTGGGATGCCACTGCCTTCTCCATTTGTAGTGACATATAGTTAATTTAAAATACTATATTAGTTTCAGGTGTACAGCATAACGATTCAGTAAATTTGCAGACTATACTCCACTATAAATTATTATAAGATGATGGTTGTAATTCCCTGTGTATACAATATATCCTTGTTACTTTACTATTTTATACAGAGTGATTTTTCTCTCTGAATCCCATACCCTAATCTGTCCTTCCCCTCTTCCCTCTCTCCTTGGGCAACTGCAAGTTTGTTTTCTATATCTGTAAGTCTGATTCTGTGTTGCATAAACCTTCATTTGTATTATTCTTTACATTCCACATATAAGTTATATCATACAGTATTTGTCTTTTCTGTGATTTATTTCACTAAGCATAATATTTCTAGGTCCATCCGTCTTGCTGCAAATAGCAGAATTTCATTCTTTCTAATGGCTGAGTGATAGTCTGCGTATTACTGTACACACAGAGCGCATCTTCTGTAGGCATTCCTTTGTTGATGACACTTAGGCTGCTTCCCCGTCTTGGCTACTGTGAACATTGGGGTGCATTATCTTATTAAATTAACGCTTTCATTTTTTCTGGCTATATACCCAGGAATGGAATCACTGGACCACGTGGCTCTATTTTAGTTTTTTTTAAGGAACCTCTATACAGTTTTCTTTTCTTTTTTTTTTTTTTTAAATTTTGATAAATTCTAATATTTATTAAATTATAAAGTCTGTAATCAAAAAAAAAATGTGGATCAAGAGAAACCTCTTAACTACAAGGACTAGACAGCAAAGCCTATGAGAACGCTATGAAGTGTGTTACAAACAAGATTCTGAAACATAAGTTATAAGCTGTTTCCTTTACATTTCCATTTCAGTAACTTTACTGTTAAGTAGTTGTTATTTTAAAACCCCAAATTCACATTTGTTCTCACGTTATTTAAGCTTTCTGTTCATACTGATACCAGACATCTTGTAGGTGCCAAATTTTGGTAATGGTTTTACGTCAATCCATGCAGAAAAATATGAACCAAGGCAATAGTCAGATGAGGACCATTAATGCACAAATACACACACGCTGGCCAAAAGAACCGAAGGTATTTTAAAAAACTATAAAATAAACAGACCTCAAGAAAACTGCGTTATTACTAAACAGCTCTCAACTATTAACACCCAAGTTCTTTATATTAAATAAATTTCTCAACAGAGGTGTGTTAGACATATTAATTACAAGTCTATCCTTCCCATACCCCTTCCCACCCCAACTCCCAAAATGCACTACTGGGGATGAGTATAATGTTACGTGGGCAAAAATTTACAGATAACCATTTTCATCTTGAGCATGGATCTGAAAACTTTTATTTAAACTTCCGTTACTGTGCACTGTCCATCAGGCCTTCGAGATCTGACACTCACTGTTCCACCCGCTGCCACTGATCGATCAGATACTGTCTGACTTGGATTAGGAACCAAAAGTCTCTGTTGGGTCAAGGAGTGTTGTGCAACAAGCGCAGATACATCCTCACTATCACTACTGGCATCGGATTCGGTTTCTTCCATCGAAGTGTCTGGTGCTGGTACCCTGCCTGAAGATGGTGATTCATGCTCTTCTTCTCCTTCCCCTCTATGACTGCTTTCCGCTATGCTGTCTCCACCAAGTTGTAAATGTGCAAAAGAGTCTTCCAGAGAAGTGCCTGCATCAGGGGATGGTGTGGCGGGGCTTGTTAGCTGACCGTCTACTGACGTCAGGGGCCTCACAGAAGACGACTGAACAGAAGCTCCGCTCTGAGCTGGTACACTGTCCGCTCCGTCAGCAGAGCTCTCTCTCGCCAGGTTTACAGTATTAGCATCGCAGTCCAGCCTGAGTCCAGCTACTCCCTTCTTTGGTATATCTATCATATCCCGCTTGATCTTCCTGCGACGTCCATGTTCGTTTCTCCTATACTGTACCATATTTTCAAGATCGGCAACATACAGAAACCCGGCAATTAACATTCCAGTGCTCTTTTTACCTTTGGAAAAAGCCTCTTCCAGCTCTCTGCTAGTGCGCTCGTCATACTGCCACCACCCATTTCTTCCTTCATAATACCAGGCATATTCACCGTTTCCTCTACTTGCTGCCTTGAGTTCTTCTGGTGACAACAAGGTTGGCTTATCAAGGAAATCTTCGGGAATTTCTTGTCGACAGAGGGCACATCGCTTTCCAAGCCATGAAGCTCCCTTCACACACAGATAGCAGAAAACATGCTTACAAGGCAGACTGACTGGGTGAACACATGTCTGCAGACAAATGGCACATTCAGGGACAGTTAGAGAAGGTGCAGTATTAGAACAGGACTCATTTGCTTTCCTGTTTGTAGGAAGCATGTTTATAGAGTGATCAATTTCTCCACAGCCAGCCATCATTTCTATTACAGACCCCACAGATGCCTGCCACAAAAATAAAATCTTATCTTCATGAGTAATCAGCCAGTTTGCAGAATTTTCTCCTCCATTGCTGGATCATCCTCTGTGGCCACAGCCGAAGCCGCCTCGCCGTCTTTTCTCTTCGGCCTCCGAGCCTGCAGCGGCCGAGAACGCGCGCGCGGGCGCGCGGCCCTCTATACAGTTTTCTATTGGAGAAGGAAATGGCAACCCGCTCCAGTATTCTTGCCTGGAGAATCCCAGGGACAGAGGAGCCTGTTGGGCTGTGCTTTCTATGGGGTCGCACAGAGTCGGACACAAATGAAGCGACTTAGCAGTATACAGTTTTCTATAGCGGCTGCGCTAATTTACATTTCTGCCAACAGCGTAGGAGGGTTCCTTTTTCTCTACATCCTCTCCAGCATTTGTTATCTGTAGGCTCTTCAATGATAGCCATTCTAACAGGTGTGAAGCAGTATCTCATTGTGGTTTTGACTGCCTTTCTCTGATAATTAGTAATGTTGAGTATCTTTTCATATGCCTGTTGGCTATCTGTTTGTCTTCTTTGAAAGAATGTCTATTCAGGTCTTATGCCCATTTTAAAATTGGATTGTTCTTTTTTTTTTTTTTAATATATATATATAGAGTTGTGTGAGCTGTTTATATATTTAAATATCAACCCCTCGGTCACATCACTTGTCAATACGCTCTCATTTCACAGGCTTTTCCATTTTGTGTCAGTGGTGTCTTTCAAGCTTAATTAGGTCCCATTTGTTTATTTTTGCTTTTATTTTTTTATTTTTTGACTGAGTAGACAGAACTCCCAACAAAAAAAATTGCTACAAGTTATGTTAGAGTGCTTCCCCTGTGTTTTTCTCTAAAAATGTTATGATTTGGGATCTTACATTTAGATCTTTAATCCATTTTGAATCAATTTTTGTAAACGCTGTGAGAAAATGTTCTAACTTCTTTCTTTTACAAGTATCTGTCCAGTTTTCCCAGCACTGCTTATTGAAATGACTGTCTTTTCTCCATTGTCTATTCTTGATACTTTAATCATGGATTAATTGACCACAGGTGCATGGATTTACTTCCGGGCTCTATGTTCTGCTCCATGGATCTTTGTGTCTGTCTCTGTGTCAGTAACATACTGTTTTGATGACAGTAGTTTTGCAGTATTGACTAGAGTCTACGAGGTTTATAACTCCAGCTTTGTTCTTTTTTCTCAAGATTGCTTTGTTAACTTAAGGTCTGTTATTCAAGGCTCCTTATGGATTTGAATTATTTTTTGTAGTTCTGTGAAAAAATGTCATAGGTACTTTAGTAAAGATTGCATTAAATCTGGGGATTGCTTTGGGTAGTATGGCCATGTTACAATACTAATTCTTCCAATCCAACAGCACAGGATATCCAGTTCTGCCACTTTCAGACTGTGTATCTGCTGCTGCTGCTGCTAAGCCATATCAGTCATGTCCAACTCTTAGCGACCCCATAGACTGCAGCCTACCAGGCTCCCCCGTCCATGGGATTTTCCAGACAAGAGTACTGGAGTGGGGTGCCATTGCCTTCTCCAGACTGTGTATCTGGGAGTACATTATTTAACCTCTCTGAGTTTAAGCATTCTCTTCAAAATATACGGAAAGCTAGCACAGCCTTTCAGGGTTGTCATGATTAGGTACCTGTATGGAAAGTTTCTCAGCAGTGGTTGCAACAAAGGAGAGTGATAAGCTGGAACCTCTATTGTTCTTGCGAAGGCTGCAGCTCTTGCCAAGGCTGAATGCCAAAGGCTGAGGTAAGTTTGACCTTGGTTCCCCACACCAAGGTCGAAGGTGTCCTCTGTTAGAGCTCACTCACAAAGAAATGGAGAGAAGGTTTGAGCCTAAAATGAGACTCCTCTGCTGGCAAATGTAAACAAGCTGGCCTTCTTCTTTGAGGCTGGGAAAAGTTGGCAGTTTGATCTGTCAGCTTGTGCCGCCTCCGTATTATCTGGCTTCTTCACGTGGCTGTAGCTGTTTTCTCTTGGAACCAAGTTTTGAGGGACACCCTAGGCAGAATCGCAGACCTTTCGATCAACCAGTCTATCACTGGACTAGTCGTCTCATTTTGGTACTTTAATTTTCTAAACAATATAAACTTAATGTGCGTGGAGTATACCTGTTTTGCATAAAACTATATCTTTCCGAAACTCAGAGAACTATCTTTGTTTGAATCATCTAAAAGGTAGATAAGTCAGTCAGTAAGTTCAGTTGCTCAGTCCTGTCCAACTCTTTGCGACTCCATGGACAGCAGCACACCAGGCTTCCCTGTCCATCACCAACTCCCAGAGTTTACTCAAATTCATGTCCATTGAGTTAGTGATGCCATCCAACCATCTCATCCTCTGTCGTCCCCTTCTCTTCCTGCCCTCAATCTTTCCCAGAATAAGGGTCTTTTCTAATGAGTCTGTTCTTCACATTAGGTGGCCAAAGTATTGGAGTTTCAGCTTCAACATCAGTCCTTCCAATGAATACCCAGGAATGATTACTTTAGGATTGACTGGTTTGATCTCCTTGCAGTCCAAGGGACTCTCAAGAATCTTCTCCAACTCCACAGTTCAAAAGCATCAAGTCTTTGGCACTCAGATTTCTTTATGGTCCAACTCTCACATCCATACATGGCTACTAGAAAAACCATAGCTTTGACTAGAGGGACCTTTGTTGGCAAAGTAACATCTCTGCATTCTAATATGCTATTTAGGTTGATCATAGCTTTTTGGAAATACCCTATCTAAAAGGTAGATACTGTTATTATTTCCAAACCAAACGTTTTCATGTTAATCTTTTTAGTAAAATTCCCCATGGTAAAATAAAGAGTAAGACAATAGGAATATCAGAATTACTTTACCCATATTTACTTCACAACTTCCCTGAAACTCATCCTTTTCATAAAGAGTTAACAATTATATAAACACTGAGAATGATCTAACAAAGCCACTGGATACTCCTATTTTTGTTATCAGTTGTTCATCCTACAACCAAGCCATTTTAGAAAACTAAAAGTTTATAAGGATCATGGTGGCGAATGAAAAAACCATCTCAACGTCGAAAGCCTATGTCATATTTGAAAGAGGTGGGTGTCCCTTGACAAAGCTGATGCTAAGTGAACATACATGAATAATGGGAACTACATGGAGTGTGTAAAACGTTATCACAGTGAAGTAAGTGGAATCTGGTTTTAGGTCTGCCTTCATCGCAGACTGCTATGAAAATCCCCAAATTTCTAAAGTATCTTAGTTTTTTCTCAACTTTAAGAATGAACTGATGTTGATGTATGGCAAAACCAATACAATATTGTAAAGTAAAAAATAATAATAATAATAATAAAAATTTAAAAAATAAGAATAAAATTGTCATACCCTTAAAAAAAAGAAAAAAAGAATGAAGAACTGGGAGACCACTCTCTGCCCAGACTTTGCTGGAAGATTCCTCAAATTATTCTCCTTTTAAAAATGAGAAACTAAGATGAAGACATTTTGAACAAATTAAGCTAAAACAATGACAGCAAGCCCTGGCCTTTTTCCTGAGCAGTTTGTTCTGGAAAGAAGGGGAAGCATGTGCAGAAGCTCATGGAAAAACTAAAAGATGTGTTCTATGCAAAGGTTCCTGTCTATTATGAAGGAAAATGATCTTGCATTATAGAAGAAACGTTTCAAGATAGATTTTTAAATTATGCTGAAATATGCTTTGAAGAAAGGATGTGGGAATTTTAAAAAGAAAATTATCGAAAGCTCTTTCTTGGTGTGGTTTAAGTGCTAGCTGAAGACAAGTTGAGCTATATGACTTCCTGAAATTCCTGTGAGCCTAGAGGCTTTGAAATTTAACTCACACCGTCAGGCCCCACAGTCGTTTTCTTCATTTACCGATTCACCTATTAAACGCTTGCTGAGCGTCTACTACATGCTTGGTTCTGTGCGAAGCTCTGAGAGGTGCGGTGACCAACATGACGCAGTAAGACTACGACCCAGCCTGCAGACGCTCCCGCAGAGAAGGAGACTGCGTGAGCGCGGGGCGGAAGTGAAACGGTGACGCGCACGCGCGGCCGTCTTCATTCTCTTTTCGCCAATCTGCTCTGTGACCCACACAGCTTTCGCTTCCTTCTCTTTTGAATCCCCCACTCGGATCTGGTCTGTTTTGCAGAATGCTTACCCCAACCACCCCCACTTTCCATGTCCCTTTTCTTGTATAAAGGACTCGAATAAGAGCACATGGAGTCTTACTCATCGCTTTCATAACAAATCTGTAATTCAGAATCGTTCCATTAGAGGAAAGGGATTTATACTTTGAAAGATGGTGTTTATTACCATGAATACCATCAATAGTGGTTCTCTATGATACTGTATAGATAATAAGGCAAAAGGAAGTTACTTAGTCCAGATGTGGGAAATCGTTGGTGAGAGAGAGAATTCTTGGTACTCTTCAAATTGCTCTACCATAAACTGTGTTCTTCCAGAGCCAGCCCTTGGTCTATTGCCCTGTTTCTTCAGGGTTCCAAAAAATAAGTGCCAAATAGCGGAGGCACCATAGATCATCTGCGTAACTGTCTTACGCCAGCCCCCTGCATCATCCTGAATGAATTAATTCTGTGTAGGTTTCAGTTTCGCGTATTTTCCTTCTTTGGGGGATCCTAAAAATGTGCGCTTCCATTATTTAATTTGAAGCTGTCTCAGCGGAATCAAAACATATAGAGCAATAAAAAAAGGTGTTGTTGAAATTCTGCTCACCCCTTGCCTGTTCAACTACCATAAAATTCAGACTGCACATAAGACATAGGCTAGGTCTAGACCATTTGAATGACAAGTTCAAAATGCAGTCAGACATCTGGATGATTCCAGAGATCCAAGTGTTTGGCATTATATAGACAAATATATGGATGGTGGCCAGTTTGTTAAAATGCTGGAGGTGGTTTATGAAAACCCCTCCTCCTTACCTAAAGTATTCCACCAAGGGCAAAATATCTTCACCCCAGTTTTCCTGTGAAGACTGTGCAAAAAGTGATTTTGAGAAAAAAAATTAAAAAATAAAGGGGGGCCTGTCTTCCTGCATAGTATCAGATACTGGCCCAAAATAAATGCTTTTGGCTAGTCCAATAGGTAAAATTATCTGCTTCTAAATTTCAGTGTCTGGCATTTCTCCATTGTAGCTGACCTCATGGCACTATATTCCCTAAGAGACGTTTCTTTCTTCCCTTAGCTTTTCCCATAGCCCGGCAAGTAAGGCTAGGAATGGCCCCCCAAAACAGGCTTCTTAATAGCAAACACAAACATAAAGCTTTAGTCCATGCGCATTAATTTTCAAAATTTCTACATTTGGATGATATTAACCCTATTTGCAGCATGAAGCTGACAAGTTCATACAGACTTTTAACACCCCATTAATCTTACTTTGTTAGACTAGGGCATACACCAGCCAAAAACTGGAAATTTGATTAGCTGGTCCCATGCATTAGCTATCTCATTGCTATGGCATTTTAAAATATTTTCCAGATATACAAAGCCGTGTTAGTTTTTTGAAGGTCTTTAGGGGGTTAGCAAAAAAACATACCAAATAACCTCCTTGTAAAACACTTCTACTTTGGCTACCAAAAAAAAAAAAAAAAACTGATTTAGAAATTTTTGTTTTCAACTGATAAATAATAATCTTAAAGAGAACTGTGCAGCCTAAACTTTGATTTGTGGTAACCTTTCAGCTCTGGGCATTTTTTCCCTAATCCTCTAGATTTATCAGGATCTAGTACATTTTTTTTTTCTAGTGGCAATTTGATAATAATTTTGAATTTCATACAATATGCTGGGCTTTTCAGAAAATCCTTCTGATGGACATGAATCCAATTGGAGTCATTTTGAAATGGATAGTCAATTTATTGGATTAGCTGATAAGGTGATGAAAATCTCTTTTAATCAGATGGATATCTTTAATGAATCAAAAAAGGCTTTTTCATCCATCCCTATCTCATTAAAGCCTTTGTAAATCTCATGGAATGACTTAATGGTACATTTTATGTCCTTTTCTTCTTTTGTGATTTTAAACAGCTTAGCAAATTGTTCATAGAGAGAACTGTGTATCGCAGCATAACTGCTTCAATTCAGAGTCTAATTCAGCCCCTTGCTCACAAGGAGCTGGCCAACCACGCCAAAATCAGGAAGACACCAGGACTAATCTATTTTAGATTCTCTGAGACCAGAAAAATAAGTTGTAATGCACAAGGGCATTTTCTCCTGGAGGTTTCACCTGAGATTTCCATCTTTTCTCTCATCTCCACATTAAGCAAAAAGAAAAGAAGCGTGGCCTGAGGCAAAGCAAGGCCTTTTCCTCTAAACTCCAGAATAGTGTCACAGTTGGTGAAAGCAGCTGATTTAACAGAGTGACTTACAACAGATATATTCACCTGAGGATTATTTCAGCTTCTCAGCAAAATGACTGGACAGTTAAAGGTATATGCCCTTTTTCGTTATCTCATTTCGTAACTGATAATCAGTCATTAAATACTTCTACAGTAACAAGTGTTACCCCTAAGGAAACCAACACCCATTTCCATTTTGTTAGTATTCAAATTAATATCCACTACTTTTTCTCTTGTGGAAGCCTATAACGTACCGTTTCTGTCACCAAGAATCTGGTATGCCTAGGGAGCTCGTAGCTCAAGAAGCAACCTCAGTTTTCTGAACAGGTATCTGTATTCACTTCAAGCAGGATCAGGAAGACAAGGCAAACTTCATTGTGTTTCCTGTGTGTCGGGTCACGTCCCACACTTCCCAAGTCGGCCACGTGGGGCGTTTCCCATCTGGTCGACCAACACCCCCTTGAGCCTCTCATCTCACCTGTTAGCACTTCATCCCGCTCCTACTCAACAACAGAGTCACCAAAGCTCAGACTGAAGCTGCCAACTATTTTTAATCACAAAAGGTGTACAGCTATTCTCTTGCAATACAAAACATCCATCAATCCTACGACATTTTGAACATATGTCATTCTAAACTTCACAAAGTTTTAAGGTTAGCTCCTTTTAAGCAGAAGAGTCTTTTCTTAGAACTTGCGTTTCAGAAGATAAATCTAATCATGCCAGAAAGCACAGCTTTTAAATTGGCAATTGCCTGTAGAAGTTGGCTCTGTGACTTTTTAAAAGAAAATCGGAAACTTAAACAACTCCTATATATTGAGTATATATTATTTCTCTCCAAAACCATTCAGTTTTGAATAAGCACTTTATTACACTATTTGCATTTTTAAATATAGATTTTAAGATTGAATGCTGATCTGTTTCCCTGATTCACACGGCTCATGTCTTACTTGAAAGCAGCTACGTGAACTTTAGCTGAGGAGTTTCACTTATTCTCCTCAAGTGCTATCTCTGGGGAATAATTTCCTGTGGGAAGTAACTGTAGGAGTGTCTCCATTGTTCTATGGAAAACTAAGAACAGCTGCAACATTTTTAAGAATAACCTACATAGAAAGTGTCAAATTAGGGGCATTCCTTCTTTTCCCTTGACTAAACGCAGCCATCTTCTTTAAGCACTGACTGAAAGGGAATTTGTTAGCCATGCTGATGTGTCTAAAACAGGCCAGATATCACTAAACAGAAATTCAATAATATTTTTTTTTCCAGCATTAAAGGAGATAACTGTTAAATACCATTTATCTTGTCTGGGTTCATGATTAATGAGGTGTGTGTATCCTTTTGCTTCCCTCTATCACTTTTTCTTTTAATCAGTGTTAGCATACCAAGGTTATAGTATCTTCTAGATTTGTTATGTGGTAAAACTATGTGCAAAGAGATGCTCATCCCACTATATTACATGGGAAAAAATTGAAAATATATAAATATATGTTTTTTTCTGTAAAGAAATACATAATACCCATATGTATATACACACAGATACATAATTCCTGATAAATTTTCCTTGTTTGATAGTTATACTGAAATACAAAGAATAATTGATAAAACATACACAGAGAACATTTTGCAAAATAACTTTTGTTTAGCTTTTTTGTTCGCAATATTGAAACGTGATTGTGGGCAGCTTTTTTAAGTAAGATTTGCTCTTTCTTTGGTAAACTGTCAAATAGCACCTAAATATTCTCCTGGGGATTTCTAAATTGTACTTAGAATTTTGAACACTCTACTAAAACATCTGTAAACAGTCTGATACATGAGACCACTTGCAAACATAGACATATTGATATTCTAAATAATCACCCCAGAATGTTTTTAAAATCATTTTGAAATCAGACATCACAGCTGGGAGGTAGGTGTCAAAATTAAATGCAAATGGTGATGATGTCATTACTTAGACTTTTTTTTTTAATTTTATGAGGTCCTTTTTATTTTAGGGATCATGTTTATATTGTCATTCCCTTTAGAAAGATGAGAAAAACAGATGATTCTAAACATTGTGCTATATTTTTGACAGCTTTGTCAGAGCCAAACTAACAGTTTCATTTCTACGTAATATACTACAATGCTGAATATTTACCTGAAATAGATATCTAGGAAGAATAAAAAATATTAATATAACGGTAAAAATGAAGAGTCTTCCGGGTTTTCTCTTAACAACAAAACAAAAATGAAGAGAAAAATCCTGGGAGATATTAAGAAAGAATGCGTATACTGTATTAATTTAGTCCTTTTTTGTCTGTCCACTTCACTATATATCGAACCTCAATTAAGAAAATTGAATCTTTTACTTTCTTTTTGAAACTGAACCACAGAAGAAGGGAAAACTAGGTCCATAAAGCAGCTGCTATAAAAATCGTCAAGCGTTGACTGATAAGTTACAATGTAGGATACAGACAACTGAAGTGGCACGTGGAAATAATGGGGAAAAGTTGGAGGAACAACGTAAACAAAGCTTTAAATGTGAACACCGCACCTAACCTGAGAGAGACGCAGTTGTGGAGTCGGCATGTAGTAGAAGCACACCGTATTAAAGGAGAGGCAGGGAGCCACCTTCTCACCTTAGGACGACGTATAAGAGGCTGGAGAATTAATTGGACCTTGTGGCTTTGGTCTGTTTAACAGAAGCATGGTCTCTGATCACATGCAACTTTAGTCTAGCCAATTACTGAAAGGGTTCTTTCGGTCTTCCCAGGGTTTATATTAAATGTTATCAACAAATCTGCCCATCGACAGAGGATTAGTACTTTCAGTAGTCCAGTGGCGCCCTTTCGGCAATCTGTATGTGTGGGTTAAATTTAGAAGTCATGTAGCTGTATCTTTTCTTTATTCTTCCTGGTGCTTAGTGCTTGGCAAACAGAAGGTTCTCAAACACTTTTCTGCTTCTAGCTATTTCAACATCCATGAGGACTTTAGATACAGGAAAAAAAGGCTGAGGAGAATCTAGAGAAGCATTCCATGATGTGATCACAAGTTTGAAGCCGGCGTGAAAATTTTGGCATAAAGAACCTCACCAAGGGATGATTTTAATAGCAAAAAGTAACTGAAAAATCAAAAGTAAAATGGAAAATATTATAAAAACAGACCTTTTATTGTGCCTAGAGAAAATTTCTTTCACTTGAGGAAAAATATATTTCAGTGTTTAGAAGGTGGTGTTGAAATTTCAAAATGATATGTTTAAATGAAACTGAAAATTTTGCAACCATGTACTAACACTTTAAAATAGCACTTGTACTGATAGTGATTTATATAAAATATCTAAAATTAAAAGAGAAATAAGAGAGGGAGATGAAACAGGGCAAGAAAGAGAAAAAGAAATTAGCTCCATATAATACTCTGAGTAAAATAATTTGAAAGAGCACTCTTTGTGTTTTTGTTTGATCCAAAATTCTCATAACTGATCATAACATTTTCTTTACATGTATCCACTAAGTGAATAAATGTAAATCACTACTAATGTGAGGAGTATTCTTTTCCATGTTAAAAGATGAGGTGGATAACCGATGAGGCAAAGAAAAAAGTACTTGAGCCGTAATGGATATGCTATCTCTTTATCTAAGCTTGGCAAATGTAGTACACCTCAAACTCTTTGCAGTGTATAAATAGATTTGGAAAAAACTTTGTGTAGAATTCACAATGAAGAACCACACTGATCCAGTAAAAGCCACGGTTGGTAAATTTCTCAGGAATTGCTCCAATATAAGGATTGACACAGAATAGCATGGTACCCACTCCAGTGCTCTTGCCTGAGAATCCCATGGACGGAGGAGCCTGGTGGGCTGCAGTCCATGGGGTCGCTGAGGGTCGGACACGACTGAGCGACTTCACTTTCACTTTTCACTTTCATGCATTGGAGAAGGAAATGGCACCCCACTCCAGCACTCTTGCCTGAGAATCCCATGGATGGAGGAGCCTGGTGGGCTGCAGTCCATCGCTAAGAGTCGGACACGACTGAGCAACTTCACTTTCACTTTTCACTTTCATGCATTGGAGAAGGAAATGGCAACCCACTCCAGTGTTCTTGCCTGGAGAATCCCAGGGACGGGGGAGCCTGGTGGGCTGCCGTCTCTGGGGTGACACACAGTCGGACGTAACTGAAGTGACTTAGCAGCAGCAGCAGCTCTCAGTAGACAGTCTTCTTTTTGGAAAGAGCTTTATGAAGGGAAGTACAGAGTGAAAATGATGAAAACAGTGTAAATATCCTCTTCTTGGTAAAATTTAAGAGTGCTTCACTCAGAACCTCAAAACCTGTACCGCTAAGTACCTACAGAGTTGAAAAACAAAGCCATATAACTTAGATGTATTTTAAGGAAAGTGTCAAAAAGTTAATGCAGTTCTACACTGAAGCATTCTCTCAGGTCTCCAAAGTTTAAAATATATAATCTAGTCTCCTGTGTCTCTTAATCCTTTGCATCGATGGATAGTTCCTGTTTATGTTAGCAAATAAAAAAGATGGAATGTAGGTCAAAGGTTCTCTGGACTTCTTTCCCTTTAAAAAAAATCAATATCCTGAAGAAACTTAGCTTTTATGATACCTGTCCATCTCTCAATAGTTGATGATGATATAATAATAATAATAAATGTAGATTAAATTCCCTGGTTGTAGCAGGAACTGGGTTAGTTAAAAATTCAAATAAAATAAAAGCAGGTTATAAGGGTCAAACAAATTAAGCTTTCTTTGAGATCTGGATCAGCATCTGAGCCTTGTAACCAGGCTTCTTAATTGAATATTAAGAACTATCACTCAAGCGTGAGGAAAACAGTGATGATTATGTAATGGCCTTCTATTGAGATTATTCCCGTCTAGCATATGGACTATTTCATATCACACTTCACAAGTTTTGATACTTCTGACATCTTAATCTAAAGTAGATACTGTTTAAAATCCTGTGATCACTAAAGTGCTCTAAAATATGAGCTATTTAAATATGTATTTCCTGGCAATTAATGCCTACCAGTGACAATGACCAAATGTTTCATTATAGGATGGCTAATGAAAGGCAGCCACAACCAGAGAGAATTAACCTGCACATTTTTCCACTTGTAACCTTTCTCCTTGCCACAGAATAAACAGATTTAACACAGTAGTTCTTTAATCTTCTCTAAAAGCTTGATGATGGGAAATTTCCTACATAAAATATGCGATCCTGAATATGGTTATTAATCAAATTCAACATCCAATTCACAATTTCACGAGAGGTTGCCAAATTTACAGAGAAAGGGTCAAATTAGTTTATATACTATGGGTAAATTATTTTCCCATCTGACTGTATGATTTTTTAAACTCACTGTTTTCTGAACCCTAACAGAAAACAGGATATTGGCTCACAAGGGGTAGAGGAAGTATAAAGTCTCTGAGTTAATGCTATGTCTGTTTTAATTAACTACTTCATAAAATTTTTTCACACAGGTTACAAACAACATGCAGTAGGATTACAACTATGAAGACAAAGAATTTAACCTTGGGAAAAATGAGAAGAGGAGAAAACGTGTTTGCTTAATGAGACTGTCAGTGGTATTTGTCTCTCTTAATTCTTTTCTTGTGCTTTATTTTCATCTAATGGGAATTCTTTTAAAGAAAATTTATGTTACCCTAAGTACTTTAACTGAGACATTTCTTCTCACATAAGAAATAATTTGTTTTTGATGATACTTTTCAAGAAATTTGAGAACCACCTTAAACTGTTGTTTGTTTTAGTGATTATTTCTACAGAAAAAAAAAATGGAAGTGTTAAACAAGTATAGCTTAGTGGGGAAGACAGTTCCTCTTAGGCAGGGTCTGAATTTATGAATTCTAAGGTTCAAAAGTGAAACGAAAATCACTCAGTCGTGTCTGATACCATAGTGGGTAGCCTTTCCCTTCTCCAGGGGGGATCTTCCCAACCCAGGGATCAAACCCAGGTCTGTCACACAAATTAAATGGCTTCCAGAAACTTATTTAATATACACAAGATTAATTCTGTGTTTCATTTTACTTCTCCAAGTATGTTGTTTTTTCAGTGGTAGATGTTGGCATCTTTTCAATAAACAGTGCATTTGGCAAGAACAAGCATTGCCTTGGCGATGCAAGTGATGATTAAGGATTTAGTGTTCAAGAGCATCATGATGGATTCTTGTTAAAAGGGAAAGCAAGATTCAGCTAAGCTTACACAGCATAAAGATAGAGAAGACAGTTAAATAAAATTATTTCATATTCCTGAATCAGTTCTGCTTTCTCCACTTCCCCCAGTTCATGGAAAATACAATATTGTATTTATATATTATGATGGCTGGAACTTAAGTAGCTAAAAAATAAAAATAAGGATACTTCTGCCTTTGATATAAATAATGCTTATACATGTACACATAGAAGCAATCATTTTTTGTGACACCAACACATTCTGAAAATATACAGATATATATAACAGCAATCACAGTAGTGGTTATTATTTATCGAGTGATTATGAAGTACCCTCCAGGCACTGGGCTGCATGCTTATAGATATAGGTCCTTGAACTTTCTACATCTCTGAAAGTAAGAGTTGCTGTGCCCACTTGATAGTGAAGAAACAAAATCTCTAGAAAGAGTTTATTTACCAAGACTTAGTTTTGGTTTACTTACTGAGACTTGCCAAGCTTCACAGCTCATGAGAGGCGGCACAGGGATTTGAAATGCATCCTGTTTCATTTCAGTGTCCAGGGAGTTCTGTGTGCATGCTGTGGTGCTGTCTTCATATTGCTCGAAGGGGTCTGAATTGGGTAGTGGGTCTGAGTCAGAGCCTTCAAACAATCTCATCATCTTAACTAAGATACTCATTTCTTCTGTGTGTGTGTGTATGTGTGTGCTCAGTCATGTCTGACTGTGAACCCATGGACTATATCCTGCCAGCCTCCTCCATCCATGAAATTCAGTCCAGCAAAGCTAAAGAGAAAACTCTGAAAGCCAAGAAGCTAAGCATTTAATTTTCAGAATGAATATTTATAATACTTTTCCTTTGGTTCAGTTCTAGTAAAGTGGGTGAACCTAGACCCTGTTATGCAGAATGAAGTAATTCAGAAAGGAGAAAAATAAATATCGTATATTGATGCATATATATGGAATCTAAAAAAACGGTTTTGGTGAACCTATTTGCAGGGAAGGAATGGAAATGCAGATGTCTAGAACGGACTTGTGGACACAGTGGGGGAAGGAAAGAATGAGACAAACGGAGAAAGGATCAGCAACATATGTGAGCTATCGTGTATAAAACAGAGAGCTGCTCTTTAATGCAGGGAACCCAGCCTAGCCCTCTGTGCCGACCTGGAGGGGAGGCAGCCTACGAGGAAGGCGCTCCATGTGTAACTACGGCTGGTTTGCACTGTTGTGTGGCAGAAACCAACACAGCATTATAAAGCCATTTTTATTTTTATAATTAAAAAGTTTTTATAAAATTTTCATTTTTATAAAGCACTTTTCCTCCAATTAAAAAATAAATTAAAAAAAGAAAAAATAAATCAATTAAATGTAAAAACTAAAGTGCTTTAAAAAAGTCCAGATAATGCAAACAATGTAAGAGGTATATACGATATTTGGGCCATTCTGTGATAACCATCATTAACATTCTGGTGACTCAGCTTTCTTGTAGGACTTTGTACATGTTAGGTAATAGGTAGGTAGGAGAGGAAACTAAAAATTTTGCATAAGTAGAAGAAAGCACATAGAGGTTTTCTTTTTAATTATCATTAATTTTTACTTTTTTTAACCTCTAACCTATAGCCAGCCACATGACTGCCCCTCAATGCCAGCCATCAGTAATTTGTATTCAGTTCAGTTCAGTTCAGTCGCTCAGTCGTGTCCAACTTTGCGACCCCATGAATTGCAGCACGCCAGGCCTCCCTGTCCATCACCAACTCCTGGAGTTCACTCAGACTCACGTCCATCGAGTCAGTGATGCCATCCAGCCATCTCATCCTCTGTCGTCCCCTTCTCCTCCTGCCCCCAATCCCTCCCAGCATCAGGGTCTTTTCCAATGAGTCAACTCTTCGCATGAGGTGGCCAAAGTATTGGAATTAGTAATTTGTTTATCTTTTCTATTTTTTTCCCAATATTTAATCATCTGCAGTGATACATGAGGATTTTGTAACTGTTCTTTTCACAAAAATTGTCAGGTATTTCTTTGTGATTGCTTTTTCTCCTTGAAAATGTCTTGAGGAAACCTCTGTGAATTAGTTTAAATATAATTTATTCTTCTTGATAGCCGAATATGTCATAGTGTAAAAATACAAATAATGGTCACTCAGTGTGTCTTTTTTTTTTTTTTAATAGCTCTAAAAGGATCATCTCTGGACCTTTCTGTGATAGATATATGAGGGGCTTACTTTAATGAGAGAGATTTTCAGAAGTCGATGTGCTGTGCTTAGTTGCTTGGTCATGTCTGACTCTTTCGACCCCATGTAGCTTGCCAGGCTCCTCTGTCCATGGGGATTCTCAAGGCAAGAATACTCGACTGGGTTGCCAGGCCCTCCTGCATGGGATCTTCCCAACCCAGGGACTGAACCCAGGTCTCTCTCACTGCAGGCAGATTCTTTACCTTCTGAGCCACCAGGGAAGCCCTTATGTATCAGAAGTGGATACATAAGTAGTATAATTACCATATACGCATATTTTTTAGATATTTCCAGATAGCTTTTATAAAACACTGTGAGAAGTTCCATTTAACATGGAAATATTAAATGACAAGGCAGTATATACTGCTTTCCCATAATGGGAAATAAGGGATATTAAAAAGCATCTCCCATTCCTTGTTTGATTTAATTGTATTTTTACTGAACACCTAGATGCCAGCCTCGAAAACAATATATTACTTCACTTAGGATCACCAGAAATAAGAATTAAAAATTGCTGGGTTCAAGAACTGTCCACATAGTTTTAACTACATTCAGATATGTCTGCCAGAAGAGCATTTACACATCATCTCTTTCATGTGGGATGATTGGTTGGTTGACTGGTTGGTCATTTTCAGGCTACTTCTCCAATCCACAGTATCACTGTCACCATGTCTCTATTATTTGCTGGAGTTTACTATATTCTTCAAGTGTATAGGGCAGGAATAAGATTAAAAACCAGTGCTGCAGGCATTTATCTACTCAACCGAACTCACGGGCAGTTTACTGTCTGATATAAGAGCTACATTTCTGTCCCAGAAATCAGAAGGCTTGCTTTTCTGCATTCATATCCCATTCATATCGCATTATTTTAGAAATGTTTATGAAATTTAACTAACCAGGCTTCTTGAAATAAACTAACTTTAAAACAATTTGATAAATGCAGCCCAAGCATGAATGTATCATTTAAAATACACATAATAGATTCTATAAGGTGTCTTAAATTGAAGTTAGATAGCAGCAAGCCCAGAATTCAATAAAGAAACTTTGTAGACTCAACATAACTTACATATTGCTCTTTGTCTGATCATATCATATAAAGCTATTTTGGATTTATTTTTAACTGACACAGAGGAGAAAATTCTTTATTAATTGAGGAAAGAAATCTTTGAATAGGAATAGCATTGACTTTTAAATTATTGGCCTTATCTTGCTCTTTTATGTATGCTCAGAATAGTGACAGCATTTTCAACAATGTTCCCAAAGCCATTTAGCTTACAAAGTGGAATTATTGTGATACGGTACACTTAATGCATTTCTTCTTCATAGCATCTTATTTCATAAAAATCAATTGGATTTTATGCCTTGCATAGAAGGCCCTTCTTGCACAATGAAGGCAGAGTTATTATGGGTAAGCTGGCCAGATATCATCAAATGCACTAGAACCTTTCTATAGTATTTATTGTTGTACAGAATGCAGTGTAAGGCACTCCACTACCGTACAATAAGTAGCAGTTTCTCTAGCGCAGCCATTGTAGGAACTCTTTATAGGAAGCTATTAATATCACAAAGGTAGGCAAGGAAGTCTTGAAGCTTTTCCAGAGAGAAGATATACTGAAGTAACAATAAAGCCGCCCTAATGCAGCTTTACACATGCAATGTACCTAGCACAGCGTCTAGCCCGTGGTAGGCATTCAAAAGATACTTACTGAATAAACAAACGAAGGCAGTTTTCTAAAATAACATATGCATTGATGACACAAAGGTAAGACACCAACAGACACAGACAAGGGATTCAAGTTCTACTGAGGTTGGTAAGGAAATAATACTGTATTCTTTTTAACAGACAAATAATCAGAGCTAAGAGAAACAGGAACATATTTCAAATTGGAGGGACAAACCTCCATGCCCTTGGGAGCCCAGCTGCCAACGTGGTTTCAGATTAAAATTCCATCTGGTTCTTCCGAAAAGCTTATTTCCTTCCATTCTTAAGAGGCTTAATAACCTTCTGACTCTCTTCAGCTCTTGTAAAGAAGCAGTCTATGTGCCTGCTTGCTCACCAAATAAAGGTAACTAAGAACAGCAACAGTGTGTTCTTGACCATTTCTTGAATAAAAGAATCCAAGAAAATGTTTTTTTTGTTTTTTCATTTTTTGCAGTTTAAGATCCCACATGCCAAACAAGTAAAAATAAATAAATAAATTGGGCCAAGATATTTTTTAAAATACTATTTTTGTAAAATATAATTTTTGAAGATTACTCTCCATTTGCAGTTATAAACATTGGCTGTTTCCTCATGCTGTCCGATACACCCTTGAATCTCTGGCATCTGATAGTTTGTGCCTTTTGCTCGCCTAGCCCTGTTTTACTGCCTCAGCCCTTCTCCCATGCCTGCTGGTAACCCCTAGCGTGTTCTCTGCCTGCAAGTTAGATTCTTTTTTCTTGTATCCACCAGATTGTTGTATTTTTGAGAAACAGCCTTCAACTTCCCATCTCCCATTTTTAATGGGTCTGGACTGCAAGCATTCTTCAGGTCTATTCCTACGGTATAAATTCCAAACGTGGAGTTTTAACAAAGCCCCAGAACATGCTAATTTCTTTTATAGAAGTAGATGTAATGTTTTAAAGGTATTTCTGCCAACATTGCGACCAAAAATAAATAACAGCATATATGTGATACAGAGCCTTTAAGATAAAAAATAAAATGCTCAGCATTTATTATTTGTAGACTTTTGGATCACAGCCATTCTGACTGGTGTGAAATGGTACCTCATAGTGGTTTTGATTTGCATTTCTCTGATAATGAGTGATGTTGAGCATCTTTTCATGTGTTTGTTAGCCCTCTGTATGTCTTCTTTGGAGAAATGTCTATTTAGTTCTTTGGCCCATTTTTTGATTGGGTCATTTATTTTTCTGGAGTTGAGCTGTAGGAGTTGCTTGTATATTTTTGAGATTAGCTGTTTGTCAGTTTTGATATTTGACAAAACTAATACAATTATGTAAAGTTTAAAAATAAAATAAAATTTAAAAAATTAGCATGGACTTCCAGATAAAGATGAAAAATAAATAAATAAATAAAATGCTCAAAACATTTCACCCTTTTTTATGGCGCTCATAATATAGACATCTTTCCCAGCTTCTTCTCTTTGTTTTTATTAATTTTCTTAAGATTCCATAAATGCAGATAAATATGGCTTCACATCAACACAGAAGTAGATTACATGTGTTATGCTTTTCTTATTGTGTTTTTCTCCTTTTTTCCCCCACTTATTTCCTCCTTGTTTTCCTTCCCCATAAGTTGTAGGATATTAACTACTTCTTATGCACACTTTCATGCTGTTTTCATATCATACAATCATGTATGCATATACATGTGCATATACATACATGCTAAATTGCTTCTGTCGTGTCCAGCTCTTTGCGACCCCACGGATGGTAGCCCACCAGCCTCCTCTGACCAGGGATTCTCCAGGCGAGAATACTGGAGTGGGTTGTCATGCCCTCCTCCAGCGGTTCTTCCTGACAGAGATCGAACCCGCGTGGCTTAGGTCTCCTGCACTGGCAGACAGGTTCTTTCCCACTGCTGCCACCTGGGAAGCCTGAGAAGAAGGGTAGAGGAAGCTCCCCATTTCACAAGGAAATAACTGTGGCATCTTCTCTTTTTTTTTCCCCTTTAAGCATTATTTTCATATCTGACATTGTATATGGGGCTGCGAATCCTGTTTGCTCTAAGTTGCATGCCTTCAGTCCCATGTGTTTTAGCTTCTGGACGCAGCTGTGTTGGTAAAGCTAGCATCACCTGGGAAGCCCCATATACATATAACGTAAACATATATGAGGTTGATCATGGTTTCCTTCAGAAATGGGATATGGTTTACACACTTTCCTCCATCTTGCTTTCTCTTCTGAAAAACACATCATGAGGTCATTTCAGATCAGCTCATGTGGTCCTGTGTCATTCGATGGCATGCTCCACCATGACTTAGCGTGTATCCAGTGTTTTGTGAAGATTAATTCACAGATAGTTCATTTCTTTCTGGATACATCCAAACACATGTTTTTCCCCCCTCAATGGCATGGAATCCCAGGAGCAGGATTGTCAAAACCAGATAGATAGGAAGGACAGAGATAGATTTGCGTAGTGTTTAAACTGCTGTGCAAAATGATAAAACATCCCACATTTCCGTTACTAACTCTCTACTCATATCATCAAGTCAGAGATAGTTATTGGTCTTTTATTTTTCTTCAAGTAATGAATATTAGCCCTATCACATTATCAAATTTCCCTGAATACTAGTGAGGTCAATTTTCTTATAATTGCAAGCTGTTTGGTTTGGTCTCCCATAAATTGCTATTTCATATTCCTTCTCTCTTGGGGTTTACAAATACAATTTTGTAATAAATTTTCGAGAGATGCCTAAATGCAGAATTTTTTTTATTGACATATACTTGATTTACTGTGGAGGAGGGCATGGCCACTCACTTCAGTGTTCTTGCCTGGAGAATTCCCATAGACAGAGGAGCCTGGTGGGCTACAGTCCATGGGGTCACAAAGAGTTGGACTCGACTGAGTGACTAAGCACACACGCACACACACACACACACACACACACATACTTGATTTACACTATTGTGTTAGTTTTAGCAGTGGGATTGCTGGATCGTACGGTATGATGGTATCCCTGCATTTGTCTTATACATTCAAGTATTTACCAAACTCTATTATTTATTTCTTGTATATCATATCTTTATGTAATTTTATATGGTCTATGATGTATAGACACATCTTTAATTTCATAATTTCCTGTTTTCTTCATTTGAGTGAAAAGTTTTTCCTTCTCTTTTCCCATACTTCCCAGACTAAAATAGTTTCCATATGTTTTTTTATAAGGTTTTATTGTTTTCCTCTTTATATTTCAGTTTTTGCCCCAGATGGAATTTAGTTTTTGTATGCTCTAAAATGGAGAACTTAACTTATTTTATTGGCTTCCAGATAGATAATTAGTTGAGCAACAACCACTCTTTTTACTCTGAATTGAAATGTCATTATATCTTATATTAAGTTTTCATATACATTTGGATCTTTTTCTGGATTCACTATTCTGCTCTATCATGTGCTTAACTATACCTATAGCAATATCATAGAAATTGGAGTTGAATGTTTTATGTCATGACATTATTTTATAGGACAAGTCTCTATTACTTTCTTTTGTAATTTTTCTGATTATCTTAAAATGGCATTTCTTTCATGTCAGTTTTACATTGACATCAAGTTGAAAAAAATCTTGAGATTCTATTTAGTAATTTGTCTATTTTATTTTCTATGACAGCAAGTGTTTTCCATCCAGTTAAATAACCTTTCCTTTGTAGACATATCATTTGCATGTGTGCGTGCTAAGTAGCTTCACTTCAGTCAGTCAGTTCAGTCACTCAGTCATGTCCGACTCTTTGTGACCCCATGAATCCCAGCACGCCAGGCCTCCCTGTCCATCACCAACTCCCGGAGTTCACTGAGACTCACGTCCATCGAGTCAGTGATGCCATCCAGCCATCTCATCCTCTGTCATCCCCTTCTCCTCCTGCCCCCAATCCCTCCCAGCATCAGAGTCTTTTCCAATGAGTCAACGCTTCGCATCAGGTGGCCAAAGTATTGGAGTTTCAGCTTTAGCATCATTCCTTCCAAAGAACACCCAGGGCTGATCTCCTTCAGAATGGACTGGTTGGATCTCCTTCCAGTCCAAGGGACTCTCAAGAGTCTTCTCCAACACCACAGTTCAAAAGCATCAATTCTTCAGCGCTCAGCTTTCTTCACAGACCAACTCTCACATCCATACATGACCACTGGAAAAACCATAGCCTTGACTAGACGGACCTTTGTTGGCAAAGTAACGTCTCTGCTTTTGAATATGCTATCCAGGTTCAGTTGTGTCTAATTCTTTGGGATGTTTGGACTGTAGCCCACCAGGCTCCTCTGTCCATGAGATTTTCCAGCAAAAATACTTCAGTGGGTTGTCATGCCCTCCTGAGACATACTGTTTATATTCCACATATGTCCTTCAGTAATATTTCTTTACTTTTTTTCTATAGATACTTTTCCTTTCTTTTTAATTCCTAAGAATTTTGTGATTTTTTTTTTCGTAGTATTGTTAATAAAACCGTCTTGCTATATTTATTTCCCACTTATTTTTAGTATAGAAAAAGTATCTAATTTTGTGTTTTGTATTTTATGCAAGCAGTGTATCACATACTTTTATTAATTCTAGTGAATTTTTTAAATCAGAGATTTTGGATGTAATAAGATTTATTTCTACTTTTTCTAATACATAACTTTATTGTCTTAATGTTTTATCTAGCTTTTCCAGACTGATGAATAATGATAAAAATGGCAGATATGTTTGCCACATTCCTGCTATTAATGGTAATAATTTTTGCTGCTTAGAAAAATGCTGATTTTTGTTTTTAATAAATCACCTTTATTATCTTTTAAAATTTAATTGTTTATTTTTAACTTTTTTCTTGAATGATTCTTTAAATTCTGTAGTGCTTTACAAATTTCAAAACTTTCACACACGTGATATCATATATTCCACAATAATCTTTTTTACTCTACCCCTGTATTCCCTTCCCACCACATTCCCTCTCTCCAGTGTTCAGTTCAGTTCAGTTGCTCAGTTGCGTAGGAATCTTTGCGACCCCATGGACTGCAGCACACCAGGCCTCCCTGTCCATCACCAACTCCCGGAGTTTACTCAAACTCATGTCCATTGTGTCGGTGATGCCATCCAACCATCTCATCCTCTGTTGTCCCCTTCTCCTCCCGCCTTCAATCTTTCCCAGCATCAGGATCTTTTCCAATGAATCAGTTCTTCGCATCAGGTGACCAAAGTATTGGAGTTTCAGCTTCAGCATCAGTCCTTCCAATGAACATTCAGGACTGATTTCTTTTAGGATGGACTGGTTGGATCTCCTTGCAGTTCAAGGGTTTCTTAAGGGTCTTCTCCAACACCACAATTCAAAAGCTTCAATTCTTCAGCGCTCAACTTTCTTTATGGTCCGGCGCTCACATCTGTATAAGACTACTGGAAAAACCATAGCTTTGACTAGATGGACCTTTGTCAGAAAAGTCATATCTCTGCTTTTTAATATGCTGTCTAGGTTAGTTATAGCTTTTCTTACAAGGAGCAAGTGTCTTTTAATTTCATGGCTGCAGTCACCATTTTGGAGCCCAAGAAAATAAAGCCCATCACTGTTTCTATTGTTTCACCATCTATTTGCCATGACGTGATGGGACCAGATGCCATGATCTTCATTGTTTGAATGTTGAGTTTTAAGCCAACTTTTTCGTTCTCCTCTTTCACTTTTATCAAGAGGCTCTTCACTTTCTCCACTTTCTAGTTTGTTCTGTGTATCTGAGAGTCCACTTCTTTTGTTTTGTTCACTAGTTTATTTCTTAAATTCCACATATAAGCTGTATCATATAGCGGCAAGAATGGACATCCTGGTCTTGTTCCTGATCTTTTGAATTATAGTTGATTTAAAACACTGTTTTAGTTTAAGATGTACAGCAAAGTGATTTAGTTATTTTTTTGCATTATATTGCATTGTATGTTAGTATAAGACCTTGTTCTAACTTATACTAACTTACATAGTTCGCTGTGCTATACAGTAAATCTTTGCTGCTTAACTGTTTGTGTAATTAGTACCTGTTAACCCCACACTCTTAATTTTTCCCTTCCCCACTCTGTTCCCCTTTGGTAACCATAAGTTTGCTTTCTGTCTGTGAGCCTGTTTCTGTTTTGTATATAGATTCATTTGTGTTATTTTTAGATTCTATGTGTAAGTGACATCATATAGTATTTGTGTTTGTCTGACTTCACTAAGTATAATGTTCTCTAGGTTCATTGATATTGCCGCAAATGACAGTATTTCATGCTTTTATTATGCCTGTGTGGTATTGTGAGAATCCATTGTCCGTGGCGTATGGCACATCTTCTGAAGCCACTTGTATTCTGATGAGCACTTGGGCTGTTTCCATGCCCTGGGTTTTGTAAATAGTGATGCTATAATCTTTGGGGTGCATGTGTCTTTTCGAATTGCTATTCTCATTTTTTCTGAATATATACCCAAGAGTGGGATTGGTAGATCATATGGTAGTTCTTTTTTTTTTTCCCGAGGAATCTTCGTAGAGTTTTCCACAGTGGTTGTACCAATTTACATTCCTACCAGCAGTGTAAAGGGTTCCTTTTTCTCTACACTCACTCTAGTATTTATTATGACTTTGTAGTTTTTTCTTTTTTTAAGAGAACGATTCTGACCAGTGTGAGGTGATACCTTATTGTAGATTTTAGTTTGTATTTCTCTAATAATTAGTGATATTGAGCATCTTTTCATGTGCTTGTTGGTAATCTGTGTCTTCCTTGGACAAATGTCTATTTAGGTCTTCTTTCCAACTTTTGATTGAATTATTTGCTTTTTCAATATTAAATTGAATTAGATGCTTGTGTATTTTGGATATTAGCCCCTTTTCAGTCACATTCTTTGCAAATATTTTTTCCCATTCTGTAAATTGTCTTTTGTTTTGTTGATAATTTCTTTTGCTATGCAAAAGCTTTTATGTCTGATTGGCCTGTTTGTTTGTTTTGCTTTCTTTTTTTTTTTTTTCCTTTGCCTTGAGAAGCTAATCTAAGAAAACATTGCTATGATTCATGTCAAAGAATGTTTGCCTATGTTCTCTTGTAGGGGTTTTATGGTGTTGTGTCTTGTATTTAGATCTTCAAACTACAGTAAGTTTTGTACTGTAAGTTTTGGTGTGAGAGTGTGTTCTGACTTCATTGATTTACATGTAGCTATCCAGCTTTCCCAACACCAGTTGTTGACTAGACTGTCTTTTTTCCACTGTGTAGTCTTGCTATATTTATTGTAAATTAACTGATGGTAGATGCATTGGTTTGTTTCTGTATTCCCTGTTCCATTGATTCCCCAGTTGATTTTGTGGCAATGCCATGCTGTTTTGATTACTGCAGGTTTATAGTATGTTTGAAGTCTGAATGGATTATGCCTCTAGCTTTTTCTTTTTCCTCAGGACTGCTTTGGCAATTCTAGGCCTTTTTTAGTTCCATATAAAATTTATGACTGTGTTTTCTAGTTCTGTGAAAGATATGGGTATTTTGATAGGAATTACAATAAATCTGTGGATTGCTTTCAGTAGTATGAACATTTTAACCAGATTAATTTTCCAGTCTGAGAACATGGGATATCTTTTCATTTCTTTAAGTCACATTCAGTTTTCTTTATCAATGTTATATCGTTTTTAGCATGTAAGTCTTTCTGATTCTTGGTTGAGTTTCTTCCTAGGTTTATTTTTGTGCTATTATAAACAAGATTGATGTTTTACTTTCTCTTTTGAATATTTCATATTGGTGTAAAGAAATGCAATAGATTTCTGTTTATTCTACTTGTACATTATACTTTATGGAATTTGTTTATAAGATTCGATAGGTTTGTATGGAGATTTTAGGATTCTCTCTCTATCTATGTATCTAGATATTTGTATCTAGATAAAAATTTAGATTCTCTAAAAATTTAGATCTTAGATTTAAATTTAGATCTTAGATCTAAAATTTAGATTTTGGATCTAAAAATTTAAATTTTAGATCTAAAAATTTAGATTTAGATTCTCTCAATCTCATGCTATCTACAAATAGTGATAATTTTACCTCTTTCCTTCCCATTCAGATACCTTTCTTCCTTTCATCTGATTGCTATGCTAGGACTACCAACACTATTTTGAAAAGAAGTGCTGAGAGTAGGAATTGTCTCATTCTTGAATTTAGCAGGAATGGTTTCAGCTTTTCATCATGGATTGTTATGTTGGCTACGGGTTTGTTGTAAATGCTTTTATTATGTTCAGATATGTTCCCCCTTTATCCACTTTATTGAGAGATTTTTACAAAATCATGAATGGTTATTGAATTTTGTCAAACGTTTTTCTCTGTGTCTAATTGAGGTGAACATTCAATTTTTGTCTTTCTTTTTACTAATATGGTGTATCACATACTGATTCACCATATGATTGATTTGCATATGTTGAGCTGTCCTTAGACCATAGAATGAATCCAGCTTGATTGTGGCATATGGTCCTTTTTATGTCTTGTTGGACTTGGTTTGCTAACATTTTGTTGAGGAATTTTGCATCTATATTCATCATAGATATTGGCCTGTAATTTTCTTTCTTTTTTTTTTTTTTGTATGTCTTTGCTTTGGGATCAAGGTAATGTTGCCTTCATAGAAAGAACTTAGGAGTGTTTGCTCCTCTTCCTTATCTTGGAATAGTCTGAGAAGGCTAGGTGTAAGTGTTTCTTTGTGTGTTTGGTATACTTCTCCAGGGAAGCCATCCAGTATTGCACTTTTTTTGCAGGGGCGTTTCTCATTACAGATTCTATTTCACTTCTAGTGATCAGTTTGTTCAAATTATTTCTTAGATCATTTTTTACAGGCTGTATGTCTAGAAATTTCCCCATTTCTTAGTTATCCAATTTGTTGGCACATAACTGTTCTAGTTTTCTCTTATGTTTTTTATATTTATGTGGTTTCAGTTATTTCTCCTCTTTCACTTTTGAATTTGTGTGGGTCCTCTTTCTTTTCTTCTTGATTATTCTGGCTAAAGCATTTGGATTTTATTTATCTTTTCAAAAAATCAGCACTTGGTTTTATTGATCTTTTCTGTTGTTTCTTTTAATCTCTGTTCTGCTTTTTCTCTGATCTTTAATATCTTCTTCCTTCTGCTGATTGAGTTTTGTTTGTTCTTTTATTACTTTTGTATGTGGTATTTTTGGTTGTTTACCTGAAGTTTTTCTTGCTTTTTGAGAAATACCTGTATCACTATAAATTTTCCTCTTAAACTGTTTACTGTACCCCAGACATTTTGTATGATATCATTGTAATTTTAGTTTGTCTTGAAATACTTCCTGATTTCTTCTTTGATTTTATTTTGTCCCATTGGTGTTTTAGTAGCATGCTGTTTATCCTCCATATGTTTGTTATTTTCCCATTTTTCTTTTTGTGGTTGATTTCTAGTTTCATACCATTGTAGTAAAACAAACAAACAAAAGAAGTTGCTTGAAATAATTTATGTCATCATAAATTTGTTGAGGTGCATTTCATGACTTAGTGTTTGATCTTGAAAATAATTTGTATTCTGATTTTATTGGATGTGATGTCCTATATCTATCAATTAAGTCCAACTGGTTTATTGTGTCATTGCTGATCCATCCATTGATGTCAGTGGGATGTTAAAGTCTCCTCTTGTTATGGTTTTATTGTTCATTTTTCCCTTTATGTCTTTTAGTATTTGTTTCATATATCTAAGTACTCCTGCACTGGATGTATATATGTTATGGAATGTAATATCCTCATCTCATATTAATCCCTTCATCATTATATCATGTCTTTCTTGATGGCTTTTGTTTTAAAGTCTATTTTATCTGATATAAGTAATGCTACCCCTGCTTTGTTATACTTTCTATTTCCACAAAGTATCTCTTTCCATGCCTCACTTTCAGCTTAAGTGTGTATTTTACCCAGATGTGAATGGGAATCTCTTACAGGCAGCATATTATAGATTCCTTTTTGTCAGTCCACTCTGACTGCTTTGATCAGAGCATTTAGTCCATTGACATTTAATGTAATTATAGATAGGCATGTAATTTTTGCCTCTTTAATCCGTGTTTTCCAGTTTTCTTGTAGTTCTTCATTTCTTATTCTTGTTGTTTTCCCTTGTGTAGTTTGATGGTTTTCCTGTCTAGTATACTTGAGTTGCTTTCTTTTTAGTTTTTAAAAATCTGTTGTGTATTTTTGATTTTTGGTCACCATGGATTTCAGTAGGTTGACTCATAACTATATCTACCTTCTTTAAACTGATAGTCATTCAAGTTGAAACACATTATAAAAGATCTACAATTTTATATGTTCTTCTGCCACGTATTATGACTTTGTCCTGTTCTACATCTTCATGCTCATCGTCTAACTATTAATTGTAGACATAATTGCTTTTATAATTTTTTGGCTTTTTAATATGCTTACCGGCTTATTTAAGTGCTCTTCAATTCCTTTACGTATTTCCCTTGCCTACTGTGATTTTCCCTTTCCTATGGATTCTTCTTTGCTATTTAAAGAAGGCCCTTCATTATTTATTTTAGGGTAAATGTAATACTGCTGAACACTTTCAGGTTTTGCTTATCTGAGAAATTCTTTCTCTCTCCATCTGCTTTAATGATAGTCTTACTGGATAGAGTATTCTAGGTTTCAGTTTTTCCCTGTCAGGACTTTGAATATATCATGATATTCCATTCTGGCCTGAAAAGTTTCTGCAGAGAAATCAGCTGATAGCCTTGTGGGGGCTCCCTTGTAACGGACTGACTATTCTTCTTTTGCTGCCTTTAGAATTATATATTCTTAACTTTTGCCATTTTAATTATGGTATGTGTTGAAGTAGGTCTTCTTGGGTACATCTTGTTTGGGATTCTCTGTGGTTCCTGTACCTTGATATATGTTTCCTTCTTTAGGTTTAGGAAGTTTTCAGTCATAATTTATTCAAATACATTTTTGATCCATTTATCTTTCTTTTCTCCTTCTGGAATTTATAATATACCTAGGCTGGCACACGATATTATCCTATAGACCTCATATGTTACTTTCTTCCTTTATATTTTCATCTGTCTTTTTGTCTGCTGTTCTGATTGGGTGATTTCCATTATTTTATCTTCCAGATCACTTATTTCTTCTTCTGTGAAAAGTGAAAGTGAAAATCACTCAGTCGTGTACAACTGTTTGCAATCCCAAGGACTATACATTCCATGATGCTAAAGCTGAAACTCCAGTCCTTTGGCCACCTCACGCGAAGAGTTGACTCATTGGAAAAGACTCTGATGCTGGGAGAGATTAAGGGCAGGAGGAGAAGGGGACGACAGAGGATGAGATGGCTGGATGGCATCACTGACTTGATGGACGTGAGTCTGGGTGAACTCCAGGAGTTGGTGATGGACAGGCAGGCCTGGCGTGCTGCGATTCATGGGGTCGAAAAGAGTCGGACACAACTAAGTGGCTGAACTGAACTCACTGATACATTCCATGGAATTCCCCAGGCCAGAATAATGGAGTGAATAGCCGTTCCCTTCTTCAGAGGATCTTCCCAACCCAGGGATTGAACCCAGGCCTCCCACATTGCGGGCGGATTCCTTACCAGCTGAGCCACCAGGGAAGCCCTCGTCTTCTGTGGTAGTCTGCTATTTATTTCTTCTAGATAGGTTTTTATCTCAGCAATTCAACTATCTACTCTTGATTGATCATCTTTAGTTTCTGGTTCCTTGTTATAGGGTTCTGCATTTCTATTGATAATTTTTCTTAATTCAGTTAACATTTTTTTTTACCATAGTTTTGAATTTGGAGGTCTAGTAGACTAGTGATTTCTGTTTCATTATTTGTTCTTTTAGGGATTTTCTCTTGTTCTCTTAGCTGTGAGTGGTTCCTCTCCGTTTCCATTTTACTTAGCTGTCTAGGCCTCTATAAATTTAGAAGATCATTATCTGCTGTGGTCTTGAAGGCCATGTTTTTATGTAGGAGCACCCCTGTGTAGGGGGCTGTGTGGTCTTGAAGGCCATGCTTTTTTGTAGGAGCACCCCAGTGTAGGGTCTGTGTAGGTGGCGCAGTGGTGAAGAGTCCACTGCCAATGTCAGAGACGCAGGAGACGTGGGTTCAACACCTGGGTTGGGAAGATTCCCTGAAGGAGCAAATGGCAACCCACCCCAGAATAGTTGCCTGGCTACTCCCATGGACAGAGGAGCCTAGCTGGCTACAGTTCACAGGGCCGCAAAGAATTGACCGTGACAGCACGCACACGTGCATCCCTGTGCAGACAGTGTGGGTCCAGTGCTTTCTGGTGTGAGGGCTGGTTTTGGTGTCAGTGATGGCCATGGCTACCTTCAGGGTGTGCTGGCCACTATCCCCTTGATAGGGATATGGTTGGTGTAGTAACTACAGTCTGTGCTGGACATGAGGCAGGGCTTCTTCTACTCTGTCTCGGCCTTGTCAAGGATGGGCTCTACTCAGTTTTTGGCATACGAACCCTGAGAGTTGGATTTAGCCAGGCTCCTCTGCCTTTGAGTGTGTGCCCTGCCCCCAAAAAGGTGATTGCTGAAGTAAGCCGGGCCCATACAGTCACAGAGGACCATGTGCCACCTGTGTAGGGATCTGCCACTTCTGCTCAGAAGCAGCCCAAGAATGCACTCCTTTCTCTGTTGTATTCATCCCAGATCTAGCATGAGGCCATGCTGTGGAGGAGGCTGTGGCTGGGAGTCAAAGTACTATGGCTGCAAGAATTGAGGCTGCTGAACTGCCACCTGAGATCTGTGCGGCCTCTTTGGCAGACTTCTCCTACGGCCTGTCTCTCCTAGATCTAATGCTAGGCTATGATGTGGAGAGGGTAGAGCTAGGATTCATTGCTAAAACATCAGCCGTTGCACACTCCTAAGTGCACTGACAATGGTGATCACCACCCCATCTGGACTACACCTGGAGTCCTTTGGGCTGTCTCTCTGTAGCTAGAATGAGTCCTGTTCCAGGCCCTGCTTGCCTGGGCTTGAGCACTTAGCTGCTATACACGTTTGTAGCATCACTCCTCGTGCATACTGACAATTTCTTTCACGGCTACCCTCACCACCCCTTGCAGGTTCTAACAATGGCTTCTGTAGCTTTACCTCTGTCATTCCCTGGGCACCCTGGTGTCTGCACAGGTGGATCAAGTCTCTGCCCAGATCTTGCAATAGGTTATGCTGTGGAGTTAGTAGGGCTGGGATGTTCACCTCTTCAGACTGGGGAGTGCAGGGAAGTGACATCACCAGTGCAAGGCTCTATCTACCCCGATTGTCAGCAAATCAGCATAAGTACCCTCCTTAGGAGTAGAGTCTAGGTTTCTCCAGCCCTTCTGTCTCAGAGCATTTTCCAACAGGTCAGGGGCCCGCCTCCTCCATGCAGGACCCCAGGACTGAGGTGCTCAGTTGTGGTTCAACTTGCTCACACCCCAGGGTGAGAGTCCACCCATGCAGACCTTCTCCTCCCATTGAGGAGACCAGGTCCCTCCTAGGGACATAGATCATGCCTTGATGCCTTTGGTTTTTATTATCCTACCCAGTTACATAGAGTTCTTTCTTGGAGCTTTGATTATATAGCAGTCCTGCCAGTTTCCAGTTACTTTCATGAGAATTGTTACACATATAGATGTATTTTTAATGTGTTTGTGGGAGGAGGTAAGTTCTACATCCTCCTACTCTTCCATCTTAATCCAGGTTTTATGATCTTTATTATCTTTAAGTGAGTTTCTTCTGTTACTATTTAACCTAATGATTTTCTTACTGACTGGCAAATTTAAGCAAATTATTTTCCTCTTCTGTGATTATGTTGTTTCTTTAATTCCTTTGTGTAGTGGATTATGCCATTAGATTCTTGATACTTAATCACCCTTGTATTCCTGGAATAAATTATGACTCATTTAAGTGCATTATTGTGCTTCTGTGTTGGATTATCTTTGCCAATAATTAATTCAAAATATTTGTATTTGCATGACTTTTTTTTTTTAAGACTGCACCACGCATGTAATGCATTTAATTGGGCTTCCCTGGTGGCTCAGATGGTAAAGCATCTGCCTACAATGCGGAAGACTGGGGTTAGATCCCTGGGTCAAGAAGATCCCCTGGAGAAGGAAATGGCAACCCACTCTAGTACTCTTGCATTGAATATCCCATTGACAGAGGAGCCTGGTAGGTTACAGTCCATGGGATTGAAAAGACTTGGACACGACTGAGCAACTTCACTCACTTATGCATGTAATTAAAAGACACTTACTCCTTGGAAGGAAAGTTATGATCAACCTAGACAGCATATTAAAAAGCAGAGACATTACTTTGCCAACAAAGGCCCGTCTAGTCAAGGCTATGGTTTTTCCAGTAGTCTTATATGAATGTGAGAGTTGGTCTATAAAGAAAGCTGAGCACTGAAGAACTGATGCTTTTGAACTGTGGTGTTGGAGAAGACTCTTGAGAGTCCTTTGGACTGCAAGGAAATCCAACCAGTCCATCCTAAAGGAAATCAGTTATATTCATTGGAAAGATTGATGTTGAAGCTGAAACTCCAATACTTTGACCACCTTGTGCAAAGAACTGATTCATTGGACAAAACCCTGATGCTGGGAAAGATTGAAAGTGGGAGAAGGGGACAGCAGACGATGAGATGGTTGGATGGCATCACCAACTCAATGGACATGACTTTGAGTAAACTCCAGAAGTTGGTGATGGACAGGCCTGGAATGCTGCAGTCCACAAGGTTGCAAAGAGTCGGACACGACTGAGCCACTAAACTGAACTAAACTAAACAGTTCCAAAATAAAAGGAAGACAAAACCTTCTCTTCCACCATGGGCAGGAATGGTAGCAGCAGGAAAGTTGCCGTTCCCTTAAGACAGTGAGATGGAAATTTTCCTGGTATCCAGTTTTCTCAAGTATTCTTTCCTTCACGAATTCAGTGAAAACAGCCTTAAGTGAAAGTGAAGTCACTCAGTCATGTCTGACTCTTGGTGACCCGATGGACTATAGCCCACAAGGCTCCTCTATCCATGGACTTCTCCAAGCAAGTGTACTGCAGTGGGTAGCCATGCCCTTTTCCAGGAGATCCTGACCCAGGAATAGAACCTGGGTTTCTTGCATTGCCGGCAAATTCTTTCCCATATGAGGCCCCAGGAAAAGCTGAAAACAGCCCAACTTGTCAGCAATTTCTCAGGTTCTTTTCAATCAACCAGACCAGGCCAACTCCTGTGGGCCTGTTAAAACTAACCTTTGCATCTCCTAGACTCTGACTGCCAAGCTTTTCACTGCATCTACCATAGAGAAACTCTTGAGGTTTCCTGTTTCTGGTCTCCAGGCGATTGCCTGATCATGAGTGAGAAAGTCGTTGGCTGCTTCTTTCTACAAAGTCTTTGCCTGACTCATACTCAGCTGGCCACAGTCTCAGAAACCACCTGCCTCGGGAGACACTGATTGACTGAGCAGTAAATAGAGATGAAACATGTTCAAGGAGCCATAGTCCCAGAATCCTCTTCATTGGTTAAATAGGAAATAAGCTTATTCTATTCTATAGAATTCTATAATCATTCTAACATACAGTACTAAAACTAAATTACTAAAAAGAATAGGGTAGTCAGTAACTTTCCTCCTTGTCTGGTCTACTTCACCTGCTTGCCTCTAATTTCCCCTGGAATTCTTCACTACTCATTTCTCAGTGCTTCACGGCATCTGGTGGATGCCTCAATTGCTACAGCATTTTGACATGTTTTTGTAATTAATTATGCACATATCTATCTTTGAAAGGTAAGTGTAACTTATCCATGAACCCAAAGCAGTTATTGTACTACTTAAAGTGGGTGTCCAAGAAATTAAATTAGTTTATTATGAGTTGCTTTTGCTATCAGACTGATTCCTTAAAATCTACTTTGAAAAATATTTTATTTTGAAAAGTTTAAACGTCAGCTTTCCAGAATTTTATCTACAGCACTAGGAAATCACGTTTGAGGAGGGAAAACAGAATTTTCCAAAAAAGAAAGAAAGCTATATGTGTTGCTGCAACCAATCAATAACAATGGTAATAATAATAACAATAAAAAGGAGGAATGGGAGGTAGTGGGAGTGGGGAGAGACAAAGTAGTAGTAATAGCAGCAGCAGCTGATGTTACTTGAATTAATTTTACTTACAGCATTGGACTGGTTAAAACCACAAAATAGATGATAGATGATACGCTGAATCACCACCTTGAATGTGTGATTCAAACCGTTTATTCCAGCAACAGTGAGCTGATATCCTCAACCTTATCACCCATAGTGTGAGTGCTTAGTCGTTCAGTCGTGTCCGAAGCCCACCCAACTCCTCTGTCCATGGGGATTCTCCAGGCAAGAATACTGGAGTGGGCTGCCATGCCCTCCTCGAGGGGATCTTCCCAACCCAGGGATCAAACCCAAGCCTCCCGCACTGCAGGCAGATTCTTCACTGGCTGAGCCACCAGGGAAGCCCATCGCCAGTAGGATGTATACATAAAGCGAATGGTTAATGCCAGGCTCTGCATGGTTGCCATAGGAAGGGATTTCTCTCTGATGGACTTTGGAGTCATGAAAAATGGGTTTCACATCTGATTTTCTCATTACAAGCAATATGAGAATGTCACTTAACCTTCTGAATTTCCGTTTCTTTACATATAAAGATTAATAATTAAAATACCTTATAGAGTTCTTCTAAGGATTAAATGTAGTAGTCAGTTAAAGTATCTGACACATTTTAATATGTTGTGATTGTTTTTGCACTCTCGATGTTATAGTATTAATTAAACAATCTTCTGCATAGGGGAAAAGCCAATACATTGTCCCAGTAACTTCACTGGGAATAATTCCTAGATAATAAAAATATATTAAGGTGAATTACTGAACCAGAGCACTTAAAAATAAAACAATAGTAATCTTTTAAACTGAAATTTGATGACAAGAACAAACAGATTTTGCTTATCATCAGAGCAACTTCAATAGAAAATAAACTTGGATACATTGTTTATATGTAATTAGATGATTTAGACATATCTTTAATTTTCACAATATTTACATAAATTTTAAATTTTCTGTTATGTTTAAATGTATTTAAATGTTTAAATGTGAACATCTCACATAATAAATATAGCAACAAAAAAAAATTCCAAAAAATATTGTCTAATCTGGTGAATATGTTTTTCCCAAACATATACACATTTTCTCTCCCCCTCAATTGCTCCCTCTCAAAGGTAAGCTTGTCTACATTATCAGAAGACTGAACTACTTTTCTGAAGCGCAAATATTGAGAATATGAAAAGAGTACAGTTGTTCAACTCATCTATAGATAATCAAAAAAAAGTAAGTTAAGCCTTGGAAAACTATTCAATTCTATTTATGAAGTACCTGCTTCACATAGCATTGAAATATAGTACAGTGGCTATAAAACACATTTTTGGTTCACTCTCTTCAGTTCTTTGCCAGGATTATTTGATTTTGGTATTGCCTAACGAAGTAGTCTCCAAACATTTTTATATTAGTGCTTTTACAAGATATGTATTCTAGATTCTGGAGAACTAGGGACCATACATCTTTATTGAATTACAAATTTTGAAACGCCCAATTACAAATACTAACATCATATCATGTACATATAATTTTAAATTGAAGGATTATTGCTTTACAGAATTTTGCTGTTTTCTGTCAAACCTCAACATGGCTCAGCCACAGGTATATATATATATATCCCTCCCCTCTTGACCTCCCTCCCATCTCTCTCCCCATCCCACTCCTCTAGGTTGATACAGAGCCCCTGTTTGAGTTTCCTGAGACATACAGCAAATTCCCGTTGGCTATGTATTTTACATATGGTAATGTAAGTTTTCATGTTACTCTCATCATACATTCAGCCTCTCCTCCCCTCTCGGGTCCATAAGTCTGTTATCAATGTCTGTTTCTCCATTGCTGCTGCTGCTGCTAAGTCACTTCAGTCGTGTCCGACTCTGTGCGACCCCACAGACAGCAGCCCACCAGGCTCCCCGTCCCTGGGATTCTCCAGGCAAGAACACTGGAGTGGGTTGCCATTTCCTTCTCCATTGCTGCCCTGCAAATAAATTCTTTGGTACTGTCTATCTAGATTCCATATATATGTGTTACTATATGATATTTATCTTTCTCTTTCTGACTTACTCACTCTATAATACGCTCTAGGTTCATCCACCTCATTGGAACTGATTCAAAGGTGTTCCTATTTATGGCTGAGTAATATTCCATTGTGTATACGTAACACAACTTCTTTATCCATTCATCTGTTGATGGACATCTAGGTTGCTCCCATGTTCTATTGTAAATAGTGCTGCAATGAACATTGGGGTGCATGTGTCTTTTCCAGTTTTGGTTTCCTCAGGGTATATGCCTAGGAGTGGGATTTCTGGGTCATATGGTAGCTTTATTCCTAACTTTTTAAGGAATCTCCATACTGTCTTGCATAGTGGCTGTATCAAGTTACATTCCCACCAGCAGTGCAAGAGGGTTCCCTTTTCTCCACACCCTCCCCAGCATTTATTCTTTGTAGACTGTTTGATGACGGCCATTCTGATGGTGTGAGGTAACATCTCACTGTAGTTTTGATTTGCATTTCTCCCTGGTGGCTCAGATAGTAAAGCATCTGTCTACAATGCGGGAGACCCGGGTTCAATCTCTGGGTTGGGAAGATCCCCTGGAGAAAGAAATGGCAATCCACTCCAGTACTATTGCCTGGAAAATAGTACTGGCGGAGGCTGGTAGGCTACAGTCAATGGGGTCACAAAGAGTCGGACACAACTGAGCGACTTCACTTTAATTTTTTAATAATGAGCGATACTGAGCATCTTTTCATGTGTGTGTGTGTGTGTGTCTGTGTATGTGTGTTTTCTGACATATTTTGGAGGAGTAAATGAACTGGAGCAGGCACCAGGGAGACGGGAGACACTTTAGAATCTCAGGACTTGAAAGGCCAGACTTCTGACCTCACCCCTTCCCCAGGTTCGCAGATCAGTAAACTGAGACAGGAGAAGCACACCTTACAAACCTCTGAGCTGAAGAAGACCCAGATGTGCTTATGTCTTCTTGGGAGAAACGTCTGTTTAGGTCCTTTTCCCACTTTGTGATTGGGTTGTTTGTTTTTCTGGCATTGAGTTGCATGAGCTGCTTGTATATTTTGGAAAATAATCCTTTGTCAGTTGTTTCATTTGCTATTATTTTCTCCCATTCCGAGGGTTGTCTTTTCATCTTGCTTATAGTGTCCTTTGCTGTGCAAAAGCTTTTAAGTTTAATCAGGACCTACTTGTTTACTTTTGTTTCTATTTCCATTACTGTAGGAGGTGGGTCATAGAGGATCTTGCTTTAATTTATGTCATTGAGGGTTCTGCCTATGTTTTCCTCTAAGAGTTTTATAGCTTCTGGTCTTACATTTAGGTCTTTAATCCATTTTTAGTTTATCTTTGTGTAGGTGTTAGGAAGTGTTCTAATTTTATTCTTTTACATGTAGCTGTCCAGGTTTCCCAGCACCATTTTTTGAAGAGGCTGTCTTTGTCCCATTGTATATTCTTGCCTCCTTTGTCAAAAATAAGGTACCCATAGATGTTTGGGTTTATTCCTGGGCTTTCTATCTTGTTCCACTCTTTTATATTTCTGGGTTTGTGCCAGTACCATGATGTTTTGATGACTGCAGCTTTGTAGTGTAACCTGAAGTCAGGAAGGTGGATCCCTCTAGCTCCATTCTTCTTTCTCAAGACTGCTTTGTCTTTTGGGGTCTTCTGTCTCTCCATATAAATTGTGAAATATTTTGTTCTAGTTCTGTGAAAAATGCCATTGGTAGTTTGATGGGGATCACATTGCATCTGTAGATTAAATTTAGTAGTGTAGTCATTTTCCCAATGTTGAGTCTTCTCACCCAGGAACATGGACTATCTCTCCTCTGTTTATGTCATCTTTGATTTCTTTCATCAGTGTCTTATAATTTTCTGTGTACAGTTCTTTTGTCTCCTTCAGTTCAGTTCAGTTTAGTTCAGTTGCTCAGTTGTGTCTGACTCTTTGTGACCCCATGAATCACAGCACGCCAGGCCTCCCTGTCCATCACCAGCTCCCGGAGTTCACTCACACTCACGTCCATCCAGTTGGTGATGCCATCCAGCCATCTCATCCTCTGTCGTCCCCTTCTCCTCCTGCCCACAATCCCTCCCAGCATCAGAGTCTTTTCCAATGAGTCAACTCTTCGCATGAGGTGGCCAAAGTACTGGAGTTTCAGCTTTAGCATCATTCCTTCCAAAGAAATCCCAGGACTGATCTCCTTCAGAATGGACTGGTTGGATCTCCTTGCAGTCCAAGGAACTCTCAAGAGTCTTCTCCAACACCACAGTTCAAAAGCATCAATTCTTCGGTGCTCAGCCTTCTTCACAGTCCAACTCTCACATCCATACATGACCACTGGAAAAACCATAGCCTTGACTAGACAGACCTTTGTTGGCAAAGTAATGTCTCTGCTTTTGTCTCCTTAGGTAAGTTTATTCCTAGATATTTTATTCTTTTTGTTGCAATGGTGAATGGGATTGAATCCTTAATTTCTCTTTCTGATTTTCATTGTTAGTATATAAGAACGCAAGTGATTTTTGTGTATTGATTTTGTATCTTGTGACTTTGCTAAGTTCACTGATTAGTTCTAGCAAATTTCTGATAGCATCTTTAGGGTTTTCTGTGTATAGTATCATGTCATCTGCAAGCAATGAGAGTTTTACTTCTTTTCTGATCTGGATTCCTTTTATTTCATTTTCTTCTCTGATTGCTATAGCTAGGACTTCCAAAATTATGTTGAATAGTAGTGGTAAGAGTGGTCACACTTGTCTGGTTCCTTATATTAGGGGAAATGCTTTCAGTTTTCCACCACTGAGAATGTTTGCTGTGGGCTTATCATATATGCCCTTTACTATGTTGAGGTAGGTTCCTTCTATGCCCATCTTTTGAAGAGTTTTAATACAAGGTCCTTCTAGTCGAGGCTATGGTTTTTCCAGTGGTCATGTATGGATGTGAGAGTTGGACTGTGAAGAAAGCTGAATGCTGAAGAATTGATGCTTTTGAACCGTGGTGTTGGAGAAGACTCTTGAGAGTCCGTTGGACTGCAAGGATCCAACCAGTCCATCCTAGAGGAGATCAGGCCTGGGTGTTCATTGGAAGGACTGATGCTGAAGCTGAAACTCCAATACTTTGGTCACCTCATGCAAAGAGTTGACTCATTGGAAAAAGACCCTGATGCTGGGAGGGATTGCAGGCAGGAGGAGAAGGGAACGACAGAGGATGAGATGGCTGGATGGCATCACTGACTCGATGGGCATGAGTTTGGGTAAACTCTGGCAGTTGGTGATGGACGGGGAGGCCTGGCATGCTGCGATTCATGAGGTCGCAAAGAGTTGGACACGACTGAGCAACTGAACTGAATCATAGATGGGTGCTGAGTTTTGTCAAAGGCTTTTTCTGCATCTATTGAGATTATCATATGGTTATTATCTTTCAGTTTGTTAATATGGTGTATCACATTGATTGATTTGCATATATTGAAGAATCCTTGCATAAATGCAAGATTGATCCTGGAATAAACACAACTTGATCATGGTGTATGAGTTTTAAATGTATTGTCAAATTCTGTTTGCTAGAATTTTGTTGAGGATTTTTGCATGTATGTTCATCACTGATATTGGCCTGAAGTTTTCTTTTTTATGTTGTCTTTGTCTGGTTTTGGTATCAGAGCCATGGTGGCCTCATAGAATGAGTTTGGAAATGTTCCTTCCTCTACAATGTTTTGAAAGAGTTTTAGAAGGATAGGCATTAGCTTTTCTCTAAATGTTTGACAGAATTCACTTGTGCAGGTCATCTGGTCCTGGGTTTTTGTTTTCTGGAAGATTTCTGATCACACTTTCAGTGTCACTGCTTGTAATTGGGGAGTTCATAATTTCTATTTGTTCCTAGTTCAGTCTTTCAAGATTGAACTTTTCTAAGAATTTGTCCATTTCTTCCAGGTTATACATTTTATTGTCATATAGTTGTTCATAATAGTCGTTTATAATCCTTTGTATGTCTGCATTGTCTGTTGTAACCTCTTCTGTTTCATTTCTAATTTTGTTGATTTGATTCTTCTCTCTTTTTTTCTTGATGAGTCTGGATAAAGGTTTGTCAGCTTTATCTTCTCAAAGAAATAGCTTTTGGTTTTATTAATCTTTACTAGTTCTTTCATTTCTTTTTCAATTATTTCTACCCTGATCTTTATGATTATTTTCCTTCTTCTAATTTTGGCGGTTTTGTTGTTGTTGTTCTTTTTCCAGTTGCTTTAGGTGTAAAGTTAGGTTGTCTATTCAGTGTGTTTCCTGTTTCTTGAGGTAGTATGTACTGCTATGAACTTCCCTCTTGGAACTGCTTTTGCTGCATCCCATAGGTTTTGAGTTGTTGTGTTTTCATTGTCATTTGTGTCCAGGAATTTTTTGTTGTCCTTTTTGATTTCTTCACTAACCTGTCCATTATTTAGAAATGTATTGTTTAATCTCCATGTGCTTGTGTTTTTTACAGTCTTTTTCTTGTAATTCATATCTCGTCTCATAGTGTTGTGGTTGGAAAAGATGCTTGATAGAATTTTAATTTTCTTAACTTTACTTCAGTTTGATTTGTGACCCAAGATGTGATCTATCCTGGAGAATGTTCCATGTGCACTTGAGAAGAAGTGTATTCTTCTGCATTTGGGTGGAATGTCCTGAAGATATCAATGAGGTCCATCTTGTATCATTTAAGACATGTTTCCTTATTAATTTTCTATTTTGATGATCTGTCCATTGGTGTAAGTGGGGTGTTAAATTCTCCTACTATTATTTTGTTACTGTCAATTTCTCCATTTATGTCTGTTAGTGTTTGTCTTATGTATTTAGGTGTTCCTATGTTGGGTGCATAGATATTTATAATTGTTATATCTTCCTCTTGGATTGGTCCCTTGATCATTATGAAGTGTTCTTCCTTGCCTCTTCTACTTTGTCTGATATGAGGATTACTACTTCAGCTTTCTTTCACTTTCCATTTGCATGGAATATGTTTTTCCATCCTCTCACTTTCGGTCTATATGTGTCTTTAGGTTTGACGTTGTTTTCTTGTGGACAGCATATATACAGGTCTTGTTTTTGTATCCATTCAGCCATTCTGTGTCTTTAGGTTGGAGCATTTAATCCATTTACATTTAAAGTAATTATTGATATATATGTTCCTATTGCCATTTTCTTAATTGTTTGGGGTTGATTTTGTAGATCTTTTTCTTCTCTTGTATTTCATGACTATATATGTCCCTTGAACATTTGTTGTAAAGCTGGTTTGGTGGTACTGGATTCTCTTAACTTTTGCTTTTCTGAAAAGCTTTTGATTTCTCCATCAAATTTGATTGAGATCCTTGCCAGGTACAGTAATCTTGATTGTAGATTTTTCCCTTTCAGTACTTCAAATATATCCTGCCATTCCCTTCTGGCCTGCAGAGTCTCTGCTGAAAGACCTTCAGCTGTTAAGCTCATGGGGTTTTCATTGTGTTACTTGTTGCTTTTCCCTTGCTGCTGTCACTGTTCTTTCTTCCTGTTTAATTTTTGTTAGTGTGATTAGTATGTGTCTTGACATTTTTCTCCTTGAGTTTATCCTGTATGGGACTCTGTGCCTCTTGGACTTGATTGACTATTTCATTTTCCATGTTGGGGAAATTTTCAACTACAATCTATTTAAAAAATTTCTCATACGCTTTCTTTTTCTCTTCTTCTTCTGGGACCCCCATAATTCAAATGTTGGTGCATTTGATATTGTCGAAGAGGTCTCTGAGACTATCTTCCATTCTTTTTATTCTTTTTACTTTATTCTGCTCTTTAGACGTTACCTCCACCATTTTGTCTTCCAGCTCACTGATCCATTCTTCTGCTTCAGATATCCTGCTACAGACCTTCTAGAGATTTTTAATTTCAGTAATTGTGGTGTTTGTCTCTATATGTTTATTCTTTAATTTATAGGTCTTTGTTAATTGATTCTTGCATTTTCTCCATTTTGTTTTCAAGGGTTTTGATCATCTTTGCTATCATTGTTCTAAATTCTTTTTCAGATAGTTTGCCTATTTCCTCTTCATTTATTTGGACTTCTGCATTTCTAGTTTATTCCTTCATTTGTGCAGTATTTATCTCCCTTTTCTTTTTCTTTTTTTAATTTACTGTGTTTGAGATTTCCTTTTCCCAGGCTTCAAGGTTGAACCCTTTCTTCCTTTTGGTTTCTGCCCTCCTTAGGTTGGTTCAGTTGTTTGTATAAAGGTTTGTATAGGGTGAGATTTGTGCTGAGTGGTTTTTTTTTTTTTTTTCTTCCTCTGATGGATGGGCTGAGTGAGGTGGTAATCCTGTCTGCTGATGATTAGGTTTGCATTTTTGTCTTGTTTGTTGTTTGGATGAGGCGTCCTGCACAGGGTGCTGCTGGGAGTTGGGTGATGCTTGCTGTTGTATTCAAGTGGCTTCCTTTGGAGGAGTTCTCACTGTCTTATCCTCCCTAAGCTTAGTTGTTTTCTGGTAGTCTAGGGTCTTGAAGTCACTGCTCCCACTCCAAAGGCTCTGAGCTTGATCTCTAGCCAGGAAAGGAGATTACACAGCTGTTTGCTTTTGTTTTGTTTTTTTTATGGCATTAAATGAGATTTTTTTAATACCTAAAATGAGAAACCAAAGGTGAACCCCAGATAAATGGCAGTCATAAAATCAGGCAAATAATAATTAAATTAATGGAATATACATATACACCCATAAACAAAATCAAAACAGTCCAACAAAAATAAAGTACAATAGATTGACCCAGCAAACAAAGGAAACCAAAAATGATATCCACCAGTTAAGAACAAAACTAACTAAAGCACAAACTGGAAAACAAAACTAAACCCAGATGTCAATTGGGAAATAAAGCAATGAAAGCAAAACTAACAAATATGGTGAGAAAAAGAAAGAAAAGAATAGAAATGCAAAGTTATAGATAGGTAGATAAAGAAGATCTATATACATTAAAGAGTAACCAAAAGGGGAAAAGAACAGTTGGAAAAGCAAACAAAGAAATAAATGTAGAAAAAATAATAATAGGTTTAAAAATTTTTTTAATTAAATAAAGAGAGAAAAAAGAAAAAAAAAAAAAAGTAAAACTCCACAGAACTGCAAAAGGCCAACATAGAGGTTGAGGTTTATAATAGCAATTAAAAATGTGATTGGAAAAAACAAAGAAAGCAAAGCCTTGATTAGATTTCATAGTGCTAATAAAATTGGCAAGTATAACAGAGGAGGAAAAAAGAAAACAACAACAAACCTAAGGAAACTACAGAACAAGTCAAAACATAAGAATAATAAATCTTTTCTTGAGTCATTGCTGTTAGGGTCCTTTCCCTCGCTGGGGGGTCACCGCTCACCTCACTCCCCTAGGATGCCCTCCAGCACTGTGCTGCTCTCTGGACCTGCTGTGGGGGCAGCTCAGGCTCGAATCTGGTCCTACTCCTGTGTGTTTTTGCCTCCAATATCCACAGCCATCAACACTAATGCATTTTCTTTTGTGGGAACTTTCAATGTCCTTTTATATATTCCACAGACACAATCTGTCTAGTTGATCATGTAGATTTTATCTGCAGCTTGTAAAACTGCTGAGAAGGTTTTGGGGCTTCTTTCTTAGCCACACTGCCCCTGGGTTTCAACTGTGGTTTTATTTCCACCTCTGCCTGTTGGTTGACCACTGGGGTTTGCTCCTGAAGCTTCCCTGGAGGATTTGAGTTTGCTCCTGTGAAGGCCAGGTGTGGAGGTGGTGCAGCTGCTTGAGTCGCAGGGGTCCTGGAAACACCAAGTACTCAGGGGAGTTGGAAGCTAGGGCAGCAGGAAATATAGTGCTCTAGAAGAGTATGGTAACCAGTATTGGCCAGTACACTCCAGCATCCTTGCCTGGAGAACCCCATTGACAGAGAAGCCTGGCAGGACAGAGTCCACGGGGTTGCAAAGAATTGGACATCACTAAAACAACTCTGCGTGCATAGATGCAAGACTTTTTTGACTGTGGCAGCTCTGCCCCAGTGAGGGTTGAGCATGAAGGTATTGCAGCTGCTTGCATCACGGGGGCCCTGATGGTGCCAAGGGAGCAGGGACATGGACTGCTTCAGCTGCAGGAGTTACGGCCCTATCAGAGTCTTTTTTCGAGCCTCTGGTAGCTAGCAATCACAAGGCCTCTTTGGTTAGTCTTTCTCCGTAGCTCTGCCTGTTCAGGCATTTAGAGGGCTCTCTTGCCTGAGGTCCTTCTCTGTTGTTCAGTGCATCAGGCACATAGAGGGGCCACCCTGGGTGGGGTCCTACTCTGTAGTTCCCAGCTTCGGGCGCTGGATGGGCCAGCCTCTCTATTGTTCAGTTGCCAATGCTGGTGTGTGGAGAGAAGCTATGGTGAGCAGTATTGCCTTGCTTCCATGGCTGCCCCGCTTTCCTCCAAAGGCGTTTTCCACCACAATCTCCTCTCTCACGGCCTCTTGGTCCATCTTTCCACAGTCAATAGCAGCCCTCTCCCTGGGACTGCTTCACAATCCCTCTACTCCAGCTCCCAGCTGCTGCACTTTCTAGAAACCTGTGTCCCTGTCCGGGGTATGTATGGCTGCGGCAAGGACTATCTAATTCTCATTCCATTTGGGCTGCCACAGATCAGGTGCTTCACTCTCAGCCTTAAACGTTTCTCCTCTGACCCAGACAATTGCTCCAATGTGGGGATGGGACCCCTGCTTCAGTCCCCCCACCCGCCAAGGGCAGGTCCAGTCTTACTGACACTCCTGTTTTTCCCCTTAGTTACTTTGTCCTACCGAGCTTTGCGTGGTTCTGTATATTCTTTTCCACTGGTCTGGTTGTCCTGTCTGCTCTCAGCTGTTCTGCAAACACTCCTGTGTCTGAAGGTGTATTCCTGATGTATCCGCAGAGAGCGATGTATTGCATGTCCACCTACTCCTCCGCCATCTTGTTCTCTCCCATATTATGTATATTTTTAAAGTAATGTGAATGTGCTTTTTTTAAAGAACGAAATGAAATGACTATTAATAGAACTAACATGTTTTGTTTTTACTTCCAGTGGCTTATTTTCCCCTCCTACTCCAGGAGGCCAGGAGCCTAGATAAGGGAAAAAGACTAGCTACCTGATGTCCTTTCTGGTACAAGAGTTCTAATTCTGTGTGTTTTTAAGGATGCTTTCCAGAATTGTTTTAAGATGTCATCTCCCAATGATAGAATTCAGTAGTGTCAAACATACTGGCAAATATATATTTTGTATTCTATTCAGATTTTATAAATCAGATGTAGCAGTACAAGCCAGCATATGCTAGCAAATATAGTCCATTATTATCTGATAGCAAATATAAACACATCAAAATCATAAAAAAATTATTGTAGCATTTCTTAAAATATTCTTATGTCAAATACATTAAATAAATAACATAAAAATTCAAGCCTGTTGTTAATTGCTAAGTCTAAGGCATTAATTTTATGAATTCCTTTTAACCATGATCATTCCTCTACTGAAGATGAAGTGAATAATGTTGTTTTTTTTTTTAAGTTAGAAGATACTGAATTACATTGAGCAAATTACAGTACAGAATTATTTATAGTACCTAAACCTCTATATAAGACTTCAAGACCTTTATAATGTGAATCAGGTTTTGATAGCTTTTTTTATTTTTTTGCATGTTCGTGTCATTCCAGCTGGCTGCAGGCTCAACCAGTTAACAAGATGTTCAGTGATTTGCAGTTATAAAGGTTTATCTTCACAAGCAAAAGGGCTTAATTTAGATCCCTCATTGTCTTTAAATTAGAGCTTAAGAAATAGAACAAAGTCTTTGGATTAAAAGTAAATAAGATTTTGTGGATTTGTAGTGTGCCATATTCATAGATTTAATATATATCATCATAAGACAGAAGTAGAATTTCTCTAGTTTGGAATGTTCCCTATTAATCCTTCAGAAAAGAACACTTCCAGTCAGTAGATTAAAACAGTTCAGGATAATTCTTAGAATCACATCTTAAGTGATTCCAACTCATTACGATCAGAAGTGATTGTTCACCAGATAGTTAGGAAAGGGCTTCCAGAATAAATCTTTTCAGTGATTTGATAAATAAAAAGAAAGAAAAAATTGTTGACCGATGAAAATCAAAGTTGCTTCATGTGTAATTTCTGAAAGTTAAGAGACAAAAGCAGCTATGCAGTCTCACAGAAAACCTTCCTTCTCAATCAGGAGACTTGAAAAGAGTTACAGTCCGCAAGTGGGTGCTCCAGGAAAATTATTTCTGTAACAGACTCCACACATCTTGCAGTGGATTCACACTGCCTTGGCAAGCAAATGGGCTAGCTTTGATGGTGCTGCCAGTAAAGCCACAGTCCTTTGTTGCTGCGCAAACACATTTCTCTCTCTCTTTAGATGGCCTGCAGCAAACTACACATGTTACTTTTGTTTGGGTAATTTACTGTCTTGGAAAAGGAAGTATGAAACTACTTTTCAGAGAAAACCATTGAAACTCTTTGGCTGGCAGCATCAGAGTCACTAGCTTCAAAAATATCACCACAAAGCTTTCTATGATCAAATGGAAATACTGAGATGGGGGGAAACCCTCCTTACATCCAACCAGCAAAATTCCTGAAACCTTCGTTCATAAACTGGATTTTTACGAGCCATCTGTTTTCCAAATAGACCATATTTCTTGGCCTTAACCATCCTTCTTTACGCTCCTTCCAGCCATGGTCCCCATTATTTATACACAACATTAATAAAGATCTCTGAAATGAAAGCATCAATACATCTCATAGCCTCTTTACTTTCGTCCATTAAAGATTTTTTTAAAAATTTAAATTTAGATCTGTTCGGTTCAGTTCAGTTACTCAGTTGTGTCCCACTCTTTGCAACCCCATGAATCACAGCATGCCAGGCCTCCCTGTCCATCACCAACTCCCAGAGTTCACCCAAACTCATGTTCATTGAGTTGGTGATGCCATCCATCCATCTCATTCTCTGTCGTCCCCTTCTCCTCCTGCCCCCAATCCCTCCCAGCATCACAGGCTTTTCCAATGAGTCAACTCTTCACATCAGGTAGCCAAAGTATTGGAGTTTCAGCTTCAGCATCAGTCCTTCCAATGAACATCCAGGACTGATCTCCTTTAGGATGGACTGGTTGGAGCCTTGCAGTCCAAGGGACTCTCAAGAGTCTTCTCCAAGACCACAGTTCAAAACCATCAAATCTTCAGTGCTCAGCTTTCTTTATAGTCCAACTCTCACATCCATACATGACCACAGGAAAAACCATAGCCTTGGCTAGACAGACCTTTGTAGGCAAAGTAATGTCTCTGCTTTTTAATATGCTCTCTAGGTTGCTCATAACTTTCCTTCCAAGGAGTAAGCGTCTTTTAATTTCATGGCTGCAGTCACCATCTGCAGTGATTTTGGAGCCCAAAAAAATAAAGTCTGACACTGTTTCCACTGTTTCCCCATTTATTTGCCATGAAGTGATGGGACTGGATGCCATGATCTTAGTTTTCTGAATACTGAGCTTTAAGCCAACTTTTTCACTCTCCTCTTTCACTTTCATCAAGAGGCTTTTTAGTTCCTCTTCAATATTTAACCTCAATTTCTTTGATATTTCTTTATTCTTAGCCCAACTATTGCTTTCGTAAATACCCCAGTTTGCTTGTTTGATATTTATTTTTGTTTCTTTTGGTATAAACATGTATAAACATTTTCTTCATCTTTTAGAATACTTTTTTACCTCATGATAACCTGCTACTCACATAATCTTGAAATGAGAGAGTAAATTAGCAATTTACAGGGTGTAGAAAATATTTTTCCATAGTTTCAATCAAAGGAATAGCTGTGATACTCTTATTCATAACATGAATTTCATTAAATTTTAATTTAATATGCAGTGAGTTTTAAGTTTTCCTTTTAAAAAATATAATGTTAGATTGACCTAAATGATTATAGAAAGCAATTTCAACTTTCTGATTCTAGTGTTGATGGGAACTAAAAAGCACAAACTTTGAAATTGTTTTGTTTTTGGAGGCTCAACGTATCCAATCATTAGAGAAATACAAGTCAAAACCACAATGAGAGATCACTTAACACCCATTAAGTTGGCTATTATCAAAAGACGGAAATAACCAACTTGGGACGATGCTGAGAAATTTAAATCCTTGTGCATTGTTGGTGGAGATGTAAAATGATACAGCCTCTGTGGAAAACAAGATGGCAGTTCTTTGGAAAATAAAACAGAGTTACCATATGATCCCGCAGTTCCACTTTTAGGTATATACACAAAATTAATGAAAGCAGGGACCCAAACAGATGTCTGCGCCCGTGTCAAGGCAGTATTATCCACAGCAACCCAGAGGTGGAAACAGCTCTTTGTCTATCAATATATGAATATATTTAAAAGATGTCATATGTGTATGCAATGGAATATTATTCAGCCTTAAAAAGTGATGAAATTCTGACATGTGCTACAATGTGAATGAAACTTGAAGAGATTATTTTAAATTAAGCTAGACACAGAAGAACAAACATTATATGGTTCCACTTATATGAGGTACCTAGAGTAGTCAGATTCTTAGAAACAGAAAGTAGAATTGTGGTTACCAGGCTTCCCTTGTGGCTCAGCTGGTAAAGAATCTGCCTGCAATGCAGGAGACCTGGGTTCAATTCCTGGGTTGGGAAGATCCCCTGAAGAAGGGACAGACTACCCACTCCAGTATTCTTGGGCTTCCCTTGTGGCTCAGCTGGTAAAGAATCCGCCTGCAATGGAGGAGACCTGGGTTTGATCCCTGGGTTGGGAAGATCCCCTGGAGAAGGGAAAGGCTACCCACTCCGGTATTCTAGCCTGGAGAATTCTATGGACTGTACAGACCATGGTGTCTCAAAGAATTTGACATGATTGAGCAACTTTAAAAAAAAGCAGGGTGGGGCATTGGCTGGGGAAATTGAGCAATGGAAAATTGTTTAATGGATATGGAGTTTCAGTTTGGGAAGAAGAAAAAGTTCTGGAGATGAACTGTAATGATGATTGCACAATAATGTGAATGTACCTAATGCCACTGAGCTGTATTGCTATGTATACTTTAACTGTAAAAATGATTTTCTTTTCAAAAATAATGTTTCTTAACAGTGATTAACTTAAATAAAATATTTCACTTTATTTTGAAATTATTTCATCCATTTAACCCAGAAAGTTAATTATCCTCATTATCTACAATGTTGAAATTCTAATTCTCTATATTGGGCTTAACAGCCTCAATGGATATTTGGTGGTTTAGTCGCTAAGTTGTGTCCAACTCTTTACAACCCCATGGACTGTAGCCCACCAGGCTCCTCTGTCCATAGGATTTTCCAGGCAAGAATATCAGAGTGGTTTGCCATTTCCTTCTCCAGAGGATCTTCTTAACCCAGGGACTGAAACTGGGTCTCCTGCACTGTAGGCAGATTCTTTACTGACTAAGCTACCAGAGAAGCCCCAATAAATATAAACTTTGGGCTTCCCAGATGGCAAGTGGTAAAGAATCCACCTGCCAATTCAGAAAACATAAGACGTGGGTTTGATCCCTGGGAAGATCCCCTGGAGTAGGAAATGGCCACCTGCTCCAGAGTTCTTGCCTGGAAAATTCCATGGACAGAGGAGCCTGGTAGGCTACAATCCATGGAGTCACCAAGAGTTGGACAGGACTGAGCAACTGAACACACACACGTACAATTACGATCTTTACGCTGAGCCTGTGTAAAGGACACCATATTTAAAAGTCCTTCATGAGTTAGATATTCCAGATTCAGGAAACCTGATACCAGAACCCCTTTAGGATTTAGTGAAATTATACCCATCAAGAACTATGCTCATTTTCGTGTCTTAAAAAAAGCCTTGGGAATATTATTGTTGATGCTCTTAGAATCACTTACAGGAGTTCAGATGAGAACTAAACTTCTGTTGCTCAATGAACACCCACCAAATTGTGTATTTTTTAAGAAACTTCTCATGAACGTTGTCTGAAAGGCATTTGTGTGGCTAATATGGATCACATAAGTCAGACACTAAAGCATTATATGTTTGTCTAGTTCTCTCAGCCACTTTTGGTTCTTCTTTCTTTTCCTTTTATGTCCATTGCTTGTTTTTGTTTTGCTTTAGTTGGGGAAGAAGTTAGGAAACCATGATGTTAGGTTAGTTTTAAAAGGATTTTATAATAATAAAATTCTGCCACTTCAAACCACGTTTGAAATGTGTTTAGACGTTCAGGAGTTTTTAGCTATTTATAATGAATTGATAGTCCAACCACAAAATAAACAGTATCTAAGTTATTTTAAAATGACAAAGTGTTCTGGGGCGTGTTTTTGTTATTGGTAGTTATAAGTTGCTCTCATTATTGGAAAGAGATTCATTTTTACTACGGTTAAATGTCCCTTCCATGTCCTGGGTAAGACAACAAAAGGGAAAATGTTGCTTTTCTTCACTTCATCTGGTTAGAATGTAAGCAACTATAAAACTGAGCATTTGTATTGTGTACATTCTTTCCAGAGAAAAGTACAATACAAAGTCGGGTGATAATAATGGAAGGAAGGACCCAGCCATGTGCACACCATTTTGATGCTTTTCAGCAGCGTAGACTTCTAGAGGAGTAGGTGTGTGCACACACACACACGCCCTTCTTTATTACCCTCTTGTCAAGCACTGTGCATTTATATTGAGAAAACTGTTCTTGACTCTGAGGGTGTTATAAAGTTCCAGTGAATCTAGAAAGCAATTTTTCCAATATTTTGTTTTCATATATGCATGAATGTTCACGTAAATGCTTGAACAGAAAAACACCCCGTTTTATAGGCTCACATAAACCAAATTTCCAGATCACTTTATATTTGTCTGAATAATATTTTTCAACATTTCTTCTTTTTTTCACTGTGTAATACCTATGTGAATTTAGGTTTCCTGATAACGAGGAACAAGACTGCTGCAGATTAGACGTTGACTTGGTATTTTCAAAGGCTAAAGGCTGCCTCTTCTACAGTTCAGCCTGTAGGTACAATGTCATCAGAACCAATAAGGTCATCAGAGCCATCAGTGTCATCAGAGCCATTCCAGGCAGACGTCTGTCTATCTCACTTGTAACCTTGAAAATTGATCCTGTTTCTTGGACTTGTGAAATGCTCTATCCAGCTTTCCTCGTAGCTTGTTTTGGGGGAACCCCTCCCAAGGATATTACTGCTTCAAACGTGTTGCTCTCTTAGTAACTTCAGGTCATCCCACTAGCCATTACTTCAACTAGTTTGTGCTTTCTCTAGTATAGATTTTTCCAGGCTTTTGTTCAGGTTGGAAGCAGGGGGAAGATCAGTTGTTTTGAAGGTCTCTTTTGTGGGCAAGCATGGTCCTCAGGCAGCAAAAGCGTCTGCCTGCAATGCAGGAGACCTGGGTTCGATCCCTGAGTCAGGAAGGGTCCCTGGAGAAGGAAAGGACAACCCACTCCAGTACTCTTGCCTGGGGAATCCCACGGACAGAGGAGCCTGGTGGGCTACTGTCCCTGGCGTCGCAGAGACTCGGACACGACTGAGCGACTTCACTGTCTTCTCTTTCTCTCTGTGGTCCTCAGTTGAGTTGATTTTCATGTCTGTCTACTCACTGTGTTTTCTGTTGCTACCTCTCCTACTGGATGTCCAGGCTTTCTGTGGATTCGTTACCTTTTTGGTTTTTTTAAATCTTCTATCATTTTAGCAGGATTTAAGAAAAGAAGAGAGAACACATCAAGACATTTTAAATAAGAGTGTATATCAGTCAGGATTCAGGCAAGAAAGAGAGGGTATAATCAACAGGCTGGTCAAGGAAGGTGATTGACAAAGGTTAACAGGCACCATGAGATATGGTGAAACATCCCAGGGCTAGCAAGACAAGGTGCTGTCACCTTCTAGACCTACAGAGGTGAAAGAGAGCATCATGGACCATGACTGTAGTTATGGCTCCTTTAGCAGAGGAGCCCACCCAACCAGCAGTATTCCGACAGGGAGGAAGCAGAGGAGAAAACACCCTGACATCATTTCCCTTAGTCTTCCCAGTCTCCAGTGTGTGACTCCCCTTAGGCAAATCTGCCTGAAATCCTGAGGGCGTGGGAGTCAGTTTGTGTCACTGGCAGAAGTCAGCCTCCTGGGGCCCAGAGGAGACAGAACAGGGGGAAGGAGGCAGACAGTGGCTCCTGAAGGACAAATACGAACCGTCCAGTCTTTGCAGCTTCTCTCTTATCCTCCAAATCCAGTCTTAATCATTAATTTATTCATGAGTATGTTTGTACGTGTGTGCTGTGTGTGTGTAAACACGGAACAATTGAGATAGAGGCACAGAACACAACACGTATGTAAAATGAATGTGGATAAAGCCCTTGGTGTGTACCAGGTACTATCTGAAGCACTATAAATGTATCAGATCATTTACTCCCCTTAGTAATTCCATGAGGTAGGTGCTGTTATAATTCCCATTTTCCAGATAAGGAAACTGAAGTACAAAGAGTGTAAGAAACTTGCTCGGTCAAACAGATGGTAAGCGGAAACCCTAGGACTTGCCACAGATTGGAATCAATCAGTAGAGCCAGATAGTTGTATATGTATCTGGCACGTGCATTTCATCTGAGACAATGACATGCCCCTTTTCTGTTTTGTAATTATAAACTCAAATGTTGATTGCAAATACTCATGCCTCACCTGCCCTGTCTCACTCACTTACTTACCTGTCCTCTGAAGGAATGTGCATTTGGGACTAGAAAACTGCCTGACCTATCAGAAAGAGTGGACTGAATAAATGTCATATGTATTGTTTCTCCCTGGCTAAGTCTTTTGCTAGATATTATTTGGCAGAAGTTATAGATTCTCCCTCGGCAAGTACCTCAAGTGCGACTATTCTTTGTTGCCAATTTTAAAGATATGTCTCTTAAAAGATAGCTTCTCATACTCTTTAGCTTCCTGAAATCAAGTCTCTTACTTTTTCAATCAATTCAAGGGCAACTCAAAACAACTTGACTGTTGAGTCTTCTTAAAGAGACTTTTGGCCATACCAAGAAAGCTCTTTCTTTTGAAGGAGCCAACTGAATTGCAGGCATATTTTCTGTGTAGAAGAAGCAGAATCTATAAACTAGTTCCACAATGGAAAAAAAATAAAAATGAGGTTCTCTTCATATGTTTCTAAAAGCTATAAAGGAATTGCTCTTTTAACATGCAGTTTATAGTTCTGAGTTTAGCCAAAAGGAAAAGAATTAGAAAATGTTTTAACCAAATTGCCTCTTCTATCAATTCCTGAAGGATCTGCAAAGCAATGTATTATTTTCAATTTTATATTAGAAGTACAGATAGCTTTATATTCCCATGATATATTTAAGCCAATGAAATAAAATACTGTCCTGTTGTTCAATCCAGCTTGGTCCCATTCCTTCCCTTAATTTTGTGTGGTATGTTTTGTTTAGCCTTTAATACAGACTCTGGGGAGCTAAGCAGTGGGTGGTGCTTAGTTTTATTCTGTGTGCAGTATTATTGAGCATTATTAAAAATGTTTTATTATCTTCACATGGAGTAGTGAAAAATCCTTTAAAATTAAATAAACCACAAGGTAGAATTGAACATAACAAATTGAATTTTTGTGGGAAGTTCCCACTGAAAAATAATTAATGTCGGGGTTGTCATCTGTCTCAGCTGTGATGCAAAGCAACAGGCTGGTTCTGTGGTAAAGAAATTGAGATAATTGCTGAGGAAGGTAAGACACTGATATTAGAACCATAGATCTTGATGATTAATACTACAGAACTCTGTGCCTAATCCTCTCCCTTTTCCCGCCGTGACAACTGAGAAATCTTTAGATGTATTCTTAAACTTACCAAAAAGGAAACTTTTACCAGCATACAGTCAACATTTTAAATATTCATCTGTTCTAGTTTAAACTGTGTATTCTCTCCCACTACAGCCTACCATTACAGATACTTATGGAAAGCAGTTGACAGCAGTCATAAGAAAACTCCCTCTTATAGGGCTCCTACAAATGCCCAATACAGAAAATCGACTTCTGCACTCACAAGGGAGGAAAGCAGAGAATTCCCAACTGGGAAGGATGAGGTAAAACCAAACTTCTCAAGAGCCGTGTAAATATTAAAAGGCTAAATTTATTTTATAAACAAGCTAAACAACATCAACCTAATGAGACATAGTCACCTTAAGGTAATTAGGAAATCAGTTGGGATCCCTTCGAAGGGAAATTAAAAACAGAATTAATTTGGGAGAAAAGTTTTTATGGGATTAACATTGAAAGTTGTAATGACAGCATTTGATTGGAGGAGGAGAAGAGAAATAAATGTAGCAAGACTTAAATAGTTCTTATTTTATCACTGAGGGATATGGTTTTAAGCCGTGATTCCTCTGTTTGTGCACCCGTCTGTGTAACATTGCGCCTCGAGGGTAATTGTAAAGGCACAGATATTGATTCGCTCCCTCTAAAAGAAAGGATGATCTTCTTTCTTGCATTTAGCCAAAAAGAGAAGGGAAATTATTGTAAATGTATTCTATTCTGCTCTAACATTTTTTAATTAAGCTACTTTTCCTTTTATGGCTAAAGTACTTAGATTAATCAAGACCGAAACAGCTGCAGCGAAGAATCTATGAGTTCTTTATTCTAGCATAGAAAAATAAGCCGCTAAAAATAGGAGAGTGTGTAACCTATTCTTTTACAAAAAAGCCTTTGATAATTACTCCCAATAGTTAAACATTTCTTTCAACCTTTTACTCCACTAATCTGGATGTCATATTTCTACCTTTAATAATAATTTCGGTTACTCATTTGCAAGTGTATCGCCTCAGATTCAGATAATTCTTCATTCCTATTTGACTTATTACCGTCTGCTTCTTCCGCTAAAGATAGACCATGTTTAATGACAATATTATGTAAAATACCACCCGGCAGGAATTTTTTTGTCTGCTTTATGGGGGCAGAGAAATAATGTTTCTCCAGATTTGCCTAGACATTAAAACCTCAATTTTAGGATAATATCCAGGGTTACCTCAATAACCATTCTGGTTAAAAAAAAAATGATGCTTTTTATTATTGTTTTTATGGCAGAGATATTCAGAGTCAAACAAAAAAAAATGGCAGCTAACCTGAAAACAAATAATCTAAAGCCTGTAATTGTTTTAAGAAAAAAATTAAAATTATAGACAGCATTTTAAAGAATTACTCAAAAGCCAAATTCTCTCAATTTATAAAAAGCCGTGCATTTCTGAAGCAGACTGTCTTAAGATGAATGAATCATGACATGATCCTGGGTACTTAGCTATGACATCTGTTAGGTGGTAAATTGCATCGCGCGCCACATGCATAATGAAGGAGGGAACAGTTTTTAGTTCCTGGAGTGTTCCTCGTGTGAAGATGTACAAATAGAGGCAGCAAGGCTCAGGCCAGCTGGAAGAGCTGTGATGCCGGAGACTGCCTGTGACTTGCTGGTAGTGCTCGATGTCTCTTAAAAAATTCATAACCTGCTGAGGTCCCCAGGGAAATGTATTTATAAGCTGCTCAGTTATTCCAAATGATGGCAAACCGAATCTATTTTATGAGACTTCTGCTGTTACCTTGAAGAATCAGTGTCAAAAGTTAGAACACTCATGTGAGAAATATTACCTTGTAATGCATTAGACAGTCTCTTATTCTTGGCAATGGGACATGTAGAAAATATTCAGGAGGTGAATACAAAAATAACAAATGCACACCTGAATATAAGAATAAATGGATTAACATAGCAAACTACTTTGAAGATGAAAGACCAGCTTTGTAGTTTCTAGATGAGCAAGTACTGGGTTTCCTAATTAGTTTAATTAGATAAAAATTGAGGAAGCTCATGTTGAGTCAATAATAACCCATCTTATCTCACTATTTACTAGGATAAACATAATTTTTAAATTTTCTAAAGGAGTGTGTAACATGCCTTGGTTATAATATATATGTGTAGAAATATGGGTATTTGTGTCCCACATATGTTCATATAATGCACATGCACATTATAGTTAAGTTATTGATAAATCTCTATTCTTTCTCATGATCCAAGTCTGACACAGTCTGTTAAAAAATGCAAAGACCCTGATATTAGAGATGGGTGAAGAGAAATCCTGTCTTTGGAATGCACATCTAATTCTACTCTGCGTTGCCCTCAAGGGAGACTTGGCTGTCAGTCACACTGATATTCATGTTCCAGAGTTTTAATTCTGCTCAGTGGTCATAAGATAGAGCAAATTTAGAGACTTTAGTGTGTTCTGGTCATTTGAAAATTTTAAAAGATATGGGAATCACTTAGTGGGGATTTTGAGTATCAATTTTCAACTTCTTATTCAGCGCTTCAGTTTTCTTTCTCTCTTCCCTTTGCCGGGACACAGTACTTAAAAGTGCACGGTCTGCAATCCCTGGTGATAGACTTCTGTGGAAATTCAAAGCGCTGAGCAAGATTTACACTCTTGGAAACTTTCAAATGAGCACACTTACACAGGTTCATGCCGGGGTGTCGGGAGTCACTGCCTGTTGCTAAAGTTGGCAATTACTGCAATACAGATATAACACAGAATTTATCTTTCAAACAGGATGAAAGGGAGTGCTTTGGAGATTGGGAAACTCTGAGAATCCTTTAGGAGGCAGAATTAGCGACGCAGAGACTGACTGCTCCTTTCAGGTGTGTAATTCTTCAAGTAAGGTTTGAATTCTTATCATACAAAATTTAAGAAAAAGCCTCAGAATCCAGAGGTAAAAATTTATTTATTTCTCTAAAGTCGAAAAAAAAAAAAAAAAGCAGCATCAGGATGAATCTTTACAGTGCAGAACTGTTCATTTCATGAAATTAGTTTTTAACCATAAAATCGTACATTCTGACTAAAGAGCATTTCAAATATATAAAAGGATACGTTTAGAAAGTAACCACCTGAAGATCCTCTAGGCAAAAAAAACCACTCTAAATATTTTGATGTATTTCCTTTATTTTTTTAATCTATCAGTGAATGTTTCTCCCTAAGGGTCTAATCATAATGTTTATTGAATTTTGTGTCTTTTTTTTTCATTTGTTATATTCTAATCACATCCTTATTATTGATCCTCTTAGTGCAGTTCAGTTCAGTTGCTCAGTTGTGTCCGACTCTTTGCAACCCCATGGACTGCAGCGAACCAGGCCTCCCTGTCCATCACCAACTCCCGGAGTTCACTCAAACTCACGTCCATTGAGTCCGTGATGCCACTGAACCATCTCATCCAATGTCATCCCCTTCTCCTCCTGCCCCCAATCCTTCCCAGCATCAAAGTCTTTTCCAATGAGTCAACTCTTCGCATGAGGTGGCGAAAGTATTGGAGATTCAGCTTCAGCATCAGTCCTTCCAATGAACACCCAGGACTGATCAACTGTAGGTTGGACTGGCTGGATCTCCTTGCAGTCCAAGGGACTCTCAAGAGTCTTCTCCAACACCACAGTTCAAAAGCATCAATTCTTCAGCACTCAGCTTTCTTCACAGTCCAACTCTCACATCCATACATGACCACTGGAAAAACCATAGCCTTGACTAGACGGACCTTTGCTGGCAAAGTAATGTCTCTGCTTTTTAATACACTGTCTAGGTTGGTCATAACTTTCTGTCCAAGGAGTAAGCATCTTTTAATTTCATGGCTGAAATCACCATCTGCAGTGATTTTGGAGCCCAGAAAAAAAAAGTCAGCCACTGTTTCCACTGTTTCCCCATTTATTTGCCATGAAGTGATGGGACCAGATGCCAGGATCTTAGTTTTCTGAATGTTGAGCTTTAAGCCAACTTTTTCACTCTCCTCTTTCACTTTCATCAACAGGCTCTTTAGTTCTTCTACACTTTCTGCCGTAAGGGTGTTATCATCTGCATATCTGAGGTTATTGATATTTCTCCTGGCAGTCTTGATTCCAGCTTGTGCTTCTTCCAGCCCAGCATTTCTCATGATGTACTCTGCATATAAGCTAACTAAGCAGGGTGACAATATACAGCCTTGACGTACTCCTTTTCCTATTTGGAACCAGTCTGTTGTTCCATGTCCAGTTCTAACTGTTGCTTCTTGACCTGCATATAGGTTTCTCAAGAGGAAGATCAGGTGGTCTGGTATTCCCATCTCTTTCAGAATTTTCCTTAAGTTCCTCTTCAGTTCAGTTCAGTCGCTCAGTCACGTCCTACTCTTTGTGACCTCATGAATTGCAGCACGCCAGGCCTCCCTGTCCATTACCAACTTCCAGAGTTCACTCAAACTCATGTCCATTGAGTCGGTGATGCCATCCAGCCATCTCATCCTCTGTCTTCCCCTTCTCCTCCTGCCCCCAATCCCTCCCAGCATCAGAGTCTTATCCAATGAGTCAGCTCTTCATATGAGGTGGCCAAATATTGGAGCTTCAGCTTTAGCATCATTCCTTCCAAAGAACACCCAGGACTGATCTCCTTTAGAATGGACTGGTTGGATCTCCTTGCAGTCCAAGGGACTCTCAAGAGTCTTCTCCAACACCACAGTTCAAAAGCATCAAGTCTTCCGTGCTCAGCTTTCTTCACAGTCCAACTGTCACATCCATACATGACCACAGGAAAAACCATAGCCTTGACTAGACAGACCTTTGTTGGCAAAGTAATGTCTCTGCTTTTGAATATGCTGTCTAGGTTGGTCATAACTTTCCTTCCAAGGAGTAAGTGTCTTTTAATTTCATGGCTGCAATCACCATCTGCAGTGATTTAGTGTTAAATTCTGCATAACAATCCATCACAATAAATATTCATAGGTATCTATTTCCTTATCATTGAATGTGAGATCGAATAAAAGTTCTTTCATAAATACTGCTGTTAATAATTTTAATGATTGAATTTTATTTTACATATATATTATTTTCTCAGGAGACAGAAAATAATTTATATGTCAATCAAAAGATAACATCTATAAATGAGGTACTCTAGTACTATATTTGGAGAAGGAAATGGCAGCCCACTCCAGTGTTCTTGCCTGGAGAATCCCAGGGATCGGGGAGCCTGGTGTGCTGCCATCTAAGGGGTCGCACAGAGTTGGACACGACTTAAGTGACTTAGCATTAGTCCTATATTGCTTTCTAAAATCAACATTAACAGTTTATTAAAATGTCCTGTTTATTCACTCTTGTCAGCCAGATGGTTTTCTCGGTATCTTTTTAAGTATCTTGTGATTCATAGATTAAATGTAGTATATTGTTTTAATTTGTGTTCATTTGGTTCCTAGTGAAATTGAGCATTATCATCCCAGTTCTGAACTTATGGTTCCTATTTCTCTTCAACATAGTTGCTTATGTGTTGGCCCATTTCCTTAAATTTTAATATTGGTTTATTTAAAGTATTCTTTTTATATAATGCCTGAAAGGCAGAAGACCTGGGTTCAATCCCTGGGTTGGGAAGATCCCCTGGAGAAGGCAACGGCACCCCACTCCAGTACTCTTGCCTGGAAAACCCCATGGACAGAGGAGCCTGGTAGGCTACAGTCCATGGGGTCGCAAAGAGTCAGACATGACTGAGACTTCACTCTTATATAATAACATATTTGATTTGATATTGTATCAATTTAACCCTTATATTTTGTTTTCTTTTCTATATATATTTTATATATCCTTTTCTTAAATGCTGAATATTTTAGTTATTTTATGCAAAAATATTCATATTTACCAAAATGAATCAGTTTTTTTCTACTTTACTAAAAGTTATTGGGTTTTTTTTCCCTACATTTTCTACCTTTCAGAGGCTTTGGAGGTTCTTTCCTCTTAAGATTATAGGTAAATATTCATTCTTAGCTTGGTTGTTTTTGTTGCTTCTATGGCTCTGGTGGTAGATACTCAGCCTTTTGATGATATGACCTTTAATACTTAGCACTTCTGTTCCTTTGCAGTTGCTCTGGTGATAAAGTATGAGTGTATAAATTTACTTTTGTCCAGATAGCTAATCAGTTATCCCCAGTACATCCTGCTATTAAACACTGCTTATTTGGAATCTTGGCTTAAATTTATCCCAGTAAAAATTTTTATAGTGAAAAAGTTACTGCATCCAAAGTAATACACTTCTCTGCTTTGGACATTTATGGAACTGGAAGTCGTAATCACACAAGTATTGCAGGGTCTTGTGGCTATGGAAGAACTCTTCCTCGTAGCATCAATCAAAACTTTATTCTCTGTGACCTGTGTCAGTTACTCTTTTGACTTTACACAAATGAATCACTTGACACAGTAGTCACTCAACTGATGAACAGCCTTTTAAAGAAACCTGTAAACTATTCATGAGATGGCTACCTTGCTGTAAACCATTAGTGACATGCTACCTTGCATGTGAAAGCATTTGATAATGCCTATCAAACTGTAAAGTGTGTATATTTTTATCCAGAAATTAATCTATTGGGATACGTCCTTCAGATACACAGCTCTCAGTGTGCGTTGCTGTAGAGACAAGGATGTCCCCTGGAACATTGTTAGCAAAGGCAAATAATCTAAATAGAAACAAACTGAATGTCAGTCAGTGAGGGACTACTGAATTTTGCAAGAGAACAACACTGTGCAGCTACTAGAAAAGAATGAGGTGTACCAGGATATGATGACATGGACAGGTCTCCAAGGAGTGTTACTAAATTAAAAATACAAACAGCCAAAGATTGAGAGTATTCCCTTTTACATACATTATGATATATGTTCATGTGTATCTCTGTCTATATGCCAGTTCAGTTCAGTTCAGTTCAGTCGCTCATTTGTGTCCAACTCTTTGCGACCCCATGGACTGCAGCACTCCAGGCCTCCCTGTGCATCACCAACTCCCAGAGTTCACTCAAACTCATGTCCATTGATTCGGTGATGCCATCCAACCATCTCATCCTCTGTCTCCCCTTCTCCTCCTGCGTTCAATCTTTCCCAGCATCAAGGTCTTTTCCAATGAGTCAGTTCTTCGCATCAGGTGGCCAAAGTACTGGAGTTTCAGCTTCGGCATCAGTCCTTCCAATGAACATTCAGAACTGATTTCTTTTAGGATAGACTGGTTGGATCTCCTTGCAGTCCAAGTGACTCTCAAGAGTCTTCTCCGACACCACAGTTCCAAAGCATCAATTATTTAGTGCTCAGCTTTCTTTATATTCCAACTCTCACATCCATACATGACTACTGGAAAAACCATAACTTTGACTAGACGGACCTTTGTTGGCAAAATAATGTCTCTGCTTTTTAATATGCTGTCTAGGTTGGTCATAACTTTCCTTCCAAAGAGCAAGCGTCTTTTAATTTCATGGCTGCAGTCACCATCTGCAGTGATTTTGGAGCCCCCGAAAAATAAACATATTCATATAAGATGATTAAAATGTTTAAATGCCCAACACTGAACTACAGATTTTTCTTACTACAACCTCCTCCCCATATTTCCCCATTTCACTAAGTAGTAATGGCATTTTCTCAATTGCTTAGGCAAATACTCTCTTTTCATCTTTGAGTCTTTTTCTCATATCCTGTGTCTTACACTATGCTGCTGCTGCAGCTGCCAAGTCGCTTCAGTTGTGTCGAGAACTATTATTATTGTACAAAGGCATGAATATGATATTTTCCTTCACATGTTGAGTTTATTTACAGTATTTTCAATTCCAAAATATTTATGATGGTAATGTAGCATGATTATTAATCACATGTGGAAAGATCTCTCACAAATACACAGTTTTATGGATACATGGCTTCCCTGGTGGCTCAGTTGGTAAAGAATCTGCCTGCAATGCAGGAGACACAGGTTCAGTCTCTGGGTTGGGAAGATCCCCTGTAGAAGGAAATGGCAACCGACTCCAGTATTCTTGCCTGGGAAATCCCATGGACAGAGGAGCCTGGTGGGCTGCAGTCGATGGAATTGCAAGAGTTGAATGTGATTTAGTGACAGAACCACCACTGTAGGTACATAATTTTCATCCACATCATCTATATTGGTACATAAAGTATAATTAGTACCAACTCTAGCTTGACAGTTGTTCATATGATGCAAATCTGGGGATGATTTTTTTAAAGGATGGGAATAATCTTTTGGTGGTATGTGAATATTTTCTTATTTATAGTAACAAACTCTTTTTCATTATCCTCAAAATACTAAAAGAGATAAGACTTTATCTCCTACTGAGTCTAATTCCCATAAGGTCCCATAACTATGAAAGTTAATTCATAGTATTAACTTTTCCAGGATGGAAGCAATGTGTAAAACTAAGCATGAAGTAAAGAACAATCTGATTAAATGGTTATCAGAACATTCAGGTGGTTGATCAATTTGTCTTAGTCCCAAAAGGACTGAATTGAAAACCCGAGTGTTCTCTGCTTTCACTCCTCTCTCCACTCTCTCTCGCTCTCTCCTCATCCTCTGTCTCTCTCCTTTCTCTTGCACACACCTATGCACACCCGTTTCCTTCATATTCAAAAGCTAAGAGCCTGTGAACAACTTCATTAAAAATTTCATCGCTTTCGCATGAAGACTTGCTAAACAGAAATGTCTCACTAAAACTTTAAATCCCACCAGTACCCCTGAAAGTATGACTCACTTAATTGGGACCATTTAAATCATAAAGCACAACATGGTTCCAGGCAAGTTAATTACATAGACAGCTGAAGGAGCAAGTTACAAGCAAGGAGGCTAGAAGAAGCATTTCCAGAATTCACTGACATGAAGCTTCCAAAAAATATCTAGTAGCCAGCTGAGGAACCCGGCAGCTGCACACCTATTAGCTATTTTCATGTAAATTATGAATCCAGCAGGCAAGTCAAAAAATAGTCACAAACCCTTAAGCTCGAGTACAGTCACTAATCAAAGGCTTGCCTTCACCTGTGCTCAGCAGGGACTGTGCTTTATTCTTTTATTGGTCTTTACTTTCAGGCTAACGGAACACAATTAACCAGGAAGAAGTGTAAATAACCAAAGAAAACCACCAAACAGTAAGTTATTCGGGAAAACACCACGCCAACGTATTTCATTCTTGGTTCCTTCTATAGCAGATGATTGTATACCATTTTTATTAAGAAGAATAAGGCTGTACAGTGTTCGATTCACCTTTGCTTCACACCCCTGCCTTTCCTCACACCTCTGTTAACCCTCCTTGAATTTTCTTTGCTGGTTTTTGTCCCTCTAAACTAAGTAAGAGTGAATAAAATACCTCATGGGTCTTCTTTTTCCCTCCTCTCCTCCTTCCTGTGGTGAAAATCAGCACTGCGCTTGTCTCAGCTTCCAACTCACACACACACACACACACACACACACACACATAGTCCTCTAGATTCTTCAGGGCTACAATCACAGATCTGCCTTCTGTTTATTCTGCCCCTCAAACTAATCACCAAATACTGTTGCTCTGACTGTAATATCTCCCTTAACCATCAGCTCCCTGCTGTAACCGGCATTATCTTTCAGCTGGAGTATAAAGATCATTGTAATTGTCCAAATTCTGCCTACCACACGGGGATTTGAGGGTGAAGAACAATCCAAGTGAATGGCAAGGGGTTCTGCATGGTGGGTGGCCTTCTAGGAGAGGAAAAGGTCAAAGTCTTTTGGGGAAAAGAATGATCCAAAGGCCTTGAAATTGGGATACAGACAATCTAAAGGCAAGAAGCAGAAACTCAACATTTGAATTTGGGGGCACAGGTATAGAACAAGCAAGGGAGTCTTTTGCAAAAGCATTAAACTACCAAGGGCATCCATGGCCCGCTTTTATCAGTCGTTTGGGGAACTCATAGTACAGCGAGCTGACCACAGCCAAGAAAAACACCACTGAGTAATTTCACTGTGCTCATTCTCTCTCCTCAAATCCCTTCTTCTTAGTTCTGCTGGCATCGACTTCTTGAAATCTGACTGCAGCTTGGCCATTCCTTTCCTTGATGGGCCCCCTATGTATGTAGAATGAAATCTGAACCGCTCCTTCTGGCACTCAGGTCCTTCTCCAGTCAGGCTCTGTGGGTCTTTTCACTAATGCCCTGTCACTGTGAATGCCTACATGATGATGAGATGTCCTGGAAACCATGATAACAGACGAAAGGGTGTTTTCATGTAGATGGTGGGGCAAGGTCTTTCATGCTTTTTCAGTATTTCATCAAAGTTAGAAAGCTCTTCCATAAGATGCAGTGTATGAGCACTAAAAGCCTGTCACTTCAGTTCCTAGTTCTTAGCTAAAACAAGATTGAGAAAGGCCCTAGATAACCCCATCTTCCAGGCCTTCAGAAAATAGTTATGTCTCCTACTCAGTAGTGTGACATTTGTACAAAATGGAATGTGTTGGAATCAAAATCTGGTCTTTAGTCATCGTCTATTTGATGTAAAACATACTCTTCACCCAAGTATTCAAGCTTACGTCTTAATCTCTGTCACTTTAAAAATACCAGATAGCATCTTTTTCATCAGTAGCATTCATTTTAACTGTTTTCTTGTCATGGTTCCCCTGAAATGTCTCAAGTTTCTTTTATTAAGACCCTTTAGGCCTTGCTGTAATATGTAATCAGGGTGTATTTACATCACACTCCCACTGAACAAATCAGTACAACATAAGTATATTATTCCAAAAACTTTCTCAGAGTCTGGCTCCTTGGCTAAAAACCATGTGTATCACAGTTTTTACAAAAACACATTCCACTTCCTCAATAGAATAGGGTGGCTCCATCTGGGTGGTTCTATTCAACTATTGTACAGCATGTGAACACATATTTATGAATCATTTGTCCAACAGACCTTATTGGATCCTTAACACCTGCTGTGTAAAACATATCTCCGGGCATATGATGAAAATATTTCAGAACTCGTGAGAAGCCACAACAAAGCAGCTCTTTTTAAGTCTGACATAGCAAAAAAACTAATGGAGTTAAAACATGCTCCTGAGCCGGACTCGAATCAAATACCACTTTCAAAAGATAATAGTGAATAGACTCTAAGAAGACTGAGAGAGGCAACAATTAATGATAGGCAGGCCTCAGGACCACAAGGGTCTGTCTGCTTCAGAGTGACCATCCCATTCAAGCTTCCTTTTTCTTCTGTCATCTGCCTTCTCATTAATTTTTAAACCTACGCTTGTCCTTTCAAGGAAGCCCTGCCTCTTTTGCCTTTGCTCTCCCTTCAGCTTACTGTTTGTTCTAAAAGAATGCAGGCTGCACATAACATCCAAGGGCAGTGCCAATACGGATAATGCTACAATCACAGTTGCACACTATTTCTGTTACGGGCAGATTGCTGGTCCGAATAGCATCCACGCACCCAGCTGTCTCATGACCTGAGTTGTTTTGGTTCGTTCACGTCTCCTGCTTTTCTCACTCCAGCATTACCCGCTGGATGCTGGAATAGCTAATCATTTCCCAGACGGCTCTCTGACTGATGTGTAGATAGAGTACTAAACCACGGGGTGGCTTGCGATTTCCCCCTGCGTTTCCCCTGCATCGATCAAATAAGCCTGAATCACCGTGCCGGAGCCTTCCTTCTCACCTATCGACTCCGCGCTCATTTTCTTCTCTACAGACTCTATTTCATTTCCTCTTTATCTGACTCAGCCTCGTTTTCACTTTATCATAGGTAGCAAGTCAATTTCCAGTCACAGGGTTATCAGTAAAGATTATCAGGGTGGACATCTGTCTCCTGCACCAAAAGAAAAAAAAAAGAGAGAAAGCGCTGAATGGCTGGATGTATAGGGACATATCACACACACACAATACACACTCATAATAAGCACACACACAAAGTACATGTACTACCAGCCAAACAAAAATGTCAGCTGTCACTCAGCCCCTGCTAGCTGTTTCAGTTTGAATACCAGTGGCCTGCAGGTTAAAGGATGAAGAATAAGAAGAGGGAAAAGCAATAAAAAGTTCTTCTGACAACAGAGACTTTACCACTAACAATGGTATGATCACTAGATACAAAGAATAATAAAAGCTTAATTCTCATTACTCTCCACAGAGAAGATACTTAAAACATTTTAAACATCTGGGATACTGTATTTTTTTAAGGAAAAAAAACAAAACAAAACTCTTGTTAGTTCAGACTTACACTAGTTTGATACTGCTAAAAATTATTTAGAAGAGTTTACAGCAAGTGTTTGAAATGGAGACAGAGTAACATGATACCCCAGCTTTAAAACGTGTGTTTGTATATAGCCCACGCACTCAATGTGCCAGCAAATCTGAAAAACTCAGCAGTGGCCACAGGACTGGAAAAGGTCAGTTTTCATTCCAATCCCAAAGAAAGACAATGCCAAAGAATGCTCAAACTACCACGCAATTGCACTCATCTCACATGCTAACAAAGTAATGCTCAAAATTCTCCAAGCCAGGCTTCAACAGTATGAGAACCATGAACTTCCAGATGTTCAAGCTCGTTTTAGAAAAGGCAGAGGAACCAGGGATCAAATTGCCCACATCTGCTGGATCATTGAAAAAGCGAGAGAGTTCCAGAAAAACATCTACTTCTGCTTTATTGACTACGCCACAGTCTTTGACTGTGTGAATCACTAGTACAAACTGTGGAAAATTCTTAAATAAATGGGAATACCAGACCACCTGACCTGCCTCCTGTGAAATCTGTATGCAGGTCAAGAAGCAACAGTCAGAACTGGACATGGAACAGACTGGTATCAAATCAGGAAAGGAGTACATCAAGGCTGTATATTGTCATCCTGTTTATTTAACTTATATGCAGAGAACATCATGAGAAACACTGGACTGGATAAAGCACAAGCTGGAATCAAGATTGCTGGGAGAAATATCAATAACCTCAGATATGCAGATGACATCACCTTTATGGCAGAAAGTGAAGATGAACTAAAGAGCCTCTTGATGAAAGTGAAAGAGGAGAGTGAAAAAGTTGGCTTAAAACTCAACATTCAGAAAACTAAGATCATGGCATCTGGTCCCATCACTTCATCACAAATAGATGGGGAAACAATGGAAACAGTGACAGACCAATTTGGGGGGCTCCAAAATCACTGTAGATGGTGACTGCAGTCATGAAATTAAAAGACACTTGCTCCTTGGAAGAAAAGTTCTGACCAACCTAGACAGTGTATTAAACAGCAGAGACATTACTTTGCCAACAAAGGTCCGTCTAGTCAAAGTTATGGTTTTTCCAGTGGTCATGTCTGGATGTGAGAGTTGGACTATAAAGAAGGCTGAGCGCCGAAAAATTCATGCTTATGAACTGTGGTGTTGGAGAAGACTCTTGAGAGTCCCTTGAACTGTGAGGAGATCCAACCAGTCCCTTCTAAAGGAAATCAGCCCTGAGTGTTCATTGGAAGGACTGATGTTGAAACTGAAACTCCAACGCTTTGGCCACCTTATGCGAAGAGCTGACTCTTTGGGAAAGATCCTAATGCTGGGAAAGATTGAAGGCGGGAGGAGAAGGGGATGACAGATGATGAGATGGCTGGATGGCATCACCGATGCAATGGGCATGAGTTTGAGTAAACTCCAGGAGTTGGTGATGGACAAGGAGGCCTGGCGTGCTGCAGTCCATGGGGCTGCAGAGTCGGATGCGACTGAGCAACTGAACTGAACTGAGCTGAACTGAACTGAGACAGTTTTGATCATCACACCTTGGCTTTGCTACTGGCCTGCAGTGGGTAGAGTTAGGATGCTGCTACGCATCCTACTATATACTAGCCAGCCCTTTCCCTGCAGCAAAATATTATCTGGACCCAGCAATCAGTAGTGCCAAAAATAAGGAACTGCTCTATCCAGGGAATCCTCAAGGCCCAAGGAACTGCTGGCACTTCAAAATTGGAAAATAAAAGTCCACAGAACTATGTTTATGGTGAGATGAGTTCTGAGCTACCAGTTGTTACTTCGGAAAGAAAGATATCCAAAACTTCATAGAGTTGGAAGAGATATGAGAGGTTATCCAGTTCAGACATCACTTAACAGAAAGTAAGACCATGTGGTGCAGTGGGAAGGCATGCCACGAGCTCCCCCGCTGCGTGCACACCCCTGGCTGGCAGGGGTGGGACGGGAATGTCAGATGGACTTCAGTGGCCAGTACAGTCCTCAAAGCCCCCAGGAGCCATCTGCAATGGTCAGTGTAATCAGATAAAGAGAGCTTAATCTGGACAGCAAAGAGCAGGAAGGGATATTTCTGAGGTTAACAGTGTGATTAGGGAAAACAGGGGTGAATGTTTATTCATCAGTGTTATTGTACAGAATTGAGGTAAACTTCGGAGAAGGCAATGGCACCCCACTCCAGTACTCTTGCCTGGAAAATCCCGTGGATGGAGGAGCCTGGTAGGCGGTAGTCCATGGGGTCACGAAGAGTCGGACACAGCTGAGCGACTTCACTTTCACTTTCACTTTGGAGCTTGAAAGTGATAAGCTTAGGGGAAGACAGCCTACACAAACTTTATACCTTTAGTAAAATTTTGAAATTTGTTACTCTAGAGAAGAAGTCGATGGACATGAGTTTGAGTAAACTCCAGGAGTTGGTGATGGACAAGGGAGGCCTGGTGTGCTGCAGTCCATGGGGTCTCAAAGAGTTGGACACAACTGAGCCACTGAGCTGAACTGAGAGAGGAAGTTTAGATTTTAAGAATCAGTAGCTTCCAAAGATTTTTTTTTCTTACAAATTTATGGAAGAGAAATTCAGAGCTGGATCCTGAAGGTAACCAAGATGTTTGGGAGCTGGAGTGGGCAGAGTTGTGCTGGGTCTTACTGATTGGGACAAAAAAGAAAAAGGAGTATATGGAACATGCCAGGCAGTCCACAGAAATGTTGAAAAGGATGAAGAATAGCCTCAGGCTTTTTTTTTTTTTTTTTGGAAACAGCTCAAAAATCATGCTTACAAACTGCTTGGATAAGGATTCTGGCCAAACGCCCATCAGCCCAGCTGCCACTTTGACCCTAGGAGCCCTGCTTTGTGGCCACTACATCAGTCCTGATGCAGAGGCTGTTTTTCATCCACACCGCTTGCCCGTCTCAGGCAGCTCCGCTCTGCGTGGTCTCCACGCTGGGACCCGCGCTGGTAGAAGTCAATATCTGGAATTTAACCATTCACTCTGGCAGAGGGAACTAGCTCTAGAGAGTCTCTCACCAGCTGTTGAACACCTGAGCCAGAAGTCAGACTCTCACTTCTGCTCCTAAGTCAGGACTAGTCACCTATCCTTTACCCAGTGACAAGGAAGTCAGCGAGGGTGGTCTTCCTATGTACCCAGAAAGGGGAGCAATAATGCCCTCAGCAGGCATGTCTACTGCCCCCTGATACCACCGTGTCCCTGGAGTTCCATTCGGCCCACCCAGAACTGTCACCGTCAGTGAGAAGGAGCGAGCTCTCAGTCGGTTTTGACCTGTGACGTTACATCCTGAATCCAGGTCGGACATAAATGAGTCTGCTTAGCAGAGCTCAGTTCAGGTGTCTGTGCTTGTAGTATTTTCAGCTCCTATGAACTCGAAGACTTGCCCCTTCAAAACTCCTAAAGTGGGGAGATTCCTCAACTTAAAAATTCCATAAACAACTATATGCCAGATGTCTGCAAAGTGGTGGTAAATTAGTACCCCGGGAAGGTGACAAAAGTCACTTTAGTGCTGCTCGTCCTGTGTGACCCCTCAGGCTCCCGATGAAGCATTATCCCGGTGGGTCGCACCAGTCAGCCCTAGCAGGCTTTCCTGGGCCCCCAGTCACGGGTGCCCAGCAACGGCCACTAATATGGAGACATTAAGTTGCATCAGGAGGAATCATTGGCTTTAAGAACACTGAAGAGTAGAGGAAGAGAGTACCTAAAGTGACTGTGTCAACTTAATATTGGTTCTCCTAAAAGCAGAGCACACGAGAGAGAGCTTAGAGCAAGATGAGAAAATTGTAAAAGACCAGTTTATATTCGTGGAGGTGATCTCTGCAATAGCCACAGGCAATCAGCAATTGGCACCTTGGCGCTGGTCGGGAATATTGAAAGCTGCCTGGAAGATGAGCTAAACTGTACTCCTTGAGTACCCTGCTGCTGCTGCTGCTAAGTCACTTCAGTCGTGTCCGACTCTGTGCGACCCACTGGACTGCAGCCCACCAGGGTCCTCCATCCCTGGGATTTTCCAGGCAAGAGTGCTGGAATGGGGTGCCATTGCCTTCTCCACCTTGAGCACCCAGAAGCAGTCATTCCTGTCATCAGCCTATTCATTTTCTTTCTTAACTCTTTACTTTTTCCGTAGAAAAGACAATGCAAAACTTAAGAAAGGAAAAGCCAACAATTTAGAAGTCGATCAGAATAACTCCGGCAGCAAATTACATATGGTCAGATACTTCATATTGCCTAAACTGTGAATGGATTTTGTCTCTGAAGTTTCTGACTGAAAGGAGTTATTCCAATTACAAAACCTCCCAACGGTAACAAAAAAGTTATAGTTTATTATATGAAACATTCAAGAGTACACATGGTCTTATAATATTCTAATACCTGACATTTAACTATGGTTATCCTTTTAATTCAAATATGGAATTAACAGTGTTTTTAAACCCTGGGTTTCTTCCCATTGATATAACTTTTGTCTTTTATACTCCAGTATGTGCATTAGAAAAATCCTACACACCTGGAATTCTTTCAATTTACCAAGCTGACAGCATGAAATTAAAAGACACTTGCTCCTTGGAAGAAAAGTTCTGAACAACCTAGACAGCATATTAAAAAGCAGAGACATTATTTTGCCAACAAAGGTCCATCTAGTCAAAGCTATGGTTTTTCTGGTAGTCATGTATGGATGTGAGTGTTGAACTTTAAAGAAAGCTTAGCGCTGAAGAATTGATGTTTTGAAACTGTGGTGTTGCAGAAGACCCTTAAAAGTCCCTTAGACTGCAAGTAGATCCAACCAGTCCATCCTAAAGGAAATCAATCCTGAATATTCATTGAAAGGACTGATGCTGAAGCTGAAACTCCAAGACTTTGGCCACTCGATGGAAAGAACTGACTCATTGGAAAAGACCCTGATGCTGGGAAAGATTGAAAGCAGGAGGAGAAGGGGACGACAGAGGATGAGATGGTTGGATGGCATCACTGACTCAATGGACGTGAGTTTGAATAAGGTCCGGGAGTTGGTGATGGACAGGGAGGCCTGGCGTGCTGCAGTCCATGGGGTCGCCACGACTGAGCGACTGAACTGAACTGAACTGACCAAGCTGATAGAAATTTTGAGAATAATCATTTATTTTAAAGTATTTGTACTTATAAAAGAAGTACTTTAAATTAGAAAAAAAGAGTTGTTTCCCATCATGAACACGTATTTTCTTTCCATTCTAAGCATATATGTGTGCATACGTGTGTGTGTGCATAGACCACCCGTATCAGGTAGCAAAGTATACATGTATAAATACTTTTATTTTTGACCCCGTGTGCATTTACAGTGATTTATCATTTCGTGGGCTGTGTGTGCCACCTCGACCCTCCTTCAGGACTGAGGCACTGCTTTCTCTGATGCTAGGAGGATTGGCAGGTTGCGGAGCTCAGCTGAGACGCTCTTAGGGAAATACCCTCAGTCCGAGAGGCCGGCTTGCCAAAGTCACACCTCCTCTCTCTTCACACACCCACTAAGGAGGATCCACGTTCACTGCAGGAGTATGAAGCCCAGCCCACTACGCTGGCTCAGGACGTTTCTGAAGGGCCGCGCAGCCCCAGAGCTCCCCGCAGGGTCTGCTGAGACCTTCCCTGTGCCCACACGTCTGGAGCACATCTGAACTGTTTCCTCTGCTTCCCTTCCGGTGTCTACCCTCGTGGCTGCCCCCTCCTCCTACATAATTTCGAAATCCTTTCTCTGGGAAGCCTGACCTAAAACTACCCAAGTATTTTTGCATATCATTATAGACTTTTCCTTGGGCAAGGTAATGAACTTTGCTTCAGTTTTCTCTTCCGTTAAATGAAGAAAAATTTAAATCCTTATCTCACAAAATTATTCTTACAGTGAAAAGTAGTAATACATTTAAAGATTTTAGAACAATGCTTGGCATGTAATAATGCTATTCAGCAAAATATTAGCTATTATATTCATTTTGCTATCTGCTTAAATATCTTTCAAATGAATGAGCCATATTGTACATAATAAATTTAGAGTTTAGTTTAAACTCTTATTTTAATATATATTCAGCCACAAGCTAATATATACATTATAATTTTTTCATTTGCAATCATTTTCTAAAATAAATTTATGAAAGTAAAAGTAATGAGTCAAAACATATATGCATTTAATAATAAGTCTCTTTTACAATTACAGAATCAATACATGTCCATTATGGAATTTTCTTAAGTATGAAAAAGTAGAGATAGTTTTAAAAAAAAAACTGAAATTTTCTAATTTTCCCAATATGAAAATTGTAAACTATTTGGTTGCAAAGTATCCTCGTATATTGATTGGTCATGATCAATAACAGAAGATATTCTGTTAATAATAAACAGTAGGAGAAAAACTTTGCATATTGAATATCCAAGTGTCTGTATTTCTTTTTTAAACTTATAGACATTTGAGTTTAAATGTACAAAGACTAGTTCTATAAATATTCACAAGAAAGACATCAGCATGATTGCCTCCAGGGAGAGGATGTGAAAGTTCAGGAGAAGGACTTACTTTTAACTATATTCTCTATTAAATTATTCTTTGAATGTTATAATATGCTCATAGTAACATTTTTTTCAAACAACTACTTTAAAACATTTTATAAATTTAGATTCAGGGAAATATAATCAATAAAAGAGAAAATAATTTTTTTGCTATGTCATATTATAGTTTTATTTTTGATTTGTTGAGGCGACTCCATACTACTTTCCATAATGACCATACCAGTTTACATTGACACTGACAGCATGTGATTTTCTCCTTTGCTCCTCATTCTTTTTTTTTTAATTTATTTATTTTTATTGAAGGATAATTGCTTTACAGAATTTTGCTGTTTTCTATCAAACCTCAACATGAATCAGCCATAGGTATACATATATATGTATACATACATACATACGTATACATATATATATCCTCTCCCTTTTGAACCTCCCTCCCATCTCCCTCTCCATCCCACCTCTCCAGGTTGATACAGACCCACTGTAAACCAAAATTGAAATAGACACATGTATCCCATTGTTCATTGCAGCACTGTTTACAATAGCTAGAACATGGAAGTAACCTGGATGTCCATCGACAGATAAATGAATAAAGAAGTTGCGGTACATACACACAATGGAATATTACTCAGCCATAAAAAGGAATGCATTTGAGTCAGGTCTGATGAGGTGGATGATCCTAGAACCTATTGTACACAGTGAAGTGAGTCAGAAAGAGAAAAAGAAATACCATATTCTAACACATATGTACAAAGTCTAGAAAAATGGTACTGAAGAATTTACTTATAAAGTGACAATGGGGAAACACACATACAGAATAGACTTATGGACACGGAAGAGGGAAGGAGACCATGAGATGTATGGAGAGATTAACATGGAAACTTACATTACCATATGTAAAATAGATAGCCAATGGGAATTTGCTGTATGGCTCAGGAAAGAGAAAAGAGAAAACAAAAATTTTGATGTTATAGTGCAATCAGAAACACCTGGGAATGCCCATATCCTTGTTCTTGCCAAATTCAGTGTACAAAAGTGTTCAATCTTTGCTGATTTTATAGGCAAACCATCCAATATCTTATTATTACTTTATCTTTCTTAGATAATGGAGCTGAACTATTTTGAAAATGCATATTAAGCAATTTAATTATTTGGTGAGCAGGACTTATGACCATGGTGACATGAAGTAGACAAAAAAAACCTTTCCCCCCAAAATAATTATAAAACTAGACAATATTATCAAAAACAACCATTTTAGAACTCTGCAAATTGACCAATTAGCAAATAGAGAGACGTTTATTAATGAAGAACTGCTGGCCTCCAAGAAAGAATCATGGAAATCTGAGGCCTTCCTGTCTGGAGTTGCTCCCATCCCCTAACTAGATTTGCTCAAAAGTAGATTTGAAATGACAGAAGAGAAATTGCAAGGAAGCTGAAAATAAATCAATAGAAATAATCCATTCTGAAGAACAGAAAGGAAAAGATTGACAAAATAAAGCTCTCCATAGAACTGTGAAACATCAAGCATACTAATAATATTTGTACAATGGATGTCCCAAAACAAAGGAAAAAGGTAGGAAAAAAAAATCAGTGAAATAAGTATGACTTATTAGATGAAAAAATATTCCTGAAAAGAATCAATAATCTCCAAAAACTCTGAGTAGAATAAACATAAGGAGAACCATATGTAGATATGGTGTAAGTGCCGAAACCAAAATTTTCATCAATTTTTGCAATAATTACATTAGGTATGAATGGGGTAAATACTCCAGTAAAAAGCATTTCGTTAAACTGAGTAAAAATTAAGACTCAACTTGGTTATCTGCAAGAGAAATGCCTTAGCTTCTAAGGCACAAATCGGCTAAAAGGATAGAAAAACACATACCAGGCAAACAGATCTGTGAGACTGGTGTAGCTATAACAATACCATAAGAAAAGGAATATTAAGGCAAAGAACATTATTGGAAATAAAGGGGAAATTTTATAATGATAAAGGGCTATTAGAAAGAACTTAGATGTGTACTTAAAACAGGAACCCAAAAGTACATGGAGCCAAAGCTGACATATTGAGAGGAGAACGAGACGGCTCAGCAATTGTGTTTGGAGAGCCCAGTGCCACATTCTCAATAATTGACAATACTACTAAATACAAAGTCAGTAAACATAGGGTAGATTTTAACAAGTAGAACAATAATTTGGACAGCCGTAGAACACTGCATCTGACAACAACAAAACATATAACCTTTGCCAGCACAAATGAAGTATTTTTAGGTTAGACCATATACTAGCTTATAAAACAATTCTCAATACATTTAATTGAATTGTGAATCATCTGTTCATGCCTTTGACCCATTTATCTAGTGTGATTATATACTGCTTAAATTTGAATAAATTCCCTATGTACTAATTATAATATAGTCTACCCTCTCATATATGCTGCATGGTTTTTTCTCCAATTCGGCTTCATTATTTACTTTATGAATTTAAGAAGTTTTTAATTTTAATGTTACTCAGAACAACTAACATTTTCATTCACTACTTCTAGCAGTCCTCTTCTTAGAAATTGTCTCCTACTTTAGAGAGCTTATAAAATTCTACTTTATTTCGTTTTTTTCCTTGCAAGACATTTTCTTTAAATTTTATTATTTAAATCCTTAATTCAGCCAGAATGTGTGAATATTTGAATGAGAGATCTAAGTTTTCCCATAGTTAATCGATTTTTCCAAAAATTTTCCAAGTCTTTTCAATTCACTTCAGTAAACCTTTATTCATTCGTTTCTGAGATCTTCTTTGTTAGGTATTCTTTTAAAAGTCCCAAATTAAAAGACTGAGTATAAAGTATGAATAATTCTCAACTAATTCATAAGCATAATGCTATTCTACTCATGGTCTTTTTGTGCTATTTTTAGAAAATTTAATGAAATGATTGTAAATATTCACTGGAATCATAAATGAAATATCTAAATAAATTTTTGAAGTATTATTCAGGGAAGGCAAACTCTTACAAAATTAAATAATACATACCTGATGCAGAAAAGAAAAAATATTGTCAGTTTTGTATACCTCTTTCTCTATGTATAGACACCAGATGGCAGAGCACCTGAAAGGTATTCTGTTTGATAAACTGAACTATGACAACTACAAGCAGATCAAACTAACGTAACAAGAGGGGGACATGGAAGATAAAGCGTAATACAGGTGAACTTTAAGGATGAAACAGTAGATTTGGATTCCTAGAGAGTTGGAACAGCTATCAAGTAGAATAGCAGCCTGTCAAATAGTAAAAAGGATCTGTCAGTGGGCAATCTGGGAGATCAAGGAGAGAATTATTGAATATCTTCAAAGCATGTCTACATATAGCTATTTTTCAGACACAGAATAAACATTTTCAAATTCAACAGCTAGGAAGGCACAAATTATTTACAGATTTAAATCCTGATTATACACCTTTGCAAGAAAAAGCTGAAATGGATCTAATACTTACATATTTGTTTTTTAAAAACTAAATTAATGGTACGTATGAGAAATAGAGAAAAGACTATACATTGAATGGAAATCACTCAGTAGACATGATATGCAATTCAGTGCAATAGACCCATACATTTGCTCACCATTTTTAGAATCTAAGACTATTAGTTTAGGTTCAGGATGAAAAATCTTTCTAAATTGATTATTTTAAAATTATCTTTTGGTAAATAACAAAGGTCTACCATATAGCACAGGGAAGTATATTCAATACCTTGTGATAAACCACAATGGAAAAGGGCATAAAAATGAATGTACATGTATGTATAACTGAATCATTTTGCTGCACAGCAGAAACTAGCAAATCATTGTAGAGCAACTCTATGTCAATTAAAAAATAAATAAATATTACATTCTTCCAACCGTATCACATCAAATACTGGGGGACATAAAACTAGAACTCATTTCTGGAAAACCTTTCGAATCACCTAATTGATGTCTTAAGTCTTTCAGATGCACATTCCTTAATTAAAACATAAAATGAAAACTGGAATTGTTTCAATTCATAAAAACTAATGTTATGAGAGGGAAAGGGGTGAGGATTCTTGCTGGCCTGCCAATCTCATTACAAGTTTTATCATAGCCCTTGAATTGATTAACATCAGTGCAATCAAGATCCACATTATGAGCATTTTCAATGAAAATTTTTAAAATGCTGCTTCAGTTTTGTCTATAAAAGTGGAACTCAATAAATTTATCCTGAGTGTGGTTTTGAAATTATCCTTTGGATAAAATGGTTTGTTAAAGCAATGATAACAAAATCTGGTTAGTGCTAGGTCAGCTTCCCTATCAAAAAAGATGACACCCATCAGTTGATATTCTCTTCTCCCATTATTCATTCTCGTCCTGCCCAACTCCTCTTTCAGAGATCCTTTCTGCTGTTTTGCTCTGGGTGTGTATATATATATATATGGACATTACTTTAAAATCTCTCATTATTGAAGAATATATCTTTGCCTGTCAAACAAATTTAAGAATGCACTTAAAAATAAGAAATAATCAAAAATTGTTGCCAGGGAAAAACATTTTATTTAAACAGTGATGTCAGCATTCAGTTCAGTTCAGTTCAGTCGCTCAGTCGTGTCCAACTCTTTGCGACCCCGTGGACTGCAGCACGCCAGGCCTCCCTGTCCATCACCAACTCCCAAAGCTTGCTCAAACTCATGTTCATTGAGTCAGTGATGCCATCCAACCATCTCATCCTCTGTCATCCCCTTCTCCTCCCACCTTCAATCTTTCCCAACATCAGGGTCTTTTCAAATGAATCAGTTCTTCACATCAGGTGGCCAAAGTATTGGAGTTTCAGCTTTATCATCAGTCCTTCCAATGAACACTCAGGACTGATTTCCTTTAGAATGGACTGGTTAGATCTCCTTGCAATCCAAGGGACTCTTAAGAGTCGTCTCCAACACCACAGTTCAAAAGCATCAATTCTTTGGCGCTCAGCCTTTTTAAAGTCCAACTCTCACATCCATACATGATTAATGGAAAAACCATAGCTTTGACTAGACAGACCTTTGTTGGCAAAGTAATGACTCTGCTTTTAAATATGCTATGTTGGTCATAACTTTTCTTCCAAGGAGTAGCATCTTTTTATTTCATGGCTGCAGTCACCATCTGCAGTGATTTTGGAGGCCAAAAAATTAAAGTCTGTCACTGTTTTCATTGTTTCCTCATTTATTTGCCATGAAGTGATGGGACCAGATGCCATGATCTTAGTTTTCTGAATGTTGAGTTTTAAGCCAACTTTTTCACCCTCCTCTTTCACTTTCATCAAGAGGCTCTTTAGTTCCTCTTCACTTTCTGCCATAAGGGTGGTGTCATCTGCATATCTAGGGTATTGTTATTTCTCCCAGCAATCTTGATTCCAGCTTGTGGTTCATCCAGCCTGGCATGTCACATGATGTACTCTGCATATAAGTTAAATAAGCAGGATGACAATATACAGCGTTGACGTACTCCTTTCGAGATTTGGAACCAGTCTGTTGTTCCATGTCTGGTTCTAACTGTTGCTTCTTGACCTGCATACAGATTTCACAGGGGGCAGGTCAGGTGGTCTGGTATTCCCATCTCTTTAAGAATGATGTCAGCATTAAAAAGAGTAAACCTTGAGAACTGAATTTAAATCTTTCTAAAATACTTAAGTTCATATTAATAGGTACCATAAAGATGCCTTTATTTGTTTGTTAATATTTAGCTCAGCTGAAAGTGTTTTCACCTCTTCCTTTCTTCAGTGCACACTTGAAATCTACCCAAACAGCAGAATTTGTTTTAAACTTATCTGAAGTTAAACTGTGTTTAAGGAATCCTATAAAGTGGAATAGTTATTAATATACTAAATAACAAGCAAACTGTTTTTACATTTCAGAGCTTGAGATCGTTAGCTCAGATACGCTGAATTTCTTATCACCCTCAGTTATTTTGAAGTTCTCTCTTGGGTGGTTCTGCCTAGACCTCCACTGAGCACAAAGAATCTTAGCAAGTTTGTAAATCTGTAAAAATTTTTAAAATGCCCTTCTACCTTTAGCTCTGACCTGTGTTAATATGAAACTAACATTAGATTGTACATAATGGATTTAGTTTTTTAAATCAATTTTTCCCCACGATGGTAACAATTTCATTTGGAAAAAATTTTTATTGAGTTATAATTGATTTATATTATTATATTAATTACAGAGTACAACATAATTTAATATTTTTGTAGACTATACTGCATTTAAAGTTGTTATAAAATATTGGCTACATTCCCTGTGTAGCACATGTTTCCTTATAGCTTGTTTTATGCATAATAGTTGGTTCGTCTACTGTGACCCTACCTCTATCTTGCCCTCATTTATTTGCCCCTCCCATTTTCCCCTCCCCACTGGTCATCACTAGTTTGTTCTCTTTACCTGTGGCTCTGTTTCTGTTTTGTTATTTTCATTTGCTTATTTTGTATTTGAGCTTTTACTTATAAGTGACAACATACAGTATTTGTCTTTCTCTGGATGACTTATTTCACTGAGCATAATACACTTTGCAAACAAAGGTCCATCTAGTCAAGGCTATGGTTTTTTCTGTGGTCATGTATGGATGGACTGTGAAGAAGGCTGAGCACCGAAGAACTGATGCTTTTGAACTGTGGTGTTGGAGAAGACTCTTGAGAGTCCCTTGAACTGCAAGGAGATCCAACCAGTCCATCCTGAAGGAGATCAGCCCTGGGATTTCTTTGGAAGGAATGATGCTAAAGCTGAAACTCCAGTACTTTGGCCACCTCATGCGAAGAGTTGACTCATTGGAAAAGACTCTGATGCTGGGAGGGATTGGGGGCAAGAGGAGAAGGGGACGACAGAGGATGAGATGGCTGGATGGCACCACTGACTCGATGGATGTGAGTCTGAGTGAACTCCGGGAGTTGGTGATGGATAGGGAGGCCTGGCGTGCTGCAATTCATGGCGTCGCAAAGAGTCAAACACAACTGAACGACTGAACTGAACTGAACTGAATACACTCCAGGTTCACCCATGTTGTTGCAAATAGCAAACTTTCATTATTTTTGTCACTGAGCAGTATTCTGTTGTGTACATATTTATCTCTTCATCTGTTGATGAATATGTAGGTTGCTTCCATATCTTGACTATTATCAATATTTCTCCTATGAAAGATGCATGTATCTTAAGATTAATATTTTTGGTTTCTTTGGATACATCCCACAGAGTGGACTTGCTGGATCACTGTTGTTGTTCAGTCACTCAGACGTGTCCAACTCCTTGCAACCCCATGGACTGCAGTCAGGCTTTCATCCTTCACTGTCTCCAGGAGTTTGCACAAACCCTCAACATGTCCATTGAGTCAGTGATGCCATCCAACCATCTCATCCTCTGTCGTCCCCTTCCCCTCCTGCTCTCAATATTTCCCAGCGTCAGGGTCTTTTCCAATGAGTCAGCTCTTGACTGTGACCCACATTGGGTGGCCAAAGTATTGAAGCTTCATCTTCAGCATCAGTCTTTCCAATGAATACTCAGGGCTGATCTCCTTTAGCATGGACTGGTTGGATCTCCTTGCAGTCCAAGGGACTCTCAAGAGTCTTCTCAGCACCACAGTTCGAAAGCATCCTCTTTGGCGCTCAGCCTTTATGGTCCAGCTCTCACATCCACACATGACTGTTGGATCATATGGTAGTTCTAATTCTTTTAAGGATCCTCTATACTGCTTCCCATAGTGGCTGCACCAATTTATACTCCCACCAATAGTGAACAAGAGTTTCCTTTTCTCCAATCCTCAGAGACATGTACTGTTTTTGGTCATTTTGATGATAGCCATTCTGAGAGCCGTGAGGTGCTATCTCATTGACTTTCATTTCTGTGATGTTTATCAATGTTGAACATCTTTTTATGTGATTGTTGGCAGTCTGTGTGTCCTCTTTGGAAAAATGTCTATTTAGATTTCTGCCCACTTTTAAAAATTGGGTTGTTTGTTTTTTGTTTTCTTTTCTTTTTTTTTTTTTTTTGATGCTGAGTTGTATGAACTGTTTGTATCTTTTTGGATATTACTCTCTTGTGAGTCACATCATTTGCACATATTTTCTCCCTTTCTGTAGGTCTCCTTTTCATTTTGTCAATGGTTTCCTTTCTGGGAAAAAGCTTTTACGTTTAACTTAAGGTCCCATTTGTTTACTTTTCTTTCATTTCCATTTCCTTAGGTGACAGATCCAAAAACATTGCTATGATTTATGTCAGAGTTTTCTGTTTTCTCCCAGAAGTTTTATGATTTCTGTTCTTACATCTTTGTCTTTAATCTATTTTTACTTTATTTTTGTATAGGGCATGATGAAATGTTCTAATTTTATTCTTTTACATCTAGCTGTCCAGTTTTCTCAAGACCACTTACTTGTTGAAGATATTGTCTTTTCTCCATTATATATTCTTGCTTCGTTTGTCGTAGATTAATTGACCATCAGTGCGTGGGCTCTCTCTTCTGTCCCATTTTTCTTTGTGTCTGTTTTTACACGATTAGTACAAAATACTATTTTGGTTTCTGTAGCTTTAATATATAGTCTGAAATTAGGACCCATATTGAATTTAAACCACAGATATTTATGTGCTATTAAAATATCCTAACATACTAATATGAGAAAGGTTTCTCTAAGAATGGGCCTAAAAAAATGAATGATATACTATAACCCCATATACCCAGGAGCCCCACGTCTTCTGCAGTCATCTGTGAAACTCTGGTGCTTGCAAGCAGGGAAGAATCTCAGGCCTCTCACAGTTTCTGCCACATGCACAGACAGAATTAAAGAAGTAGAATAATTACCTTAACAACTCTGAAAGTGCCATTTTAATGATCACAATTACTTTAGGGTTTGGGGAGTTTTGTTTGTTTACCTTCTAAATATCATAAATTTTATAAAAGATTCTCATCCTACAACCTGTGCTTTCATTTTGTTGTTATTATAACTAAGGTTGCCACAAAGGTTTAATCATCATTGAGGTATAAATCCAGATTTAGAATTAAAGAAGTTGGGTTCAAATGCTAGCTCTGTGATTTACAAGGTCTTGGAGAGAAAATATTTTTTGAAGTGTCGGCTCTCTGAAATGTAAAGTAGAGCTAGTAATCATCTTTTAATGTGAATTAAGACTAATCAAAATCATGTAGGTAAAGTCCTAAGCATAATGCCCAGAAGATAGTATCAACAAATAACTTGATTCAAGAAATAGGAGATTATTTCAGTAATTTAGGAAAGAATGATGTAACTTAGATATAGTGGTCAGGAGGCTTTGCAGTTCCGCTGGACTCGGTGTGTAGAGAAAGAAAACACGGATTGTGAATGATGTTGACATATAAGAATAGAAACAAGTGGAAAAGACCCACAGGAGATGCAGGTTTGAGACAAGGTGTATACTATGAGTTCAGATTTGTACATGTAGAGTTTTGAATGTGGAAATCTAGGTATACATGTGGAGTAGGCTGCTAAATATGAGTTTGGAGCCAAGAACTCATCAATTCCCATAAAACCAATCCACATCGTCTCAATTAAGTAGTAATGACCAATGTCAACATCTCAGGGACACACATACCCATGAAGATTACCAGGTGCCAAATGTTATGGAGAAAACATCTTTAAGGTGATGTGAAAAGTTCCCAGTTTATTTTAAGCTAGCTTCTCAGAGTGGCTGCCCTTTGATAAAGCCACCATGTACTAGAGATGGGTACTCAGTTCTGAAGGCTCATCAGACTTCTTAGTAGAATCATCCCATGTTTTGTAACCAGATGGTGTATTTTCTATGAAGACTGTATAAATAGCTGATCAAAAATCTTCTCCTTAATTTTTTTGTTAGGACTAATTTAGAGCAGGGAAATTATTTAACTTGCTTCTAAATTTTGGGTGTCCTCCAGGTCTAGTAATGTCATTAAATAACTTCTATTTCACAAGACTAATGACCATAAGTTCTGAAAAATTAATTTGTAGAAATCTCCATTGCAATATTTTATTTACTTTTGCTACTTTACTTGGTTGCTTGCATTTTTATCAAATTTTAATATCTAAGTTCTCTAAATTGTAAGAACAAGCAAATTCTACACATGGAAAGTCTACAGAAAAGCCCATGAACTAGGAAAAATAATCTCAGTTAGTAAAAAAAAAAGCTAGAAAGAATAGAAATGTTGAATTAGAAGTGCAAGGATAGTGTGGATGGGTGGCTAAAACTTAAGATGACTTACTCATAAAACAAGGACTCATTGACCATGCATCATATGTGCAATATAATAATAAATTTGAAGAGTTATTCCAAAATATAATGTCTTTCTAAGTTCTCTAAACAACGGGAACAAATAGGTATACCAAATCCTTCTGACGCTCATATTTTCATTACATGAAAATCATGGATGTGTGAATCATAAATAATTTTTTCTGGAGAGAATTTAAGAGGAAAGGAACTCAGGGTGAAACAAAATAGGTTGTAAAAATGAGTGGAAGATCATGCTGAGTACATAGAAATGTTTCTTGAGGGTTAATGAGTCACACTGGCTTACTGGGATCACAGAATTGAACAGAGGGAGTCAACCAGTCTGAGCTATAGAGTCATAAAGAAGTCAACCATGGAGTATCAAACATAAAAAGAAACACTTCTTAGTGCATACATTAACTGGGGATTAAGTTGTTCACAATTACAGATAACTGAGTTAAGGATGAAGAGGGACATTTATCATTTTTTGCAAACAAGTGACTTACATATTTTAAAAGTATAGGACATGTTATTACTAAGTAAAATATAGTGAAACAGGACATTTTCATTGCTTTACTTTGGTGAAAGTGAAAACTATTAATATGAGCTTTGATGGTTGCACTCAGACTACACAAGGCTCGAGTTTTACTATCACATAGAGCACAGAAAACTTCGATCTCCCACTGTAGGGATTTTTGGAAACATAACTCTTAAGATTGGGGAGGGATTGGTTTAGTAGATAATTTCACAGGATACACGAATAGAGTTCTTTTTTAAGTGAGTTGTCAGTTGAGAAAATATAATCTTAAAGACAAATTTTTTGATATATAATACCAGAAAAGAAGAAAAGAGAATTCTCAATCTCCAATATATATTACAGTACAATTAGTTAAGAAGAAAATGTGTAGAAATCTTTTGAAGGAATGGAGTGAGTTAAATTTTTTTAAAAAATCACAAAATGCTAAAAGTGACAGCTGGAGAACCATACTCTTGAGTCTGCAGGGTGAAGGAAAAAGAATGGGACCCAGCTGTTTCAGGCTTTATTCAAAATCAAATGAAGAAGCATGGGTTTTGTTATGTTTAAAAATGGCCACTGTAATCTGATCCATGCCCAATACTTTGCTATGTAGGACTGTGTGTTTAACACATGTCTTTTTCATTTTGTTGATTATAGAAAAACTGCTATGAAATATACTTCATGTGGAAAATCTCCAGTTTAGGTAAAAATAAATCTAAAAGCTAGAAACTAATAAAAGAAAGAAAACCCAAATTTTAAATTCTCGTATCAATAGCTTAACCACATCCTTTCAACTCTTCTTCATACTGTAAAAGGTGATGCTTTAAAATCAAATAAAATGGTTGTGTCAATATCACATGACTGTAAACATTTTCATATCTCCTATTATGTGTTGAAACATATAAAGTTAAATCACACCATTTCAGGTTTTTTTTTTAATAGGAAGAAAAAATTAGTTACAAATATTTACTAAGCTACCTAATACAAATTCCGGATTTACCTCCTCATTGCCTGCCTTTTGAATTTAAATGCTCTAACCAAAAAAACTGAGACACTAGATGTAAAGCAAGGACCACGTTTGAGAACAGATGTCATAGTACCAAAATAGAGAGTGCTCTTCCTCTACCTGGGTCTTTTCGCTGCTTCGTCTCAGGTACCGCAATGCGTACCAGCAACGAATATGTCAGTACATCCCCTTGCACAAGACTGGAATTATCACCTTCCAGAAGCTATTCTTCTCTTTAAAAGGTAACAGTGTGGGACTTGTATTGGGACTTTTATTTCCAAATATGAAAGATTTATTTGTACCAGACTTGCCCAAACTTGTTAAGTAACCATAAAACCGAACAACGTATAGGAAGTGTCTTTTTTGTGGCAATGGACAACAGGCAGCACGGGAATTCTTTCTGAGACAGAGGACACAGGAGCTGCCTTCCACGGTCACCAAGGCCTTTGTCTAGGGACAGATTCCCTAAACCAGAATAAGGAATTGAAGACCAACAGAAACCGGGCAGTTCCAAGGTTGAGAAGGCAAAAGCCAGAATTTAGAGCTGCAGAAAGCAGTGGAATACTTTGTAGGACAAAGTGTTAGAGAGAAGTGCCGGGAGCAGGAGCTCTGCCGTGGCAAAGGTCATGAGGAAGGAGGCTCGGCATACGCAAAGGCGGGATCGAGCCTCAGGAGTCCCCCTGGAAATTCTTGAGCATCTACCCCCAAAACCAGAGTCTGCCTACTTTCTGCTTTGTGCTCTCACCTACACCTCTGACTTTACAGGGGGCTGTCCCCCACTACCTCTCTCTGAAAAAAGAGTTAACTTACAGCTCCAGTTAATAAAGCTCCTGGGTGTGATAGTGTTTCAACCTATAAACTCCTTTGGAAGTCCTCTAGCCTGCCTGAATAGGTTTTTCCGGCCACATGTGATTGCTCAGAGCCTCCCAGCTGTGAGAGGCATGAGATGTTCTAAACTGTCTAAATACAGATTCCTTTGAGTAGTTAAAAGATTGATTAGAAATTGTATTGGTGAAGGGTTTTTCACTTTTTGGGCCAATGTTTGCTGCTAAGTCTCCATATCCCTTACCTGCTGTGTCCCTGGCAGTATATTGATTAATATAATTGGTGTAAGTAGTAGCTTTAATGTTTGTAACCTTGGACCCTTGAGTTAATTCTTTTTCTTGTTATAGCCCACCACACCTTTGCTCTATAGGAATGCAATTTTAATGCTTTTGGAGGGTGGCACCTGACTAATCACCTTTAGAGAAAAATAAGTTTTCTGAAGAAAGGGTCTTAAAATGTTAACAGGCCTCCGGGCCAGAAGATGATGCAAATCATCTAAACTTTTGCATATGATAAGTTTGCAGGAAGAAAGCCTGGCTTACTGCATGACTCTACCCCTTCCCCCATTATCCTCTATGCATAACTTAAGGTATAAAAACTACTTTGGAAAATAAAGTGCGGGCCTTGTTCACCGAAGCTTGGTCTCCCCATGTCGTTCTTTCTCTCACCTTCTGGCTGAATTATTCAGCCTCTTTTCTCCACTGAATTTCTTCACTGAGCTATCCTTATTTAACCACTCTTTATATCTTTAATTAACATTTAAATAAGCTGTTTTTTCCTGATCTCCAATGCCGTCTCCCCTTTGAATTCCCTGGATCCACCGGGGCTAGACCCCGGCAAAGAAGGTTACTTGGGAAGAGTTGGTGTTGTTCAGTCGCTCAGTCGTGTCCAACTCTGCAACCCCATGGACTGCAGCACACCAGGCTTCCCTGTCCTTCACTATCTCCCACAGTTTGCTCAAAGTCATGTCCATTGAATGGATGATGCTGTCCAACCACCTCATCCTCTGTAGGAAAAAACTAGTCTCAATTTAAGTCCTTGGATCAAGAGCTTCACTTTATATTTTAGAGAGTAAGATGCTGAGCGGTCAGCCAGAGAGTGGTGCTAACAAACATTGGGAGTGAAACAAAAATACTAAACGTTGCACAGTGTGGAAGCCTTAAGTTCTAACCCAACCAGGGTTGAAAGAACTTATCAATCCTGGCCATTCAGCTGAAACACTAGAAAATAAATATCTTTAGAATAATAAGGACATATACTAAGAAAGCCTAAGCCAAGCCTTGATAAGATCTAGGAGCCTCCTGGCAAATTGTCAAACTGCTGAAACAAAACTCTACATTATTTTAAAAAGACTATACAATCTATGCTATTTATAATTTATCACCTGTAAATTTCCAAAAATAATGCAAAATTAATAAGCATGTTGAAAAGCAGAAAAGTACGATGCATCATAAAGTAGTGAGTAGAATGACTCCAGGGTGATCCAAATATTTGAATTAAAAGGTAGTGAAATAAAGATACTATAATAAATATATACATATATTAAAATAAATATATATAATAGAAAAGGTACTATAAAGATCTTACAGAAAAATATGGCCTCAATGAGTAAAGAGATGGGAAATCTCAGATGAGAAAGGAAAGTACAAAAAGAAGCAAAGTGAAACCTAGAATGAAAAATAACAATATCTGAAATGAAAAAGTTCACTTTCATAAGCTTACTGTCAGATTGGAAATAGCAGGAAGGGTTCGAAAACTTCAACACAGTTTGATTGAAATCAACCAATTGATTGATTACATAGAAAAAGATAGAAGAAAAATGATCAGTTCAGTGATCCATGGGGAAATATCATACAGTCGAACCCTAACCCTAACCCAAAAGAGACAGGAGAGATAAAAAGACACAGAATAAATATATGACGATACATGGTTGAAGTCTCAATTTGGTGAAAAAAATCTAATTACAGATCTGAGAAGCTCATTAAACCCAGAATAAACTCAAAGAAAACCATGCCTATACACATGATAGCAAAATTGCCATAAACCAAACATAAAGAAGGGAGACAAAGAAATTAAAACACAGAAAATCAAGACATTGGATGTAGAGGACCACAAGTATGCATGAAACTGACTTCTCAGAAAATACTGGAGCCAAAGACATCTTAAATATATAAGCAAATAAATTATTATCCTTTTTGTCTATGAATTTCTCTTTGAAAACAAGTGAAACATTGAAGCAAAAATATTATAATTATAAAGTGCTTTATAGCCCATGTAAAATGATAATATTTGATAAATTAGAACAAAAGAAAGTTGTATGTATACTGCTGTAAGATATTTATATCTTAATGTGTGATGTGCAAATTAGGCAGTGATAAAATATTCTAAATTGACTCTAATGAGAGTGATATGTTATTTAGTAGAGAAACCACTAAAATAATAATATAAAGGTATAGCTAAAAATCATGAGAGAAAATAAATGAAACACTGTGGTGGTTTGGTTGCTAAATTGTGTCCCACTCTTGCAATCCCATAGACTGTAGCCTGCCAGGCTCCTCTGTCCATGGGATTTTCCAGGCAGAGATACTGGAGAGGTTTGCCATTTCCTTCTCCAGGACATCTTCATGACCCAGAGATTGAACTTGGGTCTTCTGCACTGCAGGCAGATTCTTTAATGACTGAGCTACCAGGGAAGCCTCAATGAAACACTAGGAATATTAAATTAAACCCAAAGTAGACATCAAAAAAAAAAAAAAAGAACAGAGGAACAAAAAAAAAAAATTATATAAATAGAATGCCTGGGTTAAAAGAGTAAACTTTAACCCAACCATACCAATAATTACATTAAAGGTAAATAGACTAAGTACTCAAATTAAGACAGATATTGTATGACTGCTTTCAGAAAGCAAATTCCAACCATATGCTCACTAAGAGATGCATGCATTAAAAACAGGCATAGAAACTGAAAGTAAAAAGATGGAAAATATACACCACATAGCAATAAACACATTTTTAAAACTGCTATGGCTGTATTAGTATGAGACAAGTTATAATTCAAGACAAGGGATGTTACTAGAAACAAAGAGATATGTTGTATAATAATAAAAGATCAAACAACAGAATACAAAACAAGGTTAAATATGCACCTAATGAGAAAACATTGAAAAGTATGAAACGAAACTGATGGAACTAAAGAGAGAGATGGTCATAGTTGTGATGTTAAACACACCTTTCATATTAACTAATAAATACACAAAAATAGAGATGAGAATACCAGACCACCTAACCTGACTCCTGAGAAACCTGTATGCAGGTCAAGAAGCAACAGTTGGAACTGGACATGGAACAACAGACTGGTTCCAAATCAGGAAAGGAGAAGGTAAGGGCTATTTATTGTCACCCTGCTTATTTAACTCATATACAGAGTACATCATACAGAATGTCAGGCTGGATGAAGCACAAGCTGGAATCAAGATTGCCAGGAGAAATACCAATAACCTCAGATATGCAGATGACACCACCCTTACGGCAGAAAGTGAAGAGGAACTAAAGAGCCTCTTGATGAAAGTGAAAGAAGAGAGTGAAAAAGTTGGCTTAAAGCTTGACATTCAGAAAACTAAGATCATGGCATCCAGTCCCATCACTTCATGTTGGAGAAGACTGTTGAGAGTCTATTGGACTGCAAGGAGATCCAACCAGTCAATCCTAAAGGAAATCAGTCCTGAATATTCATTGGAAGGACTGATGTTAAAGCTAACACTCCAATACTCTGGCCACCTGATGCGAAGAACTGACTCACTGGGGAAAAACCCTGAAGCTAGGAAAGATTGAAGGCAGGAGGAGAAGGGGACAACAGAGGATGAGATGGTTGGATGGCTTCACCAGCTCAATGGACATGGGTTTGAGTGAACTCCAGGAGTTGGTGATGGACAGGGAGGCCTGGTTCGCTGCAGTCCATGGGGTCGCAAAGAGTTGGACATGACTGCTCAGACTGATCTGAACTGAACTGATGACTGACAAACGTGGAAAAAATCCAAAAGTTGAGTCTTTAAAAGAGAAAACAGAAACCCTGTGGGAAGACTGATGAAAAATAAAATAAAATTAGCAATGTGATGCATGGTCAGGCATGTCTGTCTCTTTGTAACCCCACGGACTGAAGCCTGACAAGTTACTCTGTCCATGAAATTTTACAAGCAAGAATAACATAGTGGGTTGCCATTACTTGCGTCTCCTGTATCCTTTGCATTGGCAGGCAGATTCTTAACCACTGCTCCACTCCACTACCTGGGAAGCCCTAAAATTAGCAATAACAAAATAATAAATAAAATAATAAAAAGTGTAGCTCTTATTACACTATGTTCAGATAATGGAAATACTGTAAGCCATCTCAGGTTAGTAAATTAGACCATAAGATGGAACCATTTCTTGAAGAAAAAAGAAAAAGAGAGAGAAACTTAAAAGCAGTTTGAATTTTTTGAAAAGCTGACAAATGAAGAAATAGAAAAATCAGGGAAGCTCAATTATTAAAGAAATTGAATTTATAATCAGAATATTTTCAAAAAAATCCTAGCTTTGTTTGGCAGTTTCTACTAATATCAAACATTTAAGGAAGATAAAATATCACTCTCATACAAAATATTTCAAAAAACAGCAGAGGAAGGAATTCTTTCTAATTTGTTTTATAAGGACAACATAGCCCTGGAAGCAAAGAATGCCAATTTATCATAAAAATAGAAAGCCAGAACTCTAGTTTCAGCTCTGACATGGAAGAGCTTGGAAGTCATTACTTCCATCCTTAAACAACAAGAAAAAAAAATACACAAATTGAAAATCAACAACTTTTCTTAGACCCGTGGAGGAAATAAGGCAAGCTTCCATCACAGAAGCTGCAGCATCAGGCATATTCAGAGAGTCACAACCAAAGCTGGGTTTCCTGGAAGAAAAGCCATGATAAGGCAGGAACACCAAGTGGTGATAGTGATGAATTGCTAGAACCCGAGAGTAAACTAGTTTGAACAACTCCTTGGGGCTGCAATCTCAGGAGGGGCTCACACTTCTACTCCAGGAATCCCAGCAGATTCTCATAGTGAGGAGCCAATTAAGATGTCCTGTCGACTCTGAAAAGACAGGGAGAGGTAGTGTAACCATTATGAAGTATTCCCAGAGTGGTCTCCTTACTAAATACCTTCTCTCCAATGGGAAAAACTTTAGCAGAGCCTTATTTCACCTGGCAGAAAGGCTTTTCTCTGACTCTAGCATACAGATGAGAACTCTATGAAAGAATCCAAAGGAAATGGTAGAACTTGAAAATATGGTAACAGGAAAAATGCCTCTGATGGACTTTTTGGTAGACCAGACAGCCGAGGACAGATCACTGAGCTTGAAGATAGATTAATAAAACTTTCCAAACTGAAATACAAAGAGAAAAAGACATGAAAAAAAAAAATCAGAAAAGAACATCTAAGAATTGTGGGAGAATTTCAAATAGTCCAACATGTGTGTATTTAGAATCCTGGAAGATCAATAAAGAATAGAGCAAAATAAATATTTTAATAATGGCCAAGAACATTATAAAAATAATAAAATATACCAAACCACAGGTCCAGGAAGCTCTGGGGTAACCAAGCAAGAAAAGTATCATAAAATACACATATTGGCACATCATTTTCAAACTGCAGGAAACCAAGGACAGAAAGAAAATCCTGAAAAAAGCAGGGAGTAGATGCAGGGCACTTTCCCCAAGAGAAACAAGGAATTACAGCAGACTTCTCATCAGAAATCATACACACAGGAAGGAAACAGAATGAAATATTTGGTGTACTGGGAGAGGAGGGAACTCCGCCAATCGTTCTTCAAAAATAAAAGAAAAATAGGGACTTTTTAGATAAACGAAAATTGAGGGAATTTATCAGCAACAGACCTGCCCTGAAATAAGTATTAAAAGAAGTTATTCAAGGAGAGAAAAAAAAAATTCTATAGATAGAAATGTGAATCTGCAGAAAGAGCACTGGAGAAGGAAAATATAAACAAAATCTTAGTTTTTTTTATCTTAATGGATCTAAAATGGTTATTGTTTTAAAGTAATACATAGTATATGTGTAAGTGAAATGCTGCTGCTGCTAAGTCGCTTCAGTCGTGTCCGACTCTGTGCGACCCATAGAAGGCAGCCCACCAGGCTCCTCCGTCCATGGGATTCTCCAGGCAAGAACACTGGAGTGGGTGGCCATTGCCTTCTCCATTGTGTAAAAGTGAAAAGTGAAAGTGAAGTCGCTCAGTCGCATCCGACTCGTAGCGACCCCATGGACTGCAGCCTACCAGGCTCCTCCATCCATGGGATTTTCCAGGCAAGAGTACTGGAGTGGCTTGCCATTGCCTTCTCCGTAAGTGAAATAGATGACAGAAATGCCATAAGGGATGAGTTGGAGGCAATAGAAATACTGTATTATGAGTCTCTGCACTGCTTGTGAAGTGCTATAATGTTATTTGATGATAGACTGAGGTTATTTAGGGCTTTCCAGGTGGATCAGTGGTAAATAAGCTGTCTGCCAATGCAAAAACCACAGGAGATGGGGGTTTGATCCCTAGGTCAGGAGGATCCCATGGAGAAGGAAATGGGAACCCATTCCAGTATCTTGTCTGGATAATCCAATGGACAGAGGAGCCTGGTGGGCTACAGTCCATGGGGTCACAAAGATTCAGACATGACTGAGCTACTGAGCACACCACACATCTTAGTTTAATTTATATTGCAAATTCTAGGACAACCAGCAACAATTTAAAAAAACAAAAAAGGAAAATTAAAATGTAAAGAGAGAAGATACAATGGAATCAAATGAAATGCTTAATTAAAACCAGGAAAGGTAGGAGTAGAGGGAAAAATAAAACTATAGGACAAAATCTTTCATACAAATAGACACAAAAATTAACAAAATACATCAATTAGAATACAATAAGATATAAAAAGGATAATGAATCATAAGTGAGATTTATTTAAGAACTCAAAAAAACTTTCAACATTTGAAAACCAGCATAAATCACATTAGCAGAATAAAAAAGTAAAATGTAATCATCTCAATAAATAATGCAGAAAAAGCACCTGACACATTTCAGTAGGTATTCATAATAAAAATTTGCAACAAATAAAAAATGGTGAGAACTTCTCTATTTAATTAAAAACAACTTTACAGCTAGCCTCATACTACTTTTCCATTAGTTATACGTTATAAATTGTTAAATAGCTAAATAAAATGAAGAGGAAAAAATAGCTTTCAAATCTTTCATTCTTAAATCCAGGTTCACTCAACATAAATTCAAGGCAAACAACATCTCAATAAAATTGAAATGAACTTACAACCTGGATATATTTTCTACTTAGGTTGGCCCTCATAAATTTGCTATAAAACTAAAGTTTATCAAAAATTATTGTCACATTGTCAAAAGGAAAAATAGTAGCATATAAGCTGTCAGAAGCAATGCAATAAGTATAGCAATATGAGGGAAAACAAATATTTTCAAATTATCCATTACTTTTGAATTAAGTTATTTATTTTTAAGTGCAGTGGATCTGGCAATGAAGAGAAGAAATCATAAAATCGATTCTTATATTTGCAACAACTCACCTCATTTATGTGAGTAAATTATATAACTTCTGGTTTCTTCATCTATTACTAATTAGACCACCTTACTTGCCTCTTGAGAAACCTATGTGCAGGTCAGGAAGCAACAGTTAGAACTGGACATGGAACAACAAACTGGTTCCAAATAGGAAAAGGAGTACGTCAAGGCTGTATATTATCACTCTGCTTATTTAACTTATATGCAGAGAGCATCATGAGAAATGCTGGGCTGGAAGAAGCACAAGCTGGAATCAAGATTGCCAGGAGAAATATAAATAACCTCATATATGCAGATGACACCACCCTTATGGCAGAAAGTGAGGAAGAACTAAAGAGCCTCTTGATGAAAGGGAAAGAGGAGAGTGAAAAAGTTGGCTTAAAGCTCAACATTCAGAAAATGAAGATCATGGCATCTGGTCCCATCACTTCATGGGAAATAGATGGGGAAACAGTGGAAACAGTGTCAGACTTTATTTTGGGGGGCTCCAAAGTCACTGCATGTGGTGACTGCAGCCATGAAATTAAAAGATGCTTACTCCTTGGAAGAAAAGTTATGACCAACCTCGACAGCATATTAAAAAGCAGAGACATTACTTTGCAACAAAGGTCCATCTAGTCAAGGCCATGGTTTTTCCAGTGGTCATGTATGAATGTGAGAGTTGGACTGTGAAGAAAACTGAGCACCAAGGAATTGATGCTTTTGAACTGTGGTGTTGGAGAAGACTCTTGAGAGTCCCTTGGACTGCAAGGAGATCCAACCAATCCATTCTGAAGGAGATCAGCCCTGGGATTTCTTTGGAAGGAATGATGCTAAAGCTGAAACTCCAGTACTTTGGCCACCTCAAGCGAAGAGTTGACTCATTGGAAAAGACTGTGATGCTGGGAGAGATTGGGGGCAGGAGGAGAAGGGGATGACAGAGGATGAGATGGCTGGATGGCATCACTGACTCAATGGACGTGAGTCTGAGTGAACTCCGGGAGTTGGTGATGGACAGGGAGGCCTGGCGTGCTGCGATTCATGGGGTCGCAAAGAGTTGGACACGACTGAGCGACTGAACTGAACTGAACTATACTTAACAGAAAAGTATCGTTTTCTTAACCATTTATTTGAAATCTGTAAGCAGGTCAGAAGCAATAGTTAGAACCAGACTTGAAACAACAGACTGGTTCCAAATCGGGAAAGGAGTACATCAAGGCTGTATATTGTCACCCTGCTTGTTTAGCTTAAATGCAGAGTATATCATGAGAAATGCTGGACTGGATGAAGCACTAACTGGAATCAAGATTGCCAGGAGAAATATCAATAACATTAGATATGCAGACGACACCACCCTTATGGTAGAAAGTGAAGAAGAACTAAAGAGCCTCTTGATGAAAGTGAAAGAAGAGAGTGAAAAAGTTGGCTTAAAACTCAACGTTCAGAAAATGAAGATGATGACATCTGGTCCCATCACTTCATTGCAAATAGATGGGGAAACGGTGGAAACAGTGGCAGAATTTATTTTGGGGTTTCCAAAATCACTGCAGATGGTGATTGCAGCCATGAAATTAAAAGACGCTTACTCCTTGGAAGAAAAGTTATGACCAACCTAGACAGCATATTAAAAAGCAGAGACATTACTTTGCCAACAAAGGTCTGTCTAGTCAAAGCTATGGTTTTTCCATTAGTCGTGTATGGATGTGAGAGTTGGACTATAAATATAAAGCACTGAAGAACTGATGCTTTTGAACTGTGGTGCTGGAGAAGACTCTTGAGAGTCCCTTGGACTGCAAGGAGATCCAATAAGTCCATCCTAAAAGAAATCAGTCCTGAATATTCATTGAAAGGACTGATGCTGAAGCTGAAACTCCAATATTTTAGCCACCTGATGCGAAGAACTTTCTTATTGGAAAAGACCCTGATTCTGGGAAAGATTGAAGGTGGGAGAAGGGGACAGCAGAGGATGAGATGGTTGGATGGCTTCATGGACTCAATGGACATAGGTTTGAGTAAGCTCTAGGAGTTGGTGATGGACAGGGAGACCTGGCGTGCTGCAGTCCATCGGGTCGCAAAGAGTCGGACACAACTGAGTGACTAAACTGAACTGAACTGAACCATTTATTGGACTTGCATACCAATATATACCCCCAATCCACACACACAAGAAGGTAAAAAGATTTATTGTCTCTAACATATGATGACTAGGCTTCATAGAGTATAAACTTAGATGAACTTAAGGACACTCCAAAAGATCATAAACCACTGAACTCTAATTTTCAAACTGGTTAAAAATCCAAAGATACTTTTGACATATTTTATGCCACTTGGTACTTTGTGATATTTCAAAATGCCTCACCTTTAAATTTGAGAACATTTCACTATGAAAGTCTTCTAGAACGCTAGAAGACTATATTATAGAAGTAATTCTCAGCATGTTGATTTGGAATAAACAAAAACAGTTTACAAATAACAGTTAATTTCAAGGCCAACCCAGTTCATAGAATCCTTCCTGAGAGAGAGCTGATGAAGCAAAATTATTCTGAACTATGACATAGTCATGTTAGTGTACACGAAGCCTAGTCTGTGATCTCAGTTCTATAGGTGATATTTAGAAACCATTCTACTTTGCGTTGTAAGGTAGAACAAAAAATTTGTCTAATATATCTATTTAGTACTATGGTTATGCTGACTTACTTTCCCAAAGCTAATTAACAAAGCCGATGACTAACTCAGTTCAGGTTATGTAAGTGAATGCCTTGGTATAACTTGCATATATTAAATGGTGGGAAATTGTTTCTTCATGAGTTTTGGAAAAACTTAAAATTTGATCCATGTAAAATAAAGGCAGATAATCTGATTTGACATATCTTGAGAAGCTTGGAGGCTAGAAGAACCCCACTGGGCCAGTAGATGATTAGTTAATAAAGGAAAAGCAGCCTGACACCAAGGTGAGCAGCAATTAAAGCTGCAGTGAAATGCTCTAAAAGAATTCGATAAGGTGGCACATTGTTAGCAGAGCATTTCTTCAAAGGGCATTGATGGGTAAACCTCAGAGTGACCAGAGATCCTGTTCCGAGAAAACTGCAGATGCCCCTTCTATGAGTCACTGCTCCCTGTATCATATTCCATATAGGCAGTATATAGAATATTCAGTCTGTTTGATTTCCACTGCTTCTGACAGTTGATGCAAAGAGATTGAGTTATGTCTTCAATTCATGCATTTACTTGAATGGGTTTGATTGGGTTTGTGAATGTAGGGGTGGGAAAAAAAAATCCCTTCTCATCTAGGTTCTTCGGTTCATCTAATATAAAATGAGACAGATTAACAGGAGAAAAAACAAAGAGAAGTTTCACAACGTATGTATACCCTGTGTATGTAGAAGAGACCCAGGAAAACTGAATAACTCTCTAAAATGGTTGAAGCCATCACCTTAAACAGCATCTTCAGCTAAAGACAAAAGAAGTTGAGGGTGGGGAGTCAGTGATGAGAGGTTACCAGGAAAAGCATAGTAAATGCATATATGGTTATGCAGATTTAAATCACTGCCTTCTCTGCTGATAATGTGTCTAAAGACTTCGTTATCCTTCCTTTCGTGTGACCTCCAGGCAGACTCTTGTACAAGTGGAGATTTTCCTTATAAATCTAAATGTCTTTTACAGCAGGAAGATTTTACTGTTTCCACAGCTCTTCTGTATGCTGTTTTCTTTAAAATAATCAGCCTAAAATAATCTACATGCTAAAGAAGCATATTTTGTAGTGTATATTTTCTCCCGTAAAGTGCTAAAACCTGCAATTCCAGAAGATGAATGAAATAAAACCGTTGTCATAAAGAGCTTTGAACATTACAGTCAATCCAGAAGTGTAAATACATCTCAAAGTATGAAAGCCTATAGGTAGAAAACCCCTCACTCAGCCTGAGAGTGTCAAGAAAGTAGAGAAGAGATGACATTTAGGAGGAATCTTAAAGAAGACTGGGATTCCCTGGTGGCTCCGACTGCAGAGTCTGCCTGTAATGGGGGAGACCCAGGTTGGATTCCTGCATTGGGAAGATCCCCTGGAGAAGGCAGTGGCACCCCACTCCAGTACTCTCACCTGGAAAGTCCCATGGCCAGAGGAGCCTGGTAGGCTACGGTCCATAGGGTTGCAAAGAGTCGGGCACGACTGAGCGTCTTCACTTTCACTTTAAAGAGAGACCAGATATTTGTCAGATAGGGAAAGGCACTTGAGGCACAGAAAACTGAATATGAAAAAAGTGTGAAGTTATGAAAATGACAGTTTATGAAACCGTAACGCTGTCAGCTTGACTTGTGTGTGGGTGAACACAGGCAGACAAGGAAACCTGAGAAGTAAGAAAGAACCAAATTGTGAATAGCTTTGACTGTTGATATGGACTTTTTCCCATGGACAACAGGAAAATAGTTCCTGAACTGAACAGGAGAGCAAAAGAACATGATGACAGGTTTTCATCACTCTCAGGAAGCAATGAATTACTCTTTTCAGTCTCATACTTTCCTGCAAGGTGCCTGAGCATCAGTAGAGAAGGGAAAAAAAGTATTAATATTTCCAGTCCCATCACTTCATTGCAAATAGATGGGGAAACAATTGAAGCAGTGAGAGACTTTATTTTCTTGGGCTCCAATATCACTGTGGATGGTGACTGCAGCCTTGAAATTAAAAGACGCTTGCTCCTTGGACAAAAAGCTATGACCAACCTAGCAGCATAATTAAAAAGCAGAGACATCACTTTGCCAACAAAGGTCCATCTAGTTAAAGCTGTGGTTTTTCCAGTAGTCATGTATGGATGTGAGAGCTGAACCATAAAAAAAGCTGAGCATCAAAGAATTGATGCCTTTGAACTGTGGTGCTAGAGAAGACTCTTGAGAGTCCCTTGGACTGCAAGGAGATCAAACCAGTCCATCTGAAAGGAAATCAACCCTGAATATTCATTGGAAGGACTGATGCTGAAGCTCCAATACTTTGTCCACCTGATGCAAAGAGCTGACTCATTGGAAAAGACCCTGATGCTGGGAAAGACTGAAAGCAGGAGGAAAAGAAGGCAACAGAGGATGAGATGGTTGGATGGCATCATCGACTCAATGGACACGAGTTTGAGCGAACTCCAGGAGATGGTGAAGGACAGGAAGCGTCATGTGCTGCAGTCCATGGGGTCACAAAGAGTCAGACAAAACTGAGCGACTGAATAGCAATATCTCACAATCACAAAACCATGAAATATTTATCTCAGTAGTGAAGATGGAGAAATGGGGTAAGACAGGAAGATGAGAGACCAGTTAAAACTGCCCAATCTGGTTATGATAAAATAAGGGTCACGACTAAGAAGCAGGAGTCCGGGGAAAGCAAGGAGAAATGAGGAGGTTTTTACATTAAAACTAATGTCTTCATGGTAAGTTGAGGGGAGATGAAGAGGAAATTGTCAAAGATGCCAGCTAGGTTTTTTGCTTTGGGAGAAGAAGTTTAATGGCATTTTTCAGCCTCACTGAGAATTTAAGGGAAAACAGCATTAAATTTATGGGACAACATGGGGAAGCCCAGACAGGGGCTTCCCAGAAGACATTTTCGAAAGGAAATAAATGTCAAAACCCCTGCTTCCTATTTTGCTTTGTTTCATCTTTTTCACTAATCGTCTATTTCCACGCTACACTTCTAAAATTCTTTCCGGTGTCCCTTTAGCCATCTGACTCTTCTCTTTCCAAACATCATATGTCTATTTCCCTAGATTCTGTATCTTCCAAAAACTGAACCCTGAATTTTCTAGAACAGAAAACAGAGGAGGTTAAGAAAGCTCGTTTCTCACCAGAATTCATGACTTCCTGCAGGAAAACAGCAAAATTACTAATTGAGTTACTCTGTCCCCCAAACAGAAAAATAAGTAAGTGTGCCCACGTTCCCATGTTTATAGGAAACGTGGGCTCAGAGGATTGCAAAGCTATCCCCTAAAGTGGAAATAAACATCTAGAGAGATCCACTCTGCAAACCAAAGCTGAAACCAGAGACAGTTTCTGCCCCCCGACCCCCGACCCCCATCACCCCCATAGGCTCCAAAAGCCAAAAGCCGTTGGAACAGGAGGTGAAGGACAGTGAGACAGATGGGAGTCCTCCAGTTTTCTCTAGAGAAAGTTCTGCCATGTACCACCACACCACCCTCCATGCCTCTCAGGACCCCCAAAAAGCTTCACAATCTACTAAGAAAGATTTCTCATTTCAACTGAATGAAAGCACTCAGCCTTAATTGAAATATGAGCGTTAAGGGATGTACTTAGCCCTATAATTTTTTGTGCGTGTGCTGATATAATGATGATGATGTCAGACCAGCTGGAATAAAGACAAAAGTTACATCAAGCTGAAAATTATATTCCTAAGCCTTACTTAGGATAACAGGTTCAAGCAAGTTCTCAGTTCTCATTAGCCGTTCTTGATCTAACGAGGATTCTTTGGCTTGTCAGCAAATGCCGAGCTTCTTCCAAGTAGCTCATTCCCATCCCTCTGCTCAGGCCCCAGGCTCTCACACAGAGGGCTCCTAATGGCCTGCAGCCCAATCTTAAACTCACCACATCGCTGCAGTATGTCATATTCCATCAGGAGCTACTGTGCAAATAACATATTTCCATTTTTAAAGTCTGAAAAATGTCACAAAAAGCTTTTGGCATTTACATGACTCAGACTTCCACCCTCTAATTCTCTCTGCAGCTAATTTCTTATGTTCAATACATCCCCACCACAGGAAACCGGGAATAACGATTACAGGAAAAGCTGAAGTTCGACAGCCCAGCCATTAGCATTCACAAGTCTAAAGAGTAGGGATTTAAATGGCACTATCGACAGTTATTTCTTATATAACGAAAATCAGGACTGTCAACATGTGAGACGTTAAAAAATATTCAGTCATTTTAGCTATAGCCTATAGGGTTTTTTAATGCATTCCTGAGAACTAGCAAAAATCTACAAAGATGTGCGCCAAGAGGCCCTAATAGATCAGAGGAGTGAAATTATATTCAGTGTGGGTAAAACAGCTTGCTGTCTGTTCTCTAACTACTAATCTTATCTCTCATAATCGTGCCCCATGCCTCGGTTAATGTTGGACCACACTCACTGCGAGAGGAAATTCGCGCTTGCATTTTATGAGGCGCGCATGCAGAATCCACAGGCCATGTTTCCATTTCTCTGTCTCACTTTACATATATTGAGCTTTCATCTTTCTGCTGAATAACATTTGTTGTTTTATTTTCCACTGCTTAAGATACAAAGGGCTTACCAAAGGAAATGGAGAGACCAGTGGCAGGTCTATTTTAGCCCCAGGAAGAGATTCAAATTCTCTCTGAAAATCTGCTCATTTGAATTTGGTTACATGGTATGCATCATCCCAATAGGAAAAACGTTCCTGATTCTTAACCGCTCATTGTTGAAGTGTCTGATGTCAGATAAAATAGCACAAGCTCCTGAACGGTATCGTGATAGGCTACGGCGTGCTATCAAGAGATGCATGACAAACTAACAAGCAACTTGTGTTTTCTACTTTTAAAGTTCAGTTGCATGCCACAAGCCACCTACAAGCCTAGACCTTTAATTCATTGGTTGATTCTCACATAACCGGTTAGCTAAGATCTTAACGGTAAGACATACAAGTGATGAAACAACTGGCCTTCATCATTTGCTTTTGTCCTCAAAACTATTCAGCTAGCTGGAGTCACCCACAGAACAAGCAGCTGGTCGCCTACTGGCGCTATCCCTGTAAAAATAAGAGAGGGTCATAGGTATGGAAGACGTCTATTACAGAAGCAGCGTCATTTTGTTCACCCTTAGGTATCTCCATTGGTCAACAGGAAGGATAGAGTTCTTGGAGGACACTTTTATACTAGATCGTCAACTTAATCGTTAACATATTTCCAAATCAATCTCAATTTTTAAATTATAATCCAGCTCTAGTACGGCAGTTTCCTAGAAGACTCAGGGCAGAAGGATTCAAGCAGATTTTCACTTGTGTAATGATCAGACTAAACACCTTGGATATAAACAAATATATTTCAAGTAACCGTGTGTGCATTTATAATAAATGTCGTGTGGGTAGAATATTGCCAGATGGTTTTTTTATTCAAATTCATCCTGACATGCTTCTGAAAAAATTTACTTTATAATCAATAGACCTCATATAAGGTATTGCCTCAGTAGTAACTGCTCAGTTGTGGTATTGAAGCCATTACTTATTTGTCTCAATTAGAAGAAGCACTAAGGGATATGTTAAAAGATCCTCATGAAAGCAATGAATACATTGCCATCATATATATACATATGTATACACACATGTAGACACATATATGCACGTATGTATGTATTCATATATGATACTTTATATTTTAAATTACATTTTAGAAATCAGAGAGAATTTAAGAACCTATTTATCCTGGTGGAAAATGATTTAAGGGATACAGGCACTGAGAATTTCCTATGTTCCACCCCCTAACTCTTCAAAGAATAACCTCCCTCATTGGCTGACATTCATTTCCTATTTAACAAATATGTACTGAATGTATTCTATATTCTCACCCCCTGATGGAAGCAGAGACGTTTAAAGAATACTTAAACCTTCAAAGTAGCTTTCTAGCGTTCATTCATTAATCCATGCATTCATTCCACACATATTTATTGTTTATTACAAAGTAGATACTGTGATGCTGATAAAGAAATGAAAAGACTCTCCAGATGGGCTTCACATCATGACTGGAGAGACGAACACACAAACAAAGATTTAGCATGTGCACACCATGTTAGGTGCTAATTATAGTAGAGTGTGCCAGGTACCCTCGCAACCTAACGAGAAAATTGATTCATTCTCCAAGGAGGGGAGGTAGTAGGAATATGGTTTGGTAAGCAAGAAGGAGCTTAGAAAGCTGTACAAAGAGGACATACCTAAAGCCATGCAGAGTGACGGGTCCCCAGGGTGGAGAGCATATGAAAGACCATAAAGAAGGACAAAGGGCTCCGAGTGCCTCAGAGGATTGTGGGTCTTCCAGTGTCTTGAGCTTGGGAATGAAGTGTGTGTGTTACTGCAGTCCCCTCCAGTTCAAGGCAGAAGTGACCAACCTCTGCCCTTTGGACTGTCTTTGTTCCTGGATATGTTGTGTCTGACCTGTACAGTGTTTGAATTCGTGAACAAAATTTAAACATGGAAGAATTCACAAAAACCTACATTTCAAGCGTCTTTTGAAAAAGCACATTTTTTTTTTTTTTTAGCAAAATTGGAGCAGTATGTTTATTTGGAAGTAATCTGCTGGAGACATGCAGGGATATCCCCGCTTCCTGAAGCCTCCCGTTTAGTTTTACTCTAATTCTCAGTCGGCCAGCTTTACCCATGACTGTCTCTCGACAGGCCCTCATTGGTGTTTTATTTGAGATGCCTGATCTAAGGTTTTAATGCTTCTTGATTGACCCTGGGAGGAAAACAGTGGAATGTCACAATGAACTGTTAATCCGTCACTTGTCATTAATTCTTCAGGTGTGAATGGAGGTTTGGAAAGTAACCTAGACTAGAAGAATAGAAAGCAAAGTGCAGGCGCAGTAAGCGTGAGAGCGTTTGGTTTTGTGGAAAATTTGGTGGACTTGGAAAAGAATATAGGAAGGATAACTTTATAGTTTCATGCTTTTGCCGTGGCTAATCAAAAAGTAAATGTTTACTTCAAACTAGAAAGCCACTATGAGAATTTGAGTTAAAACACTGACCTTTTCTTAACTCTTGACTCTGCTTATTTATTTCTAGATAGTGTCCCTATTTGCAAGCCTATAATGTTAATGGTTAAAATTCTAATTCTGTCCGAGGGATCTCCTGAAAAGTTAACTGGCCCTCTGCTCACTGACAGAATTCCAGTCATGGACAGTATCCCCAGGTAATTAAAATGTTCACTTAAGAAAAAAAAAAAAAGCTAAGTATCACATAGCATTGTTAACCTTCTTCTCAGATAACGTACTCAGTGTCAGAATTATCTGTACTGCCTTGGGGCTTTTTTGAAGAGTGAATATCTTTGCACACATTGTCAGTGTACACCATGTAGGAATAATTATCATCATTAACCTGGGTCTTATTAAGCTGCCTGCTTATTAATATGTATTGCCATTCACTATAAGTACTCAGTTGTGGCAGAAAAACAAAAGAGATAGCTGAATAAGGTGGCATTCCAGGCTTCAGTAACATTATTAAAATATTTAGAAAGTGAAGCTAATGAGTTCACCTTTCTTCTCAAAACACACAGATTCCCAAATGCTCCTAACCTTTGAAAGAACGTGTCAACCGAATATATAAGAGGAGGGAAGAGACAGCTTGAAAAGAGCCAGGCATCATGCGTTGTTCATTCACAGAAGACAATGGATAAAATCAATGATTTGATTAAAACGCTTGTGAATTAACTGAATTCCACTTCCAAATGTAACATTCGGAAACCATGTGCTTGGAACCCACAAACCAAGAACAGATGAAACATTTGCCCTACCTTTTCTATCAGGCCTTTAATGAGTTCCCAGACTCTAGGAGGCAACTCCTGTAGAGGAAAGTGCTGGCCTTAATAAGTAGGGAGCTCCTGCCCCAAAGTCAGGGCTAACGCAGGAGCTGGGTTATGGAGTGGACAGGTGCCTCATCCCTGGGGAAAGCTAATGCTAGGGCTCCCTGTGTTAGGGACTTTGAAAGGCAGTATGTATTGGATTAAAAAAAAAATAGACCTGCTCCGATGGAGAATATGGAAAATTAATGAAAAGATTCCAAACACAAAAACTAGATAGAAGCATGTTTTAGACAATCAGATCTGAAGGAAAAAGTTACACTCTACCTCTGTGGCTCCCTCTGTCTTCCCATATAAGCTTCCAGATGCATTCAGAGATACCTGCTCTCTGAATAAACAATAAAAATTGTTTATTAACCTCATTTTCCCATTGCATCTCCTGAAAGAGTGATGAGGACAACTAAATGAGCTGATGAGGGTGCAGCTTCCTCCTATCATGAACCCACCACGCTTTCAGTCAGTTCTGTGTAGTCGCTGAGTCGTGTCTGACTCTTTGCGACTCCATGGACTGCAGCACGCCAGGCCTCCCTGTCCATCACCAACTCCTGGAGTCCACCCAAACTCACGTCCATCAAGTCGGTGATGCCATCCAACCATCTCATCCTCTGTTGTCCTGTTATCCTCTTGCCTTTAATCTTTCCCAGCATCAGGGTCTTTTCAAATAAGTCAGCTCCTTGCATCAGGTGGTCAAAGTATTGGAGTTTCAGCTTCAGCATCAGTCCTTCCAAAGAACACCCAGGACTGATTTCCTTCAGGATGGGCTGGTGGGATCTCCTTGCAGTCCAAGGGACTCTCTAGAGTCTTCTCCAACACCACAGTTCAAAAGTATCAATTCTTTGGCGCTCAGCTTTCTTTCTAGTCCAACTCTCACATCCATACATGACCACAGGAAAAACCATAGCCTTGACGAGACAGACCTTTGTTGACAAAGTGATGTCTCTGCTTTTTAATATGCTGTCTAGGTTGGCCATAACTTTTCTTCCAAGGAGTAAGCGTCTTTTGATTTCATGACTGCTTTTTCATAAGCTTTTTCCATCTAGGAAAAGCAGGCTTTGACTAGACGGACCATGCTTTACCCCCACCTCTACCCTTTTCTGGACCCACTCCCTGCCTATGCACATCCACAGTTGTTCTGTTTTCAGCTACAAGGTGGACTTAAGTTTTGTGGAGCCTGAACCATATGTAAGTTGGGTAGTTCTCTTTCAGAAAATGGTTACAACGTTATAAGTACAAAATTAGGCATGAACATGAATTTTTATCTGGAAGAAGAAAGAAAAATCACAACAAAATCAGAGACAAAATATTTGGAAAATATTAAAAACGTTACAGAATTTATAAAAATAATATGTGAGACTTACTTAACAATCCCTCTGACTCATCCCTATAATGCTTTTCTTTCACTTTGGCTGCACATTCGTTGCTCATCTATTCAAATGACAACAATGCTATAATATCCTTCTATGAAAAGAATTCCTAACACAATTGGTTGAATTTGTTTTTATCAGTAGTAGTGAGATGAAACATTCAACGTCAACACAGACACAATCACCATTTGTAGAAGTGCAAGACATTTGTGTCCTTACACAGAGATTCTCATATATTCCATATTTCAAAAATCCATCAAAAATACAAAGAATGTAGGGTGCATTTGAACTTCATAAAATGTATTACTAAGTACATTCAGGGTAGGAGAGAACTTCTATTTTGACTGAGAGCTGATGTTAACTGAATCCTCCACTTATAATTTAAAATATCTCATAACTAGAAATATTTTCTACAAACCAGCTTCTGTATTTATGCATTAATACTTTGAGTCTTGTTTCTCAGCTTCTCCCATATATGTCTGGTGTTGACTGTTGTAAGACATATTTATATCATAATAAGACTTCTGGCTTTACCTACCCCTGCTGTGGGAATCAGCCCAGTGGGTATTTGAAGTATTTCAACTATACTTGGGCAACCAGTAATTTAACTATCCATCAGGAGATTAAAACCACCAAACCCAAGTTTAGTATATCCACAGCTCAGCTTCCCTTTGGCCTGATCTGAGACATACCTCCCACCATTCCAGGCTCATCTGACAAAAAAAGAAGTTGTGAATGCAAAAAGAAAAAAATAATAATGGACAGAAATAACGTATCTTACTCTAGCCAACTTTATCTAGTTCTGACTCTGTGGACCCATTTCTAGGGTCTCTCCTATTATTGCAGAACAATATAAGTTTCATTAGCTTCGAGGTAAAGTCCCTTCCAACAGTTCAAAGATCTGGTAGAATTTTTATCTCTCAAAATCCCATTATTTAAGGCATATATCTGTGTGTGTGTAAAATGTTAAGATTTTTCAAATTAAAAGCATAAATAATTTGGCATACGCATATGGACAAATCTACTTGGACATTAAAAGTAAGCCTTAAAATTTGGTAAATGAGGAAATGATAATAACTAATCTCAATTCAACATTCCATGATCCTTAGAAACTCAGGATCAGATCCAATCTATCGGCACTCAGCTGTCACTTACTGAGTTTTTATTTTTTATTTTTACACAATTATCTCCATGCTTTTAAATTATCTACTAGCATGTAAACCCTTTCTCTGCTTCCTACAATTATAAATGCATCTCTCATTGGAGACTTTTAAAGCAAAATACATAATTCCTCCACCAGTGAAGAATGAATCAAATGTGTAATACTGAAAAAGGAAAGTTCTCATCCTGCTTTTATTTGAAAACAATGAAAAGTTGATTCTTTCTTCTCCAAAAGAGGGAGGAAAGCTGAGAATCCAATTGCTTAGACATAGAGGCCAACCACCCACTTTACTCCTCCTGCTCTGTAACTCTTTCCAGAGCTCCTAGTTTCTCTTTTCAGTCTTGGCCCTTATCTTCTTACTGTAACTGTAGTTAAATAGCTGATTTCTCTTGACTGTGTTGCTGATTAGTCGCTAAATCATGTCCAACTCTTTGTGACCCCATGGATTGCAGCACACCCCTGTCCCCCATCTCCAGGAGTGTGCCCAGGTTCATGTCCATTGAATCAGTGATGCTATCCAACCATCTCATCCTCTGCTGCCCTCTTCTTTCTTTTGCCTTCAATCTTCCCCAGCATGAGGATCTTTTCCAGTGAGTTGGCAATTAACTGATTTCTCTTGACTGTGTTATCCAATTAATATAAGACTACTTCCAAACCAACTCCAACTAATGATTTAAAACTGTTGTTATTGTTTAATCACTCAGTTGTGTCTGACCTTTTGCGACCTCTTGGACAGCAGCACACCAGGCTTCCCCATCCTTCACTATCTCTCGGAGTTTGCTCAAACTCACGTCCACTGAGTGGCTGATGCCATCCAACCATCTCATCCTCTGTTGTCCCCTTATCCTCCTGCCTTCCATCTTTCCCAGCATCAGTCTTTTCCAATGAGTCTGCTCTCTGCATCACATAGCCAAAGTATTGGAGCTTCAGCATCAGTCTTTTCAATGAATATTCAGGGTTGATTTCTTTTAGGCTTGACTGGTTTGACCTCCTTGCTGTCTAAGGAACTCTCAAGAATCTCCTCCAACACCACAGTTTGAAAGCATCAATTCTTTGGTGCTCAACCTTCCTTATGGTCTGACTCTTATACTTGCACATGACTACTGAAAAAACCATAGTTTTGACTATATGAATTCCTCTCTGCAAAGTAGAGTCTCTGCTTTTTCCTAAGCTGTCTAGGTTGGTCACAGCTTTTCTTCCAAGGAGCAAGCGTCTTTTAATTTCATGGCTGCAGTCAATTGCAGTGATTTTGGAGCCCAAGAAAATAAAGTCTCTCACTGTTTCCATTGTTTTCCCATTTATTTGCAAGAAGTGATGAGACTGGATGCCATGATCTTAGTTTTTTGAATCTTGAATATTAAGCCAGCTTTTTCACTCTTTTGCCTTCATCAAAAGGCTCTTTAGTTCTTCTTCACTTTCTGCCATAAGGGTGGTGTCATCTGCATATCTGAAGATATTAATATTTCTCCTGGCAATCTTGGTTCCAGCTTATGCTTCATCCAGCCCAGCATTTCTCATAATGTACTCTGCATATAAGTTAAATAAACAGGGTGACATTTTGTAGCCTTGACGTACTCTTTTTCCAATTATGAAACAGTCCATTGTTCCATGTCTGGTTCTAAGTGTTGCTCTTGACCTACATACAGGCAAGGTCGTCTGGTATCCCATCTCCTTAAGAACTTTCTACAGTTTGTTGTGATCCACACAAAGCCTTTAGTGTAGTCAACGAAGCAGAAGTTTTTCTGGAATTCTCTTGCTTTTCCTGTGATCCAGTGGATTTGGTAATTGGATTTCTGGTTCCTCTGCCTTTTCTAAATCCAGCTTTACATCTGGAAGTTCTTGGTTCACATACTGTTGAAGCCTGGCTTGAAGGATTTTGACTGTTACCTTGCTAGCAGGAGAAATGATTGCAATTGTGCAGTAGTTTGAATATATTTTGGCATTGCCTTTCTTTGGGATTGGAATGAAAGCTGACCTTTCCAGTCCTGTGGCCACTGCTGAGTTTTCCAAATTTTCGGCATAAAATAAAACTTGGAGGTTTAATTTTATTAGACCCTTGATCATTGCTTTAACTGGTCGGGTACATCAATGCTGAATGGCCAACGTGTGAAGTGTACAAGGCAAAGCTGCATCCCAGCAGCACTTTATTTCTGCAAACAACCCTCTGTATTCTGCTACAAGTCTTCAGCTTTGCCAGGGAATCATTGCTTTGAATGAACATGCTGGAAAAGCAAGGATGAGTCGGGAGGGACAGGAATTTATAAAGCGACATGTTATCCAAATGATATGAAGGGTTTAGCCATTTATTAATAGCATTGTTTATTTAATAGGATTGAGATTCCACAAAGGCTAATTTTTTTTTTTTAACAACTTGGGAAGTCCCAGGATGTGAGACTTCATCATGCAAGTATGGATACATATAGAAAAGTAAGGAGGTTCAAATTTCTTGTATATCAAGTAAGTCTGTAGTGCTATTCTAAACAATCAAAAGGAAAAATAAGAAAATGGAGAGAGGGAGAATAGAAAGGAGGGAGGAAGGTAGAGAATAGGAGGAGGGAAGCATGGGAGACAGAGAAGGAAGGAGAAAGGAAATCTAAAAAGCTTTCACACAACAAGGAACAGAGAAGGCTTTCTGAAGTCAGATGACACCGTGACTCCTAAAAACAGCCTTTCTAGGGGAAATCAAATCCCAGAGCAAGTGTCTCAGGGCATCTGAATTACTAATAACATTCTGACTAGTTTTTTAGCTAGAAGAAGCCATCTGATAAGAAATCTAAACATATTCAGTCTTGAAAGGTTGATTTTCTTTGTGAGACATATTGTTATAAAGAATATAAAAGTTTCATGTACAATGACTTAATTCTCATCATATCTTTTATTTTACACAGGCCCTTTGCAATAGGAGATTGTATCTACCTGATGTTAAACCGGTCCAACCTAAAGGAAATCAGTCCTGAATATTCATTGGAAGGACTGATATTGAAGCTGAAACCAATACTTTGGCCACCTGATGCAAAGAGCTGACTCATTTGAAGAGACCCTGATGCTGGGAGAGATTGAAGGCAGGAGGAGAAGGGGATGACAGAGGATGAGATGGCTGGAAGGCACCACCAACTCGATGTACATGAGTTTGAGTAAACTCCGGGAGTTGGTGATGGACAGGGAGGCCTGGCAATCTGCAATTCATGGGATCGCAAACAGTCAGACATGACTGAGGGACTAAACTGATTGACCAACTGATGTCAAAATATCTGGAAGATTTAGTTAGCAACTTGAATTTGATTAAAATTTTCTATATATAGCAATTATATAGAAATATATATATTATACTATACCAATAAAATACTTCTATAATTTATTATAGCAATAAAAACTATTGCAGTTTTTATCACTTTATTCAGAATATACAAGATTATTATCAAGTCAAAAGAAATATTTAAAAATCCAAATATGTCAGAGCATTACTTAATCTAACTCTGGACTGACAATTTTTTAGCTGGATATTTTGGTGTTAAGCTAAAACCTCAGTAAACTAGGTTTAGGGAACATACTGATTTATTTCTAATGCATTCACTTTGTCAGTATACATGTGCTGTGCTCAGTTGCTCAGTCATGTCTGACTCTGCAGTCCCATGGACTGTAGTCTGCCAAACTTCTCTGTCCAGGCAAGAATACTGGAGTGGGTTGCCATGCCCTCCCCCAGGGGATCTTCCCAACCCAGAGATTAAACCCAGGCAGATTCTTTACTGTTTGAGTCACCAGGGAAGTCCATGAATCCTGGATGGGTAGCCTATCCCTTCTCCAGCGATCTTCCTGACCCAGGAATTGAACTGGGGTCTCCTACATTGCAGGCGGATTTTTTACCAGCTGAACTATCAGGGAAGCCCCAATATACCTAATTAATATTTATTTATTCAACTTATATATTCTTACATTTACTGAGTGTCTACTTATGACCAGCATTATTCTAGGAGGTGATTGAATTACATCCGTGAACAAAACTAACACGACTCTTAGCCCTTATGATCCTATATTCTACCATAATATTCTAACTGTACCATATGAGAATTTTACTTCCAAAAATAGGAAGCATTTGAACATTTCATTTATATTAATTTACATGTTGGATGCATGAAACTTTGAAATAGTGCTTATGTTTGCCAAACATACATAAAGAATATATGGGTGATTTTAAGGGTTTCCTGATCTATGTAAAAGAAGGTAAATGTACTTTTTTAAGAGGAAAAAAAACAAGATTTTCAAGGTTAATTTTGACAATATGCATTTTTCCAATTCTTGTTTTAGTTATTAATTTACATACTTAGTCCTATATGGAACATCATACTCTCCTATAACTTTGAGACTAGAAATAAGGAATTAAGTTACTTGGGTATTGGGAAAGTTGTTTATTGTTTTTAAAGATTAGTGTGCTGTTTTAGAAAGGGTATTGAAAGTACAGGACATAAGGCCAAGGTTTCATTTTCAGTACAAATATTAAGTGACCATTCACAAGATGATTTCTGTGCTTCATTTAAATTTGTTTTTATTTTATATTGGATTATAATTGATTTACAGTGTTGTATTAGTTTCAGGTATACAGCAGAGATTCCATTATATATATGCATATATTCATTCTTTTTCAAATTCTTTTCCCAGTTAGGTTATTACTGAATATCGAAGAGCTTTCCTTGTTCTGTACAGCAGATCCTTGTTGGTTATCTATTTTAAATATAGTAGCAGGCACATGTCCGTCCCAAACTCCGAGTTTAACCCTCCCTCCCAGTATTCCCCTTTGGTAACCAGAAGTTTGTTTTCAAAGTCTATGAGTCTGTTTCTCTTTTGTAAATAAGTCCATTTGTATAAATTTTTTGTTTAGATTCTGCATATAAGCACTCTGTTGTGACATTTGTCTTTCTCTTTCTGACTCACTTCATTTAATATTAGAATCTTCAGGTCGATTTACATTGCAGTAAGTGGTGTTATTTCATTCTATGGACTTCCCTGGTGGCTCAATGGTTAAGAATCCACCTGCCAACGCAGGAGATGTGGGTTCAGTCCCTGAGTTAGAAAGATTTTCTGGGGAAGGAAAGGCAACCCACTCCAGTATTCTTGACTGGGAAATCTCATGGACATAAGAAACTGGCCGGCTACAGTCCATAGTGTCACAAAAGAGTTGGACACAACTTGGTGACTAAACAAATATAACATTTGTATATACGTACCACATCTTCTTTATCCATTTATCTGTTGATGGACATCTAGGTTGCTTCCATGTCTTGGCTAATGTAAACAGCATGGCAGTGATCATTGGGGTGCAGGTATCCTTTCAAACCTTTCTCTGGATATATGCCCAGGAATGGGATTGCCGGGTCATATGGCAGCTCTATTTTTGGCTTCTTTAAGGAATTTCCATACTGTTCTCCATAGAGGCTGTACCAATGCATATTGTCAACAACAGTGTCTGAGGTTGCCTTTACTGCATACCCTCTCCAGCATTTATTGTTTTAGAGTTTTTGATCATGACCATTCTGACTGGTGTGATACAAAGGCTCCTTGTAGCTTTGATTTGTACTTCTCCAGTAATTAGTGATGTTGATAATCTTCCCATGTGCCTTTTAGCCATTTGCGTCTTTGCTTTGGAGAAATTTCTGCTTAGGTTTTCTGTCCACATTTTGATTAGGTTGGTTTTTTGATATTGTGCTGGATGAGCTATTTGTAAAATTTGGAGGTGAATCCCTTGTTGGTTGCATTGATTACAAATATTTTCTTCCATTCTGTGGATTATTTTGTTTTTGTTTATGGTTTCCTGTGCTGTGCAAAATCTTTTGAGTTTAATTAGATCACATTTGTTTACTTTTCTTTTTATTTCCATTACACTGGGGGATGGATTGTGAAAGCTTTGCTGTGATTTATGTCAAAGGGTGTTCTGCCTATGTTTTCCTCTAATAGTGTGATAGTATTTGGTCTTAAATTTAGCTCCTTAATCCATTTTGAGTTTATTTTTATGTGTGTATTAGAGAATATTCTAATTTCATTCTTTTACATGTAGCTGTCCAGATTTCCCAAAACCTCTTATTGAAGACACTGCCTTTCTCCATTGTGTATTCTTGCCTTTTTTGTCATAGATTAATAGACCATAGGTGTGTGGGTTTATTTTTGGACTTTTTATTCTTTTCCACTTATCTATTAAGAAGAGATGGCAAGAATACACAGAAGAACTGTACAAAAAAGATCTTCACGACCCATATAATCATGATGGTGTGATCACTGACCTAGAGCCAGACATCCTGGAATGTGAAGTCAAGTGGGCCTTAGAAAGCATCACTACAAACAAAGCTAGTGGAGGTGATGGAATTCCAGTTGAACTATTTCAAATCCTGAAAGATGATGCTGTGAAAGTGCTGCACTCAATATGCCAGCAAATTTGCAAAACTCAGCAGTGGCCATAGGACTGGAAAAGGTCAGTTTTCATTCCAATCCCAAAGAAAGGCAATGGCAAAGAATGCTCAAACTACTGCACAATTGCACTCATCTCACACGCTAGTAAAGTAATGCTCAAAATTCTCCAAGCCAGGCTTCAGCAATATGTGAACCGTGAACTTCCTGATGTTCAAGCTGGTTTTAGAAAAGGCAGAGGAACCAGAGATCAAATTGCCAACATCCGCTGGATCATGGAAAAAGCAAGAGAGTTCCAGAAAAACATCTATTTCTGCTTTATTGACTATGCCAAAGCCTTTGACTGTGTGGATCACAATCAACTGTGGAAAATCCTGAAAGGGATAGAAATACCAGACCACCTGATCTGCCTCTTGAGAAATTTGTATGCAGGTCAGGAAGCAACAGTTAGAACTGGACATGGAACAACAGACTGGTTCCAAATAGGAAAAGGAGTTCGTCAAGGCTGTATATTGTCACCCTGTTTATTTAACTTCTATGCAGAGTACATCATGAGAAACGCTGGACTGGAAGAAACACAAGCTGGAATCAAGATTGCCAGGAGAAATATCAATAACCTCAGATATGCAGATGACACCACCCTTATGGCAGAAAGTGAAGAGGAACTCAAAGGCCTCTTGATGAAAGTGAAAGTGGAGGGTGAAAAAGTTGGCTTAAAGCTCAACATTCAGAAAACGAAGATCATGGCATCCAGTACCACCACTTCATGGGAAATAGATGGGGAAACAGTGGAAACAGTGTGAGACTTTATTTTTCTGGGCTCCAAAATCACGGCAGATGGTGACTGCAGCCATGAAACTAAAAGACGCTTACTCCTTGGAAGGAAAGTTATGACCAACCTAGACAGCATATTCAAAAGCAGAGATATTACTTTGCCAACAAAGGTCCGTCTAGTCAAGGCTATGGTTTTTCCTGTGGTCAAGTATGGATGTGAGAGTTGGACTGTGAAGAAGGCTGAGTGCCGAAGAATTGATGCTTTTGAACTGTGGCGTTGGATAAGACTCTTGAGAGTCCCTTGGACTGCAAGGAGATCCAACCAGTCCATTCTGAAGGAGATCAGCCCTGGGATTTCTTTGGAAGGAATGATGCTAAAGCTGAAACTCCAGTACTTTGGCCACCTCATGCGAAGAGTTGACTCATTGGAAAAGACTCTGATGCTGGGAGGGATTGGGGACAGGAGGAGAAGGGGACGACAGAGGATGAGATGGCTGGATGGCATCACTGACTCAATGGACGTGAGTCTCAGTGAACTCCTGGAGTTGGTGATGGACAGGGAGGCCTGGCGTGCTGTGATTCATGGGGTCGCAAAGAGTCGGACACGACTGAGCGACTGATCTGATCTGATCTGATATCTGTTTCTGTGCCAGTACCCTACTGTTTTGATGACTGTAGCTTTGTAGTATAATCTGAAAACAGGACGCTGGTTTCCTCCAGCTCCATTCTTCTTTCTTAAGATTACTTTAGCTATTCAGAGGCTTTTGTGTCTTCATATATATTTTAAAATTTTTGTTCTAGTTCCGTGAAAAATGCCATTGGTAATTTTAGGGATTGCATTGAATGTGTAGATTGCCTTGGATAGTGTAGTCATTTAGACAATGTTGATTCTTCCAATACAAGAATATGTGTATCTTCCATCTGTTTTTGTCATCTTTGATTTCTTCTACCAGTGTCTGAGAGTTTTCACAGGACAGGTCTTTTAACTCCTTAGGTAGGTTTCTCTTAGATATTTTGCTCTTTTTGATGAGATGGTGTTTTCTATGTATAGTATGTCACCTGCAAACAGTGATAGTTTTACTTCTTATTTTCCAACTTGGATTGTTTTTATTTATTTTCTTCTCTGATTGATGTGTCTAGAACTTCCAAAACTGCATTGAATAAAACTGACAAAAGTGGACATCCTTGTCTTGTTACTGATCTAAGAGGAAATGCTTTCAGCTTTTCACCATTGAGTGTAATGTTGGCTGTAGGTTTGTCATATATGATCTTTATTATCTTGAGGTATGTTCCCTCTATGGTCATTTCCTGGAGAGTTTTCCTCTTAAATGGATGTTGACTTTTGTCAAAAGCTTTTCCTGTATCTCCTGAAATGATCATATCGTTTTTATTCTTCAATTTGTTAATGTGGTGTATCACACTGATTGATTTGTGGATATTGAAAAATCTTTGCATCCTTGGGATAAATCTCAGTTGGTCATGGTGAATGATCCTTTTAATGTATTGCTGAATTTGGTTTGCTGGTATTTTGCTGAAGATTTTTGCATATACGTTCATCAGTGATGTTGGAGTGTAACATTTTTCTTTTTGATATCTCTGTTTGGTTTGGTATCAGGTGATGGTGGCCTAATAGAATGAATTTGGGAGTGTTCCTTGCTTTGCAAGTTTTGGGGATAGTTTCAGAAATATAGGTTTTAACTGTTCTGTAAGTGTTTGATAGAATTCACCTGTGAAGCTGTTGGATAATGTACTTTTGTTTCTTGGGGATTCTAAATCACAGTTTCAATTTCAGCACCTATTATAAGCCTGTTCATATTTTCTATTTCTTTCTGGTTCAATCTTGAGAGATTGTATTCTTCAAAGGATTTTTCCCTTTCTTCTAGGTTGTCCATTTTATTGGCATATAGTTGCTTGTAGTAGTCTCTTATGATCTTTTGTAATTTTTGTGGTATCCATTGTAACTTCTCCTTTTTCATCAATATTATTATTGAGTCCCCCTTCCCTTTTTTGATGAGACTGGATAATCATTTATTAATTTCATTTATCTTCTAAAAAAGAGCTTTAATTTTGTTGATCTTTGCTATTGTTTTCTTTGTCTCTATTTCATTTATTTCTGCTCTGATCTTTATCTTTTCTCACTTTGGATTTTGTTTGTTCTTACTCTAGTTGTCTTAGGTATAAAATTAGATTGCTTATTTATGATTTTTCTTGTTTCCTGGAGTAAGACTTTATTGCTATAAACTTACCTCTACTTTTGCTGAGGCCTATAGGATTTTAGATCATTGTACTTTTAATTTTCATTGTCTCTAGTATATTTTGCTTTCCTCTTTGATTTCTTCAGAGATCCATTGGTTATTTAGTAGCATTTTGTTTAACTTCCATGTGTTTGTTTTTTTACATTTTTTTTTCCTAATTTTGATTTCCAATCTTACAGTGTTGTGGCCAGGAAAGATGCTAGATAAGATTTCAGTGTTCTTAAATTTACTGTGGCTTGCTCTGTGACCCGGCGTGTGATCAATCCTGGAGAATATCCCATGTGTGCTTGAAAAGATACACATTCTGCTGCTTTTGGATAGACCGCTCATAAATATCAGTCAAATCCATCTGGGCCAATGTGTCTTTTAGGCCTGTGTTTCTGGTTTTCTGTCTGGATAATCTGTCCACTGATGAAAGTCCCACTATTACTGTGTTTCTGTCAGTTTCTGCTTTCATGGCTTTTAGCATTTGCCTTATGTGTGGGGTGCTCCTGTGTTGGGTGCATATATACCTACAATTGCTGTATCTTCTTCTTGAATTGATCCCTTGATCATTATGTGGTGTCCTTCTTTATCTCTTATAACAGTCTTTATTTTAAAGTCTAATCTGTTTGATATAAATATGGCTACTCCAGTTTTCTTTTGATTTCCATCTGTATTGAATACCTATATCCACTCCCTCAGTTTCAGTCTGCATGTGTTTCTAGATATGAACTCGGTCTCTGTAGACAGCATATATTGCTTTTGTATCTGTTTATAAGGTAATGTCTTTGCTTCTGACACATATTAGTTTAGACTGTCTAGTTTAGGAAATATTTGAACTCAACTGAATACATTTGTATATCTTCAACAATTGAGTTATATTTGTGAAAAACCTTCTAAAATCTGATTGCACAGCTTTCACATCATCAAAGTAGCTTTACTAAGTATCTTATAATTGTTTTAGACACATTATGGATTTTGCACTGTAACTGGTCTTCATTTTCATGTTCTCCAAAATAAAATTCATGTAATTTCTCTCTAACAAATAGCTTATTTCTTGTTCATATTCAGTATGCAAAGAATGTTAATAGCTTTAATTCAGTAGTCCTTTGAGTAGCTGAAAATCAGATTTGTTTTGTCCTCTTGATACTTTGTAATAAAACAAACAGGAGTTTTTGAAAGATAAACTTACAGGGAAAATTTCAAAATTCTAAGCTTTAAAAATATCTGACAAACATCATTGTTTATTTAATATTGGAAATTGGTAAGACAAATTCTAGGAAACCCTTGCAAGACACAAGGCCAGGTGTGCAAGTGTGTCAGCTCTTGAATACACAGTAGATTTAATATTTTACCCAAGATTGTTTAAGGTTTCTCTTTCGATATTAATGAAGCCATAATACCTTCTTGTTCTGTTTCACCATCTAGAATAGGACTAAAGTTTTACCTACCCCCAAGAAATTGGCACTGATAAGTGAGAAAATCACCCAAGGCTCCCAAGGCAAACATTATACCCTGGAAATAAATTAAGCACATCTGGAAGCAACATTAAAACTCTTTTAGGCCACTTGGGTACAGCTGCAATCATTTGTTAGTAAACGATACTCTAGCAGCGTAGATGAATGCACTTCTAAGAAACCATTTTACTCCCAAAGAGAAATTGAAACCATAAGAGATTCTCACTGAATATTCAAAATATAATGAGATTTAAATCACATTTGGAATAGATCTGCTTTCTTTTTCACTTTCCAGTTCTGCACTGATACATTGTTTTTGTGCATCAGCTCTACTTCGATTATCTTCAGAAATCAGGAAGTTCATTTCTTTTTTCATACCTTTTAATACCCAATGCCAGAAGCTGTATGAACCCTTGCTGTTTTCCATTGCTATTGGTTTTATGGTAATTATAGTTCAGGTAATCGGAGACATTCTTACATTCCTTAAAAAAAAAAAAACATATTTTGAATTGTTTTCACTGCTAATATTTCAGCCTCTCCATTTGAAGCCAGAGGATGCCCACTTAATTTGTCACAATTTTAAAAAGAATAACTGGAGAGACAAGTGAGTCACATCATTAAAATTACTTTCAGTCCACTGACAAATGGATGACTCCCGGCGTTGGGAAGATGTCTGGGCAGTTTCCTGTTGCTGCAGTTCTCTGGAGCAGAAAGAGTCCTGTGTTACTACGAAATTTATCAGAAAAGGAAAGGTACAGAGAGGCAAAATAGATCCAGTTTCGGAACACTGATACCTTGAAACTACTTCCAAACCTACCCTTAGGTTTTTCCTCATTTTTTACCTGGTTATGATAGCAAAGATAATACACATACAAGGACCAAAAGTAATTCCAGAAAATATAAACCACTGAGACTCATAGTCTAGGAGTGACCTTCTCTCTCTCTCTTTTTTTCTTATAAGAGATAGTCAAGGTATTTGGTACAGTTAATGTGAAGTTCTGCTCTTTTACAAACACACCTTATCAAAGCATGTATTATTCAATATGTTTTTGACAATGTTCCATGTAGAAAAATAATGATAATTAGCTGTAGAAAATTATCACCTGTCTCAGAGTACCCATTTCCGTTGTTGTCTTCTGCTTGTCACTGGACTTTTAAGTGAAAAATATTTTTACACCCTATGACTGGCAGTTTTAAATTAATAGCACCGTCACGTTTTTCAGAAAAGAACACAGGAAGAGAAACAAACCACGTGTTTATCACTGGGAAGTTGGGCCACCTTGTCATTCAAAAGGGAGAAATGTGGAACTTGCATGCCCTACAAGCCTCAAGAAATACGCTATTTCTCAGTCTCTAGGCCTTTACTGCTGTAACTCACAGCTTAATGCAAGACACTCACAAGCTTCTACACATGAAATCTGGCACAGTATTCTAAAATACTGAATTTGTCTGTTTTGTGCTGTCAATGTGCTGAGGCACAAAACTCCTATCAGAGCCTAAAATATAAAAGTTTTTTTTCCTTTAGCTTTCATGACTTCAGCCTCTGACAGGGCCTTAATTTATTATAACTACTACAAGGGGCTACATTTTAGCATCAAGTACTGTAAGTCAGCTCCAGACACACAAGCCTGCCAACTCTAATTCATTTGGAATGAGGTGAGATTCAATCATTTATTTTCCCACTGAGAAGATTTGTGTTGCTTTTTAAAGTAAAAGAACTCAGAAGAAGAAGACCTTCAGAAGCTGTTCAGGATATATTGAAATTGTGTTGACCGTCATGCTTTTAGGAATAACTGAAGATACTAGGATAATTAGATGTTTAGCCAAGAACATGTTTCCATCCCTCTGTCAGTAACCACAATGACCTAGGAAAGCTGACCATGTACAAGTGTCAACTCACAAACTTGGAAGAGAGAAAGGGTGCTTGAGAGGAAAAGAATTGACCAATAATGAAAGCAAAGGATAAACTGAAAAAAAAAAAAATTAAGAATTATGGACTGAAAAATATTTAGAATTTTCCCAAAGTTTTCCCCAAACTCTTAGGTCACCAAACCTACTATTATTTAGAGTATGAGTAGGATAATATTTTCATTAATAAAAGTCAAGTCAAAATTAAAATATTCAGTTCCCAAAAAATCCAGAGTAAAGCCCTGTATTAAGATGTCAGTAGAAGTATTTATGTTATATAGAAGACATGAAATAAGCAAAATAACTAACATTATAAACATCAATTAAAAATAATTAAAGAACCACATATAAATTAGAAATGAATTCTATAGTTAATAAAATCTAGGAGAGACTGGGGAGGAAAAGAAAGCTCTAAAATGCAGCAAGGAAAATGGCTTTAGGATTTAAGAAAAAGAGGAAAATATATATAAATTTTTGGTAAATTCCTTTAAAAATAAGTGTTTGCAGGTTCACAGATCACCTTTCCTTCATCTTCCTCTTTAAGAATGGTTGGAAAGTAATCTATAGAAGAAAGCATTTTTATTGGGAAGAAATTATTGAGATCAGATTGCCAGGAAAACGCACAGATAGAAAGTGGAAGAAATCCCTTATAAACATAGATGCAAAAATTATTAATGAAATTAATGCTCCAAGTTGAAAAAAAAATCTTAGCTGGGTTTTGCAGGTATTCAAGGATGGTTTAATATGAAAATATTTTATTATAATCTACTCATATTTATAACTTAAATCCAAAAGTCATATGTTTATCTTAACCAATGCACAGTATTTAATAAAATTCAGTTCTCATTCATGAAACACTTTTTAACAATAATGGAACATTTCTAATCTAATCAAGTGTAATTAGGAAAATTTTGCTGTTAGTAGCATATTTACATGTGAAACTTAAGCAGAATTTCTAGGAGTAAATTGAGGAGTAATATAGGAATGCCCATAAATTATCTGAAAAAGAAAGGGAAAAAAAATCTCACAACAGCACCAAGACCAAAATACTTAGGAATACACTTAACCAAGGAGGTAAATGATCTTTACATTGAAAACTCTAAGACATTGATGAAATAAAATGAAGAAAACAAAATAAATAGATATCTCATGTTCATGGCTTAGAAGAATTAATATTCTTAATATGTGCGTACTAGCCATAGGATGGATTCAGTACAATCCCTATCAAGATTCTAATGGCATTTTTTACAGAAGTGAAATCAATTTTTTTTAGTTTGTGTGAAACCAAAAAAGACCCCAAATAATCAAAGTAATCTTGAGGAAGTAGAACAAAGCAAGAGGCATCACACTTCTGATTTCTAACTCTACAAAATTATAGTAATCAAAGCATTAAGATACTGGCAGAAAAACACAAAAACCAATGAAACAGAATCAAGAGCCCCCAAATAAACCCTCATGTATAGTGTACAGGCAACTAGTATTTGTCAAGGGAACAAAGAATACTCAATGGAGAAAAGTCTCTTCAAAAAAATAGCACTGGGAAAATTGGATGTTCACAGGGAAAAAAAATGCATGTAGACCTTTACATTAGACCATTCACAAAAGTTAACTAGAAATGGATTAAAAACTTAAGTGCAAAACCTGAAACCTTAAAACCCCAAACTTTCTCTAAGAAAATATAGAGAAAAATTTCCCTGAATATTGATGTTGATGGTGATTTTGTTTTTTAATGACATCTAAAGCTTAAACAGCAAAAGCAAAAATAAGCAGATGCTTACACTTGTTTTGTTGTTGTTGAGTCATTAAGTCATGTTCAACTCTTTTGTTACTGCATGGACTACAACCTGCCAGGCTCCTCTGGAGTTTCCATGGGGTTTCCAGGTCCATGGCGTTTCCCAAGCAAGACAACCAGAATGGGTTCCCATTTCCTTCTCCGGGGAGTCTTCCTGACCCAGGGATTGAACCCTCATTTTCTGCATTGGAAGGAAATTTTTTTACTACGGAGCCACCAAGGTAACCCTCATTCTTGTTTACATCAAACTAAAAGGCTTTGGCATAGCAAAAGAAATGATCAAAAAACAGGAAAGCCTGCTTATGGAATAGGAAATAATATTTTAAACCAAATATCTGGTAAGGATTTACTATCCAAAGTGTATAAGGAACTCATCCATTACAACACCAAAAAGATAATCCAACTTTTAATGGACAAAGGACCTGAATAGATATTTTTTTGAAGAAAATATTCAAATAGCCAACACATACATGAAAAGTTGCTCAACATCACAAATCATCAATGAAATGCATATCAAAACCATAGTAAGACATCTACTCATACCTGTTAGAATGGTTATTATGCAAACAATGGAGATAGTAACTGCTGTTGAGAATGTGATGAAAGAGAACCCTTGTATACTGTTGGTGGGAACGAAAGTTAGTACAGCCACTATGGAGAAAGTGTGGAAGTTCCTCAAAAACTTAAAGGTAGAACTACCATGGGATTCAGCAGTTTCACTTCTGAGTATATATCCAAAGGAAATTGAATTACTATCTCCTAGAGATACACTGGAAAAAGAAAACTGCATCATGACTAGCTCAACATTGTACTTAGAGGTTATAGCCAGGGACATATGAGACGAAAACTTAAAAGCACAAGAGCTACTAGTTAGCGTCTCCCCAAAGAAATTGAAAACACGTCCACACAAAAATCCGCACACAGATTTTTATAGCAGTTTTATTCATAATTGCCAAAAGTTGGAAGCATTTGACACATCCTTCCGTAGGTGGATAGATAAATATACTGAAACATCAAGGCAATGGAATATTACTTAGTACTGAGAAGAAATGAGCTATCAAGCCATTAAAAGACATGGAAGAAACTTAAATGCGTATTACTAAAGGAAAGGAGGCGGCCTGGGAAGTGTCCGTATCAGTGTCACACTGCCTTGATCGCTGCCGCTTTATGGTAAGTCTGTCTTAAAGTCAAGTAATGTCAGGTTTCAATTTCATTCATCCTTTTCAAAATCGTATTACATATTCTGGGTCTTTTGCCTCTCTAGATAAGTTTTAGAATCAGTTTGTTGATACTCACAAGATGCTGCAATTTTAATTGGGAATGCATCGAACCTATAGATTAATTGGAAAGAAATATCATCTTTATAATACTGAGTCTTCTTAATCATGAACATGGAATATTTCTCCATTTCTTTCTTCTTTGATATTTTTCATTGGAGATTTGTAATTTTCCACATAGATTCTTGAACATATTTTGTTAGATTTATACATCAGTATTTCACTTGGGGGCATGCCATTTTAAATGCCACTTTAAATTTCAAATTCCATTTGTTCATTGTGGGTATATCAGAAAGCAATTGACTTTTTTATTAAACTCCTATCTTGCAAGCTATTTATAGTCACTTAGCTCTAGAAGTTTTTTGTTTTTGCTGTTGTTACTTCTTTCAGATTTTCTACACAATCTCTCATGTGCAAGCAGATACAAATTTGTTCCTTCCTATCCAGCCTGTGTACCCTCTATTTCCTTGTTTTTGTATTACTGCATTTGCTGGACTTTTAGTATAGTGTTGAAAAGCCATGGTGAGAGGGGACATTCATGCTTTGCTCCTGATCTTAATGGGAAAGCTTCAAATTTGTCACCATTGAATATTGTATTAGCTTTAGAATTTTTATAGATATTCTTCACAAAATTGGGGAAATTCCTCTCTATTGTTAATTTTAGCCATGGTTATGATGATTGCATAGGTTTATATGTGTGACAAAACTTTTCAAATTGTGTACCTTAAATATATATGTTATTGTACGTCAATTATACCTAAATGACATTTTAAAAATAGTTCAAAATGAAGTCTTGATCTCCCACTCTTTTTTAATAACCAGGGTTAGCAACCCCATGTTGACTCCACTTTTTCTTTCTTCATGCCTGGGGAAGGGAAGCCCTGCGTCAGTACAGTCTAAGACTGTTCCAGTCTTAGACAAAAGAAACTCTAGCTGTCCTCCCAGACTTGCAGTTAACAACAGAGAAAGACCACAGGAATTCACAAAACCATTGGACTATTTGCCCTGACAACGGCCTCAGCTACAGGACATGGACATAACTTGGAAGTTCTGTGATTCCTGACACCCACAGTCACTGGTGATGGGCAGGGAGGCCTGGTGTGCTGCGGTCCATGGGGTCGCAGAGTCAGACACTACTGAGCGACTGGACTGAACTGATAGTCACTGCAAGGCTTACGGTTGGACTTTTACAAGGATCATATTCCATCTAGTTTGCTTCAGGTTCCTCTACTCCCTATTATTTCTTCTCTGATGTGTTCTTTTTTAATGTAAATCTGAGTTTCTGACCTATATGATTCTCCTTCTTTCTAAAGAATGTCTTTTATCATTTCTTGCAAGGCACTTCTGCTGGCAACAAATTCCATTTTTGTTTGTCTGAGAAAGTTGTTATTTTGCCTTCACTTCTTGAAGAATAATTTAAGTGTACACAATTCGAGATTTATGGAATTTTTTTCTCTTACCATTTTAAATATCCACTCCATCCTCTGTGATTGCATGGATCCAGAGGAGAAGTCAAAGTAATTCTTATCTGTGCTCTTCATAGGAGAGGAGCTTTCCTCTTCTGGCTTATTTTAGGATTTTTTTTTATGTTTGACTTTCTGTATTTGAAAATAATATGCCTGAGTAAAGTTGAGGGGTTTCTTTGTTTGTTGTGTGTTTATCCTTCTTGGTGTTCCTTGTACTTTCTGGATCTGTGGTTTGATGTCTGACATTAATTTGGGGACATTCTCAGTCATTATTATTTCAAATATTTCTTCTGTTCCTTTCTCTTTTCTCCTCTGATTTTCCCATTATAACTAGATTGTACCTTTGGTAGACGTACCACAATTCTTGGATATTCTGTCCCATTTTTTTTTCACTATTTTTTTCTGTTTTTCAGTGTTGGAAAAATCCTACTGAGAAATCCTCAAGCTCAGAGATTCTTTCCTCACGTGTGTCCAGTCTACTAAATTCATTAAAAGCATTCTTAATTTCTGTTTTACAGTGTTTTTGATCCTTAGCATTTCTTTTTGGTTCTTCCATAGAATTTCTACCTCTTTGCCTGCATTTCCCATCTGTTCTTACAAGCTGTCTGTTTTATTCATTGGTACCCTTAGCCTATTAATCATAGTTGTTTTAAATTCCAGGTCTAATCATTCCAACATCTCTGCCATACCCAAAATTGATTCTGATTTTTTGCCTCTTAGTATGTCTTATATGTTTTTCTTGATAGCCACACATGATGTACTGGATGAAAGGAACGCCTATAAGTAGACCTTTAGTAACGTGGTAAAGTGTGGGGAAGAAGTAGTCTATAGCCCTGTGATTCGGTTTCAGTCTTTCAGTGAGCCTTGGGCTCTGAATTCTGAAATTCACACTTGCGTCCCAGTTTTTCCCACCACTTAGGTAAGGAAGAATTGTCAGTATGGGTGGGAATTGGTTATTTTCTTTCCCCCAAGCCAGCTAGGCTCTGATAAAAATCTCAGCAGGCAACGATCTGATAAATTTTTTCCCAGAAGCTGACACGATTAAGAACAACACAATAGTTTGGCATATTTAAAAGTTCTTCCTTTTCCCCTTCCTCTGTCAGAAGCAGGAGGGAGGTTTTCTCCAGCATTCATTATGAGAACCTGGGAGAGCTTCAGGAGGTAAAACTCTACAGCAGTGCAGAAACATTCCAGTGGCAGGGTCCCCTTGGGGCTTTTTGCCTCTGAGACATGCCCACCCTGCACGCACCTCCAGCAATTCATCAAGTATACTTCGGGTTTTCCTGTCCTGGCACTGATTTCTGCAGAAGCTTCCATTCTGGTGGGTTCTTGTTCTCTGTAGTCATCTGTCTGTCTCCCCACCTTGGGGGTAGGGTGGGGGATGATGGGCAGCGGTTTGCTCTGTTATCTAATTTCTTTTATACATCTAAGAAAAGTTCTCAATTTTTTTAGTCTGTTCAGCGTTTTACTTGTCGTTAGCATGGAGTAGTAACTTCCAAGCTCCTTACCTGCTGGATCAGAAACCAGTAGTCCCAGACGATACTTTAAAATAAAGAATTCTTACTTCTGGCTACTAGAGGTATCTGCCTGGGTATATATCATTTCAAGTCTTTTTCTCTAGCTGCATGTATGTAGGTATGTAGGCATGCATCTCTCTGTGTATATGTTTGTGTGTGGGTGTATATGTGTCTATATGTACATGCATAAACATAAAACAAATACATTTTATATTTGCATATACCTTTTCTTCCACTGGAAAAAAGATCAATCTTCTTTTAAAAAATAGTATTAAAAGAATTAAACAGTGAAGCATGGATCAGAAGAAGGTATAGGCAAAATATATAACTAATATATTATTGATTCCATGTTTTTAATTTATAAATTAGTAAGGAAAATGTAAATACCACAAAGAAAAGTAAACAAAATTTATGAATTAAACAATTCACAGAAAGGAATCATAGGGTTATGAAAAAACAATTGGTTACTACATAAAAAAGAGGCTTTTCCTTTTATAGAATGGAATGTACCATTTAAAACATCTAGAAGGAACTTTCCTGTCAGTCCAGTGGTTAACACTCTGCATTTCCAATGCAGAGGACACAGGTTCGTTCCCTGATTGGGAAACTAACATCCATATGCTACACAGTGTGGCAAAGGAAGTATAACTTTCAAAAGAAGAATCTTCAAAAAAAAAACAGTGAAATAATATTTCATGCTTATCACATTAAGAAAAAAATCTGACAATATCAGGAGTTGGCACGGATCATTGTTGGTGTTCAGTCACGAAGTTGTGTCCTACTCTGTGACCCCATGGACGGCAGCACACCAGGCTTTTCTGTCCTTTACTGTCTCCTGGAGTTTGCTCACATTCATGTCCGTTGAGTCGGTGACGCCATCCAACTATCTCATCCTCTGTCGTCCCCTTCTCCTCCTGCCCTCAATCTTTCCCTGCACAGGGTCTTTTCAAATGACTCGGCTCTTCACATCAGGTGGCCAAAGTATTGGAGTTTCAGCTCCAGCATCAGTCCTTCCAATGAATGTTCAGGATTGGTTTCCTTTCGATTTCACAGGTTTGATCTCCTTGCTGTCCAAGGGACTTTCAAGAATGTTCTTCAGCACCACAGTTCAAAAGCATCAATTCTTTAGTGCTCAGCCTTTTTTATGGTCCAGCTCTCACATCTGTACATGACTACTAGAAAAACCATAGCTTTGACTATCCAGACCACTGTTGGCAAAGTGACGTCTCAGCCTTTTAATATGTTGTCTAGGATTGTCATAGTTTTTCTTCCAGGGACCAAGTGTCTTTTAATTAGCAAGAATATAGAAAAGTAAAAACCATTATTTACTGTTGGTGAGGGTATAAATTGGTTCAATCTATTTGAAAAAAAAAAACTGACAATTAATAAATCTGAAGATAGAATAGCGTGACCCAGCAATTTCACTTCTAGTTATATATCCTAGAAGAACTTGCATTAGGGATAAAGTTGTATTCATATGAGACTGCTTATAGCAGCATTGCTTATAATACTACTAAAAAAGCTGTAATAGCTTATGTCCATATATAGGAGAAGAGATAAATGAATGATGGGGCATTTATCCAGTGTGTGGAAGATGGATAAAGTGGAGCTACATACATTAACATGAGTGAATTTCGAATATTTGTACCAAACAATAAAAGCAATAGGGAGAAGTATGCATCCAGTTTAGTACCATATATAAAAAACTTAAACCATATACATGATGTAAAATTATAAACAATGCACTGGAACTTTAAATATCAAATTCAAGAGAGTGTTTCCTCAGAGGAGGACAGAGGTGGTGGCTGGTGGAATCAGAGAGGATATACTTTTTAGCTTTAATGTATAAATGATCTATTTTTCTTAGTTTCTGACAAGTTACTGGGTATGCTGATTTTTATTCATTTCTGAATGACTCAAACACTTCTAATTTTTAAAGAGTACAAAGCATACAAAAGTAGATTTTTAAGGTTTTCATGTAAATTTCAAATCAGGAGGCTAAAACTCTTTATCCCACATTATTTTCCGTGACCTCTATGGATGTAATAGTGATTAAGAATTAAAATCTGTTAGCCTTTGACTCCAGTGCCATCTGTCAGCAATTTGGAAATCTGATTGTGTTGTAAACAGTTTTTATTGTGTTGTTGTAAACATAGGATTATGTTATGATAATTATTCAATATAACCACTGATTTGTGTAGTCTTCCTTGGATTAAAAAATTATTGTCCACACTGTTCAGTAGATCAGAGACATATAGGGAAATGTGACTAAGATTTGGTGTCTCAAGTCAGAGTTAAATATCCTCTGGATTTGCTGTTGTTCAGTCTCTCAGTCGTGTCTCTTTGTAACCCCATGAAGAGCAGCACACTAAGTTTCCCTGTCCTCCACTATTTCCCAGAATTTGCTGAAACTCATGTGCATTGAGTCAGTGATGCCATCCAACCATCTCATCCTCTGTTGCCCCCTTCTCCTGACTTCAGTCTTTCCCAGCACCAGGATCGTTTCTAATGATTCGGCTCTTTGCACTAAAGTAATTGAGGTTTCACTTCGGCATCAGTTCTTCCAATGAATATTCATGGGTGATTTCCTTTAGGATTGACTGGTTTGATCTCCTTGCTGTCCAAGGGACTTTCAAAATATTCTCCAGCACCAGAGTTCAAAAGCATCAATTCTTTGGCACTCAGCCTTCTTTATGGTCCAGCTCTCACATCTGTACATGACTGCTGGAAAAACCATAGCTTTGACTATACAGACCTTTTTTGGCAAAGTATTGTCTCTACTTTTTAATATGCTGTCTAAGTTTCTCATAGCTTTACTTCCCAAGAGCAAACATCTTTTAATTTCATGGCAGCAGCCGCCATCTGCTATGATTTTGCAGCCCAAGAAAACAAAGTCTGTCACTATTTCCATTCTTTCTCCATCTAACTGCCATGAAGTGATAAGACTGGGAAAACAATAGAATGGGAAAGACTAGAGATCTCTTCAAGAAAATTAGATATACCAAGGGAACATTCCATGCAAAGATGGGCTCAATAAAGGACAGAAATGGTATGGACCTAACAGAAGCAGAAGATATTAAGAATAGGTGGCAAGAATAAACAGAAGAACTGTACAAAAAAGATCTTCACAACCCAGATAATCACCATGGTGTGATCACTCACCTACAGCTAGACATCCTGGAATGTCAAGATGTCATTCATCCTGGAACGTCAACTGGGCCTTAGGAAGCATCACTATAAACAAAGCTAGTGGAGGTGATGGAATTCCAGTTGAGCTATTTCAAATCCTAAAAGATGATGCTGCGCCAGCACATATGGAAAACTCAGCAGTGGCCATGGAACTGGAAAAGGTCAGTTTTCATTCCAATCTTAAAGAAAGGCAATGCCAAAGAATGCTCAAACTACCACAAAATTATACTCCTCTCACACGCTAGTAATGTAATGCTCAACATTCTCCAAGCCAGGATTCAACAGTGCGTAAACTGTGAACTTCTAAATGTTCAAGCTGGTTTTAGAAAAGGCAGAGGAACCAGAGATCAAATTACCAACATCTGTTGGATTATCGAGAAAGCAAGAGAGTTCCAGAAAAACATCTATTTCTGCTTTATTGGCTAGGCCAAAGCCTTTGACTGTGTGGATCACCACAAACTGTGGACAATTCTGAAATAGATGGGAATACCAGACCACCTGACCTGCCTCTTGAGAAACCTATATGCAGGTCAGGAAGCAACAGTTAGAACTGGACATGGAACAACAGACTGGTTCCAAGAAAGGAAAGGAGTACATCAAGGCTGTATATTGTCACCCTGCTTATTTAACTTCTATGCAGAGTACATCATGAGAAACGCTGGGCTGGAAGAAGCACAAGCTGGAATCAAGATTGCCAGGAGAAATATCAATAACCTCAGATGCAGAAGACACCACCCTTATGGCAGAAAGCAAAGAAAAACTAAAGAGCCTCTTGATGAAAGTTAAAGAGGAGAGTGAAAAAGTTGGCTTAAAGCTCAACATTCAGAAAACTAAGATCGTTTTTGCCTCTGGTCCCATCACTTCATGGGAAATAGATGGGGAAACAGTGGATACTGTGGCGGACTTTATTTTGGGGGCTCCAAAATCACTGCAGATGGTGACTGCAGCCATGAAATTAAAAGACACTTACTCCTTGGAAGGAAAGTTATGACCAACCTAGACAGCATATTGAAAAGCCGAGATATTACTTTGCCAACAAAGGTCCATCTAGTCAAGGCTATGGTTTTTCCAGTGGTCATATATGGATGTGAGAGTTGGACTATGAAGAAAGTTGAGTGCTGAAGAACTGATGCTTTTGAACTGTGGTGTTGGAGAAGACTCTTGAGAGTCCCTTGGACTGCAAGGAGATCCACTCAGCCCATCCTAAAGGAAATCAGTCCTGAATATTCATTGGAAAGGCTGATGCTGAAGCTGAAACTCCAATACTTTGGGCACCTGATGCAAACAACTGACTCATTGAGAAGACCCCGATGCTGGGAAAGATTTAAGGCAGGAGGAGAAGGGGATGACAGAGGATGAGATGGTTGGATGGCATCACTGACTCGGTGGACATGAGTTTGAGTAAACTCCGGGAGTTGGTGATGGACAGGGAGGCCTGGCGTGCTGCAGTCCATGGGATCGCAAAGAGTCGGACACGATTGAGTCACTGAACTGAACTGCACTGATGGGACTGGATGCCATGATCTTAGTCTTGTGAATGTTGAATTTTAAGCCAACTTTTTCACTCTCATCTTTACCTTCATCAAGAGGCCTTTAGTTCTTCTTCGTTTTCACTATGATAGTGGTGTCATCTGCATATCTGATGTTGTTGATATTTCTCCCAGCAGTCTCAATTCCAGCTTGAGATTCCTGCAGCCTAGCATTTCTCATGATGTTCTCTGCATATAAGTTAAATAAGCAGGGTGACAATATACAGCCTTGACATACTCCTTTCCCAATTTGGAACCAGTCCATTGTTCCATATCCAGATCTAACTGTTGCTTCTTGACTTGCATACAAGTTTCTCAGAAGGCAAGTAAGGTGGTCTGGTATTCCCATCTCTTTCAGAATTTTCCACAGTTTGCTGTGATCCACACAGTCAAAGGCTTTAACGTAGTCAATGAAGCAAAAGTGGATGTTTTTCTGGAATTCTGTGCTTTTTCTATGATCTAACAGATGTTGGCAATTTGATATCTGATTCCTCTGCCTTTTTTAAATCCAGTTTGTACATCTGGAAGTTCACAGTTCACATATTGCTGAAGCCTGGCTTGGAGAAATTTGAGCATTACTTTACTAGCGTGTAAGATGAGTGCAATTGTGTGGTAGTTTGAACATTCTTTGGCATTGCCCTTCTTTGGGATTGAAATGAAAACTGACCTTTTCCTGTCCTGTGGCCATTGCTGAGTTTCCAAATTTGCTGGCATATTGACTGCAGCATCACTTTTTAGGATTTTATGTTGCTCAGCTGGAATCATCTTTTAGGATGGGGAGGAAAGAGGGAGGAGGGTTCAGGATGGGGAACACATGTATACCTGTGGTGGATTCATTTTGATATATGGCAAAACCAATACAATATTGTAAAGTTTAAAAAAAAAAGGATACTAAAAAAGTAGATGTTTGGAGCTGAAAAAATAAATAAATAAATAAATAAAGGTCATAACAACCAAAAAAAAAAAAAAAAACCCAGCTGGAATCCTATCACCTTCCCTAGCTTTGTTCATCATGATGCTTCCTAAGGCCCACTTGACTTCACATTCTAGGATGTCCAGCTCTAGGTGAGTGATCACACCATCTTGGTTATCTGGGTCACAAAGATCTTTTTTGTACAGTTCTTCTGTGTATTCTTGCCACCTCTTCTTAATATCTTCCGCTTCTGTTAGGTCCATACCATTTCTGTCCTTTATTGAGCCCATCTTTACATGAAATGTTCCCTTGGTAGCTCTAATTTTCTTGAAGAGATCTCTAGTCTTTCCCAGTCTGTTGTTTTCCTCTTTCTTTGCACTGATCACTCAAGAAGACTTTCTTATCTCTCCTTGCTATTCTTTGGAACTCTGCATTCAGATGCTTATATCTTTCCCTTTCTCCTTTGCCTTTCACTTCTATTCTATTTGTAAGACCTCCTCAGATAACCATTTTGCTTTGTTGCATTTCTTTTTCTTGTGAATGGTTTTGGTCACTGCCTCCTGTTCAGTGTTACAAACCTCCACCCATAGTTCTTTATCCTATGGATGAAAAAGATAAAACATAAAAAGGACCTTAATTATAATGAGCAGAGGATTTTTAACTGAACTATTTAGTTAATATTATTAATACATTATTATTCATCAGAAAAGTCCTGATGGCTTTCATGTCTTGGATGAGCCAGTCTCTATTCAAGGTTCCATCTGCCATCATTGCTGGCTAAATTTCTTCAGGAGCATACAGAAATGTTGGCTTTATTTCTCTTTATATACACTTTATTTCTCTTTATGTACACTTTATTTCTCCACTATAAATGGGAATTTCCCTGTTAACTTTTTTCCCCTTTGATTGTATTTATTATGCTTAACATAGTAAAGATTCTGAAATAGCAGTATTCTTGTCCCAGAAGACAAGATATTGTCAAAGTGCACAAAGAAATAATAATAAAAACACAAGTAAATACTTTCAGTGAAAACATAAAGGAGAGCAAATCTGAAAGTTGTAGTTGTTTCTTTAAAACCAATGGGAAATGGACAAGTCACGTTTATACATACATGGTCACTAGATTCGCTGAATACCTTAATGAGTTCTCAAATAGATTGTATTGGTTTAAAGATATGAGACATTTGGGCCATACAAGTTACCAAAGAAACATATTCAGAAACATGTTCACTTATACTTAAAAGTAAATGATTGATTGTTCATTTTATAAATTATGTCCATAAATTTTGTGAATCCCTAATTATCAACCTTTTGTTACTTTTTTTTCTGAAAAAGTACTGCATATAACCTAGCCTAAAATATCTGGTATAGTTACAGTCAGGGTTAACTGAATGATAGGACAATGGCAGAGACTCTTTCAGGTCAGTCTGTTTGTAAAAACTGCGCCCTGTGCCTGGTACAGTTCCATGGTGCGTCAAATCGAGCTTAACACACCCTTAGAGTTACTCTGCCACCAGTATGCATACATATTTTTTTCCAGTTGCTCAGCCTCTTCCTCAAATAAGGAAAAAGGCATGTTTACGTGGTCCAATATCTGTCCATTCCCAGAACAGATATTCTTTATGTGCAAATCAATTAAAAACACAGTCTGTTTCTTTGTGCTGCGCACACACACATACACACGTGCACACACACACACACACACACACACACACACACACATGGTTTCCTTTAGGCAAGGTTTGGGTGAATCATGTCTTAGCAAAACTGAGTCTTTAAGGCTGATACAATACAGTACAGTCCAATGCGATGCACAAGCCTTTCCAGTTCCATTTCATTAACTGAGATGACATCTGGCTGAATGTTTCATTTTAAAAGTGGAGTAACAATTTTATACCATTGTCAAAGATTTCTATACCATTTATAAAGTTACGTGAGAATATTTTGATTTTAATTTTCTTGGCAGCTCAACAAAACATCACTCTTAAATTTAGCTAGCGTGTGTGATCTTTGTACTTCATTACTCTTCCTCCAATTTAATTATCGTACAAGCTTTTGTAAGTGACTCATATGCTCAATATTTCAAGCAAATGCAACCATTTTTGAATCTCACAGGAAGCACTTGTTGGTTGTTGACGTTAAGCACATGTGACAACTCATTAGAAAAAGAAATATACCCAAGAAAACTTTGCAAAGTTAGTGACTCAGGGCACTAACTCACTTGAAATTTTAAGTTAATTTATTTCTATTTTTTCTGCAGCATTAGTACTGTGGATTGTTGTATCTATTTCCATTTTTCACCCTTATCATAATATATATCATCAGGCACTTTCCTGCAGCTTATACTTTTTCCTAATCTTTTTCCTATCTGAGATAATTATCCAAGTCATTATGGTTTTACAAAAAATATACACTAATATAAAAATAATGGACTCTGGAATTGTGAATCATCTAGCTATTAGAAGCCACACTGCCTCTTATCAGTTATGTCTCTCCTCACTTTTTTATTTAAATAATCGTTCACTTACTGAAGGGGCCATAATTTAAATCAGCTGATTCATCTTCCAAGTTTTAAGCTAGCGCATACACACAAAAAAAATATTGTTGAGTACAAAGAGACTAGTTGATTTATTATGTTCATAAATGGATTTTAGCATTAATTATCTCAGTAGTTAACACACAGAGACCTTGGCCTCCTAGTCAGGTTGACACTCATAGGTCAGGTCAACTGAATTTTTTCCTCTACTCTGAAGACAGCAATAACTTTTTACAATAAATAGCTGTAGAAAAAGACAATCACACCAAGTTTTTAAAAAATAAAGAAAATCTATGCCCTAGGAATAGGTTAAAAACAGAGAGTGAATCTGGGGGCCTTTGCAGATTCAGGAAGAGAAACAAGGAGGGGCGTCGTTAACTCGTGCTCCTAGTCAGTGAAAAAACACTGACAAAACTCTCCTTTGCCAGAGGCTACCTTTGTGGCTCAGTACTGTAAAGCGTCTGCCTGCAATGCAGGAGACCTGGGTTCGATCCCTGGGTTGGGAAGATCCCCTGGAGCAGGAAATGGCAACCCACTCCAGTACTCTTGCCTGGAGAATCCTGTGGATGGAGGAGCCTGGGAGGTACAGTCCATGGGGTCGCAAAGAGCGACTTCACTTTCTTTCACCCTTGTCTAAAACTCTTGTCTCTTCAGAGTTGGGAGTTCAGAGAACTCCTCCTGGGCCAGAACTGGGCCATGCTGCTCACCAAATCAGTGCTGGGGTCTCAGTCAAGATCCCAGGGCAGGGAAAAACACCCAGAAGGAGAGGGCAGTGGTAATGAATCTGGGAATGATGGGAGGCAGGCAGGAAAGACAGCTCACTCAAGCTGAATTTAGGAAGCCCTGAAGATGAGGGCTTAGGAAGAAAGAGCAAGGCTGAGAGACTTAGTCATTACCAATAAAATAAAATGTTTTAGATTTCAAAATGACTATGATGGGAAGTCTTGGAATTCCTTACAAAAATTCAGGGACTTCCCTGGGGGATTTATCAGGGATTTCCCTGGGTGTCCAGTAGTTAAGAATCTGCCTTGCAATGCAGGGGACAAGGTTTGATCCCTGCTTAGGAAATTCAGATCCCACATGATGCAGAGCAGCTAAACCCAGGCAGCACATCTACTGAAGCCACAGGAGGGGCCCACGGGGCAGCTACCGAGCCAGAGCGCCACAAGGCAGTGTTCCCGCCTGGTAACAAAAGAGCTCACGTACTGCAACTAAGACCCAATGTGGTCAAATACATTTTTTTTTTTTTAAGTTGATCTTTTAAAAATGAATAATCAAGAATGAAACCAAGAACAGATGAAGAAAAAATACAGCCAGTTAGAAATCTAAAATGAAAATATTTATTGACTTAAAAAAAAAAATCTGTACTGCACAAAGAGAGATTCGGTTCATTTTAATCTCTCAGGACTAACCAACCCACTCAGAACGCAGCACCAAAAGACAGTTTGATATGGTCCTCCAAATGCAACTAAAAACTGGACCATACTTCAAGAGATAGTACCTGTGAATGTTCCAAGAATTAAAATGCAAAAAAGTGTAAATAAAAGCAGGTCCAGCTTAGGCAGAGCATGGTGAAACTGCAAAGCAGTAAATAGGAAAATACTGCTCAGCAAGAAAAGGCAGAGAACTTTTAAAATAAGATTGAAAGTTGACATAGACATTAACTAAAAAAGTACTTTACCTAAATGGTTAAATATCCCTTCCCATTTTTCAGGTTTTATGCACACCCTACAGTCCATGGGGTCGCAAAGAGTCAGACACAACTGAGCGACTTCACTTTCACTTTCACTATATTCTGATGTTACTAGAGCCAGTTTTGTTTTGAAATTATAGCTAATAAACATATATTAGAAAAGCACTTATATTTTTACACAAAATTCTTTTTGTGTAAAATAATTTTTACACAAAATTAAAAAAGCATTTTACAACAGCTAAAATAAAGTTGAATACAGAATGTAGGATTCTCTCCCTGAAATTTAATATTTTGAATTGATTACTGAACTATGGTCATTAAAACCTCCCTGCACTCCATGTACCGCGCCCCCCACCCGCCTCCGCCCCCTCCTCTGCCTCCCACTCCCCGCCATGAGCGTGGAAGTCCCAGCAGTTTTAAGGTGTGCTGCTGTGATGTAAAATTAATCATCTTGTCACCTGTGAGCTGATGATTTACTAATATAAGCCCAACCATGGAATATATTACAGTTGCAGCCTAGTAACAGTATAGATATGAATGAGAAAGTATTTCCAACCAAAGACTGAAGATTTAGATTTGTACAAATTTGGGGAGTGGAGAGAATCTCCCACTTAAATAACGCTCTAGTTTTAAAGTTTGTGTTTTAAAAAATCATGATAGATCTTTCTTCCTCATTGTAACCATGAGTGACCATATCCTTCACCGGGTAATAAATGTTTCCTTAAGATAATTATTTAATTGCAGTTGTAATTTTTCCCAAAGATAGTATAACCATAATTAAATTTGTCCTCTTAACAAAGCTATCCACTAATCAACAGTTTCTTAGTATGATTAATTATAAAGGTAACTTTATTGGAGGGAAAGGGGAAGACTTATTGTTTAATGGGTGTAGAGTTTCAGTTTGGGAGGATGAAAAAGTTCTGGAGATGTATAATGGTTGCATGATTATGTGAATGCCCTTAATGCCACTCAAGTGTACACATAAAAAGTGGTTAAAATGGTAAATTTTAGGCTATGTGTATTTCACCACAATAAAAAAAAAATAACATTGGGAAAAATGTAACTATATCAAAGTTTTAGAAGAATAAGGAAACCCATGGTGCCAGTTGTATTCAAAGAAATATTTCTTCATCCTTGTGAATAAAAATTAGCGTGAGCATTATCAGGCTTCTGGATTCTGACTATCCTAATTGATATTTTCATCCTTGTCACTTTTTCAGAGTGTGTGGGCTTCTCCAGTTAGAAATTTACTACAGAGCAGTATATGTCACCAGTCTTCCTAACAGCTCTAGCTTATCTGATCCAAGTTAAACTAAAAACTGCCCTGTCGTTTCTGTTAACCTTTTGAGTTTGAGGCAATTCTTAGAGCTTCTCTCTCAGCAATTGCCTGTTCCTCCTGGGTACCATTTCACAACGAGGCTTAATCATAGAATTCTAGGGTTGAGGAAACTTAAAAAGCACTGTGACCTTTCCACATTGGCCACAGCCACTCAAAAACCATCCTAACAAAACAATATAGATTGTGTTGTCTTTTGGAGCTGGCTCGCTCTCATAATTCCGTCCATCAGGAATTGTTCTCCTTCTTGAAACATGAACTTAAGATCTAAATCTGTCAGACTTCATTATTAAGGCACATTTCTTCTTGTTCTTGCTAAAATGGAATGGGGGTGAAAATTGATTACTTTCTGTATTAATTTTTTACATCCAGTTTTTGAAGACCATTATAAAATTGACATCAGATCCTAGCTGTCTCTTGTACAGCTAAGTAATTCTCATTCTTTGAATGTCAACACAGAAGATTGGATTTCTATTCTTATAGAGTCTATGATCATTTTCTTTTTCCTTCCCAAACTCCTATTTCTGTAGGTTATAGAGGGGATAATACTCAAATAAGATAATTGTTTTAATCTGTGTATTTTCTTACCTTTTAGGACCATGCTTATTTTTTATAAGGCAGAAATTCTACTACAGACTTATGTATAACACGATTAATTGTGTCTCTCACATGACTATAACTACACTGTCAGTATTTACACTTGCCAGTCATTTCTTTTATTTGTATCAGTTATATTCAGCCAGATTTTTATATTAGCAATCATGCTTTTCCAATTGATACCAAATAACTTCTAAATGTAACATTGATCTCAAAGAAAAAATTGAGTTTTTCTTTTGTGTGTTTGCTTTTTAAATTGAGGGATAGTTGACTTACCATATTATATTATTTTCAGGCATACAAACTAGTGATACATTATTTTTACAAATTATACTCCTGGAATTGTTATTTTTACAAATTATACTCCTGGAATCAAGTTATTTTTACAAATTATACTCCTGGAATCAAGATTGCTGGAAGAAACATCAATAACCTCAGATATGCAGATGACACCACCCTTATGGCAGAAAATGAAGAAGAACTAAAGAGCCTCTTGAAAGTGAAAGAGAAGAGTGAAAAAGTTGGCTTAAAGCTCAACATTCAGAAAACTAAGGTCATGGGATCCGGTCCCATCACTTCATGGCAAATAGATGGGGAAACAGTGGAAACAGTGTCAGACTTTATTTTGGGGGGCTCTAAAATCACTGCAGATGATGACTGCAGCCATGAAATTAAAAGACGCTTACTCCTCGGAAGGAAAGTTATGACCAACCTAGACAGCACATTAAAAAGCAGAGACATTACTTTGCCAACAAAGGTCTGTCTAGTCAAGACTATGGTTTTTCCAGTGGTCACGTACAGATGTGAGAGTTGGACTAGAAAGTTGAGCGCCGAAGAATTGGTGCTTTTGAACTGTGGTGTTGGAGAAGACTCTTGAGAGTCCCTTGGACTGCAAGGAGATCCAACCAGTCCATCCTAAAAGAGATCAGTCCTGGGTGTTCATTGGAAGGACTGATGTTGAAGCTGAAACTCCGATACTTTGGCCACATGATGCAAAGAGCTGACTCATTGGAAAAGACCCTGATGCTGGGAAAGATTGAGGGCAGGAGGAGAAGGGGACGACAGAGGATGAGGTGGTTGGATGGCATCACTGACTCAATGGACATGAGTTTGGGTGAACCCCGGGAGTTGGTGATGGACAGGGAAGCCTGGCATGCTGCAGTCCATGGGGTCACAAAGAGTCAGACACGCCTGAGCAACTGAACTGAACTGAACTGAACTCCACTTAATGTTATTATAAAATATTGTTGTCATTCCCTGTGCTGAAAAATATATCCCTGTAGCATATTTATTTTGTACATGGTCATTTGTACGTCTTAACCCCCTACCCCTACCTTGCCCTTCCTCCCTTCCATATTCCTACTGGTAACCAGTATTCTGTTCTGAGACCCCAATAAAATGAATGTGGATCCACTATTCTATCTTCCAGATCACTTATGCGTTTTTCTCTATCATTTAATCTGCTGCTAATTCCCTCTAGTCTGTTTTTCATTTCAGTTATTTTATTCTTCAGTGCTGACTAGTTTTTTATTTTTTCTAGTTCCTTGTTAAAATTCTCACTGTGTTCATCTAATCTTTATGCTAATTCAGTTATTTCTCTTATTACTAATGATTTGAGCTCTTTATCTGGTAAATCATTTATTTCTGTTTCATTAGTTAGCTATTCAGGGAGTTTGTCTTGTTCTTTCATTTGGAGTAAATTCCTTTGTCTTCTCATTTTGCTTAGCTCCCTGTTTCAGTGAAATTAGGTGGAACAGTTACCAACTGCAGTCTCGAAGAGACGTCCTTACACGTGAACAGCCCTAGAGAGTCTATGCGTGTCCAGCGGCTTCAGTTGGATGGACGGGTCTGAGTGTGAGCACAAGTCATGTCTTTCCCTGGGGTCTGCTGGCCGCTGTCACCTTGGTGGGATGCTGGGGCTGGAGATGAGGGGCTAGAACCAGCGTCCCTGGTGAGCCAGGGCATTTCCTCTGCTCAGTGACCAACACCAGCCCAGTGGAAACGGGGTCAAGTCCCCAGAGTTGCTGGAGAAGAAGCCCCGAGGGTCGAGTCCTCTAAGAGCGTGCCCCCCGCCATCCAGCAGCGGCACCCTCGGCCCAAGCCAGAGCAGACTCGGGGGCAGTCCCGGAAGCCGGGCCGGCCTCCCAGGCGGCGTCAGTCTGCTGCCTCGGCCTTACGTCGGGAGAAAGCAAGTGAGTGCACGCTCTTCACAAGAAGCATCTGGGTTTCTTACGACACTCCGCTTAGACCCACTGGTTTTCAGGCCAACTGAGAGGACTCCTAAGGGCCAGTCCCCACGGCTGGAGCACCCCGTGTGTGACTCCAAACTCCCTCTCCCCAGGAAGGATTTCTGAGCCCACGTGACTCCCCATCTTGGGTGTCCCCCCGCCCCAGCTGTGCAGGTCTGACCTGATCACTTTTCTTCCCTTTCTACCCAATTCTGTGTGAATCGTTCTTATCACCTTGGTAGTACAGAGGCTTTCTGCTAGTCTCCAGTTTGTTTTCCTGAAAATCTCTCCATGTGCAGGTGTATTCTTGAGGTGTTCATGGGAAAACATGAACTCCCAATCCTCTATTGGAGGTCTTAACCTTGGTCTTAACCTCCAAAAGAGTTGTTATTGACAACATGTATTGATCCCATGTACATGTCAGGATAGCTTCAAACTATAAAAAGAAGAAATCTTGTTTATTTTAATATCTTGCTTAATTGCAACTTTTAAATGCAACCAGATGCTGGTTAATTTCCCAGATGATGTATACTCTCAACATGTTTCTCTGTGTATCAACTTGCTACTGTTTTTTTTTTTTTTTTTTAATTAGGTGACTAAGAAGAGGCATTTTTGAGCATGCATCATACAGCAATTGTATATTTCATACAATAATAAAAAACCTATTTTATTAAGCCCTTTTGCATCCCTTAAGAGGAAAAGGCTATGTGGGTCTCCATCACATGGGGAGAGTGGGATGCACCCTGTAGTTCTGTCAAATTACAGAGAGTTAGCCATGTGCATCCAGCGGGAGCGATGGTTTGCTGAGACATACAGGCCCAGCAAAGGAAAGCCAGGGCATGGCAGTCATCACAACAGTGACAACTTTAATAGTAGAAATGCTTCAAAAATGAGTGTTTTACCGCAGGTAAACTCTCCATAACCTGCAGCTTGTACATAATATCTGACCTGGTCTGGGCTCCAGACAGCTCTGGTTAAGAACAGCACACGCTCAGTGCCAAGCGAGACCAACGAGATTCCTAAGCCATGATGAACACGAGGAGGGGAGGGAACAGGGCACCCATGCCACGGCCAAGCTGCTCTTCCTGGTCCCCCAAGGTGATGAAATGTGTGACTGTCACAAGACTCAGTAATGCTGGTATAATTGGGTTGTACAGGGAATATAGGCCAGCTGCAGAAACAGTATGTGCTTTGACAAGGAGTGTGTTGCAAGCCACTGCCAGCCTGTGCCTGCTGCCAGCTCCACTCAGCTACAAATAGAAATGCCGATGCACAGTGGGCCACAGCTCTCATAGTAGCCGTCACCCACCACTGCGTGAAGGCCAGGCAGGATCTAGAAGAGTGCATGGCAGTCTTCAAGTCAGTTACACATTACAGCATGGCACTTCTTAAAGGATGTCCCTGGTTCATCTGCATTGGCATCGAAAAAAGCTTGTTTAAAAATACACTTTCCACCCACCTCAGACATATCGAATCAAAATATCTAAAAGCAGGGCCCAGGAAATTGTGTTTTTCAGGTTTCCTGGTGTTTCTTATGAACACTGGCCTGAGAGCCAAGGTCAAGTGAGCCAAAAAAGAGACACCGAAAGCAAAAGTGACAGAACCGTATAAGGTCGAGGAGAATAACGTCGTCTTGAGTTCTGATTCTGCTCTGCAATTTACCAAGTAGTTTTATATGCAGTCTTATTTCTCTCCAAGTATAATTACAGAAAAGAGTACCTAGGAGATCTGAGTCATCTACAATTAGAAATTTAGCTTAAATTTGTTTTTTAAAGATGAGGGATAGGATACAGGATCCCCTGGAGAAGAAAATGACTACCCACTCCAGTAGTCTTGTGTGGGAAATCCCATGGACAGAGGAGGCTGGCAGACTACAGTCCATGGGGTTGCAAAAGAGTCAGACAGAACCTAGCGCTTAAACAACGTTTTAGTAATGTCTAGAACTCCTTCCACTCTACTGTTCCGATTCACAGTAACGATGATGGCATGAATAGCAATCACAAGAAAAAGATGACAGAAACCCTACCTGTGTGCCAGACCATTGTGCGAAGATTCTATGTTCATTATTACATTTGATCTCCATAACAGCACGTGAAATGTTATGCTTCCAGTTTTGAAGTTGAGAAAATTAAGGCTCAGGGAAATTAAATGTGACTGCCTGAGATCATAGAGCAAGTGAATTATGGTCCCTGGGTCCAGATGTTCTGCCTGACTTTAGAACGTGTGGTCTCAACACTCTGACCTTCGGCCTCTCTGGCTTGCCTCACTCAAGCTGGTTACAAAGTTGCTCCGTGTAACTATTCGACTATTTGACTATTTAACTGGCTTTGACTATTAAACCTGGCTCTACTTTCTCACAATGACCACTGTAGTCACAGCGAGCCTAACAAAGTGAATGAACTCCTCAATGACTCTCTGAGCCCTGTACCCTCAACTTGTTCATTAAGCCAGAGTGTATTAACTTCCCATTTGGTGCCATACTTTGTGCTTGGTGGTAGAAATACAATGATGAGGTTTCTGCTTTAATAGGGTTTATATCATGGTATAAACGTAAGATTGGTCCAGTTCACACCAGGTCCAGCTTCCCCAACTAGAGGCCCATGATCTAGAGGTTTTATGGCTACCACGTCTTTGTTAATAAAACGTCGATTCTCCTAACCCTTGGCCAGCATCTCTCACGGTGAATTTTGGCAAGCCTAAGCTCTTCACTGTGGATCACTGTTAATGATCTCCGATGCAAAAGGCTGCGATCCTTGTGAGGGTCTCCCAGGTGGCCCTAGTGGTACGGAATCCACCTGCCAATGCAGGGGATGGAAGAGAGGCAGCTTCGATCCCTGCGTCGGGACGATCTCCTGGAGAAGGGCATGGCAACCCCCGCCAGTATTCCTGCCTGGAGAATCCTATGGACAGAGGAGCCTGGTGGGTTATAGTCTATAGGGTCCCAAAGAGTCAGACACAACTGAAGCTACTTAGCATGCACACACGTGATCACTGTATCAGTCAGGACTTTTTTCAGTTATGAGGCAGAAAAAGCAAAGCAAAGAAGCTCACATAAAGAACTTTTGACTCATGAAATGGGAAATTCTGGGGATTTTCTAAGTATAGGTAGATTCAGGTAGTTAAGCAATATTGTCAGAAAGTTCTTTCTCACCATCTCTAACTTCAGTTTTTTTCTGTCAGCTTTATTCTCTTGTAGGTTCTTCCAACAAGATGGCCAATAACAACCACAATCTCACCTTCTACTCTGTTTATAAATACCAAGGAAATAATTGTCTTTTTCTAGAAGTTTTGATTTAAAATAAAAACAACTCAGGCTTGACTGCCAATAGCATGACTTGGGAGACCAAAAAATGTAACACTTTGTCCATACCTAGGACATCAGTTCAGACATAACGATCTGTCCAGATCTAGATCTTAGACCCCAAGGAAATGAGTTTGGTCCCATCCAAACTACATGTATTAGAAGTTAGTAAAAAGTGCTTTCCCAAAGACATGACAAAGTGCTATTATCAGAAATAGATGTTGGGCAGAGAAAAGCAGTAGATAGACTTTATAACCATTTAGTAGGGACTTTAAAATGATATCCCAATCTAGAGTAACAGTTCTGAGGGAAAAAAAATCAGTACTAAGACCAAGAAAATGGAGGAAGAGGTAAAGAGACAGGGAGGGAAATGGAAGATGTAAATATTTTATTTCTTTCAAACACCATCAAACAGATTACTTGTATTTTGTTTATAAAATGCAAAAGATGAGGCCCTTCCACATAGACAAATAAATCTTAGGTGACCCTAGTAACGTGTATCCCATTAGATGGATCAAACTGACCTCAACAGAAGTTTCACTAGGGCTCTTGTTTGATTAAAAGTATAATTGTAGTGCTATTTTGGGAAATAAAAGTTTAATTCATTCAAATATTCAGGTACTTTGAACACAGTAGCTATTAGGTTCTTCTAGACAAGTGCCCCAATTATATTTTTCTCTCTGGTTCTATTTTGATATCTACCATGTTTTATTTGGGCATGATTCAGAAGCCTACTCTTTCTTACTAGTGATGAGAGAGAATTTGGAAAATAACTGCGAAAATTATGTAATCTCTGTGTAAAACAGAGACAGTAAAACAGAGCCATCTCCCAAAGCTGTAGTGAGAATTAAGTGAGTTAATTCAAATAAAACACTTAAGATAGTGGTTGCCACATAATAGACATGTTACTTATCATACTTATTTTAAAAGGATACTTTAGTGGTACTTAGCAAACAGTTTGATAGTGAACGTGTTTAAGGTAACCATTAGGTTATGCCAATAATCAAATTTTTGCCCTGAATTATTATTATTCACTGGAGGAGAAAATGGCAACCCACTCCGCGTTCTTGCCTGAGAAATCCCATGGACAGAGGAGCCTGGCAGGCTACAGTCCATACTGTTGCAAAGAGTCGGACATGACTGAGCTACTGAGCATGCGTTATTATTCAAATACTTTTATTAGTACTTCTATATGGTAAGATGGAGAAGGCAATGGTACCCCACTCCAGTACTCTTGCCTGAAAAATCCCATGGACAGAGGAGCCTGGTGGGCTGCAGTCCATGGAGTCGCTAAGAGTCGGACACGACTGAGCGACTTCCATTTCACTTTTCACTTTCAGGCATTGGAGAAGAAAATGGCAACCCACTCCAGTATTCTTGCCTGGAGAATCCCAGGGACAGAGGAGCCTAGTGGGCTTCCATCTATGGGGTTGCACAGAGTCGGACATGACTGAAGTGACTTAGCAGCAGCAGCAGCAGCAGCATATGGTAAGAACTTGAGGTCAGCAATAGCTGTGGTCTCTGTCTCTCTCCCACAAAACCTAATGTTTGTTAAGTGAGGCTAAATAAATGAATGGAAATAAATGGAGCCATGTCTTCGACAGCTTTTCAAACTGTCTTTCATTCAAATTCCTGTGTTTCCTGAAGAAAGTAACAATTAAGGTAAAAGCATTTTCCTTTGCTGCAATAAATGCATTTCCACAAATTATTCCTAAAGAGGGCAAAGCCTCACCTCCCAAAGAACAAAGCCTTGATTGGTGCAATTTCAGGAACAAGGACAGGCCGAAAAGGGAGAGATTTTGGATCAGTGAACATCCCTGGCTGCCCTGTGATCAGTCAGAATAATCTACCTTTTCACATCGGCAGATTTAGAGGCCACATTTATTCTCTCTTATTCCTCACCGAACCTTTGAAGCAAGACGGAAGGCTTGTGCATGCTTGCTAACATTGCCCGTCACATCTCAGTGCAGAGGCTGACGTGCACCGAACCTAGCTTGGTGGCGGTGCTTGTCTCCATCAGACAGCTCCCACATTTGCCTCCTGAAGCGCATGAATGGGACCGAGGACTGCCAGTCCTCTGGAAGAGCATCTGAGGCTCTGTGAGTGCCGCCGCGCTGCAGATCGGCCACAGATGGCCACCCAGGGACAACCATACGACTGCATAGACTTCTGCAGAGAGCAATATGTGCTGGGAAAGGTGGCCAAGGTCCGCGTGTGCGGCCCGCTCTGGAGGCACACCCGGTGCGCTGCTGCCAGAGGGCTTCCTGAGGCGGGGAGGAGATGAAGCAGGTGTCCACTTTCGAAAAGTCCCTCCCCTTTGATGACAAGCAAATTAAGACCGAGCTCCACGTGCAAAGAGCTTTCCGAATCTCTCTCCTCTATGCAGAACGCAGCACTACAGCAAAATCTTCCCTCCTGGTCTCCATGGTTTTCTTCCTATTAGCATGTTTATGCCCTCTGTGCTGAACAGGTTAATGGAGCTTTCAGCCCTCATAATGCCACCAGAAACGCAATGTTATCTATAATAAATTCCACCAAAATGCACATCCCAGCCTGCGTTAGTAACCGTTTCCTTAATGGAGTGTACCGCGGCATTGATCATAAGCTGCGTGCCTTGGAAACCTGACCCACTGGGAGGGTCAGTCCGAGTCTGCGGAGTCACACCCAGAACTTATTCTCATGATGTGAGGTCAGAAAGCCGAGGTTAAAAAGGTCGTAGCATGGTTCTAAATAGATGTTTGCGTGGTCCAAATACAGATATTTTTAAAATAGGTTTATAAAAAGAACGAGATACTTCCTCACAAGCTTAAGTATTACTTTTTCTGTGTCACAAATATCTTTTTAATATTCCAGACACTGAATAAATCTTTTTGACTGCTTCTTTGTTATTCCTCATGCTGATCACTCAAGCAGTTAATGGCTCCAAACTACCCCTACTGTAACATTCCATTCCCTTTAGCCTATTCTTGAATTTATCTTAAAAAATCTGATTATCACTAAAGTTTACAATCTGCTTGGGATGTTTACTTGGATGGATTCTTATTTTGTCTCAGTTAGATAAATAAAATATGTTGTGATGTTTTGGTCATCAAGCTTACCAATATTAGCTCCTATTGAATTATTTAAAACATTAAGAAAAATAAAAATGAATATACATCTGATAACAACATATTTTAAAAGAGCACTATGATTTTTAGCTAGCTTATAGTTCAAAGAGTTAAAAAATAACTAGGATCTTTTTGCTTTAATATTCATTTGCTACATTGTATAAAAGCTATAGGAAACCTGAAAATATATTTCTTGACATTTTAAACTATATGAATAGACAAATAATATTCAGCATCATGTATTTTTAGTAGGATTACCTGTCACCTAACACCAGGTGTAATTCTAGGCTCAAAATGCAGCTCTGGAATTCTTTTGGAGCAAGTCCTTCGATCATTAGATCACAACTTCTGCAGGTTTATGCAACAAAATTTATATGCAGAAAAGCACAATAAAATTTTATTTATCCTTTAGAGTCTCAAAGCATTCCTTGGATGTTTCATTAATATTGTTAGATTTATCCCAGGGAATAAAATGCAAAATAATGACGCACATAATTTGCTTTTGAAGTACTGATGTGAATCACAAAAGATTCCCATGTTAATTGGAGAGTGCTTGTTCAGCACTTTATATGCCAGTGCAGCCTTCTCTGAGTTCATTACATTGTTGCACAGGTTTTGAAAACATTATTCATATTACACAAGTCAACTCTTGTGCAACAGTGATGAGAACTATAGGAAAAAACTATGCTAAAATGAGATTGCTCCATTGGGCATGGTATACCTATTAGGTCATGTCAATTAAGTCATTTCTGAAACAAGAGGTATTTGTTTGAACTAAGTAGGTGTTATTCTTAGTTGGCACTGTGAGTTCTAAACCTGAATCTTACAGTGAGCAACTTGTTATGATAACTAAAAAGACAGACAAGTTTTCATTCATCGCAAGAGAATCTGTGTTGGATAGTATGGGTGGAATGTCTCTTCTTATGAGTCTAGGGTGCTCTCAGGGAGGACACTTCACACCAAATATTTATCTTAACCCATTACTTTTAGATTAGGTTCTATTTTCAATTTATGTATCTTCTTTCATGTAGAAAATAAAAAGAAATTTAGCAATATTTTAGGAGCAGCATAAATCAAGCATATTTTTCAAAGGAAAAGATCTGACAAAATATAACGTGACCAGGTATTATTATAATTTACTTCTCTCTGCTTCCTTTTCAAGTTTCTAGTAACGTGAACATCAGAATTTGAAAATTAAAAATAAGGAATCCAGAGCAGAAAAGTTAATGGGTAGCTACTATTGCAATAAAAAATAAAATAAGGGTTCCGACACCCAATTAATGGGGCTTAGTGAAGAGGAAAATATCATCGATGACACATTGAAATTTGGCAGTTCTTGTAACAAAGTGTAGCAGCAATAACACTTCGTTATTTTTGATGGCATCTATAGTTTGGTAGCACTAAGAGCAAATCATTTTCAAGAATAATATATTAAAATCACTTTAAAAGCAAAAACATCACCAAACACCAACACCTTAATGTAAACTATTGTAAATACTATGTTTAAGAAAACTTTAAAAAGACTCTTTTGAAGAATAGCATCTTATACATAAAATGATTTTTAAGTACAATTTGAAGTCCTATTCTGATTTTATGTAGTGTTAAACTAGTATCTGAAATTTGATTTATAAAATAACTGTTATGAAAACACATTTTACATAGATTCATGATTGAAATATGAAAAAGAGAGGAACAATAAATACATTTTATGATAAAATTTTCCCCCCAAATAACTGTCACCTGTGTAGACAAATCAACAGAATAAATTGGAAATAACCAGTCTTCGGTGATCCCTGCCCTTCTGGAAAACACACCAGTTAGTCTAACAGCAGAGCTTTCTGGTACTCTAACCTTGGTTCTTGGCCCTTTCCTAGCTTTACCTTCTGCTCTGTTTATAAATCTGCTTGAGGTCGCTTAAACCATCGTTGCCAACACGGCTCTGTATGCCACTTTCGGTTCAGTTCAGTTCAGTTCAGTTGCTCAGTCGTGTCCGTCTCTTTGCAACCCCATGAATCGGAGCACGCCAGGCCTCCCTGTCCATCACCAACTCCTGGAGTTCACTCAGACTCACGTCCATAGAGTCAGTGATGTCATCCAGCCATCTCATCCTCTGTCGTCCCCTTCTCCTCCTGCCCCCAATCCCTCCCAGCATCACAGTCTTTTCCAATGAGTCAACTCTTCGCATGAGGTGGCCAAAGTACTGGAGTTTCAGCTTTAGCATCATTCCTTCCAAAGAACACCCAGGGCTCGTCTCCTTTAGAATGGACTGGTTAGGGCCACTTAATCACTCTGTGTTAGTTTCCTCATTTGTAAAACGAGAATAATAACAGTACCAACTCACAGGGCAATTGTGGAGATTAAATGAACTGATACACTGAATGGCATATGTAGATGTTGGTGTCTGCTACTACTGTTTCTGTCAAATGGATGATAAACTCTGTATCATTCCAGGGTAAATTTTAAAATAAGTGAAATAAGTCTTAAAAATGTTCAGTTTTCCGCTTTTTGTCTTTTCTCCCAATCCCATTCTTTACCCGGTATGTGACCTGCCCCCCTTCTCCCACCTCCCACCCCACCCATTGAGTTGACACTTCGAGAAACTGTTTCATACAGACACTCAGGCTGGGAAGTGGAAGGAAGCAAACAGAGCTTCGGGTGGACATCAGTGTGTTTGCCAGTCTGCCCTTCTGAGCACCAAGCATTCCTTTGCTCCCTCTTTCTCCACATGGATCGCATTCAAGCTCTCCTCAAAGGAGAAAGCCGGAAGGCCCATCCTCTTGGCATCCACATGAAAGCCCATTATCGATGAGGGATGCACAGTCATCTCTAAATCACTTTCAAATGTGACTCCATCTGTCCCACAGCCCCTCAGAGCAACGTGATGGAACAGTTACCACAGTAAAAGTCCTCTGGGAAATAGGATGGTTGAGAGGCACACAGAACCCACTGGCCTATAGCAATTGTGCAATACCCCTGGGCAAACACTGTGGGGGCTTCCAGGCAAGAATGTGGGGAGCTTCCTTAATTAGGCCCTACTTCCACTCTTAGCAATATCTCCCTGGCTCCACCTTCTAAGAGATTTTTTTTTTTCCTTTCCTGTATCCTCTGTGGCTGTGACTTGAAGTCATTGTTAGAAGTCCCACAAGGGATGTGCAGATTTCTCAGTTACCTGCCCATGAGAAGATGGAATCCCAAGGCTTGTTTTAAATCTTGAGCAATCATAGCCTTTTAGTCCAGTTTCAACAACAGAAAATTGGATTAAAGATTTACTGAGCATGGCCCCACCCACCAGAACAAGACCCAGTTCCCCCTCAGTCAGTCTCTCCCATCAGGAAGCTTCTATAAGCCTCTTATCTTCTCCATCAGAGGGCAGACAGACTGAAAACCACAATCACAGAAAACTAACCAATCTGATCACATGGACCACAGCCTTGTCTAGCTCAATGAAACTATGAGCCATGCCGTGTGGGGCCACCCAAATGGGCGGGTCATGGTGGAGAGGTCTGACAAAACACCGTCCACTGGAGAAGGGAATGGCAAACCACTTCAGTGTTCTTGTCTTGAGAATCCCATGAACAGTATGAAAAGGCAAAAAGATAGGACCCTGAAAGATGAACTCCCCAAGTTGGTAGGTGCCCAATATGGTACTGGAGATCAGTGGAGAAATAACTCCAGAAAGAATGAAGAGACGGATCCAAAGCAAAAACAACACCCAGTTGTTGATGTAGCTGGTGATGGAAGCAAGGTCCAATGCTGTAAAGAGCAATATTGCATGGGAACCTGGAATGTTAGGTCCATGAATCAAGGCAAATTGGAAGTGGTCAAACAGGGGATGGTGAGAGTGAACGTCAACATCTTAGGAATCAGTGAACTAACATGGACAGCAATAGGTGAATTTAACTCAGATGACCATTATGTCTACTACTTAGGGCAGGAATCCCTTAGAAGAAATGGAGTGTCCATCATAGTCAACAAAAGAGTCCAAAATGCAGTACCTGGATGCAATCTCAAAAACGACTGAATGATCTCTGTTAGTTTACAAGGCAAACCATTCAATATCACAGTAATCCAAGTCTATGCCCCAACCAGTAACGCTGAAGAAGCTGAAGTTGAATGGTTCTATGAAGACCTAACAAGACCTTTTAGAACTAACACCCAAAAAAGATATCCTTTTCATTATAGGGGACTGGAATGCAAAAGTAGGAAGTCAAGAAACACCTGGAGTAACAGGCAAATTTCACCTTGGAGTATACAATGAAGCAAGGGAAAGGCTAATAGAATTTTACCAAGAGAATGCACTGGTCATACCAAACACCCTCTTCCAACAACATAAGAGATGACTCTACACATGGACATCACCAGATGGTCAACACTGAAATCAGACTGATTATATTCTTTGCAGCCAAAGTTGGAGAAGCTCTATACAGTCATCAAAAACAAGACCAGGAGCTGACTGTGGCTCAGATCATGAACTCCTTATTACCAAATTCAGATTTAAGTTGAAGAAAGTGTGGAAAACCACTAGACCACTCAGTTACGATCCAAACCAAATCCCTTATGACTAAACAGTGGAAGTGAGAAATAGATTCAAGGGATTAGATCTGATAGAGTGCCTGATGAACTATGGAGGAGGTTCGTGACATTGTACAGGAGACAGGGATCAAGACCCATCCCCAAGAAAAAGAAATACAAACAGTCAAAATGTTTGTCTGAGGATGCCTTACAAATAGCTGTGAAAAGAAGGGAAGTGAAAGGCAAAAAAGAAAAGATATACACATTTGAATGCAGAGTTCCAAAGAATAGCAAGGAGAGATAAGAACGCCTTCCTCAGTGACCAGTGCAAAGAAATTGAGGAAAACAACTGAATGGGGAAGACTAGAGATCTCTTCAAGAAAATTAGAGACAACAAGGGAACATTTCATACAAAGATGGGCACAATAAAGGACAGAAATGGTATAGACCTAAGAGAAGCAGAAAATATTAAGAAGAGGTGGCAAGAATACACAGAAGAACTGTACAAAAAAGATCTTCACGACCCAGATAATCATGATGGTGTGATCACTGACCTAGAGCCAGACATTCTGGAATGCAAAGTCAAGTGGGCCTTAGGAAACATCACTATGAACAAAGCTAGTGGAGGTGATGGAATTCCAGTTAAGCTGTTTCAAATCCTAAAAGATGATGCTGTGAAAGTGCTGCACTCAACATGCCAGCAAATTTGGAAAACTCAGCAGTGCCCAAGGGACTGGAAAAGGTCAGTTTTCATTCCAATCCCAACGAAAAGCAATGCCAAAGAATGTTCAAACTACTGCACAATTGCACTCATCTCACATGCTAGCAAAGTAATGCTCAAAATTCTCCAAGCCAGGCTTCAACAGTACATGAACCATGAACTTCCAGATGTTCAAACTGGATTTAGAAAAAGCAGAGGAACCAGAGATCAAATTGCCAACATCCGTCGGATCATCAAAAAAGCAAGAGAGTTCCAGAAAAACATCTACTTCTGCTTTATTGACTATGTCAAAGCCTTTGACTGTGTGGATCACAATCAACTGTGGAAAATTCTGAAAGAGATGGGAATACCAGACCACCTGACCTGCCTTCTGAGCAATCTGTGTACAGATCAAGAAGCTACAGCTAGAATTGGACATGGAACAACAGACTGGTTCCAAATCAGGAAGGAGTACATCCAGGCTGTATATTGTCACCCTGCTTATATAACTTATATGCAGAGTACATCATAAGAAATGCTGGGCTGGATGAAGCACAAGCTGGAATCAAGATTTCTGGGAGAAATATAAATAACCTCAGATATGCAGATGACAACACCCTTATGGCAGGAAGCGAAGAACTAAAGGGCCCCTTGATGAAAGTGAAAGAGGAAAATTAAAAATTGGCTTAAAACTCAACATTCAGAAATCTAAGATCATGGCATCTGGTCCCATCACTTCATGGCAAATAGATCAGGAAGCAGTGGAAACAGTGAGAGACTGTTTTTTTGTTTTTTTTGTTTGTTTTTTTTTTTTGGTTCCAGAATTACTGCAATGATAACTGCAGCCATGAAATTAAAAGATACTTGCTCCTTAGAAGAAAAGCTATGACCAACATAGATAGCATATTAAAAAAACAGAGACATTGCTTTGCCAAGAAAGGTCCGTCTAGTCAAAGCTATGATTTTTCCAGTAGTCATGTATGGATCTGAGAGTTGGACTATAAAGAAAGCTGAGCACTGAAGAATTGATGCTTTTGAATTGTGCTGTTGAAGCCTCTTGAGAGTCCCTTGGACTGCAAGGATATCCAACCAGTCCATCCTAAAGGAAATCAGTCCTGAATATTCATTGGAAGGACTGATGCTGAAACTGAAACTCCAATACTTTGGCCACATGATGCATAGAGCTGACTCATTGGAAAAGACCCTGATGCTGGGAAAGATTGAAAGCAGGAGGAGAAGGGGACAACAGAGAATGAGATGATTGGATGGCATCACCGACTCAATGGACATGGGTTTGGGTGAACTCTGGGAGTTGGTGATGGACAGGGAGGCCTGGCGTGCTGCAATCCATGGGGTCACAAAGAGTCGGACTTAACTGAGCAACTGAACTGAACTGAACTGAACTGAACTGAGTCAAGCTGCATGGATCCTTCAGCAATATGATTTTCTCAAAAAAAAAAAAAAAAAAGGTTTCTTTCATGAAATAAACACAATTCAAGACATGGTCTTATATTTCCTTTGTTTATTTTTGCTTATGTTTATTACATTTACTTACTTATTTTTTGCTTTCTCCGTACAACCACTGCCATCAATCCCTCTCTTTGCAGCACACACACACACACACAGTATTTCTCTTTCTGTTTAAGGGGCAGTCCTTCAGAATGCAGACTTCTTGTGGAAAGCTAAATCTTTTATCTGCTTTTTTCCATGAGCCATTTTGTCCAACTGAACAGTTTTCTGGATGCCATGCCCTTAGTATGATCTTCTCCCAGAGGCAGTTTAATTAATTGAAAGGTTTTACTGTGGATTTTCCCACTGCAAGCTGGATGCACAGAAGATCCCTCATGTCCTAGAAGATTATACACCCACATGGTAATAGAAACCTAGATCCCTTAATCTCCACATGGAGGAAAGCTGACTGCAGACCAGAAATCCCTGCATCTGACTGTTTCATGAGTTAAGAATTCACTTCCTTTGTTTTCAGCCATTGAACCTTACCCGGTTTATTTCTTACTACATTTGGCATTTCCTCTTTTTCTACAATCAATTATTCAGGAATATTCTAAAAATATTGTTTTCTTTGTTGATAGAGTAGGTGGAATTATTACTCAGGGGATAGTAATTGAGAGAATAGTTTTGTAGAGTATGTGTAGTACCCTCTATAAAGAGCAAAATGAAAAATAATCATATACAGGTTTTCCCAGAGAGGCAACTTACTTGCTGTTCACCTAGTTTTCTTTTGATGAAATTAAAAATTGAATTGCAATATGCTGTTGCTGCTGCTGCTAAGTCGCTTCAGTCATGTCTGACTCTGTGCGACCCCATAGACGGCAGCCCACCAGGCTCCCCCGTCCCTGGGATTCTCCAGGCAAGAACACTGGAGTGGGTTGCCATTTCCTTCTCCAATGCATGAAAGTGAAAAGTGAAAGTGAAGTCGCTCTGTCGTGCTCAACTCTTAGCGACCCCATGGACTGCAGCCTACCAGGCTCCTCCATCCATGGGATTTTCCAGGCAAGAGTACTGGAGTGGGGTGCTATTGCCTTCTCCGGAATTGTAATACAAATATTCCTAAAATAAAAGCAAAGCTTGATGGTATGCAACTTATACATTTAATAGCTAAAATGAAACTAAACTATTAAAGGAACCAAAAAAGTCACATAAAAGAGATATCAGTACATACCTTTCAGGTTGGCTGATCAGCACGTAGAGATTAAACATAATGGTTTTTAAAGTAGCAGTGATTGCCACTAGCCCCCATTTTTAGCCTTTGAATTATGGATAACATAGGGGTCTAGCTATAAGACATTTGTGTGTGTGTGTTACCTACCCATTTACTCTGTCTGGAATCAATTTATTAGTAGATATGAAGTTAAAAAAATTCAAAGTAGCTCTTAAACATAAAATATAACTACATTGATATCTTCTAAGTTTAACACTAGGACACATAGAAACTCTTATTTTCCCTTTAATTATTCCCTTTTTAACTCACGAGAGTTATCTGTGCCTTGGGCATATCTTAATATTTAAGCATTTTCTCTATGATAAAGTAATTTTAACAAAACCCTGAAAATTAAAGATGAAGCTGGATCTTCAAAATTGGCTCTGTTTTCTTTTCCTTTTAAATCAGTAGTTGATTGGGGGTCTGGGGACACCCTAGATATTATATGTAGAAACAGATTTATATCCGTGTAAACAGTTTACAGAGGTAAAATATACACTGCTCAGTTCAGTTCAGTCGCTCAGTTGTGTCCGACTCTTTGCGACCCCATGAATCGCAGCACGCCAGGCCTCCCTGTCCATCACCAACTCTCGGAGTTCACACAAACTCATGTCCATTGAGTCGGTGATGCCATCCAGCCATCTCATCCTCTGTCGTCCCCTTCTCCCCCTGCCCCCAATCCTCCCCAGCATCAGGGTCTTTTCCAATGAGTCAACTCTTCGAATGAGGTGGCCAAAGTACTGGAGTTTCAACTTTAGCATCATTCCTTCCAAAGAAATCCCAGGGCTGATCTCCTTCAGAAGGGACTGGTTGGATCTCCTTGCAGTCCAAGGGACTCTCAAGAGTCTTCTCCAACACCACAGTTCAAAAGCATCAATTCTTTGGCGTTCACCCTCCTTCACAGTCCAACTCTCACATCCATACATGACCACTGGAAAAACCATAGCCTTGACTACACGGACCTTTGTTGGCAAAGTAATGTCTCTGCTTTTCAATATGCTATCTAGGTTGGTCATAACTTTCCTTCCAAGGAGTAAGCGTCTTTTAATTTCATGGCTGCAGTCACCATCTGCAGTGATTTTGGAGCCCCAAAAAATAGTCTGACACTGTTTCTACTGTTTCCCTGTCTATTTCCCATGCAGTGATGGGACCAGACGCCATGATCTTAGTTTTCTGAATGTTGAGTTTTAAGCCAACTTCTTCACTCTCCTCTTTCACTTTCATCAAGAGGCTCTTTAGTTCCTCTTCACTTTCTGCCATAAGGGTGGTGTCACCTGCATATCTGAGGTTATTGATATTTCTCCTGGAAATCTTGATTCCAGCTTGTGTGTCTTCCAGCCCAGCATTTCTCATGATGTACTCTGCATATAAGTTAAATAAGTAGGGTGACAATATACACCCTTGACGAACTCCTTTTCCTATATGGAACCAGTCTGTTGTTCCGTGTCCAGTTCTAACTGTTGCTTCCTGACCTGCATATAGGTTTCTCAAGAGGCAGGTCAGGTGGTCTGGTATTCCCATCTCTTTCAGAATTGTCCACAGTTTATTGTGATCCACACAGTCAAAGGCTTTGGCATACTCCCAGGATAGAGATCTCAAAAGGAGGGAAAAAACAGCATTCTCTCGAGACTGTAGCAGCCAGGTGAGTGTGCAAATGGGAGGTTGTGGCTTGCTCAGAGACCCTCATGTCCCTGATGCTGACTGAGGTAGTTAGAGCCTCCCAAAGATGCTAGAGACTTTGACAATTTACTGATCAATACTGAGAGGTTCTAGAGAATCGCCAGAAACCATTGTTACAGAAATCCTTGTTGGCACTGGATCTCCTTCCCTAGCCCTTTAAAAGGTTACAGAAGCTTCTCATTCTAAGAACTAAATTTACTGATTTATGCAATTCATATAGCATCCTCTGTGTTCTTAACTAAGCCCTGGCTGATAAAGGCTTTCTCTGAAAATCTGGTGAGAATCTAGATTATTTTAACACCTTTAGGATGCTGTGGTACACAGAATTCTAAGATGACCTTCAATGACCCATATCTTTTCATTCTCTGCTCACATTTAGTGTTGGTGAGAGCTGTAACTTGTTTCCAAGCAGTAGAATATGGCAAAAATGATGGGATATCATTCTCATGACCATATTGCCTTAGATGATGAAAGTGAAGGAACTTCAGGTATAATTAACCAGTCAATTTTAAGTTAATTAAAAGGGATATTATCTTGAGTGAGCCTGATCTAATCTGGTGAGCCCTTAGTAGACGGTCTAGAGTCAGAAGATGCTGAGAATCACTCCTTCTGGCCCTGAAGAAGTAAGCCAGCATGAATTCTATACTTGCAAGGACATGCATTATGCAGGAGTTACATGAGCTTGGAAGAGGTTTCGAACCTCAGATGAGACACCATCCCCATCTGATACCTTGATTACAGCCTTGTGAGACCCTGAGCAAGGGACCTAACTAAACTATGCCTGGACTCTCGGCCCTTCGAAACTGTGAGAATATAAATCTGTATTGTTTAAATTATCACTGCATGTGTGGTAATTTGTTATACAACAATAGAAAACTAACATAAATATCATTTGATAGTACCTATTAAAACTTTTATTTATAACTGGTTTTGACCTAACAATTCTAGTGCTAAGATTCTTTAGGATTTAGCTTATATGGGAAGTGTTAGTCACTCAGTCGTGTCTGACTTTTGCGACCCTGTGGACTAGAGCCCTCCAGGCTCCTCTGTCCATGGAATTCTCTAAGAATTCCACTCCCTTCTCCAGGGGATCTTTCTGATCCAGGGATCGAACCTGGGTCTCTTGCATTGCAGGCAGATCCTTTAGCATCTGAGCCCCAGGGAAGCCTTACAAAACTATTAGCCAAAGCATATCAGACTGTACACACAGCTACATCCACTCTGCTGTTGAGCCACAGAGTGGTGTCTGACTATTTGGTACCCCATGGACTGCAGCACGCCATGCTCCTCTGTCTTCCACTATCTCCCAGAGTTTGCTCAAATTCATGTCCATTGAGTTGGTGATACTATCTAACCATCTCACCCTCTGCTGCCCTCTGCTCCTCCTGCCTTCAATCTTTCCCAGCATCAGGGTCTTATCCAATGAGTCAGCTCTTTCCATCAGGTGGCCAAAGTACTGGAGCTTCAGCATCAGTCTTTCTGATGAATATTCAGGACTGATTTCCTTTAGGATGGACTGGTTGGATCTCTTTGCAGTCCAAGGGACTCAAGTGTCTTCTGAAGCATGACAGTTTGAAAGCATCCATTCTTCGGTGCTCAGCCTTCTTTATGGTCCAACTCTCCCATCTGTACATGACTACTGGGAAGACCATAGCTTTGACTATGTGAACTTTCGTCAGCAAAGTGATATCTCTGCTTTTTAATACACTGTTTAGGTTTGTCATAACTTTCCTTCTAAGGAGCAAGCATCTTTTAATTTCTTTAACATCCGCTCTACATTTACTGAAACTTACAAGCAAATTGCTCAACAGTACTTTTAGTGTTGTTACATTTTGTTATAAAGTTTATGTAAATATTTGTGTATATTTATATTCATGTGTATGCATAGAAAGTTGTCTATGTGTACCTTTGAATATCTGAAAAGTGGTTAACCCAGGGGAATTAGATACAAAAAGGGTAAGATGAGAAACCTTTATTTTCTCCTTCCAGCAGTAGCACATTGTGTAATTTATTTTTAACTGTGAATGAATCACTCTTGTAAATGTTTAGTACAAAAAGTTGTTAGAACTGAATGATCAAATCTAGAATAGCTTCATTTGCATTAAATGCCTGGAACAATACCCTGTTCCAGGTAAGCTCTCAATAAACAGTTGTTAAATGAATAAATCAAGCTATTACATTCAGAAGGTATTAGTCCATGAGATGAAGGAGGAGTTACTAATGTTGGATTCCACCCATAGGAGATCTGAGTAGTGATAGAATTGACAGCTGACAGTTGCTTTCCAGGAATAAGTCATAAAAAAGCTTTGTTCTTATTGTTCTTGAAAAGCTAATACTAAAATGAAGCTATTACCAAAATAGACTTAATGATATATTTAATTGTGAGTAATAGAATTTTTTTTAATATACTTGAAAAATACTAATGATCTTAAGGTTTTAAAATAGAGACTGTGCACCCTGTTCAATATGACACAAGTAAGGTTTGATTCTATCATTTTTTAACATAATTTCAAGTAAAGTTTCAAAGAAAAGCACAGTGTGCTGCTAAATGAAAAAAGCTCCTTGTGAGTACTGTCACGGTAAAGAATCAGATTCTGTGTTAGGTTGAAAATATACATTGGCTAAACTCACATAGACCACAAGGAAAGAGGCAAATCAAAATACCCTGGACATGAGCAGTGTGGATTTCAGTAAATGGGGGAAAATGAAATCAGAAACTATTTAGCAATCAAAAGGAATCCAAGGATTAGTGAAATGAGTTCCACCTTCAAGTTCTGTAAATCTTTAAATAAATTCTTTCCTAGAAAGTACCAGCACTTCAGTCAGCCAGTTCAGTTCAGTTGCTCAGTCATGTCCGACTCTTTGCAACCCCGTGAACCGCAGCACACCAGGCCTCCCTGTCCATCACCAACTCCCGGAGTCCACCCAAACCCCTGTCCACTGAGTCGGTGATGCCATCCAACCATCTCATCCTCTGTCGTCCCCTTCTCCTCCCATCTTCAATATTTCCCAGCATCAAGGTCTTTTCCAGTGAGTCAGCTCTTCACATCAGGTGGCCAAACTATTGGAGTTTCAGGTTCAGCATCAGTCCCTCCAATGAATATTCAGGGTCGATTTCCTTTAGGGTTGAGGTTTGATCTCCTTGCAGTCCAAGGGACTCTCTAGAGTCTTCTCCAACACCAAATTTCAAAATCATCAATTCTTCAATGCTCAGGGTTCTTTATGATCCAGCTCTCACATCCATACATGACTACTGGAAAAACCATAGCTTTGACTAGACAGACCTTTGTTGGCAAAGTAACATCCCTGCTTTTTAATATGCTGTCTAGGTGGTCATAGCTTTTCTTCCAAGGAGCAAGCATCTTTTAATTTTATGGCCCAGGGACAGAGGAGCCTGGTGGGCTACAGTCCACGAGGTTGAAAAGAGTCGGACACAACTGAGCCACTAAGCACAGCACAGCACAGTAACCATCTGCAGTGATTCTGGAGTCCAAGGCAGTAAAGTCTGTCACTGTTTCCACTGCTTTCCCATCTATTTGCCCTGAAGTGATGGGACCAGATGCCATAATTTTCATTTTTTGGTTGTTGAGTTTTAAGCCAGCTTTTCCACTCTCCTCTTCCACTTTCATTAAGAGGCTCTTTAGCTCCTCTTCACTTTCTGCCATTAGGGTGGAGTCATGAATCAAGGTAAATTAGGAGTGGTCAAGATAAATATCAACAATTCAGGAATGAGTGAACCAAAATGGACCAGAATGGGCTAATTTAACTCAGGTGACCATTATATCTACTACAGTGGGCAAGAATCCCTTAGAAGAAATGGAGTAGTCCTCAGAGTCAACATAAGAGTCTGAAATGCAGTACTTGGGTGCAATCTCATAAACAAAGGAATGATCTCTGTATGCTTCCAAGGCAAGCCATTCAATATCACAGTAATCCAAGTCTATGCCCCAATGACCAATGCTGAAGAAGCTCAAGTTGAGTGGTTCTATAGTACTCGCCTGGAAAATCCCATGGTTGGAGGAGCCTGGTAGGCTGCAGTCCATGGGGTCACGAAGAGTCAGACATGACTGAGCGACTTCACTTTCACTTTTCACTTTCACTAATTGGAGAAGGAAATGGCAACCCACTCCAGTGTTCCTGCCTGGAGAATCCCAGGGATGGGGGAGCCTGGTGGGCTGCAGTCTATGGGGTCGCACAGAGTCGGACATGACTGAAGCGACTTAGCAGCAGCAGCAGCAGCATATGACCTACAAGACCTTCTAGAACTAACACCAAAAAAAAAAAGATGTCCTTTTCATTATAAGGGACTGGAATGCAAAATTAAGAAGTCAAGAGATACCTGGAGTAACAGGCATGTTTGCCCTTGGAGTACAAAATGAAGCAGGACAAAGGCTAACAGTGTTTTGCCAAAAGAATACACTGGTCATAGCAAACACCCTCTTCCAACAACACAAGAGAAGACTCTACACATGGACATCACCAGATGGTCAACACCAAAATCAGATTGATTATATTCTTTGTAGCCAAAGATGGAGAAGCTCTATACAGTCAGCAAAAACAAGACCAGGAGCTGACTGTGGCTCAGATCATGAACTCCTTATTGCCAAATTCAGACTTAAATTGAAGAAAGTAGGGGAAACCACTAGACCATTCAGGTATGACCTAAGTCAAATCCCTTATGATTATTCCAGCACTTAGAAACAAACTGCCTAAAATTATAATTTCTATTGTAGGCCCATTGATGATGAAGTCACTTGGAAAGCATGAATTTGGGGGAATAAGTAGTATCAAAAAAGGAAACTCCTGGCCAAGTCACTCAATAAATACTAACACCACTTGCAGTGCCTTATCGTGAGCCAAGATATAATCTCCCGAATCCATTAATTACATTTCAGTTCAGTTCAGTTCAGTTCAGACGCTCAGTTGTGTCCAACTCTCTGCACCTCATGAATCGCAGCACACCAGGCCTCCCTGTCCATCACCAACTCCCAGAGTTCACCCAGACTCACGTTCATCGAGTCAGTGATGCCATCCAGCTATCTCACCCTCTGTTATCCCCTTCTCCTCCTGCCCCCAATCTCTCCCAGCATCACAGTCTTTTCCAATGAGTCAGCTCTTCGAATGAGGTGGCCAAAGTACTGGAGTTTCAGCTTTAGCATCATTCCTTCCAAAGAAATCCCAGGGCTGATCTCCTTCAGAACAGACTGGTTGGATCTCCTTGCAGTCCAAGGGACTCTCAAGAGTCTTCTCCAACACCACAGTTCAAAAGCATCAATTCTTTGGCGCTCAGCCTTCTTCACAGTCCAACTCTCACATCCATACATGACCACTGGAAAAACCATAGCCTTGACTACACGGACCTTTGTTGGCAAAGTAATGTCTCTGCTTTTCAATATGCTATCTAGGTTGGTTGTAACTTTCCTTCCAAGGAGTAAGCATCTTTTAATTTCATGGCTGCAGTCACCATCTCCAGTGATTTTGGAGCCCAAAAGAATAAAGTCTGACACTGTTTCCACTGTTTCCCCATCTATTTCCCATGAAGTGATGGGACCAGATGCCATGATCTTAGTTTTCTGAATGTTGAGCTTTAAGCCAACTTTTTCACTCTCCTCTTTCACTTTCAGCAAGAGGCTTTTGAGTTCCTCTTCACTTTCTGCCATAAGGGTGGTGTCATCTGCATATCTGAGGTTATTGATATTTCTCCTGGCAATCTTGATTCCAGCTTGTGCTTCTTCCAGCTCAGCATTTCTCATGATGTACTCTGCATATAAGTTAAATAAGCAGGGTGACAATATACAGCCTTGACGTACTCCTTTTCCTATCTGGAACCATTTATAGGCATACAAATCTCTGTATGTCTATTGTTCCTTTAGAGAATCTTGTAACCTGTCCAATGCAACACTGTTAAATGAATTGATCATTTGCATTTTAATTGGTAACATCTTGAATTTTAGATATTTAGTCCATCTTCTGTACTTATTTTACACTCTAGCACTTAATTTATTAGTGTTAAACTACTTCTATGCTAAAATTTCTCAAAGCCCAATGTAGAATTATCTGTGTTAGAATTCCCGGCAAGACCTTGCTCTAAAGGCAGGTTATTGTGACTGAGTCACAGCTGCAGAATCAGAATTTCTGGACAGTAAGGCCTAGGAATCTGTATTTTGGGGAAAAAAATGCTTCAAGAATACAGAAGACTTACCGTCTCTACATTTGCAGTGAAGGTATTTGCAAAGGCTGCAGTTGAATGGAAGAGAGCAGAGAGAAGGGAAAGTGGTGAAGAAAGAAAAGTGTACGCAGTTAATTCTACCCTCAGGCAAGCCTCAGGATCTTAGAAACCCTTCCTGCCACACCTTTCCTTCCAGCAGAATTGGTTCTTTCACATTCAAATTCCTTTTGAGAGCACAGGCGTGGGAACCTTCTCTGCCCCAGCCAGGAGCAGGCGAGCCTGAGAAAACCAGTCAATCCGGTCAAATCTGAGTGTCAGCAGTGGGAAGAAGCGACAAGGAAGTCTTCTAAGAACCCACATTCCACCTTTTCCACTAGAAATTTCAGTATTCCATTTCACAGCTCACTATAAAGAGAATTATCTTGTTCTGCCCGCTGTGTATCACAGACTTGAAAAATTAATTAGTGTAACTGAAATACTGTGACCTCTTCAAAAAACATATGAGAGCTTTCTCTTTCAGTTTTATAAATTCAAAATAACAGCTAATTATAACTTGTATTATTTTAAAAAATATATCACTCCATGATGGCAGAAGAATGGATAAATAGATCAAGGGAACAGGACAAAGAGGCCAGAAGCAGATGCCCACAAATATAGTCAACTGATCGACAGAGGAGCAAAGGCAATAAAATGGAGCAAAAATAGTCTTTTCAACAAATGTTGCTCAACTGAGCATCCACATGCCAAAAAAAAAAAAAAAAGAATTTAAAACAGACTTTGCAATCTTCACAAAAATTAACCAAAATAGTTAGCAGACCTAATGTAAAATGCAAGCCTATAAAAGCCCTAGAAGATAACAGAGGAGAAAATTACATGACCTTGAGTATGATGATTACTTTATAGATAAAACAACACAGGCATATTCTAGGAAATAAATTATTGAAAAGCTGGACTTCATTTAAATTAAAAACTTCTGCTCTGTGAAAGACAATGTCTAAAGGACAAGAGGACAAGCCACGGATCGGGAGAATATATTTGTAAAAGCACATCTGATGAAGGACTGGGATCCAAGGTATACAAAGAACTCTTAAAGCTTAACACGAAGAAAATGAACAATCTGATTTTAAAAATGGGCAAAAGACCTAAACAAAGACCTCACCAAAGATGCACCAATGTCAAATAAGCATACGAAAGGATGTTGCACGTCATTCGTCATTGAGAGTGAAAGTCGCTCAGTCGCGTCCCACTCTTCGTGACCCCATGGACTACTCAGTCCCTGGGATTCTCCAGGCCAGAGTACTAGAGTGGGTAGCCTTTCCCTTCTCCAGGAGATCTTCCCAACCCAGGGATCAAACCCACGTCTCCCATATTGCAGCTGATTCTTCATCAGCTGAGCCACCAGGAAAGCTCAAGAATACTGGAGTGGGTAGCCTGTCCCTTCTCCAGGGGATCTTCCTGACCCAGGAATCGAACCCAGGTCTCCTGAATTGCAGGTGGATTCTTTACCAGCTGAGCTACCAGGGAAGCCCAATATAGCACAATCAAGTGTCCCAGGCACCACTGGGATTCAAGCCCAGATCTCCTGTTTACTAGACAGGTGCTTTAACCAGCTAAGTAAAACAGCAGTGAGATACCACTGCCAACCTGTGGGAGTAGCCAGAATCCAAAACTGAAAACACCAAATGGTGGAGAGAAAGTGGAGTACAGTGTACAGCCACTTTGGAAGACAGTTTGGCAAATTCCTGACAAAATTAAGCACACTCTTAACATAGAATCCAGCAGCCATGCTCATTGGTATCTACTCACAGGAGCTGAAAATGTATGTCCATAAAAAAACACGCACACGGGCATTGAGAGCAGCTTTATTCCTAATTGCCGAAACCTGGAAACCACCAAGGTATCTTTCAGTAGGTGAATGAATAAATAAACTGTGATGCATTTAGACAATAAAATATTACTCAGTGTTGAAAATAAATGAGCTCTCAAGCCACGTGAATGTATGAAAGAAATGTAAATGCATATTACTAAGTGAAAGAAGTCCATCTGAAATGACCACACACCAAGGCCAACTGTACAGTGTTCTGGAAAAGGCAAAACTATAAAGACAATTAAAAGATTAGAGGTTGCCAGGAGTTTGGGAAGAAGGGAAGGATAAATAGGCAGAACACAGAGGAATTTTAGGGCAGTGCAATTATTCTGAATGACAGTACAGCGTTGAATACATGTCACTTATACATTTGCCAAAACCGTAGAACGTACAACACCAAGGAGAACTAATGTTAACTGCGGACTTTGGCTGATAACGACATGTCAGAGCAGGTCCATCAGTTGTAACAAGTGTGCCAGTCTGGTGCTGAGTGTGCACGTGATGTCACAGAGGTATGTGGGAACTCTGCTTTCTGTTCACTTTTGCTATGAACCTATATTTGCTCTAAAAAGTCAAGTCTATCTTTAAGTAAGGCAAACTAGGGACCAAATACAGAAATAACAACAACAAATCCCCAAATCCCATGTGAATAATTTTCTTAAACTCTTAAAATAGTGCACTTGAGTCATTTAAACATAGGACTTTCCAAGCACTCTATTATCCTGGATTAATCAGCTCTTTCTAAGCTTACGCTAAATTCCTATTATCACATTGACAAAAATTAGATTAGGAAGGCCTTATCATTGATTAGAATATTGTTTTCACTCAGAAGAAAATTTCGTTCTTTTTTCTAAGGAGTTGAAGTTTGAGCTCATTAAACCAGTTTTAAGCTTTGCCTGAATCTGTCTGACTATACTGTATAAAAATTATGCGGCCATTCTCCATTTCAAGTTCACTTATCTCTTATCCTGAACTATGAGGGTGCCTATGTTAGCTAAAACATAAGTCAAGGGCTAATAATTTAAACACTTTTGAGTAAGAACTCCTGGGAAAGGATGCTTTGTGTCCTGAGAGTACGGAGAATCTCTCGTTCAGCTGAGGACTGAGTTCACCGTCTGTTACCACCGCAACCCAATAGGCCCACAGGGAGTTGCCACACGTGTTTGTTATATAGGTTGTGTTCAGCAGAGCAAGTTCTGGTACTTTCATTCATTTGATAAGTGGAATGTATTTGGTATGTTCTAATGAGTCTCAGACATTCTAACATGATGAGCTGAGAGATTTTATCAGGTGGAAAATAGCCTTTGGATGTTTGTGAAAAGCAGCAGGCCTGTGTAAACTTCACCATATTTAAGAAGAAATTGCTATAAAAAGTTGTAGATTGCAAGGATCTTTTAAAACATTTTTGTATGCATTTCATTAATGTCCACTTTTCAGTTCCAGAATTAAGCTTTTATAATCTGTCATTTTGTACTAAGAAGTAGAGAAGTAAAAGGTACTAACTCTATTTTTAACTCTCCAGTGACTTTTTCTTGAACGGCCAATTACTTAGGCACTCAAAAAAAATTTTTTTAAGTTTTCAGTTAGTGCAAAGGACATAATCATTCAGATTATCTCAATCATACAATAACTTCCCTGGAATAAAAGCGTTATCAATATAAAGTTTTAGATTTAATTATAATGTATTTCATGTTTCTCTTTTCACAGGATCACTGAAAATAGGTGTAATTTAGGAAATCAAGGTGAGATATAAATTCTCTACATTCTCTCTCTCGATTTGTGGATTGAAAGTCACTGTTGAAATTTCCCTACTACCCTCACCCCACACATGCCGCCCTGTTGAAACCCTACCCATCTACAAGATGTTTCCCTACTAAACTTTCTGGATTGCCCCCAACCAGATGTTCCATCACCCTTCCTTGAACCCTGTTGTATTTCTTACGTTTCTTATAGCGCTTCGTACATTCTGTCTCCTATTAACACTGTTGTCATATTGACTATGCTTTATTGAAAAGACCTTCCTTGAAATCTGCAGCTTGATCTCAGTCATCCTTGGCTTTCTCTCCTTGGACAGATTAAGCATCCATTAAGTGTGTGTTTAACTCGCCTTGTCCTTTAGGTTTGCAGGTAGTCATAGGAGCCGTTTAAAGTAGAATAATAGTCTTGAACTATTTCAGACTCTTAATCATATGCTTCAGAATCTTTTGAGGGGGGTTTCCTTCTTTGTTGACTCTGGCACAATTCATTCACAGTACTTCTCCCTGGGGGAACTGAATCTCTGTGACCTCAGCTTTGGTGTTCAGTCGCTCAGTCATGTCCGACTCTTTGCGACCCCATGGACTGCAAGGTTGGATGGCATCACCAACTCAATGGACATGAGTTTGAGCAAGCTCCAGGAGATTGTGAAGGACAGGGAATCATGACATACGGCAGTCCATGGGGTCGCAAAGAGTCAGACATGACTGAGTGACTGAACAATGACAACTGTTTCCATTGTTTCCCCACCTATTTGCCATGAAGTGATGGGGCCAGATGCCATATCTTAGTTTTCTGAATGCTGAGTTTTAAGCCAGCATCTTCACTCTCCTCTTTCACTTTCATCAAGAAGCTCTTTAGTTCCTCTTCACTTTCTGCCATAAGGGTGGTATCATTTGCATTTCAGAGATTATTGATATTTCTCCTGACAATATTGATTCCAGCTTGTGCTTCATCCAGCCTGGCATTTCACATGATGTACTCTGCATATGAGTTAAATAAGCTGGGTGATAATATACAGCTTTGACATACTCCTTTCCCAATTTGGAACCAGTCTGTTGTTCCATGTCCAGTTCTAACTGTTGCTTCTTGACCTGCATACAGATTTCTCAAGAGGCAGGTCAGGTGATCTGGTAGTCCCATCTCTTTGAAGAATTTTCCACACTTTGTTGTAATCCACACAAAGGCTTTGGCATAGTCAATGAAGCAGAAGTATATGTTTTTCTGAAATTCTCTAGCTTTTTCTATGATCCAATGGATGTTGGCAATTTGATCTCTGGTTCCTCTGCCTTTTCTAAAACCAGCTTGAACATCTGGAAGTTCTTGGCTCACACACTGTTGAAGTCTCGGTTGCAGGATTTTGAGCATTACTTTGCTAGTATGTGAAATGAATGCAATTGGATGGTAGTTTGGACATTCTTTGGCACTGCCTTCTTTGGGAGTGGAATGAAAATGGACTTTTTGCAGCCCTGTGTTCACTGCTGAGTGTTTCACCTTTGCTGGCATATTGAGTGCAGCACTGTAACAGCATCATCTTCTAGGTTTTGACAAAGCTCAGCTGGAATTCCATCACCTCCACTAGCCCACTTGACTTCATACTCCAGGATGTCTGGCTCTAGGTGAGTGATCACACCATTGTGGTTATCCAAGTTATTGAAGGTTTTTTTGTTTTTTTTGGTATAGTTCTTCCGTGTATTCTTTCCACCTCTTCTTAATATTTTCCTTGAGGAGATCTCTAGTCTTTCCCATTCTATTGTTTTCCTCTATTTCTTTGCATTGTTCACTTAAAAGTGTTTTCTTGTCTCTCCTTGCTATTCTTTGGAGCTCTGCATTCAGATGGGTGTATCTTTCCTTTTCTCCTTTCCCTTTCACTTCTCTTTTCAGTTACTTGTAAGGGCTCCTCAGATAGTCATTTTGCCTTTTGCATTTCTTTTTCTTGATGGCTTTGGTCACCACCTCCTGTACAATGTCACAAACCTCCATCCATAGTTCTTCAGGCACTCTATCTATCAGATCTAGGCCCTTAAATCTATTTCTCACTTCCACTGTATAATCATAAGGGATTTGATTTAGGTCATACCTGAATGGCCTAGTGGTTTTCCTTACTTTCTTCAATTTAAGTCTGAATTTGGCAATAAGGAGTTCATGATCTGAGCCACAGTCAGCTCCTGGTCTTGTTTTTGCTGACTATATAGAATTTTCCATTCAGCTACAAAGAATATAATCAGTCTGATTTTGGTGTTGACCATCTGGTGATGTCCATGTGTAGAGTCTTCTCTTGTGTTGTTGGAAGAGGGTGTTTGCTATGACCAGTGCACTCTCTTGGCAAAACATTGTTACCCTTTGTCCTGCTTCATTTTGTACTCCAAGGCCAAACTTGCCTGTTACTCCAGGTGTTTCTTGACTTCCTACTTTTGCATTCCAGTCCCCTATAATGAAAAGGACATCTTCTTTTGGTGTTGGTTCTAGAAGGTCTTATAGGTCATCATAGAATTGTTCAGCTTCAGCTTTAGCATTTGTGGTTGGGGCATAGACTTGGATTACTGTGATACCGAATGGTTTGCCTCGGAAATGACCTGAGATCATTCTGCTGTTTTTGAGATTGCACCCAAGTACTACATTTCAGACTCTTATTGACTGTGAGGGCTACTCAGCTTACTGCCAATAAACCAAATGCTTCTAAAGTTTTATTTCTGGCCCCCCAAGAGTGTCTTGCAACTACCTATTGAATTAATGCATCAAAGAAAATTTAATATGCTTTCATATTTTGTTACCTTTAAGAGAAACATTAATGATATATTTTATTTAAAAAAAAAAAAAACAGATATACTACCTTAGAACATCTAATGTTTTTCCTAAGAAAAAATCTAGTTTCTCTAAAAAAAGGAAACTGATTAACATAAGAAGTCTAAAATAAAATTAAGAAATTGTAATTTAGTCCAGTCTGTTGCATGCTTTTTTAATAAGACAAGTCATTTTATTGCTTATGAACCTTAATGATCACACTAGGAATATTGTTTTTACTTGCCTACCTCAAAGCACTGAGAAGTTCAAACGAGATAAAGTAGATAGCAGCACATGAAAAGTGTACAGAAGTGGACAAGGACTAGACGAGTGGCTCAGGGCCCTTGCTCTGGGGTCAGCTTTCTAGGATTTGAATCACGATGTGGTCCTTGCTCCCTGCGTTTGTCTATAGGATACTTCATCTGTAAAATGGGAAATTAGCAGTAAACATCTCAAGAGCTCTGGAGAGAAGTGAGAAAAATCAATGAAATGCACTTAGCACTTTATCTAGTATTACCCTTGTGATATGGTTTCAGTAGTGGGTTGGTTAAGACCTTTTAATTTCCCAGAGAACTTTAATCTACATTACATGGCCCAAGCAAGCGATTAATATATACATTTTCTGGAAGGACCAAAGTGACTAAACAGTTTTATAGAAAAAATGTTTGTCTCTGGGTATTTAACTGTTATATCAAGCACTCAAAGCCTCTTAAATAATAGTGAGTGTAAAGTATGACTCTCTTTAATATTCAAACTAAATACCTAACTTTCAAAAGCAAATATGATTCTAGCTCCAGGAGTAAAACTTGATTTTCAACCTCTTTCAACATTCCCATTTATGAAGCAACCTTCCTCTGTATCCCAGTCTATTCACTTTAAAGAGGGCTTACCTTTCTTGTCACATGTTAATTGCTCAGCTCCTATGTACATCGCCTGAGTGAGAGCAGTCTGTACGTATCATATGACTCACTGTACAATTTTGGTTAGTAGCAAACTCAAGAGCGAAAAACACCCTCTGGTAGCCCATTTTGACAATTGTTATAATTTGCGGTGATGTTTTCATTACAGTGTCATCACACAGGAAGCCACAAAAGGATTAGAGATAGACCAACTCATCCACGTTTCTTCCAGCCAGAAATCACATCACCACCTGCCAGTGACCCAGACTTCTTTCCAGTGACCCAGTTCTTTCCAAGTACTGAATAGTGTGGCCCCTAAACTCATTAAAAAATTGGATGTGCTACATAGTTTAAAATGCCTTTATCTGTGTTTTAGTAGACACCATGATTTAGTCTTCCAGAAATATCTGAGACCACAGCAAGATGAATGTTGGGAATGACAAAAATATGCCAATGGGATTTTGAAAACCATGGAGAAAATCTATAGGAAATGTTAGGAAAGAATAGGGCAAGAAACAAATGACCTGGAAAAAGCTATAGATACCACAAAATTGGATTCATGCTATACCCTCCTTACAGTCTTAAAGGGTAGATTTTGAAACTCCAGAAAGCATGTGGACTTTGTCCAAACCTGATTTTTTTGAAAAAGCCATAGCTTTTATTGGACTAATTTTTTTTTTAAAGAAAAAAACAGGTAATGTTTGCTGACACAATGTCTAGATCATATTGGAATCTTTGTATTTGGTTATTTTTTTTTCTGTAGTTCCTAAATTACTTTTTGTAGGTATGAAGGTGCCTGATATTCTAAAGAATAACAAAACCAATTTAAAACCTTGAGTCTACTCATCAGTTAGAGAAACCATCTACAATATTTTCCTTTATTAGTAATATTTCACTTCGGTCACTCCATTTGATGCTATGGAGCATTTGACAAGATTGAGGATTTCTTTCTTCAGATATTCCCTTCTTCATATTTAGAATGGGTATCCTGGCTGGCTTGAATCCAACTCTCTTGAAAGTTTTCCATGATTTTTGTCTTGGGCTGCTTGTCTCACGGTAGGTACCTACCACGGTAGGTAGACAGATAAGGAAATTGTCATTGTCATTCAGTCGCCAAGTAGTGCCCGACTCGTCACGACCCCATGGACTGCAGCACTCCAGGCTTCTCTGTCCCTCAGCAGCCAGTAGACAGATAGATAGCCACTGGACCTGTGTTTTATCTTCTCTGGCAATCTTACTCACCAACATAGCTCTATCACTGAAAAATCAATAATATCAAAATGCTGCTCTCTAGTCCTTACGTCTGTCCTGAACTTCAGATTCAGATTTTCAACTGCTGAACACATAGTCATCCACAAGGATACTGCATCATTCATAAATTCACATTTTTATATTTTATGTTACTATAAACTTACATATTAAAAAAAAAAAAAGCGCATATAGTGCTTTTTATCCTCATGGTTACATTGGGGATTGCACAAAAGGCTATTGTGATTGAACATTTCCTTCTCATTGCCTCCCATAGCATCTTTTGTATAACTCTCATACAGTAAAATGATTATTCATTTTCCTGCCTGTGTTCCCGGCTACAGAGAATTTTATCTGCAGTGAGCATTATTTCTTATTAATCTTGCGTCCCGACCACCAGAACAGTGCCCAGCACAAAGGAAAAATTCAGTCAGTGTTGACAAATGGATGCATCAATCATGCAGTTTGTGCGACTGACTTTATTATCTTCACCTTTTTCACTGTTTCGATTTTTTAGTTTGGACATCATATAATTATATTTTCCATCTACACTTCATTTGTTGTAAAAGGCACATTTCCCTGAAGCTTACAGCTCATAGTTACGTTGTCGGCGGATTGTTTAGAGGTATTAAGAGAGCAGTGATGTATGTTGTCATATAATCTTCACAGTAATGATCTACAGAACAGGCAAAAATTAATTCCTTTTTATTGTCTCAAAGAAGTATAAATACATGGAAGTGTTTGAGCCTCTCAATGACTTGAAACCTCTCACTAATTCTGTGCATCCTGCCTCCCAAAGTGCATGTGGAATTCACAGAGAGGACATGTTTCTGGGCTGTACTTTTTATAGTACATGCCCTCAAAATTCTTCCTGTAGTCTCACTTCCAGCCTTTAAAAATCAGCAATAATTATATAATGTCTCTCACTATTACTTTATTATTTAGGTAATATATTTTAAATGTTATTTAAAGCATTTTGGAGACCTATTAATGAACAGCATGGTTGATGGAGATATGAGAATATCTCTTAATGTTTCTCATTCTTACCAAATAATTTTCCTAATTTTAGCCTTTTCATTGTAAGTTGCATTTCCCTGAACTTTTCTTCATTCAATAAATTTAAAGCCATGCCTATGTGCCAAGCACTTTCTGATATAACATTTAAAATTTTTTTAATCCCACCTTTGTGAAGCATACATTCTGTAGATGGTTTAGTTGCTAAATCATGTCAGACTCTTGTAATCACATGGACTGCAGTCTGCCAAATTTTTCTGTCCATGGGATTCTCCAGGCAAAACACTGGAGTGGGTTGCCACTCCCGCCTTCAGGGCATCTTTCCCACCCAGGGATGGATCCTGGGTCTCCTGCATTGCAGGCGGATTCTTTACCGACTGAGCTAGGAGGGAAGCCCACATTCAAAAGAGGAAGAGCTCAATCAACAAGGTAATTAAGTAAAAAGCAAGTACATTCAACAATGAAAAGTGCTAGGAATCAAAATTAAGCACAGAAGAGGGAGAAGTAGGGTCATGCTTACATTTTGGGTAGAGTGACCAAGGTAAGCCTGTCTGTAAATAGGATGTTTAAGTAAAGACCAAGGGAAAAAGTGACAGCAAAATGCCGAGTTCCAAGGACGAGCATTCCCAACAGAGACAAAAGCAACGGCAGTGGACCTGGGATACCTGGGGGATTATAGGACACAAGGAAGACAAGGAAACTGGAGCTCCGGGAGGCAGGCTGCAGACCATGGGTGTGGGTGCGCACGTGTGGGTGTGAGAGGAACAGAAAAGTGAAAGTGAAGTCACTCAGTCGTGTCCAACTCTGTGACCCCATGGAGTATTGTCCACCAGGCTCCTCCATCCATGGAATTCTCCAGGCAAGAGTACTAGCGTGGGTTGCCATTTCCTTCGCCAGGGGATCTTCCTGACCCAGGGATCGGACCCAGGTCTCTTGCATAGCAGGCAGACGCTTTACTGTCTAAGCCAGAGGGGGAGGCAGATTGGATAATCTCTTGCAGATCGTGTGAGGACTTTGGCTTTGCTGTGAGAGAGGTGGAAGCTATTGAAAGGTATCAGGAAGCGGTGAGTCTCAGCATTATACTTAGCAGGATAATTTGGGGTGCTGTATTGAGACTCGACTACAGAATGCTAACGGTAGAAGCAGGAACACCAGCTCATGCGGAGTAATCCAGGCCGAGGAGGGCGGCATCTTGCGCCCGCTAGAGCAGCAGAGGAGGACGTGATGAGTAGCAGGGAGAGTCCGGATATTCCTTGAGGGTGAAGGCTGTTCTTCCCCCCGATTGGATGGAGTAGATAATAAAGTAGATATATGATACCGGTTCCCCACCCCTTAGGCCTATAAAGGCTTCCTCAAAGGTAAAAGCAGCATTGTTGAATTTTGCCTAAACCTTTCACCCATTTCCACATCCAGGCAGTCAGAGAATTTCCAGTTCTAAAACCCATTTGAAAATCTTCCCCCTTTCCTTCCCACGCCTACTGCTCTGCCCACTGACCCACAATATTTCTTCCCTGATGATTGTGATAACCTTTGAATGGGCCTTTCTGTTTCTAGTGTATTTCATCCCTAATCCGTCCTCTTCGAGGATACCACAGTCATGTTTCCCAGCATGGAGCCGAGTGTTGCTCCTGTGTCCAATCCTCAGTAGAGCCACGCGGCTCCACAACAGGTCACAAAGGCCCTCCTTTTCCATCCTCATCACCCAGGAATCCCGCCGCACAGAACCTCTCGCCGTTCCCTCCATTCTGTCCTGTCCACACGTGTCCCGCCTTCCTTTTCTCTCAGTTTGAAATTCGCTTTGCTTTGATACCAACTTCTCTCTGGCCCACCCGCATAAGCTAGAATAAGACTCCATCCACTCCAGCTTTGTGTCCCCAAGGCTCTTGCTGAGCATACAGGACACCTATGATTGCGTGATGGCTAGTGGCCTGACTAGTGGCCTGACCGTCTCCCATTCTGCTTATTCCCCGAGAGCTCAGTTGGTAAAGAATATGCCTGCAATGCAGGAGACCCCGGTTTGATTCCTGGGTTGGGAAGATCCGCTGGAGAAGAGATAGGCTACCCACTCCAGTATTCTTGGGCTTCCCTGGTGGCTCAGCTGGTAAAGAATCTGCCTGCAATGCGAGAGACCTGGGTTTGATCCCTGGATTGGGAAGATCCCCTAGAGAAGAGAACAGCTACCCATTCCAGTTTTTTGGCCTGGAGAATTCCATGGACTCTATAGTCCTTGGGGTGGAAAAGAATTGGACACAACTGAGCGACTTTCACTTTCACTTTAGTATATAAAAGATGCTTAACAAATATCTGACAGATGTTGAAACATATGCTAAATCCAAAAATGTATTTCATGCCTTTCCATGCTTCCTTCTTCCTGAGCTTATACCCCTTTAAAATTACCTGACAGGAATGTATACATGTATAAATCTACCACAGTCATTCAGAGGGATGCCCCCAGGAAAAACCCTAAAAAAGTCACAGCAAATGGCCCTTTCTCATTCCTTGTCCTTTTTTATTCCCTGAAACATTTGTCCGTGTTAAAAACATTACTCAGTAAGCTCTCTTCTCTGTCCCCACCTCGCTCTTTCCTTTTGTCCAGGGGTTACTTTCCTGCCTTCTTTGCTGCTTCCTGGTCCTCTCCTAACAGTAGTATCCTGACCCCCTTCTCATCCACCACTCCCCTCGGTTTCTCTGCAGATGTTAATGACTCCTGAGTCCACAGCTACCGCCTGACCTCTCACCTAGAATCCCACCCCGTATTTCCGTTTCCTCTTATTACTCATGTGTCAGCGTTCATGGCACATACTTCCTCATCATTATCCCCATTTCACCTCTCTCATCCAATTATTCCTTTGTGTCTGAGGTAGCTTCCATTTTTAATTTCTAAAATATTGTCTATTGTCTCTTTTAATTCATCCTGTACATCCAGTAAAAATAAATATTGCTTCAGAATTCTCCGTTCTTTCTTGTCTCAATTCTAGAATCAGTCAGTATACTTTATATCCACAAGAGCAGCCCACCTGGCTCTGTTCACTCCATCCTCCCCTCCCGGTGCATTCTGCCTGTGGCTGAAAGGCTAAACTTAGAGCAGTAATTCAGTACATTCTAAACAAATTCCAAAATCTCACTGACTTAATGTGCCCACACTCACTCAGGTTACACTCCAATGCAAGCATACCCAGTAGGGAACTCTCCATTCAGGAATTTGAGATCGTTCTATCTCACCCCTCCACTCACATCTAGATCTTTGAATGCCTCCATTCAGCCAGAAGATAGACAAGACACACCACCACTTAACCACTTTGAAAAAGAAGTGACAGGCATCACTGCCACCCAAATGTCATTGGCCAAAACTGTATCATGTAGCTTCACATAACAGAAGAAAGACTGGGGAATAAGTCTAGCTGAATCCCTATGAAGAACAGAAAATGCACGTTGATATCTGTACAGCAGTCTCTGATACATTTATCTTTATGGAAGAGAACTCAGAACCTTGACCAGGGACAAAGTCTTCCCTGAAAGAGTGAAGTCCCAGTCCTCAGCCTAAGTGTCAAGGCCTGAGCCCTAGCCCAGTTTGATCTCCAAGGAGATCCAACCAGTCCATCCTAAAGGAGATCAGTCCTGAATATTCTTTGGAAGGACTGATGCTAAAGATGAAACTCCAATATTTTGGCCACCTGATGCAAAGAGCTGACTCATCGGAAAAGACCCTGATGCTGGGAAAGATTGAAGGCAGGAGGAGAAGGGGACAACAGAGGATGAGATGGTTGGATGGCATCACCGACTCAATGGACATGAGTTTGGGTAAACTCTGGGAGTTGGTGATGGACAGGGAGGCCTGGTGTGCTGCAGTCCATGGGGTCGCAAAGAGTCGGACATGACTGAGCGACTGAACTGTACTATAGCCCAGTTATGCCACAGAGATGCTCTTCTGCCTATTTTAACATCTGACCCCGAAGAATAAGTCCTTCCAATTTTTAAGAGACTGTTGAGCCATTCAAAGCAACTAAATCACTGTGTGGGTCAGTGGCATTGTAGATGTTTTCATTTAACACCACAGGGCACTTCAGAACAAAGAGCCCTGCTAAACGCCGCTATGTAAAACACCAGTCCATTGACTATCACCTGAGACAGGGTAACTGGACCACTGCAGCGCCAAGCTCATCACCAAGGCTGTCTTGACACAGCAGCATCGTGTGAGAAAGCTGCAGCCAGATCAGCCACGCAGTCATGTCCACTGTAAGGTGACAGACATACTCAGATTCGCACAGCCAGCGTTGTACTATTTCCATTCAACTAAGTTTATAAGAATGTTGTTGAGGAGTTAGATCCAAATCTTAGAACCGTATAAATCCTACCCTTGCAGACCGCATGAATCTGCTTCTCTTCTTACAAAAGAACAAAAGCACAAACCCCAACTATCTGTCACTTAAAAAAGAAAAAGGAATTGTCCCACTGTTGGTCAAGGATATAAACACTGCAGCAGGAGACACGCCCTGGCTTGCAGAGGCTGCAAACTGTGAGTGCTCTCGGCTCTACAGGAGCCTCTCTTTGCAACATCCACTCTGGAATGCAGTCGAAACAATGGAAGTTGAGAGGAGATATTCTGAAGGCCAAGTGACATTCAGCCACACAATCACTCAATTGAATGAACAGAATTACAGTTTTTGCAACTGGAAGGCTGTCGCTCAAAGTGACACCTGGCCTTTTGCTCATTGGACAGTCCATGCGTGTAATATAATAGCCCCTCCAATTGTTGGCAAGAATAGAGCAGGTGGTGGAGGCAGCTTTTGCCTGAATTCCAAAGAGCAGGAAAATTTCAGTGTCAGCTTCTGTGATTTGCATTACCAGCAGTGTCACAAGTGACAATGAAATCTCATAATCACTAAAGAGGAGATAAACAAATACATTCTTATGATTTTTAGCTCTGTAGAGGCAGTCTCCATTATTTTTTGGTGGGAAGTGGGGAATAAGAACTAAGATGATTTCCCTAACTACACATCTAGAAGGAAATGTTATCCTAAATATTTAGACATGTAGACATCATTAGACATGACAGAGGCCAAGATCTGTGTGTGTGTGTGTGTGTGCGTGTGTGTGTGTGTGCGTGTGCACAAAATATTTGAAATCAGTCTTGCAAATGGACTTAAGTTCACTCTTAGCACACAGTCCTACCTGTTGACCACCACCAGCCTGGCAGGAAGGACATCATAAACCAAGTAGAAAACCTTTAAAATGGAGAGTTATCAATATGTCCAATACTGTTGATAGCTATTAGGGATGACAGCACTAGGTTACTATAGTCAAGTCTGGTCCGTCTAATTTGACGTGTTCTGCAATTCAGTCTAAAACTGATATTAGCAATCAGGAAAGAGAAGTGCTGGTAACAACAATAGGAACCCATTACGCTGCATTCTTCCTGCGTGCCGGAGATTCCAACAAGCATTTTACAATCATGGTCATTTAATACTCTCAGAAACTCTATTAAATAAAGATCACTTCTCCTCTTTTAGAGAAAGTATCTTAAGGCTCAGAGAGTTGTGGTTTTCCTCAGGTCGCACAACTCTTAAAAAGAGGAACTGGGACACAAAACAGGATAACATCACATACTCTACTTGTAACTCCTCTGCCAGGGATGCCACCCCACACTGAAGTCTTTATTATTCTGTTTCCAACTTCTAAAGAGCTTCAGTAACTTTGAGAATGGACCTGTAGGTAAAAGACTAGGAAAACCAGCAACTGCATAACCAGTGATACATTTTCTTCAAAATTATATCAACTATTGCAACCTGAATATAGCCGGTCCTCCTCATGGACCTTTATACATAGTGCTGCCTTCAAAGACAGAAAATTCAATTCCAGAAATCTGGAGGAATGGTGGAGATTTTAAATGCATCATTTCTTAACACTGAAGTATGAGGGTGAGACTTCTCTGGTTATCCAGGGGTTAAGACTGTGCTTCCAATGCAGGAGACAAGGGTTCAATCTCTGGCTGGAGGACTGAGATCCCACATGCCACACAGTATGGGATATCAGGGATAGAATATACCCAGCATTCAACATAAGATGCTTTTATAAATATCTTATTTAGCATGTTTCTTTCTCCTCAAATGTTGCTACTAATAACAACTCTGACACTCTGCCCCAGGACCTGATGAATAAAATTGTCTGCAGACAAAAGCAGGACAGCATAGTGTAAGAGCACAAGCTGAGTTGCTGAATCTTGCTGTGGGATCTTAACCGCTCTGTGCCTCAGTTTCTTCACCCATGAAACCAATAACAATAGTATTATTATTGCATACACTTGACAACTTAGTATAGGTAAAATTTATAACAATGTCTGACACACGGCAGCTGCAAAATACTTGTTAGCTAGTGTGTATTGTTACAGCATCTCTCTGGTTATATTCTGGTAGTAGTGTTCCATAAAATTAGTGTAATCTCTACATGTGAGATCTCTATATGGGAGACTCTTTCTATTCACATTATGGAATCTCATCCTTAGCTTCCTGTACTGAGATGACCATGAGTCTTCATGGGCACTACAACCTTTCCAATACCTCCCAGAAGAAAACTGGTCACCTTTCTGAGGTGAGTGTGATTTGTCACAGTCTATGTCGCTGGTTGGATCATCGAAAAAGGAAGAAGGTTCCAGAAAAACATCTACTCCTCTTTATTGTCTACGCCAAAGCCTTTGACTTTGTGGATCACCACAAACTTTGGAATATTCTTCAAGAGATGGAAATACCAGACCACCTGACCTGCCTCCTGAGAAAACTGTATGCAGGTCAGGAAGCAACAGTTAGAACTGGACATGGAACAACAGACTGGTTCCAATAGGAAAATGAGTATGTCAAGGCTGTATATTGTCACCCTGCTTATTTAACTTGTATGCAGAGTACGTCATGAGAAACGCTGGGCTGAATGAAGCACAAGCTGGAATCAAGATTGCTGGGAGAAATATCAATAACCTCAGATATGCAGATGACACCACCCTTATGGCAGAACACAAAGAAGAATTAAAGAACCTCTTGATGAAAGTGAAAGAGGAGAGTGAAAAAGTTGGCTGAAAGTTCAACATTCAGAAAACTAAGATCCTGGTATCTGGTCCCATCACTTCATGGCAAATAGATGGGGAAACAGTGGAAACATTGACAGACTTTAATTTTGGGGCTCCAAAATCACTGCAGATGGTGACTGCTGCCGTGAAATTAAAAGACTTCTCCTTGGGAGAAAAGTTATCACCAACCTACACAGCATATTAAAAAGCAGAGACATTACTTTGCCAACAAAGGTCTGTCTAGTCAAGGCTATGGTTTTTCCAGTGGTCATGTATGAATGTGAGAGTTGGACTATAAAGAAAGCTGAGCACCGAAGAATTGATGCTTTTGAACTGTGGTGTTGGAGAAGACTCTTGAGAGTCCCTTGGACTGCAAGGAGATCCAACCAGTCCATCCTAAAGGAAACCAGTCCTGAATGTTCATTGGAAGGACTGATGTTGAAACTGAAACTCTAACACTTTGGCCACCTGATGCAAAGAGCTGACTCGTTGGAAAAGACCCTGATGCTGGGAACAATTGAAGGCAGGAGGAGAAGGGGGTGACAGAGGATGAGATGGCTGGATGGCATCACTGACTCAATGAACATGAGTTTGAGTAAACTCTGGGAGTTGGTGATAAACAGGGAGGCCTGACTTGCTGTGGTTCATGGGGTCACAAAGAGTCAGACACAACTAAGCGACTAAAATGAACTGATGTCACTCGTAATAATAAGGAAAAAGACATAGTCACTTAATTATTTCCTTCATGGGGCTGACAGCTACTGGAAGTTCTTGCTAAAGCAACAAGAGCAAAAATGAGATCATCTCTTTATTGTTCTTCAGTTGCTAAGTTGTGTCCAGCTCTTTGCAACCCCATGGACTGCAGCACAGCAGGCTTCCCTGTCCTCCAGTAGCTCAAACTCCTGTCCATTGAATCAGTGGTGCCACCCAACCATCTCATCCTCTGTCGTCCCCTTCTCCTCCTGCCTTCAATCTTTCCCAGCATCAGGGTCTTTTCCAGTGAGTCAGTTCTTCTCATCAGGTGGCCAAAATATTGGAGCTTCAGCTTCAGCATCAATCTTTCCAATGAATATTCAAGGTTGATTTCCTTTAGGATTGACTGGTTTGATTTTCTTGCAGTCCAGGGGACTCTCAAGAATCTTCTCCAGCACCACAGTTTGAAAGGATCACTTCTTCAGCACTTGGCCTTCTTTATGGTCCAACTCTCACATCTGTCCATGGCTACTGGAAAAACCATAGCTTTGACAATACAGACCTTTGTTGGCGAAGTGATGCCTCTGCTTTTTAACACACTGTCTAGGTTTGTCATAGCTTTTCTTCCAAAGAACAAGGGTCTTTACATTTCATGGCTGCAGTCACCATCTGCAATGATTTTGGAGCCCAAGAAAATAAAGTCTGTCACTGTTTCCATTGTTTCCCCATCTATTTGCCATGAAATGATGGGACAGGGTGCCATGATCTTTGTTTTCTGAACCTTGAGTAAAAAAAATCAACTTTTTCACTCCTCTTTTGACTTTATCAATAGGCTCTTTAGTTCCTCTTCACTTTTTATCATTAGGGTAAGATCATCTGAATGTCTTAGGTTGGTATATTTCCCCTGACAATCTTGATTCCAGCTTGTGCTTCATCCAGCCCAGCATTTCTCATGATGTACTCTGCATGTAATGAAAAAAGCAGGGTGACAACATGTAGCCTTGACATACTTCTTTCCCAATTTGGAACCAGTCTGTTGTTCCATACCTGGTTCTAACTGTTGCTTCCTGACCTGCATACAGGTTTCTCAGGAGGCAGGTCAGGTGGTCTGGTATTCCCATCTCTTTCAGAATTTCCCACAGTTTGTTGTGATCCACACAGTCAAAGGCTTTAATATAGTCAATAAAGCAGAAGTAGATGTTTCTCTGGAATTCTCTTCCTTTCTCTATGATCCAACAGATGTTGGCAATTTGATCTCTGGTTCTTCTGCCTTTTCTAAATCCAGCTTATACAACTGGAAGTTCTCAGTTCATGTACTGTTGAAGCCTAGCTTGAAGGATTTTGAGTATTACCTTGCTAGCACTGTGAAATGGGCTCAGTTGTATTGTATTCCTCTATTTCTTTGCATTGTTCACTTAAAAAGGGTTTCTTATCTCTTCTTCCTATTCTTTCAAATTCTGCATTCAGACAGGTATATCTTTCCCTTTTCCTTTGCCTTTCACTTCTCATCTTTTCTGAGCTATTTGTAAGCCCTCCTCAGACAGCCATTTTGCGTTCTTGCATTTCATTTTCTTGGGGATGGTTTTGATCACTGTCTCCTGTACAATGTTATGAACTTCTCTCCATAGTTCTTCAGGCACTCTGTCAAATCTAATCCCTTGAATCTATTTCTCACTTCCACTGTATAATCATAAGGGATTTGATTTGGGTCATACCTGAATTGTCTAATGGTTTTCCCTACTTTCTTCAATTTAAGTCTGAATTTTGCAATAAGGAGTTCATGATCTGAGCCACAGTCACCTCCAGGTCTTGTTTTTGCTGACCATATAGAGCTTCTCCATCTTTGGCTGCAAAGAATATAATCAGTCTGATTTTGGTGTTGACCATCTGGTGATGTCCATGTGTAGACTCATCTCTTATGTTGTTGGAAGAGGGGTTTTCTATGACCAAAGCAATTCTTGGCAAAACATCGGTAGCCTTTGTCCTGCTCTATTTCGTACTCCAAGGCCAAACTTGACTGTTAGTCCAGGTGTCTCTTGACTTCCTAATTTTGCATTCAAGTCCCTTATGGTTAAAAAGACATCTTTGGGGGGGTGGGGTTAGTTCTAGAAGGTCTTGTAGGTCTTCATAGAGCCATTCAGCTTCAGCTTCTTCAGCATTACTGGTTGGGGCATAGACTTGGATTACTGTGATATTGAACGGTTTGCCTTGTAAATTAGCTGAGATCATTCCTTTGTTTTTGAGACTGCACACATGTACTGCATTTCGAACCTCTTTTGTTGACTGTGATGTCTTCTTCAGCCTACTGCCAATAAATCAAATGCTTTCAAAGTTTTATTTCTGGCCTCTCTAAACTGTTTTGCAACTACCTATTGATTTCATGCATCAAAGAAAAGTTAATATGCTTTCATAATTTGTTACCTTTAAGAGAAATGTTAATATATTTTATTTAAAAAAATGAAACAAAACAGATGTACTACCTTAGGACACCTAACGTTTTTCCTAAGGAAAAAATCTAGTCTCTCTAAAACAAGGAAACTGATTAACATAACAAGTCTAAATTAAAATTAAGAAACTGGAATTTAGTCCAGTCTCTTGCATGCTTTTTAATAGGACAAGTCATTTTATTGTCTATACACCTAATGATCACAATAGGAACATTGTTGTTACTTGCCAACCTCAAAGTACTTCATAGAACCATTTGACTTCATTCTTTGCAACAGTGCTTGGGGCGTAGACTTGGATTACTGAGATCATTCTGTTTTTGAGACTACACCCTAGTACTGCATTTCAGGTTCTTTTGTTGACCATGATGGCTACTCCGTTTCTTCTTGGGGATTCTTGCCCACAGTAGTAGATACAATGGTCGTCTGAATTACACTCACCCATTTTATTTAGTTCACTGATTCCTAAAATGTTAATGTTCACTCTTGGCATCTCCTGTCTGACCACTTCCAATTTACCTTGATTCACCGACCTAACATTACAGGTTCCTGTGCAATGTTGTTCTTCACAGCATCGGACTTTCCTTTTACCACCAGACATATCCACAACTGAGTGTCATTTCTGCTTTGGCTCAACACCTTCATTGTTTCTGGAGCTATTTCTCCACACTTCCCCAGTAGCATATCTCTTGCCCTCTAAATTTCTGAGCAGCCTTTGTGTGCTGATGTCTGCAAAACCCTGAGAAATGAGTAGCTAGAGAACCAAAGCAACTCTTCCTATGATCACCATGGCACTCCTGAAACAGACAAGGGGGCAAGTCTCTAAACTAATTGTAAGCAGTTTCTTCAGGGCTTTGTTGTTGTTACTTTGCAATCTGCTCATCCCTTGCTAGGAAGACCTTATTTTCTGGGAGCTTAGACTCCGTGAAATTGGAGCATAACTATATCATTCAAGCTGCCCAAATCCTGCCAGCAGTTCAGATCGAAACTTAGTTTTTTGTGTTCCTGGAGGTTTGCTAGAGTTGCTTCTTTTTCCTCCAGAAAGAATCGTGATGTCTCCTTGGTTTAGTTACAGACTCCAAATGGTATTAAGTAAATTGGCTTTAAATCCCACCTTGACTGTGCTTTGATTTACTGCCCCCTGGTGGATGGCCCCCAGTCCCAATTGCTTCAGTCCCCTTTTTTTTTTTTTTTTTAATCACTAAGTCCTGTCCAACTCTTTTGTGACCCCATAGACATATATGGGGTTCCTGGGTTGGGAAGATCTCCTGAAGAAGGAAATGGCAATCCACTCCAGCAGTCTTGCCTGGAAAATCCCATGGACGGAGGAGCCTGAGAGGCTACAGTCCATGGGATAGCAAAGAGTCAGACACGACTGAGGCACTTCACTTTCACTTTCAGACATATATAGCCCGCCAGGATTCTCTGTCCGTGGAATTTCCCAAGCAAGAATACTGGAATGGATTGCCATTTCCTCCTCCAGGAGATCTTCCCAACTGAGGGACTGAACTCTCACCTCTTGCATTGGCAGGCAGATTCTTTAGGACTGAGCCACCTGGGAAACCTCAATACTGAGGTCTAAATATTTTCCTCTTGTTGATTTATAGTTGTCAGTTCAAAATGTGCATCTCAGCTCTTCTCTATGGCAGCTCCTGTTGAGTTTGAATCTATGGATCCCCTGCATGCCTGGAGACTCTCAGTTAGCTTCCCTGCTCTGAGGCTGTTTATCTTTGTTACATTTCAGTGGCACTTCTAACCACATTTAGAGACCTTTACTCCAGTCCCTGGCACAGCACCTCCCATGAATTTCACAAGTTTCTAGGAGAGCTGGCTTCTACCCATGGGCTCAAAGCTTGCTTAATCCCAGTCCCACAGTTGCAGCCAAGTCCTCAGAGATTTGTTCTTGTCCAGTGAGATAATGCAAACGCTTTGAATGAGCCCCAGCAGGCCGTCACTGACATCGTCTCCCTTTCCAAGAATAACTCCAATTTCCTCATCAAGGGCATCCATCAAGTCAAAGTTAAAAATCAATTTTGAGCCTGTTTGTTCACAAGGGAATTTGGGGGCACTTCCTTTGTTGATGCCCAATCATTAATCTCAAACCAGCCAACGTGCGGCTACAGAACAGAGACTGGTAGCGCCAGATCCATGCCTTCTGGAGACTGTATTATTATACATAATAGAAGGACCTTGTGGTCTCCTGTACTCTCCTCTGTCTTACCTCGTGCTTCTCCCCCAGCAGCTCACCCCTCTGTGATCACTGCCTGATGTTTTAGCTGTTGGCTACTCCTTCTTAGCTTCCTGTTTTCTCATTGATGTTTACTGTTTTCTTTCTCATGACCTTCTCAACACCTTCCAGAGGCTTTATGTTCTAGAAGATAAAAGGCTGAGCCCTTTCAGTTAGCCCTTCTTCTCCTGCTCCTTTTGGCCACTCCATTAGCACAACTTTGCATCTAAGTTCTTCCTGGGCATTATGTGTGTTGATATGTGTCAGTTCTTGTTTCTGATCTAGTTGTATTACCACATCTCTCCCAAACCTTTGTGTGTATCTTTCCCTACGATGGCTGTATTCATAAGGCAAACATGCACACAACAGGAGCAGCAGCGTTCCATGTATGTCTGTGTTTTGTGAAGTTGCAGTCAATTGAAATAACCATGCAATCCAAGTTTCTTAGTACTCATTTCCATGTATTTCCAAAACATGGATAGTCATAGTGGAAAGTGCACTTTTAACTTAAGTACAGGGTAATGATTTGGATACAAAATCCTGTATATAGTCCAAATATAGCCAACTCCCACTTGGACCAGTCTCTGTCGAGCTTTGTGTTCAGTGAAACAACAGTCTGGCCACAGTACTGACCTGCAGTATGATGTGGATCTGGACTGTGAATTGCTTTCATGGGTAATGTGGACAGTTTACACAAAATTTCTCCGAAATTCATCTTAATTATTATTTTCTGACATGCCTTTTTCACCCCATTTCTCCCTTTCGTGGAAATCGCCTCTTAACTATCTCCCCATGGTCAGTTCCTGCCTTGTAGCTCCCCTTCCTACCCTGCCCACTGTGGCTTGCACATCTACAGCCCCCAACCTGTGAATCTCTAGACCATCTGCAGTCCCCCTGGCACAGAATTTGTCTCTGCTCAGAGTGCTTTTCTCATTAAAACAGCTCTCATGGGAATTACGTTGCATAAAAACACAAATTCTCCACCTTGTTACACTTGCCATTTATGAAGTGTACAAATTCACCTAACCCCCAGCCGCTGAAATTGAAATAGAATAATACCTACAAATAGAAATTATTTTCAATCACTTCCTCTGGATGACGCTTTCTTATTTTAAGCTACGAAATCAATTTAAGATGGTCCTAGATGAGGAAAATATCATAACAAATAGTTGGCAACAAGTCTACTCTATCATGGAAGTGGGGGGAAATGAATGAATGCAAAAGCTATACTTAGATGAATAGACAATTTTGGAGCATAATAATTATCTTGCTTAGACTATGTATGCGGGGGTACGTGAATGTATTTTACTAATACAGAGAATCTCTTGAAGTATTGATAGCCACATTCTGTTCGTTCACTGACACATTTGGGAATACTTGTGCCTAGTGCTGTATTCTTGACTCTCCCCAGCATTTCATGGCCCTGAGGACCAATTTTCAGAGACCAATGCATCTTGTCAGACTGGGGTCTGAGGCTAGAATCTGAGAAGAATACTAAAGACTTTGATGGATTATCACTAAAATTGAACTGTGCTGAAAAGTTATAAATCTTCAACTTCCCTCAGGCTTAGATGGGACTGATTACTAGAAGGATCATCAAAGTCACCAAGCTGTCCTGAGTCCTAAAAAGTACATTAAAAAGGGCATCATCTACCAAAAATGTAAACAAGCATAATACACATTGCAGGCACATGAAGTTCAGGCACTAATCATTTTAGATAAATGATAAACAAATGATGAGTTACATGTAAATCAACAGTGTTGTCAAAACATTGCCCTTTTAATCCCAGATAAATGATGAAGTTTATAAAAAGAGATTTTTGAGGGTTGTGGAAGATTGTTTAAACATACGTGGAAAGTGGTTTAAGTGCTAATCCATTGCCATTTATGTAAACTGCATTTCTATCATCAGTCTTTGCTGCATAAAATTGCCTCATCATTTTGTAAATCCATAGACCTAGTTGAAACTAGTCCCTGCTGGAAACAGATTTTTCACATTAAGCTTGAACATTTTAAACTCCCCTCTGCATACTCATAGTGCACAGTCTTGAAAACCTCAGCTCAAGGCACGACAAACTTTAAAGCGCTTCCCAATTTTTATAGGGTGTCACTCTCTATCCAACTCTAAAAGATCTAACGACACAGAAATGCTTCCACATCAAGATGTTTCACAAGATACTTTATAAATGAATCTGGATTCCACCGAAGCTGTGATGCATCTGCTCTGTTTCACCAATGAAGAACACAAACGTGTTGATGGTTTCAGTCCAAACCCCTTTTTGCAAACAAAAAGGAAATGCAGAATGCTCAGCTAATTGCTAAGAGGAAATCCATATGTGTTATTTGCTTTCAATGAAAGGACAGGTCCTCTTGCTATTTAATTGATGAAATGTTGTACACAAAGCTGACGGTGATTAATACCACTCTAAGATGCCATTTTAAGAGCTGTAAGTGTAACGCCCTGGAATATGTTCTTTGACATTTACATTGCTATTTGCTAGGTATAAAATCTGGTTCTTGCCTTAAGCATTTATACTGGGGGAAATGTTACGTAATTTCAAATGGCAGTGTCTTCCTGGGGAGCCAATCTTGAAACAGCCAGGAGCCAATCACTTTTCATCCCAGATTCCCTTGCTACAAACAAACAAGCAAACGCCGTGCTACGAATTCATCTGAAAACTATTATCCAGCACCCAGAAGATAGTTTGTGTGATTTCCCTTTGATTTACTTCTTCCCATAAAGAGGCCAGACGGGCATAAAATGCCCAAATCCTTAGCAGGCTCTTCCGTCCATAGGCCTGTCCCCACAAAGGCACATGGAACCCACTTGGGAAGTCTGAACTCCAGTGAGCCTCCAGACAATACACAACGGCTCTTGAGTTTCCTTATTTAGTGTTGGCTCGAAAGGAAGTGGGTAGGGCTCAAGCCTGGGTTTTCTTTTATAATCCCCAGCACCGAGAAGGATATGAAGGGCTTGATTTGTCTCCAAAGGATTCACAGTTCATTATACTCAAGCTTGAGTCCTGTGACCTCTCAGAGCCCCCTACCCCACACCTCACCCCTGTGCATTACTGCCATCCTGAATCACTTATAACTAACAGTCACTCTTCTGCCTCTGCTTTAGACTCTATTCCTGATCCCACAAGTATTCAGACCCCAGAATCTTACAGAAACAAACTGTACAAAATAAATCCAACAGACCCTAGTGACTGAGTGTCTTGACAAGTGCCGAAAAGTCTTGATAAAACCACCGTTTGCCACTCTACACTTCCCGTGCCTCATAGAGTGATGAAGGCAGGCACCACCAGCGTAAATATTTTTAGAAGTCAAGCAGGTAAGCACAACGGGAGAAGAAAGCGAGGTGACGCGAGCGCAACGGTAAAGGCTTCAAATCCTGCCTTTAAAAACGCAAAACTGCAAACAGGTTGAGGCCAGTTAACACCGGCCTCGGTTACAGGGTCAGGCAAGACTTGGCGACTGAGTAACAACAACAGCTACAGGGAAGTCACAGGGATTCACAGAGCCCGTGGCGTGCCCGTCCATCCAAAAGTGTCCGCAGCTATTAAGCTCTGACCAGTTGTCTTGTAAGCAAAAATATAAGCCCAGTATTGCCAGACCTTGCAGTTTCCCATTGAGCTGGGAGTCAAGATTTTTATGTGAATTTTCCCAAATTTTAAGTTTTTTGAAGCAATGACAACTAAGTCAACTGAAAGAGAGAAAAAAAAAAAGTCACTTGGTGAATTTATAAAGTTCAGGCTAAAATCTCATTTGTGACCAAATCAGGTCCAAATACTGAGAGTTTTCACCCCTAGTCTTGGCAGCACTCAGAATTTTTTAAAAAATCTGATTTTAATTCAAGCACAAGATCCATTACTACTTAAACTAAGGTTTTGATCCTGAGAAACTTCCAAAAGTTGAATCTGGAGTTCTGGTAGCCACGTCTGCCCTGACATCTCCTGTCAGAACCAGACTCTGTGAAAACCTGAAGGAAGCGAATTCTCAGGTCGCCTCCCATTCATTTTAAGCACTGGAGGGTGGACTCCATGATATCCAAGATAAATACCCATAACCAGCCTCCCTCTACTCATGTCTTCAGCCATCCAGAAGTTCTTTAAGGCAGAGAACAAATCATAAGGAAAGATGAAAGACAGTTGGGTTGTGCTGACAATGAAAATCAGAAATGGCAGTGATGCCCCATAAGCATTTGAAACCTGGAGAAACAGAAGGATTAGTTTAGGAGCAATGAGAGCAGCGACACGGTGGGAATGCAAGCCCTTGAACAGCCACATAGCGTTGATGGAATTCAAGTGCTTTCACGGGCCACCAACCAACTGAAACTTCCTCCTCCTCTGGATGCCACGCCATATAGGACCGTTTCTAAACCACAGTCCGCTTTTGTTTCCTACCCTAGCCTGCTTTTCTGCTTCAGGTTCCCCGACACTGATACACACACACTCTCACCCCAACCACATTCTGAGTTCAAGGACTGAGCAGTCCACGTTCCAAAAGCCGACGGAAGTCTTCTATGCCGGTTTCAGCTCTGCTCTGAAGATGCTGACCAGGGGGAAAAGTAAAATTCTTCATCCAAAACCTCCTTGCTTCTGGGAGGGCCGTAGACGGCCAGCTGCCTTGTGCCAGCCCCTTTATGATTTGTCTTTGACAGATCAGTATCAAACCAAATAGCTATAGGCCAACCAATTAAAAACAAAAACACAAGAACAGAGACCAAGATTCATGTCTGCCGGTGAAAACTTCAGCAGGCCTGTGGGTAATGTGAGGATGACAAGCTGGCAGCCCACAGTCTTTTTGAAGTGAAGAGCAAACAGGCTGAGGGTTTTTATAATACGGACTTTGTCCAGTAATTCAGCCAGGAGCTTTACCAACACAGCTGCGTCCAGAAGCTAAAACACATGGGACTGAAGGCATGCAACTTAGAGCAAACAGGATTCGCAGCCAGGCCCAGCCTTCCCAGCAGCTGAAGGGGAGACGCGCTCTGCCACTAAAAACAAAGCAGGGGCTAGATGTTGAATGTCTACCAGCCAGACCAAAGTAAACGATGATGGACAATTACAAACTGTAAAATGAACAGCTTCAAGAACTGATAATCAGTGTGGGAAGTAATCGCTACAGAAAAACTCTCTTGGGGTGGAGCGGAAGGGTCAGGAGGGACATCTGGGAAAGAGGAATGTCAGATATGAAAATAATGCTTAAAGGGGAAAAAAAAAAGAGAAGATGCCACAGTTATTTCCTTGTGAAATGGGGAGCTTCCTCTACCCTTCTTCTCAGGCTTCCCAGGTGGCAGCAGTGGGAAAGAACCTGCCTGCCAGCGCAGGAGGCATAAGAGATGCGGGTTCGATCCCTGGGTCGGGAAGATCCCCTGGAGGAGGGCACAGCAACCCACTCCAGTATCTTGCCTGGAGAATCCCACAGACAGGGGAAGCTGGTGGGCTACAGTCCATGGAGTCACACAGAGTCAGACACGACTGAAGCGATTTAGCATAGCGCTACTCTCACTCAGAAGATATATATATATCTCAAGCTCAGCAAAGATAGATGGACTCCCATAGTAGAGGAATATACAGTTCTCAAGTCCGCATTCAAAACAAAGGTTACTGTCTCCATTCTTTTTACTGCTCCTCACAACTTTGTTTATCCCCACAACCTCTTTTCAAGGGCCCACATCCCCTAATGGCATATCAGCCTTCAGTCCAGTTGAATTTGAGCCTTCAGTGGAACAACAGACTAAAGAGTCCCTATCCTTTCTGTTGAATAGAAATTGCTCCTGTCATAACAGGAGATCATAACTATCACAAATCAATCAATAAATTCCCAAATATTATGCTGTCATTGCCCAGAGGCCAAATACTAGGCTAAGAAAATGGGCTGAAGAAAATGCTTGAATTTCTCCTGCAAAATGGCTCACGGATCTCTCTCATCAAAAGGAGAAGCTCATACGCTTTCAACAGGTGGCCCTGAAAAGCTTTCAACCTACTGGGCAACTCAGTGGAGTGTGCTAAAGAGAACGTAGATTAGGAGGGTGTAAAGGGCTATTTCAGCCAGAAGGGCACTCTTCTGGGGGTGTAATTTCTGTTCATACATCTATCTATACGATAGATTCTCCATTACAGTAATTATTATGAATTATAGATAAGCACTCTGTGTGTAATGCTCTGCTCTCCATTTCCTACAAATCAAATTACCCAGGGTTATATTGGATTGTGGACATATTTAGAAAATCCTTTTATGGTTGTTTGTTAAGCTTCCTTCTGCCAAGAGGCTCCAATCTTTCCTTTGACCAGATGCCCCTAAAGAGCTGGCAGAGAAGGGCTGGTGTGGGGTCGGGTGGACAGGGCCACCTCGTCACCACCCAGGCCAGATGAGGGCTCATAATCCATCTTGCAAGGGAACAGCTGACCCTTAAATCTGGGCACATGGTGTGTGCCCAAGGGTTACTCATCAAATGTCTTCAGGGGTTATTTTCACAAGGAGGCCGCCAGGAAAAATAGCTTCTACTGAAAAGGGTTTCAAAACTGGACTCCCCAGACAATGACAGCTCTTTTCCTCAGGTGCTCGACAAGGGGTCAGATGAGCCATACCTGCCATTGTGGGTGGCGGAGTGGAAGGTACCCACAAATTGGGTTATATCTGCACATGATTCTTGCTATGAAAAGTTAATCCCCGAGTATTTAAACCCCTCAGTTAACTTATCAAAGCTGATTCTGGGTACCTTCTCAGCCTTTTAGATCATAATGATGTGTTGTATATATGTGTGAAGGTCAAAAGTCTGCCAGTAACCTGTAAAATCTTTATAGTTTTAAGGAGTTTCAAGGTCTGGAGCTACAGAGTAGGAAAAACCCTAAGCTAAAGTACCCACTATTTCCTGCCCAGCTCCAGATATAAGATGCTCTCATCAAAATTTATATCCCTTCCCCCAGGACTATTTTATAGGTGACGGCTGATTGTCACTTGGAATAAATCTTGCCCTGGTGTTAATGACTGGCTGAGATATCCTATAATGAAAATAGCTAACATTTATTCAGGGCCTACGGTGTGTTGAGGTCTGCACTTCACGCTGTATATGTGTTGTTTCACTTAATCTTCTCAACAACCTAGTGAAGTTAGTATTCAGTCAGTTCAGTTCAGTCGTTCAATCGTGTCCAGCTCTGTGCAACCCCATGGACTGCAGCACGCCAGGCTTCCCTGTCCATCATCAACTCCCAGAGCTTACTCAAAATCATGTCCATTGAGTCAGTTATGGATACAACCATCTCATCCTGTCTCCCCTTCTCCTCCTGCCTTCAATCTTTCCCAGCATCAGAGTCTTTTCCAATGACTCAGTTCTTCCCATCAGGTGGCCAAAGTATTGGAGTTTCAGCTTCAGCATCAGTCCTTCCAACGAACACCCAGGACTGATCTCCTTTAGGATGGACTGGTTGGATCTCCTTGCAGCCCAAGGGACTCTCAAGAGTCTTCTCCAACACCACAGTTCAAAAGCATCGATTGTTCCGCACTCAGCTTTCTTTAGAGTTCAACACTCACATCTATAACATGACCACTGGAAAAACCATAGCCTTGGCTAGATGGGCCTTTGTTGACAAAGTAACGTCTCTGCTTTTTAATATGCTGTCTAGGTTGGTCGTAGCTTTTCTTCCGAGGAGTAGGCATATTTTAATTTCATGGCTGCAGTCACCATCTGCTGTGATTTTGGAGGTTAGTAGTAGTAGTAGTACCTGTCATTCCCATGAGATAGGGAACTAAATCCCACTTTCTTAAATTTGCTCTTAAGAAGTGAGCTCAAATCCAGACCGGTGGCTCTAGAACCAGAATACTTCATCTTCTTTGTAACAGTTTACACTCCATAGTGATAAACTGGGCATCATCTACATAATTGTGTAAGTATTGTTATCTTGGGCCATTAATTCTGGTATCTTCCCTGTCCCTCATCTGTAAATCTAAGGAATTTAACTACCTCAGTGTTTTTCAAGATTGGTCAAGCTCCCTTTGGCCTGATTCGGCAGAAGTGGAAGATGAAGCTAGGAGGATAGCAGGGTTCTCTATTCCTTCACCCAGTTTCAACCTCAATACTTCTGCCTTTTTTTGTGTGTGGTTTTTTTTTTTAATTTTATTTTATTTTTAAACTTTACATAATTGTATTAGTTTTGCCAAATATCAAAATGAATCCGCCACAGGTATACATGTGTTCCCCATCCTGAACACTCCTCCCTCCTCCCTCCCCATACCATCCCTCTGGGTCGTCCCAGTGCACTAGCCCCAAGCATCCAGTATCGTGCATCGAACCCGGACTGGCAGCTCGTTTCTTACATGATGTTTTACATGTTTCAATGTCATTCTCCCAAATCTTCCCACCCTCTCCCTCTGCAACAGAGTCCATAAGACTGTTCTATACATCAGTGTCTCTTTTGCTGTCTCGTACACAGGGTTATTGTTACCATCTTTCTAAATTCCACATATATGCGTTAGTATACTGCATTGGTGTTTTTCTTTCTGGCTGACTTCACTCTGTGTAATAGGCTCCAGTTTCATCCACCTCATTAGAACTGATTCAAATGTATTCTTTTCAATGGCTGAGTAATACTCCATTGTGTATATGTACCACAGCTTTCTTATCCATTCATCTGATGATGGACATCTAGGTTGCTTCCATGTCCTGGCTATTGTAAACAGTGCTGCGATGAACATTGGGGTACACGTGTCTCTTTCCTTTCTGGTTTCCTCAGTGTGTATGCCCAGCAGTGGGATTGCTGGATCATAAGGCAGTTCTATTTCCAGTTTTTTAAGGAATCTCCACACTGTTTTCTCCATAGTGGCTGTACTAGTTTGCATTCCCACCAACAGTGTAAGAGGGTTCCCTTTTCTCCACACCCTCTCCAGCATTTATTGCTTGTAGACTTTTGGATCGCAGCCATTCTGACTAGTGTGAAATGGTACCTCATAGTGGTTTTGATTTGCATTTCTCTGATAATGAGTGATGTTGAGCATCTTTTCATGTGTTTGTTAGCCATCTGTATGTCTTCTTTGGAGAAATGTCTATTTAGTTCTTTGGCCCATTTTTTGATTGGGTCATTTATTTTTCTGGAGTTGAGCTGTAAGAGTTGCTTGTATATTTTTGAGATTAGTTGTTTGTCGGTTGCTTCATTTGCTATTATTTTCTCCCATTCTGAAGGCTGTCTTTTCACCTTGCTAATAGTTTCTTTTGATGTGCAGACGCTTTTAAGGTTAATTAGGTCCCATTTGTTTATTTTTGCTTTTATTTCCAATATTCTGGGAGGTGGGTCATAGAGGATCCTGCTATGATGTATGTCAGAGAGTGTTTTGCCTATGTTCTCCTCTAGGAGTTTTATAGTTTCTGGTCTTATGTTTAGATCTTTAATCCACTTTGAGTTTATTTTTGTGTATGGTGTTAGAAAGTGTTCTAGTTTCATTCTTTTACAAGTGGTTGACCAGATTTCCCAGCACCACTTGTTAAAGAGATTGTCTTTAATCCATTGTATATTCTTGCCTCCTTTGTCAAAGATAAGGTGTCCATATGTGCGTGGATTTATCTCTGGGCTTTCTATTTTGTTCCATTGATCTCTGTTTCTGTCTTTGTGCCAGTACCATACTGTCTTGATAACTGTGGCTTTGTAGTAGAGCCTCAAGTCAGGTAGGTTGATTCCTCCAGTTCCATTCTTCTTTCTCAAGATCACTTTGGCTATTCGAGGTTTTTTGTATTTCCATACAAATTGTGAAATTATTTGTTCTAGCTCTGTGAAGAATACTGTTGGTAGCTTGATAGGGATTGCATTGAATCTATAAATTGCTTTGGGTAGTATACTCATTTTCACTATATTGATTCTTCCAATCCATGAACATAGTATATTTCTCCATCTATTAGTGTCCTCTTTGATTTCTTTCACCAGTGTTTTATAGTTTTCTATATATAGGTCTTTAGTTTCTTTAGGTAGATATATTCCTAAGTATTTTATTCTTTTCATTGTAATGGTGAATGGAATTGTTTCCTTAATTTCTCTTTCTGTTTTCTCATTATTAGTGTATAGGACTGGAAGGGATTTCTGTGTGTTGATTTTATATCCTACAACTTTACTATAGTCATTGATTATTTCTAGTAATTTTCTGGTGGAGTCTTTAGGGTTTTCTATGTAGAGGATCATGTCATCTGCAAATAGTGAGAGTTTTACTTCTTCTTTTCCAATTTAGATTCCTTTTATTTCTTTTTCTGCTCTGATTGCTGTGGCCAAAACTTCCAAAACTATGTTGAATAGTAATGGTGAAAGTGGGCACCCTTGTCTTGTTCCTGACCTTTTTATATGCTATATTTAGGCATAAAATTTATTTTGCAAGAAGGTTCTGAATGTTTAAACCTTTTGAAACTCATGAGTCTAGAACAGAGATCATAAACTGCTCACCTGTGATCTAAATGCAGCCTGTAGATTTTTTTTTTTTTTTTGGTCACTCCAAAGGCTCTTGTTTTCCTCTATCTTGATATATTCTTGCCACCTCTTCTTAATCTCTTCTTCTCTTAGGTATTTACCATTTCTGTCTTTTATTTTGTCCATCCTTACATGAAATGTTGCCTTGATGTCTCCAGTTTTCTTAAAATGATTTCTAGTCTTTTCCATTTCATTGTTTTCGTCTGTTTCTTTGCATTGTCCACTTGCTATTCTCTGGAACTCTGCATTCACTTGGGTATATATTTCCTTTTCTCCCCTGCCTTCTGCTTCTCTTCTTTTCTCAGATCTTTGTAAAGCCTCCTTAGACAACCACTTTTCTTTCTTGTATTTCTTTTTCTTGGGAATGGTTTTGGTCACTGCCTCCTGTACAGTGTTGCGAATCTCTGTCCATAGTTCTTCAGGCACTCTGTCTATCACATCTAATCCCTTGAATCTATTCGTCACCTCCGCTGTATAATCACAAGGGATTTGATTTGGGTCATACCTGAATGGCCTAGAGGTTTTCCCTACTTAGTTTAATTTAAGCCTGAGTTTTACACTTAGGAGCTAATGATCTTAGCCACAGTCAGTTCCCAGTCTTGTTTTTGCTGACTGCATAAAACTTCTCCATCTTTAGCTATAAAGAATATCATCAGTATGATTTCAGTACTGACCATCTGGTGATGTCCATGTGTAGAACTGTCTCTTTTATTATTGGAAGAAGGTCTTTGCTATGACCAATGCATTCTCTTGACAAAACTCTGTTAGCCTTTGCCCTGCTTCATTCTGTACTCCAAGGCTAAACTTGTCTGTTACTCCAGGTATCTCTTGACTTCCTACTTTTGCGTTCTAGTCCCAGTGATGAAAAGGACATCTTTTGTGGGTGTTAGTTCTAGAAGGTCTTATAGGTCTTCATAGAACTGTTCAACTTCAGCTTTTCAGCATCAGAGGTTGGGACATAGACTTGGATTACCGTGATATTGAACGGTTTGCTTCAGAAATGAGCTGAGATCATTCTGTTATTTCTGAGATTGCACCCAAGTACTGTATTTTGGACTCTTTTGTTGACTATGAGGGCTACTCCATTTCTTCTAAGGGATTCTTGCCCATGGTAGTAGATACAATGGTCATCTGAATTAATACACACTTAAAACTTGGACTTTTTTTAAGCATAAAAATTGAGCCTCTCTTAAAAAATTAGGTGTTCAAGCGTGAGACAGACCTGCCCAAAGACCACACTGGATGGGATGGCATTTGCAGTGCCACATAGCTCCCACTCAGCCCCCTTAACTCACAATATCCTTAACCAAACCCTGTAAACATTTGTATTTACAAACCTAGTCTAGATAATCGCCAAGTCCTTCCTAGTCCTAAATATATTTCTAACTGAATTGTAAGCTTCTAAATGAAAATACTTTTTCTTATGCATACTCAGTATTCCTCACACTTCTTACACCATTTCCCTCATCCCCACCTCCATCTCCGTGTGCACACACACACAGACATGTGTGCACACATGCACACTCACAATGTTCAGTATGTAATAGAGGTTCAATAATTGTTCTTTGTGTTGAAAAATGGCTTTCTGTAGCATACCACTCAGTCATATTTACATTTTCCTAAAGAATCGTGAGCCCCCAGGTTCTTAGCTCAAAGAAATGCATTTCTAATGGTGTATTTCATCATGCTGTATGTCAGGCAAGCCATCAAAGAAGTTCTGAGGTTGAAGGATTCTGTTTGTAAAGCAATTTGTTCCAATAATAAAGACGTACTCTGGTGCCTTAATTAATTGGAGCTTATTATAAGGGTATTCAACAACACAAAAGGGTTTTGTGAAACACCCTCAGAGTTGAGGATATTTGGGAATAAGAAAAATCCAACATGGCTGCAGTGGCCACTAACCTTACCAGCCCTTGAATAGGAAGACTTGGTCTCTGGCCTCTATGCTGGTGACTCAGCTCCTTCCCAGCTGCATCTACTGCTCTCCCTGGTATTAATTAGCCACCTCACCCTCTCCTCTTTGTCATTTCTTTTTCAGTTTCTGCTTGCTCATAAATTCTGTTTACTTTTGCCAGTGGTTTACTCATCTCTCTTGCTGCCACAAGGCCTCTTCTTGTGGTTCTTCTTAGCTTATACTCCCTCCCCAAGCCGACTACTTGATTCTCTCCCCAGATGCTCCAGTTCAAATTCCTGAACTCGAACATCTCACCCAACTCATCACCATTTTGCCTGTTCAGGCAGTTCTTCATGCCAAACCATCTCCTAGGATACTGGCCAGCCTGGGGACTTGTTGGGGATAGGACCACCCTGGCCCAATCAGATAGGTCTGTAGGAAGGGGCTGCATGCCCACCCAGGGCTGCTCCCACAGCCCACTTGTGGGTGAGGCTCATTCCCTTAAAAGGGAACTCTTGGTATAGCAGCAGTATAATGGACCTGTCCAGTAGGATCTTTAGGTTTCAGTTCGAATTACACTAGAAATCTTTGAGAGCGATTTCCCTCTGAAGCATAAATCAAAGCTCAGACTCTGTTTCTATAATGCTCTTATTTATGACTTTTGCAGGAGCCATCAGAGGATCTCTGTGGTCCTTGCATGCTCTTGGATGACAACTTACTCTAGCTCAGTAAGGCACGGTCTCTCAAAGCAGGGACTTCAGTTGTTCTGTAAGCATCTGAACCAACTCTTTTACACACTATCATCCAGGCTTAAATTCCAATGAATTATACTGACACCCCAAATTCTTTATCAAGTCCATTCCTATGGCTTCAAATAAAAATTTATACGTTAAGGAATCCTAGCAGTATAAATCCAGCCCAGATCTCTCTCCTGAACTCCATGTCTACTTAATCCATCTCCACCTAAATATCCTAGAGTTATTTTATGTTTCTTTAGTGCTGCTGAAATTCACCATGTCCAAGTTAATTTTGCCTGCCTTTTCCCCAGTTAACCTACTCTTCAACTATCCAATTGCTAAAATAATACATTAGGGTGTCACCCTTGATTTTCACCTCTCCCAAGCCCATATCCAATCAATAATTACCATTTCTGTTGAATGTCACATTCCAAATATCTCCTAACTGTGTCTTTGAAGCTCTACTTCCACTACCAGTGTGGACTAATTTTAATTTTCAGAGTCTGATACTCTCTTTCACCTCTAGTCTTTCACATAACAAAGCTGTTCCCTCTGACTAGAACACTATCCTCCGATCCACTGTTGTTTGCTATTGTTTAAATGTTAAGTAATGTTCCACTTTTCACTACTCTTTGTGACCCCATGGACTGTAGCCCACCAGATCCCCATGTCCATGAGATTTCCCAGGCAAGAATAATGTAGTGGGTTGCCATTTCCTTTCCAAGGGTTCTTCCCAACCCAGGGATCAAACCTGGATCTCCTGCATTGGCAGGCAGATTCTTTACCACTGAGCCACCAGGGAAGTTCCATGAGACTAGGTACTAAGCTTCAGTTCCCTCATCTGTAAGATGGAGTGATGCTATCGATGTCTCTCGTGTTTCTGTGAAGTGTCTTATTCAGAAATTGCAAACCAAGTTCCTTGTGTTTCAGAAGTCTGCAGAGATAGCCCATGAACCCTTCCCTACCATGAGAAACTTATTTTCTCCCATAAGATTTTAAATCCCCTGAGAACACAGAATGTGCACAAAAATCCTTTTGTATCCTCAGTGTATCTTGAGTGGGGTGATACATTTAATACATCACCTACATTTCCAGAACATTCCTTCTAGTACTTAACCTCACACTTAGACACCGCTGTTCACAGTCCTCCTTAACATACTGATTCTTGAAAAATCATGATAAGCACTCCCTTGCTGTTTCCCCTTTCATTCTCTCTTACTCTTTTTGGCTTTGTAGGGCTTCCCTGGTGGCTTAGATGGTAAAGCATCTGCCTACAATGCGGGAGACCCAGGTTCAATCCCTGGGTAGGGAAGATCTCCTGGAGAAGGAAACAGCAACCCACTCCAGTATTCTTGCCTGGGAAATCCCATGGACAGAGAAGCCTCTTAGTCTACAGTCCACAGGGTTGCGAAGAGTTGGACATGACTGAGCAACTTCACTTTCACTTTCCTAGAAAAAAACCCAGACCTCTAAATAATCCATTAGCCCCATCCAAATCCTAAACTCTTTTTGTCTAACTAATTCCTATGCATCCTTCAAGTATCAAGTTGGAGTTACTTCCTCCTGGAAGCCCTGCCCTTAGCACGGATGCCACTAAACTGTTTGCTCACTGAGACAGAACCGTATCTGCCTCATCTAAGTCTGTGTTCCTAGCGCCCAGTATGGTAACGGATGCACAGCAGTGGCTTGATAAATATTTGTTAAAGGAATAAATGCTCTATTCTGCAAGACTTACATGCCTTTAACCTATTTTAATTGAAAATGCATCCAGAGAATAACTTGTGATTTTGATAAGTTTCAAAGGCATTTGGAAACAGCCAAAGACATGGACAATCTCTGACACAAAACAAAATGAGTAACATACAAATAAAAAAGATGTAAAAATCAAATGAAGATGCAAGTCACACAGAGTCATATAAATCACTAAGATAGGTAGAATACAAATTCGATACCTAACTGTGTTTCCCAGCCCATATTTCTAAGGATGGTAGAAAATTCTCAAACCCCTGAGAATTACAGAATACCTTTTTTTCTTTTTCATTGTTCATACACTAATTCATACTTCTGAAAGTCAGATATTCAGATAACAAATAACCAAGTGTTGGAAGGAAAGTTACAAATTATAGTCATATGTCACAGTCCAAGCAAATGGCAGCCAAATTTCCCTATATAAATTGCAGAACTCTCTTATGATTTCACAAGATGTATTGAAAAGAAAAACAGTAAAAAGGAAATTCATTTTTTACTCAGCTAATATAGTATATGGGTAAAGGGTTCATGTTTAAACTGTTACAGATGAGTGAGTTTTTTTCCAGAAATGCAATTTTAACAAAGCATAATACCACTGAGATATTAAAACTGAATTTAAAATTTTTAAAAATTAGGTTAACACCCTCAGAGCAAATCATGCTAGTATCATATGCTTTAAATAATGTCACATTTTGAATGAATTCCTTAGCTAGCAACACAAAAACAGATTCAAAAGAAGGCATGAGGAAAACAGAGTCAGCCAAAAAATTTTTAGCAGCAAAATGACTTTCAACTGATTACAATCTATAAGCTAACAACAAAAGTTTCTATGTGGGTGATCCTTTTATATTTTTTATGATTTTTTGACTGTGGTTATTGCTGTTAATTGTTAGTAAATCCAAAGTTACCACTTTGAAAGCAAGACAAAAGTGATCAAGCCATATTTTTCAAGTTAAACATGTATGATTCATTGCTAAGAACGAGTACAGTATTCAAGGCAAAAATATTTGCTTTAAAAGCACCAGTTAATTATTGCTAGTTCTCATTATTCTTCCAACATATTTACATAACAGAACCCAGAATAAAATACTGGTGAGGGACCACCTCAGAGATTTATGTGCAAAGCCAAAATCTGCAGCCTGGCGCTTCTCTGAAGATACAAGTGAACACAACAGTTTTGCGTTGGGCCTATTAAAGGGTCTTTAGTTGTCGGTGGGAGATGTTGAAGACTTTCACCTCTGAAGGTCAGATATAGCCCCTGGCCCTGACAGAGCATGAGAACCCCAGTTCTCACCCACTATGAGAACAAATCTTCCAGGAGCTCCCACTTAAATGTCCCAGGTGTTCTGATCATTCAAAGCTGTGGGTTTTGTCATTTGCATATGGTTTTGCCCTGATCTCAATTTTAAAAACATAAAATATATTTTGCCACCTTCTAATGTAGAGTTTTGAAATGTTCCCAGGAGAAAAATAAAACTTGCTCTGGCAAAGCCACTTAGGGATTATTAGTTGGAATCTTTTGACTGTAGTCAGAAATAAGTGAGCATCCATTCGTAGCAATCCTTAAAACATTATCTCTGTTTGCCTTTTTATTATGCTTATAAGTGCTTTTGGAATCCATGTTAGTCTTTAAAAAAAAAAGAGAGAAAGATCTCAGATCTTTTTTACTATTTTTCCCCCCCTAAGTCAAGGAAAGCAAAGTTCCAAAAGTAACATACTTTTGTAGAATATATGAGGGACATGAAAAAAAAATCAAGTATAAGTCCTTGTGAAATGTATTTGTGATCATTGGAATTAGACCTCTTCCTAGGGTCACAGTGACTATCAAAAGAGATGTGTGATATCTGTGTCTGTCAGGTGTCTCTTTAAAGCCTTCCATGGTTGACTTGTCCTTGTTCAGCTCAGAGTCATTTAAAAAATACTTTGAGAGCTAGCCGTGAGAATTACAAATCATTTTTCAAAGGTATGTACAGCTCTGCAAATTACAATGAGTTTACAGGTGCAGTCTTATTCTGTGTAACCTAGAGATGAAAGAGCTATCAAGGACACTGATGCTCATTGCTGCATCGATGAAACCCTCATGAATTCAAAAATCGTGGCAATCATCTCTTTAATGGAAATAGAGTCTATGAAGTTGTCAAGCAGATGGCTTCCGATTTCCTCCTAAATGAAGAGGCCTTGGGAAGTAGCGTGAGGGCTCCCACAGCAGCCGGCGACAAGTGCAGAGACTGAGACAATCAGTGGTCCTCACTCCCTTGACGACTTGCTGGAACTTGGAGGGATGGGACGGGGTCGCCACTCTGCCGGTCGGTTTCTTGTACCTCGGTTCACGTCAGGTTCATGGCCACAGGAGAGAATAGCAGTCTCTTCTCTAATTTAAAGTCGAGGAAGCCTAAGTACAAAATAGTATAGTGACTTGTCTAAGATCACTACGCTAACAAATTCCATATCCAGATTCTCTCTCAAAACAGAACCAAGGGAATTACCTGGCCGTCCAGTGGTTAGGGCTCTGAGCTCCCACTGCAGGGGGCAGGGCTACAGTCTCTGGTCAGGAAACTATTTTACTGCATGCCGCACAGCCAGAATAAAGGGAAGAAGCACTTCCCGTAATGCTTCAGACACACACACATACATTCACACACACAAATCCACGCACGCAAGCGCCCATCATAGAAAATCAACTCATTCTTCCCATCTCTACATACTTTTCAGCTCCTATGCTGATACTTTGTTCTTCCTTTTACAGTTCAAGGCTTTCCTAAGTATTGATGGCAGCATGGTTTTCTGTGTGTTCATGCGTGCATGTGTGTGTGTGTGTGTGTTGGCTCAGTTGTGTCTGACTCCTGCGATCCCATAGTCTGTAGCCCATCAGGCTCCTCTGTCCATAGAATTTTCCAGGCAAGAATCCTGCACTGGGTAGCCATGCCCTTCTCCAGGAGATCTTCCCAACCCAGGGATGGAACTCACATCTCCTGAGTGTCCTGCATTGGCAGGTGGATTCTTACCACTGCACCAGCTGGGAAACCGCACAATTCTCTCTGTAGGTATTCCCTGACACCGGCCCTGGCATTGGCTACTAGGCTTGTCTGTGCTTCCCATTCTCTCTGTCCCCCCTTCTCTCCACTTTCCCTTCCTTTACAGGCACCACCATCCATCCTTCTGCCCCACGCTGATGCGGCTAAGCATGGTTAATGAGAACCCATGAACCCAGCTGACCCGGTCTCATAAATCCTGTGTGGTCACTTGGCTTGCCCACTGCAGAGCAACGTAACTACTCCGCCCTGAGCACAGACAGCTCTCAGATCAGTATCTCAGGTCTTGACCCCTAATCCTGCTTCTAATGACGTGTTTTGTATTGTCTACAAAATAACTCTCCTTGGTGATCTGCCAAGATCCAAAACTATGACAAAGCTGAGCCCAGTGGCCTCTGTCTCAAACCCTTGCCCCATTTAAGCTTGTCTCCTGTGGTCAGGGGGCACCATTACCCACCTGGGCACCCTGAGTGTCACTGCGGGGTCCTCTTCAGCCTGTCTCCAAAATCCAGTCTTCCTAAACTTTGGGGTCCGTGTGTTCACACTGCCACCTCCTTGTTCCCACAGCTGCACTGCAACTCCCAGCTTCAGTCCTGAAAGCCAACAAAGAACACCGCTCTTTCTAGATTCCCCAGACCCCATCTTCTCCTCACACAGAGCGAGTGCTATGCCCCACACCGAAAACCTCAACGTTGATCAGGGATCCTTGATCTTCCGACCCCCTCCTGCTTCTCCAGCCTCCACTCTGGCACTCATTTTTTCCTTCCGTATCCCTCACTTAACATTCTCTTTTTACTTCTGACACTTTGAACATTCTATCACTTTTCCTGGAATGTTCTTTACCCCACACTAGCCAATAGCTACTCAGAATATTCTTCCAGCCTCCATTCTAATTAGATTTTCTTATCACACTCTGTACTTTTCTTCCATTGCCCTTATCACAGTCTTTAATTATCTATTTCTGAGTAAATGGATCTTCCCAAATGCTTATTGAAGTAAAGGGAAGAGCATTCCCGAAATATCAGAGAAGAGAAAGATGGTGGCCCATTTGTGACACTGGAACAGATCCACTTTAACTGGACTTGATGCTAAGTGAAGGTTGAAGAGGCAGATGAGCTGATACTGTAGAGCAAATATCTAAGTTCCTGGTGAGAAGTTTGGCTATTACCTACTAGTAATGGAAAGACAATGAATAGTTCTAAGCACAGGAGTAGTATGATCAGACTTGTATCTGTAAATCACTCTAGATGAAAGGTAAAAAATGAACTGGAGGGGATAAGAGTGATGACTAGAGACAAATTTCGAGGTTCTTGCAGGTGATTTGAACTAGGAACTTGCTGTGAGGGTGGAGAAGATAGATAGTTAATAGAAGTACTTCTGCATTAAAATTGATAAGCTTTATTAAGGCAGTTGGAGAAGGAAATGGCAACCCACTCCAGTATTCTTGCCTGGAGCATCCCATGGACAGAGGAGTCTGGTGGGCTGCAGTCCTTGGGGTCGCAAAGAGCTGGACACCACTGAGCGTGTGCACATCGAGGCAGTATGGACCAGTAGGGGTGGACGGGGGGCGAATACTGATGAGTTTTGCTTTAAATGGGTTGCATTAGGAATCTTCCAGAGAAGACAAGTAAATATACAGGTAGGCAACTGGATGTACTTGTGTGCATATGCAAACGTGAAAATATTCAACAAAAAAGAAACGTTTGAAGTTGTGATGTAGCCTAGAGATGTAGAATCGATACAAATGAGAAATGAGAAGACAGGATTGCCTAGGACATTCCCATTGCCTGTGTTGCCCCAAAACAATCTTTCTGCCAAGCCTTATTCTTTCAAAACATTTAAAACCTTACTCAAAACTCACATTTTCCATGAAGCCTTCCCAGATTCACATTGCCTTTATTCTATCATTCTAATAACACTCATTACCCTTGCAAAAGTTATCGTTGGCTGCATATATGTTTATGAGACTCGCTTCATGCCAATATTATGTTGCAAGCTCCCAGAGGACAGGCGTCTTATTTCTTGTTTCGTTAATTATATACATCGCTCATCCAATTGATATCTTTGACAAGCCAACTCTATACCTGCAAGTAATATATACCTATGTAGATTTTATAGATTTTGACTCTCCTCTTGTCCCAGTTTCAGTCATTTATGTAAATATTTTTGTTTTGGCCGTTATTATGTGTGTAACTGAAGAAGATGTAATCCTATGATTTAGTCAAAATAGAGGGTTGGAGTTATAGCTAGCCAACACATTGACCAGAAGAACATTAAGGCAAAAATTCTATCAGAACATAAAGCCGGCCAGTGTCTTCCATTACCATTTCCAATTCCCTTCCATTGTGTGGTTAGGTGCTTTATAGCCCCATCTCTGATCCTACATAATGTGGCCTACAGAGACAGCTCCCATCCGCTTAGCCTTCCCTAAGAACTGACAGCAGTCAAAAAGCATTCCTGACAAAGTGATGTCGAGCACCCACATCAGCTGGTCCCCGCAGCCCGCTGATGGCTTGTCAAAGAGAGGGCTCTGAGACTGCGGATGGCATTCCATCAGGTCAGTCTCACTGAAGCCACTGAGTTCATTTTCTCAGATTTTGCCTGAACTGTGTCAGTGATGATAGCGAAAGGAAAGATGGCTACCTCTAAAAATTTTCAATCAGATTTTTATATCACCTGACATCAAGTCAATTAGCGATCCTTTCTTTGTGACTGGCACATAGCAGGTTTTCAAAAAACACTGCCTGAATGATTTAAAGAGTGAAATTAACATGAACTGAATACATAAATAGGCAATGCATTATGTGTTTGGGCCTTTTTTTTTTTTTTAACAATACCAGGATATTTTTTTCATCAGTATGCTAAAGATGAAACCAAAATCAAAGAAGTTGGTTAATCTGCTCAAAGTTAGATGGCTTGTCAGTGACAGAGTGAGACTCTGAACACAAATCAAAATTTTTTCTCCGGGTAAGAGCCTCCATGTTGGCAAGTTGAGGTTACTGCTCCAACCATTAGCAAAGCATACTGATTAGAGAATGTCAGTGGCTGGAAATGTAGAAGGCTCTCACATGCCTGCCTTTGAGCTCTTCAGCCTGGATCAGGGCAGACTCAACATCATGTGAGGCTCTCTAACAGCCCACATTAAACTACTGGCACAACTTCTCCAAGCTCCACCCCCTTCACAGAACAGATGATGTTCTGAACAAATATATAAAGCTAAGCAGTTGAATAAAATGGTATAATGAGCCCAGATGACTGAATCAGATTCAGGTTCCTCTGTTTCAGGTGAGTCACATCCTACAAGTTCAGAGTCCACCTTATATGCGAACACAGCAACTAGTTTTATCTCCTAGGCTGGCTTTAATTCAAGAGAATGGTCCTAAAACTTTTCTTCTATTGGAAATTCTGTAAGTGCTTTATGCTTAGGGATTCTTACAAAACAAAATATCTCCTATTAGATTGTGTCTAGCCAGTTAAAAAGAATGGCTATCACTTCTGATTAGTTATAAAAGGAACACAGCATTCCCATCACCTAGTTTATGGTGTCTTAGTTAAGAATACAGAATAAATAGGCCCACAGCCAAGCGCCTCCCTCTGTTGCCTACTAGTTCTGTGGGTTTGCAAGTTACTTAATCTTCATTTCTCACTTGTACAGTTAGTAAAAATACTAACCTTACATTCTTGTAAGTATTAAATACTGATAATTATTGTTTCATTACAATTTATAGCTAACTACATTTAAAATTCCCCTTATGCACAGTGAAAAGTGAAACCCATTTCATAATGATTTGTAGTGCATTTAAGGGGGAAAATCTGTAAAAGTATGAATCACTGATATAGAAAAATTTAAAAATGCAAACATCCATTCATCTCAGCAAATAAATTGTGAATTGTGTGTATGTGGGGTGATAACAAGTATTACAATGCAGCGGTATGTATTCTAAATTAGTAACGTCAGAATTTTACAGAGATAACACTTCACAACGGTTTTAATGATACGAACATTCTTATACTAAAAGATTGCTTAACACTTCAAAATGCTAGTCTTCCAGAATGCAGAAAACTCTGAAGTCTTTAAACTAGACACTTCGCTGCTATATTCATTTCCTGGGGCTGCTGTAAAAAACCACCACAAACTGTATGGCCTAAAACAGCTGAAATGTGTTTTCTTACAGTTCTGCGGGCCAATCCGGAATCAGGTGCAGCAGGTCCACACCCTCTCTTGACACCTTGGGAGGCAATCCTTCCTTGACTTTTTCAGCTTCTGGTGGCTTTCAGCAATCTTTGCGGATGTATCGTTTCAATCTCCACCTCTGTTTTCACATAGACTTATCTCTGTGCCTGTGTTTTCTCTTCTGTCTCTTATAAAGACATTTGTCATTGGATTTGGGGCCTACCTCAGTAGCCCAGGATGGTCTCATCTCTCAACTCTTAACCTGATTACATTGCAAAGACCCTTTTCACAGATTCTGGGAATTAGGACATGGACCACCTCTTTAGGGCCACCATTCAACCCACTCTTGTTGTTCAGTTGCTAAGTCATGTCCTGCTCTTTGCAGCCCCACAGACTGCAGCACGCCAGGCTTCCCTGTCCTTCAGTATCTCTCAGAGTTTGCTCAAACTCATGTCTATTGAGTCAGTGATACCATCCAACCGTCTCATCCTCTGTCATCCCCTTCTCCTCCTGCCCTCAATCTTTCCCAGCATCAGGGTCTTTTTCGGTGAGTTGGCTTTTCGCGTCAGGAGGACAAAGTACTGGATCTTCAGCTTCAGCATCAGTCCTTCCAATGAATATTTAGCATTGACCTCCTTTAGGATGGACTGGTTTGATCTCTTTGCACTTCAAGAGTTTCCCAAGATGCTTCTCCAGCCCCACAATTAGAAAGCATCAATTCTTTGGTGCTCAGGCTTCCTCCTGGTCCAACATTCACATCCAAACATGACTGCTGGAAAAATCATAGCCTTGACTACACAGATTTTTTTTTTTAGCAAAGTGACATCTCTGCTTTTTAATACACCGTCTAGGTTTGTCTTAACTTTTCTTCCAAGGAGTAAGCGTTTTTTAATTTCATAGTTGCAGTCACTGTCTGCAACCTCCTTTAACCAATAAAAAATTATTACAATCTTGTAATTTTAACCATTTATAAAAAGTAGCAGCTCTTACATATTAAGTAAACTGTATTCATTCTTTCATCTATGTAATACTGACCAGATACCATCTTCATGCAGGCAGCATTTTAGACAATGGATGTTCCCTTGGTGAATCAAGTAACCGTGGTCCATACTGCCTTCATGGAAGTTATAGAGCAGTCTGAGAGATGTTTAATTATTAATGACAACTAAATATGTGCTTACAATATACTGCGGCTCCTCACATGGGGAAAGGAATAAGGTCCTATACAAAGAATACTCTAGGGAGAGTATTCAGGGAAGGCTGCTTCTGTGGAAAATTTGAACTAAGAAGACTTTGGAATATGAAGACCTCGGGCACACAAAGAATTAGGGAAGAAGGGAATTTGCAGAAGAAACAACTTATGCAAAGGTCATGAAGCATTAAAAGTTGAGGCAGTTCTCAGGAACCACACACACAGCAGTGTTGCAGAGAGAGTGAGTAGCCGAAGAAGGGCTGGGACTGTGTTCAGAGGGGAGGACAGGGGCCCAGAGCAGGCGTCGCCTCGTAGGTCGGTAACGGTAAGGAGTCCGGTTTTATTCCTAGAGATAGAGGAAATTTGTAAAGTAGAAATTTGGATTTTTAGAGATGACTCTGCTTGCCAGGTTGAGAATAGGCAGGGAAAAAGTGGAAACGGTACAATGGCCCAGACTAGAGGCAGTGGTGACTTGGACAAGTGGATTAGAGGGAGAAAAGACAAGAAGGTGGATGGGGCAACATTTACAAAGTGAAATAAACCTGCAAAATAAAACTTCATGACAGATTTACATGATGATAAGAGAGAAGACTATCAACTGCAGGCATCCAGCTTATCAGATCCGTTCAGTTCAGTCGCTCACTCATTTCCGACTCTCTGCAACCCCATGAATCACAGCACGCCAGGCCTCCCTGTCCATCACCAACTCCCAGAGTTCACTCAGACTCACGTCCATTGAGTCAGTGATGCCATCCAGACATCTCATCCTCTGTCGTCCCCTTCTCCTCCTGCCCCCAATCCCTCCCAGCATCAGAGTCTTTTCCAATGAGTCAGCTCTTCACATGAGGTGGCCAAAATACTGGAGTTTCAGCTTTAGCATCATTCCTTCCAAAGAAATCCCAGGGCTGATCTCCTTCAGAATGGACTGGTTGGATCTCCTTGCAGTCCAAGGGACTCTCAAGAGTCTTCTCCAACACCACACTTCAAAAGCATCAATTCTTCGGCACTTAGCCTTCTTCACAGTCCAACTCTCACACCCATACATGACCACAGGAAAAATCATAGCCTTGATTAGACGGACCTTTGTTGGCAAAGTAATGTCTCTGCTTTTGAATATGCTATCTAGGTTGGTCATAACTTTCCTTCCAAGGAGTAAGCGTCTTTTAATTTCATGGCTGCAGTCACCATCTGTAGTGCTTCTGGAGCCCAGAAAAATAAAGTCTGACACTGTTTCCACTGTTTCCCCATCTATTTCCCATGAAGTGGTGGCACCGGATGCCATGATCTTTGTTTTCTGAATGTTGAGCTTTAAGCCAACTTTTTCACTCTCCTCTTTCACTTTCATCAAGAGGCTTTTGAATTCCTCTTCACTTTCTGCCATAAGGGTGGTGTCATCTGCATATATGAGGTTATTGATATTTCTCCCGGCAATCTTGATTCCAGCTTGTGTTTCTTCCAGTCCAGCGTTTCTCATGATGTATCCAGCTTATACAACTGGATAAATTGTGAAAGCATGTGATGAGATAGGGAAAGCTGCAAAAGGCGTCAGATTATGCAGTTTTGTTTAGTCACTAAGTTGTGTCTGACTCCTTTGCAACCCCATGGACTGCAACCCACCAGGTTCCTCTGTCCATGAGACTTCCCAGGCGAGAACACTGGAGTGGGGTGCCATTTTCTCCTCCAGGGGTTCTTCCCGACCAAAGGATCAAACCCACATCTCACGCTTTGCAGACGGACTCTTTATCACTGAGCTACCAGGGAAGCCCTGGAAGATTATTTAGTTCAGTTCACTTCAGTCACTCAGTCGTGTCCGACTCTTTGCAACCCCATGAACTGCAGCACACCAGGCCTCCCTGTCCATCACCAACTCCCAGAATTTACCCAAACTCATGTCCATTGAGTCGGTGACGCCATCCAACCATCTCATCCTCTGTCGTCCCCTTCTCCTCCTGCCTTCAATCTTTCCCAGGATCAGGGTCTTTTCTTTTATATATATATATATATATATATATATATATATTTTTTTTTTTTTTTTACTACAGGCCAATATCATTGATGAACATACATGCAAAAATCCTTAACAAAATTCTAGCAAACAGAATCCAACAACACATTAAAAAGATCATACACCATGACCAAGTGGGCTTATCCCAGGGATGCAAGGATTCTTCAATATCTGCAAATCAATCAATGTAATACACCACATTAACAAATTGAAAAATAAAAGCCATATGATTATCTCAATAGATGCAGAGAAAGCCTTTGACAAAATTCAACATCCATTTATGATAAAAACTCTCCAGAAAGCAGGAATAGAAGGAACATACCTCAACATAATAAAAGCTATATATGACAAACCCACAGCAAACAGTATCCTCAATGGTGAAAAATTGAAAGCATTTCCCCTAAAGTCAGGAACAAGACAAGGGTGCCCACTTTCACCATTACTATTCAACATAGTTTTGGAAGTTTTGGCCACAGCAATCAGAGCAGAAAAAGAAATAAAAGGAATCCAAATTGGAAAAGAAGAAGTAAAACTCTCACTGTTTGCAGATGACATGATCCTCTACATAGAAAACCCTAAAGACTCCACCAGAAAATTACTAGAGCTAATCAACAAATATAGTAAAGTTGCAGGATATAAAATCAACACACAGAAATCCCTTGCATTCCTAAACACTAATAATGAGAAAATAGAGATATTAAGGAAACAATTCCATTCACCATTGCAACAAAAAGAATAAAATACTTAGGAATATATCTACCTAAAGAAACTAAAGACCTATATATAGAACACTATAAAACACTGGTGAAAGAAATCAAAGAGGACACTAATAGATGGAGAAATATACCATGTTCATGGATCGAAATATAGTGAAAATGAGTATACTACCCAAAGCAATCTATAGAATTCAATGCAATCCCTATAAAGCTACCAACGGTATTTTTCACAGAGCTAGAACAAATAATTTCACAATTTGTATGGAAATACAAAAAACCTCAAATAGCCAAAGCAATCTTGAGAAAGGATCAGGTACTTTTCCAATGAGTCAGCTCTTCACATCGCGTGGCCCAAGTATTGGAGTTTCAGCTTCAGCATCAGTCCTTCCAATGAACACCCAGGACTGATCTCCTTTACGATGGACTGGTTGGATCTCCTTGCAGTCCAAGGGACTCTTAAGAGTCTTCTCCAACACCACAGTTCAAAAGCATCAGTTCTTCGGCGCTCAGCTTTCTTTATAGTCCAACTCTCACATCCATACATGACCACTGGAAAAACCATAGCCTTGACTAGACAGACTGGAAGATTATTTAAAAGTGAAAGTGAAGTCTTGACTGACTCTTTGCGACCCCATGGACTGTAGCCCACCAGGCTCCTCCATCCATGGGATTCTCCAGGCAAGAATACTAGAGTGGGTTGCCATTTCCTTCTCCAGGGGATCTTCCGGATCCAGGGATCAAACCCAGGTCTCCCGCATTGCAGGCAAAGGCTTTAACCTCTGAACCACCAGGGCAGACCCAAGGAGTCATTTAATATTTATTTAGTGAGACATTTTTAGTGAGACATTTAATTTTATACGTCAACTTGCCTAGGTCATAGTATCCAGATATTTGATCAACACCAGTCTAGATATTGCTTGGAAAATATTTTTTAAGATGAGATTAATGTTTAAATCAGTAGACTTTGGAAAAAGCAGATTGCTCTACACAGTGTAAGTGGGCCTCATCCCATCAGCTGCAAGCTTTAAGATAAAGAGACTGAGATCTCTGAGGAAGAGAGAATTCTGCCTCCAGACTCCACCTGCAACATTAATGCTTCCTTGAGTCTCTGGTCTGCCAAACTGCCCCTCAAATAGTGGACTAGCAAAGCCCCCACAATCAAATGGACCAACTTTTTAAAAATCCCCTTCTCTCTTTCTCTAGATATAGACATAGAGATTTGTCTGTTTCTCTGGAGAACTTTGAAAAATACATATAATAATGATATAATTTTGTAAGACAAAACATATGTGCATGTAAACAAAACTTGCAGAAAATACACCAAATATTACTGCTTGAGAAGCTTTATGACTGGGGTGCCTATGATACATCTAATGAAAATGTCAAGTAAAGAACTGAATATACAAGTCAGAAAACAGGGCCATATTGTTGTGATCTGTCAGCATCTGAATACATTTTAAAGCATGGAAATGGATGAGACATTTAACCGCTGAGAAATTTCCAGAAGTTGTTCTGATTATTTTATATATCTCATTTCACTTAAAACTTACAACTTAAAACTTTAAGCTTAAAGCTCTATAAATTTACAGGTGTGGAATTGAGACTCAGAAAATTTTTGGTCTAGAGTCACATAGGTAAAATTCAAACCTAGAATGAATAACCCCAAAGCTGATGCTCTTAATTACTATGATGCTATTTCCTTTTTTTTTTTTATTCCCTTTAGTTTATTTTATTGGAGGTTTTAAACCTAGTTTTAACTTTGTAAATAAAAGATTGAACAAATAGTTTAGTAAAACAATAATATCTTTTGGAAACTAATTTCTAAACACATATATTAATAGATAGCTGAAGTCTTTTAATGCCATTTAACACAATGACTCGACTTTCAAAATCTATCCTAAGGAAATAAACAGAGGGGAAGATAAAGATACTTTGCATAGAAATAGTCACTACAGATTACATAATCTTGGAGATCTGGAATAACTTAAATATCCAAAAATATCTATCCTAAGAAAATAAACAGAGGAGAAGATAAAGATGCTTTGAACAGCAATGGTCACTACAGATTACATAATCTTGGAGATCTGGAATAACCTAAATATCCAAAAAGATCCTGCTGCTGCTGCTGCTAAGTCTCTTCAGTCGTGTCCGACTCTGCATGACCCCATAGACAGCAGCCCACCAGGTTCCCCCGTCCCTGGGATTCTCCAGGCAAGAACACTGGAGTGGGTTGCCATTTCCTTCTCCAATGCATGAAAGTGAAAAGGGAAAGTGAAGTCGCTCAGTCGTGTCCGACTCCTAGCAACCCCATAGACTGCAGCCTACCAGGCTCCTCCATCCATGGGATTTTCCAGGCAAGAGTACTGGAGTGGGGTGCCATCGCCTTCTCAGAAAAAAAGTTCCTAAATATCCAAAATAACCTAGTGTTTAATATGTAATCACTGAAAAATAATTATTTTCAAAAATCTTTTAAAATATTAAAAAATGCTTTAAATGTAATATTAGCTGGTAAAAGCACATATACTTAGTAATAATCAAATATATTTGTGTATAAGTATGTAAAGATTTACAGAAAATATGTCAAATATTGCATGCGTACATCTATACTATAGGACTGTGACCAATTTTTATATTCTTCATATTTTTAACTACTTTCCAGACTTTTCTACAATGAATATATATTACCTTGAAATCAGAAAAAAAAAAAAAAAAAAAAAAACCTTTGTTTCACTTTTAATAAACACTGAATTTCAAAATCCAGGAGCAAAAGCTATAAAGCTTCTATTCTCTAGCTAAGCAAGCCATTTAATATGTTAGCTTCAGCCATAGCATGCATTTATATTTTTATTAAAAATTTTAATGAGCTTAAAAATACTGATCTTCCAGAGTTTTAAGAATTAATGTTTATATTGTGCTTGGGATCACTGGATGAAAGGTGCTACATAAATACAATGTATTATTATTAAGTGTCATTAAAGTAAATTGAAGACAAAGCATGTAATAAAAATTTCCCTGTGGCAAAAAGTCTGAGGTCCATATATGGTACCATAGCGTTTAAATCGCATTTAACTGTGAACATACCAACATTAACATGAAAATGTTTTTTCTGTGGTCTGGAATCGGCAATGAATATATACTGTGTAGCATGCCAGCTTTAATTATATATCATATTTCATAGCAGATATTGAAATTGTAGACCACAAGATTTTATATCACGGACTAGGTGCCAAAATTACAAAAATGAAAATATTTTTTATTTCATGGAACTCGCACAGCTGAAGTTTCACTTGGTAACAATAATATTCAGAGCATACTGATTGAAATGGGATTTTAGAATCTAAAACCACCATCAGAGCTTCCAGGTGTGCAATCATATTTTCAGTCAGTTCCTAATTATTCCCATTAGAAGTGAGTAATAGAGAGCATCTGTCAATCCAGTTCTCAGAGCTTCTGACTTACAGTAATCAAGAGATTAGTGAGTGAAATACAAGTGAAGAGAAAAAGGAGGGCATGCACAGAGACTGCGTCTGTCTACATAATAGAGAGGATCTGTCTAAATAATGGGCAGAGAGAGGGGAAGGCTAGCTAGGTTGGAGATGGAAAGGGAATTTCCAGTTTATGGTGTGGGGTGTTCAGTAACTATTCAGGTTTGCCAAAGGACTAGAGAATGTAGGAAGAATTTTTTGAAACCTAATCAGAGGATCCCTTTTATATGATTTGAAGGAGGTAGGTAGACATTGGACTGATTTGGAGATTTTTTGTTTGCGTCTTTTTGTTCTTTGGGTTATTTGTTTGTTTGTTTTGCTTTGTTCTGTTTGGGCTGCACTGCGTGGCATGCGTGGTCTTAGCTCCCTGGCCGCGGTCAAATCCATGCTGCCGTGGAGGCACTGAGTCTTAACCACTGGACCACTAGCAAAGTCCTCAGAATTAATTTTTTAATTATATTTGTTGGCTGTACACTTTTCTTTGAATATAATTCTCTCTGTAAATTGTGCTACCTGGGGCTCCCAGATTTATTTGGGTTACAAAGGAATGTAATTGACTAAAAACAGATGAGTTATAACCTTAATCACTGTAGTTAAATGTATATATAGTAAAGATCCTTTCCCTTTTTATTATACAAGTCAAGGGAAAATAGTGCTATGTTTTTAAACCTTAATTCCACTATTAGTTTACAAAACCATATTTGCCAAATTGAACTATTAGATTTAATCAGCCTTGGGAAACCTGGAAGAGGTTAGGCAGCCATTTTTCACAGCATGTGAACTATCCTTTAGGATATAAAGGAACCTTCAATAATGCATATTTCCTTTGGTGTTTGTACGTTGCCTAAAATGAATTTAACTTTTTTAAAATTAATAAGACATTGTTAATTATATAAGCCAGAAGACAGTTTTTAAAAGCAGCTAATTGTCTTCCGACATGATAAGGTTAAGACAGGAGGTCTAAACTTGAGTATCACAATCATCTGCACAGTTTATTTCAAATGTAAGGTCTGGGATTCAGTACTGCTATGAAGATTCTGAGTCATAAGGCCTAATACTGAATCTAGTAACATGATCAAGTGATCCTCAAGCAGAAGACTAAAAAAATCTCAGTGTTTGAAAAACACTGAGTTAAACCTTAATTTTAAATATTTGGAGAAAGTTTGGGTTGCCAAAGCCATATATTTTTCAGAAATTTTTGCTTACATAATATCCTAAAGTATTATTAATTGCAAGTCAGTTTTGAATTCACATACATAATTTCAGAACCACAAAAAATTTCCATGCAAACATTAGTCCGCCCATTCTTAAACTTGGCTGTGCATTTTTAAATTTCAGAAGCCAATTTCCATGTGAACTGTTTTTATAGCACATTTTTATTATGGTAAATTATTGGCAAAGCGTTGAATAATAAAACAGGTTATGGAAAAAAAGTAGTTATTTTACATTAGAAAAGTTGAGGCTCATTTTCCTTTTCAACATTTTCTCATCGCTTTTGTCCACGTGCATTAGGCAACTGGAATTCAAAAATTTAGATCTCAAAGCACTGGATAAACTTTTTCTTTGGAAAAGTATCGCATAGGTTGCTCTTTTATTAATGGATCCAAGTGTTTGGTCATGTTTCAACTGGAAAAACATGAATACCAAAGTCTGAGCACCTCCCAGACTGGAATCTGGTCCTCTTTACTGTTGTATCTCAGCACCTAGAATAATTCTGACAAGTGGAATGATTCTAAATATATTTGTAAGAAAGTAAACAATATTTCCTACAGTCCATTGAGTAGCAAAGAGTCAGACGCAGCTGAGTGACTGAGCACACACACACACAAACTATATTTATACATTTTTGTAGATCAAGGTCAGAGGTTGTGTAGTTTGAGAGTCACGTAGATTCACTCTCCTGTGTGCAAGTGATGCCTATCAGTGGTTTGTGTGCAGAAGATGTCAAATCATGTCAGAGGTTGTGTAATGTTTATAGTCACCAGAGTAGTTCAGCGTAGATTTTATTCACTTGTCTTTTTGTTTTCATTGCTCAGGTAAACTGGAGCAGGTTGATAATAATTTGAAGTCTTTGTCAAAAGCATCATAGTAAACTCTCAGCAATGTAACAGTCAAATCTATGAATGAATTTGCCCCTATGTGAATTATTCACAGAGGATATATGAGCCCTCACTTCTGTTGAGTTAGTCTACATATAACCTCTGCAGTGTTTTAGAACATTTCTTTCTCTCCCTCCTGGGGTCAGACATTGCATAAAACCATGGAAGCCAAAACACATCATTACCTGCCAATATGCTCCTTAAGGGAGATGTGAGTCAGGCCATGGATGAGCTTAGAAAGAGATAAGGTGAGCTCCAGATGTGAATCAGTCAGAACCATCCAGCATCTCTCCCGAGCACGGAATCAGTAACAGGAAAGACTTTGGCAAGGGATAAAACAAGATGGGAAGCTGGGGAATTTTCCAAATCAGATATTCAGAATGTGTTTTTATCATTTGAATGGAAATAGTGTAAACTCCCAGCACATCAAACACCTGGATTAAATTAGAGTACAGAAATATAGGGCCAAACAAAATATAAATTATTTGTAATTTACCATTCTTGCACTACACTTGTCAATGCCCCCTCTATTAGCATAAATAATTCAAACTTTCAAAAATTTTTTGTGCCCAGTTAATCAGATTGTAAAAGAACTCACTACATCTTGCAATGTTTAAAAGTTGGGCTATGCTTGAAAATTTTTACTTTGTATTACTATGTATCTAGACAAGCTGGATGTGCATTTGAAATAACATTGTTGGATTCCAGTTAATTAACCTACCATATTTATCAGTAATCATGTTAGTTTGGTGAAATGCCTGATATAATTCTAATCACAGACTTGATCAAATGATCACATTTGTACTTCCTGTGAAGGTTTGATATTTACAAAAAATTTATTTTTCTCTTTAAAAAATATTTTTTGGAACTTCATAAAATTCTGCTATTAAATATACATTAATAACTCTCAGCTGCGATCCAAACATATGAAAATGATAGATAAAATGAAGTAAGAGAAAGATGAAAATTACAGCTATGCTGAAAACAAGGCAGTCATCTCTGTGGGGAATCATCTCTGTTGAGAAGTCATCTCTATGCACAGAGAAGTCAGTGGGGCAGAGAGCAGTTGTGCTGGGCTGTGTGTCTCAAAACAGGCAGAAGCAACCAGGAACTCAGTACCCGCAGGATAAGGGGACTGAGTATATATGTATGTGGGGCTAAAGCCTGTCTCTCTGCTTGAAAACAGAGCCAATGTAGGCTTTTCATGCTGAAGAAAGGAAGCTAAAAAGAGCTGCAGTTGAATATTTTCTGAGATTACTGCGTATATAAAATGCCCTGCCTAATATGCGCTAACATGTATTCTCCCAGAATTCATATGTTGAAGACCTAACCCCCAGGACCTTAGAATATGTTTGGAGATAGAAAATTTTTTAAGACATAATTAAAGTTAAAGGAGATCATTGGTGACTGCCCTATCCAACATGATTGTTGTCTTTATAAGAAGAGATTAGGACACAGACAATCACAAAGAGAAGGCATCATGTGAAGACATTTGGAGGAGATGACCAGTCAAGGAGAGGTCTTCAGAAACCCAGTCCTGCTGACACCTTGATCTTGTGCTGTCTGCCTCCAAAACTCTAAGGAAATGAGGTTTCTGTTGTCTAAGTCACCTCGTTCTCTGTTACGGCAGCCCCAGCAAGTTAGTGGAATGCCTACTGAGGCAGAGTGACGCCAACCCAGCCTCACAGGCTCCACGTGAAGCTGCCCCTCCGCCAGCCACTGAGTGTGTCCTGGCCCTAATACTACATCGCTGGGGGAAGTGGGTTCCTGGGAACCTGGTTGGGTTCAATCACAAAATCGCTGTACAGGGATGGGTATATCCAGAGAGAACTGGGGAGATGAACCTCTCTTTCAAGATGAGCCTGAACACCAAAGCTGCAAACACAGAGCAAAAAATAATATCAAAAAAGGCAGCCAATCAAATCACCAGTTGGAAGATGGATTTACTCAATACCAAATTAAAATAATAATCTGAAAATAATTTTAAATAGAGGTATTTTGGAAATTCCAAAGAGATAAAGGAACACTCTCCATAAAAATAAAAAGATTAAAAACCAAGAAATTATGTAAAAGAACAAAAGGACACCAAAAAACAAAAATTCCTTGAGATGAAAATTACAGTTATTAAAAGGATAAATTCGATAGATTGGTTGTAATCTAAACTAGACAGTTAAAAAAAAGTAGTGAATTAGAGAATAATGGTGAGGAATTCACCCTAAATGTGGCAAAGCAAGAGAAAGGGCAGTCAATCTCTACGGAGCATAAATTGAGAACCTAAACAATCATCTGATGGAAATTCCACAGAATAAGGGAGATCATTGTAGAGAAGTAGCATTCAAAGATGGAAAAACTGAACATTTTCTTTAATTAAATGGAAGTCCATTCAAAGCATTAGTTTTAAAAAGTAGAAATGATGAAATTTTCTTCCCAAGGACAAAATGCAAGATGCATGCTCCATCACTGTGGACTTAATAAGGAAGTTAAAATCTGTAAGAAAGTACAGACTTGGGAAGTATGTATGCGTTTATGCTCAGTAGCTTCAGTCGTGTCCAACTCTTTGAGATCCCATGGACTCTAGCCTGTCAGGCTCCTCTGTGCATGGGGATTCTCAAGGCAAGAATACTGGAGTGGGTTGCCATGCCCTCCTCCAAGAGATCTCCCCAACCCAGGGATCGAACCTGCGTCTCCTGAATTGCAGGCAGATTCTTTACCAGCTGAACCACCTGGAAACCCTTGCGAAGTATACCAACATCAAACAATCGTACCTTGATAGGTGGGACATTCCTTTTAAGACAATGGATACACTCACCCCGTCAGTCGTCCCGGGTAATGGTAAATCCTAGGGCAGAAAATAAGGCAGGCCTTAGTGCTGGTGGAGAACTTCCTGTGTTGGGATTGAGATTCCAAGGAAAAGAGACTCTACAGTACTAGTGATGGCTGCTGCAAGGAGCTGTTTCGTGAATTAAACCTTCATCTTCAAGAGGGTACATCTAAGGTTTAGCCCCACTGGTATCTTGAACTTGAGTGGTCCTGTGCTCACACCCTAAGAACCAAGAGCACATCAGGAACAGGCCCAACAGGTGTCTGATGCTAAAAGCTCTCGAGTGCCTTGTAAAATTCATTTGCCTGAACTGAAGTGGCTGCTCAGTAGAACTGTTACCCCCAAGTGCTGGCGTTTTCTGCCTAAAAGGAGTATGGTACACATCTTTAATCCTGAAGTTACCGTCTAAGTCTTGGTGAACTGGTGAAGATGGGCCTTCACGATCATGGAGGCCCAGAAACACCGGATGCATTCATTTGCTAAGGCTACCGTAACCAAGAACCCCAGACAGGTGGCTTAAACGACAGAGATTTATTTCCTCACCGTTCTTGTAGCTAGAAGTCCCAGATCGACATGCTAGCTGGTCGGGTCTGCCCTGAGGCCTCTCTCCTTGACTTTTAGATATCCATCTGCACCCTTTGTCTTCACGTGGTCATCCACTGTGTACATCCATGTCTGTGTCCCCATGTCCCCTTCTTAGATGGATACAGGTCATATTGGCTTAGAACCCACACGTATGACATCATTTTACCTTAATTACCTCTTCACTGGGCCTTTCTCCAAACACAAGCACGTTCTGAGCTGCTGGGGTTAGGGCTTCCGTGTATGGGTTTGATGGGGGTTGGCACCCTATCCAGCCTACAACATGAGGTTTTTATGCAAATATAAGAACAATCCAAGAACAGGTTCTCGCAATGCCGACAGACTTTTCTAGTAGTAACAGCGGCAAGCAGGTGAGAGTGGGGAAGGGGCTGTCTAAAATATAGCGGCCACAGGGATCTGGCCTAAGAGTACATCAGAGCTCCTTCGGAGGAGCCCTGGCTCAGAAACTTGCTTAAGCTGCTCCATAGAAAAATCTGGAAGGAGAGTTACTAACGGACTTCTGAATTTCCACTTTGAATAAATAGAGGCTCAAATTGAACACCAAAGAAAATGTGACTTTTTTTTTAACCCCAGAGTGGAGAATTGAGGCATGCCAATCATGATCTCAGAATATGAATGCAACTTTTATTGCTAAAGGAGAAGAGACGTGAGAGGTAGAGAAGCTGAGAGGGCAACTGAGAAGAATGGGTTTCCAGAGATGTAGCCTTCCTACTCGGAGAAGGCAGTGGCACCCCACTCCAGTACTCTTGCCTGGAAAATCCCATGGACGGAGGAGCCTGGTGGGCTGCAGTCCCTGGGGTCGCAAAGAGTCGGACACAACTGAGTGACTTCACTTTCACTTTTCACTTTCATGCATTGGAGAAGGAAATGGCAACCCACTCCAGTGTTCTTGCCTGGAGAATCCCAGAGACGGGGGAGCCTGGTGGGCTGCCATCGATGGGGTCACACAGAGTCGGACACGACTGAATCGACTTAGCAGCAGCAGTAGCACAGTCTTCCTACTTACTGTACAGGGCTTAGCAGACCTGTGCTGCAGACTCTGCTTGGGTCTGAGAGTAACCTACTAAATTAGGTATGCGAGAGGAATGTTAAAAACAAGTATTTGTTTCAGCTCAATTCCTATATCGTATTTTCAAAATTCCATACAACTTTTAAGACTCTAAAAATAAATATAAGCAAAAGGAACACAGAAAAGTTCTATGTAGGCCTTAATTCTTAGATAAACTTAACCACAAGGAGACTGCCTTTGCACACAAAGCTGCTCCCCTGATAACTAATCAGTACCTTTAAGGCAAACGTACAGATGCAGCCAATGGAAAAGAGGCTCAAATATTTATTCATTTGTTCATTCAGGAAATACCAATGAACACACACTAGCAAATGAGAGAGATAAGGGCCCTTCTCTCACTGTATTTCTATTTGTGCCAAATCAGAATAATACAAGGAGAGTAAAACCCTTTGTAAACAGAGGACTCTCCACAAAATCACGGGCAGAGTGAAAGAAACTATAAACGATTGTCTAGGACCCTGGGTCCAATAACACATGACTTTTACTATCATAAATTTAAAGAGGAACAGAAGAGAACCAAGAAGGAAAGAGCCCTTTGGAGAAGGCCACCCTAAGAGAAGCTGTGACTTTTAGTCCAGGTTGGGAACAATCAGGGGACTAGAGGAATCAAAACTTCCATTCTGTCTGTGCTCTCCCTGGGTCTTCTGCAGGGGCGCCCCATCGACCAGATCCAAGCCCCCAGCAGAAGACGAGGGGAGTGACTCAGGGATCCCAGGCAGATCGGCCTCCGGGGCTGCGAGCGGGGTGAAGTCAAGTGGAGACTTGATCTGGACGTGGTAATAGAAGGCGTCTGGCCTGGCGCCCCTATCTGTACATTCCATCTGCTTGACACCAGGGCACAGAGGAGCTCACTCCCTTTTACACACACCACGTTGGACCCAGCCTCAATAAATGGCCTTTCCAAATATTTGATGTTTTACAGTCATGGCAAGGAACACACTCAAGGAATTTAGACACTCGTAAATGAGATCAACACTTACAAATCGAAAAGCATTTGCCAACACACTCCCAAAAGGTCACTATGAAAGGCTGGGGGTTCTTTCTGGCAAGGCTTGGTGATAACAGCTTTGTCAGGGGTTGCTGCCACAGCCTGTGCCTGGGGAAGAAGCCTTCGAAAACCTCCATACTGGGTTGAAATGTTAGGCTCCCGCTAGAAAAGAAATCTTTTAGAAAGTCTCAAGGCCAGGAAAATGAATCAACATACGTCCTGTGTCATTTCTCCAGACTTCTAAAGAAAGCATGCCACAGTCAACATGCCCCTCAACACCACTTTTCTCTCTATTGTCCCAACACTATCTGTCCTTGTTTTGAACCGATAACGGATACATTTTTAGAGTATCCATCCTTTCCGCCATATATTTTAAGTATATCGAATATCCTGTTATCCAGGAGTCTCACAGTAGTTTACAGACATTAATTCTCCAACCAGATATGTGAAGTTAAAGCATAATGACCCCTTTCCTTCCACTTGTTTAAATACAGGAAGCACAGAAACAATAAGAAACCACACCTCTGGTCTTACAGCAAGTGTGTTGCAAAATGAGACTGAACTTGCCTCATCGTTAGCAGTTTTTCAGTTCTTACACCATTGGACAGAATATATTAGTCTGTCTTCTAAGGAAACTAATGACTGCAGGGCACGTGACATGTTTCAGGTACTGTGCTTTAAAATCACTGATTCTTCAAATCTCACATTCAGGGCCCTCACGTTTATAGCTCAGTCGCTCAGTCGTGTCCGACTCCTTTTGACCCCATGGACTGCAGCAAGCCAGGCCTCCCTGTCCATCACCAATTCCCGGAGTTCACTCCAACTCATGCCTGTCCAGTCGGTGACACCATCCAGTCATCTCATCCTCTGTCGTCCCCTTCTCCTGCCCTCAATCTTTCCCAGAATCAGGGTCTTTTCCAATGAGTCAGCTCTTCGCATCAGGTGACCAAGTATTGGAGCTTCAGTGTCAGTCCTTCCAATGAATATTCAGGACTGATTTCCTTTAGGGTGGACTGGTTAGATCTCCTTGCAGTCCAAGGGACTCTCAGGAGTCTTCTCCAACACCACAGTTCAAAAGCATCAATTCTTCGGTGCTCAGCTTTCCTTATGGTCCAACTCTCACATCCATTCATGACCACTGGAAAAACCATAGCCTTGACTAGACAGACCTTTGTTGGCAAAGTAATGTCTCTGCTTTTTAATATGCTGTCCAGGTTGGTCATAACTTTCCTTCCAAGGATCAAGCGTCTTTTAATTTCTTGATTGCATTTGGTCACATTCATATGGGGGCTTTAAAAGCAATCCTGATGCCCAGGCTGTCATTGTTCCGTTGCTGAGCTGTGTCCTGCTCTTTGTTTCCTCATGGATCGCAGTATGCCAGGATCCCCTACCCTTCACCATCTCCCAGAGTTTTCTCAGATTCCAATTGTCCGTTGAGTCTGTGAGGCCATCCAACCATCTCATCCTCTGTCATCCCCTTCTCTTCCTGCCCTCAATCTTTCCCAGCAACAGAGTCTTCTCCAATGAGTTGGCTCTTCACATCAGGTGGCCAAAATATTGGAGCTTCAGCTTGAGCATCAGTCCTTCTAATGAATGTTCAGGTTGATTTCCTTTAGGATGGACTAGTTTGATCTCCTTAAGGGACTCTCCAGAGTTTAATCTAGCACCACAATTTGAAAGCATCAGTTCTTCAGCACTCAGACTTCTTTATGGTCCAGCTCTCACATTCATACATGACTACTGGAAAAACCATAGCTTTGACTATACCGACCTTTGTACTGAATGCTACTTAAGTCAGAAATTTTGGGGTGGGGCCTAGATACCAGTATATTTTTTAACTTCCCAGATGATTCCAGTGGGCGGTCACATTTAAGAACCAGTGCTTGAAAACCCTTCCCACTTAAAATATGCTATGCAGCCAACAGCCTCAACGCTACCTGTGAGCTTTCCGGACATGCAGAATTTCAGATGCTGCTCCAGGCCTACACAGGGTTCATTCTGGCAAGCTACCAAGTGGCTAAACAGCACACTGAAGGTGGGAAAAATTGCTGCTTTAAAGAGTTACACAGTGTCATGATGTCAGTGTCACTGTCCTCATTTTATAAATGAAGAAGCATGTTCAGAAAAGTCAGGTAATGTGCAGATTCTAAGCACTGATTGACTTTTACTGTTTGTAATGTGTTTTTGGATGGCTCCAGTTTAACACTGGAGGAAGAGTTTTTTTTCTTTTTTTTTAAGAAAAGCTGATGAAAGCTTTGAAATCTCACCCAAGAATTAATGCCAAAGAAAAGAACTATGTGCACTTTGAACAGTTCATTGCCCGCTGTGCCAGCGTGCAGGTCCAGGGGCCACAGGTGGTGAGCACTACCGCCCCCTTCCTTCCCCCCTCCCACTACGCCGTGATCGATATGATGTGAGCATGTAATTTCTTCTCAATATAAAAGTTGATCTATAAAAAAAATAAACTTTATCTCAAGTGAATACACATACACACACCCTAAGCATGTCCCCTGCTGCTGCTGCTGCTGCTGCTGCTGCTAAGTCGCTTCAGTCGTGTCCGACTCTGTGTGACCCCATAGACGGCAGCCCACCAGGCTCCCCTGTCCCTGGGATTCTCCAGACAAGAACACTGGATCGGGTTGCCATTTCCTTCTCCAATGCATGAAAGTGAAAAGTGAAAAGTGAAAGTGACGTCGCTCAGTCGTGTCCGACTCTTAGCGACCCCAGGGACTGCAGCCCACCAGGCTCCTCCGTCCATGGGATTTTCCAGGCAAGAGTACTGGAGTGGGGTGCCATTGCATTCTCCAAAGCATGTCCCCTAAATAGCCCAAATGCTCTGGGAATTTTACAACCAAAAGCCCTCTCCCAAGGCACATTGACAACAGGTAAGATTGCACGTGAGCACTTCTGCACTCCCGTTAGCAACTGAACCTGATTGTTCAGCAGCTGATACTGATTTGGAATTCTTTCACTATATTTCCTTATTCCTTTTCCATGGTTCTTTTCTAGGTGGGGTTGCTGCTGCTGTTTACTATGTATATAGTTTTAAAACTAAAAAGGACATACTTTGAGAGAACTCTGGAGAGAGACATAAAAGTTACTTCTTTATATATCGTTTCGCAGCTGAATTTATTTAAACTGATGGTGGGTGATTATTAGGTGTGGAAAAATCTAAGATTAAAAAAAGATTTAACTTGCTGGCGGCTCTCCTTGAGTTTCTTACGTCTCTTTCTAATCTTTAGGTATCTTGGCTAAATTTGTAAACATCTGATTTGCAGATATTTGTGAATTAGAATGCCAAGGAATATTGTTGTTAAGTGGAGAAAGATGCCTTTCCTGGGTCAGAAACCCTCTTAAAAGAAGTACATACACACATTCCACTAGCTGATTTCATCACTGAAGCAAGATGCCCTTGATAGAATAACCCATTTTCAGAATAAACACGAGGGAAATGTTAAGGCAAGAGATTTTAAATATATAAAATAGAGAGAAAGTAATGGTTGCATTCAGAAAAACCACCAACGTATATATGAAATAATCACACATCATGTGAATACTTGAGAGCATTAATTTGCAAGTCTGCAAGTCCAACGTGGCTTTCCTTAAACGTGATCACACAGCATCAGGACCAGTGGCTACCTTTGAAACACAAATGACATCCGATGTCCAGCTCTTAGAGACAAAACACAGACAAAAGCTTTAGACGGTCATGAATTACATCATAAAAAATAAACATAGGGATCTTCAATTATATGTAAAATAGTACAGAGAAAAGAAAAAGAAGCTGTCCAATAATTTTATCCCTGTAAAAAAATGCTATTCTTAAAAGCATGTAATTAATGAACTTGCTTCTTTAGTAAGCCTGGAAAAGACAGTGCATTCTCCTTATTATTCTGGCTTGGCAAGATTATATTAACTCTTCAAGGCCACAAAGTACAACGGAACAAGTATATGAAATTTACTCATGTTTATTTCATATACAACACCTCAATGCCTGAATGTGGCGCTGGAAATAAGTAAAAATCAGGCTTGTGTTCATCTAAGTGAATTTTCATATTTAAGGACTACAGAGACAGACTAATGAGGCAATATTTATCAAGCAGGACTTCCAAGGAGAACTCTAAAGTAAAGCTTTCATAAAAATTATATATCTATAAAATTCAGTATATATATGATATATATATATATATATAATTCTATATATATATATAGAGAGAGAGAGAGAGAGAAATGATAGATTTCTTAACTCATTCAGTGGCAAAGTTCACTGATATTCAGTGCTGTGGCCACATACTTTCATAACATGGATTCATATTTACTTCCACGTTCCTAGAATTCCCCTGGAGAAGGAAATGGCAGCCCACTCCAGTACTCTTGCCTGGGAAATCCCATGGACAGAGGAGCCTGGTGGCTCCGGTCCATGGGGTCACGAGAGTTGGACACGACTGAGCGGCTAAACAACAACCCTGATGACCTAGAATTCTCTCTTCATACATCTACTGAGTATTAATTAATCATACTGCTGTGATGTATTTTTCCAATTTCTCCATGCCTGAGCTGTTCTCCACTGTCATTTTTTAATCTCCTGTGTTGTTGTCATTGTTCAGTCAAATGACTCTCTGTACCTCCACTGAACTCCAGCACGCCAGGCCTCCCTGTCCTTCACCATCTCCTGGAGCTTGCTCAAACTCATGTCTGTTGAGTCAGTGATGCCATCCAACCGTCTCATCCTCTGTCGTCCCCTTCTCATGCCCTCAACTTTTCCCAACCTCAGGATCTTTTCCAATAAGTCGGCTCTTAATCATACTGCCTTGATATATTTTTCCAGTTTCTCCATGCCCGAGCTGTTCTTCAGCATCATTTTTTAATCTCATTTACTCTTTGCCAAATGCCAGTGCTTCTGTAAGCCCAGCAGATGGTCTTACAAGTCCTGCTCAGGTTGATGACAAAGACTAAGGGTCAGTGGCACTGAAAGTTGTTGGAAAATATTTTCACCATCTGTCCTAAAGTCTCTAGTTAGTACACATTTCTTCTTTAATAATGAGAGCAGATGTGTCATGAGAGGCTGTATGTGTAACTGAGACCACACCATTCACTCCATAGATGATAGTTTCCTATTGTCATGGTGTCAACGTGTGCATCACGTTCTTTTGCATGCATATTTAGAGCATACAGAGTCTGTGTTCAGTATAACAGACAATTTGCATCACTAGTTGCAACCCCGAGTAGAATAGTTAGAATTGAATTAATTTGCACCACTATTGATGGAGTGGGGCTTAGATCTACCTATTAGTGTTCTTATAAATCTCATTAATGGTGTAATAGAGGTCACTTTAGCCATGTGCCCTCATGTAATTCTGCCACCACAGCAAGTAGAAAGCAGTAACGTGTCTTGAGACCATTTTCCCTTAAAATAGTGTCTCTGTGACTTGCCAGATATTTATTACAACACTGTTTTATGTCTTTATCTTTCTTAATGCAGAATTGGCAGTGCTATTGACTTCAGAAGAGAATTATTACGTAGACAGAATTCCTGAATAGTGAAGAAAGAACATATTTACTCATTCTTACTAAGGTGAGTGGCGTATTTGTAAAGACTTAACAGAATAAATACATGCTGACTTGAAGATGATGATATTCAGTAGAATTAGATAAACATTAGCATCAAGTTTATGGTTACAGTTGTATTTTTGGATGACTCTCTGAGCTGTTGCTAGTTTGGAGGAGCATATATTTTGAAAGAGTGAATGGAAGCAGAAGGTTGAAGACATGAACTATAAATCTGAACCCATACTTAATCCTAAGTTGTACCACATTGTCCTCTCAGATCAAATATTTGAGTGATGACAGACCTGATCTCAACAAATAGGCAGCAAAGTGAAGTGGGAAAAGTCTGAGTAGGACTAGATTCTTGCCCTGCCTCTGCCACTGTCTTTCTAGGAAACTTGGTGTGTGGGGAATTCTATCTTTGTAGTGTAAAACCATGCTTAGAGGATAGGACAGTCTCTTCAGTCCTTCCAGCTTTGTCCTTCAAACATCAGTTCAGTTCAGTTCAGTGGCTCAGTCGTGGGACCCCATGGACTGCAGCACGCTAGGCCTCCCTGTCCATCACCAACTCCTGGAGTTTACTCAAACTCATGTCCATCAAGTCAGTGATATCATCCAACCATCTCATCCTCTGTCATCCCCTTCTCCTCCCACCTTCAATCTTTCCCAGCATCAGGGTCTTTTCCAATGAGTCAGCTCTTCACATCAGGTGGCCAAAGTATTGGAGCTTCAGCTTTAGCATCAGTCCTTCCAATGAATACCCAGGACTGATCTCCTTTAGGATGGACTGGTTGGATCTTCTTGCAGTCCAAGGGACTCTTGAGTCTTCTCCAACACCACACTTCAAAAGCATCAATTATTCAGCACTCAACTTTCTTTATAGTCCAACTCTCACATCCATACATGACCACTGGAAAAACCATAGCCTTGACTAGACACACTTTTGTTGGCAAAGTAATGTCTCTGCTTTTGAATATGCTATCTAGGTTGGTCATAACTTTCCTTCCAAGGAGTAAGCGTCTTTTAATTTCATGGCTGCAGTCACCATCTGCAGTGATTTTGGAGCCCCCAAAAATAAAGTCTGCCACTGTTCCCACTGTTTCCCCATCTATTTCCCATGAAGTGATGGGACCGGATGCCATGATCTTCATTTTCTGAATGTTGAGCTTTAAGCCAACTTTTTCACTCTCCACTTTCACTTTCATCAAGAGGCTTTTGAGTTCCTCTTCACTTTCTGCCATAAGGTTGGTGTCATCTGTGTATCTGAGGTTATTGATATTTCTCCCAGCAGTCTTGATTCCAGCTTGTGCTTCATCCAGCCTAGCATTTCTCATGATGTACTCTGCATATAAGTTAAATAAGCACAGTTACAATGTATAGCCTTGACATCAGCAGCTCTATAAGAGATAAGAATTGGGCATCAGCCATCTGTCACCCTTCTCATGTGGTTATTCGTGTGTTATTTTAAAACTCACATGAGGCAAGATTTATGAGAATTTGTAGAAATGTAGAAAGTATTAAAGCAAAACAGTGGGAGATGAAGGTAGAGGTTACATTCCACAGTTCATCATCTCTAACCCATCAACTTTAAGTTTTTGTATCTTGCCCCTTATAATCCGAGTCTTTTTTACTATCTATCCTTCATTTATTGACTCACACTCAGAGTCACAACCTCAACCCAAAGGAAGGCACCTTTTTAATATTACAAAATTCCGAGGACAGCACAGGACTTTTGTAATTTCTCAACCTGTTGGTTGAGAAAATATACTTAACCAACATTTAACAAACATTCTTTGAGTACTCAGGGACTTAATGGACTGGAAAACAGACAGTAGAACCTACAGTCTAGTGGGGAGAGACAAAATAATCACACACATAAAAGGAAAATACGTAATGGTAAAGGGACGCAGTGAATTAGTAACTTTTAATGGGATATGTATTTTGTTATTCATGACAGCACCTCCTCCATGCACTTTTAAAATAGTGGCATTTACATGTACAAGCATATCATTTATTCAGACTACATTTGGCATAATATTACAGGCCCCTAACAGTTAAATTTCTGCCCCAGGTTAGAAATTTTCACCTTGTCTGACGGTTGTGTTCCTATCTAGAATATGGTGGTTAAGGACAAAGCTCTTGCTTATTAATTAAATGCTTTTGCCACGTAAGTACATTAAGAGAAGTAACTTCTTGCTGTTACCTCAGACAAGCCCCAGATTTATTTCCCACTTCTGTTACCGTCACACGGCTGAATGCCGACCAGAGGAAGCGTAGAATGGGGGTGGAAGTTTGTTCTCCCAGAGACCAGGCTATCAGAATCTCCACCGTCTTGCAGCTGTTCCCTCTGGGTCGCATATCCTGACGCTGCCAGGTTAAGGCACGCAGGTCTGGAGGAAGTATCCCAGCTTTACCTCAGCCTGAAACTGTGTCACCACGCAATGTAATTTTTCCACGGCATCTGTCTTCCCAACAACACTGGCTTGTATGTCTCGGGCCCAACATGGTGCCCACTCAATACATTCTTACGGAATGAACCAGTGGAATGTGAAAAAGCATGTTCTTTGCAATTCAGCATGACAAAGGGATTTTCAGTGCTTTCTACCAGGACACAGCAGACTCCACAGCACTGGCAAAAAAAAAAAAAAAAAAGCATTTGGTATAGTTACCACCGAGACACATTGTAAACACAGCTTGGACACTTCCATCAGTCATCTGCGAAGTGTCCCCATGACTCCGTGGGAATGGGAGCTGACTGGTGGCTGTCCACGGGCCCATCAGACTGGGCCTCTCTGATAAAACTCCCTCCTGTTCTTCATCCTTCAGAGGAGTGACAGAGGCTTGCGATTTCGCAGCAGCATTGAGTGAGTCTGTCTCCTGCCAGTTCCAAAGGAAGAGCGACAGAAAGTTTACAAAGTGAAATATGAACACAGACTCCAAACACACATGCAAAAGAAGGAGATATTAATTGTTGCCAAGTAAACACTTCTGTTACTGGTCAAAATTCAGGAGTTTTAGAGTAAAATTTATGTTTCCAAAGGTCGTTGGGTTTTCAAAGCACTTTTGTATTAGTGATCATTTGAGCCTCAGAACAACACTGCACCTCGGAGGGGCGGGAGATTTTATCTGTATTTGAGAGGTGAGGAGGGTGTCCGCAGAGATGGGCAGCTTGCCCGAGGTCACACAGTAAAAAAGAGCTGGAACGAGGAAGAGCACCCAGACTCCTCAACATCTTGATTCTTATCTTCAAATGGATGAAGATCCTCTTGACCGCGGGTTGTGGGTTGGACAGTTGCTTCCACGTTTGCAACTACCGTCACGCCTGGTCCTTGTCTCCAATGCATGCTACTTAAAATGACCACAGACAGCTAAATCTGAAGGGAAGCAGTTAATAAAGAAGCTGTGAAAAAATGACCTCGGTTTTTCTACATGAAAATGAAGTCAAATGCAATTTCAGATAGAGCTCAGCTATCCAACGGAGAAGGCAATGGCACCCCACTCCAGTACTCTTGCCTGGAAAATCCCATGGATGGAGGAGCCTGGTAGGCTGCAGTCCATGGGGTCGCTTAGAGTCGGACACGCCTGAGCGACTTCCCTTTCACTTATCACTTTCATGTACTGGAGAAGGAAATGGCAACCCACTCCAGTGTTCTTGCCTGGAGAATCCCAGGGATGGGGGAGCCTGGTGGGCTGCCGTCTATGGGGTCGCACAGAGTCGGACACAACTGAAGCAACTTAGCAGTAGCAGCAGCAGCAGCTATCCAATCCACTCCTTTCAAGTTACAATACCAACCTACCTGTGAAATAAACAACCAACCCTGATCACAGTTTTCAGGGATGATTAACATTATAATAATCTCCTTCTAAATCTAAATGTTCCCAAACTCTTATCAAACATGTAGCTATTCTGAGAATGGCCTTAATTCCCAATATTTTTTTCACAAACACTAAAAGTTAATATCTTTTTGTACCAAAACATTTACATAAAATTTAAGAAATTTGTAAATCAGCACAATGAATAGATGGCATTCTCCCTGACCTTCCTAAAATGACACTCTGTACATTATGGAACTATAAACTACAGTGAGAACTACAAAAATTTTTATTTCTTCAGTTCTCAGGAAAAGAACTTAAAATTTATAAGTGGTTAACAGAAATTAAAATCATATTTGGTTTGCATTTAAAGCAGGCTGTTTATGCCTATTAGTTATGCACCAGCATACTGCCATACTTATATAGGTATTCAATAAATATTTGGTAAATGATTGATGGATGAGTGATCCAATGCCCTGTAGATATACACTTGTCTTTGTCCTGCCATACAACTTTCAGGAGAGAGTTAAAGAGAATTTTAAAGCATAGAGTAGAGAGTTAGGCCTTTAAAGACAAAAATTTGAGTCATTAGTTCTAAATAATGAAATGATCTAGGCCTAACTTCTTGACTTACCAGGGCTTTGGATTTTTCAACAATAGACTAAAAATATGGATAAAATTTCAGGTCTTCTCTAAGGTTACTTCTAGTATTTTCTAATTCTAGATTTAAAAGCTATCAGCCAAGGAAATGTCTCACTCCCACCAGAAAATAAGTATGGAATGAAGGGTGATCGCAGACAGAAGTCTTAGCTTGCAAAGGTTAAATGTGCTTAGGGGGTGAGAGGTGGGGATTACAAATTGTAAAGACAGTAAGGATTTCCCAGAGCCTTATAGACATTGTTTTTAGCACATTATCATCTATTACAGAGTCCCATAAAAGAATTGTGGTGGAGACAGAAGAAGGCTCAACGGGACAAGAAAGGTATTGAGGACCTCTAAAGTTTCTTCTCCGTTTTTTTTTTTTTTTTTTTTTTTCATTCTTTTAAAAAGTAGATGAAGGAAAGGGAAATGCATTATGAACTGCTTTGAAGTCCCAGAACTTAGGGAATGATCCGTGTAAGCCTGGAGAAGTACAAAAGAGAAGACCTCTAGAAAAAAATGGAATTCTTAGAGATAGAACCCACATAGGGCTCTTAATTTTTGAAGAACTGGCATCTCAAAGAAGGGTTTCAGCCAGACCCCCAAAAAGCTAGAAGGGGGACCCAAATAAAAAAAGACTGTGCTCTGCCAAAGGCCACGAAAGAGCTGAAGAGGGTACCTGAGCCCTGGAGGAGAGAAAGGGAACAGTGTCAGCAGACTGCTAACAGGAGGACCCCAACTGTGAGGGGAGCACCTCCGAGCTCAGAGAATACCTAGTACTGCTTGGAAGGAGCTGAACCTTTAACCCAACAGCACCAGGCAAGGGGACTTCATCTGCCTCAGCTACGATCCTGAGCGCCCAGAATTCTCTCCCACTGTTTTGTACAACACTTGAAAGAACCAGGCAGCTATGTGCATGGGACAATTCCATGAGCAGGCTTAGCATGGGAGAAGAGGAAGCCAGGAAGGATGTGACTCCAAAATAGGATCTTTAAAGGCTAAATCCTCTGCCTTTCTCCTCCTCCTCCCACAGCCCATCCCCTGTCCTTGTTTCCTCAGGATGGTAGAGAAAATTTAGCTGATATATAGAGGCACTCAGGCCAGCCAAGGAGCCTCTTGGTTCTGTCTCTGGGGTGGGTGTCACTCCTGCACACCAAGCTGCCCATGGAGAAACTGTAGATTCTACCCGAACACCCACGATGCACATATTAGATAGATGTCAGTCTAGGTTTTTCAAGGGATAAAAAGGTGAGCAAGACATTAGAATTACTTCCCAGAGTGGGGGACATAAAGCCATGAATAACCAAGACAAAGTAGAGTAAATGTTGAGCCACATGTGAGGCTGAAACAGAGATCAGTGTCCAGCTCACTCCCAGGGTAACTGGAAGGACAGTTTGCTTCTCTCCATCCTCTGCTTTCACCCGCTTCCAAGCTATACTCTTCTCTACTCTTGCCTGGAAATCCTAAAGATTCCCTCTTTTTGTTTTTCCTACTTCCTCCTGTCAATTCTCTTCTCACTGGGTCAGAGTGACCTTTTTAAAATCAAGTCTCAATCCCCTCCACTGCTCTCAAACTCTCCAGCTGTACTGAGCATGTAGTTCAGGGTCTTGGTTTCCGAGGCTTCACCAATCTGACCTGTTCCGCTGTAGCTTCGTCTTAAATGCCTCTTTTTGGTGTGGTCTCTCTCAGCCTTGCTGGTCTGCATTCCTTTCTTCCCAAATACCTTGCTCCCATCTGCCTGGGGGCATTTACGTTTGCCGTTTCCTCTATCTGAAGTGCTCACCTCTCTTCCTTCTTGCTTAGTTAACTCTGCACCATCTCCCTTGCCTCTCCTCAGAGTCCTCTCCTGGCATATCTCCTTTCTCTGCCCCCACTGGGTCAATACCTCTTGTTGACAATTCCTGTGGCACAGAGTGCCTCCCTTCATAGCACTAAATGCAAGTTTTGAATCATTCGTTGACAGCTGATACCCACACACCTAGGCTCCACGAGGGCACAAACCATGTCTCTCTTCTCACCATTGGCTCCACAGCACCTGTCTCAGGCATAAAGCAGGCACTCATTGGCTACTTCGTGAATGAATTGTAGCCATTGGAGAGCCATCATCCACCCCTTCTTCAGAAGAGGGAACCGAGGCTCAGAAAGGCAAACAGACTTGCTCAAAGTCCCAACTTGCCGAACCAGAAAAAGTCCTCTTGCCCGCAGGCTCGTAATCCATAGTTCTTATCCAATTCTACCACATGACCCTGACGCTTGTTCAAGGGCCAAATAACAGCCTCCAGTTTTCTTGCTGGGACAAAAGGTGATTGAGAAGAGAGACAAAAGGAATTGCTCACTGGGTCACGTGAGTGGCTGAGCGTAAGTGAGAAACTGAGAAATGGAAGACTGAAACTCGAAAGAAAGACTGACGAGTAGGTGGTGTGGTTAACGTGTTGACGCTCAGAGGAGAGACTGATCCGGTGGACAGGCCTGGGGTGCGCACGGGTACCGGCACCGGGCGTGAGGCTCCACGAAGACGCCAGACGGCCCCGGCCAGCATCTAAGGAAGCGAATTTTCCAGGGAACAAACGGGGGTACTGGAAAGCATAACAGAGCCAAAGTTTGTTCAACTTATTTTCAATCTTCTTGAGGGATGGAGAGTGGCGGCAAAGGGATGAAGTTGCAAGGTGAAAGGCAGGCAATTTGTTGATGGTTTTATATTTGAGGAACTGTATTTAATAAACAGTGAGGGTGCTGTTGAGTTTGTTTGTTTGTTTTAAGCCTCTTAAAAAAAAAACAAAATGGAAGCATTGGAAGCCAAAGAAGTAGCTTTGTCTGATGAAGTGACGGGGGCTGGGGATGAGAGAAGGGCTCCGGGCTGGCGCCACGCCCTTCTGTTCACCCAGATCGTGCCTTGGCCATCATTCTCCCTTTCAACCAGTGCCAGTCCCCAGGCACAGGGGTGAATCTGGGCCAAGGTTGCAGCACGAGGCCGACGAGCCACAAACCGCAGGGCCACCTCAGCTGAGGCAGAGAGGGCAAGTGCTCTTTTCCCTGTCCGCTGAGAGAAGCACCATGTTTTAACTTAAAACTGGAGGGTTATTCGTTTCCTTTATGACGAATCTAGACAGCATATTAAAAAGCAGAGACATTACTTTGCCAACAAAGGTCTGTCATGTCAAGGCTATGGTTTTTCAGTGGTCATGTATGGATGTGAGAGTTGGACTGTGAAGAAAGCTGAGTGCTGAAGAATTGATGCTTTTGAACTGTGTGTTGGAGAAGACTCTTGAGAGTCCCTTGGACTGCAAGGAGATCCAACCAGTCCATCCTAAAGGAAATCAGTCCTGAATGTTCACTGGAAGGACTGATGCTAAAACTGAAATTCCAATACTTTGGCCACCTGATGCAAAGAACTGACTCATTGGAAAAGACCCTGATGCTGGAAAGACTGAAGGCAGGACAAGGGGACAACAGATGAGATGGTTGGATGGCATCACTGGCTCAATGGACATGAGTTTGGGTAAACTCCGGGAGTTGGTGATGGACAGGGAGGCCTGGTGTGCTGTGGTCCTTGAGGTCACAAAGAGTGGGACACTACTGAGCAACTGAACTGAACTAAACTGATTCACTTCCTGACCAAAAGAGGAAGAGTCTCAAAGGTGGGATCCCACATAGCAGGGCGGCTTTTGAACTCCTTATCCCTCAACCTCTGTAGCCGTTTCCAGTCTTCAAGCGTTGCCAACTTCTGCATTAAGAACTGATGTCTGCAGGGACACGTGGGTTCTGGCAGCCCCGGTGCAGGTATCAGTCCTTAACGCAGAAGGGCCACGGGGCTCTGGGTGCCTGGCCCCAGACTCAGGAATAGAGGCTGCAGGCTGTTCGAGCACTGAGCCTCTCTTGTGAAAATGTCTCCAGACTTACACACGTGTAATTAAATTAAAAAAAAAAAAAAAAACGCAAATCGGATTCAGGGTACTCTGGGTAATATTACTTGGAGATTTTAGTAGAGTAACAATATGTTTTTCAGTTAATGTTTAAACAGAGAAGAATCCAAGTAGCACAGTGGAAAAAGTATAGACCGGACCTCCACCTAGTTTGGAATCCTGGCTGTTAAACCTTTCTGAAGCTGTTTCCTACTTTTCCTATTGTAAGAGGAGAATCACAGCACTGGCCTTGGAGATTTGGGGGAGGATTGGCGATAATATCTGAGAACACATATGTGGAGCCTGGAATGTAACAGGCATCTGTTCATTGAATGGCAGCCACCTTTACATGGAACTATGAAACAGCAAAACAAAAGACAACATTTTTCTTTGTCAGTGGCTTTTAACACTCATTAATTAGATTGTAAAACTTCAGTTTATAGAAATCTTCTCACAACAGTCAAACGAGGTTAGTCACTGACCTGTCATCCTTTATTCTGGTTCTAGATTCCAGTTATCAGCTATTTCCCCAGTACCCCTTCATTCAGCAGGGATGTTGAGGAGAGTTTCTACATGTTTAAAAATGTAGGAGCCAGTCTATGGTGTGATTTTCATCACAGCAATCTTAAGGACTCCTTAAAGTTCTTGCATCACCCACCTGGACTTTGTCTTGCTCACCTGCTTATACAACAATTGCTTAAAGATCTATTGTAGGGTGATCGTATTTAGCTTCAGCCTATTTAAGTACCAACTCTTACATATTATTAGCTTTGGCTAATAGGAGTCCCCAAAACTACCTCTCCCCACTAAGTACCAGCCACTCAGCCTCAGTTTCTCAAAAGACTATTGTTCCAGCTCACTTTGTACGTTTTTAATCTTGAGCAAATAGTGGAAAATTATATAGTACTTAGAAACAATATAGTTCCATGGACAGTCTACAAATCGCAGTGAGTTTTCAATAAAGAGTTTCAGGTCCTCTGCTCGCGTCAGAGATTTAACTCATTATTCATGAGCACGTGGTGGTCATCCCTCCCTAGAACTCTCCCCACAGTCCTCCACTTTGAATTCCTTTTTCTCCCAGCTTTACTGAGATATAATGGACAAATAAAACTGTATATTTTTAAGGGGTACAAGATGATGATTTGACATATATATACATGGTAGAATGATTTCCACAGTCAAATTAATTAGTATACCCACCACCTCACATGCTTACCGTGTGTGGAAGAAGTGGTGAAAACACTTAAGACTGATTCCTTTTTAGATCTACTCTCTTAGCAGATCTCAAGTTTACGATGTAGTATTATTAACAGTAGTCGCCATGATGTACAGGAGACCTCCAGAAATTCATTCATCTTCTCAGTGAAAGTTTAGAACGCTTTTTTTTTTTAAATCTCACTCCACATCAATCCCTAAGCCCAAACCAAGAGTGAGCTCAGCTATTACATCTGCCGCCAAGACTTTGCAGCCATTCTAACCCTCAGTGACATCTGCTTCCTATGGACACATTCTAAAGTATCTCAGGCCCACAGCATTCACCATCTGCCACTCTTGTTTGACATTAAATCATCTACTGCTTTGGGAAACGTTTTCTCTCATTACTTAACTCTACTCATCTAAATGGTCACGGCATCTCTTATCTATTCGTTAGATGAAAAAGTGAAAGCTATCCAGTTGTGCTCGACTCTTTGTGACACCATGGGCTATACAGTCTGTTCCCCATAATTCCAGCATGGTTCAGTGTGATTTAAAGAAAAATCTTTATTAATGTCTTGAATAAGAGTCAGTAAACTTCCTACCAGATATTACTTTGGTAAGTCAGTGTTTACTCTTTTGTACAAACAAACTTTACACTTATGCAGTACGGTTTTAACTAGGCAGGGTGAAAGACCCAGAACGAAGGTGCTTGGAGCCGAGTATTTAGCTTTGCCAATTCTTACTCCGACTACTCTGGCTAAAGCAAAGCTGGCTCCATATCGTCCCACCCCCTCAGCCAGGTGAGGCTTACTTTTGTGGGAGATATGCCAAGTTCCTTTCACTTGAGCTGTCTTCTCTCCGTTCTCAACCCTTGCAAATTCTTAAGTATTTTAAAGTTAAGTATATATGTCCTCCACTTATTATTCTGACTTAACAGAGGTTTTGTGTTAAAATTAGAGATATAATCTGAGACTGTACATATATATTTATACATGTATATGTATTTGTAAATGCATATCTAAATAAAATAGTATATAAGTAAAAGTGGGATCTCTCCATGTGAAAGTGAAAGTTAGTCACTCAGTCATGTCCGACCCTTCGCAACCCCATGGACTGTAGCCTGCCAGGTTCCTCTGTCCTTGAATTCTCCAGGCAAGAATGCTGGAGTGGGTTGCCACTCCCTTCTCTCCATCTCCTTCTCTCCACGTAGACAGAGTGAAACTGGCTTAAGAATGTCTGTGGAATGAACATAGACCTGCAAGCAAAAAGGTTTTGGTCTCACAAAGAGGAGCAGAATCTGTGAAGGAGTCTCGTAAATAGATTTCCACGGGCCTAGGAACCAGAGCCAACTAGCCTCCTCTTCTTGCGTTTATGAAAAAGGGAGTTCTTTCTAGTCGTTCAAAACTCCATATCCATAAAGCATGTTAAGGAATGTCTCAACACTGTAGATAAAATTATTTGGAGAAAGAACACTCCCCTTAAACCACGGAATGTATGCTGATTAGATGAGGAAGGTGAAAGAGAGAAGTACACCACCTATTATTAATTATCATAAAATGACGTTGAATTTCTCCAGCCCCTTTCATCTAGGAATTTCAATTTGCTTATATGAGCTAATGAAACCTCACTTTTACTTTATCACACCTTGTAAGAGAATAAGATGTATCACTGGAATGTCTACCATCTCCTGTAGTTTTCAGCACTTTGCAATCATTCATTTGGTGTCCAAGGCTACAAGGTATTGAGTAAGCTAGTGTAATTAATCATTTTTACAGGTAGGGAAACTGAGACAAAAACGTAATATCTTGCCAAGACCACACAGTGAGGCTGTTGCAGAGCCAGAATCAAAGCCAACGAATATTTGAATCCAGGGCTTCTGGTGGAAAAACTAAATCAGTCAGTTTTCTCCATCTCCCTTCTAAATAACTGTCTTTATACACAGGTAGTTTTAGGAGAAGGAACTTCAAAAGTTTAAAAAAATCAACTTAGAAATAGTAGAATAATGTTGAATTTTCCACATATTTCAGTTCGGAATGATTCAACAAAGTACAACTGATAACCCACAATAGGAAGATGATGAGGGTAGCATTTATTTTTCCAAAGATTCACCCCTGAGTTTCATAGTAAAGAATTGGAGAAGACAAACCACAGTACCTAGCCTGTTTTTTGTATATGTTGATGTTATTTGCTAAGGGCTCAAATTGCCTTTTCTCCCCACCCACATGTAGTCTGGGGAAGGGGATGGTAATACCTAAATATCTTAAGTCTCAGATCCTCCCTGAAGTCTCAGTGACAGCACCACTGACAATTCTTGCAGAGCACTGAGTATGTTTAGCCCTTGAGGACCTACTCATCTGAAGTTGGTGGATTTCTGAAGAATAATTGCTTTAAATATCATATTTTAAAATTCAAATATTATACGCAAAAAAAGCAAACACTTTATCAGGCATTTGTGGTCACTTGACCTTTTCCAAACCTAGAATGTTAGCCTTATTAAATCCACAGCTCTTCTGCCTCTCTTTTTTGGGAAAGGGGGGAGGGAAAGGCCTAACCCACAGATAAGTATTTTATTTAAATTTAGAGGCAACTGGAGTATCTTGTTTTCTTTGTTAACTTTCCAAGTACCTTCTGTCCCAGGCAACAGGCAAGGTGCAGATTTAAGAAGTGGTGAAACCAAAAGTGGCTTGGCTGCTCCTGTCAAAAAGTAAAAACCAACATGTCTCACAGTTGAGATAAATACACTCCAAAACTTGCACCTTGTACACGAAGCAGGGTCCGATCGGGCCAGGTCGTCAGTCCCAGTGATAGTTATGGCTGGACAAGTATAACTTCAGAGGCAAAGTTCATTGGACCAAATAGGGCCCCCTTGCCTCCATGTCCCCATATTCTGAAGCCAAATGGTGCACTTTGGCATAGCCTTAATGCTATCTATCAGATCAGATCAGTCGCTCAGTCATGTCCGACTCTTCGAGACCCATGAATCGCAGCACACCAGGCCTCCCTGTCCATCACCAACTCCCAGAGTTCACTCAGACTCACGTCCATCGAGTCAGTGATGCCATCCAGCCATCTCATCCTCTGTCGTCCCCTTCTCCTCCTGCCCCCAATCCCTCCCAGCATCAGAGTCTTTTCCAATGAGTCAACTCTTCGCATGAGGTGGCCAAAGTACTGGAGTTTCAGCTTTAGCATCATTCCTTCCAAAGAAATCCCAGGGCTGATCTCCTTCAGAATGGACTGGTTGGATCTCCTTGCAGTCCAAGGGACTCTCTATAGAAGCACAAAAATAAATAAACCATCTCCTGATGACCAATCTCAGACTTCAGGCAATGTACGAATGGGTGGCCAGGAACACACTAAACTGCACATTCTTTGATGGAAACTTTGTACAGCTTGTACTTCCGTTAATTTGACACATTAACAGATACGATAAGACTAAAAGAAAGGAGCCTCTGATTTTCCATAGAGTGGTATATGTCCACTCTTCCTTTTTTTTCCCATTAGCCCGCTCTGCAAAACACCAACAATAAGACATTCTTCCCCAGATTTTTAATTTCTGAGAATATTGTCAACTTTGTCAATGAGAAAGCCGTGATTTCCCCTCTTCAAAAAAGAAAGAAAAACAGTAGTTCCAGACAGACTGGACAAGTCCATTACAAGAAAAGTCAGAGCAAGAAAGTTGTAGAAACAGAAAATTATTCTAATTAATTAATAATTAATTACCCTTGATTTAAAAACACACATCCAGATCAAAGGGTACATGAAAAGTTCTCTTAAGGAAATATAATTTGGCAAGTGACTGCCTGGTACAAATTTGCACTGATAAAAGTTATTCATTGGATAAAGAATGGCTAAGTGGATAGGTTCAGGGGAGAAACCAGCTCTTTAAATTTCAATAGAAGGTTACAAGGCCATTGCCCATTTGGCATAGCTTTAAATCTGCCAAACTTGCTTGGGAGGGTGGGCAGCTCATTTTTTTAAATACAAGTCTTCGTTCAAAAACAAAGCTGGACCCAACTGTCCCTTACAATTACATTTCAGTGGCTCCAGCTGGATGTTTGTGTTTTTTCTGGGTGATTAATAGCGCTCACATTTCAGTGGTCGCAGTCAGCCTCCGCAGTCATTAACACCCCATTAAGATGGATGAGAAGAACTTCTCACCTTTTGTTTCAATCCATTGGGCCGTGGAGGCAAGGCACTGATGCAGGAAGGGGAGATTATCTGTACAACCAAACAAGCTAATACTTCCTCCAAAAACGAATTTTTTAAAGCCCTTATAAAGCCTTATTTTCAAAAACAGTCTTTAGACATCCTTTTAAGAACACTTAACCCAGAGTTTCCCCGTATCTTATGCATGTACTTGGCATGGTTCTTCCATAATGTTTACAAAGCTCTGTTTCTCCCCTACTGTTTGTTTGCTCTAAGCCTATAATTATGACAGGGAGACTTCTTTTTCTAAGGAAAATTAGTAGTAACATGAATATCGAGTTACCTTTGAGAAAAAAAATACATGCGTAGAAGTTCATGCATGACAGTCTAAACACTGGCTCCATCTCTCCCCAGTGGTAGTGGAAATGCCATGTTTTGGAAAATTCAACAAGATAATTGTTTCTATTTAAAGGAAAATGAGGAATCCAAAACTTGAAAGCAGGATGATACCTAAAACTATTTAAGCATTGATGTGTCCAATGACGCTTGGTAATTTTAATCTTTCGTCAAAAAGCCTTCCTTCAAGAGGCTTCTGTGTGATGACAGTGGTAAATTTTGTAGAAAAACTACTTTGTTTACAAACTTGCAAAACACTGTACTTCATCCTTTGAGCTGAAGTTCTCACAGGCAAAGCAAGGCACACTCTCCTGATAGAGCCTACCCATCCGACGCTGAATTGCCAGGGTGGTTCTTATGGGAACACGATGGGCTCAGTCAACACATCAGTATTTTCATCATTTGGCTTCACAGTTAAGAAAATGATTTTAATGAATCCAGTTATTTATTACTATCATCTTTTTTGTTATTATCTTCCATTGAAATAGGTGACTTTCAAACCACATAGCAAAATTTTTAAAATAATGACCACATGCTTATCTTAACTAAGTCAAGTCAAAGTGCAAAATCTACAGGCATCTCACACAACCTTCACACACACATACACACACACCCCCCGATATTCTTTATTATACTTTTGTATAATGTACAGAAAGTCTTTGCCTCACAGCAACCACTTACAGCATTCCGACAAGGTATCTACACACAATTTTTATAAAGGATGATTTCTTCCTTCTAACTCTTTGAAGATCCCAGTCATTTAAAAAATTACTAGATCCTTACTCATCTCAGCTCTAAAATTGCAACGTTAACCACTTTCTTTCTTCACCCCTATTACGCGGGAAGGACGGCCCTGCTGCTCTCAGGGAGCAACCCCTCTGCTAGTATAAAATCCAACCCCTTCGTCCTACCTAGGATTCAGTGCTCTTTTACCCCACCGCCAGCTTCTTCTCCTGTGCTGGCTCCTTCTCATCAGCCTCATGCTCCAGTCTTGTTTATGCGTTGTTGTTGTTGTTTTCCTTAAACTTCTTTGGTCCCATCGTCCCTTCCAATCCTTCCAACTGTCACTCCATTGCTTTGCTCCAATCCACAGGAAAATTCTTTTCAGAAGAAATGCTCACACTCTTGACTCCCATTTATTTAACCAGCCATCTGTCTTCCACACCCACCACTGCACTGATATCGTTGTCCCGCCACCTCCAACAAGCTCCGCGTTGTCCATTCTGTGACCACTCTTCGACTTCATCTTCGTCAGGTTGTCAGTAGCGTTTACTATGGATGTCTGTTTCCCTGGTCCTGAAACGTACTTCCTGCTCTCTGCTCGGATGACTTGCTTCCGACCTCCATGGCCAGTCCTGCTCAGACTCCTTTCTTGGTTCCTTGGCATCTAGTTGATCTTGGTATTTCAAACACACAAGAGCTGGGTCCTGTGTTTTACCATCTTCTGATGGGAGCAATAGATACTAAAATAGGAGGTGATCCAGGGAAGTCATCCAGGAGGAGTGGTCCGTTCTGCTGGTTCTCCTTCTCTTCTTTGCCTGCGGGGCCAGCCAAGGAGGTCAGGACTTGGCTTAGTGGGGCAGGAAGAAAGCCTGTACCGTGTGGTATCTAGAGAATGGAAGTGATCAATGGTGCTAAATGTAACCACAAGTGAAGTGCCATGAGGAACAAAATGCGTCCACTGGATTTTTTGACATGAAGGTTTGTAATGACCTTAGAACCCGTGCATTGGATATGGAGACAGAAGCCAGACAAGAGTGCGTTGAGCTGTGGGTAGTAAAAAAGCAGAAATAGGGAGAAAGATGCCCACTGGACAACTAGGTACTAATACAGTTTAAAGCTCTTCAGAATAAGTAGTGTGATTTGTGTGTAAGTTAGCTTTAACCAGACCCCAAGGTGAGGTCAGTGAGCACTTGGAGAATTTAGCCAGGAATCTAGATTACACAGGCATCTAGACAAGCATTTCAGACATTACCACTATCTATCCTGCTGCTGCTGCTAAGTCACTTCAGTCGTGTCCGACTCTGTGCGACCCCATAGACAGCAGCCCACCAGGCTCCCCCATCCCTGGGATTCTCCAGGCAAGAATACTGGAGTGGGTTGCCATTTCTTTCTCCAATGTATGAAAGTGAAAAGTGAAAGTGAAGTCGCTCAGTTGTGTCCGACTCTTAGCAACCCCATGGACTGCAGCCCACCAGGCTCCTCCGTCCATGGGATTTTCGAGGCAAAAGTACTGGAGTGGGGTGCCATTGCCTTCTCCGACTCTCTATCCTAGATAGTTAATTACCATAATGGATGTTAGAAATAAATTTTTGTGTGTTCCATGAGTAGTGTTCATGATATCTGGGGAACAAAAGAGATTATGTGGGTTCTGCCACCCCCACCCAAAGAAATGAAAGAATCCAGCCAACCTAATAGCCTAATATCTTTTAACTAGAGCCTGGATCTATAACTCAATTTGCTCCTTTGCCCCCACCCCCATATGTATGGAGCTCTAATGCCTAATCCAGCTAGAAGTTCTGTGGTTAATCTCAAAGTCTGCTTTAGGGTAAATCTTTGCCAAAGGACAGCAATTAAGGACTTAGTTGATTTTATGAGAACTGGTTCTATGAATTTTGTACCTACTTTCTAATAAATACTATAAGGAGCAGATTTCAAACTAAGACTGGCATTCATTGTAACTCACTACCTGGAAGGGAGGTTATAAAGAGGAGCCAAGAAGCCTTATTTGTCTCTAAGGATCAGAGCCTACATGGTTTGGTTTAGCCACTGAGTTGTACTCGACTCTTTGCAACCCCATGGATTGTAACCCTCCAGGCTCCTCTGTCCCTGGGATTTCCCAGGCAAGAATACTGGAGTGCGTTGCAATTCTCCTTCTCCAGGGGATCTTCCCAACCGAGGGATCAAACCTGGGTCTCCTGCATTATAGGCAGATTTTTTTTTTTTAACCACGGAGCCAGCAGGGAAGCCTGCAAGGCATACAGGTGTCTACCAAATAACCTGACCATTGTTGAAATGCCGATTTGACTTGAGGTCACTGGGGAAGAACAACTTTTTAGAGAAGTGTAACTATGAAAGGAAAGAGAAAAGCAAGGAGAGTGAACTACAGTCAAGAAAAAATAATTTGTTTAATGTTTGTTTACTAATGTTTTGAGATACCAACATGTAAATGCTGATGAAAGGATCCAGACAAGGTGAAAGATTTAAGATAAGGAATAAAAAGAGAACAGTAGCCAGGAAGCAGAGGAAAAAAGAGACCTAAAGCAAAGAGAAGGGAAGCTTTAGAAATAACAGGCTCCCTTATCCTGGTGGTTCAGCAGTGAAGAGTCTGCCTGCCAATGCAGGAGACCTGAGAGATCCGGGTTGGATCCCTGGGTCTGGAAGATCCCCTGGAGAAGGGAATGGCAACCCAGTCCAGTATTCTTGTCTGAAGAATTCCAAGGGCAGAGGAGCCTGGTGGGTTACAGTCCGTGGGGTCGCAAAAGAGTCAGACATGGCTTACCAACTAAAAAAATATTCTACACAGAGGGAAGGAAATGAGGGGTGGGCAGTATTAAATGGCTTTGCACGTTTTGTAGCAAAGATTTAAAAGAGACCTTACATAGTTCCCCTAGAGATGAAATGCAAGGTGAAGTCATTCGTTGCAGATGAGTGGGGTGGTAGATAATTCACAGATTTTTAAGTTGTCCAAAGGTAGAATTGATCAATGGAATCTCAGTTTAATGTTTAGAGTTTCTGATGTTGGTTATTCTGAAGATAACAGTCCTGCGCTTGTATAAGAAAATAAAGAGGGGACATCTGTGAATTCACAGTGAAAACTTGTTTTAGTTTTTCGTAGTTTCCTTGTTCCAGTGGAGACTGTCATTTAATCAGTTTATTTGGGAATTAGATCACTGCCTTGTAAAAGAGAGTGATGTCCATTACATCATAAATGCATTAACAAAGGGCAGAGTCACTCCCGCCACACCCTAACTTCCAGGGGGAGGGTTGGGAAAAAGAAGGTGAATATGAAGAGTAAAAATTAATTTATTTTTGTTTTTATTTTCCAATCTTACTTCTCAAGAAATTTGGGAACAGGGGCTTCCTTGCATTTTACCTGGTTTTGAATTTGTTTCAGTCTAGCTTTGGGGTTGTGGTTTGTTTTGCAGCTGTCAGTCTAGCTTCTATTATATTCCATTTCAAAACCAACATTTTAAATCATTATCTTTTAGATGGCAGTCATATGGGAAAGTACCTGCTATAAATTGCTGGAGAGCAAAACTTTTAGTTTCTATGCCCACTGCTATTTTTTTCACAGTAAATGGAAAGAGTGCCTCGCTTCAGTTTTCTTAATTTTTTATTATCCTATATGAAGCACCAGAAAGGCAGTGTTTGACAGGGAGGTTACATGCAAAACGCAAAGGTTAGGGAGTACGTGAATTATTGGTACATATGGTCTGGGGTTTGGGTATTACGGAGACTTAGCAATCTGGAGTATTTCATCTTGATTATCAAGCCCTCTGGAATGCTTCGGGTGTCTCTCCACAGGGTGGAAGAGAAGGGAGAAAGCTGGCAGAAGCCCTCCCTTCCCACCCAGTTTAACTGATTGAGACAGGGCAATTTTGTTGGAAAAGTCTGCTGGCAATCTGTAGGTCTCAGCTTGCTCCTCTCTGCCTTGCTGAGAGAGAGAGCTGTTGGAAGAGAATCAAGGCATGAAACTTTCGCCGCCCTAGTTTAAAGCTTATGAAAGCAAATGATCTCCCGGGCACTAATCCTTTCACCTTGGTAAACATGCAACAAATCTCCACGAAAGGAGAGACATCGTGTTTCTCCTCCTGCAGCAACTCAGATACCTGGAGGCTCCAGACTGACTAATAGGTGTCTCCTGAGTCTCCACGGGAGGAAGAAACATCCTAAGAAAACAAAAAAGACAGAAGTTTGAGGGTAAAAAAAAAAATCACGAATTCCCATAAAGCCCAAAGTTACTCTGACAAGAAGCCCTGCGTTATTTCTCTGTCCTTACCACACAGATAAAGATAGTTTGACAGAAATCAACACGCGTTGCTAATAGTCATTTTGCTTTATTTTTAAACTCACAACAGGATGTCAGGTTTTGTGTGGTTTTACTTTTTAATCAACCCCATCCTTCCCTACTTACTGGCAAGACTCCCTCAGTAACTTGCTGTGTCAGGGAGGGGCTGGGAGAGGCAATATATTAAGCTCGAACTGAAGGATTTTTCCCCCTGTAGACCTGTTTACCACTTTTAATTATTGATTGAAAACTGTTTGCAATGAATAGAGATACATGCTGAAGGGAGGGGATGAAACACACACACCCAACCTAAAGATGTCCACCCCCCACCTCCGCCCCGTGAGTCCTACGTTTCTTTTAAAATATTGGTATGTGTATGTGAGGACATTTGGCAGTCTATACCAGTGCTTTCATCTCTGGAAACCTAATATCAGGTCAAACCAGTGGTTTTATCAAACCCTTATCAGCAAACAGGAGCATGAAAAACAGCATTTGATATATAGTCCCTAGAGAACGTGGTGAGGCAGCTTGGCACCAAGTTACAGGAAAGCTCCAATTATGGATGTTATACCAAGATTGTAATCAATAAAGCTGTGACTTTTCCCCACTAGGGAGGCATCACTTGGTGAAGTACCTGAGCCTGTTTTAAAAAACCAGCCTTCTGGGCAGTACAGGAGGGGAAGGGGAGAGGAGGTGAGGGGGGTCACTCTACATCTGATCCTAACATCTTTAAAGAGAATGAAAGAAATTCACTGCAGGAACAAAGCTAGGCAACCATCAGCATGCAAGCGCCCTTCCTGAGCAACAGAATGAAAAGCCCACCCCCTCCCAGGGTAAAGACTTCATCAAAGAGCAAAGCTAGTTTTATATTCTCCCTTTCGCCCTCCTTCCTCCAGTGTCATGTTGAAAAATCCTTTGAAAACTTCCACTGTCACCCACTAAAAACCATTAGCGGAGGTTTGGGAATGACCATGGATTTTCCGCCATCTACAAATGGGATCAACGTGGCTGGAGAAGTGAATTTTTTTCCCCCTTGGTCCCCCAGAGACACTCCGGGACACCGAGGACCCCAGATTAAGAGGTATCATGACGTCCTGACAGGCGGTCACTTCAAAGTCTTGGAAAGGAATCTCTGTATTACAGAAGGAAGGGAAGGGGGTAAGGATCGGAGGAGGATGGGATCGGAGAGCAGACCAAACCTTTCACATACAGAGGAGGTCCTCAGAAAGCCGGTGAGGTGACCCCGGGAAGGGAAATAAAGCACCCAGTTTTCCCGAGAGACCTGGAGAGACGTAAGACCACAGTGTGACCTGAGACGAGCTCCTTGAGGGGCTCAGGGCTCGCTGTCTCCTCCTGTGTCATCAGCTCGGTCCCTGCACCATCGGGCACCTCTTCCCCTCGTGGGGCCGTGCTATGAAGGATGAAGGAATCGGGAGGCACAGGCACATGTGGCCTGTCCACAACTAGGCTCTCTGGGCAAAGAGTCAGAGATCCTCAGGGCATCGTGGGGCCTGATTCCAGGAGCTCGGGAGGGTAATCAAGTCAGAGCAAGTGTTGGCCCGAGGAAAGGAGAGTGACAGAGAGAGGCTCCTGGTGCTGAGGATACCGAGAAGCCTAAGGATAAAGCCACTGTCTCTCCCATTATATTCAAAAATGTGACTCCTGAAAGAGCCTGCGGGAGAGATGGATGCTTGGGTTACCTACCCTGCACCTTCTCTCATCCGGTTACCTAAAAACCAAAGCTTTCTTCACCGCAGCCTTTGACAGAATCTTCCAGGTTACTCAGTTTCTAGCAGAGAGGTTTTCACAAACAGAGATTATCAACAATCGGCATAAGGACCACCAAGCAAAACCCGAAAGTCAAGAGTTGAAAAATACTTCCCCGGCCGAAACCTGGATATTCCTTTTCCGCTTCCTCTCAACTCACGACGCATCCACCACTGCTCATCCATTTCACCCGTATTTGTTTATAATGAGATTGGCGTGCGGCAAGATAACGTTTGGGAATATTTGTGTTTTTCTTCTGAACCCGGTGACTTTCCCCCCAGTCAGCCAGAGGCAAGCACATAGCCTTGAGGAGAAGTCAATTTGGGTATTTGTTTTTGATTTGTAAAACAGTCTCTAAAGAATCATAAGAGCGGGCCTGAGGGAAGCAAAAAATCAAGTTCCGGCCATAAAAATAGAACCGGGGACAGAAAAGGTTGAGGCAGGACAGGCCTAGAGGCTTCAGAAAAGAGGGGTCACAGCGCACCCCAGAGAGCGGCTTTGCACGAGTGCCATTCTTGGAAAACTGCAAGCCACCTCTCAGGATGCCGGGAGCACAGCCGAAAGGCTGGGGTGAAGACCCGCACGGGGTATTCATTGCCATGCCGTGGACTGAGAACCGCAGTTCAAGGGCTGCCGGCGCATCTCCCTGAACCCACTGCAGAAGGACCCCTCACCGTGCCTGGGACGCTCCAAGCTTATCTGAGCTGACTTGCAAGGACTGCTACCTTCTCCTTTTGCCCAAACTCCAAACCAGCATAAGTCCTCAAAATGGAAAACAAGGTCGCTTTACACCTGGGCATCAGTGGTGGCCTTGAATTGTAGCGGGAAACCTCACAGTGAGACGACAGCAAAGAGGTGTTGGAACTTGTCGGAGCCTCTGTGCCAAGCATTTTGCTAGCTGAGACTGAAAAACCCTAACACGCAGTTGTGACTCTCAAGCAGGTGTAAGAGATTTCAAAGACAAAAAGGTGGGAGAGCAAATAGAGAACCATAAATGTAGAAAGACTATTGCAGTAGCTGTAGGAACGTAGACAAGAATCTTGACATCAGAGTTGTTGTTTCGACTGAGTCTTCAACAGTTAATAGACTTTAACCACAAGGGAGGTGTATTAGTTTCCTGTTCCATTCAATGTGGATCTAAAAAGCCATACTAGCTTTTCAGCTCCTGCTGAAGTCTCTCCTGCTACTGAGTCAGTTTAACATCTCTCTCTGCCCAACCCTACTTTCCACGCCTCCTTGGAGGTCATCTGTCACCATTCCACCAGTGTCTCCTCATCTCACACCTGTGACTGTGTGGGAGTGGGGTGTCCCTTTATGAACAGCTGCTGGAGGAAGAAGTCATGGATGGTTTCACTAAGGATGCAGTTGCAAACCAAAAACCGTCTGCCACTGCAGTTTGAATAGGCTTCCCTTGTAGCTCAGTTGGTAAATCTGCCTGCAATGCAAGAGACTGGGTTCGATTCCTAGGTCAGGAAGATCCCCTAGAGAAGGAAATGGCAACCCCCTCCAGTATTCTTGCCTGGAGAATCCCATGGACAGAGGAGCCTGGCAGGCTACAGCCCATGGGGTCACAGAGTCAGACACGATTTAGCAACTAAACCACTGTTGCACTTTCAAGGTAGACCTAAAAGACATCAGTGAGGAGAGTCTCCCACTGGAGCTTCAGGTGACGCTACTGGTCATCTACTTTGTGTGGAAAAGGAAGTGGCCTGGGGGGCAAGTAAATTACCCCAAAGTGGCAAATGGTAGTCAGTCAGGAGCCTGGAAGGAGGAAGGTTGAAAGATCAGGGACAGTGAGGCAAAGAGGTGTGTGGGCAGCTTGTGTGAATGCCCACCAGAGATCAGGCACCCCAGAAGAGGCTCTGGTCAACACAGTGACAAGATGACTTGGCCAGGGGACATTATACAGTCTACACCATCAGCCACCCCCATGCTGAAACAATATTTGTATGAACAGAGTAGCCGTATTGGCAGGAATGGAGGATATGAAGGTCCAAGACTTCCCACTCGCTACAGGCTATCTAATTGCTCTGCTCCTGAATGGACTGTCTGCCAGCATCAAAGACTAAAACTGAGCCCCAACAGTGTTATCGTCTCTTGGAGAATTAAAACATCATATGGTGGCAGTCAATGGCATTGGACCTCTCCCCTTCTGCAACAGGTAGTAAAATAGGGTTGCCTCCAGAATAGAAGTCCAGTATAATAGACTCGTCACCAAAAGATGTTTCGGTGTTGGCCTTGGTTGATGGCAACAATTCTTCTTGCCTGTCATTGATTAAAGCAGAATGCTTTCTGAGAGGGAGAGAGAAAGTGTCTTACCAAATTTTAAACTACTTCTTAGGCACTTTGGGCTCCTTAAGCTCAGTGACTAGCAGGTCAGGAAATGCTTTCCCCAAGGAGTCATTCATTTGAAAATCAATGGACAAGTATACCAGCTATGACCTGAGAAGGGCAGGGTGTAACCCTAACCTTTTAGAGCTAAAATGTGAGTCAAAGTTAAGGTCTAGCTAATCCACCTAGACAGTGCAGGCTGCAGCTGAGGAATCCACAAGGGGTGGTAGAGGAAGGAGATGATATCGGTTGCAGGCCTGACACTACAGGCTCTGCTGGGGGGGCTATAGTTCATCTTGGAATCCTAAGGGAGTCCTTCTCGGATAGGGAATACAAGGCAGGTGGATCTGAGTAGCACACAGCATGCAGGATTTAGTTCCCCAACCAGGGTTTAAACCCACACCCTCTGCAGTGGGGTCTTCACCACTGGACCGCCAGGGAAGTCCTTGATGGCCCACATATGAGTCCTTTCTCGGAGATTACCCTCAACTGAGGGAAGCTGCTTCACATCCAGTCACCAGTCAGTAGGCAGTTACAAAAGCTCAGGCCCGTCACCTCAGTCCAAAGCATCTCAAAAGAGTCACCCCACCTGGGAGCTCCGTGTGAGTGTGGCTGAGGGCTGTGTTGCAGCTGCATTGGCATTCAGCCTCTTTCTGCACAATCCTGTATCCCTCTTCCCATTAGAAGTGTCTTTCCCAAGACCACTCCCAGTAGACCAACTGCACACAAATCTCCATTGCAGTTGGCTCCCCCACGGAACCCAGATTATAACAACTGGCTTCTTGCATCTTTGGTTTTGGCACCACTGACCTATTAGAAAGCCTCCGTACATGTATCGCACTATATAAATAAAAGCTCTGGTATCCTCACTTGCTTAAGTTTGACTACCTCATAAACAAGACCATGTTACTGAGCCTTGTGGTTCATAATTCCTAAGTCAGTCCAAAGTTATTTATATATTAACAAAATATGATACACCTGTAAGAACTCCAAGGAATGTGGTATTTTCTGTCTGGATCATAACATATTTTAGAAAGAACTTATTGTGCACCCTGAAGTCTTGCAAATATTTACCAGAAAACAATCTGTTAAGTTTTGATCTCTCATTCTTTAGCCATCTTGGACTTAGTGTTTGGAATACCCATTGGCCTACAGGTAGTAACTGAAATGCCATTATTACAGAAATAAATATTTGATTACATGGTTTATTTAATGCAATAAAGCTTCTTCTACTCCTGATATTAAAATGATGGCACATCTTATAGTCAGTTTTATCTTAGAGTTGAGGGAATAATAGTAATAAGAGTTTACAGAATATTTCCTGGGGGCTTCCCGGGTGGCACTAGGGGTAACGAATCTGCCTGCCAATGCAGGAGACATAAGAGATTCGGGTTAGATCCCTGAGTCAGGAAGATTCCCTGGAAAAGGGAGTGGCAACCACACCAGTATTCTTGCCTGTAAAAGCCCATGGACAGAGGAGCCTATCTGGCTACAGTCCATGGAGTCACAAAGAGTTGGACATGATTGAGCGACTAAGCTTGCACGCACACATAATATTTCCTCCTGCTTGGCTCACATGGTAAATAGTCTTCCTGCAGTGCAGGAGACCTGGGTTCAATCCCTGGGTCAGGAAGATCCCCTGGAGAAGGAAATGGCTACCCACGCCAGTATTCTTGCCTGGAAAATTCCATGGACAGAGGAGCCTGATGGGCTACAGTCCATGGGATCACAAAGAGTAGGAAATGACTGAGCAGCCAGCATTTTCATGTTATAAACATTTCTTATAATGTATCTTTCAAATGTATCTTACCATATAGTGCCCTATCAACAAACAATATTCCTTATCAAACTGTTATTAAAAACAAGAATTCAGGAATCAGGTGGTGGTTTTCCAGAATCAACTTGTCAGATAATTTTTCATCTCAGTAACTTTAGTTTCTTCATTTTAAATATCCCACGTTTTCCACAGCCAGCATAAAACATTAAAATCTTCATGTTACCAGTTTGTTTTATGTGATTTCTAGACCCATTGCAATTTCTACTGAGACGTCTTGTAGATGTTCCTCAAAACTACCCTCAAAATGTGTCACAGGCCGATTAAAGTTAGAAGTCATGACTTCCCCTTCCCTCCGCCAAAATCCACATTCTTCTCCAATCTCAGAAAGTAGCAGCACCACCCACCTTGGTGCTCAAGTCAAAATTCTGTTTGATCCCTCCTTCCCCACTCGGACAACAGTCACCAGCGGGTCGCGTCCCCTCTGTGCCCATAACGTGTCCTGAGCCTTCCCGCCATCTCCACTTTCCCTGCGGCCAAGCCGCCATCACCTCTGTCCTGTAGTAACCCCCAACGCGGGCTTTGCACCTCCATTCTTGCCCCCTTCGGGACACACAGAACCATCCAGAAAACCTTTCTTTAGTGCAAAGCCAAATAGATCGTGATTCTGTTCCACTCCCCAATTACTCCTCATTGATTATAGAACAAAATAAAGCCTCCTCGCCGGAGCCTGCAAGCCCCTCTGCCATCTCTCTCCTCCCTACCCTCCTGAGCTCACGTCGCGTTAGCTCCTCACTAGCTAGCTCCAGACTCCTTGGCTTCCGGGGTTACTGTGGCTGTTTTCAGATAGGACAGTTTCCTTTCTGCCTGGCGACACTCACTCTCTCCCCTCTGCCTGGGACGTGCTGCCCCGTGGCTTCCTCTCGAGACAGCTCTTCATCAGGGTCTTAGCTCAGGTGTCACCTCCTCAGGGGTTTCCCAGGCCAACTCGAAAGTAGATTGCTTGTCTTGTTTACTCGTTAGCAGATTTCCTTGTTTGTGTTTTGTAGTCTGATCACTATCATGCATTTTAATTTTATATTTACTGTTTCTCCCTTACTGGTACATGAAAATGGGCTGTCTGTATGAATAATACTATAAATATATGTGTAGGTATTTATATTTATGCATTTATTTATATGCATGAATATAATATATATATTGAAAAATGCAGGGTGTTAGTAGTGCCAACCCTCCAGACAGTCGAAAATCCAATTATACAGCCCTCTGTTACCCTCAGTTCCTCCTTATCCCTGGTTCCAATCAGCCATTGATCATGAAGTGCTGTAGTAGATATTTAGTGGGAAAAAAAATACATATAACTGGACCCATGCAGTTCAAACCCATGTTGTTCAAGGGACAACAGAATTTATATGTAACTATATGCTTATAAAATGTATCACATATAAATACAACATATTATATATTTAAAATAATATAAATGTATAAATGAATGCATACTGTCTCAGTATAGGGGGCAAGGAGTTTAGTCTCACATAAACACTGAGCTTTAGATCTAATAAAATATGTATTGAATTAAAAGTGTCTCCATCAAAAGTACAAAATATATACTTCTGTGTTATTTCCTCATAATGATAGAGTTATACTCCAAACCATATTTTTCGAATTCCGAGATAAATATATTTTCTCATATTTTACGTTTCTATACATTTAATCCATGGTTTTACTTAATGCAATAAGGTTTCTTTTACCCCTAATACTAAAGTTATGATGCATCTTATCATCAGTAATGTCTGGAGTTGAGGGAATAACAGTAATAACAGTGTAATAAATGCTGAAAGCAAGAAGGAAGCCCCCACCTTATGAACACCTGACCATGTGGCACAGGTAACAGAATTACAGCAGGATCAGAGGTTGCAGGACAGCCTTCTCTGTGTTTCTCTGACTGATTTTGACTGAGGGAAGGGAACCGAAGCCCTGACTGTGAGCTCGTCAATGCCACGCTCCAACCAACCAATGTAGAAAATACCTGAGTCAGAAAGGAAAAAATAAATGTGAATGCAACTTCAGCAATATAAACAAAATCTTACTAAATTGTAAAGAAAATTAAGATTTTTTTGAATAATAGTAGCTTTCTCCTGTGAATGTTTTTGATAACCTTATTGGTATCTCAAATTGTCCATATGTACAACTTTTTTCTATTTTACTTTTTAGAAAGTGAGAGAAACCCATAGTGCTTAATTTTCATGTGGAGGCAGTGTTAACACCTAAGGAGTGCAGAGAGAATTCAGGTTCCCACCTCTTCTGCTGCTGTTAGTCAGTGGAGAACATTTAATTAAAGAAGTGAGATTTCATAATTTCCTATAGTCCTGTTACCTGTGATATGAGTGTAAACTACCACCACCTAAAAGGTAAAGCCCCAGGGTGTCATGGGAAGAAATCAGAAACAGTACTCCTTCTCTCCCTCTCACTTCTGAATGACCAGTAGGATGCAGGGACAGGTACGTTTTTCAGATGACCGTAGAATAGCAACCAACTCCAGGTTTATCAGCCCTAGAACCAACGCATTCCCTAGACCTTAGGGTAGTAAATGGGCTTTACCTTGCATGGTTATCCTGCAGTTCTGGTTTGAGAAGAATCTCTAAGGTCCAGCCAGGCTTAGAAAGAAAGAGTATTATCAATTAACAAGTTGAAGCAATTTACGTAGACCATACTGACCAGAACTGGGAAATTCCAGGCATTAAGTAAACCTGATATTTAACCAGCGTGTGATGTTCTTTATAATATGGGGAAGCGAGGGGAATGATACAGGAAATTAGAAAAATTTACTCTCTGATCCTACAGCTAACAGTAATATACTTTCAAAAAAGGATACTTTTGACAAAATGTTCTTAATATTAGTTTTGAGTGCCAACAAGCCACATATTCCAGGTGCTGAAGATTGGTCAGTAACCACAATAATAACATCCTGCCCTCATGGAGCTTATATTCTAACAATAAAAAATGTCAAATAAGTATATGGTGTTCATCATGTGCCAGGTTTTGTTCTAAATGAACTTTTAATGTATTAGCTCGCTTAATTTTTCACAAGAACCCTACAGAATGGGTGCTGTTGCTTCGTAAAGTCACACGGCAATTTGGAGGTAGGACTGAGTTTCTCACACAAGTTTTCTGTCTCCAGAGCCCGCGTATCAACCACTGCTTTCTATGGCTTCTTCTCGGCTGCACTGCTTCTCATTCTTGTAGGTACTGGACTGTGATGGTGAGCAAGACAGAAAAGTCCCTGCTCTCACAATAACTCACATTCTGGAGGAGGGAGGCAGGCTATTCTACTCAAATTATCTCAGCTAGTGATTAGAGGTTGGGATAAACCAAAGGAGAGTGATATCATAAAAAGCAATCAGGAAATGGTTCTCTAAGGAGATTAGAACTCAGTGATAGATGGGATCACACAGCAGAGTGGGAACAGAGGAAGCAACTGGGGCAGAGGCTCTGAAACAAGGAGTCAGCTGAGCAGGGCTTGGGAAGGGGGTGTGCAGAAGCAGGGTGAGGAAGGGCAGGAACTGTGTGAGATCAGAGCAGAGAGAGGGGCCACAGCCAGACCACGGAGAACCCTGCAGGTCGTAAGGGAGGAGAGTTTTGTTCTCAGAGCAATGAGAAGCCCCTGGAGGGTTTAAACCCATAGGGATACAATATAATTTAGGTTTTTAAAAGGAAAGGAAAAGGGTAAAAAAGGAAATATAGAAGTCTCTGACACATGCTATTTGGCATTTGTCTTCACTTGCTCATTAATTAATTTTCATTTTCTAATGTTTCCATCTTCTAAAATAAGCTTAAAGGTGGGTGGGTTGTTATCATCCTACCCACACTTTTCCGGCATATGCTCATTAGCAGAAATGCTCTACCGTGGAACTTTGGAGCAATTGCTACAAGCCCCAAGAAGAATTATAAACAGAACCAATCCCCAAAGTGGAGGCAGGGAGCACAAGGAAGGAGAGACAATATCACATTGAATACCAGGACCGTCCTTAAAGAGACGTAGGGACCTGGAGGCCCCTGATTCCACGCAGCGGTCCCTTTCCTTTGTTTGGATCATGGTTGTTGTCCTGAGATTGGGGGCGGGGGCGGGTTTGGTCTTCGACTGATAACGCTGAAGTGGTATTTCACTAGCTCTTGGTCAGGGTGACATTCAACAGACTCCAAAAGCAGAAGCATACAGGCACGGGCCAATCAGGAGCATACAGGCACGGGCCAATCAGGAGCATACAGGCACTGGCCAATCAGGAGCATACAGGCACGGGCCAATCAGGAGCATACAGGCACTGGCCAATCAGGAGCATACAGGCACGGGCCAATCAGGAGCATACAGGCACGGGCCAATCAGGAGCATACAGGTACGGGCCAATCAGGGCAGATGCTGTCTTTAGCCCTGGAACACGGGGCCTGTGCTCCGACAGGAGTTACACCTCGAGTTGCTGAATCCTGGGGAGGTCTCAGGGGTTCAGGGTCTGGGGGAAGACGGCCGAGGGCTGTGGGTAAGGGAGGCGACTCAAGACAGTGGCTATTTACCAACTAGTTCAGACGTCATTCGGTATTTTAACAACTCTTAACGGCCACACTGATATTGCTGTCTACGTTGCACCGTCTCTAGAGCCTGAGCGATTTAACAAAGAGCGCTCCGAGCTGGGCGTGTCCAGCAGAAGCAGGCAGGAGCTGGTTTCTCATAAAGTTAGGTCAAGTCTTTGTTTCAAATACTTGGGCTGTTTACACAAGCACAATCAAATGTATTGGCTGGGAATTCCCCTCGCTGTGAGAGAGTAGACTGATTCCCATAGTATATTTTTGCTGGACTAGCTAGCTGTGTTTCAAACCAGCCCTGTTAGGAAAACACCACCCACCTCAGTCTGGTCAGCCTTGAACCAGACTATTGTCCTCACGCAGACTCGGGGTCAGAGTACAATAGAGCGGAGTTTGCCAGTGAACACTCGCTTGTTAGCCAACACTTTGGTAATAAAGGCATTGTAGCAGACACACTCACAGTTATTATTCTCGAATGCCAAGCAACACAGCATCTACCTTGGAGAGCTTGTCAGAAGCACATTTCTTTCTCTCAAAGAGTTTTTATAAGTACCCACACCCCAATTTGAAATAATCAGTTACATAATTTCTGATACTAGTGAGACATCGCTCCATCTTTGTAATCCTTAAGCCAGATGACTTTTCAAGTGTCTTTAGGTGACTATAAATTGTATAAATAAACATACCAAAATATAATGAAACATTCAGGCCCATGAGATACAAAGTAAATTGTTTTATTAATAGATAATTCTCATGGTGTTTTGGGACCTCTTTTTGCTGGAAGTGCACCATATATCAATGCAATGTCTAGTGCTGTGATTTCTTCAAAGACTTTTTTGCTTCCGGTATTTACTGCTGGTATTTTTCTTTTGCAGGGAGAAACTGGGAAAACCATTTACATTAGCCTAATTTTAAGATCTTTGTAACATTTTTCTGGCTAGCTAATACTTTTACAATGAGGCTATTTTTTCTCTATAAAGAATAATAATATAATAAAATACTTTTTTTCTGGAATAGTGTGGAAAATTTGGCATCGTATGTTCTTTCTTTTTACTCATGATATTTTATGTAAATGTCACTGTAGTCTCCTTTTAAAATGCTAGTTTATTAAGTCCATAGTCATGAAAGTGAGTTTCTATAAAATTGTAACCACAAAAATACATGTCTACAGTTTTTGTTTTCATTTAAATCATGATTACTCCCTTTTAGCTGTCAAGCCCAGTTTTTATTCTGTTTTGTATAACATTAGCAGTATAACACAAATTTAAGAATGAAAGCATGTTAACAGATCAAAGCCAATTTTAATGTCTAAATCACTTGAAAAATTGATTTTAAACATTTCAATCTATCATACTTAAAAGAACAATTAAAAGACATTAGTTGCTTTTTAGACAAGAAGCATTCATAGAGGTTCATCTAAATTAGCCTTTCAATTCTGTCACTAACTTGAAGTCATATTTTGCAATGCAAAAAAATAAAGATGGGTCATATCCTCAATCATTACCTCATCCAAACAAACCTAAGGAACTCACTAGCCTAGATGCCTGAAATTAACAGCATTACGATAACTCAAAGTACATCGTCTCCTAGTACTTGCCCATAATAAAATCTGTGCTTCCATACTATACAATTTTCTTGTAATTAGTTCAACACATTAATCACGTCAAGGGTATTTTAGGCAGTTGTCCAAGATGCATTGGCTTTTGATGGGTATTTGGTACTTGTTTTGCCAACATCCAGCCTCCCTTCTTCACCAGCCCTAAATTTCATGTCAGCCTCTGCCCTTCCTTCAGTCTCGGTCTCTAAACCACTTTAAGGCAGCCATCTACCCCTGGCCATGGGGGTTGGTTCAACGATAGGATGCGACCAACACTACTCAATCAGTGAAACTCAAATTCGTGTGGGAAATGCCTTTTACAGCTTGCTCGTTTTCCGCTGGGTTTATTCTAAAATGATGAAAACTCTGAAACCAGTGTAGCTTTTGGGCCGCTGCTAGAACTGAGAAAAGAGGGAGCAGACGCGAGGCAGAGTTGGGGAGTGGAGAGAAACCTTTGACATTATTTGGGCACGGATGTCGGTCATTTCCCCTTACCTAAGCTGGTTTCAGCTGGGTTGACTAACAGCCTGTGTCTCTGGAACCAATTTCATTGTCTTCTAAAAGTGTATGTTCTAAGCCCTCACTAGGGAGACCTGAATGCCAGAGATTATGGCAGCGATCCTCCTCAGCTCACATTTATTGTGGTTGTGCCATGTACCAGGCACTATCCTAGTTGCTTCAAATTTATTAACTTATATAATCCTCCTAACAACCTAGAAAGCGAATAATGTTATCCTTACGTTACAGACAATAAACAGAGGCACAGAGATCAAGATCACAGCTCTGTAGATGACGAGCTGGGATTCTATCCGAACCAGTCTTATTCAGAACCACTGCTCAGGACTGCCATGCCATAGTGCCTCTTAAAGGTTACTTGAAGACACTGTCCAGAAATAAATCCTTAAATTTGTATGTATGACTATATAGTATATAAATGACTTTTATATTAAAATGCCTGTTAAATTAATGGTTGCTGCTGCTGCTAAGTCGCTTTAGTCGTGTCCAACTCTGTGCAACCCCATAGACGGCAGCCCACCAGGCTCCCCAGTCCCTGGGATTCTCCAGGCAAGAACACTGGAGTGGGTTTCCATTTCCTTCTCCAATGTGTGAAAGTGAAAGTGAAGTCGTGTCCCACTCTTCACGACCCCATGGACTGTAGCCTACCAGGCTCCTCCGTCCATGGGATTTTCCAGACAAGAGTACTGGAGTGGGGTGCCATCGCCTTCTCCGAATTAATGGTTAAGTTCCTGTTATTCCTATTTTACAAATGCAGAAAAAAAATCCAAAGATTAATGGGTTTATTTACCCAAGGTCATTAAACTAATGAATGGTGAATTCACATCTCCTTCCATGCAAAGGAAATTTGGATCAGAAAGTAGTTTCCCGTTGGCTCTTTTCTATGGAGATAAATGTTTGAAACTTGAATGAAAATAACTGGTTAAAATCATCCTCTGTAACTTAACAGTGTAAAGGGTACTCTCTGGGCTATCTAAGAGACATCCACATTAATGATCAATTAAGATTATAATTTTATTTTATTTGCACTCTTCAAATTGATACCTAGCTCTCCTGAAATTATTTCCTTCTTCCTTAAACATACTTTAATTTTCAACATCATTATTCCTGAGTCTGACTCCAGAATTGGATGAATGAGAATATGTAGCAATTATAGCACAGTGAAGAAATCAAGATAGAAAGTGTGTCTCACCAAGTCTTCAAGTACCTTCCACCTTTCCTTTTCACATCATAGGAAGTCAAGAAATAATCCCTGTGTTATCTATTTACCTGGGAAAACAAAGGTATGGCTTTACAGAGTCTTAATTCTAAAAGGATTGATATGTCTTCCCTTGACCAAAGAAACAAAGCAAAATATGCCCTTGTTTTGAGTCGAATTATGTCCCCCGAAAGGTATATGGAAGTCCTAACCAGCCATACCTCAAATGTGACTTTACCTGCCTGCAGTTGTGTAATTAATTAGGACAAGGGGAGGTCATACTTATGTGGGGTCGGTCCTTAATCTAACATAACCGATGTCTTTATAAGAAGTGAAGGAGAGATACACTGAAGGAAAATGACCCTGTGAAGACCAAGGCCAAGGTTGGAGGCTGGCTGCCACAAGCTAAGGAAGGCCTGGGGCTCCAAGAAGCTGGAAGAGGCAAGGAAGGATATTCTGCTAGATATTTGGAAAGAACGTGGCCCTGCCAACACTTTGATTTCAGACTTGTAGCTTCCAGAAATATGAAAAGAGTAAGTGTCTGTGGTTTAAAGACACTCATCTGTGGGATTTTATTAAGGCACCTATAGGAAACGAACACACTCCTCTTCCACTATCAAAACCTTGTCAGAATTTATAAATATATAGCAAATATATAAGATGTGTTGCTGCTGCTGCTGCTAAGTCACTTCAGTCGTGTCCAACTCTGTGCGACCCCATAGACGGCAGCCCACCAGGCTCCCCGTCCCTGGGATTCTCCAGGCAAGAACACTGGAGTGGGTTGCCATTTCCTTCTCCAATGCGTGAAAGTGAAAAGTGAAGGTGAAGTCACTCAGTCATGTCCCATTCAGCGATGTCATGGACTGCAGCCTACCAGGCTCTTCTGTCCATGGGATTTTCCAGGCAAGAGTACTGGAGTGGGGTGCCATTGCCTTCTCCAATAAGATGTGTTATATATCTACAAAAAATAAGCAATACATTTTATAAAGCATGTAAGATTTGAGTGAGAAGCTTTAAATTTTGAGCATAGGGAAAACAATGAAGATACAGAGAAATGGTTATTTATCATTTGACTTTCGAGAGACAATTGATAGAAGCATAAATCTCCATTTAAATTCACATGACTGTCTCCATATTTTAGGTAGCTGATGGAAGACAATAACAGTTTTCAAGACAAAGTACTAGTTAAATCACTTCAGTGATTTTAAAAGATTCCATTCGTCGCCCAAATTATTTCCAATCCATTCTTACCACATTCTTATCTCAGGAAAATTACAGATCAAAGGCCTTCAGAAGAGGACTTTTACAAATGGATACTCTTGGTGTTCCTAATTTCCACTGCTTGATCTATTGGACATGTCCTTTAAACTCTAAGCCACAAGCTGATTTCTAGCACCATTATTCAACTTCCAGTGTATTAACCCTGCCTCCTCTTAGCTCAGCCAGCTTTCTTCAGTCTGTGGGACGAAAGCCCAAACTTGATATGACCATTAGGCTACGAGTGGATGAGTGGACACAGGGGCATTTTAGCAAACACGTGTCTAATCTTGAACTGGTCCCTAAGAGTGCTGCATTCTAGCCTCACTGCTTGTATTTTTTTTCAAATACACGGTATCGTCGAGCCATTCCATGAATAAACCGCATTCCCTCTTGCTATAGCAAGCAAGATGCCAAACATCCTCCTTTATGTTGGCCAAACAGTTGGATTTTCTGTGACAGTAAAACAAACAGAGGCCTTAAGCAGTGGACTCATCAGTTTGTAAAAACCTAAAGGGGTCCCTCAGTCTCATTTCCATCAAAACTGGTAACATCTGGTAAGCATCCTCTAACATTTAAAAAGACATTTTCAAATAATACCACTCCGCAGATTTAGGTATGTTGTGTGTGTGTTGCAGATTACTCTTCCTGGCAGGGTTATCAAAATATAGTTCTGCTTAGAAACTGGACTTTCTGCACATAGGATAAACATTTTTCTGGCTAATTCAAATCCATCATGCTCTGTGCTTACAATAGCTAGGCAAATAGGAAGATCTGAGCAACTGGCACTGTCTTCAAACTCTGCGGTTGCCCATGACTGTGCTGAGGCTCAGAATGCTTTTTGAGTGGGTGAAATGCAGGTTTGGCTTTCATAATAGAACGATTGTATCTCACCCCTACCTATGAGTTTCTGGTTCAGAACTGTGTCCTGAAATTGCTTGTGACACAGGACTTACTATGGGCCTGCTTAAAACATCTGAAATTTGTGACAGATCTCACAGGAGAGTTGAAGGTACTTCCTTCTTCTGGATGCTGTCCTGTATTAAGCTAGCTGTTCCCCAAGTGGAATACTTATCCTTTATTATCCAAGCCCCTGCATTATGGTTTAATATTATATCCTCAACCTTCAAAGAGCACTGGTTCAAGAAGGGTCATCTTGAACAATATTTGTATAAGATGAGGCTGGAGTTGAGGACATTGTTTACCTTATTATTAAAAGTCCCTTGTACAAAGATACACATAAAAAATTCTTCTTGAATTTACATTCTGAAATAAGTTTTTCTCCACAGACTAATACATATGCTGGCTTTGGGATTAGAGGAGGAAGCTTATATAGTCAGCTTACTTTCCTCTTGCCTTGGATGCCAAAAATTTCAAATCATTTCAGTTCAGTGACCAAGTAAATGTTCATTCCTCTACTGGACCCAGTGACACAGTACCCCTGTTCCTTCCTACATGTGTTTTATATAGCTGCTCACTTATATTTGTCTCATCACATGTTATGATTCCTTTTTACAAAAGACTTCAAAAGCATTTCGGATGTTAAGTATGGTAATTAATCCTGAAAACTAGAATGCTTCTCTATAATTCTTCTTTATTTCTTCATTTTCTTAAAAAGGGATTTCTAAAGACCCTTCAGGGAACTAATACGTATAGTCTTCCTTGAGAGTCCAGTGACAAGGAAGAACAAGAATGATCACACAACGGTGTCACACTAGCAAAGTAGCAGTGTTACAGCGGTCAGTATTCTAACTGACCGTCGAAGCTTTTGGACTTGGTGATCCCCAGAAGTATATACAATTCAAGAAGAAACTGAAGATAAACTCATGGTTTTTGCTCTTTTCCACAGAGCATTAATAGCTTTTAGAACTGAAATTGTTTTATTAATTTGATTAGGTTGAAGGAAAATCCAAGGCTTCTATGAATAATTCAAGGTGCTGTCAGATCCTAGAAAGCCTTATGGAAAGTAGTGTTATACCTCAGAAATGCCCCCACAAAAGACCATACATTTAATTTTCAATAACATTGATTTATAGTTTTATAAGGAAAATAATAAATATAATGAATTACCTCCATATTTCCTGATCTCAGTCACTATAAAATAACTGCTGTAGTTCTACATTTCCCGTGTGAAATATTAAATGCATAAATCAAAACAAAATTATTTTTCATCTTAGAGAGACTGGTTCCTGAGACTGACAAATTCATTTTATTTTTAAATTAATGTTTTAAGAAAAAAAAATCTCCATTGAATCTCTACCAACTTTAAAAAGAATAAAAGAGCTTTCATTTTACTATTTTGCCTATGATGTCTTCCACAACAGGTAATGTGTGTGAAAAATTATTATGGTTTCTACAACTCCAAACTTATCAGAAGCCAAATTACACTTCCTTCCATGAATCATTCTCCTTTCTCACTTCCTTTCTCATGGCATTTCCTTTTCCACAATTGTTTTACCCTCAGTTGCCACCCAGAGATAAGCGTCACCCACAATATGTTTCTCTAATGCCACCAAATTGGCACTTTCATAATTCAAATATTTCCTTACAGGTACAACTAAGTAACCACATAATGAGAAGAACATTATCAAATAAGAACAATTCAAGAGAGATTCAGGTTTTCAAATAGGTAGAAACAGATGCATTCACTTTTGCATTTTCTCAACTTCATCCTCTAAATTTCATTGAGAACAAGAAACAGTATTTTGCATCCTTGATTAAAAAGAGTAAATCTAATTATAAGAATTCATTTTCACATTTAAATACCTATCAGCTTTTGTAAGTGTTCAACATTCAACCATAAGAAGCTTTCAGAGGAGTAATGAAGGCTGAATACTAAAAAGTGCCAAATCCTTGAACAAATGGGTAACTCTGGGCTAACAGGCCAAGAATAAAAATTAAATCCACCTAAGGACCAGGATATCGAAGCTTGGAAATAAGCCTAAGTGAAATACTGTCTTTAAGGCTCACTTTACATCCTAGAAACAGAAGAATTAAAATAAGCTTTTTAAAAAAGTTCATGTGTTTACATGATTCCTTAAGCTATCATATATGTTTTTGGTCAAATATGAATGCAGTTCACTCACTGATTATAAAACCAAATAAGCTTATAGGCAAATCTTCTAATTTAAAAATACCTGCTTGTCATGTGGCTAATTCCAACGTGAAGGAGTACAGACTAACTCCTACATGAAGAAGGTTGATGTGAATAAGACAAGGAATCAATGCTTTTATTTTAATCTTTACAATAACTCAGTATTGTTTTAAGGTGGTGTGCTTTCTGGAGGAGTTTTATAAAGAATCTCTGGAGTCCTGAAATAACCGTCTGGCAAAGATCTGAACAAGCCTCTCTAAAAATAACAATGGGCTGTGGACTTCATAAACATTTTTAGAAATTAAATAGCTGCTAACTTGTTCCATATGGAAACAAATTCACAGAGTCCAACATGTTGTTCATTGAGATCATCAGAACACGTACTCCAAAGGAAGAAGCAAAGTTGTCCACAGTCGTTCCAAAGAAGCCAGAGGAAACAGATGATCCTGAAACCTCTTTAAAAAAAAAGAAAAACGAAATGCAAAGGGCTCTAAAAACCACATGAGACTCTTGCCCTAAGACTTCTTGGACTTTCTTAGTCAGACAAGCTTTGAAGATCCCCAAATAGTAATTATTGCGTGTTAAATAAGGGCAATAAAAACTGACTAAAATTTTGGACAGTAGTTATAAATGCTGAGCCATAAACAAATTTAAATTTTAACATTCAGACCGAAAGGCTAGCATCTCACGAATCTACTTCCCTGATATACTTAAGGCACGACGAAGCATACAGAGTCAGAAACGTCGGCTGATTGATCCTGTGCTTCCAGAGGCGGATCGGTTACTCAAAGTACCCCGTCTGTCCTTTCACTCAGAATTCTAAGTGGTCCCAAGTACTCCCCAAACCTCGTTTCTGTTTTTATTTGTTGTTGTTGTTGTTGCAATCTCCTTATGTAATAAAAGAAAATGAAAAGACAGAACCAGCAGCGTCCTCTCCCATCTGCTCGCCTGTTCACCGTGTTTCAGCCCTCAGCTCGTGAACACCAAGGGTTTATTCATTCCCGTGTTATGTGAGTAAATTGGGAAGATTGGTTTCCTCTGGTAAAAAACACTTATACTTCAAAGTATTTTCCCCCGCGTTCGTACTCCTGATTTTCCCTTTTTGATCTTTACATCTGTTGTTGTATAGATCCAAAAGCCCTGGGATCCCTACCTCCCCCACAACCATCCCAAACACATGGTTAGTATTTAACATCCAGAACTGCCTTTTCATTTTTTACTACTTATAATTTTGGGTGCAACCGTCACAAGAAATGAAATTCAAGGAAAAGATAATATCAAAAAGACATTAAGACTAAATTTATTCAGGGTTTTATATTCAAATAAAATTGGTTTTTCTAAATAAAAGGTGGGGTAACATTTCTGGGGCTGTTGCCATAGAGAAAAGTAATAGGAAAAATCTATAGGAAAACACCTTTGAAGTCTGGTATAGCTGATTGCGTTTGGACTGGCGGAACACAGCAGGGCTATGACACTGGTACCTATATGATCACTGTAGTATTTTGTACTTGAATACCCACAGAAAGATAGGAAATATGTCTGCGGAGAAGGGATAAGATACATATGTAAGCCTTTGTTACAAAGATTAAAGTTGCTCAGAATTCAAATTTGCTCTGAGTTAATGAGATGATTGGATGGCATCATGGACTCAATGGACATGAGTTTGAGTACGCTCTGGGAGTTGGTGATGGACAGAAAGTAAATTTAAATTTTAACGTTCAGACCAAAAGGATAGCGTCTCATAAATCTACCTCCCTAATATACTTGAGACATGACGAAGCACAGAGAGTCAGAGATGTCGGCTAATTGATCCTGTGCTTCCAGAGACGTATCAGTTATTCAAAGTGCTCCATGGACTGGCGTATTGCAGTCCAGGGGGTCACAAAGAGTCGGAAACGACTGAGCGACTGAACTAAACTGAACATTTAGGTGCTTATTTCAGCAACCAAGTGCTTAAATTAAACTATGTTAATCCGAAGGTATGGAAATCAAATGGTTTGTCTTTGGTCGGTAGGGAGCAGAGTCGGTTGAAACAATTGCTCAGTGTTTATTCTCCATTTCAGGACCGTTTTGCAATAGTTGGAATAGATGGCCAAAGCACTATGAAACTGTGTAATTTGAGGAGCGTGTTCCCTGTCTTAAAATATTTCCCCATCAGCTATTAGCACCTGAGATTTTGTCATTAAAGGTTGATTTTATAATAAAGCCTAGTGAAAGTGCTTAGTTGTAGAGGGCAGAGTAGGTAACACAGAATGGACACAGTGTTTTGCATGGTGTATTGTTTTTATTTTGAACCACGTCAATGTATTACTATATGATGGTGGTGGCTTAGTCACTAAGTCGTGACCGACTCTTGTGACCCCATGGACTGTAGCCCGCCAGATTCCTCTGTCCATGGGATTTCTCAGGCAAGAATATTGGAGTGAGTTGCCATTTCCTTCTCCAGTATTGCCATAAATCACTTCTTAAAAATGATTTTTAATTAAAAAAAAGATTATCTTAAAACCGTAGAAATCCTCTGGAAGTTCCAGTTGACATGTAAATGCTTCTGGAAAAAGAGGCATCTTTTTGCAGAAATTAGCTGATAGCCAGCTGGGATTGAGAGCAGGCCTTAACTCAGAGTGAATGTTCCCGATCTGTGAATTCTTCCCTTCCTGGCAGAGCTTCCCCAGCCACCCTGATTGGTCAGAGCCCCTCTGGCAATCTGTCCTTGGGACTATGGATATTATACAGGGCACAATACTGAATGTGAGACAAGAACAGGTTGGGAGTGGACAAAAAAGAAGAAGTTGAAGGAGTCACTGCAAGATGTAGGGAGGAGGCTACCTGCTGTGCTGTACTCCCATGGCTGGCCTCACCTCTGTCCTCCTCGTGTGTATGGATGCGGTATGGACACATGCACACCATAAATACCCTCCATAGTGCTGTAGTGTCCAGTGGAGCACCAAGGGTAATTTCCAGGCCAAAATGTATGAACTACTTTGGGCATCTTCTGGTTTCTTTCTGAAGTACTCCCTCTCTTGCTAAGTGTTCACTGATCCCCTCATCACCTCGCTTCCTTCTCCATCATCAAAGCATGTTCTACGTGTGTCAAAGAACATGAGAAGGATAAGTGTACTGATACGATGTCTCTATGAGTCTTCCTGAGTTGTGCTAGCTGCTGCAGCAAACCATCCCAACATCTCAGGGGCCTAACAAAGTGCAGGTTTATTTGTGGCTCACACCACAGTCCTTAAAGCTTGGCGAGTGTCCCTGGGCATGTCTTCTTCAAGTAGTGGCTCAGGGAGCAAGCGCCTTCCATCTTTATCTTGCCACCATCTCCCACAGATGGCCTACGTGTTTACCAAGGAAAGAGTTAAGACAGGACATGGACAGTGATACAGGAGACTTTATGGCCAGGGCTGGACGTCGCAGACGCCATATTCGCCCATATACCTTGTGCCCTAAATAACTTTGAAGGAATGTATTTTTCTTTTGTGCTCAGGAGAATAGAACAGGGTTGACCAACACCTAATCAGTCTGTTACGCAAATCCCCTTCCTTTCTGGTCATCAAATACCTATTTCAATACTTCTCCCACAGTATCTTCTGGTCATGCCCATCTAGTGCAAAATTCTGTTTCTCTGGGCAAAGAGTAGTCCTCTCACCAAAGCGGGGTATAACTAATCTAGTCACTACCACATATGAACCAAAATGACAAGTTATCAACTCTTCATTTACTAGTTCCTTATACAGTGGTGGGAGAGAGGCAGGATAACTGCAAGAAAGACTTCTATTTAGAAACAAGAATGAGAATTAGAGAGTAGTCTAGTAGTTCCACTAGACTGGTGGGCCCGTTCCTTAATTTGGCTTTGATTCTGTTTGTTGGGAGAAACTCCTCTGTTAGCTGTTCTCCATTACCCCTTTGCCCATCTTCTGGGCAGCCTGTTCTTGCTCTTTGTCCGCCTTGCTGACATCTGATAGACGTGTTTCAGAGGATGGCCTCTTTGGAGGCTATAGAGCATCTGAAGCCCTGCCTGCTGTTCATGGAAGCTTGGGACTTGTCCTAATGGGCATTGCCTAAAAATAAGACTGTTGATCAAGGATTTTGGTGCAAGCTCTTGCACTGGGAGGTGATCTTGAAAAGCACTGTGAGTAATGGAGAGTAAGACATGGAAGGAAGGCAAGTCAGTAAAGGGAGCGTTCATGAGTAGGTTCAGTTCAGTTCAGTCACTCAGTCGTGTCCGACGCTTTGCAACCCCATGAACCGCAGCACACCAGGCCTCCCTGTCCATCACCAACAACCAGAGCCTACCCAAACTCATGTCCATTGAGTCGGTAATGCCATCCAGCCATCTCGTCCTCTGTTGGCCCCTTCTTCTCCTGCCCTCAATCTTTCCCAGCATCAGGGTCTTTTCAAATGAGTCAGCTCTTCACATCAGGTGGCCAAAGTATTGGAGTTTCAGCTTCAACATCAGTCCTTCCAATGAACAAAAAGGACTGATCTCCTCTAGGATGGACTGGTTGGATCTCCTTGCAGTCCAAGGGACTCTCAAGAGTCTTCTCCAACACCACAGTTCAAAAACATTAATTCTTCTGTGCTCAACTTTCTTTATAGTCCAACTCTCACATCCATACATGACTACTGGAAAAACAATAGCCTTGACGAGATGAACCTTTACTGACAAAGTAATGTCTCTATTTTTTAATATGCTGTCTAGGTTGGTCATAACTTTCCTTCCAAGGAGTAAGCGTCTTTTAATTTCATGAGGAGATTACCACTAGAGAGATTTTAGTAGAGAAGCTGGAGCTCAAAACCTTTGGGGACCCTCTGAAAGGCTATGTGGAACTCAGCTTCCAAGAGGGATATCTATAACTCCAGTCTCTCCTTGACATAAGGTCACTCCTGGGGCTCAAATTCCAAGCACTCCTTCAGGTGACAGAGTCCCCCAAGGCAGAGAGAGACAGGCCTGAGATGTGTCAGCTGTGTCCCAGAACAGGCCAAGGAAATAATAATAGTGAAATGATAGCATTTGCTAAGGGGCCTGAGAGTTACTTAAAATTTAGTCAAGGAATTTTCTAGTCTGGAGTCACTATTTGTTTGGCAATACAATTCCCTCAACAATTTAATAGGCTTCCAACACATTCGCCTCGAGCAGGAAACACTCCCAACTTTCTGAGACACAATTTGTATATGAGATTTGCTACTTTGCTTTCTCACCCTCAAGCCTGTCTCCTCCGGTTTAATGATGCTAACTTGAGGCTATCTGCAACCTGGAGGATGAGGTAATCTTCCTTATCAGTAAATCACAAGCAGGAATCAGTTGATAATCAGCTAAGGATGAGGTAGTCTTCCTTATCAGTAAATCACAAGCAGGAATCAGTTGATAATCAGCTAAGGAAACACACATCCTTAATCTGACCTTTGCCCTGAGTTACTTGATTCAACTAACAATTTTTTAAACCTCACTTTTCCTATTGAGGATTTAGGAACAGCCTTTTCACCCAAACATTTCTGGATTCCATCTAGTTCTTCTCATTTATGTTTGTAAACCAGCCAAGTCTTTCCTGAGCCCACCTTTTTTTGTGTAATACCTTAGTAAATACAGCCTGTAATTGCTGGCCCAAACTAACGGTCTGATTCATTTCAGCCATTACCCCCAAAAGCTGCAGACTGAGCAGGGACTTGTTCTGACCTCTGATTTATTGCAGGTGGCGGTTGTACTAAATATTTGCCACTGCATCACACAAACAGCCATCTTCACATGCTTTGATATCAATTTTCTCACTGTGTGTGTCATCCCTCAGTCGTGTCCAACTCTTTGCGACCCCATGGACTGTAGCCTACGAGGCTCCTCCGTCCGTGGGGTTTTCCAGGCAAGAGTATTGCAGTGGAGTATTGCAGTGGGTTGCCATTTCCTTCTCCAGGGGATCTTCCTGACCCAGAGATTGAATCCGTCTCCTGCATTGCAGGCAGACGCTTTACCCTCTAAGCCACCAGGGAAGCCCCTACTTACCTCTCAACAGTTAAGTCAATGCTAATACTGCATATATGTAATGGAAGTGCTTCACTTCTCATATAAACGTTTCTATTTGGATAAATAACCTTAGCTGCTATAACAAGCAACCTCAAAAATCCCAAAGGCTTAACAATGTAAAGGTATATTTGTCATTTGTACATAGTCTGATGTGCATGTAAAGCTCTCCTAGGAGGCTTTCCCACAAATGAGGCTGCTTCCAGTTTCAAATGGCGCCATCTCCAATATAACCTTCTCAATAACCAAGGTGGGAAAGAAATTTTGGAAAATTAAGCAGGGGATTTTAAGTCCAGAGCTAGACATGCTGGACATCCCTTCCACGGACATTCCTTTAGCCCAGACCTAAGGTAGACAGCAAGCCTTCTGAGGGCAGGAACAAGGGAGGCTGGAAATGCCAGGTACACGTTACCTGGAAAGAAGAAAGGGAGGTTTATGTTGCTTGGCTCTAGCAAAGTGACTGTCAAATCTAACGTATTTCTACTCCAAAACAGGGCTAAACTTGAAACAAAGAAAATTAATCTCTCACAATAAAATTCTGTATTATAGACCAGCTTTGGGGGTAAGGGATCCCCTGACACCGTCTCTGTCACACCACAAGCATTTGGTTCCTCATTCAATATTTAAGGCTGTACCTGTGTATATGATTTCTGTTTTCACTGGGAAGTAAGCGACCAAGAAGAATTGAGCAGAAATGCTCAGTTATTTGGTGACTTATCTTAAAGTGATGGCACATGTGGTTTCTTCCTGCTGATCTACTAAAATGTAGAAACCCTGCCAGTCCCTCCTAGAAGCAGACATGGATACATGAATTTCTGGTTTTACTTTTCCTAGAGGCACCTTTATCACAGCTGATCTCCAATTGCCTATAATATTTAAAACCTTGGAGAACAAAGTATCCACATGTTAAATTACCTTTTATCATCTACTTTTCTTCTGAATAAATACATTAGCCTTTAGGTATCAAGGTGCATGAAAAAATATGCAGGCTAAGAAAACCAGCGCAGAGAATAGAAATCGGCCCAGGGCCCAACCGCAGTTTTAAGAATCACAGAGTCGGTGCATTTAACCTAAATGAATTCAAGTATCCACGCTCAATATACAGTTTTAAATATTGTAAAATTCTATGAAAGGCAATATTATATTTGTATTATTTTTCACATATTAGACACATACTATGTAGGGTTGTATATACAAAACCATCTATGAATCATTCATGAAGTAAAAATCGTTCATGAAGTAAAAGGGATTTTTAAGGATAATTTTCTGTGATTTTTACAAATGTGAGCTTCTGAATCATTTAATGCCCTGGTAAGAAGCAATTCCTGATGCTAGGAAAGATTGAAAGCAGAAGAAGAGGGCGATAGAGGATGAGATGGTTGGATGGCATCACAGATTCAATGGACCTGAACTTGGGGCTCCAGGAGATGGTGAGGGACACGGAAGCCGGGCATGCTGCAGCCCTTGGGGTCTTGAAGGGTCGGACATGACTTGGACTGAACACCAACAACAACGAGATGCAATTCCATAGTAATCTCGTCTCCGCACCTCAGGCCTCCTGATTCAGCCTCACTGCACTCGGACCTCATTTCCTCTTCGCTGGTTCATCTTCTCTCCTGATCCTGGGCCAGTTTCCGACTCAGTAATAAACATCTCTTTTTGGATAATCCTTTTGTGTGATGACTGATATCACTTTGCCAACAAAGGTCCGTATAGTCAAAGGTATGGTTTTTCCAGTAGTTACGTACAGATGTGAGTTGCATCATGAAGAAGACTGACCACAGAAGAATTGATGCCTTTATATTGTGATGCTTGAGAGTCTCTTGGACAGCAAGGAGATCAATACAGTCCATCCTAAGGGAAACAAACCTGAATATTCATTGGAAGGGCTGATGCTGAAGCTGAAGCTCCAATACTTTGGCCACCTGATGCGAAGAGCTGACTCATTGGAAAAGACCCTGTTGCTGGGAAAGATTGAGGGCAGGAGGAGAAGGAGACAACAGAGGATGAGATGGTTGGATGGCATCACCGACTCGATGAACATGAGTCTGAGCAAATTCTGGGAGATGGTGAAAGACAGGGAAACCTGGCCTGCTGCAATCCATGGGGTCACAAAGAGTCAGACACAACTTAACAACAAAACAATATATTAGCAAAGACTTGAACTTTATCCCATCTTTCTAACCAGTCGTTTCCTACATAATGACAAGATCTTGTCTAAAGCAGGGCTCTCGATAGTGCTATATGTATATCAGATGTAATCCAGGACTGAGAAGCAACTGGAGACCACTCAGGCCATTACTGACTTAGGAGAAGCAAGCCCTTTGCCGCAGCTGCATAGTCCTCATCCACCTCTCAGTTTTAGCCCATTTTGGTCTCTGCCATAATTTCCTGTGACCGCAAAATGCTGTATCATAAACCCTCTTTTGCTAAAAGCAGCCTTCACTTTCAGCAGCAAGAATGCACTTGACCAAAGTTTTTCAGCTCATGGTTCCAGCTTTACCTAGGAATCTGAAGGGCTAGTCCCTTTTAAATGATGAAATACTCAAAACATTAAAAAAAAAAAAAAAAAAACCTGCTACTATTTATTCAATACTTACATTTCCCTCGTGGCTCAGATGGTAAATAATCCGCCTGCAATGCAAGAGACCTGGGCTCTATCCCTGGGTCGGGAAGATCCCCTGGAGAAGGGCATGGCAACCCACTCCAGTATTCCGCCTGGAGAATCCCATGGACAGAGGAGCCTGGCGGGCTACAGTCCATGGGGTTGGAAAGAGTGGGGCATGACTGGGTGACTCATACTTTCACTTTTCACTCACTATGTGCCAGACACTCTGCTAAGAGCTTCATATATATTAAATCATTTAATCATCACAACGACCATATGCAATAAGTACTATTATTATCTTCATTTTGCGAATAAAGACATCAAGGAAAAAGAAGTTCAGTCATTTGCCCAAGGACACAGGGCGTGTCATGGTGGATCTGCAATCTGAACTCAAACATTCCGACTCCAGGGTCTGTGCTGTTACACACTCCTCCCTTACAGAAGACTCCAGTTTCATCTGTCAGTAAACAACGCCTTTTTTGTGGTAGCCCTAGGACTGCTGTCGGCAGTGACAAAAATAGAAGGAAATTAGCATTTTACCTGAAAAAAACCTTCCTTTCAAGATTGATACCTTCTGGATTTTTAGACCTGAATAAGTTCTAGGATGTTTCGCATTGATTAACTGAGGATGATCACTTAGTCCAGCATTATTATTTCAGAAAGTTCTTACAGCTATTTACCCTGGCAGAAAATCGGTAGGAGTTGTCATTATTTAAGTCTTATTGCTGAGGCGCTACACTCATGGAGCTATTTCCTGAGTGGGTGCTCAATGAGAGAAGACAGATAGTCAATCACCAGGACCCCAGAAAACTGAAGTGAGAAATACAAAGTTGTATAAGACTAGGTCACAATAGATACGCAATTAGCTTTGGGCACCTATCCTTTGAATGGGGCTGTGTCTATACAACGGCAAAAAAAAAGTCTTAATTGCTCATTCCTGTCAGTCAGAAATGCAAAGTATCAAATTACAGGCAAATGGTTTATTTAATAGCACGTAAGTATTATAATATATGTATAGATGTATGTGTGTGTGTATGCATACGCACCCCAAAACTGTTTACTACCAACACTTGCTAACTATTTGGGTGTTTGGTTAATGAAAGAAGCCTAGACTATAATAGCAACAGGAGGCTTCGTGTGTCACTGTGACATGGATGGATGCCTTAATTCACGTCATTCGGTGGTGGAGGGAAGCGCCTCACAGAGGAGGATTTTTGTGTTTAAAAAAATTATGGAGAAAGTAAAATGAAAACAGCGCCGGGAGTGTGAACAGACTTTGAGATCTTACTATTCGGGTGGCAATTCTCTGCGTGTGCCCTATTTAGGCTTCTGGGAGCTCTTCTGCAGCCTGCCCTGGGACGATACTTGAACTCCCACAGGAGCGTTCAAAGCCCGGGGACCGTAGGCGGTTGGCTGTGTGATAAAACCCTGAGGATACGACAGGTGTGCGTGCCCCCAAGATATCTGCCCTTCCCATCACCCACACCCTCCCCATCATGAATCTCACCCTTCTTGCCTTATTTTTTCTGCCAAAATCACACCTTGAAGACGAACCCTGTTAAAACAGACACATTGCTTGTGAGACATTACATCTTGACTCGGCAATCGTCACTTATATAGTGACCCAGCATTTACTCAGCAGACCAGACAACATGCTCCTGGCAGAGCTCACGGTCCTGAGAAAATGTGACACTCAGCCAGACGGTTGAACAAGGCGAGGAGGAGGAGGGAAGTCACAGGACACAATCCTGAGTAGGCAAGGCTGACCTTGGCCATCCATGGCCAGGGAGAGGGTGGTCGGAACTTAGAAGACAGCTCCTAAAACGGCCGCTGGGAGGCACTGAGTAACCCAGCAAGCTGGGGGAGGCGGGGAGGACCGCTTGTTCCCGTGTGCCAGATAATAGAGGAAGAAAGTGGAAAGCATGAAAAAACACGTGGTTTGTGAAACTCATTCAGAAGTTTCTTTCTTTGGGAAAGAGATCAGGATATGATGATTAAAATAGTTAAAATGCATTTTCTCCAGGTCATCCACATTTTATCTTCTTGAATATAGTCATTTATGCAAGCTGCCCTAACCACAACCTGGAGGGCTTAAAACAACAGAAATGTATTCTCTCACAGTTCTGGAGGCCAGAAGTCCAAAATCAAGAGGTCAGGAGGGTCGTGCTCCCTCTGAGGCTCTAGTGGGGAATCTGTGCCATGCCCTCCTCTCGTCTTTTGGTATTGCCAGAAGCCCTTGGCATTCCTTGGCTTGTGAACAGATCTCTCCAGTCCTCTGTCATCATGTGATGCTCTCCCTGTCTGTCTCTCTGTCTCTTGTCTTCTTCTAAGGACACTAGTCACTGGGTTAGGACCCACCCTCATCGAGCATGATTTCCTTTTAACTTAATTACGTCTTCAGAGACCCCTGTTTACATGTTAGGATCACATTCCTGGGTACTTGGGGTTAGGACTTCAACACATCTTTTAGAGGGGGCATACAATTCAACACACATACTGTGGTCTTTTTTCCACAAAAGCACCAATACTTCAGTGATGTCCATCATTCTTCCCAAAGCCTTCCCACAGTTCCGATGGGATCATCCACGGAGAAGCAGTGGCCGTTCCAGTAAAGGAAGCAATTGAGGAAAAGACTTATCAGTGTCATTATGAAACTGAACCGCTCCTAGAAATTGAAGATCATATTCTTATTATGTTCTTCCATGGAGCTTTCCTGGCGTCAGCACTTCCATAAAGTTTTCAGTTTCCCCCTTGGCAATCACCCAACACATGAGCACAGCAGCCAGGCGTTGGCACAAAGGCATAAAGGACCATTGTTAGGACAAGGAGTGGCAGCCCAGGAATAAGGAAGAAAGAGAGGAGCTAATCTCAGGGGCAAAGAAAATTGCCCACTAAATCAGTGATATCCATAATACCAAACAAAGGGAGGCTTAAGAGACAGGTTCTTATTTTAAAAGAAGGGGGAGCAGGGGGAGAGAGAGAGACAGGAGAGACAGGTTTTGAACAGGATGAAAACTTGGAATAGCATCTGGATATAATTAGCATACAAATGGAGTTTTGATTCCATAACTTTTCCCGTCTTTAGTTTTTACAACACACATACACCCAGATTCCAAGTAACGCGAAGAAACTAATTAATAGATCAGTCATTAAATACATGAAACTCAGGCTACCCATGGCATCCATTAACGAGCCAGCATTAATACACCAGCATTAATACACCTACACGGCCATGACAGCCACTGTCAGCTGAGGCAAATCAGAATCTGCTTGTCGCTCCATGTTTAGGAAGCAAGTCATTAATATCAATAGTTGAGGTTTCAGAATAACACTCTCCAGTGACATGGAGGCATTATAAAAATCAGGATCAGCCATTCACAATGCAGCTTCCTCACACCCAAATTTAAAAGCTTGAAAAACTTTAAGAGATGTTAGACATAAGAATGGTCTCTCAACTGTTTAAAATTGGATAGGAAATGACTTTAAGATGTGAATCTACACATCAAAAGATAATACTGTAAGAACTTTGACCCCAGCTTCCAATAAAGCTGCCTTTATTTATGAATTCCACCTAAGCTAAGGCCATTAGGAATTAAGTCCCGAGCTACTTTCTCTGGCTTTATTGCCCAAAAAAACAGCAGAAACGTATTGAATATCTACCATGCGCCACATACTGTTCTAGAAGCTGGTGACTCAAAAGTAAACAAGGCAAAAGGCCCTTACTCCATGGAGATGACATACTAGCAGGTGAGACAGATCAGTATGCCTCTCTTCAGAAACAAGTGTCCAGTTGTCTCTTTTACAATTGTTAAAGAGATTTGGGGGTGTTGGCTTTTTTCCTACTACATAAATATTTTAATATCAGCTACCTCTAGTAACTAGAAGTTCATTCTGGAGTTTAATGTCCTTTTACAGACACTAAAGACATTAAAAAATGTAAAGATTTTATAGTATGTTTCATAAACTACAATGTGTTAGAAAATCTGAAAAATAATCCTGGAAGGTCAAATATCTTGATGTACTTCCTGTATTTGGTACTAAGAAAAAAGCAGTTTCAAAGTCACAAGTCATGAGCCAAGCAGACCTGTGTTCTTATCCTCAACCTCTCACTTCCCCAGTTCCCTCACTGGGCTTTAGTTTCATAATCTGTGATACTTGAGGCTTAAGTTGATTCATCATTTTTAAAGAATTGTTCAAGTTTTGGGGAGTCATCAGAGAAAGTTTACATCTTGCAAAATTTTGATTTAAATACTTAATTTTTCAGATAATTTAAAAACTGTTTAAAAAATATAGTAAAGCAAATAGCACAAGTAGTGTTTTACACCAAATTTTAACCCATTGGATGGTAATATATGCATGTAGGCTGTTTCTACAGACCTCATAATGATGGCTGGGCATACATTTGAACTTCTTGAAATTGGATTATTGATAAAGTAGGTTGTAGCTCTGACCAGGCCCTTCAGCAAAGTTGCTCTTTCCAGAAAATGATTCCAGGAAGTACCTATGTCAGCTCAAACTCAGCCAGATTCACTGGGGGTATCTTCTAGTGGCGTGTAACAGCCAGCTCTGCAGTAACGAAGAAGCGTAACATTTGTCATGCCTAATGTGAGAACTCTTAACATTTTCTTTTTTGTGTAAGTTTATTGCCCCCCTTTTAAGGGCGCTGTAAGGAATGCAAATATGTTAGATATTGATAAGAGTCCAAATATTTAAAGGAAATTAACCATTGTTGAATTTTCTAGGTCAGTTTATTTGAAGAAGATCCTGAGATTTCAAGGCGAGCTATTAAAATTGCTTTATCATTTGCACCTGTTTATTGGTGTGAATCAGAATTTTTTTCAATATTATGTAAGCATTACAAAATACAAAAGTACAAAATACAAAAATAAAATTGAAGATTTGAGACTGCATTTATCAGCCATGACCTAGAGTTCACATTTTTGTGTTCACTGAAACTGTCATTTTTATCATTAATTTGGTTTTAGAGTAGCAAATGTTACAAAAGTGAGCTTTTAAAATAATTTTCAGCAATAGCACTGTTCTCATCTCTTTTATCGGAGAAGGCAATGGCACCCCTTTCCAGTACTCTTGCCTGGAAAATCCCATGGATGGAGGAGCCTGGTGGGCTACAGTCCATGGGGTTGCTAAGAATCGGACACGACTAAGTGACTTCACTTTCACTTTCATACATTGAAGAAGGAAATGGCAACCCGATCCAGTGTTCTTGCCTGGAGAATCCCAGGGACGGGGGAGCCTGGTGGGCTGCCATCTGTGGGGTCACAGAGTCGGACACGACTGAAGCGTCTTAGCAGCAACAGCAGCATCTCTTTTATATGTGAAAGTTTTACATGATATTGAATTAGAAAAAATGATTTTTATGAAAAATATTTTATATTTGAAATATATATATTTTATATATGAAAAATATTTTATATTTGAAATATATATTTTTATATATGAAAAATATTTATTCTAATCAGGGGGTTGTTTTCAAGAAACAGAAACCTACTCAAGCTAGCTCTAAGTAAATAGTCACAGTTATTGAACTATAAAGCCTGTCTAATCAAAGCTATGGTTTTTCTAGTGGTCACGTATGGATGTGAGAGTTGGACTATAAAGAAAGCTGAGCACCGAAGAATTGATGCTTTTGAACTGTGGCATTGGAGAAGACTCTTGAGAGTCCCTTGGACTGCAAGGAGATCCAACCAGTCCATCCTGAAGGAAATCGGTTCTGAATATTCATTGGAAGGACTGATGCTGAAGCTGAAACTCCAATCCTTTGGCCACCTGATGCGAAGAGCTGACTCACTGGAAAAGACCCTGATGCTGAGAAAGATTGAGGGCAGGAGGAGAGGGGGACGACAGAGGATGAGATGGTTGGATGGCATCATCAACTTGATGGACATGATTTTGAGTAAACTCCAGGAGTTGGTGATGGACAGGGAGGCCTGGTGTGCTGCAGTCCATGGGGTTGCAGAGTCAGACACGACTGAACTACTGAACTGAATTGAACTGACTGAACTATTACTATAGGAAACAAGCAATTCCAACCCACCTGTTCAAAATGGCCTTAGCATGGCCTGCGAGGCCCTACAGATTCTCCCACTGCCCCACCTCTCTGATCTCAAGTTCTCCCAGCCTCCTTCTGGCTTACATGGCCCAGCCACACCGACCTTCTTGCTGTTCCCCAGGACCGCCCTTGTTCCTATCTTGGCATGTCCTACTCTCTCCATGGACCTTCGTTTCCCAGCTATCAGAGTAGCCTACTTTCTCACCGCCTTCAATTGTCAGCTGTCACCTTAGAGATTCAAACCTTGGTCAACCCATAAAAATACCGTCACCCTTTCATTCACTTCTGGATCACTGTCTGTCTTTTGACACTTCTACAGTTTTCTTCCAAGCGCCTCTGATCCTCTCTTTCTCTTCGTATATAGGCAGCTTTCCTTTCTTTCTTTCCGTACTTCTCCCCTTCTTCTTTTTCTCCCTCCTCCCCAGCCCTGTCCCTTTCTCTTTCTTTCAGGTTTCAAAGGCAGGAGCTTTACCTTCTAATTTATCACTCTATCTATAGAACCTAGATAGTGCAACACAAAAGAAGAGTCTCAGTGTTACTTGTTATTTGTTAAGTGAGTATAAACATGTGAATGAGTGAATGAATGAACAATCCAGACGCTCAGTTAAGTTACAGAAGGAGTGAAACTGGGAAGCCAGAAACTTAGATGATTCTGTCATCTACTGTAGAACCCCGTGTCTTCTCATCTCTCTCTTCTTTTTTTTTTTTTTTTTTGCTTGTCAGTTGAAGTCCCCTTTCCCTTTTTTCAAGTTTGCTTTCGGCTTACTAGTCAATTTGTACAAAGCTGAAAATTACCTCCAGACTCAACCCTACCTGCAATTCAAGTGCTCATCGTTCTCTGGTTATAATCCTGTCTGGTAGTATAAATACTCAAATGAGATAAAACGTTCAACTCAGTTTAACCTCTAGATGAACCCAACCTTTTTCAGGTCCCAAAGAGGCGGCAGGAGCTCAGCATCACAAGGAACCAACATGGCCTTCTAGGATCACCACCTTTGCAGGTACCATCAACTATACGGGTGCAGCTTAACAGGGGGCTTTTGCTAGACCCAAACAGGGTCTGTTAAGAAATGACAATGCCAACAACAAAAAATGCTGAGGAAGATGGTTTAGAATTGTCCCACTTGCCTTTAACATCTTAATATCACAATAAGGAAGTTAAATATATTATAAGAAGTGTTTTGCTTTGTTACTTTTTTCACTTCCTTTCACTTTTATATTTAGGGTTCTTTCTATTGCAGATCATTGAAGCTGCATTTCAAGTTTGCTTAAGCACAGAGATGAACTCTGCCGGCTCTCATAATTGAACAAGACAAGATATTCTGGATTCAAGCAAGGAATGATCCAGAACTTAGATGGTTTTATCTGTAATGTTTTGCTGTCAGATTTTTCTCTCATTTCTTACTTTGATATCCTCAATGTTGGCTCCATTCTCACGGCTTCAAACAAACTGCCAGAAGCTCCCGTGGCTACATCCTCCCGAATTCAAGTGCTTCCCAAGTGTCCTAATGGACTGATTAGAACACTCTTGAATTAATCACAAGTGTTAAGGGGATGTGATATGTTAATTGGCTTGGGCTCATGCTCTACCCGTAGAATCAGAAATGAGCTAAGGTTGGGAGAGAGGAGGTTCTACCGACATATAACCTGGATGCCCGGCAGCAAACAACAAATTTTCATCACAGTTGACATAATACTTAATTAGTGAGGCCTGGAAACAATTTTGTATAAAACAATGAAATCTCATCTTCTAATTTTGCTCTGTTAACCTCTCATGAACAGATATGGACTTTCGAAACTTCTGGGGGCTTCCCTAGTGGCTCAGATGGTAAAGAATCTGCCTGCAATACAGGAGACCTGGATTCAGTCCCTGAGTGGAAGATCCCCTGGAGAAGGAAATGGCAACCCACTCCAGTATTCTTGCTTGGAGAACCCCATGGACAGAGGAGCCTGGTGGGCTACAGTCCATGGGGCTGCAGAGTCAGACATGACTGAGTGACTAGGCACAGCACACAGCTCAACCTCACGTGAACAGATATTGACTATCAAGATTAAATCGTTTTCCAGTGCTCTGTACATAAAGGCATGGCACACTTCATATTCACACTTGACCCTTCGCTTTTGGCTGAATGACTAATTCTACTGATCAACCCTCAGTAGAGTACCCACAAGACTACTCTCTCGACATGGACATCAGGGAGGGAAGTGAATGTTTCATTAATTAATATTTGCTGGCTAATGCTTTGACATTTACAAAGGCTGGGCCCATCTGCATGAAACTCTAAAATAAAATTAGGAAAGTGATCAAGAATAAGACTTGAGGAAAAGAAGCCAATTGAACCCAAAGAGTAGATGCATTTCTTAACCATTAGGAGATTTCAAATGACACTTATTCTCTCCCCATTGTGTGAAAACGACTTGTCAGTTCATTCCCCTACCACCAATCAAACAAACAGCTTCATTTCATATGGACTCACAATCAAATGATTGGTGAACTATTTCAGTGTTCAATAAATTGCATGAGTATCTTATGAACCTCTGCCTGTGCTGTGCTGTGCTTAGTCATTCAGTTGTGCTTGACTCTCTGCAGCCCCATGGACTGCAACCTGCCAGGCTCCTCTGTCCATGGGGATTCTCCAGGCAAGAATACCGGAGTGAGTTGTCATGACCTCCTCCAGGGGATCTTCCCAACCCAGGGATCGAGCCCTGCATTACAGGCGGATTCTTTACCATCTGAGCCACCAGGGAAGTAAACAGAAAATTCAAATCCAAGTTTATTTTGCATTTTGTTATTTTCAAAATAACCACCACCAATTTTTATATAGAGAAGAAATATGCCATAGAGGTTTAAAGACTCTGCTCTGGTGTCAGACTGCTCAGTTCAAGTCCTGAATCTACATTTACTCATTGTGATTTAATTTCCTCACCAGAAAAAATGTAAATAATAACAATAGCCATCCTATGGGGTTGTTACAAGGATTACATGAGTCAATCTACAAGAAGTTTGTAGAAGCTCCTGGTATTGCCTAAGGAGTGTTACCTATAACCTCCTTTCATTTTTTTTTTTTCTTTTTCTCTTTCTCTACCCCACTCTCTCTCTGTCTCTCTCATTCCTCTCTCAATTTTTATTTTTCCTTCACATTAAGAAATACTATTAAATTGTTTTATGGACATCTCACTTCTGTAGGTGGCTCAGTGGGTAAAGAACCTCCCTCAATGCAGGAGACGCCAAAGATATGGGTTCGATTCTTGGGTCAAGAAGATCCCCTGGAGCAGGGCATGGGGAATCCCTGGACAGAGGAGCCTGAGGGGCTACAGTCCATGGGGTCACAAAGAGTCAGACACGACTGAAGTGACTGAGCACAGCGCAGCACTTCTATATAATTCATATTGCAAACTGGTCTGGCCATGATTGAGATATAATCACCAAAGAGATGCCTTTGACAAAGATGAAGTAGCTGACAAGTTGCTAAACACAATGTTGAATTGTTTGTTATTGTTGAGGAGTGGGAAGCTTCTCTTTTAAAAGACTCTCATGTTTAAAGCCAACATGATTAATATTCACTGCAGACAGACTAGTTTATACAGCCAGAGACACTGAGGTCAGCCTGGATAATGGAAGAGCACGCTCATTCCTGAACCTGTGGTGTCACACACTTACATCTCTCCTGAGCCCAGGCACCTCAGGCTTGTCAAGAAGAGGTGTGTCCATCAGGCTGTAAAGATGTGAACCTTACAAGTGGCATCATGTAGTCATAAGCATTGGGAATGAGTCATGGCCTATTTTATGAGTGTAGCTCGTCTTCAAAGAAAGATTGAACTGACCATAAACATCAGATCATGGAACATAAGCTTTTCAAAAGGCTCCTCATAAAAAATACAATAAAAACAAATACAGCTATTGCCTAAAATTCAAAGTCTCACGTAGATTTATTGTGAATCTGACGCATCATTGCTCATCTTCTCTTTCTGGATGATATCTTTAGCACTGGACTGAGTTTCTAAATGTTGATGAAGCTATTTGTGTTAATGTACAGAATCAGTTATAGGAGATAACCTCAATAAAGCACAGGACATGAGAGAATTTGAAAACATTTGCATTTTCACTGTATTTTCCAATTTTGTGTGACTATCAGAAATCTTGTTGACATATATCACTTTTAGGCCTCTCAGTACGGAATGTGATGTGACCTCAATAATATCTATACTTGAAGTGGCCAAAATGCCAAATACTTAATGATAACAACAAGATTGTATAACCTCCTGAGGGTTCTCAGATATCATAGAATTGAGAAATTTCTGATTTTTCACCAAACTTTCCTTAGTCCCACACACTTGTCTCATCAGGTATTGCCTTTAGCTTGCAGCAAAGAATTACAGGGACATGGGAAAAAATAGCCAAATTTCAAACACACACACACACATATATATAAGATATGTAACTCAGCCTTAATTTTCTGAAACTAGACATGAAGATCATTTTTATGAAAATATAAGTGACATTTTTGATAGCTCTCAGTAAATAGGAAATCAATTAACACACACTGTTTTAACATACCTATTACTTCCACGGTACCAGCCAGGTTCTGTAGGAAATTTAGAATGACTGTGAGAGGCAATCTCTGCACCCTAGGAGCTTGTACTTCAATGGGAAGGTTATACTATGTGCAAACAACATCAAACATCTTGAAGCAGACAATAATTTAGTGGGAGGAGTAGGATAAATTAACTTATTCTTCAGGTTTAGAGGAGAAAGAGAAGAGCAAGGACATAAGTTTGGTAAAATTCAGCAAAATTCCATAGAGAAAAACAAGTCTTGCACTGAATTCTAATCAATTCACAAAGTCCAGAGGAAAGATGAGCAATGAATGAAATCTCTTTATCATTTATTTACTAGATTAGCCTGGATAACAATAACATCACTAAAAGATGAGTAGAGAATTGAGTTGACTCTTAAAAAAATCCCCAAGTTTCCTTGATAAAACAGGGATAAGTCAGGGGTTACTTCAGGATTTCAAACTTGGGTAACCTAGAGAAGAGCTTTATTAGAGACATGTGGAGTTAGAAAACAGTGCTCAAGAACAAAGGAAGTTCCATTTGAAAGATATTACAGTTGAGGTGACAGCAAGATATCTCATTGTTGGTGTCTGGCACATGAAGGGAAGTGATACTGAGAAAGTGGTAGAAATTTTCAGAGAGATCTGTGAGTCAACAGGGTGAAAAATCATAATATCACTTACATCTCTTTATGCAGCTTACTCATTAGTATTCAATATCTCCCCTCCCACCCACTGTCCCAGAAACAATAGTGCAATATTAGAATGTTTTTTTTCTCCTTTTGTCATGAGCTAATCCTACCATTCTGTAATTCTTACCACCACTTTGTCTACATCAAAAATTATTCAACTTTAATAGATCATAGCCAATTGAACCATATTGTCTAAATTTCCTTCCCTCCCTCCCAGTACTTGTGGAGGTTTTAATCAGTATCATACATTAGATATGCCAGATTTTATTTTTTCTATGAAGTCAGGCATGCTACGATAGGCTGACTTAATGTAATTCTGAAGCATTAATATTTTATATACACTATTATTCCATGTAAGTGTATTGAAGCATAAGAAATTTTCAATGTTTTTCATTTTTCAAATTCCCTTTATCTGAGTCTTAGCAGTTTTGCTGAAGCAATTGTATGACAGCCTTATTTTTAAGATCTAGAATATGTACCAACATAATGTACAGACAGTTACTTTAAACTATATTTTTTAATTCTGACCAAATTATTTGCATCTTCATTAGATACTCAAAAGAATCAGAAACGGTTGCCCTGGGTGGTTAAAGGCAAGATTAGATTTAGTGGATGAGGGGCAAGGATTGGGAGGGGGAGAAGATTATATATGTGAAACATAAGTAAAGACTTTTGGCAAATCATGTTTCTCCCCATGGAATCTTAGATCTCTGGGTTGAAGGGTACCTTAGAGACCTTCTAGCGTCACATTTCTTAGGGAGGATCAGGGCTGGGGCAAATGCAGAGGGGCTCTCTCAGTGGAATTTCCTGTCATACTATTCTACTCCCACTTGACGTATAAATTTAGGCTTTGTGTCTGAGTGCTTATAAAAGATAGCATTCAAAAGTTTGCACAAAACCCTTAGTAAAGCTTGAGCACTCTTTTCCCTAAAAAACGCTAAATGATTATTTTAAAAGTTCATAGAAGTAACAGTGGAATCTCTAAGATACGTGTTAATTACCTTTTATAAACTGGCATTCCTAGATGTCCTTTGAAGGAACTCCAGCTACAAATGGATATCTGACGTCTAGCTCCAACTGTAATTAGCTACCTGCTCAACCTCGCTAGACCTGAGTCTCCTCAGTTAAGCCAGATGTCCCTATAGTCATATCCAGCCACATCATTCTATCAGGATAATCCCATGCATATTCTCAGAGAGTCTCATGAAGCCTGTTGAAAGGTTTCTCATGAAACCTTTCAACATGATGGCAGATTCCTGATTCAGTTTATGTCTATGATTTCAATTTGGCAGTTTTAAGGGTGTGTAAATTACTGCTGGTGTTTTGATGATAACACCTTAAACATAGAGAGGCCTGGTATCCAAAGCATTTATTTAACATTTGATTGATTCATGAGTATAAGGTAACAATCCATGAAAACAATGTGAATACTAATTTTTCAGAGTGGAAAAAACAAACATAAGAAATTCAGTGTACCTGTTAACCCACAAATGACAACTTTGATCAATAGTCTAGTTCTGTGTAGACCTACAGAAATTTATCGCCTTATATTTTAATTTCGCCATAGGTGAGGCTATTTGCTCCGTATTTAAAACTAGGTCAGTAACTATTTTTCCCAGGGTTCCAAGCTATTTGTTTGCATTTGGGAAAGAAAAAAAAATGGAACATATATGCAAATATTCAATTTGTAGATTTTTTTTCAGAACCAGAAACATTTGGTAATTTTTAAATAAACCCTTTCCCTCACCCCATATCTACTTATATATTTTTGGAAAGTTAAAGATATGGGGGGAGGAAGAGGTGGTGATCTTTGCAAGAGGGTTTTGTTCATCTTATGACCTAGAAAACCAGACTGCCAAATTAGACCACTGAAACATTCTTCCATGGGTCAGACCAAATTAATGTTTGAAAATGAAAGTGTATTTCCCTCTCCTCAATGGTCCTCACTAGCAAGGGACCACCTGTTTCCAGCTTCTGAATGTTTCACACCTCCGAGGAACCTGCCGCGTGGCAGCGATGCCCATGGAGATGGCATTGAGTCCAGAGAATAAGGGAAGCCCTGGGCCAGCATGCGCTGGAAGCTGTAGCTGAAGCCCTCTTTGCTCTGGAAGCAACAGAGACTGTGCTGGGAACGATGTACCATGCCTTGGCACTTGGCTCTGCCCACTACAATCAGCATCTGCCTGCTCCTTCTATAAACCAGGAAGGCATGCTGCGGCTTGCAGTTTCTTTCTGGTGAGCGTCCCCAGGTTCTGGAATGTTCTGTGGCTCCTCTTCCCCAGGAGAGGTGGAAAAGCTGTAAGCATCGTCCTTCCACTTGAGTTTTGAGCTCGGGGAGCCCCTTTCCTCCTCAGTACACTTTCCACAATTTCCTGGCGGTTTCTTCTCGTGTAATGGAGTTTTTCAACCACAGCGACCCTTCATCCGTCTACACCTACCTAAGTCCAGGAGGGGCAGTTTAAACGCCCGATATCTCTCCAAGAAAATCATCATTCTGCAACACTGAACAAGCACCAATAGAGCAGAGAGCCCATTCAGACCCGGAACCACCCTCCGACCAGGACAAGCTTGCTGCAGCTCAGCCCGGATGATGACAAACACGGGCTGCAACGTTTCCGACTCTCGAATCTGGACAACAACTTGGCTGAAATTTACATACAGTGTGTAATGTGAAGCTTGGCTAATAGGAAAGCCTGCCCCTGGGAGAAGACAGACGGTTTGAAACAAGGCAGATTTAAAAACCCGAATCAAAGATCAATCAGCTCTCTGAACTTAGAGGGGCCTTCTCCCAGCACAGGTCCACACACAGCCCACCAGCGGAGGGCTCTCCCCCTTCCCCGCAAGAAGAGAGCCCCCGCAGCTGGGAGGATTCCTCTGTGCGCTCCCTGGATGTCCCGGGAAGGAGCCTCCGGCCCTTGAAAAGGGCATTAATCACCTTTGGTTCCTTGTACCTGAGAAAAAATAGCTATCTCTGGGATCTGATTTTTGTGTGTGTTTCAGACTGGAGAAAGCTTTTATGATGTCTCCTGGTGAAATATAACCACTCTCTCACTCTAAGCAGCCTCTAAATTCTTAAATGTGGGTAAATGGAAAACATGCTGTGGGTCTTTATTCCACCAAGCAGCAAGAAATAAATCAGAATCCCCCCACCCCTACTCCGTCTCTCCCCTGATGCCTCACAGATGTGCAGCGTTAGAGGGAAGAGCAGAAATGCTTTATAAAATTAATATGTGGAAACTGCTTTGTTTACCATAAATGCCTAGCCTGGGGCTTTCTCTACCATGCCCCATCAGGATTTTAAGCTGAATTCTTGCCTTCTGCCTACCAAAAATGTCTTCCTTGGTTCCTGTCAGACACCAGGGTCTCCATTTTCCACATGGTGGTGACGTGGGTTCAAGCATCAAAGGTGAGCTGGCTGCAAGTCCGTGGTACACAAGACAGGTCCACTCTGAAGTGTGTAAATCACCTCAGGATCCTGCTGGCTTCGATGTCCTAAATAAATATCTGTCATTACTATAACTGACATTAAACCGAATGCGGGAGACCCCACAGATGCAGGCAAATGGTGGAACTTGCCTCTGTGGTTCATTCACATTTAAAAATATGTAGACGATATCCCACCGAGCTCATGAAAGGCATTTAACTGATTTTAATAGCAGTCATTATATTAGAAAATGAGACTTTCCGTTGTAACAGAGATGAACTGGGAGGAAACAAAGGAGGAGAGGTAACTAGCAGCGCCCCAGTGCCCTGCCGGAATCGCAGCTCATCATTCTTGCTTTCAGCAGTTAGCCAGCTCCTTTTGTCAAAGAGTACCACCATCTAATGAAACAATTAGGACTCGACAGTTTAAATATGCTATTTTGTTCTTTTCAAGCCTAAGTGCCAGCCACTAAGACAAACTATACCCACCACCTTCCTATCAGCAGAGCCATTCTTATCCCAGATAGAATGCCCTAAAAATAAAATCCGTTTTGCATGTGAAGCTTCATCAAGTCAGGTCATGCCTGCTCCTCAGGGCAGACTGCAGTGTACTAATTTCATGGTGCTATTTTTAAATGTGGCCTCCTTGGATCTTTCCGTATGTCCTACATAGCTCAACAAGGCACCAACTGAATGTTCAGGCCGCTCGTGCTAGTCACCTCTGCCCACTCTGCCCTCAACTCGAACCTCCGCCACCCCTCTAGGCCCGGGCGGCTTACAAGACGTAGGCCCGCTAGTGATGGGTGTGGTCACGCTGTGATCGACATCACTTGCTGGGCACTGTCCAACACACGAGCCCTTAGAAGATGGAACTGGCATAGCTTTCTTGAATTCATTATTCAAGTTGTTGCAGTTTTAAAACATATTCACAAAAAGAGAAAATGGCTTATCATCCTAAGCGAATTTTATGTCTCTGGGTATCTATTTTTGCCTCTTGTACAGAGTGTGTTTTGTTTTTGTTTTTTTTTTTCAGTTATAAAATTAACATATTCACAGGTATGTGAAAAGCATAGAAGAGCGTGTCATTATTCATGACCTTTTTGATTCTGACCACTAGAAACCCAACTCAAACTTGATATGCAAAATTATATTGTTCATATAATCAGAGATCAGAGTTGCTTTCTGTCGCAGCTGGATTCATTATGGCTCAGTACAATGCCATGAGGACAAGGCTTCTGTCTCCCAGCCTCTCAGTTCTGCCTTGCCACACGTCAGCCTGATCTCCAGGAGGCCTTCTCCGCTTGGTGCCCCATGACAGCCCCAGGCTTCCATCCTACCAGCCGAGTAACACAAATGAAATGGCATCTCTTTCTGCCCAGCTGCTCTGACCAGAGTCTCCAAATTGAGTTTCATTAGCATGACTTGGAGAAGGCAATGGCACCCCACTCCAGTACTCTTGCCTGGAGAATCCCAGGGACTGGGGAGCCTGGTGGGCTGCCATCTATGGGGTCGCACAGAGTCAGACACGACTGAAGCGACTTAGCAGCAGTAGCAGCAGCAGCATGCTAGGCATGTGCTTAGCCCTAAACCGTCAGGGTTCAGTATGGTCAGAAGAAATCTCCGATTAAGCAGATTTTTCTTATATGCCCTCCATATAGCCAAGATTTTACATCAACCTCACATTAAACCATATGGACTCAGAAGGAAGGAGGTATGATTCCCCAAAAGAATATCAGGTGTATCATCATAAGGAATACATGTAGAGCAAACACCAGCAAGTGTCCGTGACAAAGACCTCTGTCCTCACAATCTGAAATAAGAATCAAAGATGCATGCTTAATCCTAGAGGAGGAGGAAGCTCTAGGACTATCTTTGCGAACTTTCATAAATTTGTACTAAGTGAAATAATGAAATACTTCCCACACAAGGATTCAGAAAGCATCAGGAGATGATGTGGGGAATAACGAGGAAATCATCCAGGATAGAGAGAAAAAGACAAGTGTATGATGAGAAGTCCTTGGGGAATAATGTCCACACAATCCAGCCTCCCATTACACACTCACATTTTGAGTATGCTTTCCCACTGCCTTGCAGCCTCCATTGTTTCTGCTGAGAAGTTAGTTATTAATCTTCTTGGAGTTCTCTTGTACATGGTGATTCATTTTTCTCTTGCTGCTTTTAAGATTTTCTCTTTATCTTTGGCTTTTGACACTGTGATTATGATGTATCTAGGTATGGATCTCTCTGTGTTATCGTACTTGGAGTCTGAAAAAAGTAATGGCTGAAAACTTCCAAATTTGATGGAAAATACTACATGACCAGAAAGCTAAACAAATGCATTTTCTCCCCATTTCTCTCTCTCCTCTTCACTTAGATATTGCCTTTATGCATGTTAGTATGTTAATGATGTCTCACATTTCTCCAAGACTGTTTGTGGTTTTTTGTTCTTTTTTCTCTCTATTCTTCAGATTATGTACTCACTATTGATCTAACTTCAAGTTTACGGATTCTTTCTTCTGTCATTTCAAATCTACTTTTGAGCCCTTCTTAGTGAATTTTTCATTTTGGTTATAGATTTCCCCCACTTCAGAATTTTCATTTGATTCTCTTTAAACTTTCAATCTTTTCATTGATATTTTCTATTGGATAAGACAGTGTCGCTGCACTTTCCCTAAAGTTTTTAGACATGGTTTCCTTCAGTTCTTTGGACATACTTTTAATGCATGCTTTGAAGTCTGTGTCTGCTAAGTCCAATATCTTTGCCCCTCAAAGGCAGTCGCTATTACCTGCCATTTTTTTTCCTGTGTGTGTGTGTCACAGTTTCCTGTTTTTGAATATGTAATTTTTAATTGAGAACTGGATATTTTTGATAATATATTGTAGCGGTTGTGGATACTGATATCCCTTGAAGGATTGTTGTTTGCTTCATTTATTTATTTGTTCAGTGACCTGGTTGAACAGACTGTGAAATCTCTTTCCCTTACAATATACAGTCTCTGATATCACTGCTAAGATGACTTTTCCCTTGTTTTTATCTTTTGCCCTGCCTTCCCAGAGGTTGTCACCGAATCTACTTATGTATCAAAGGCTATTTTAAGCCTCCACGGTCAGTTAGACTTTACTTTTTACCACTGAGTGTCTGTGTGACTTGGAGACTGCTATCACAATTCAGAGGGTTTATATTTTTGCCCCACAATCAACCAGGAATTAGTAGGTCCTGAGAGGTAGCGCTTGGGGCCATACACAGTCTTCCAATTAGGGAAGTTTTCAGCCTGGCTTCCTAGGAGTTGCCCCTCGGCCAGAGCCGGTAAGCGTTCAGCCAGCAATTGGTCAGAGGTTATGCTTAAACCTCTTGTGCCAGTAAGGCTTCTACCCCTCAAGGGATCCATGTGCAGCTTCGGAAAGGATTTCGAATCAGCCCAGCTCCTGGAGTCCTTCTGAGTAGGTACCGAGTCCATGGTGGTGGTGGTGGTTTAGTCGCTCAGTCGTGTCTGACTCCTTGTGACCCCATGGACTGTAGCTCACCAGGCTCCTCTGTCCATGGGATTCTCCAGGTAAGAACTGGAGCGGGTTGCCATTCCCTTCTTCAACCTAGTCCATGGGCCCCGCCATTTCCACCCACAGAGTAGACTGTGGCTCCAGGCAGGTTATTCTTGGCTGCCTCTTCCTATGGTTCCCTCTGTTCAGCTCCTGGCTGGTCTGCGGTTTCACTTGTTGCTACCAGTCCTGTGCAGCTACCAAACCCTCTTAATTGCTCTCCACCAAGATCTCCATTGTTTAAAAAAAAAAAAAAAAACACCCTTAGGCCTGGAATTCTCCAAGCTCCGCTCCAAATAGAGTCAGTCCCTTCCAAAAGAGTTGTTTACGATTTTCCTCTCTCCCTGAGCAGAACCTGGAGGCTGCTTTACAGGAGCTGGGAGCAGGGACAGCGCTCTGCCTCTCCAGAGTGAACCCCTGCTCTACAAGTGGGTGCTGGGGTGGGTGCTGGTAGCCCCTGGTCTTCTCAGCTGGCCCTCCCCTCCCCAAGGGCGGCGTATCCACACTTCTGGGCTAGAGGCAGCTGTTGCTGTTGTTTAGTCACTCAGTCGTGTCCGACTCTTTGTGACCCCGTGGACTGTAGCCCACCAGGCTCCTCTGTCCATGGGATTCTCTAGGCAAGAATGCTGGAGTGGGTTGCCATTCCCTTCTTGGCCCCAATATTCGCAGACTGCCACACCTGGGGTAGTCTTCACTCTCGGAGGGACTGGTGGGGAGCGGGGGACCTCTTCCTTTCAGCCACACACGCCCTAAGTAGAGTCTCTGCAATGTGAGCGGGGAGGGAATTGATAAGCGTGGTGCAGCCGGCCCCTGCAGAGGGAACAGAGCCCTAGACCCGAGCTGGGGAGGAAGCAGGCCTCTTCCACGCCCACACCTCCTAGTCTTCTGGGCTGCGTCACCCAGAGTAGAATTCCCAGAAAAACCTTTCCGAAACATCGAGCTGACAGGGAGGAGGAGGGACCGGGACAGGAGGTCTGACTGTTCCTACTGGTTGAGTAAATTTTCTTGAATGAATGTTCCTCCATTTGCGGTATGCCCTTGGGACAACTCCAGAGCTTTAACTATCTATCTATATACATACATATATATATATATATATATATATATATATATATATATATATACTTCTCTTATGGCTCAGTCAGTAAAGAATCTGCCTGTAGTACAGGAGACCCGGGTTCGATCCCTGGGTCGGGAAGATCCCCTGGAGAAGGAAATGGCAACCCATTCTAATATCCTTGCCTGGAAAATCTCATGGACAGAGGATCCTGGTGGGCTGCAGTCCATGGGGTCGCAAAGAGTCGGACACGACTGAGCAACTAACACTTACTTACATATATGTATATAAAATTTTCATCAGCTAAAATGTCTTGCTGGGAAGAGCGCCTGCCAGGCTCCTGCCCCCGCCCCTCTGGAAGTCCCTCGCACTCACATTTAACTGTTGCTGTTCATACAGATCCATGTCAGAGCCTTTCAAGAACTTAAAAAGTCGTCCAGTCTGTTCCCTCTGCCTTTGAGCAAGATCACACCTTCGTCAGCCCAGACAGATGAGAATCGATACTGGTTTTGAAAACCTCCAGAGGAAAAAAAATTTCACAGCCTTCCTTAATAACCTAAATCATGCTTAACAACGCTTACTGCCAGGAATTCCTTTCTTGCGTATAAGCTAAAGTGCACATACTACAGTTTAAAGGCGTTTGCTAGTCATCTGTCCTGGAGGAGATAAAGAACAGCTGGTCACCACACAAAACATTCCCCCTCCAGGAGGAACAATCTCTACCCTTTCTTTTAAAAAAGTCTCTTTTTTTTTTGGCCCTGTCATCGGAATAAATAATCTTAACATTTCCTCATACTTTTCTTCAATTAACGAACAACCTTTGGGCTCTGTTCTGAAATCTTTTTCACGCTTGCCATTGCCCTCTTAAGACTGGAGATGTTTCTCAAAGGGAGGTCCAGGCGGGCTCCACATGGTTCTCTTGGAGCGCTTACTAACCACCCAGATCCCTGTGCTTCCCTCGAGACTCTGTGAATCATAATCCCACCCATCCATCTGGGAATCAGCATGGCTGACAAAAATCCCCTAGATGACTCTGACGCACTAAAATTTAAGATCCTTTAGGCCAGACTGAAGCCTGCATTGTCTCACAGATTGAAACGGAAGAATCACTCAGGAGCTTCTAAAATCCTAATGCCCAAGCTATACCCAGGTCCAATCAAATCAAAATTTCAAGGGGTGGCACCTGGGGACATTTGACGGTTCCCCAGATGAATTCTGAGTGCAGCCAATAGACGGTCAGCTTCTTCAAGGCAAGGACGGGGTAATGTTTGTATCCCAGACCTGCTGACACAAAGGCTAACACAGGAATGTTAGTTCTCAGCACTGACTGGGTAAGGGAGACTTAAATTTTGTCCCTAGATTCATGCTCATCGTGTATCCCAGTTTCTTTATCTCTGTCATGGTCATTTAATTGTAAGCATTACTTTGCTAACAAAGGTCCGTCTAGTCAAAGCTATGGTTTTTCCAGTGGTCATGTATGGATGTGAGAGTTGGACTATAAAAAAGCTGAGAGCCGAAGAATTGATGTTTTTGAACTGTGGTGTTGGACAAGAGTCTTGAGAGTCCCTTGGACTGCAAGGAGATCCAAGCAGTCTATCCTAAAGGAGACCAGTCCTGGGTGTTCATTGGAAGGATTGATGCTGAAGCTGAAACTCTAATATTTTGACCACCTCATGCGAAGAACTGACTTATTGGAAAAGACCCTGATGCTGGGAAAGATTGAAGGCAGGAGGAGAAGGGGACGACAGAGGATGAGATGGTTGGATGGATTCACTGACTCGATGGGCATGAGTTTGAGTAAACTCCAGGAGTTGGTGATGGACAGGGAGGCCTGGCGTGCTACAGCCCATGGGGTCGCAAAGAGTCGGACACAACTGAGCAACTGAACTGAACTGTGAAGATAAATCTTTTTTCACTGTTTGTTTTGGAAGGAGACTTGACTTTGAAGAGGGAGAGGCAAGACTTCTGGCTTGGAAACCTACAAGATGAGAGATGCTAAGAGACACCTGTGTGGAGATTCCTGCTAGCCACTGTGAGGCCTGGAAATGTGGCTGTTGAGTGTTGAAATCTTCACTTTGAATTATGTCAAGATTCCTTACATGTACCACCTCGCTGACCTGCCCTGATTCCATTCCATCATCCCGCAGGGTGATACTGAGCGTTTCACCCAGCATGTATTGCTTTGCACGGATACCATAGTCCCTTCTCTTCCCTCCCAAGATTTCAGTGATTACACAGGCTTAAGGCAGAGCCCCCAGTAGATGTTCACATTTGGGCAACATCCAGTGTAAAAAAGTTAATACCCCAAACCTACAAGCTATGCCAAGAGCCCCTTTCTCTGTAACTTTCTAACCATGTAATGTCCTGAAACAAAGGTTATGATGCTTCCAGAGGATGGGTCTGAGGGGTCATTTGCACTTCGTGTTGGTGAACTCAGTAATGCTTCCTCGTGTTTCTCTGCCTCCTCCCTTGCCTGACTGCCCTCTCACCCCAATTCCAGGGATCACACTCCCTTGTAAGAGTGACATACGAGGACCTCACACTGTGTCTAAGGAACCCAAATGAAGTAGACAGTACATCATTCACTTCCCATCCTTTCCCATCACGGTGTCCAGCACAAATTAGGTGCCCAATAAATATAAACAGATGTGAATACGGACCAGAAAACTAGACAGAGGAAGGGGTGTGCATAAACTATCCGTGATGGGAGAGTTTTGGTGAGGCAGTAACCCAACGGTTATAATTTTCCATTTATCAGCCATGGGGACAGAGGCAAGTCAGCCACTTTGGATATCAAATTATTTACTTTCTAAAGTGGGACTCTTGAGTTGTATCTAAATATCATGAGGTTCAATTGAGAAAATATGTCTTGCTGTGTTCTGAAAATTGTAAAACCAAAAAGTTATTGCTTTGGTATCAGAGTCTTAACTAGATAGCCTTTTCCCCCATGAGGTTTTGAGAGTATTTCCATATATTAGCGGTTAACACACATCAGTAAGAATTTGGAAAAGCTGTGAGAGTGAGCTTATTATTATTAAGTATATTAAGCTATAATTAATTAATTCTATAAATAAGAATTGTGAAATTCGAGACAAACATTTTCATTTTTGCTTCATGCTACATATCTTTTTTTTCCTCAAGTGTACAATTCGGTGTTACACCGTGCTGTATGTTACATCCCCAGGATTTATTTTATACCTGTGCTGTGCTGTGCTTAGTCGCTCAGTCATGCCCAGCTCTTTGCGACCCCATGGACTGTAGCCCGCCAGGCTTCTCTGTCCATAGGACTTCTCCAGGCAAGAGTACTGGGCTGGGTTGCCGTGCCCTCCTCCAGTTATTTCATACCTAGAAGTTGGTAAACACCTTCTCACTACCTCTACTCACTTCCCCACCATTACACCCTCCCACTCCACCTCTAGCAATATAGCAAACCTATGCTCTGTATCTATGAGTCTGCTTTTGTAGATTACGTATCTAAGTGAGATAATACAGTATGTATCTTCTGTCGTATTTCACTTGGCCCAGTGGTCCATCCATGTTGTCACAAATGGCAAGTTTTTCTTTTTAATGAATAGTATTCTGTTGTGTGTGTGTATTAGATAAGATCAGTCGCTCAGTCGTGTCCGACTCTTTGCGACCCCATGAATCGCAGCATGCCAGGCCTCCCTGTCCATCACCAACTCCCGGAGTTCACTCAGACTCACGTCCATCGAGTCAGTGATGCCATCCAGCCATCTCATCCTCTGTCGTCCCCTTCTCCTCCTGCCCCCAATCCCTCCCAGCATCAGGGTCTTTTCCAATGAATCAACTCTTCGCATGAGGTGGCCAAAGTACTGGAGTTTCAGCTTTAGCATCATTCCTTCCAAAGAAATCCCAGGGCTGATCTCCTTGCAGTCCAAGGGACTCTCAAGAGTCTTCTCCAACACCACAGTTCAAAAGCATCAATTCTTCGGTGCTCAGCCTTCTTCACAGTCCAACTCTCACATCCATACGTGACCAATGGAAAAACCATAGCCTTGACTAGACGGACCTTTGTTGGCAAAGTAATGTCTCTGCTTTTGAATATGCTATCTAGGTTGGTCATAACTTTCCTTCCAAGGAGTAAGCGTCTTTTAATTTCATGGCTGCAGTCACCATCTGCAGTGATTTTGGAGCCCCCCAAAATAAAGTCTCACACTGTTTCCACTGTTTCCCCATCTATTTCCCATCAAGTGATGGGACGGGATGCCATGATCTTCGTTTTCTGAATGTTGAGCTTTAAGCCAACTTTTTCACTCTCCACTTTCACTTTCATCAAGAGGCTTTTGAGTTCCTCTTCACTTTCTGCCATAAGGGTGGTGTCATCTGCATATCTGAGGTTATTGGTATTTCTCCCGGCAATCTTGATTCCAGCTTGTGTGTCCTCCAGTCCAGCGTTTCTCATGATGTACTCTGCATATAAGTTAAATAAGCAGGGTGACAATATACAGCCTTGACGTACTCCTTTTCCTGATTTGGAACCAGTCCGTTGTTCCATGTCCAGTTCTAACTGTTGCTTCCTGACCTGCATACAGATTTCTCAAGAGGCAGGTCAGGTGATCTGGTATTCCCAACTCTTTCAGAATTTTCCACAGTTGATTGTGATCCACACAGTCAAAGGCTTTGGCATAGTCAATGAAATAGATGCTTTTCTGGAACTCTCTTGCTTTTTCCACCATCCAGCGGATGTTGGCAATTTCATCTCTGGTTCCTCTGCCTTTTCTAAAACCAGCTTGAACATCAGTAAGTTCACCGTTCACATATTGCTAAAGCCCGGCTTGGAGAATTTTGAGCATTAGTTTACTAGCGTGTGAGATAAGTGCAATTGTGCGGTAGTTTGAGCATTCTTTGGCATTGCCTTTCTTTGTATGTATATATACACACCATCTCTACTTTATTCTTCTTCCAGTTTTATTGAGATGCAATTGACCCACTGCACTGTATAAGTTTAACGTGTGCGGCATAATTATTTTGACTTATAGCTTGTAGTGTTCATCACCATGAGCTTAGTGAATATCCATCCATATACATAAAATTTTTTTTTAATTATAAGAGAAATATTTTTCCTTGATGAACTCTTCGGATTTACTCTTAACAGCTTGCATGTATAACATACAGCTGTGTTATCATGTTATAAATTATATCATGTTGTAAATTATATCCCTAGTGCCTACTTATAATTAGAAGCTTATGCCTTTACCTGCCTTCATCCAACTTTCCCCTAACCCTCACCTCTGTTAATCACAGATCCGATCTCTCTTTCTGGGAGACAGTTTGTTTTTGAAGTAAAATTGACCTAAACACTATGTTAGTTCCAGTCACACAACACAGTGATCCTATATTTCTATACGTTTCAGACTGATCGGCAGGGCAACTCAAGCTGCAGTATGTCACCACACAAGGGTTACACAGGCGTTGGCTGTACTCTCTCCCTACATTTCCTAATCCTCATTGATTTTGCATCTGGAAGTCTGTATCTCTTAATCTGCCTCACATATTTTCTTCTTCCTGCATCTCCCCCCCATCATGTTTGGCAACCACCTGTTTATTCTCTTTATCTATAGCCCTGTTTCTGTTTTGTAATGGTTATTCATTATTTTTTGGACTTCACGCATAAGTGAAATCATGTGGTATTTGTCTTTCTCTAACTTGTTTCACTTAGTGTAATATCCTCCAGATCCATCCATGCTGTCACTGATGACAAGATTTCGTTCTTTTTCATGACTAAGTAATATTCCATACTTACACTCCCATAGTTTGTTGATGGACACTTAAATTACTTCTATACGCTGGCTGTAGTAAATAATGCTGCCATGAACATTGGGGTGCATTTATGTTTTCAAATTAGTGTTTTGTTTTCTTCGGATATATACCCAGAAATAGAAATGCTGGATTACATGCTAGTTTTATTTTAGTTATTTGAGGGAACGCCATACAATTTTCCACAGTGGCTGGACCAATTTACATTCCCACGATCAGTGTACAAGAATTTATTTTTGTCACATTCTCTTCACCAAAATTTGTTATTTGTAGACTTCTTGATACTAGCCGAGCATGAGGTGATAATCTAATTGAGACTTTGATTTGTGTTTCCCTGTTGATTAGTGATATTGAGCATCTTTTCATATGCATATTGGCCATCTGTATGCCTTCTTTGGGAAAAGGTCATTCAAGTCTTCGGCCTATTTTTAACCTGTGTTGTATTTTTTTATGTTGAGTTGTTTAAGCTGTTTATACATTTTAGATATCAACCCCTTATCAGTCTTATCATTTACAGATATTTCTCCCATCAATAGATATTCTTTTTGTTTTGTCAGTTGTTTTCTTTGCTGTGCAAAGAAAGGTTTTAGGTTTAAATTGGTCCCATTTGTTTATTGGAGAAGGCAACGGCATCCCACTCCAGTACTCTTGCCTGGAAAATCCCATGGATGGAGGAGCCTGGTAGGCTATAGTCCATGGGGCGCGACTGAGTGACTTCACTTTCAATTTTTACCTTCATGCATTGGAGAAGGAAACAGCAACCCACTCCAGTGTTCTTGCCTGGAGAATCCCAGGGACGGGGGAGCCTGGTGGGCTGCCGTCTATGGGGTCACACAGAGTCGGACACGACTGAAGAAACTTAGCAGCAGCAGCAGCATTTGCTTATTTTTGCTTTTATTTTCTTTGCTTTAAGAAATACATTCCCCCCCAAATGCTTTACTTTGTATCAAAGAGGGCTCTGTATATGTTTAATTCTAGGAGTTTTATGGTTTCCAGTCTTTCATTTAGGTCTTTAATGCATTTTGAGTTTCTTTTTGTATGTGATAAGAACATTTTTTCTAATTTCATTCCCTTACATGTAGCTTTGCAGTTTTCCCAGCACCGTTTGTTGAGACTATCTTTTCCCCAATGTATAAACTTGTCTCTTCTGTCATAGACTGATCTCCCATTTAAGCGTGCATTCATTTCTGGGATTTTTTATTTTGTTCCATTGATCTGTCTGTTTTTGTACCATTATCATACGATTTGATGGTTGTAGCTTTGTGATAAACTTTGAAATCAAGGAGTGTGATATCCCAAACTGTGTTGTTCTCAAGATTGTTTTGGTTATTTGGAGTCTTTTGTGTTTCCACATAAATTATAGACACCTGTTTTCTTTCTGTAAAACGTGTCATTAATTTTATGATAGGGCTTGCATTGAATCTGTAGATTGCCTTGGATAGCATGATCATTTTAACAACATTAATTCTTGCAATACATGAACATGATTTATTTTTCCATCTGTTTAATTGGCCTCTATTTCTTTCAGCAGTGTCTTAAAGTTTTCTGAGTATAATTGTTTTACCCGCTTTGTTAGACCTATTCCTAGGCATTTTATTCTTTTTATCAATGGTAAATGGAATTTACCATTTTCTTAATCTCTCTTTCTGATAGTCTGTTGTTAGTGTATAGAAATGCAAAAGATTTCTGTATATTTATTTTGGATTTTCCAACTTTACCAAATTCATTGATCTCTAGTAGTTTTTGGTGGTGTCTTTAGGATTTTCCATGTGTAGTACTAGGGTCATGAGCAAACAGTGAAAGTTATATGTCTCCCTTTCCAATATGGATGATTTTTATTTCTTTTTCTTGTCTGATTGCTGTGGCTAGGACTTCCAAAACTATGTTGAATAAAAGTGGCAAGAGTGGGCCTCCTTTTCTTATTTCTGATCTGAAAGGGAATACTTTCAGATTTGTGCCACTGAGTATGGTGTTAGCTGTGGCTTGCCATGTGCTTTTCTGACTCTTTGTGACCCCATGGACTGTAACTCACCAGGCTCCTCTGTCCATGGAATTTTCCAGTCAAGAATCCTGGGGTGGGTTGCCATTACCCCCTCCAGAGGGGTTTGGCATATGTGACTCTTGTTATGTTGATGTATGTCCCCTCTATACCCTTTCTCTGGAGAGCTTTTTAAAATTATAAATGGATGTTAAATTTTGTCACAAACTTTGTCTGCATCTGCTAATGTGACATATCATATTGATTTACAAATATTGATCCATCTTTGCATCCACGGGATAAATACCACTTGATTGTTGTGTATAATCCCTTCACTATATTATTGAATTCAGTTTGCTAGTATTTTATTAAGGATTTTTGCTTATATGTTCATCAGTGATATTGCCTGTAATTTTGTGTGTGTATGTGTGTGGCAATTTGCCTGATTTTGGTGTCAGGATTTTGCTGGCCTTGTGGACTAAGTTCAGAAGTGTTCCTTCCTCAAAAAAAAAATATAGATAGATATATTTCTTCCTCTGAAATTTTTTTGAATAGTTTGAGACAAATAGGTGTTATTTCTTCTCTGAATGTTTGGTAAATTTAACCTATGAAGCCATCTGATCTTGGACTTTTGTTTTTTGGGGGTTTTATTTAAATTCATGATTCAATTTTATTACTGGTAATTGGTCAGTTGATATTTGATATTTATTCCTAGTTCAGGCATTGGAGATTGTACTTTCCCAATAATTAATTCATTTCTTCTATGTTGTCCATTTATTGGTGTACAATTGTTCATAGTAATCTCTTATGATGCTTTATATTTCTATGGTGTTGGTTGTAACTTCTCTATTTTCGTTTCTGATTTTATTGACTTGGGCCTTCTCACTTTTTTTCTTGACGAGACTTACGAAGTTTTATTCACTTTGGTTATCTTAAAAAATCAGCTCATATTCATTGATCTTTTCTGTTGCTTTTTTCAGTGTGTACTTCATTTATTTCTGCTGGGTTTTTTTTTAATTTATTCTACTAACTTTGAGGGTTTCTTATTAGTTTTCTTATTCCTTTAGATGTGAGTTTAGGTTGTTTATTTGAGATTTTTATTGTTTCCTAAGGTAGCTTTGTATCTCTATAAACTTTCCTCTAAGAACTACTTTTGCTGCATCCCAAGACTTTGGATTATTGTGTTTTCACTTTCATTTGGCTCCAGGTATTTGATTGCTTCTTCCATTTCTTCAGTTTTCCATTGGCTCTTTAGTACATATTGTTTAATGATTAAATATGTGTTTTGCAAATTTGTTTTTCTTACAGTTGTTTGCTAGTCTCATAGCATTGTGGTCAGAAAAGAATGCTGGACAAAATTTCAGTTTTCTTAAATGTTCTTAAAGTTACTCATACTTTTGGTGGCCTAGCCTGTGATCTATTCTGGAGAATATACCCTGGACACTGGAAAAAAATAGTGTATTGTGCTGTATTTGAATAGAATATATTTATTAAGATCAACCGGTCTGTGTGTCATTTAAGGCCAGTGTCCCATTATTGATTTTCTGCCTGTTGGATCTGTCCCTCGATATAAGTGGGTCTTTAAGTCCCCCTGCTATTACTGTGTCACTGTTAGCTGCTCCCTTTATGTCTGCTGGTGTATTCCACAAGTGCGCTCCCCTCTAGTCACTAAAGCTATATGGTCCAGGAGAACCCTCCATGTACAGGTCCTCATATTCTACTGAGCTGATTAAACATGGTGGTCAGGTAAGCACTGCTTACCAGACCATTAGTCTGGTTGAACGACAGGCCTTGCCTTGTGTGGAGGCTCCCCACACAAGGTGGTGGGTAGAGCTGTGTTACGAGATAGCTGGCTGCAGGACCCTGGGGATCCTGAAGCTCGTGCTGGCCCCTGGCAGGCAGAGCAGTGTTCTCAGCTGGCAGGTTGCAGGGCCAGGTTTTCACTTCTGCTGTGGGTCTACTTATGGGCAGGGCTATTTCCTGGTGTGGCTGGCTGCACAGTCTGGCATGCCCTGAGCTGGTGTCAGCTTGCTGGGGGGTGAAGGCAGATCCCTGGCCAGCTGACTGATAGGCACAGGCCGAGTAGGTGGAGCTGGGTCCTGACATGGCAGGCTGCAGGGTTGCAGTGGTCCTGCATCTGGTGTCTGCCTACTACTAATCAAGGCCAGATGCCGGGGCTAGGGCTGGCCCAGTGGAGGCCAAATTTGGGTCCCAGAGTCTCTGACTGCAAGGCCGTGGGGGGATCTCAGGGCTGGTGATGACCCACCGGTAGGCAGGTCTAGGTCCCGGGTCCTGCTGTTGAGTGGGGCTGTGTCCCTGCTCAGCTAGCTTCTTGCCCTGAGCCATCTCAGAACTGCTCCTGATAAGCTGGTGGTGGTGGTGGACAGGACCAGGTCCTATGGGTGAGAAGCTAGATGGAAGGTTCCAGAATGATGCTCACCAGTCCTAGTGGCCTTGTGAACGGACTCCAAAAAAATGCTGCTTCCAGTGTCCGTGTCCCCAGGATGAGCTCCACTTGCCCGCTGCCTCTTTGGGAGAATCTCTGAGATCAGCAGGAGGGTCTGACCCAGATTACTGTTTCTGCCTTGACTCACGGAGAATGCGAGACTTTGTGTGCATCCTCCTAGTACAGAGCCTATTGCAGACTGTCTGGTCTCCTGAGAGAAAAGCCCTCCTGTCCTTCAAAGCCAAACCTGGGCTCTTCTTCCTGCTGCAGGAACCCCAGCACCAGAGAGTCTGGTGTGGGGCTTAGGCCCTTCACTCCTTGGGGACAGATGCTAATGCTGGGATTGAAATTCTTCTCCCTTTGGCTGGTAGTCCTCCTGAAGGTATGGATCTCTCCTGTATTGCCTTTCTGCCCTTCCTACCCTGCTACACTTCACTTTGATTTCTTAGTTGTATCTTCGGTTGTAGAAGATCTTTACCGTTAGTATACCAGTCTTTATCATCAATAGTTGTTCTGTAAATGGCTGTAATCTTGGTGTGCCCTGTGGGAGGAGGTGAGCTCTGGGTCTTCCTACCCCACTCTCTTGGCCGCTCCTCCCTGCTGTTCCACATCAGCTACATCCATTCGTCCACTGGGCCTTTAGTTGACTCCATGTCTTGGCTATTGTAAATAATGCTGCAAGGAGCACGGGATTGCAGATATCTTTGTGAACGCGTGTTTTCCTTTTCTTTAGCTAAGCACCAAGGACTATAATTCCTGGATCATATGGCAGTTCTATTTTGTATTTTTTGAGAAACTTCCATACGTATGTCCGTGGTGGCTGCACCAGTTTGCATTCACACCAACAGTGCACAGTGTTCGTTTTTTCCCACATCCTCACCATGTTTCTTCTCTTTTTGATAATGACCATTCCGACAGGTGGGCTTCGCTGCTAGCTCACCTGATAAAGAATCCACCTGCAATGTAGGAGACCACAGCTCAATCCCTGGGTCAGGCAGATCCGCTGGAGAAAGGATAGGCTGCTCACTCCAATATTCTTGGGCTTCCCTTGTGGCTCAGCTGGTAAAGAATCTGCCTGCAACGCGAGAGACCTGAATTCGATCCCTGGGTTGGGAAGATCCCCTGGAGAAGGGAACGGCCATTCACTCTAGTATTCTGGACTGAAGAATTCCATGCACTGAATAGTCCATGGGGTTAAAAAGAGTCAGACACAACTGAGCAACTTTCACTTTCATTTTAACAGGTGCAAAGTTGTGTTTCATTATAGTTTTTGACTTGCGTTTCCCTGATGATCAGATGATGTTGAGCAACTTTTTCTGTATCTGTTGGCTATCTGTAGGAAAATATCTACTCAGATCTTCTTCCCAGTTTTTAATTGAATTGTTTAATTTTTTTGTTAGAAGTTGTACAAGTTCTTCATATAATTTGGATACTAACCCCTTATCAGATAAAGGATTTGGAAACATTTTCTCCTACTTGGTAGGTTCCTTTCTATTCTGCTGATGCTGTCCTTTGCTATGCAGAATTTTACTTTGATGTAGTCCACTTACTTATTTTTGTTTTTATTAAAGAGACTGTCCTTTCCCTATTATATACCCTGAGCTACTTTGTCCATAAATTAATTGTCCATGTATAAATGTGTTAATTTCTGAGCTCTCTATTTTGTTCCATTGATGCATGTGTCTGTTTTATGGCATCATACTATTTTGATTACTACGGCTTTGTAATAGTGTTTGAAATCAGAATTTGTGATGCTTCCAGCTTTTTCCTCAGGATTGCTTTGCCCACTGAGGCTCTTCTGTAGTTCTATAAAATTTATGGATTAGTCAAGTTCTGTGAAAAATGCCATTGGAATTTTGACAGTGATTGAATTGAATCTGTACTTTTTTGGGGTAGCATGGGCATTGTAACAATATTCTTGTAACACAAAATAATCTTTCTATTTATTTGTGTATCCTTCAATTTCTTTCATCAGTGTCACAGTTTTTACTATACACAGGTCTTTCACCTTCATGGTTAAATTTATTCCTAGATATTTTATTCATTTTTTATGTAATGATATGTGAGATTTTTTCTTTAATTTTATTTTTATAATTGATATATTAGTTTCAGATTTACACCATAATGATTCTTTCTTTGTATATATTGCAAAATAGTTACCACAATAAGGCTAGGTAACATCCATCACCCTATATATAGTTTACAATTTTAATCTTCTTATAATGAGAGCTTTTATGATACACTCTCTAAGCAACTTTCAAAAAAACAAGACAGTGTTAACTGTAGTCAACACACCATGCGTTACATTTCCATGACGTTTATTTTTTCACTGAGGTAACATTGGTTTCTAACATTAGATTAGATTTCATTTGTACATGATACTTCTGTTTCTGTGCACCCTTCTGTATGCTCACCAGCAAAACTCTGGTTTCCATCTGTGACCATTGTAAGTTTCACCTCCCCCGAAACCCTTTCCCTTCTGATAACCACTATGCTGTTCTCTGCATCTACGTGTTTTTGTTTCATTTGATTTGCTCACTTATTTCCTATTATTTGTTTTTAACTTTCCACAAACGAGTGAAATCACATGGTTATTGGCATAGCATTCATGCTGTAAAAGGAAGGTTACGTCTTTTTAACCCTCAGTCCACGGGCACTGCGTGTGTGAGCTTTCGTTTGTGTCTTCTTCGTTTTCTTTCATCAGTATCAGTTTCTGGATACCGTTTTCACTTTCTTGTCAAATTTTTCCTGAAGTATTTTATTATTTTTTGATACGACTGTAAATGGGATTATTTTCTTTCATTTCTCTTTCAAAAGTTCATTATTAGTATACAGAAATGCAACATATTTTCATATTTTTTTATCCTGCAACATTACTGAATTCATTTTTTAGGTCTAGTAGCTTTTAGTGTGGCGTCTTTAAGGTTTTCTATATAGAATATCACATCATTTGCAAATAGTGACAGCCTTTCCAATTTGGATGTCTTTAATCTCTTGTCTAATTGCTGTGCCTAGGATATCCGATACTACATTGGATGAAAGTGATCACTGTGGCTATTCTTGTCTTTTTCTTGATCATCGAGGAAAAGCTTTCAGCTTTTCATTGTGTATGATGTTGACTGTGGCCCTCATTATGTTGAGGTATATCCCCTCTATCCTCACTTTGTGAAAAGCTTTTATCATTAAAGGATGTTGAATTTTATCAAAAGCTTTTTCTGCATCTACTGACATAATTGTATAATGTTATGCTTTATTTTGTTAATATGGCATATTGTATTGGTTAACTCGTGGATATTAAACCATCCCTGCATCCTTGGAATAAATCTCACTTGTCCATGATGTATGATTATTTTAATATACTATTGGATTTGGTTTGCTAATATTTGTAAAGCATTTTTGCATCTTTGTTCATCAGGAATATCGGCCTTTTTTTCTGTAATCTCTTTAACTTGTTTTGGTATCAGGGTTATATTTGCCTTGTAAAATTAGTTTGCGGACATTCTTTACTCTTCAGTTTTTGCAATAGTTTCAAAAACAATTAATAACTGTTCTTGGATGTTTGGTAGAATTCACCTGTGAAGCCATCTGGTCCTGGACTTTTGTTCACTGATAGCTTTTTCTTTATTGCTAATTCAGTTTCATTACTGGTGATTGATCTATTCAGAGTCCCTATTTCTGATTCAGTCTTGAAAATAGTATGTGTCTAGAAATGTGTGCATTTCTTTTAGGTTGTTCAATTTGCGGCCTATAATTCTTCATAACAATCTCTTGTGATTCTTTTTATTCTATGGTGTTTTAACTTTTTCCTCTTTCACTTCTGATTTTATTTATTCAGACACTCTGTCTTATCTTTTGTTGATGGGTCTGGCTAAAGACTTATCAACTTCACCTTTTCCAAGAACCAGCTCTTAGTTTTAATTGATCATCTCTGTTGTTTCTTTTAGTCTCTATTTCACTATTTCCTCTCTGTTTGTGATTGTTTCCATTCTACTGACTTTGGGCTTTGTGTGTTTTTTTTCCAGTTTCTCTAGCTGTGAGTTTAGATTGTTTTATGTTTTTCTTCTTCCCTGAGGTAGGCCTTTATTGCTATAAATTTCCCTGCTACTACTTTGGCTCCATCTCATAGCTTTTTGGAACAATTTGTTTCCATTTTCGTTTTGTCTTATTGCATCATTTCTAATTTTTTTCTCTTTGTGGACTCATGGGTTGTTCAGTAGCATGTTGTTTACCTTCAGATGGTTTTGTTTTTGCCAGTTTTCTTGTAATTGATTTCTCGTTTCCTAATGTCATAGTCAGAATGGACGCTTGATTTGATTTCAGTCTTCTTAGATTTCTGAGCCTCTTTTCATAGCCTAACACGTGGTCGGTACTGGAACGTACATGTGCACTTGAGCAGAAAGTACATTCTGGTGTTTCGGTTTGCAGTGTTCTGTATACACGTCTATGAAGTCCATCTGGGCTCACGTGTCCCTTAAGGCCAGCGTTTCCTTATGCGTTTACTGTCTGTATGACATAGTCATTGAGGTAACGGTGGTGTTAACGGTCCTCACTGCTGTCACAGTGCTGTTGTCAACATCTCCCTTTAAGTCTGTAAATACCCGCTATATGTGTTTAGGTGGTCTTATGTTGGATACATAAATAATTGTAAATGTTACATGCTCTTGTTAGAGTGATCCCTTTATCATTATGTAATGCCCTTTTTTGTCTCTTGTTATTGTCTATATTTTAATCTCCTCCATATGTGTGACTTTCACATTCACAGATTGAACCTGCTGTGAATTTTGTAGTGTATTTAGTAAAAGAAACTCATATATAATTGGACCCATGCATTTCAAACCCATCTTGTTCAAAGGTCAACAATAGTTATTTATATATATAAAGGAAAACAATAGAATGGGAAAGACTAGAGATCTCTTCAAGAAAATTAGAGATACCAAGGAAACATTTCATGAAAAGATGAGCACAATAAAGAACAAAAATGATATGGACCTAATAGAAGCAGAAGATATTAAGAAGAGGTGGCAAGAATACACAGAAGAACTGTACAAAAAAGATCTTCATGACCCAGATAACCATGATGGTGTGATCACTCACCTAGAGCCAGACATCCTGGAATGCAAAGTCAAGTGGGCCTTAGGAAGCATCACTATGAACAAAGTTAGTGGAGGTGATGGAATTCCAGTTGAGCTATTTCAAATCCTAAAAGATGGTGCTGTGAAAGTATTGCACTCAATATGCCAGCAAATCTGGAAAACTCAGCAGTGGCCACAGGACTGGAAAAGGTCAGTTTTCATTCCAATCCCAAAGAAAGGCAATGCCAAAGAATGCTCAAACTACCACACAATTGCACTCATCTCACACATTAGCAAAGTAATGCTCAAAATTCTCCAACCTACGCTTCAACAGTATGTGAACCATGAACTTCCAAATGTTCAAGCTAGAGGAACCAAAGATCAAATTGCCAAGATCCGTGGATCATCAAAAAAGCAAGAGAGTTCCAGAAAAACATTGACTTCTGCTTCATTGACTGTGCCAAAGCCTTTGACTGTGTAGATCACAACAAACTGTGGAAAATTCTGAAAGAGATACCAGACCACCTGACCTGCCTCCTGAGAAATCTGTATGCAGTCAAGAAGCAACAGTTAGAACCGGAGATGGAACAACAGACTGGTTCCAAATCAGGAAAGGAGTACATCAAGGCTGTATATTATCATCCTGTTTATTTAACTCTATGAAGAGTACATCATGTGAAATGCTGGGCTAGATGAAGCACAAGCTGGAATCAAGATTGCCAGGAGAAATATCAATAACCTCAGATACGCAGATGACACCACCCTTATGGCAGAAAGTGAAGAGGAACTAAAAAGCCTCTTGATGAAGGTGAAAGAAGAGAGTGAAAAAGTTGGCTTAAAGCTCAACATTCAGAAAACGAAGATCATGGCATCCGGTCCCATCACTTCATGGCAAATAGTTGGGGAAACAATAGAAACAGTGACAGACTTAATTTTGGGGGGCTCCAAAATCACTTCAGATGGTGACTGCAGCCATGAAATTAAAAGATGCTTGCTCCTTGGAAGAAAAGTTATGATGAACCTAGATAGCATATTAAAAAGCAGAGACTTTACTTTGCCAACAAAAGTCTGTCTAGTGAAAGACACGGTTTTTCCAGTAGTCATGTATGGATGTGAGAGTTGGACTATAAAGAAAGCTGAGCACTGAAGAATTGATGCTTTTGAACTGTGGTGTTGGAAAAGACTCTTGAGAGTCCCTTGGACTGCGAGATCCAACCAGTCCATCCTAAAGGAGATCAGTCCTGGGTGTTCATTGGAAGGACTGATGCTGAAGCTGAAACTCCAATACTTTGGCCACCTGATTCGAAGAACCAACTCATTGGAAAAAATCCTGATGCTGGGAAAGATTGATAGTGGGAGGAAAAGGGGACAACAGAAGATGAAATAGTTGGATGACATCAGCAACCCTATGGACATGAGTTTGAGTAAGGAGGAGTTGGTAATAGGCCAGGAAGCCTGACATGCTGCAGTCCATGGGTTGCCAAGAATTGGACAAAGCTGTGTGACTGAAATGCACTGATAGTTATTTTAAATATAAATTATTTTACTACTTATATCTCTAATGTTCATAGTAACCACACAAGGTTAATTCACTACCTTTACTACAGGCATACTGTGCTGTGCTTAGTCACTCAGTCACGTCTGACTCTTTGTGACCCCATGGACTGTAGACCTCCAGGCTCCTGTGTCCATGGGGAGTCTCTAAGCAAGAATACTGGTGGGTTGCCATGCCCTCCTCCAGGGGATCTTCTCAACCCAGTATCAAACCCAGGACTCCCGCACTGCAGGAGGATTCTTTACCATCTGAGCCACCAGGGAAGCCCATGAATACTGGAGTGGGTAGCCTACCCCTTCCATGGGATCTTCCTGACCCAGGAATTGAACTGGGGTCTCCTGTATTGCAGCAGATTCTTTACCAGCTGAGCTACCAGGGAAGCCCTATTGACATACTTTAAAGATTTAGCTCCAGATCATGAAATATAGCAAATACAGCAATGAAATCAGTCACACAAATTTTTGATTTCATAGTGCATATAAGTTAAGTTTATATTCCACCATAGTCTATTAAGTGTGTCATAGAATTTTATCTAAAAACTAAAGTACATATCTTAATTTTAAAATACTTTATTTCTAACAAAAAAAAAACTAACAATTATCTGAACCTTCTGTAAGTCACATCTTTTTCTTTATGGGGAGGATATTACCTCAATACTGATGGCTGCTCACTGATCAGGTGGTAGTTCCTGAGGTTGGTGTGGTTGTAGCAATTTCTTAAAAGAAGACAATAATAAAATTTGCTGCATCAACTGACTCTTCCTCTCATAAACAATTTCCCTGTGGCATACAGTACCATTGGACAGCATTCTACCCACACTAGAATTTGTTTCAAAATTGAAGTCAATCCTCTCAGACCTGGCTGTTGCTTTATCAACTTAGTTCATGTAAAATTATGTAATGTTCTAAATCCCTTGTCATTTTTACAATCTTCACAGCATCTTCACATGGAGTAGATTTTATCTCAAGAAACTGCTTTCTTTGCTCATCTGCAAGAAACAGCTCCTTATCCATTCCAGCTTTATCATGAGATTGCAGTAGTTCAATCACATTTTCAGGCTTCTGTCCTAAATCTAGTTTTCTTTCTATTTCTGCCACATCTGTAGGGATTTCCTGTACTGTAAATCTTGAACCCCTTGAACTATCCATAAGGGTTGGAATAAACTTCTTTCAGATTTCTGTTAATGTTGATATTTTGACCTTTCCTCATGAATCATGAATGTTCTTACTGACATTGAAAATAGTGAATCCTTTTGAGAACGTTTTCAATCCACTTTGCCCTGATCCATCAAAGGAATCACTATCTATGGCAGCTGTGGTCTTGAGAAACATATTTCTTAATTCTTGAAAGTTGAAATTACTCCTTAATCCACATGTTACAAAATAGATGTTATGTTAACAGGCGTGGAAGCGTGAATTTCATTGTCCATTTCCATCAGAACTCTGGGTGACCAGGTGCACTGTCAATGAGAAGCAGTATTTTGAAAGAAACCTCTTTTTTAGGCAGTATGGCTAAACAGTGGGGCAAAAACATCCTATAAAGCATATTGTAAACAGCAGTGCTACCATCCAGGCTTTGTTGTTTCCTTTATAAAGCACCACCAAAGTAGGTTTAACATAGTTCTTAAGGGGCTGTGCTCTGGAGTTTATGAAATGTTAAAATGAGCATGGGCTACAACTTACAGTCAACAGCTGCATTAGCCCTTACTTAACAAGGCAGTCCTCTGAAGCTTGAAAGCCATGCACTGACGTCTCTCTAGCAATCAAAGTCCTAGATAGCACCTTCTTCTGATAGAAGTTTGTGTTTCTCTCCATTGAAAACCTGTTATTTCCTGTAGCCACTTTTATTAATGATCTTAGCTAGATCTTCTGGAGTACCTGCTTCAGCCTCTGCATCAACACTTGCTTCCTCACTTTGCACTTGGATGTTACGGAGATTTTTATTTTGTTTGTTTGTTTACCTAGTGAATCAACCTTTTCTAGCTTAAGACTTCTGCAGCATCCTCATGTCTCTTGTCCATCATTAAATTATAGAGAGTTAGGCCCTTGCTCTGAGTTCGGCTTTGGCTTAAGGGAATGTTGTGGCTGGTTTGATATTCTGTCAGATCACTAACACTTTCTCTGTATCAACAGTAAGGCTGTTTCGTTTTCTTATCATTCATGTGTTCAGTGGAATAGCATTTTAAATTTCTTTCAAGAACTTTTCCGTTGCATTCACAGCTTTAACTGGAGCAAGATGCCCAGCTTCAGCCTCTCTTGCTTTCCTCACCAAGCTTAATCATTTCTAATTTTTGATTTGAAGTGTGACGTATATGCAGCCTTTCTTTTTAACTGAACTCTTAGAAGCCATTGTAGGGTTATTAACTGGCCTGATTTCAATACGGTTGTGTCTTGGGGAACAGGGAGGCCTGAGGTGAGAGGGAGAGAGACGAGGGGATGGGTGGCTGGTGGAGCAGTCAGAACACACACAGCATTTGTCAATTCAAGTTCCCTGTCTTCTGCGGGTGCACATCAAGGAGCCCAAAGCAATTAGAATAGTACTATCAAAGATGGCTGATCACAGATCACCATGACAATATGATGGTAATGAAAACGTTTGACATATCGCCAGAACTACCAGAGTGTGGCCCAGAGACATGAAACGAGCAAATGCTGTTGGGAAAATGGTGCCAGTGAACTTGCTCAATGCAAGGTTGCCACAAACCTTCCAAAGCTTAATAAAGTCAAGTGCAATAAAACGATGCATGCCTGTATGTGTTTGTCTTTACCAATGATGTTTTTTCCTTTTCTTAATTTTCTGTTGTTTTCTGGTCTATTCTTTTCCATTTAAAGAAGCTTCTTACCATTTCTTTTAAGACCAGATTAGTGGTGTTGAATTCCTTTAGCTTTTGCGTGTCAGGAAGCTCTTTATCTCTCCTCCAGTTCTAAATGCTAACCTTGTAGGGTAGAGCACGCTTTGTTGTATGACTTTTCCCTTTCAATACTGTGAATATATTGTGTCAGTCCCCTTTGGCCTGTAAGATTTCTGCTGAAAAATCAGCTAATAGTCTTACGGGAGTTTCCTTGTATATAACTAGTTGTTTTTTTCTCTTGCTTTCCAAATTCTCCCTTTACAATTAAAATGGTGAAAGTTAAAAATAGTGTATCTTGGCGTGAGTCTCTTTGGGTTCATCGTTAACGGGTCTCTCTGCTTCCTGGACTTGGGTGTCTGTCTCCTTCACCAGGTTGGGGACGTTCTCAGTTACTATTTCTTCAAATAGATTTTCTGCCCCTTTCTCTCTGTCTTTTTCTCAGACCCCTATAATGCAAATGTTAGTATGTTTGATGTTGTCTCAGAGGTTCCTTAAATTATCGTAGCTTTCTTTTTTTGAAAAAGGAATCTTGTGTAACAAATCTTCTTTATCCATTCCTCTGTCCATGAACATTTAAGTTGCTTCCCTGTCCTGGCTATTGTAAATACTGCTGCAATGAACACTGGGGAGCATGTCTCTTTTTGAATTATGATTGTCCCCAGGTATATGCCCAGGAGTGGGACTGTTGTATCATATGATAGCCCTGGGGCCTCCCAGCTGGCACTTAGTGGTAAAGAATCCACCTGCCAATGCAGGAGACACAAGAGATGCAGGTCCGATCCCTGAGTCGGGAAAATCCCCTGGAAGAGGGCATGGCAACCCGCTCCAGCATTTTTGCCTGGAGAATCCCCATGGACAGAGGAGCCTGGCAAAGCTACAGTCCATAGGGTCACAAAGAGTTGGACATGACTAAAGTGACTTAGCACGCATGAAGTGAAGTCGCTCAGTCGTGTCCGACTCTTTGCGATCCCATGGACTGTAGTCTACCAGGCTCCTCTGTCCCTGGGATTCTCCAGGCAGGAATACTGGAGTGGGTTGCCATTTCCTTCTCCAGGAGATCTTCCCAACCGAGGGATCGAACCTGGGTCTCCCGTATTGCAGGCAGATGCTTTACCATCTGAGCCACCAGCACGCCTAATAGCTCTATTTTTAACTTTTTAAGGAGACTCCGTACTGTTCTCCATAGTGGCTGTATGTATCAATTTACATTCCCATCGACAATATAAGAGGATTCTCTTTTCTCCACATCCTCTCGAGCATTTATTGTTTGTAATTAAAAAATATATATATACATATTTTTTGCGGGGGAGGGGACTGCCCTGTGTCCTTTTTGCTACATGGATTTTGTTCTAGCTGTGGCGAGCAGGAGCTCCTCTCTGGTTGAGGTGCAGGGGCACTCTCTGCCGTGGCTCCTCTCGCTGTGGAACACAGGCTCCAGGGCATGCTGGCTGGTGGTTGCAGCACCTGGGCTCAGTAATCGTGGTTCCTGGGCTCTAGAGCACAGGCTCAATAGTTGTGGCACATGGGCATAGTTGCAGCATGTGGGACCTTCCAAGATCAGGGACCAGACCTGTGTCTTCTGCATTGGCAGGGGAATTCTTTACCACTGAGCCACCAGGGAAGCCCTATAGATTTTTTTGAGGCTGGCCATTCTTAACGCTGTGAGGTGACACTTCATTGTAGTTCTGATATGCATTTCTCGGCAGAAAGTGAAGAGGAACTAAAAAGCCTCTTGATGAAAGAGGAGAGTGAAAAAGTTGGCTTAAAGCTCAACATTCAGAAAACTAAGATCATGGCATTTGGTCCCATCACGTCATGAGAAATAGACTACTTTGTCTGATATAAGTGGAAACAGTGTCAGACTTTATTTTGGGGGGCTCCAAAATCACTGCAGATGGTGATTGCAGCCATGAAATTAAAAGACGCTTACTCCTTGGAAGGAAAGTTATGACCAACCTAGATAGCATATTCAAAAGCAGAGACATTACTTTGTCAACAAAGGTCCGTCTAGTCAAGGCTATGGCTTTTCCTGTGGTTATGTATGGATGTGAGAGTTGGACTGTGAAGAAGGCTGAGTGCCGAAGAAATGATGCTTTTGAACTGTGGAGTTGGAGAACACTCTTGAGAGTCCCTTGGACTGCAAGGAGATCCAACCAGTCCATCCTAAAGGAAACCAGTCCTGGGTGTTCATTGGAAGGACTGATGCTGAAGCTGAAACTCCAATACTGTGGCCACCTCACGTGAAGAGCTGACTCACTTGAAAAGACTCTGATGCTGGGAGGGATTGGGGGCAGGAGGAGAAGGGGACGACAGAGGATGAGATGGCTGGATGGCATCACTGACTCGGTGGACGTGAGTCTGAGTGAACTCCGGGAGCTGGTTTTGGACAGGGAGGCCTGGCGTGCTGTGATTCATGGGGTCGCAAAGAGTCAGACACGACTGAGCGACTGAACTGAACTGAACTGAACAATTAATTATGTCGAGCATTTTCATGCTCTTTGGCCATCTCTATGTCTTCTTTGGAGAAATGTCTGTTCAGGTCTTCTGCCTGTTTCTTGTTCGAATGCTTTGTATTTTTGTTATTGAGCCACATGACCTGTTCGTATATTGTGCAGATTAGTCCCTTGTCAGTTGCATCATTTGTAAATATTTTCTCCAATTCTGTGGGTTGTGTCTTCATTTTCTTTGTGGTTTCCTTTGCTGTGCAAAAACATTGAAGTTTAATTAGGATCCCATTTGTTTATTTTCACTTTTATTTTCATCTGATTTAATGTGTCATTTAAGACCTGTATTTCCTTCTTGATTTTCTTTCCGAATGATCTGTCGACTGATGAATATGAGGTGTTAAATTCCTTCACTATTTTTGTTACTGTCAATTTCTTCTTTTGTGTATGTTAGCATTTGCCGTATATATTGAGGTGCTCCTCTGTTGGGGTCATATATATTTACAATAGCTATATCTTCTTCTTGGATTAATCTTTCGATCATTACATAGTATCCTTTTTAGTCCCTTAGAATTTATTTTATGGTCTACTTTGTCTGATATAAGTGTTGCTACTCCAACTTTCTTTTGGTTTCCATTTGCATGGAATACCTTTTTCCATCTCCCACATTTAGTCAGTATGTGCCCCTAGATCTGAAGTGGGTTTCTTGTAGATGACACACATATGGGTCCTGTTTTTGTATCCATTTAGCCAGTGTATATGTTTTGGTTGGAGTATTTAATCCATTTGTATTTAAGATAATTTTCAATAGGTATGTTCTTATTGGCATTTTGGTAATTGTTTTGCAATTATTTTTGGAAGTCTTTTTTTCTTCCCTTCCTCTTTTGTTTTCATCTCTTGTGATTTGATGACTATATTTTTCTGTTTGGATTCCTGTTTTAGTGTGAGTATTTTTGTAGACTTTTGGTTTGCAGTTACCATGAGGTTTTTGTTTTGTTTTCAAATTTTTAATCTGTTTTATTTGCCACTGCTTAGAGCACTGCCCAGGATATAGTCAATTTTGAAAACAAAATATTAGTTGAAAGAATCCTTAATTCATAATGACCATCAAAATAGTAAATATAGAATATATATAATCAATCCATAAGAAGTGTGTAATAGAAATCAGGGAAATGAGAAACATAAAATAAATTGCTGTAGGTGGAAAACAAAATAAGTGAACACAAAAATAGTAATAAAAACAGTTTATAGTAAAACTCAGTAAACAATACAGGTAGAGCTTAACAATCAGAAAGCAGTGATTCTCAGATTATATCTTTTTTTTATAGCTAGCTATGTTGTCAACAAAGGTCCGTCTAGTCAAGGCTATGGTTTTTCCAGTGGTTATGTATGGATGTGAGAGTTGGACTGTGAAGAATGCTGAGTGCCGAAGAATTGATGCTTTTGAACTGTGGTGTTGGAGAAGACTCTTGAGAGTCCCTTGGACTGCAAGGAGATCCAACCAGTCCATTCTAAAGGAGATCAGTCCTGGGATTTCTTTGGAAGGAATGATGCTAAAGCTGAAACTCCAATACTTTGGCCACCTCATGCAAAGAGTTGAGTCATTGGAAAAGACTCTGATGCTGGGAGGGATTGCGGGCAGGAGGAGAAGGGGATGACAGAGGATGAGATGGCTGGATGGCATCACCAACTGGATGGACGTGAGTTTGAGTGAACTCCGGGAGTTGGTGATGGACAGGGAGGCCTGGCGTGCTGCAATTCATGGGGTTGCAAAGAGTCGGACATGACTGAGCAACTGAACTGAACTGATGTTGTCTAAAAGATACTCATTTTAAACACACATACACAGTAAGATGCAGAAAAATTTATTTCTCTCAATCATAGCAAATATCTCTGAGAAATTATCAACTAGAAATTTTCATATCAAAAAAATAGTAGAGGTTAAAGTAAGAACTATCATCAGAGAGGAACATTATATATATTTGAAAATAAAGGTAAAACAGGGATATGTAATCATTAATATGCAACTGAGAGTATAGCTTCAAAGTATGTAAGCAATAACTGATATCTGATAGGGAGAGACATGGTAAACAAATACATATTTTATAAAAATGTGGTACATGGAGAACAATAAAGGTCAAGATAATGTCAATACCATGAGGGTTGTTTTTGTTATTTTTTTCTTTTTTTTTTTTTTTTGCAAATTCTTCCCTTTTTTTCCCCAGGCTGTTGAAATATAATTTACAGATAATATTGTGTAACTTTAAGATATACAACATGTTCATTTGATATTTATATACTGCAACATGATTACCACCATGTTAGCTAACACCACCATCATATCATATAATTAGCATTTCTTTTCTTTGGTGAAAACATTTAAGATCTAATTCTTAGCGACTTTTAAGTATTCAGTATTTAGTGCAGTATTGTTATCTATAACTACAATATGTGCATTAAATTTTCAGAACTTATTCATCTTACAATTAGAAGTTTGTACCCTTGATGGGCTACACTCTACAGGGTAGCAAAACAGTTGGATGTAACTTCGCAACTAAATGACAAAAACAAAGCCTTTGAACCTCTCCCCATTTCCCCCAAACCTCAGCCCATAGTTATCCCATTCTACTATGTTTCTCTGAGTTTGGCTTTTTTGCATTTCACATGTAAGTGATATCATACAGTATCTGTACTTTTCTCTCTGACTTAATTTCATTTAGCATAATATCTGCAAGAACTGCCCTTGTTCCAAACGGCAGAATTTCATTCCTTCTCATAGCTGAAAAATATTCTATCTTCTTTATCATATCTTCTTTATCCATCCATCTATTGATTGACACTTAGGTTGCTTCCATATCTTGACTATCATGAATAAAACTGCAATAAATAGGGAGATGCAGATGCCTCTTTGATACCATGCCTTCATTTCCTGTGGACATATCCCAGAAGTGGAATTGCTGGATCATCTGGTAGTTCTGTTCTTAATTTTTTGACAAGCCTTCACACTGCTTTCCGTAGTACTAACTTAGATTCCCACTAATGGTGCACAAGGGTTCCCTTTTCTCCATATCCTCCCAGATAATTTTTATCTCTTGTCTTTTTGATGACAATCATTCTAACAGTGTTAGGTGATTTCTCATCATGGTTTTGATTTACATTCCCCTGATGATTAGTAGTATTGAGCACCTTTTCATCTGTCTATTGAGCATTTTTATGTCTTTGGAAAAATGCCTTTTCAATCCCTTTGTGCCCATTTTAAAAATCAGATTTTTTTGTTTTACTGAGTTGTATAAGTTTCTATGTGTTTTGGACATTCACCCCTTATTTGATATATAGTTTGTAAATATTTTCTCCCATTCTTTAAACTGCAGTTTAATCTTGCTGACCGTTTCTTCCGCGGTGGAGAAACTTCTTAGTTTAATGTCATCGGACTGATTTATTTCCACCTTTGTTCCTTGTGCTTCATATGCAAAATCTCGTGGCCAAGAACTGTATCAAAGAGGTCTTTTATTCTAAGAGTCTTACGGTTTCAGGCCTTAAATTTAAATCTGTAATCCACTTCAAGTTAATTTCCATAAGTTGTATAAAATAGGAGTCCAGTTTCATTTTTCTGCCTGTGGTCACCCACTTTTCCCAGCACTACTTATTGAAGAAACCATCCTTTTCCCCATTGAGTATTCTCAGTTTTCTTATCAAGAATTGGTTGACTATAGATGGGGAACTGTTTCTGGACTCTTGATTCTGTTCCACTGACATACATGCCTATTTTTATGCCTGTATAATACTGTTTTGATTACCATAGGTTTGTAATATCATTTGAAATCAGGTAGTAAGATGCTTTTTTCTTTCTGTTCCAGGATTGCTTTAACTATTTGGGGTCTTTTGTGGTTCCATACAAATTTTAGAGGTGTGTGTGTGAAAAACATCACTGGCAATTTGATAGTGATTGCCTTGAATCTAGAGATAGCTTTGAGTAGTATGGGCTTTGTCACAACATTCACTCTTTGGCTTGATGAACATGGGATATTTATTGTTCATGTCTTCAGTTTCTTTCATCAGAGCCTTCCCTGGTGGCTCAGAGGGTAAAGTGTCTGCCTGCAATGCAGGAGACCCGGGTTTGATCCCTGGGTCAGGAAGATCCCCTGGAGAAGGAAATGGCAACCCACTTCAGTATTCTTGCCTGGAGAATCCTGGATGGATGGAGAAGCCTAGTGGGCTACAGTCCATGGGGTCGCAAGAGTTGAACACGACTGAACAACTTCACTTTCAGTTTCTTTCACAGAACCTTAGAGTTTTCAATGTACAAATCTTTCATCTCGATTAAATTTATTCCTAACAATTTAATTGATTTTGTTTCCATTGTAAATGTTATTATTGTCTATTTCATTTTTGATATTTTATTGCTAGTATATTAAAAAGAAACTAATTTTTTTTAATATCCTGTAACTTTACTGAATTCATTGGTCAGTTCTAACAAGCTTTTGATTGAGTCTTTAAATTTTTCTCCATATAATACCATACTAAGTCGCTTCAGTCATGTCCTACTCTTTGCCATCCTATGGACTGTAGCCCCCCAGGCTCCTCTGCCCATAGGATCCTCCAGGCAAGAATCCTGGAGTGGGTTGCCATGCCCTTCTCCAAATGTAATACCATGTCATCTACAAATGAAGACTGAAGAAAATTTTACTTCTTCCTTTCCAATGTGGATGTTTATTCATTTCCGTTATCTGATTGCTATAGCTGGGATTTTTAGTACTATGTTGAATAAGAGAGATAAGAGTGGGAACTCTTGTCCTTAATGCTGAAGGAAAAGCTTTCAACCTTTCACCACTGAATGTGATGTTAGCAGTGGGCTTGTCACATAAGACCTTCACTTTGTTAAGATATATTCCATATACACAATTTGTTGAGAGTTTTTATCATAAAAAGTATTTCGGCAAATACTGCTTCTGCATCTATTAAGATGATCATATGACTTTTATCTTTCATTCTATTAATCTGGTTTATCATATTTATTTATAGTTGTATGTTGAACCATGCTTGCATCTCAAAGATAAATCCCCATTGACTGTATGTATGATCCTTTCAATGTGCTGCTGAATTTTGCTTGATAGTATTTTGAAAATTTTGCATCTATATTTATCAGGGATATTGATCTGTAGTTTTCCTGTATCTTCCTATTTTATTTTTTACCTATTAAAGATTATTTTAATATATTAAAAGCTATTAAAAGCTAATATATTGAACCTTTTCCTTTTCTTTCTTTTGATATTTTATTTTTAATTGGAAGATAATTGCTTTACAATGTTGTGTTGGTTTCACAATTGTGCGTATTAAAGTCCGCTGCCTCTGCACTGTGCCTTAGGACAGGAATTTGGGGGGTAGCCAATTAAGAACTGTTTTTTCTGTTTGTTACAAGTCTATTGAATCTGCAAAACCAAGTCGCACTGGCCAAGAGAGGCAGGCAGTCAGGCGGCATCTCCTAAGTGGCATCCACAAAAGCTGGCGCTGGACATGTGCGCAGTCTTCTCTCTGGGAAACGCTGGTAATCTGGAGCAGAATAGATGGAAATTAAAAAGGCAGCACCTGCTGGCCTCTGCAGTCTTTAGACAGTATTTCAGTAGGGCCCTGTGTACTGATTAGACACCTGACCTAAAGTTGAACCTTTTACAATAAGCAAATTGGCCTCTTTCATAAAAGGACTTGATTCATTTCGGTCAGCCCTGGGGTATTAGCCACAGTGAGTCCACACTAGCTCTTTCGGAACTTTTCCTTGGTTTGCTGTGGCCATTAAGCTCTCATGGATGCAAGCCCCACTGGCTTTTAAAGCTAGGTGTTTTGGTGACCATCTCACAGATACAGGTCTTAAAAGCTGGGGCTCCAGATAAGTTCTTCAAACCCTTCACTCCTTAGAAGCTGGGATTTGTGAGTTCCCTTCCAATTTTGGGTCACCATGCTGGGGATGGTCTTTAAGGAAGATATATCTGTTTTGATGTGGGGTTATTCTTCATTTGAGGTGCAGGAATTGCTCAGTAGTTTATTTCTTCAGAGGAGAGATTTGTTGTATATGTTTCTGTGTGTGCATGCATGCTAAGTTACTTCAGTCATGTCTGACTCTATGAACCCATGGGCTGTAGCTCTCCAGGCCCCTCTGTCCATGCGAATCTCCAGACAAGAATACTGGAGTGGGTTGCCATGCCCTCTTCCAGAGGATCTTTTTGACCCAGGGATTCAACCTGCAGCTCCTGCAGCTCCTGCATTGCAGGCAGATTCTTACCCCGAGCCAGCAAGGAAGCCTCCTATGTTGCTATAGATTCGGTGTATCCATGGGAGGTGGTGAGTTTAGGATTCATCTACATTGCTGTCTTAAGCTGGAACTTTTTGTTTCCAGGAAGATGGAAGAAATGCCTAACAAAAATATCCAGAAATCAAGACATTTTTCTTTTATTTTTTTCCAAAATTGCAGTTCTAAAATTTGGGGTAATCAATAGTCCTCCATTGGGTTAAGTTTGTGAATGACTGTTACTGAATCTTTGTGGTCACACCAGCTAGCACAATGTTTGCCTAATTTTGTACCTATTATTTTACTGAGTATATAATTAAATAGGTTGAGTGATTACACTATGATATTTGTTGGCTGTTCTCAAAAGCTATTCACGGTCAGGTCCCATTTAAGTGACAAAGGAATGGAAATGGTGTGGAGTCAGAAGTGTGCAGAAGGGCCTCCCAGTGATGGGGGAAACCTCTGTTTATTGATCCCAAAGGGTTTGGGACCCACCCCCTTACTACCAGTAAAGATGAGTGATTCCAAGTGGTGACATTAAGGAACTTTAAATGTCACATGAAGACATATATTTCCCTTTCAAAAATCTTTCAAGCTTTTAGAAAAACTCAGGTGGTACTAAAATGGCTTTCCCAAACTTTCCAGTCTCTTTTTTTCCCCCTCTCTGCCTCTTTCTCTTGCTTAAACAAACAGCAAAGCTAGCACTCAGAGCACTTGACTGTGAAACGGCCCCGTGGAGTTTACTATATCTGGTTTACTGTCTTTATTTTTACAGTTATCTCAAGTGGTATTGACTTCTTCCTTTTATATCAGTGGCATAAATTTTTCTTTAAAAAAAGGTGCATATAGGTTTTTTTCTAAAAGTAAGCCATTTAAGAAAAATGTAAGTGAATAATCCAACTGTGGTGTTGGAGAAGACTCTTGAGAGTCCCTTGGACTGCAAGGAGATCCAACCAGTCCCTTCTGAAGGAGATCAGCCCTGGGATTTCTTTGGAAGGGATGATGCTAAAGCTGAAACTCCAGTACTGTGGCCACCTCATGCGAAGAGTTGACTCATTGGAAAAGACTCTGATGCTGGGAGGGATTGGGGGCAGGAGGAGAAGGGGACAACAGAGGATGAGATGGCTGGATGGCATCACTGACTCGATGGACGTGAGTTTGAGTGAACTCCGGGAGTTGGTGATGGACAGGGAGGCCTGGCGTGCTGTGATTCACGGGGTCGCAAAGAGTCGGACACAACTGAATTGAGCGTGAATTGAATCTGAATTCATTTCAGAGCGACTGAACAGAACTGAACTGAACTGAATAATACAGATGACATGCAGATTTTTAAAATACCAAAGTTGTCCAGAAATGAAGTTTTAGAATCATTCCTGGGGACTCTGCAGAGTATAAGAGATCTCTTATTGTCTGGCCTAGAAAATAAATGAGTGAAGTCTTTTGTTTCGTATGTTTGCTTCAAATTTTAGTAGAAGAAAAGTTTAGGTTTTGTGTTGGTTTTTTGCATTCACTGATAAAGTTATATTTTCTCCTTAAATCACCCCTGAGGGGGTTCAGCTAGAGCTTCATGGATTGTGGCTTTTAAGGGTAGTTCCTGATCAATACTCATCAGAGTTCAGAATAGGAATTCAACTGTCATTCTAGGCTTAATAGAAGAAGAACATCAGTTCAGTTCAGTCGCTCAGTCACGTCCAACGCTTTGCGACCCCATGAATTGCAGCACACCAGGCCTCCCTGTCCATCACCAACTCCCAGAGTTCACTCAGACTCACGTCCATCGAGTCAGTGATGCCATCCAGCCATCTCATTCTGTCGTCCCCTTCTCCTCCTGCCCGCAATCCCTCCCAGCATCAGAGTCTTTTCCAATGAGTCAACTCTTTGCATGAGGTGGCCACAGTACTGGAGTTTCAGCTTTAGCATCATTCCTTCCAAAGAAATCCCAGGGCTGATCTCCTTCAGAATGGACTGGTTGGATCTCCTTGCAGTCCAAGGGACTCTCAAGAGTCTTCTCCAACACCACAGTTCAAAAGCATCAACTCTTCAGTGCTCAGCTTTCTTCACAGTTCAACTCTCACATCCATACATGACCACAGGAAAAACCATAGCCTTGACTAGACGAACCTTTGTTGGCAAAGTAATGTCTCTGCTTTTGAATATGCTATCTAGGTTGGTCATAACTTTCCTTCCAAGGAGTAAGCATCTTTTAATTTCATGGCTGCAGTCACCATCTGCAGTGATTTTGGAGCCCCCCAAAATAAAGTCTCACACTGTTTCCACTGTTTCCCCATCTATTTCCCATCAAGTGATGGGACCAGATGCCATGATCTTAGTTTTCTGAATGTTGAGCTTTAAGCCAACCTTTTCACTCTCCATTTTCACTTTCATCAAGAGGCTTTTGAGTTCCTCTTCACTTTCTGCCATAAGGGTGGTGTCATCTGCATATCTGAGGTTATGGATATTTCTCCCGGCAATCTTGATTCCAGCTTGTGCTTCTTCCAGTCCAGCGTTTCTCATGATGTACTCTGCATATAAATTAAATAAGCAGGGTGACAATATACAGCCTTGACATACACCTTTTCCTATTTGGAACCAGTCTGTTGTTCCATGTCCAGTTCTAACTGTTGCTTCCTGACCTGCATACAGATTTCTCAAGAGGCAGATCAGGTGGTCTGGTATTCCCATCTCTTTTAGAATTTTCCACAGTTTCTTGTGATCCACATAGTCAAAGGCTTTGGCATAGTCAATAAAGCAGAAATAGATGCTTTTCTGGAACTCTCTAGCTTTTTCCATGATCCAGCGGATATTGGCAATTTGATCTCTGGTTCCTCTGCCTTTTCTAAAACCAGCTTGAACATCTGGAAGTTCACGGTTCATGTATTGCTGAAGCCTGGCTTGGGGAATTTTGATTATCCTTTTTTTTTCCTCTCCTGATTAAAAATGTACATTATTTCCTTTTTGTAATAGGTGTTGTCTGGTCATTTAAATATGTTATATGTCTTTAAATAGACCAGAATATATGACAAAACAATTCACATAGCAAGTAATTGCATAGATTTTTATAAACTACAAAATGTCTCAGAACCAAACTTTTTTTATCAACAACTCTTCTAGACAACTGTGTGAATGAACAAGCAGTTTGATCAATGTTAAGAACCACCTCAGAGATGGCAAGACTGAAAGATAGGTTGATTATTTGGAAAACCAAAATGAATAGTTGAAGTATTTATATAAGGGTTTAGATAAAATAACAGAAATATAGGTCATTTAGAAGAAGATAGAAGCGGGATATAGGATGGGATATTCACCTGAGTATTGTGATTCAGTGTCCAAATGATCTAATTCATTAAGTAATTGTTGATATCATTTATCTTATACAGATATAATCACAAGTTCCAATGAAACTGTGGGAAGACATAAACACACATTCAACCTGGGCTGACTTGGATATTACTATGGGGATTGCTCTTGGTTACAGTCATTGTGGGATTAGAATTTTGAGTTAAACAATTCCAGTTTATATCCTGTTGGGGCTTTATTTAAAATTGTGAAATTGGGGGAAGGAGAGACCCTAGAAAATAAGTCTTTTATGAGGCCAGTCTACATTTATGCAACGTGGAGAATCAGACTAAGGGCTGCCATGAGCTCATAGAGTATCCTTGCATGAACCAGAGAAGGTGCTTCTTCTTTCGGGCTTACATAGCCCTGCTTCAGAGCCCCCAGCACAGCAGATGGAGCGTAGGCTAGATTTCAGCCCTCACTTTGTCCCTCCCTTCGGCAGTAACCTGCACAAGTAATCTGTATGACTATATGGAGCAGCTCTGAACAGCAGGAAGGAGTTCTAAAACATCAAGAGTATATCTTTTTGCATCGCTTTTTGACAACTCACTAAAATGTTTAACAACCAGTCTTACCAAGAAAGTCTTTTTAATAGTTAACTATCTTGACAAACTAGGTCACTAATGTCTATACACTAATAATCCTTCAGATTTTTTTTTTTTAATGAGAAACCTAGTGCTGTTCTCATTTGTGAAAAAGGATCCCCTATGTTAGCCACATTGAAGTTTTCCTTAAGGAAAGCATTGATTCAGGACTTGCAACGATTTCATCATTGACCCAGTGGCCCTGGGAACACAAAGCCTCAGATAAGAGCAGAGCTTATGTGGCAATTCAATTTCTATCAGGTGGAATTATACTGAAATCCAAAAGACAATAATGGTTAGAGCCATTAAATTAACATCTGTGACAATAAGTATAATAAAAACATTTTTCAACATAATTTGCTCTGCCAGCCCAAGGTTTAAATGCAACTGATTTCAAACTTTAAAAAATCTTTAAAATTAGATTTGAGGATTAAATTGCATAGTTGCTTGAAAGTAAAATTCAGGAAAATATTTTAAAATATTTTAAGCTCTTTTTGATGTCACTGAGTGTGTAGTGGGTTTTTTTTTTTAATCATTCCAGATCATTAAGAATCTTGAAAACTTTGTATTTTTCCCCCTGCTTAAGGAAACAATCGGGAAAGGAGTGACCTTTTATTTAAGAAGGCTAGAATTATCATGTGAAATATTAAACTTGCAAAAATGCAATGTCCTCATCTGACTTGCTTTGGGGAACCTAGTAATCTATAAATTCGCCATTTTTGTATAAAATACATTAAAACAAAAAAATGCAAGCTGAATTCTTATTAAATTTGTGCAAATGCAGTCACTAAATTATAACAGTAAAGCATTATTATGCAAATTGGAGCTAATTTTACAATATCCCTATCTAATTGTTTACAGTACAGTAGAATTATGGTGCTGTGAAGCAGGACAGGATATTGTATGGAAGAGTATGTTTTTAATTCGAACCATTTTTACTCTGCAATTTTCCTCTAGCATGGAAAAGGGATTTAACACGGAGAAAACAAGGGCAGATGTCTCCCTCATTGTGTACCCAAGGACTTAGCTAATTAGTATTTTCCATGAGCTTCAGATACGGGGATGGAGATGGGCTCTCTTCAGAGACGCACAAGCTTCCTCTCCTGAGTTTTTATGAGATGTCAGATAGAACTGTCTACAAAAACTTGCTCCAAGGAATATTTTTAAGAGATTTGTTTTGAAATGAAGGGCTCCTTGAGTGCGAGGCATCCTAAGTGGTCCTCGGCCTCCAGCTGTGCTCCTTAGCAGAAGGGGTTAGACAAGGCTGCTCCGACATGACAGTACCCAATAATGTCTGAAACAGCACTTAAGGAAGGTTTGGGGAAGGAGACAAAACCACTCTCCATACAGTGGAGAAATCACACAGAATAAACAGTTTTAGCAGGAGGTAAGTGAACGCCGCTTCAAAGCAAAGTCCCTTCATCTTTTCAGATAAGCAAAAATCAGTGTCTGGAATTCGTTTGTGGAGGGCATTCTGCTTCCTGTTCCCTGAAAATCCTTGTTTTATCCTTCCTATTACTCAGCGATTTCATATAAGCTAAACTGTCAGCATATGAGAAACCTCTCTGCCAATGAGATGATTTTTTTTGTCCCAAAAGCCTTGCCAAGTTTATGAGCCAAGAAATAGCTGAATTATAATGACTGGAACTTCAAAGAGAAAGAAGAGCGACTGTTATTCAAATATTTCTGTAAAAATCCCTGACTCTTGATATCAGCGGGAGCAGATCGATCTGAGAATAACACAGTAAATTTTTACGGGGGAACAAGGAGGGGCCTGAGTGTCTGCTGAGGGGGACGTGCCCCCAGGTGGAGACTTCTTGCCCAGTTAGTCTCCATCTCTGGGTGGGGAATGCGACTATAAAATTCAGGGGAGAAACACATGAACAGAACTGCACTGCTTTTTCTTTTGGCTTAGCACAAGTTGCCCTACTGATGTGATTCCCTTATTTTTTCTTTGTTTTGGAATCTTCCAAAAATCTCAGTGCAAAGTCTCTTGATCACTTCTCTATTTAGACTAAAATGAAGTGATTTATTCCCTTGATTCATGCAATTGCTTTTTTTGTATGCCCTCCATGACAACAGCAAACACCTATTTGTTCGCCCTAAAGCCTTCCATCACTGCTTTCTATGTCTTTGGAAAAACCTGCTGGGCAGAAGTGACCATAAATTCAATGAGGGGACCTCTTCCAGGGGACTTTGCATTTCTACAGAGATCAAAGCTTAAGACTAACAAGACCCCCTGCCTTCTAAACTTAGACAGTGGTGAGTATTTTACTCCATAGACCTATTAGGAATTGTATCTAACTGCTAGTGACTGCTGCTGCTGCTACTGCTACTAAGTCGCTTCAGTCGTGTCCGACTCTGTGTGACCCCATAGACGTCAGCCCACTAGGCTCCCCCGTCCCTGGGATTCTCCAGGCAAGAACACTGGAGTGGGTTGCCATTTCCTTCTCCAATGCATGAAAGTGAAAAGCGAAAGTGAAGTCGCTCAGTCCTGTACGACTCTTTGCGACCCCATGGACTGCAGCCCACCAGGCTCCTCCGTCCATGGGAGTTTCCAGGCAAGAGTACTGGAGTGGGGTGCCATCGCCTTCTCCAACAGAGACCAGAAATAACAGTGACTTAAATATATAATAAGTGGGTTTCTCTCAGATGAGGTCCAGTGACAGGCAGTTCAGGAGTATGGGTCCTCCATGGTCATCAGGGGCCGTTCCTTATACTTTTCTGCCTTTTTATTCTGAAAGCGTAGTTTCATCCTCAAGCTCACCTTGTTGTCTGAGATGGGTGCTGTACTTATGTCCACATCCAGCAGGAAAGAGACTAGGGGAGGGTGTGTTGGTCTGACTGCCCGCCTTTTATGGTATTTCCTCAGAAGTTCTCCGAATAACTTTGGCTTACATCTTCTTGACTATAACTTCTGCTTGGAAATATTTTTGCCCAAAGTAAAATCAGTGGGTTTGATATTAAGTAAAAAGTATAATTATTGGATAGATGACTAGAACTTTCTGTTGAACCTCTTAAAATGCAAACTCCTTGAGAGTTAGCTAAGTGCTTCAGTTATATCCAAGCCCATTCCTCACTTTTTTAAAGGACCTAAGTTGTAGTTAATGTAAGGAAAGAAACATGGTCCCATAATCAAGAGAGTGGTTCATTTCTTATTCTCATCTATATTGAGAATAGCCAATTGAGCATACTTATTGCTCATTAGTCTTTCATGATTAGGCAACCTTAATTTTTCACAGTAATGGGACTAGATTATCAAGGATAACAACAAACAAAGAAACTGGCGAAATGCCCGAATTAAATACACATTTGCAGAATTTAAGAAAGAATCCCCACTTAAATTGTCAGTCGAATTTCACACATATGAAAGTAAATGAAGAAACCAAGTACTTTTCTAAATAATCTCAAATTCTGCGCCTAGTAGACAAAGCCACACACAGAAGAAAATTATAGTTTGCTTAAGTGAAAGAGACAGAAGGAATTCTTCTTGTTGTTTAAAGGAAGTTGTCAAGAAAAGTGTCTTAATATTTTAGTCTCTTGGTGTGAATTATATGTCACGTAGGGATAAACAGCTAAGGTAATGCCTTTCTAGTCTCTCTCTTCGCCTGTCCCTGTTTATCCTAACAGAGTGGGGTTAATGAGGAGTCAAACGGTAAAACTGAAGAAAGCCAGTCAGGGCTGCCAGAAGGAGCACGGGTAATGCTACCTGAAGGAACAAGGGGCATGCTGGAACCCACAGAGAGTGTCATAACAGCCGTGAGGCTCTCGGACTGGCTAGACAGTCCTGTAGCCTCTGCTCCCGCTCAGTTAAGATCTTGACAGAGCTCCGTTGATGGCGTCTATTGCATCCGATTTGAGTCACCGGGGCTTCTTGGTGAGTGCTGGGCCTGTATTCACACATGGCTGGTTTCGAGCCCTTGGTCCACTCCTTACGAGAGAGGAATCTTTGAGCAAAGGCCCGCAGTTCTCTGCAGCTCACTTTCTTTGCCCGTGAAGTGTTATGAAGATGAGAGAGAACACAAGGGAGAGTACGATAAACAGCCGTGACTCCAACACTGCTGAGGTGCTGTGCAGACAGGGAGAGGCCAGAGGCTCACTGGACGCTTTTAGACAAAATCGGGTGTTCTTTTTTACAAAAAATTGTCTGTCACAGTATAGTTGATTAAAACTGCTGCATTAGCTTTAGTTATATAGCAAAGTGATTTAGTTATACACATATCTACTCTACTTCAGATTCTTTTTCAGTACAAGTTATTGCAGAGTATCAGGTAGATGCTCCTGTGTTACACGTTCGTCCCTTCCTGATTATCTCTTTTATAAATAGTAATGCATACATTTTAATCCCAGCCTCCTAATTTATCCCTTACCACCATCGCTCTCTTTGGGAATGTAAGTTTGTTTTCCAAGTCTGTGAGTCTGTTTCTGTCCTGTAAACAGGTTCATTTGTAGCCTGTTTTAGATTCCATGTAGAAGTGATGTCACATGACACTTGTCTGACTTACTTCACGCACTGAGATCATTTGTAGGTCCATTCATGTTGCTGCACTTGAAATTATTTCGTTCCTTTTTATAGTTGAGTAATACTCTATTGTATGCATGTGCATATGTTTGTATATACATATAAATACACCACATCTTTTTTATCCATTCATTGGTTGATGGACATTTAGGTGGCTTCCATGTCATGGCTGTTGTAAACAGTACTGCAATGAACATTGGAGTACATGTATCTTTTCAAAGTATGGTTTTCTCTGGGTTTATGCCCAGATGTGGGATTGCTTGAGTATGGTAACCCTAATTTCAGTTTTTTTAAGGGACCTCTGTACTGTTCTCCAGAGGGCGGTACCAATTTACTTTCCCCGAAATAGTGTAGGACGGTTCCTTTTTCTATACTCCCTCTCTAGCATTTGCTGTTTGTAGATTTTTTATGTTTTTATCGCTATTTATTTACTTTTGGCTGTGCTGGGTCTCTGTGGCTTTGCATGGGCTTTCTCTAGTGGCAGTGAGCAGGAGCTCCTCTCCATCGCAGTGCCCAGGCTTCCCTGGCAGTGAGCGGGAGCTCCTCTCCATCGCAGTGCCCAGGCTTCCCAGTATGATGGGTTCTCTTGTTGTGGAGCACGGGCTCTGGCACGGGGCTTCTGTAGCTGTGGCTTTCGGGTCCTCGTGTGTGCAGGCTTCAGCAGTTTCGGCACACGAGCGTGGCAGTCGTGGCTTGCACGCCACACTGTGCAGGCTCAGAGGTGGTGGCACACAGACACAGCTGCTCTATGGCACGTGGAATCTTCCCAGGCCAGGGATCAAACCCACGTCCTCTGCATTGGCAGGCGGGTTCTTACCCACTGCACCACCAAGGAAGTCCGGTAAATATTTTGATACTAACCATTCTGACCGGTGTGAGGTAATACCACATTGTGGTTTTGATTTGCATTTCTCTGTTAGTTAGCAGTGTTGAACATCTTTTCATGTGCTTTTTGGCCGTCTGTATGATAAAGCTTTAGCTAGACTAATCAAGGGAAAAAAAGGAGACAGGGAATATGCTGATGGTGCAGTGGCTAAGACCCCATGCTCCCAATGCAGGGAACTGGATTCCATCCTTGGTCAGGGAACTAAATCACACATGTCACAACTGAAAAAAAAGGTCCAGCATGCCACGATGAACCCAGAACACCAAATAAATAAGTGCATGATTTTTTAAAAGACAAAAATAACAGGAGAGGACTCATATCAATAAAATTAGCAGTTAAAAAAAGAGACATTGCCAGGAGCAGGAGCTCCGCCTGTGGCAAAGGTTATGAGGCTTTGAGAAGGAGGCTCAGCATACACAAAGGCGGGATCGAGCCTCAGGAGTCCCCCTGGAAATTCTCGAGCATCTACCCCCCAAACCAGAGTCTGCCTACTTTCTGCTTTGTGCTCTCACCTACACCTCTGACTTTACGGGGGGCTGTCCCCCACTACCTCTCTCTGAAAAAAAGAGTTAACTTACAGCTCCAGTTAATAAAGTTTCTGGGTGTGATAGTGTTTCAACCTACAAACTCCTTTGGAAGTCCTCTAGCCTGCCTGAATAGGTTTTTCCGGCCACATGTGATTGCTCAGAGCCTCCCAACTGTGAGAGGCATGAGATGTTCTAAACTGTCTAAATACAGAGTCCTTTGAGTAGTTAAAAGATTGATTAGAAATTGTATTGGTGAAGGGTTTTTCACTTGTTGGGCCAATGTTTGCTGCTAAGTCTCCATATCCCTTACCTGCTGTGTCCCTGGCAGTGTATTGATTAATATAATTGGTGTAAGTAGTAGCTTTAATGTTTGTAACCTTGGACCCTTGAGTTAATTCTTTTTCTTGTTATAGCCCACCACACCTTTGCCCTATAGGAATGCAACTTTACCTAATGCTTTTGGAAGGTGGCGCTTGACTAATCACCTTTAGAGAAAAATAAGTTTTCTGAAGAAAGGGTCTTAAAATGTTAACAGGCCTCTGGGCCAGAAGATGATGCAAATCACCTAAACTTTTGCATATGATAAGTTTGCAGGAAGAAAGCCTGGCTTACTGCACGACTCTACCCCTTCCCCCATTATCCTCTATGCATAATTTAAGGTATAAAAACGACTTTGGAAAATAAAGTGCAGGCCTTGTTCACCGAAACTTGGTCTCCCCATGTCGTTCTTTCTCTCACCTTCTGGCTGAATTATTCAGCCTCTTTTCTCCACTAAATTTTCTCACTGAGCTATCCTTATTTAACCACTCTTTATATCCTTAATTAACCTTTAATTAAGCAATTATTTCCTGATCCTCGCCAATGCCGTCCCCGCTTCGAATTCCCTGGATCCACCGGGGCTGGACCCCAGCAAGACATTATAACTGACACCACAGAAATATAAAACAATCAGAAGAGGCTACTACAAGAAACTATATGCCAATAAAATGGACATTCTAGAAAAAATAGATGAATTCTTAGAAAAATACTATCTTGTAAGCATAAATCAGGAAGAAATAGAAAATATGAACAAACTAATCACAAGCTCTGACCTTTAAACTGATTTAAAAATTCTTAACAAACAAAAGTCAAGGACCAGATGCTTCCCAGGTGAATTCTATCAAATGTTTAAAGAAGAGTTAACACCTATTCTGAAATTATTCCAAAAAATTGAAGAGGAAAAAATATGCCCAAACTCATTCTAAAAGGTCACCTTTCAGTTCAGTTCAGTTCATTTCAGTTGCTCAGTCTTGTCCAACTCTTTGGACTCCATGAATCGCAGCACGCCAGGCCTCCCCGTCCATCACCAACTCCCGGAGTTCACTCAAACTCATGTCCATCGAGTCGGTGATGCCATCCAGCCATCTCATCCTCTGTCATGCCCTTCTCCTCCTGCCCCCAATCCCTCCCAGCATCAGAGTCTTTTCCAAGGAGTTAACTCTTCGTATGAGGTGGCCACAGTACTGGAGTTTCAGCTTTAGCATCATTCCTTCCAAAGAACACCCAGGGCTGATCTCCTTTAGGATTGACTGGTTGGATCTCCTTGTAGTCCAAGGGACTCTCAAGAGTCTTCTCCAACACCACAGTTCAAAAGCATCGATTCTTTGGCACTCAGCTTTCTTCACAGTCCAACTCTCATATCCATACATGACCACTGGAAAAACCATAGCCTTGACTAGATGGACCTTTGTTGGCAAAGTAATGTCTCTGCTTTTGAATATGCTATCTAGGTAGGTCACAATTTTCCTTCCAAGGATTAAGCATCTTTTAGTTTCTTGGCTGCAATCACCATCTACCCCCATTCAAAAAACAAAGATACCACAAAAAAGAAAATAGCAGGCACTTATCATTGATGATAAGTGCCTTATGGCAGAAAGCAAAGAGGTACTAAAGAGCCTCTTGATGAAAGTGAAAGAAGAGAGTGAAAAAGCTTGCTTAAAACTCAACATTCAGAAAACTAAGATCATGACATCTGGTCCCATCACTGTATGGGAAATAGATGGGAAAACAATGGAAACAGTGACAGATTTTATTTTCTTGGGCTCCAAAACCACTGTAGATAGTGACTGCAACCATGAAATTACAAGACGCTTCTTCCTTGGAAGAAAAGCTATGACAAACCTAGAGAGCATATTAAAAAAGAGACATTACTTTGCCAGCAAAGGTCCATCTTGTTAAAGCTGTGGTTTTCCCAGTAGGTATGTATGGATGTGAAAGTTGGACCATAAAGAAGCTGAGCACTGAAGAATTGATGCTTTTGAACTGTGGTGTTGGAGAAGACTCTTGAGAGTCCCTTGGACTGCAAGGAGATCCAACCAGTCCATCCTAAAGGAAATCAGTCCGGAATATTCATTGGAAGTACTGATGCTGAAGCTGAAGCTCCCATACTTTGGCCACCCGATGAGAAGAGATGATTCATTTGAAAAGACCCTGATGCTGGAAAAGAGGGAAGGCAGGAGAAGAAGGGGACGACAGAGGATGAGATGGCTGGATGGCATCACCGATTCAATGGACATGAGTTTGAGCAAGCTCTGGGAGTTGATGATGAATAGGGAAGCCTGGAGTGCTGTAGTCCAAGGGGTCGCAAGGAGTCAGACACGACTGGGTGACTGAACTGAACTATTGTTGATGAACATAGACATAAAAATCCTCAATAAATTACCAGCAATCTAAATCTAGCAATACATTAAAAGGATCATGCACCATGATAAAGCGGTATTTATTCCAGGGATACAAAGATTTTTCAATAACTGCAAATCAATCAATCTGATACACCACATCAATAAATTGAAGGAAAAACAAATAAATCATATGATCATCTCAGCAGATGCAGAAAAAGCTCACCCATTTATGACAAAAACCTCTCTAGAAAGTAGACACACCGGGAACATAGCTCAACATAATAAAGGCCATATATGACAGACCGAGATCTAACATCATACTCAACAGTGAAAAGCTAAAAGAATTTCCTCTAAGATCAGGAACAAGACAAGGATGTCATTCTTACCACTTCAAAAACTTCAGCATAGTTTTGAAAAGCCTAGCAACAGCAATCAGAGAAGAAAAAGAATTAAAGGCAATCCAAATTGGAAAAGAAGTAAAACCATCACCATTTACAGATGGCAGATGACATGATACTCTACAGAGAAAATTGTAAAGACTACCAGAAAACTACTAGAGCTCATCAATAAATTCTGTTGCATTTCTATACTCTTAAAATGAAAGATCAGAAAGAGAAATTAAAGAAACAATGCCATTTACCATCACATCAAAAAGAATAAAACACCTGTAATAAACCTACCTAAGGAGGCAGAATACCTATACTCCAAAAACTGTAAGATGCCTTTGAAAGAAATCAAAGATGACACAAACAGATGGAAAGATACACAGTGTTCTTGGAGTGGCGGAATCAATAATGTCAAGTGACTGTGCTACCCAAGACAATCTACAGCTTCAATGCAGTACTTATCAAATGAAGGACTGTATGCTTCATAGAGCTAGAAGAAAAAAAAATTTGTATGGAGCCACAAAGACTCTGTATAGCCAAACAATCTTAATAAAGGAAAACAAAATTGCAAGAATCAGACTCCCTGACCTCAGACTCCCTGACCTCAGACTATACAACAGGGCTACAGTCATCAAAACAGTATGGTACTGGCCCCAAAACAGTATTACAGATCAATGGAATGGGACAGAAAGCCCAAAAATAATCCCATGCACCTGTGGTCAATTAATCTATGACAAAGCAGGCAAGAATATACAATGGCGATAAGACAGTCTTTCCAGTAAGTGGTGCTGGGAAAACTGGACAGCTGCCAGTAAAAGAACAAAATTAGACATTCTTTAATATAAATACACAAAATAAACTTAAAATGGATTAAAAACCTAAATATAAGACCAGATACTATAAAACTCATAGAGAAAGACATAGGCAGAACACTCTTCGATATAAATCCCAGCATTAACTTTTTGGTTTCACCTCCCAAAGCAAAATAAAAGCAAAAATATGCAAACAGGACCTGAATAACTTTAAAAGCTTTAGCACAGCAAAGGAAATGATTAACAAAATGAAAATACAACCCAAATAATGCGGAAAATATTTGCAAATGATGCAACCAGTAGAGGATTAATATCCAAAATATACAAACAGCTCATGGAGCTCAATATCAAAAAAGCAAACAACCCAATCAAAAAGTAGGCAGAAGATCTAAATAGACATCTTTCTAAAAGTAGATATTCTTGTATATTTTTAATTGCCTGGTGGGATGTGATGGTTAATTGAACACACGCAAAGACTGAAATTTGTTCCACAAGCTGCACATAAATCATCAGCATAAATGATCAGTTTTGACATATCATTCCTTTTTAATGTATAGAAATACAACAGATCTTTGAATACTGAGTTTTGTGTCCTTCAAATTTTTAGATTCATTTATTCTAATATTTGTGCAATCTTGAAGGTTTCCTATGTATGATATCATGTCATCTGAAAATAGCGTCAGTTTTACTTCTTTCCAATTTGGATGATTTTTCTTTCTTTTTCTAACTAATTGCTCTGATGAGACTCCCAATACTGTGTTGAATAAAAGTGGGAAAAGTTGGCATCATTGTCATATTCCTGACCTTAGAAGAAAAACTTTCAACTTTTCACCACTGAGTATGACATTAGCTGTGGGATTTTCATATATGGCCTTTATTAGGTTGAGGAAGAATCCATATATATATATATATATAAACTTTCAACAAGATATATACATATATATATATGTATAGATATAGATACATGTGTGTGTGTGTGTCTGTTTGCACACTCAGTCATGTCTGACTCTGACCCCATGGACTGTAGCCCACCCGACTCCTCTGTCCATAGAATATTCTAGGCAAGAATACTGGAAGAGGTTGCCATTTCATTCTCCAGGGAATGGTCCTGACCCTGGGATTGAACCTGCATCTCTTGTGTCATATATATACACACACATACACGTATATATACACGTCAGTCAGTCAGTCAGTTCAGTTGCTCAGTCGTGTCTGACTCTTTGCGACGCCATGAATCACAGCACACCAGGCCTCCCTGTCCATCACTAACTCCGGGAGTTCACCCAGACTCACGTCCATCGAGTCAGTGATGCCATCCAGCCATCTCATCCTCTGTCATCCCCTTCTCCTCCTGCCCCCAATCCCTCCCAGCATCAGAGTCTTTTCCAATGAGTCAACTCTTTGCATGAGGTGGCCAAAGTACTGGAGTTTCAGCTTTAGCATCATTCCTTCCAAAGAAATCCCAGGGCTGATCTCCTTCAGAATGGACTGGTTGGATCTCCTTGCAGTCCAAGGGACTCTCAAGAGTCTTCTCCAACACCACAGTTCAAAAGCATCAATTCTTCGGTGCTCAACCTTCTTCACGGTCCAACTCTCACATCCATACATGACCACAGGAAAAACCATAGCCTTGACTAGACAAACCTTTGTTGGCAAAGTAATGTCTCTGCTTTTGAATATGCTATCTAGGTTGGTCATAACTTTCCTTCCAAGGAGTAAGCGTCTTTTAATTTCATGGCTGCAGTCACCATCTGAAGTGATTTTGGAGCCCAGAAAAATAAAGTTTCCCAAAATAAAAATAAAAAAAATAAAGCCCCCCAAAAACACTGTTTCCACGGTTTGCCCATCTATTTCCCATGAAGTGATGGGACCGGATGCCATGATCTTCGTTTTCTGAATGTTGAGCTTTAAGCCAACTTTTTCACTCTCCACTTTCACTTTCATCAAGAGGCTTTTGAGTTCCTCTTCACTTTCTGCCATAAGGGTGGTGTCATCTGCATATCTGAGGTTATTGATATTTCTCCTGGCAATCTTGATTCCAGCTTGTGCTTCTTCCAGCCCAGTGTTTCTCATGATGTACTCTGCATATAAATTAAATAAGCAGGGTGACAATATACAGCCTTGACGAACTCCTTTTCCTATTTGGAACCAGTCTGTTGTTCCATGTCTAGTTCTAACTGTTGCTTCCTGACCTGCATACAAATTTCTCAAGAGGCAGATCAGGTGTTCTGGTATTCCCATCTCTTTCAGAATTTTCCACAGTTTATTGTGATCCACACAGTCAAAGGCTTTGGCATAGTCAATGAAGCAGAAATATATGTTTTTCTGGAACTCTCTTGCTTTTTTCATGATCTAGTGGATGTTGGCAATTTGATCTCTGCTTCCTCTGTCTTTTCTAAAACCAGCTTGAACATCAGGAAGTTCACGGTTCACATATTGCTGAAGCCTGGCTTGGAGAATTTTGAGCATTACTTTACTAGCATGTGAGATGAGTGCAATTGTGCGGTAGTTTGAGCATTCTTTGGCATTGCCTTTCTTTGGGATTAGAATGAAAACTGACCTTTTCCAGTTCTGTGGCCACTGCTGAGTGTTCCAGATTTGCTGGCATATTGAGTGCAGCACTTTCACAGCATCATATTTCAGGATTTGAAATAGCTCAACTGGAATTCCATCACCTTCACTAGCTTTGTTCATAGTGATGCTTTCTAAGGCCCACTTGACTTTACATTCCAGGATGTCTGGCTCTAGGTCAATGATCACACCATCGTGATTATCTGGGTTGTGAAGATCTTTTTTGTACAGTTCTTCTGTGTATTCTTGCCACCTCTTCTTAATATCTTCTGCTTCTGTTAGGTCCATACCATTTCTATCCTTTATCAAGTCCATCTTTGCATGAAATGTTCCCTTGGTATCTCTAATTTTCTTGAAGAGATCTCTAGTCTTTCCCATTCTGTTGTTTTCCTCTATTTCTTTGCATTGATCACTGAAGAAGGCTTTCTTCTCTCTTCTTGCTATTCTTTGGAACTCTGTATTCAGATGTTTATGTCTTTCCTTTTCTCCTTTGCTTTTCGCTTCTCTTCTTTTCACAGCCATTTGTATTATATACACATGTAAGTATGCATATATACGCGTATATATATATGTATATATATGTGTGTGTGTGTATATATAATCTTGTTGAAAGCTTTTTGTTATAAATCAGTGTGGAATTTTGTCAAGTATAATTTCTACATCTGTTGAGATGATAACATAATTTTTACACTTCATTTTGTTAATATGTGTTGATTTGTTTGAAGGTATTGAACCATCCTTGCATGCCAGAAATAAATCCCACTTAATCATGGTGTTGATACTTTTAATGTATTGAATTTAGTTTTTTCATGTTGTGTTGAGAATTTTTGCATCTAATTCATCAGAGGTAATGGTCTAATTTCTTTTTTGGGGGTCAGTGTTGTTTGGTTTCAGTGTCTAAATACTGGTGCCTTATAAAAGGAGATTAGATGTGTTCCTTCTTATATTTTTTTGAAGAGTTTGAGAAGGATTGGTTTTAATTCTTCTTAGAACGTTTAGTAGAATTGACCAATGAAGTCACCTGGTATCAGACTTTGCTTTGGTGGGACGTTAATTTCTCAGTATAGTTTATTTACTTGTTCTATGTTTGGTGTGTGTCGAGCCTGCATTGCTGCACACGGGCTTTCTCTGGTTGCAGAGAGTGGGGGCTCCTCCCTGTTGTAAGGCAGGGGCTCCTCTTGCTGACCACAGGCTCTAGGTGCACGGGCTTCGGCAGCTGTGCTGTGTGGGGTTGGCAGTGGCTCTTGGGCTCTGGAGCAGGGGCTCAGTGGTTGTGGCACACGGGCTTAGTTGATCTGCAGCATGTGGTCTCTTCCCAGACCAGGGATCAAACCCGTGTCCCCTGCCTTGACTGACAGACTCCTATCTCCTGTACCACCAGGACAGTCCAGTTAGGACATCTTTGATTACCCATCTAGTCTCCTTGTTAATAATTGGTCTATTCAGATGTTTTATGTCTTCATGATTCAGTCTTGTGCTTAGTCACTGAGTCATGTCCACCTCTTTGCAACCCCATGGACTGCAGCCCACCAGGCTCCTCCGTCCATGGGGATTCTCCAGGCAAGAATACTGGAGTGGGCTGCCGCGCCCTCCTCCAGGGGATCTTCCTGACCCAGGGATCAAACCCAGGTCTCCCGCATGGCAGGCGGACTCTTTACTATCTGAGCTAGGTTGTCCAGTTTTTCTACTGTACAGTTTTTCATAGTCTCCAGAGCTTTTGTATTTCTGTGATATCAGTTGCGATGTCTCCTCATTCTTTTCTGTTCTTATTTATTTGGATCTCTCTTTTAATGCTCAAAATTCTCCAAGCCAGGCTTCAGCAATATGTGAACCGTGAACTTCCTGATGTTCAAGCTGGTTTTAGAAAAGTCAGAGGAACCAGAGATCAAATTGCCAACATCCGCTGGATCATGGAAAAAGCAAGAGAGTTCCAGAAAAACATATATTTCTGCTTCATTGACTATGCCAAATCCTTTGACTGTGTGGATCACAATAAACTGTGGAAAATTCTGAAAGAGATGGGAATACCATAACACCTGATCTGCCTCTTGAGAAATCTGTATGCAGGTCAGGAAGCAACAGTTAGAACTGGACATGGAACAACAGACTGGTTCCAAATAGGAAAAGGAGTTCGTCAAGGCTGTATATTATCACCCTGTTTATTTAACTTATATGCAGAGTACATCATGAGAAACACTGGGCTGGAAGAAGCACAAGCTGGAATCAAGATTGCCAGGAGAAATATCAATAACCTCAGATATGCAGATGACACCACCCTTATGGCAGAAAGTGAAGAGGATCTCAAAAGCCTCTTGATGAAAGTGAAAGTGGAGAGTGAAAAAGTTGGCTTAAAGCTCAACATTCAGAAAACGAAGATCATGGCATCCGGTCCCATCACTTCATGGGAAATAGATGGGGAAACAGTGGAAACAGTGTCAGACTTTATTTTTCTAGGCTCCAAAATCACTGCAGATGGTGACTGCAGCCATGAAATTAAAAGACGCTTACTCCTTGGAAGGAAAGTTATGACCAGGGACTCTCTCCCGCGTGCCTGTGCTCTTTTCTCTCTCTCTCTCTCTCTCTCCTGCTATCTTCTAAATAAAATGGAGCTGTAACACTGAATTGCCTAAGAGATGTAACACAGTTTGTCCAAGACCCGAGGGCTGTGGCGCGCCGAGGGCTTTAATGTCCGTCGCTCCAAGTCTTTGTTGTGACGAGACAAAGACCCGAGGAGCATACGCTCGCGTGACATCTATGGTGCCGTGACTCGGGTTTAACCTGGCTGAAACAACCTCTGCGCGGAAGAGGCCAAGCACAGCAGGAGCCCAACTCAGCGAAGCTCCCGTGCTAGAAGCGGAAGGCAAAGAAACCCAGCTCAGGGGAAGGCCCATCGTGCTGGAAACCAGGACAGCGAAAAACAAACTCAGCAGAAAGCTCACGCGGCCCAGTCTCAGATTCCAGAAGACCTCCAGTTAAGGTAAGAGGTCCTTCCTCCTATGGCTGGAGAGACCTTTACAATCTCTCGTTTCTTGTTTCCTTGAACCTCCCGCGAACAGGCGGGTGGCAGGGACACAACTGAGGGACTCTGGAGAGGCTGCTCCTCAGCATGTCCCAAAGGCGCTATCTGTGAGCCCCAGTAGCTGTTACACAAGCCGGGGGAGGTTCTTCTGTCCTTTCTCTTCTCTGTGCCAAAGATCAGACCAATGAAACTGTGAGCACCGGTCAGATATTTAGCAAATTTTCCAGCGGGCTATGAAGGCGATTCCTTGGCACATTTTTCCCACTGCTTTTTCCTCCTGTCCTTCAGCTCTCTCCCGGGACTCAAGCCCGGCCAATAATTAAACTTAAAAGCTTCTGCACAACAAAGGAAACTATAAGCAAGGTGAAAAGACAGCCTTCAGAATGGGAGAAAATAATAGCAAATGAAGCAACTGACAAACAACTAATCTCAAAAATATGCAAGCAACTCCTACAGCTCAATTCCAGAAAAATAAATGACCCAATCAAAAAATGGGCCAAAAAACTAAATAGACATTTCTCCAAAGAAGACATACAGATGGCTAAGAAACACATGAAAAGATGCTCAACATCACTCATTATCAGAGAAATGCAAATCAAAACCACTATGAGGTACCATTTCACGCCAGTCAGAATGGCTGCGATCCAAAGGTCTACAAGTAATAAATGCTGGAGAGGGTGTGGAGAAAAGGGAACCCTCTCACACTGTGGGTGGGAATGCAAACTAGTACAGCCACTATGGAGAACAGTGTGGAGATTCCTTAAAAAACTGGAAATAGAACTGCCTTATGAATCCTACTGCTGGGCATATACACTGAGGAAACCAGAAGAGAAAGAGACACGTGTACCCCAGTGTTCATCACAGCACTGTTTATAATAGCCAGGACATGGAAGCAACCTAGATGTCCATCAGCAGATGAATGGATAAGAAAGCTGTGGTACATATACACAATGGAGTATTACTCAGCCATTAAAAAGAATACATTTGAATCAGTTCTAATGAGGTGGATGAAACTGGAGCCTATTATACAGAGTGAAGTAAGCCAGAAAGAAAAACACCAATACAGTATACTAATGCATATATATGGAATTTAGAAAGATGGTAACAATAACCCTGTGTACGAGACAGCAAAAGAGACACTGATGTATAGAACAGTCTTATGGACTCTGTGGGAGAGGGAGAGGGTGGGAAGATTTGGGATAATGCCATTGAAACATGTATAATATCATGTATGAAACGAGTCCCCAGTCCAGGTTCGATGCATGATACTGGATGCTTGGGGCTGGTGCACTGGGACGACCCAGAGGGATGGTATGGGGAGGGAGGAGGGAGGATGGTTCAGGATGGGGAACACATGTATACCTGTGGCAGATTCATTTCGATATTTGGCAAAACCAATACAATATTGTAAAGTTCAAAAGGAAAATAAAATTTAAAAAAAATAAAAAATAAAAAAAAATGGAAAAAAAAAAAAGAAAGTTATGAGCAACCTAGATAGCATATTGAAAAGCAGAGACATTACTTTGCCAACAAAGGTTTGTCTAGTCAAGGCTATGGTTTTTTCTGTGGTCATATATGGATGTGAGAGTTGGACTGTGAAGAAGGCTGAGCGCTGAAGAATTGATGCTTTTGAACTGTGGCGTTGGAGAAGACTCTTGAAAGTCCCTTGGACTGCAAGGACATCCAACCAGTCCATTCTGAAGGAGATCAGCCCTGGGATTTCTTTGGAAGGAATGATGCTAAAGCTGAAACTCCAGTACTTTGGCCACCTCATTCGAAGAGTTGACTCATTGGAAAAGACTCTGATGCTGGGAGGGATTGGGGGCAAGAGGAGAAGGGGACGGCAGAGGATGAGAGGGCTGGATGGCATCACTGACCTGATGGATGTGAGTCTGGGTGAACTCTGGGAGTTGGTGATGGACAGGGAGGCCTGGCATGCCGCGGTTCATGGGGTCGCAGAGTCGGACACGACTGAGCAACTGAACTGAACTGAACTGAACTACTTTTCCCATTTTGTAACCCGAAGTTTGTTTTCAAAGTCTATGAGTCTTCTCTGTTTTGTAAATAAGTTTTTGTGTATCATTTTCTTTAGATTCTGCACATAAGTGATATGATATGATGTTTGTCTTACTCTTAGTTTGATAATTACCAAATCCATCCAAGTTGCTGCAGATGGCAATCTTTTATTTTCTTAATGATTGAGTAATATTCCACTATATATACAGATATGACTTTAACTACAGCCTTTGTCTTAAAGTGTGTTTGGTCTGATATAAATATTGCTATTCTAATTTTCTTTAATTTTCATTTGCGTGGACTATTTCTTTTTATCCCTTTATTTACAGTCTGTGTCTGTCCTTATATCTGAAGTGTCTTCCTCTCTCTCTTTCTCTCTTTCTTTCTCTCTCTCTGTAAACCACATCTTGCTTATCCATTCAGCTGTCAATGGATATTTAGGTTGCTTCCATGTTTTGGCTATTGTAAACAGGGGTGCAATGAATATTGGGGTGAATGTATCCTTTCAGGAGTTTTCCTCTGGATAAATGCCCAGGAGTAGTATTGCTGGATTATATAGTAGCTCTTTTTTTAGCCTTTTAAAGAACCTGCAGACTGTTCATTTTGATGGCTATACCAGGCTTCCCTGGTGGCTCAGATGGTAAAAAATCTGCCTGCAATGCCAGAGACCCAGATTCGATCCCTAGGTAGAGAAGAAACCCTGGAAAAAGGAACGGCTACCCACTCCAGGATACTTACCTAGAGAATTCCATGGATAGAAGAGCCCATAGGGCTGTGAAGAGTCAGACACCACTCTCACTTTTTCATGATAGCTCTATTTTTAGTTTTTACAAGAACCTCCAGATTGTTCTCTTTAGTGGCTATACCAATTTACATTCCCACCAACAGTGTGGGTGCGTGCTAAGTCACTTCGATCATGTCCAACTCTTTGCAACCCTATGGACTGTAGCCCGCCAGACTCCTCTGTCCATGGGATTCTCCAGGCAAGAATACTGGAGTGGGTTGCCATTTCTTCCTCCAGGGGACCTTCTGTACCCAGGGATTGAACCCATGTCTCTTACGACTCCTGTGTTGGCAGACAGGTTCTTTACCATGAGCGCCACCTGGGGAGCAACTGCGCAGGTTGTTGTCCGGTCTCTCGGTCACGTCTGATTCTTTGTGACCCCATGGACTGCAGCACGCCAGGCTTCCCTGTCCTTTGCCGTCTCCTAGAGCTTGCACAAACTCATGTTCACTGAGTCAGTGATGCCATCCAAACATAATCCTCTATCGTCCTCTTCTCCTCCTGCCTTCAATCTTCCAGCATCCCTGTTCTCCACATCCTCTCCAGCATTTATTACTTGTAGATTCTTTTTAACGATGACCATTCTATTGTGAGGTGATATCTCATTGCAGTTTTGATGTGCATTTCTGTATTAATTAGTGACACTAAGCATCTTTTCATGTACCCCTTTGGCATCTGTATGTCTTCTTTGGAAAATACCTCTTTAAGTCTTCTGCCCATTTTTTGATTGGGTCATTTGTTTTGTTTTGTTTATATTGAGCTCTGTGAGCTGTTTGTATATTTTGGAGATTAATCCTTTGTCAGTTGCATCATTTGCAAACATTTTCCCCATTCCGTGGTTTGTCTTTTGTTTCATATATGTTTTCATTTGCTGTGGTAAAGCTTTTAAGTTTATTCAGGTCCCATTTGTTTATTATTGTTTTTATCGTCATTACTCTGGGAGGTGAAACCAAAAATGTTTTGCTGGGATTTATATTAAAGAGTATTCTGCCTATGTTTTCCCCTGAGTTTTATAGTATCTGGTCTTATGCTATGCTATGCTAAGTCACTTCAGTCGTGTCTGACTCTGTGCGACCCCATGGACGGCAGCCCACCAGGCTTCCCTGTCCCTGGGATTCTCCAAGCAAGAACACTGGAGTGGGTTGCCATTTCCTTCTCCAATGCATGAAAGTGAAAAGTGAAAGCGAAGTCACTCAGTCGTGTCCGCCCCTCAGCAACCCCATGGACTTCAGCCTTCCAGGCTACTCCATCCATGGGATTTTCCAGGCAAGAGTACTGGAGTGGGGTGCCATTGCCTTCTGCGATCTCGTCTTATATTCAGGTCTATATAATCCATTTTGAAACTATTGTTGTGTATTTGTATTAAAGAATGTCTAATTTGGTTCTTTTACATGTAGCTGTCCAATTTCCCCAGCACCACTTATTGAAGAGACTGTCGTTTCTCCATTGTATATTCTTGCCTCATTTATCATAGATTAATTGACCATAGGTGCAAAAGATTACTTCTGGGCTTTTGGTCCTATTCCATTGATCTGTATTCCTATTTGGGGGGCCAGTACTATACTGTTTTGATGACTGTAACTTTGTAATGTAGTTTGAAGTTACAGAACCTGATTCCTGTAATTTTATTTTTTTTTTATCAAGACTGCTTTGGCTATCCATGTTCTTCGTGACTCTGTACAAATTTAAATTTTTTGTTCTTGCTCTGTGAAACAATGCCAAGGTTAATTTGATAGCTATTGCATTGAATCTGTAAATTGTCTTGGATAGTATAGAAATTTGACAATATATTTTTTTTTCTAATTCAAGAACATTGTATATCTTTCCATCTGTGTTGTCTTCGATTTCTTTCAACAGTTTTCAGAGTGGAGGTCTTTTTCCTGTAGATTTATTCCCAGGTATTTTATTCTTTTAGATGAATTGTAAATAGGATTGTCTCTTTAATTCATCTTTCTGATCTTCCATTGTTAGTCTATAGAAATGAAACAGATTTCTGCATGGTAATTTTGTATCATGCAACTTTACCAAATTTATTGATGAGCTCTAGTAGTTTTCTGGTAGAATCTTTAGGATTTTCTATGTATAATATGTCATCTGTCATCTGCAAACAATGACAGTTTTACTTCTTCTTTTTCAAATTGAATTTCTTTCAATTCTTTTTCTTCTCTGATTGCCATGACTAGGACTTTCAAAACTGCTAGAAAAAAAGGGGGTGCAAGAGTGGACACCCTTATGTGGTTCCAGATCTCAGAAATGCTCTCAGAGTCTTTCTGATGAGTATGATGGTAACTGTGGATTTGCTGTGTGTGGCTCTTAGTAGTTGAAGTATGTACCCTGTGTGCCCACCTCTTGGAGAGTTTTTATCATTAACGGATATTGAATTTTGTAGAAAGCTTTTTCTGCATCTGTGGAGATGATCAAACGGTTTTTATTCTTCAGTTTGTTAATGTGCTGTATCACACTGATTGGTTTGCAGCTATTGAAAAACTCTTGCATCCCTGGAATAAATACCATTTGATTATGGTGTGTGATCCTTTTGAAGCATTGCTGGATTCAGATTGCTAGTAATTTCTTGTGGATTTTTGTGTCTGTCTTCATCAATGATATATGCCTGTAATTTTGTTGTTGCTGTATCTTTGTTTTTCATATCAGAGTGATGGTGGTCTTATAGAAATGAGTTTGCGAGTGTTCCTTCCTCTGCAATTTTTTACAATGATTTCAGAAGAATAGGTGTTAACTGTTCTCTACATGTTTGATAGAATTCACCAGTGAAGCCATCTGGTCCTGGACTTTTGTTTATTAGTAGTTTTAAATCAGTTTCAGTGCTTGTGATTGATCTGTTGATATTTTCTATTTCTTCCTGGTTCAGGCTTGAAAGATTGTACCTTTCTAAAAATTTGTCCATTTCTTCCTCTTTGTCCATTTTATTGGCATACAGTTGCTTGTAGTATTCTCTTGTGATCCTTTATATTTCTGTAGTGTCAGTCATAATTTATCCTTTTTCACTGCTTATTTTATTGCTTTGAGTCTTTTTTTTTTTTTTTTGATGAATCTGGCCAAAAGTTTATCAATTTTGTTTAGCTTTTCAAATAATCAGCTTTCAGTTTTATTCGTCTTTTCTACTGTTTTGTTTTTCTCTCTTTTGTTTCTGCTCTGGTTTTGATCATTTCTTTCCTTCTACTAACTTTGGATTTTGTTTTTCTTCTTTCTCTAGTTGCTTCAGGTGTAAGGTTGAATTTTTTGTAGTTTTTCTAGTTTCCTGCTATAAGATTTTATTGCTATAAGCTTCCCTCTTACAACTGCTTTTGGTTCCTCCCATAGGTTTGGCTTATGCCTTCAGTTTAATTTGTTTCCAGGTGTATTTTTATTTTTCTTTGATATCTCCAGGGATCATTGGTTGTTTAGTAGGATATTGTTTAGCCTCCATGAGTTTGTGTTTTGTGAAAGTCTTTTATCTTGTAGTTCTTTTCTGTTCTCATAGTGCTGTGTTCAGAAAAGATGCCTGATACATTTTCAGTTTTCTTAAATTTACTGAGGCTCGCTTTGTGGCCCAGCATATGATCAATCCTGGCCAGTGTTCCGTGTACACTTGAAAAGAATGTGTCTCTTGCTACTTTTGGATGAAATGTTCTATAAATATCAGTTAAGTCCATCTAGTCTAATGTGTTATTTAAGGTCTGTGTTTCTTACTGATTTTATGTCTGGATGATATGTCCTTGATGAAAGTGGGGTATTGAAGTCATTATTATTACTTTGTTACTGTATGTTTCTTTTTTATGGCTTTTATATGTTCCTTATATATTGAGGTGCTTCTATGTAGGGTGCAGAAATGGCAACCCACTCCAGTGTTCTTGCCTGGAGAATCCCAGGGACGGGGGAGCCTGGTGGGCTGCCGTCTATGGGGTCGCACAGAGTCAGACACGACTGAAGTGACTTAGCAGCAGCAGCAGCATGTAGGGTGCATCAGTTTAGTTCAGTTCAGTCGCTCAGTCGTGTCCGACTCTTTGCGACCCCATGAATCGCAGCACGCCAGGCCTCCCTGTCCATCACCAACTCCCGGAGTTCACTCAGACTCACGCCCATCAAGTCAGTGATGCCATCCAGCCATCTCATCCTCTGTCATCCCCTTCTCCTCCTGCCCCCAATGCCTCCCAAAATCACAGTCTTTTCCAATGAGTCAACTCTTTGAATGAGGTGGCCAAAGTACTGGAGTTTCAGCTTTAGCATCATTCCCTCCAAAGAAATCCCAGGGTTGATCTCCTTCAGAATGGACTGGTTGGATCTCCTTGCAGTCCAAGGGACTCTCAAGAGTCTTCTCCAACACCACAGTTCAAAAGCATCAATTCTTCAGCACTCAGCCTTCTTCACAGTCCAACTCTCACATCCATATATGACCACTGGAAAAATCATAGCCTTGACTAGATGGACCTTTGTTGGCAAAGTAATGTCTCTGGTGCATAGATACTTATAATTATTGTATCTTCTTGTTAGATTGACCCCTTGATCATTATGCAGTGTCCTTCTTTGTCTCTTGTTGTAACAGTTATTTTAAAGTCTATTTTGTCTGATATAGGCATTACCACTCCAGCTTTCTTTTGGTTTTCCATCTGCATGGAATACCTTTTATGATCCCCTTACTTTCAGTCTGTGTGTATGCCTAAATCTAAAGTGGGTCTCTTGTAGAGAGCCTGTATATGGGTCTTGTTTTTTTTTTTTAATCCATTCAGTCAGTCTATCCTTTGGTTGGAACATTTAATCTGTTAATGTTTATGGTAGCTCTGTTGTTAAGTCACTAAGTGGTATTAGTTCCAAAGTGGTCACTTTTTGTGACCCCTTGGACTGAAGTACACCAGGATTCCCTATCCTTCACTATCTCCCGGAGTTTACTCAAACTCACGTCCATTGAGTCGGTGATGCCATCCAACCATCTCATCCTCTGTCATCCCCTTCTCCTCCTGCCTTCAATCTTGCCCAGCATTGGAGTCTTTTCCAATGAGTCAGTTCTTCCCATCAGGGGGCCAAAGTACTGGAGTTTCAGCTTCAGCATCAGTCCTTCCAATGAATGTTCAGGACTGATTTCCTTTAGGATGGACTGGTTGGATTTCCTTGCAGTCCAAGGTTCTCTCAAGAGTCTTCTCCAACACCACAGTTCAAAAGCATCAGTTCTTCAGCACTCAACTTTCTTTATAGTCCAACTTTCACATCCATACATGACTGTTGGAAAAACCATAGCTTTGACTACACAACTTTGTTGGCAAAGTGATGTCTCTGCTTTTTAATATGCTGTCTAGTCTTCTCATTGGAGAAGGCAATGGCACCCCACTCCAGTACTCTTGCCTGGAAAATCCCATGGATGGAGGAGCCTGGTAGGCTGCACTCCATGGGGTCGATAAGAGTCGGACACGACTGAGCGACTTCACTTTCACTTTTTACTTTCATGCATTGGAGAAGGCGATGGCAACCCACTCCCGTGTTCTTGCCTGGAGAATCCCAGGGACGGGGGAGCCTAGTGGGCTGCTGTCTATGGGGTCGCACAGAGTCGGAAACGACTGAAGCGACTTAGCAGCAGCAGTCTTCTCATAGCTTTTTTTCCAAAGAGATATTTAATTTCATGGCTTCAGTCACCATCAGCACTGATTTTGGAGCCTAAGAAAATATAATCTGCCACTGTTTCCATTTTTTCCCCATCTAATTGCCATGAAGTGATGGGATTGGATACCATAAGCTTAGTTTTTTGAACGTTGAGTTTTAAGCCAGCTTTTCCACACTGCTCTTTCACCTTCGTCAAGAGGCTCTTTAGTTCCTCTTCATTTTCTGCCGTTACGGTGGTGTCATCTGTGTATCTGAGGTTGTTGATATTTCTCTCGGCAATCGTGATTCCAGCATGAGCTTCATCCAGCCCGGCATTTCGCATGATGTACTCTGCATATAAGTTAAATAAGCAGGGTGACAATATACAGCCTTAATGTACTCCTTTCCCAATTTGAACCTATCCATTGTTCCATTTCCAGTTCTAACTGTTGCTTCTTGACCAGCACATGGATATCTCAGAAGGCAGGTCAGGTGGTCCGGTATTCCCATCTCTTTAAGAATTTTCCACAGTTTGTTGTGATCCCCACAGTCTGAGGCTTTAGCATAGTCAATAAAGCAAAAGTAGATGTTTTTCTGGAACTCTCTAGCTTTTTCTATGATCCAGTGGGTGTTGGCAATTTGATCTCTGGTTCCTCTGCCTTTTCTAAATCCAGATTGTACATCTGGAAGTTCTCAGTTCACCTACTGTTGAAGCCTGCCTTGAAGGATTTTGAGCATTACCTTGCTAGCATGCGAAATGAGTGAAATTGTATTGTAGTTTGAACATTCTTTATTGATATGTATATTCTTATTGCCATTTAAAAAAATTCTTTTGAATTTGTTTTCCTAAGGTCTTTCTTCTTGTCTTCCTCTTTTGTTCTCTTGTGATTTGATGATTAACTTTAGTATTGCACTTGCAATTCCTTTATTTATTTGTATAGCTATTGTAGATTTTGGCTTGCAATTACCATGAGATTTTGATACTGCAGTCTATATACAGATTGTTTTCTGTTGCTGCTGTATTAATTTCAAGTGTGTTTCCAATATCCCACACTTGTATTCTCCTCTTCTGAAGGTTGCTGGTTTGTCTTTAAGTTTTGTCGCTCTAACTACCTTGTTTCTCAGTGTGTTCCTCGTTGGGTTTATAGTGCCTCGGACTTTGTCCTCCCTGGATTTGGGTGACCATTTCTTTTTCTACATTAAGAAAGTTTTTGGCTATTTTCTCTTCAAATGTTTTCTCAGATCTTTTCTCTGTATCCTTTCCTTCTTGGACCCCTATAATGTTAATATTGGTGCATTTAATGTTGCCCCAGACATCTCTTAGACTGCCCTCATTTGTTTCATTCTCTTTCCTTTATTCTGTTCCATACAACCGATTTATACTTTCTTTATTTTGTTCCATAGAACTGATTTCTATTTTTCTGTCTTCTAACTCACCTCTCTGTTCTTCTGCCCCTTATATTTTGCTATTGATTCTTTCTAGCTTATTTTTCATTTCTGTTTTTGTATTGTTTATCTCTGTTCGATCTTTGGATCACCTAGCTCTTTGCTAAATATTTCTTGTTTCTACTTGTTCTGCTCCTCCATTCTTTTTCTGAGATCTTGGGTTACCTTTACTATCATTACTCTGATTTACTGTTTGGATCCATGGCCTATCTCCACTTCACTTGATTGTCTGGGGTTTTATCTTGTTTCTTCATCTCCCCAGTATTTCTCTGCCATCGCATTCTGTCTGGATTTCTCTGATTGTAGTTTCTGTTCTTTAGGCTGCAGTGTTGTAGCTCTTCTTCCTTTTGCTGTCTGCCCCTGGCAGGTAAGTCTGGTCTAATGGGCTTTTGCAAGCTTCCTCGTGGGAGGGACTGGTTCCTGACCACTGGTGATGAAACTGGGTCTTATCCCTCTGGTGGGCAGGACTGTGTTGAGGGGTCCATTTAAAGGTGGCTGTGTGCTCAGGATGAGTGTAGGCAGGCTAACTGCTGATGCCTGGGTCTGTGTTCCCACCTGTTTGTTGTTTGGCCTGAAGTGTTTCAGCACTGGAGCCTACAGGCTGTTGGATTGGACAAGATCTTGTTGATAAAATATTGGCCTCCAGGTGGCTTCATGCCAACAGGTAATCCTCAAAACATCTACCATCAGTATCTTTGTCCCGACAGTGAACAGCAACAGCCCCTGCCTCTGCAGGAAACCCTCCAGTATCACCAGGTAGGTCTGGCCCAGGCTCCTATGAGGTTGTTACTTCTTCCCCTGGGTCCTGGTGTGCATGAGACATTGTGTGCTCCCTTGAAGAGAGGAATTTCTGTTTTCCCTAGTCCTGTAGAATTCCTGCAATCAAACCTCATCAGCCTTCAAAGATAAATGCTCTGGGGGCTTCTCCTTCCTATACCAGACCCTTCATGCTGGGGTTCCTGATGTAGAACTCAACTTTCACCCCTGTGGGGCAACCTCTGCTGTATAACTATTGTCCATTTTATGGGTAGCCCACCTGGTGGGTATGGAATATGTGATTGAGTTCCTCATTGTGGCTTTGTCTTTGAATGTTGGATATATTGGGGGGTAGATTCTGGTGTTTGTTTTTTTAAATCAATGGTTGTTCAGCAGGTAGTTGTGATTTCTGTGTTTTCGTGAGAGGAGGTGAATTCAAGTCCTTCTGTTCCGCGGTCTTGTCTCTGATGAGGGAAGCCTTAAGCAGAGCAGGAGCCTGAAGTGTGTCTCTTATAAGCAGCATATAATTGGATCTTATTTTTTTTAATCCGTTCAGCCACTTTGTCTTTGAGATCAAATTAGACCATTTATGTCTAAATTATTAGATTTAAATGGACCTACTGCCTCATTGTATATTTTCTGATTGATTGGAAATTCCTCTGTTCCTCCTTCTCTTGCTCTCTTCCTTTGTGATTTAATAATTTTCGGTAATGCGATGCTAATTTTCTGTTTGCTTTATCTTTAGTGACTTATGAGGGTTACATAAAAAAAAAAACTTTTATTTATCTATTTATTTATGGCTTCTCCGGGTCTTTTTTGGTGCTCACAGGCTTTCTGTAGCTGTGGTGAGTAAGGGCTATTCTCTGTTGCGATGCTCAGGCTTCTCACTGACGTGGCTTCTCTTCTTGTGGAGCAAAGAAAGTGCTTCCAGGGTGCGCAGGCTCAGTGGTTGCGGTGCTTGGGTGTGACTGCAGTGCATGGGCCTAGTTGCCCTGCAGCATGTAGGATCTTCCCAGACCGGCGATCAAACCCATGTCGCCTGCAATGGCAGAGGAATTTTTAACCACTGGACCACCAGGAAGGCCTGACATATTTATAACAGTCTTTTTAAGTTGATAACATGTTAAGTTTGCTCATATTCTTCATTTTTAGCACCCCTCATGTTTCATGCTTTTGATGTCAAAATTTACATTTTTTCTTGTGTATTTAACAAATTACTGTACTTATAGCTATTAATACTAGCTTTACAAGTGAGTATCTTATCAACTTTGCAACGAGATTATTCTGAGCTTTACTATTTACCTATCTTTAGTAGTGAAACTATAATATGTTTTCCTACTATTAAATAGTGGCCCCTTTTTAGCCTAAAGAAGTCCATTTTTCTTGTAAGGCTAGTTTAGTGGTGATGAACTCCATTTATTTATCTGGAAAGTGCTCTATTTCATCTTCAATTCTGAAGAATAATTTTGCCAGGTAGCATATTCTTATTTGGCAGGTTTTTTGTTTTTCTTCCTGCACTTTGAATGTATCATCAGTCCCTTCTGGCCTGCAACATTTCTGCTCAAAAATCTGCTGATTGGAGGTTCTCTTGAACCTAGTTGTTTTTCTCTTGCTGCTTTTGAGATTTTTTCCTTATATTTAACTGTTGACACTTTAATTGCAATGTGTCATAATGTAGGTCTCTTTGGATTTCTCTTGTTTGGGCTCTCTAGGCTCCTTGAATGTAAGGGTCTTTTTCCACGTGTTGAGAACATCTTTAGCTCTAGTTTCCTCACTTAACTTTCCCTCCCCTTTCTTTCTCTCTGTTCTCTTTCTTTACTCTTAAAATGTAAATGTGGATTGCTTGCTATCCATCGTTCCCAGAGCCTATCTTCACTCTTATTTACTCTTTTCTTTCTGAAGCTCTGATTGAGTTTCACCACTATGTCTTTGAGTCCACTTTCCCTTTTTTTCTGCTTCACCTTGTCTGCTGTTAACCCCTCTGTTGGGCTTTTCGGTTCAGTTATTGTATCCCTCAGCACAGTGACTTCTATTTGGGCACTTTCTTATATTTTGTGTGGCTTTGGTGAAATTTTCTTTGCTCATCTATTCTTCTGAGCACAGTACGCGTATTTATGAGTATTAGTTTGAACTTTTATCAGGTAAATCATTTATGTCCATTTCACCATTCTTCTGAGGTTTTATCTTGTTCTTTTTGGAACACATGCCTCTTTTCCTTAATTTTACTTGTCTCAGTTGTGTGTCTATGCATTATGTAAAACAGCCAGTTCTCCCCTTCCCGAGGGACCTGCCCTGTCCCCTGGTTGTCTCTCAAACCTTTGTGACTTTCCCGTCAACTTATTTTAGTGTGTAGTTGAGGGTTTGCTAAGATCTGACATTGTCCCAAAGGGAAGGATCTCAGTCAACACCTAGATTCAGGCTGGTTGGAAACCAGACTCATAGGCAATCACTTTTAAAGCCTGTAAATGTACTTCTTACAGAGGAATTAGGGAGATGAGTTTTTCTATTTGCTCCTTCTGTGCTTAGCCATGGGGTGATTACCAGATGAGATTTGTTTATTTCTTTGCCACTATCCCATTGAACTTATGAACACAAGCTCCACTGACCACATCAGCCAGGTGATCAAAGGCACCCCTGCATGGCAACCGAAAAAAAAAAAAAATAGGCACCACTTAAAACCTGGAGCACAAGGTGCAGGCACAGGGCTCCCTCTGGGAGTTACTGATGCTCAGGAGAGTAACAGAAGGATGGCGTGAAGACAATGCTCACCCTCCAAGGGCTCTGGAGAAAACTGCAGTCAGCCCTTGGCTGTGTGTTTAATTAGATATGTGCCCCTCAGGCTTCCACTGTGAAGGAAAACTGATAGGCTTCTTTCACTAAAAGACGGGGTGACACAGTCTGTTGCTTCCCTGCTATGATCTAGGGGATGAGCTGGTAAGAATTCTGTTTGTTACAGTTCCATGGGACTCACAAGGGTAAGCCCTGCTGGCCCACCAGAGCCAGGCAATCTAGAGGTGTCCTCTGGGCAGCAGAAGCAAAAATCAATGAAGGTACAAGCTGCTTTCTCACGGGCACTGCTAAGCTGGAATGATCTGAGAGAGAATGCAAAGACGGCCTCTGTCTTCAGAGAATAGAGCAGGAGGCCCCTAGATGTGTGTTAAGTTAGATGCCCGCCCCTCAGTGCTACACTTTAAGATAGGCAAATAAGCCTCTTTCACAGAATATCTGGGTGCCTTTTAGGTAGGTCCTGGTAGGGGGGAAGTCCACATGTGAGCTCTTTAGTACCTGCTTCTCAGTTTGCGATAGCATTGCGGGTTTCGTGGACACGAGCTCCACTGGCTTTCAAAGCTCGATGTCTTGGAGGATTGTCTTTCAGGTATAGATTTTAGAAGCTGGTGTGCTTGATGTGAGCTTCAAAGCCTGTGCTGCTCTGGGAGAAGCTCGGGGTTCTGAATTCCCTCTTGATGTGGGATCACTTAGCTGGGAGTGGGGTTTATGGCAAGATCGTCTCTCAGTCTCTCCCGCCTACCTCATTGTGGGTTTTCTCTCATTTGCCTGGTGTATTGGTGTCACTCAGCTAGTTTTTGATTTTTTTTTTTTTTTGAAGGAAATTTTTCTGTATGTAACTGCAGATTCAGTGTATCCATGTATCTGGTTTGCCGTCTTGAACTAGAACCTTAGATTTTTTTTTTTTTCTTGATTCATAAAGTATACTATCCTATACACACTGGGATGACCATGATTATAGGAGATTTTTATTTTACTACCAAAAAATACTAGTAAATAAGATGCCCAAGAAGTTTGCTGTCTTGAATGTTATCAACCAACCTTCACTTGCCTTACAAGTATTATTGACTAGTCTAGACCAAGATTTTTCCATTAGGCCACAGGTACTTTCACATAGCATATAAAATGCACATCTTGAACTGAAAAATAAGAAATCTGATCCACTCCATAGTAAACATTTATAATTGCTAAATTTTTTGCACATTTTTAATTACATGGTATATTGCAGATGTGAGAAATATCACCGTCTCTGGATCTATATAGTGGTGACTGACTGCGACTGTGTGTTTTGAGCAAACGCAAAGGGAGTTATGTAGCAAAAATAGTTGTCCTTCAAAGGAATAACTTCAGAAACACGTACTGATTCCAGAAATACTGAGTTTGTTCAAGATATCTTTGGACTTTTCCCTCAGAAATACTTAAAATCCATACAAGAACATTGCATCAATGATTTATGAGTTGAATCTCATTTTGCTTAAAAACAGAGCTACACAGATAGGTCGCCTTCTGTACTTACCAGTTTTGCTTTCAAGAAGTTTTGTCTATTTCTCAAAATTAAATGCACTCTCAAAGCACATGAATGTATCATCACTGAGAACACTGAAATGTTTTTAAAACATTTACAGAATGGAAAGGTTGAGAAAACTGTTTAAACAAGGGTAGCAACATTGGGGGAGAAGGCAATGGCACCCCACTCCAGTACTCTTGCCTGGCAAACCCCATGGACAGAAGAGCCTGGTAGGCTGCAGTCCATGGGGTTGTGAAGAGTCGCACACGACTGAGCGACTTCACTTTCACTTTTCACTTTCATGCATTGGAGAAGGCAATGGCAACCCACTCCAGTGTTCTTGCCTGGAGAATCCCAGGGATGGGGGAGCCTGGTGGGCTGCCGTCTATGGGGTCACACAGAGTCAGACACAACTGAAGGGACTTAGCAGCAGCAGCAGCAGCACTGGGAGTATGTGTATGGAGTCCAGAGGACTGTTCAGAAGCAAGGGACTCTCATTTGGCAGGATACATCCTGATGGGTTTCTTTTTATAAAGCTGTCATCTCAGGTGTACCATCTGCAGAACCTTCCTAATTCTGTCAGACAAGAACATTTTCATCATTTCCTCCATTCTTAGGGACTATGACGAGCAAGACAGACCAGGGCAGAAATTGGGAAAGCTGCACATTTGCATCTCAGGTTTAAGAAAAAAGAAAGGGAACAGAAAACAGGAGGAGATAAGCACTAAAAGCACAGCAGGAGGAGGTATTTACTATGTTACGTATCTCCTAGGTACTGTTTTAAATGCTCTTTTCTGTGACAATTATTATTAAACATTTAGCATGAGCCAATCACTATGGTTGTTCTTTGATATATAATGTCTTATATAACCCTTTTAATAACTGCATTTAAGGGAGGTGTCCTTACCAGTCATTTATGGGTGGAAAGATGGGGATTTTTTTTTCCCTATAAGTAAATGGCCTAGACAAGATTCAAACTCAACGTTTCTCTGATTCCAAAACTAGTGATCTATTAAATCGTAGCAATAAGCTAACAGAATCGGCATCTCACTCATCGTTAGTGAGACAGCAAGTTTGGATACAAGCCTGTCACTGGACTTGTTTGTCGCTCTAAACCTGTCTCATGTGGTTTCGGTAGATTCCATCATGTACTTTTTTATTTTATTTTTTCTTTTTTAAATTATGAAAGTATGATAACATGTTTACAGGTGGCGTGGAAAATACAGAACAAAGTTACATATAGTTCCCCTATATATTACACTTTAAGTAGATAAATTAAGATTTTTATCTGGAGTTTCAATAACAAACTTTCAAAAATTAATAGAATGAATAGACAGAAAAGTAGAAGGAGATATGTGAGTCTGTGTTGTCACTTAGTCATGTCCAACTCTGTGACTCCATGGACTGTAGCCCTCCAGGCTCCTCTGTCCATGGAGTTCTCCAGGACAGCATTGGAGTGGGTTGTCTTTCCCTTCTCCAGGGGATCTTTCTGACCTGTGGATTGAACCCGGGTCTCCCTCACTGCAGCCAGATTCTTTACCATCTGAGCCACCAGAGATATAGTAGACTTGAAAAACACTGTGAACCAATTCAACATAATGTAATTCTCATACAACAACAGGATGCAAATTCTATTCAAGTTCCCATAAACCAGGAGACACTGGAATGTATCCAGGGATGTTAAACAAGGTGCAAAAATTTAATCATCTAAAGATATTGAAATCATACAGAGCTTGTTCTCTGATCCCTGTGGAATTATGTTCAAATCACTGTCAAAAGATACTTGAAAATATCCCACGTATTTTCAAGTGCAGTGGGACATTTACCAAAAGAGATCTTTGACTTAGCCATAAAAGACCAAACAAACAGAGGGTGATTGCGTATAAGGCACTTAAATGAGAAATGAATATCAAAATGAGAAATTAATATCAAAGATATTTATTAAAACCCCATGAATTTAGAAATTAAATATCTACTTTTAAATGATGGGTGTATCTAAGAAGCCATAATAAGAATAATTAGAAAATATTTGTAACAGAATAAAAATGAAAAAGGAATTTATCAGAATTTGTTATATGCAGCTGAAGCTGCTCAATGCAACAGAATACACTGTGGAATAAGGTATGAAAACAAATAATCAGTTCAGTTCAGTTCAGTTCAGTCACTCAGTCGTGTCCGACTCTTTGCGACCCCATGAATCGCAGCACGCCAGGCCTCCCTGTCCATCACCAACTCCAGGAATTCACTCAGATTCATGTCCATCGAGTCAGTGATGCCATCCAGCCATCTCATCCTCTGTCGTCCCCTTCTCCTCCTGCCCCCAGTCCCTCCCAGCATGAGAGTCTTTTCCAATGACTCAACTCTTTGCATGAGGTGACCAAAGTACTGGAGTTTCAGCTTTAGCATCATTCCTTCCTGGACACTAGCATAAAATTTTGTGAAATTTGAACAAAATCTGTACTTTAGTTAATAATACTGTATCACATACCACATATTAATTTCCTGTTGTTTTTTTTTTACAGCATAGTATTTCTTTATATTTTTAGAATTGGATTATTTATATTTTTAGAATTGGATTCAAGCCTCAATCAATTTTTTTTTAATCACTAAAATCCTTCCAGACTTTTAACAGTAATAATAGATGCCAAAATAAATGAAACTTTATTAAAGATTTTAATGAATATAAATTATAAATCTAGCATTCTATTCATACTTAGTCAAACAAGTGGAACCAAAATGTCAAAAATTTTTTAGCTAAGCAAAAATTCATAAGTTTTCTAGAATATATATATTCTATTATACATATTATATACATACACACACGCACACACACACACAAAAGCTTTTCAACTGCACTTGATAAAGCCTTGAGAGAGACCAACAACCAAAAAAGAGATGAAAAAATGGAAAACATAAACTGAAATGAGAGCACTGAATCTGAAATAGAAAAGGTGAAACAAACTGGGTAAAAATAAAAGATCATTATATAGTCCAGTTGCTTTTAAACATGACTCTTTAAAATCACACCTGGAACTTTTGAGAAAAAATAATATCTGAACATTTGTATTTTACAAAAAATTAAGATAATTCTAACGTGCATCTGGATTTTAAAAAGTGATTACATTTCTTCTATTAAATGGAGGCTTCAATAATGTAGAATTATTTTGTTTTCTGTTGACTAATCATGATACAATAGTATTAAAATGAATAATTGTTACATAATCACAGTAATAAAAGATGGTTATCAGTTTTCACAATCAATAGCCAGACCAAAAAAAAAAAAGATAATTACAATTGCAAACCATAATGGAGACATGATTAATTTAACAATATAAAATAATTACACACAATTTGGGAGGTTAAGTAGAAGGATGTGGTTGATGGAAATGCTTTCATGTTTTCATCCACCCAGCCATTTGGTATTTTTAATCCATTTACATTTAAGGTAATTATCAATATGCATGATCCTATTATCATTTTCTTAATTGTTGTTCAGTCATGTTTGACTCTTTGCGACACCATGGACTATAGCCCACTTGGCTCCTCTGTCCATGGAATTGTCCAGGCAAGAATACTGAAGTGGTCACGCATTCCCTTCTCCAGGGGATCTTCCTGATCCAGGGATCAAACCCAGGTGTTCTGTATTGCAGACAGATTCTTTACTGTCTGAGCCACCAGGGAATCCCTACCATTTTCTTAATTGTTTGGGGTTTATTTGGTGTAGGTCATGTGCTTCTCTTGTGTTTCCTGCCTAGAGAAGTTCTTTATCATTGTTGTAAACCGTGTTTGGTGGTGCTGAATTCTCTTAACTTTGCTTGTCTGTAAAACTTTTGATTTCTCCATCCAATCTGATTGAGTGTCTTCCTGGGTAGAGTAGTCTTGATTGAAGGTTCTTCCCTTTCACAACTTTAAATATATCATGCCACTCCCTTCTTAGCTTGCAGAGTTTCTGTTGAAAAATCTGCTGATAACCTGATGAGAGTTCCCTTGTGTGCTATTTGTCATTTTTCCCTTGTAGTTTTTAATATTTTACCTTTGTCTTTAATTTTTGTCAGTTTGATTACTATGTGTCTCGTCGTGTTCCTCCGAGGGTTTATCCTGCCTGGGACTCTACACTTCCTGGACTTGGTTGACTATTTCCTTTTCCGTCTTAGGCAGGTTTTCAGCTATTATCTCTTTAAACATTTTCTCAGATCCTTTCTCTCTCTCTTCTCCTTCTAAGGACCCCTATAATATGAATGTTGGTACATTTAATATTGTCCAATATGTCTCTTTGGCTGTCTTCATTTTTTTCCCCACTCTTTTCTGTATTCTGTTTTGCAGCAGTGATTTCTACCATTCCGTCTTAGGTCACTTATCTGTTCTTCTGCCTCAGTTATTCTACTAATTATTCCTTCTAGTGTATTGTTTATCTATGTTCTTTTAGTTCTTCTAGGTCTTTGGTAAGCATTTCTTCCATTTTCTCCATTCTTTTTCTCAGATCTTGGATCATCTTCACTATCATTATTCTGAATTATTTTTCTGGAAGGTTTGCCTATCTCCACTTCATTTAGTTGTTTTTCTGGGGTTTTATCTTGTCCCTTCATCTCGGACGTAATTCTCTGCCTTTTCATCTTGATTAACTTTCTGTGATGTGGTTTTCATTCTGGAAGCTTCGGGATTGTAGTTTTTTTGCTCATTCTGTCTGCCCTCTGGTGGATGAGTCTAAGAGGCTTTCATGGAAGGGACTGGCAGTGGGGAAAATGGTCTTGCTCTAGCCCAGCCATGCTCAGTTAAACTTTGATCTGATTGTCTGTGGATGGGTGGGGTTGCACTCCATCCCTGTTAGTTGTTTGAGGTGACCCAGTCCTGGAGTCTACAGGCTCTATGATAGGGTTAATGGCAACCTCCACGAGGGCTCAAATCAAGGGTCACATCCCAGGACTGCTGCTGCCAGTGTAGAGAGCCGCTCCGGCCCCCACCTCCACAGGAGGCCCTCCAGCACCAGCAGGCAGGTCTGGTCAGTCTCCTGTGGGGTCCCTGCCCCTTTCTCTTGGGTCCTGGTGCACACAGCGCTTTGTGCCCTCCAAACCTGTTTCCCTCAATCCTGTGGAAGTCATGGAATCAAATCCTGCTGGCCTTCAAAGTCACATTCCCTGGGGATCCTTAGTTCCTTTGCCAGGTGCCTAGGCTAGGAAGCCTGACATGGGTCTCAGAACTCTCAGAACAGTGAGAGAACTTCTTTAGTATTATTGTTCTCCAGTTTGTGGGTTGCCCACCCAACGGGTATAGGATTAGATTTTACAGTGATTGCCCCCCTCCTGCTGTTTTGTTGCAGCTTCTCCTTTGTCTCTGGGCGTGGGGTGTCTTTTTTTTGGTGGGTTCCGGCATCCTCCTGTTGGTGGCTGTCCAATAGCTAGTTGTGATTTGGTGTTCCCACAGAAAACGAGTGCACGTCCTTCTACTCTGCTGTAAAAGTCACCCCCATGTACCTTTATTTTAGACTTGGCACATCTTTTGAGATGTTCAAGTACATGCTTGGAATCAAGGGAACCACAATTAGATTGAAATTAGTCAGTCGTTATGGTGCCACTTAGTACTATTTTATTTGATTGATTAACTTTCATTTTAAAACTGTAGGTTTTTTCCACGTAGGTTTTTGGACCATGTATGTTTTCTCCATGGCCTAATATTCAATGCCATGAAAAGCAACCATTAAGGATTAATTACTTTAATTAATTAAATGCCTGTTAAATGGAAATAGTTGACACAAACTAGCACTGGTACAGATCATTATTGCCTTAGGTTTTCAATTCTTTTTTTTTTTTTTTTGTCTCATCCCACATATCCCTTCCCACTCATCCCTTGTAAATATATAAATGGAGCAAAAAAGCAGAAAGCCTTCCTTTCACTGGCCTTCTGACCCCTGATAACCACATGAACTATTTTAAATGGCCATTTTTCTACAGTCTCTGTCATGGATGTTTTATCTATGGTTTAAAACATAAAATCCTTGATAGTAGGACTCATGTCCAGCCAGGTGTTATACTAGATTTCCCATTGGCTAAATGCAACCATCATACACTAATCAAAAGCAAAAGTCAGACCTGGGGTCCTGCTCTTTGTCTTAACACTGTTGTGAGGTTGTAATCATTTTTTATACTGTCAGCTGTTACTGTACATGGTGCAGAAAGGAATCATTGGGGCTCCTGGGCCATAGAATTGAGTCCATTGGAATTACAATGTATCTACATAGATTTCAGCCTTTGGAGTGATTAAGGCTTTTGTTTTCTATGATAAAATAAAATTTTTAAATGCCTGCTTTGTTCTTCTAAGAGACCTTTGATTTTTTTCCTGCCAGTCAGGTGGCAAGGGCAGAGACTTTTCTTAGTCTCTTTTCTATTAGGCCAGTGACATGAATATTAGCCTAATACTTAGTCTCTTTTCTATTAGGCTTTCTTCCTCATCCTTTCTTCTTCCTCCTTCCCTTTTAGCTTTCCCTCCTCCAGGGCTGTTTCTAATCCCCTGGAGAGGCCATCGGGAGTCTGTCCTGTGCAAATCCAGTTTCCGGTTACTTTTTGCTATATGAAACACCTATCATCAGTTCCTCGGATTTTAATACCTAGACATGTGTGTGTGCTCCATTAAGGGAGAAGGGCTGCAGAATGTGGTGTGCTGTGTGCCGAGACTAATCTTCTATTCTGTAGATGTTGGTGCTCAGTCTTGGTTGGCTGAGCAATTCCCATGTAGCTTTTGCTTAATGTCTGAGTAATTGGAGAGAGGAGGGCTTTGGTCTGTAATTTCTCCTTCTGTGATTTCTTCTCTTTGCACTTTATTTGAGATGAAGAGTGAGTGTGATTTCAGATGAGAAACACTTAACCATGAGTCAGGGAGATGAAATTTCACTGAGATGCAGGATACAGGAAGAGAAAATGTGTGAAAAATCACGTTGACAGGGTTTTCTTGGTAGCTAGTAAAGCAGAGAAAGGAAATTCCCGCACAGCGGGCTTTAATAAAATTGGCAGGCAGGGACGTTGGACTGTATGAGATACTGGTGAGGAACACAGAGATGGAGAAGGAGCAAAGGAATCATGGGGGCCTATCTGACATTCTTTCTCTGCACCTCATTTACTCTTTAAATGAGTTTCCAGATGAGAATTGTTTTCCCATAAATTTGTATCAATAGATTTACGAGCATGGTTGTGCATTTCCCAACACAAGGGTTAACCAAATATTAGGCAGCATTATTGTTTGGTATTTGTTTTCCAATCCCAAGGGTAGTTTATGAAGAGTGGACCCTTACGTCTGTGTATACCAAACTCAATATATGGAAATTCAGGTTCCCAAAGGAGATAAAGCAGGACACGCTCATTTAAGGAAGGCCTTCATCATGTATTAAAGACATATGCTTCTTAAGGGCTTGAAAAGTATCCTTTGATTTTCAATTTTTTTCTGTAAATTTTATATCAGTGATATAAAGCAAGACTATTACCAAGATAAAACGGAACTTCCATTTCTTTGTTGCCTGGGTCACTTTGTCAAGGATCCACCATTTACTTGGTTTGCTTATTTTTTATATTCCCTTCCATCCACCAGTTTGTAAAATTCTTGAAGCAAGGTCCTTGTTGCTCTTCTTCCTTCCTCGATGTTTCACACATCCTCAGAACCTTCCGAGGCATGTAGTGAGTGCTCAATAAATGTTTCATATATGAATGACTTTGGGAGATGGGGAATGTTTGCTTCATGGGAGTGAATCACCTAAGCCAGTGATGGCAGCTAGCCCAGAGCTCCTTGACCTAATTCCCCATTATGTCAGAGGGCGTCCTTTGCATCACCACCAGGTCAGGCTGCAAGAGACCAGAAACTGGGGCAGAGAGCATGCCAGAGCACGATAGCGTCACATAGGGAGCTCTTTGCCTCTCTTACCTGAACTACTGGCGGGGGTAAGAGCAGAAAGGTTTACCTCCTGAAAGCTTCGGCTGAAGGCCCTCCCCATATTGATGCTTGTGGCCTGTGAGAGAGTCCGCAGCTTCCAGAGTGAGGGCCTCACAGCTTAAGCCTTCACCAAGTGCTTTTTAACTCACAACTGGCTCAGAAAAGGCCAACCAGCAAACTCTGCTGGCGACCAAAGCCGGCAATGCACGCTGGTAGAAGTGGAAGGTCTCTTGAAGACAACGGTATCTGCAACTCTGGGCTTCCGTTACCTCCAGAGGAGACCACGAGCTTAGGCACAAAGAAGGGATAAAATAGCTTTTTTAGCTGAAGATATCTATTAAAAAGGTAGGGAACGGGCTAACCACTCCCCCCACCCCCAAGTGGCCCAGCTTTGCACTGGTTCTGGTAAGAGAGGAGGAGAGGCCTCAGCTCCTGCTGTTCTCAGTGGGGTCCCTCCAAGAGCAGTTCTTGTATTAACCACTTCACTGTTTTGTCCCCATCTCGTTATCTGTTCTTGTTAGAATCTTTATTATTCATGGATACAAAAAAAAAAAAAAAAATCCCCATCATTAAACCATCATAAATATTCATCACACTTTGCAATTGTGTGCATTTCATTTAACCACTTGGCAAAACTTCTCTGAAGTACCAAGAGTTTTAAGGAAATCTGGCTAATGAGACCAGAGCTCAGGAAATGCAGGGTGGCTTTCCTCCTCTCTGTTATTTGATTTTCACCTGAAAACAAAGGTAGAGTATAAATAATAATTAAAAGAGATAAGCAGGGGAGACTGTCCCTTGCAGTGAGGAGCCACGCATTCCTCAGCTTTGTCTTGATTGTGCTTTTGTGTCGAGCAGAAGATAAGAGAATACACTGAACTACAAGAGAGGGGCTCACGAGTCTGCAATGCTAATGGATTTATCCAGGAGCCTACAAAGGCCAGATAAAGCCCCCTTCTTGGGTTAACAGGGCCCTCTCTTCTCATGTTCTGTATAATTACTGACGTCAGGTTGGCGTTGAGATAAGCGTGGTTCCTCTCTTGGTCTTATTATAGTAGACAGCCATCCTGTTTTTAGTGTCTGAGAAAGAATTCTATCCATCTCTCTCTTCTAATCCAGTTTATCTAAACTGCGCACTCTCCATCAGCATTGAGAGCTTTCCACAGGGGTTGACGAGAACCCGGCACACTTTGGCAGCAGCCAAGCAGAACTGGAATAATGTGCTCCCCACCGCCAGCCCTGCCATTCGGGGCACACAGATTTAAACCAGTGGGGGCATCTTTTATGCCACAGAGTCATGCCTCGAGACAGTTCCTTTCCTGCCCTTTCAGCTTAAGGGTACTTTTTCCCCACTGAAAAGGAATTTTTAAGCCGTATGAGCTTGTAGGGAGAAAATATTTATACCAGTATGTTCTGTGGCCCCTGCCTGCACCAGCCAAAGAGTCCTCCATGCCGTTCTGACAGCCTTTATGTTTGATGATGAGATTCCTTCTCTGCCTCATGGCTAACGGGTGCACGGATGCTGGAGAACACTGGTCACCGTTGAGACTGCTCAGAATTTCTCCTTTCCCCCAGGAGCTTGCGTCCAGCAGAAACAAGGACCACCAACCCAAGTCTGAGCCTGGCTGCTCCTGTGCATTTTGTTTGGGAAGGAAATACCGTGTGTTCACAGGAGAGTGCTCCACTTCCCAAACAGACGGCCAGTTAGAGAAGATTCTCCCTGGTCTGCGCCTGTGGACTCGGAGTGGGTCCTTTTTTCTGCTACTGATTGCTGGGCTCATGCGTGTGCTGTGCGGCCTCCGTCTCCTCCTTTGCTGGCCCATCTCACTCTCTGATTAGAGACTTGACTCTTGGATTCTTGTAAGTCCTCCATGTGCCAACTGATACGGGTTATCAGCAGACAGAAGAGGCTCTTTTCACTTTTTTTTTTTTTTCCTATTTCGCCCCATCAAAAAGAAAAAAAAAGTCCGAATCTTCAAGAAAATCAAGTGTGTCATTTTATATAATTTGTTGTGTCAGTTTATATACGGTGACCTTTGAAATCCAGCAAATTTCCTCAGTGCTCTAACATTGATATTCAAAATCTGGTTTTGAAAATTCTAGCAGTGTTAATTACTCCCTCTGTGCTTCCATTGCAGTTTCTTCATAGCCCTCTTATCCTATCATATTTGTTTAATAGACTGTTTTGCTTGCAAGGAACTGTGATTCACTCAGGCTAGCTCACATAATGAGGGCTTAAGGATGCCTGTGCCAATAATAGCGTCAGAATCTCACGGAAATTTCAAAATAGAAGCCAGTTAATGACCAGGCATTACAGGGACTGGGACTCAGAAGAGGTTCTGGGTTGAAGGAAGCGGTTCTATGGAGCTGAGCAAGGTGAAAGCTAGGGCTCCGCTAGAAGAAATGTGGCCAAAATGTTTTCTGTAGACCTACTCCCTTTTTTGTTTATCGCCTTCTATCCTGACTCATTCTATTTATATTCCCTCTCAAGAGGGCCCTGCTAATTGTCCTGGGTAATTACTAAGTAGCAAGTAAGGACAGAGATGTTCTTCCTGCCAGGACACGTGTAGCACACCGACTAGCCTTTGAACTGGCTGCCTCTGAGTCAGGGGTCCCCTTGTGGTCTGATCAGCCAGGACCATGGACGCTCAAGACTGAGGACAGTCTCCTTTCTTTTCTGTACGAGAGACTGTGGATGTGACAAGCTCCTGGGCGAAGCCACTCGGACGCCTCTTAAAAAACACACGCAGAGCTTAGCACAGGTGCTGACGTATATGTAGCTAAGTGATTAAGCGAAGCTTTGCCTTCTTTCCTGGGCTTGTTTTAGGTGCAGTGAAATAAGCTGCAGTCTGCCTGTGACTCAGTAGCACTAATTTGCCCGCAGCGGGGAATTCTGCATTCTAAGGCATGGGTTATCTTACTTTTCCTCCGTCCTTTCCAGTAGAGCTTTTTTCTTCATCTATAAAAATCAAGCCATGGTGGCAGAGCCCACCATTTTATAGTATTCTGGGATGTGAAGTCTATCTTAGTCCGCTTGGGCTGCTGTGACAAGTACTATAGGCTGGGTCACTTAAACAATAGAAACCTATTTCTCGCAGCTGCAGGCTGAGAAGTCGGAGATGGAGGCACTGCACGGCCACGTTCCGCTGAGGGCCTTCCGCTGTGCAGACGCTGCCCTGCTGCGGCTGCTCCGGGGGAGAGCGGAGAGAAGCCAGCTCTCTTCTGTCTCTTCTTCAGGTCAGTCAGTTCAGCCGCTCAGTCGTGTCCGACTCTTCGCGACCCCACGGACTGCAGCACGCCAGGCCTCCCTGTCCATCACCAACTCCCAGAGTTTACCCAAACTCATGTCCATCGAGTCGCTGATGCCATCCAACCATCTCATCCTCTGCCGTCCCCTTCTCCTCCCACCTGCAATCTTCTTCTTATAAAGTCTCTTCTTATAAAGACACTAATCTCAGCATGAGGACTCCACCCTCATGACCTGATCACCAACCCCCAGCAGAGGACCTCTGTCCAAACATCATCTCCTTGGGAACTAGGGTGTCAACACATGACTTTTGGAGGGACACGAACATGCAGTTTGTAACTAGGCTAAATCTCATTTTAAGATGAGACGCTTGCTGGGATTCCAGCTATGCTATCTGGTTCCCCGGAGTCACTTTTCATGGGAGACCAGAATAAACCCCACCAGCTTCCACCGGAGCCAATTGTTCTGAGGAGTATCAATCTGTATTCTGGTCCCAAGGATGTCTGGGCCTATTTCTTTAGAGGGAAGCGTGAGAGCCTCACGTGAACGCCCACCGCACGGCGTGCTCTGCACGGCCGTGGACAGATGCTGGGGTGGGAGTCGGGTGGGAGACCCCCTGGCCAGGACGGCAGGCATGCTGTGCCCCAGCACCCCCGCAGATTTCACCGTGGGAGGGTCTCCAGTTGACAACGGCACCGAGATTCCGGGACCACATCCAGCAGCACCGACATCCAGGACCAGGGTTTTGCGGGACAAAGGCTTCTTGCTGTCTGGGCGTGGCCTCCCATCACATAATTATCTTCCAGTTGCTCCTGCCTGTATATCCATCAACTTGATCAGGGCAGAGAAGGGGATTAGAAGCAGAGGAAATAATTGCGGTGAGTGGAAAATCAATCTTCCTTTTTGCAAATCGCCCACCGAAACGATGAGTGTCTGTTCCTTTGAGGTAGGTTCTTGAATCGCCCCATATTGCTTGAATGAGAAACATTTCCTGGTACTTGGGGGCGGGGCAGGGGCACGGTGCAGGAAGGGGGCTGCTCCTGAAAGGCTGCCTGCCCCCCACTGCACATGGTAACTTGGCTTCCTGCTGACTCCTTTTCCGCTGTCTCTTGTGCTTCCCCAGGGCATTCTGGGGAGTTGGGGGCAGTTTCTGTGGAAATACACCACTTCCCCCTCCTTCTCTCCATGGAGCTGTCAAAGTTTGGGCCAGAGCAATGGGATAGGTGTGGCTGTTATGAACAACAGGAGCCTGGTGTCCTCAGTAGACAGAGTAGCTGATAAATCTGTGCACAGGATCGATGATAAAAGGAAGAAAAGGAAAAAAAAAAAAGTAGAACTAAGAGACGAGGACAGCCAAACAGATTCCAGCTGAAACTGATTCAGCTTGCTAATGAAGTCACAAGCTGGTACCGAATTCTTCTCACTTCTCAAATCAAGTTTAAAAATTGATTCCGTGCCAGTTACAAGGGGCAGAGCTGTCACTTACCAGGGAGATTAACTTGCTTTGTTGAATCCTGACAGGGGCCAGGGAAGGGCAGGACCCGCACGGCATGCAGGGCACTCTGATTCAGCGTGACTTCGACTGTGAGGTAGGAGTAAGTTGAGGGCTGGTAATTTGCACCAGTGAAGTCCAGGGAAAGGTGAACTTGGAGGGCGCGTTCAAGGAAGTCCCAGACCAACGTGAATTTTGGCATCTCTGCGCATCCCTGTGCCCTGGCTAGCGAGGCCTTCAGAGTCCAGACCCAAATCCTCTCGTCCTCTTGCTCCACATCCTCCTCCTTAGCCAGCTCGACTGATCAAGGAGGCTGTGGGCCTGAACACGGACGTCAGGACGGCTCCCGAACTTGTGAAACTCTGTGGGTGGGAGAGTCAGTTGCGTTGAGCAAAAGAGCCCGGGATTCCCAGTGCCGAGTGAGTCTCCCAGCCAGTGCGGGCCCTTTTCCTCTACAGCTGGGCTCCGGGGAATTGTCTACACTGCGGTCAGATCTGTGAACACCCCGGGGCCTGGCAGGCCGGCCCCAGCAGGATTTCTTCTAAGCACTATGTGTCTGTCCTATGGCCTTAGATGTTATCAGACTGAAGTTTAAATATATCTCAAGTGACCCTCCGTGTCCTTACACTGCTGAGAGTAGATGGTGTCAAGAAAAAAAGTGCTGTGAATACATAAAATTAGAAAAAAAAAGTCTACAAGCGTGAGCATGCGTCTACAGGGCAAGGGAAATTTAATGAAAGAAGAGACGATACACGTTATTCCTCTCCTAAATTCTGCCTAATTTTTAGATAGGTTTGGCTAGGCACAGAAACTGGGGCTATCTTGAGAAATCACGGAGTTAATGTGTTGTTTGTAAAGTCCACGTTTCTAATAAAACAGCGACTGATGGACAAGAGGGTTTTGGGGAAGGTGCCTGGTGCCCCTCTCCCAACTGCACTGCGCTCGAAACTTCACCAAGACAGGATAAGCATGTCATTTGTTTTCCTTCAGCCGGAGCTCTTAATCACGTTCCTAGGAATGAAGACTAACAGACTGGAGGCCTCCGTCCAAATTTCGGATCAGCTTGGCTCCAGTTCTTTCCCTGGGCGACCCGCCTTAAGGCACTTCCTCCTTGCGTCTCCAGGGAAGAAGGATGACTGTCCTCCTTTCCAGTTAATTCTCCCCAAGCTTGTTGGAAAGAGCCATTAGTTTATGTTTTATTCTTCATGCCCGTAAGATCTTGGGATGAAATCCTCTCAATAAACCACCAAGCCTATTACTATTTTAAGTACCTGCATCTTCCAGGAGAAGGAACACGCTGACTCCCTGCAGGAGAAATAAATGGAGTCAGCTTGTTGGCTGGCACACCGTCTTTAGGAAAGAATAAAAGGAGACACAGATCTTGTTCTGTCTACTGCAGAAAATGTGTCCAGATCTGGGGAAGCAGAGCAGGTTTCAGAAATGCCGTGTGTCCCATTCTCGCTGCTACACAAATCAGGGGTGTTGGCGCAACAGAATAAGCTCTGAACACGGAAAAGGAGAGGCTGCTAGGATGGTGATAAATGCACTTTCTAAGAAGGGTGCAGGAAGAAACAGGTTTCTTCTCTTATTTTAGTGACTTGTTCCATGGCTGTGATGCAAGAAAATGACTTTGGCGACCTGCATCTCAGATGATATATGCAGACGGAGGGAACCCCTGGACTTGTGAACAAAACGGCATGCAGAAATATTCTGTTCTGTTTTACCGCTGTAATCTCTTTGAGAGGTTTTTCTTTTTTTTTTTCCACCCCCCACCCCGGGGGGGTGGGGAGTCCTTTTCTTTGTGTTCTTGTCAAAATCGACAGGCATCCATGTGTTACCAAGTGACATGAAGTTCTTGCTTGAATAAGCAGGACTGAAAATCCAGGATATTTCAAAGCACACTATTGACTCAGAGAGCCACCCACTAGATTGGATTTTTCTGGATTACCCCTGACTGACAGCATCAGGGTTTTTACCGCACACTGTCAGGTCCTGCCGTGGCCACACTACGGCTCTGATGCTGGCATCCTCGTCCCAGGGTGTTGTGGTAGGGGTGCTGTTACTAAAATGGTTTCTTTTTACTCCGGAAACCCCCACATTTAGGAATTAAACTGAGTCAAAAAGCAGACATCAGGAGGAGGAACTGAAAGTTCTTTTTATTTGACCTTCCTTCAGGGTGAACCCTAACCAATGCCATTGCTGGGAGTAAGATGGCAGAATTCACGGGACACTTAGAATGGAACTGAGGTGATTTTTTTTTAATGAAGATTAGTGTTTTAATCTGAGCGTGTGCTGAGGTTCTTAGGAAGACAGTATGGTGATCTCTGACGGGAAACGTCAGAAGGGTCGTTGCGTTGGGATGTACGTGCGGACTTTGAGTCCACCCCTGTCTTCTGCTGCTCCGGAAATCGTGTAGAAAGGGCTTAGAAGCTGCCTTCTGTTCGGAAAAGGGAAGGGAGAAGAGGGCACTTGCCTAGGAGCAGCATTTGTATACCAAGCTCAGTTTTTACTTAAGATACTATTTTTTTTTTAAGAGTGGTTTGGCTAATCATCTCCCCCAAAGCACCATGGCACCCTTGACCAATTCCTTGGGCAATGCAATTTCTTGCCTTAAAACAAAATACATTCATTCATCATCCGTATTTAAAAAGGACACATAATTATTGCACATTTGCTGGTAACAGGGTCCATCGGTACTTACAACTCCATCTTTAAAATAGGCACATATGTATTTAACTGCTGAACGACTTGACTAATATAGCAGCACATATCAAACTAAAAACTGACAGAGAATATAGGCCTGATTAGTTATTTATAATCATTTTCAGAAGCGCTTGTTTTCCAGAGGGACCGTACAAAAATCATCATGCTTTTCACAGCATTGCTGCCAGCACTTTCCTGAAGTATGTTTATGTTATCAGCAGAATATGAAACGAAGCTTTGCAAACAATCTCCAAGAAACCGTTTCACCAACAGTTCCTAAGAAACTGTTAGAATGGTGAGTGAGCAGTTAATCAAGTTATTTCGGTCTCCCTTAATGGCACCTAGGTTGTACACGTTCCTGTAACGAGATGAAAGACTCCGATCATCATCCCCGGGACACGAGATTCAAACACACGTGTGTGCCTCACCCGCCACACGGTCTCCTTTGATTCTTTTTGTGTGACAGCTCAGGAGACTCGAGCATTCCACATGCTTCTCTAACAAAGTGTGGTCCTTGCCACACCGCTCATGTCCTGTCTCTGATCCTGCCTGCTTCCCTCTTGTGTGTGCAGCACTATCTATCAGGAACTGGCCTCTTTAATCAGGGACTCTCAGTCACTTTCAAAGGAGCTTAGATCCCACTTTTGGATGGTCTGTCTACTTTATCCCTTTGGCCTAATCTGAGAAATCTTAGGCATCATCTTGGCTGAACTCCTGGCCAGCTCACAATTCAATGTAGATACAGTCTTGGCTCCTGGAACACACCTATGATTATTCTCTAAAGCAGAACCCGAAATTGTCTTCATCACTTTCCCTACATTCTTGGGGCACCATAGTAATTTCTCTGGATCAGGCTCCTCATGGTTTGCGTCAGAGATACTTAGGTTTTCTCCTCTCCAGAGTCACCTTTGTAGCTGTGATAATGTACTCCTTGCACATTACACTGTCCTTGTTAAGCCCACAATGTTGTGCAACTCACCAAGCTTTTTCTACTTTTGTAAGACACTCTTAACCCCATTTTGACTATATGTGTAATTTCCTTTAAGCTTCCTAGTCTAATTTTTTTCTCCTCTCATTTTTATTTTATAAAAATATCTATCTCCCCTCTCGTTCAGGCAGAATAAAAATGCTTGACTTTTTTTATCTTTTCTATAAATCATCACTGTGTTACGTTGACACATAATGTCTGCCTTACGCTGTAAACTTTACAAGTACAGGTTGTAAACATTAATGTCATTCTGCACAGCGCTGAGCACAATGTCATGATCACTTCAATGCTTTTGATGATGATGGCGATGATGATAATGACCACGTAATGCTGTTCTGGTTTGAAAATATCACACAGGTAGTCCAGTGCATCTTTGTTTCTGTTTTTTTTTTTTTTTAATGAGTTGTTCCTCATTCTATAACGCTGTCATTCTTCATTAGCAAAAAAAGGTTACTGTAAGTTATAATTAGTGTTTAGTGCCCTGTCAAATAATTAGGTATAATAAAAAGCTTTCGATGAGTTTAATGTTAACATGGTATAATTAAAGCCAAGTCTTGAAATGCATTAGGTTGTCCATTATGTCAGACATTTGATGCTTTCTCCCCTCTACAGCTGAAATTCTCAGATGGTGCTTATAGCAATGTCATCGTCAAAGACAAAAGACTCATTATCAGTCTGAGGCAGAATGGGCTTGGCAGTGTCCAGCAAGGGCAATATTTTAAAAATTAAGCAGATCATTTCTACAAATCTACTATATAAGGAAACAAGGAGGCTGTGTGACTTGCCCAGGGTCACATGGTGGTTAAGTTACTTCTCCTTGGTAGTGAGAATTGTGGCTTAGGATTATACAGAGGTGATTATTACTATTACTCCTGCCATTCTCTCTTTTGGAAGTATCAGATACTTGCTGTAAGATGATTATTTTTGTCTTTTTTCTTGATGAGGTGAAAAAAAACAGGTGCAAAGTAAAAGAACTCAAGTTTGTATTTAGCTTTTGCACTGAACAGTTTTTAGGATGCAGGGCTTGTCATAGCGGCTATTTTAAGGCTCACATACTAAGACAAGGCTGAAGTCTCACCGTTTTCTCATCAGAATAACTGGAATGTGCCTAGACACTTGGCCATTTGGAACCCTGCATTCTTTGACCTTCTCAGGCCTTCTCTTGTGCATGTCGTATTATCTTTTCTATCCACAAGGATTTTGAAAAAATTCAGCAGAGTGCAAGTAGCCCCTGAAATAAAGGCGTCATTCAAGGAACAAAGAAGTAGAAGGAGGGCTCCAATTAAAATGATGAAAATCTTTAACTTTTATTTAGGTATACTTGTACGGACACGTGTATATACAAATACAGATCTTATGGGTTTGTCTGTGTGTGTTTTGTATTGTTTTTTTTTCTTTTTTTTTTACATTTTCTTTTACGTTTATATAATGTCAGCATTTCAAAACAGCACTCGATGAGTAAGTGCAAAGGAACTGCAAAGCGGGCAGTACAAGCACAGGACCACACGGAGCTGGACTTCACACCCAGACGCACACACAATGAGGGGCTTCAATGGGGTGTCAAGAGTAAAGCATGGAAAGCGGATTTTGACTCATGGTAACCTCCAACATGCCAGCATCTATTACACTGTACAGACAATGGGGGCAAGCCCATTGTAGGGAGATTTGTCTGACATCCGAGCAGCTCTGGGGCAGACGCATGGGAAAAACTCAGTGATGCCAAACCAGAGACGGACCTGCCCATTCACGGTTCTGCGCGAATGCAAAACGCGGGAGGAAGGCAAGAGACAAAACATAAAATAAAGATAAGAAATAAAAGGGGGTTGTCGGCAAACGAGGGTTTTTGTGGAGGTGGTTTCCAAAAGAAAAAAAAATCAGCGATCACAGCTCTGGGAGCAATGAATGGAGGGAAGAAGTTTAAACTGCTTTCTGTTTTTAAATTTTGGGTAAACTAATAAAAATGGCTGCTGCCGTGGCTAAGGCACCAGAGAAAAACAAAGTCCCTGAAAACCCGCAGGTTGGGTGCGGCTCTGCCTTGGCCGGTGACGCAGAGAGGAAGAGCCCCCAGCTGACCTTTTCAAGGGAGCGGGTTTGCAATCTCTGCCATGCTTCGGCTGCATGTGACAGTGACAAGCCTCTTCCTGGAGAAAAATGAAAACAGTCATCTATGAAAACCTCCCCCCACAAATAGGAAACTGAGGCAAAGTACAGAACCGTGACTGAATTCCCTCAACCTTTTCAGACCAACATGCTGGGGTGGGGGGCGGGAAACACCACAGGGCTCCAGCATCAGACCTTGAAAACTTTGAGGACAAACTACTGATCAAAAAAGTCATGTTGTTCCAGGTCCCAAGATGGTGGAGTCTTAAGATCGGGAGGGCGATGACCACACGTGAGTCCTGTATGGAGCAGTGTCTCAGGCCACTTGTGACTCTTCTTAGCCACGTATACATTGGATGTTTCAAAGCCTCAATGCATGTTTTATATCCTGAAAGACTATTGTTCTCACTTACAAAAGACATAAGAATCAAATTAATACTTTATTATCAAACACTATATACAACAGAGGTTGCTAATAATACAGAATTTAAAGAACGCAGTTTTTTTTTTTTTTCTTTTTTAACGTTTAACTTTTCTTTCTTCTGCCACCCAAGAAAGTACAGTACAAAACAATAGTCTAAACTAACACGGACTGTTACCTGGTCTATTAAAGGATACACGGTATCCACTAAACAGACAGATCCTTATTTCCCTGCTTCTCGCTGCAAAGCCCTTGGCAACCAGGGGCAAAGGTCGCTGGGGTTTGACTAACTGGGGCTGAGAGGCAGCGAAAGCTGCCCTTCAGATTCTGAATTGGTTTTGAAATTAAAAGCTGCTACAAAGTTGCGTCGACATCCTCCTAAAGCCCCTGAGGGTTGTAACATCATCACAAAAGGCCACCAGCACTTTTTGGACAAAATGAAAACTGTCTGATACCAATCATCCTGAAAACTCAATGGCAAGCGCTACCTACAATTACGTCACTTATAGGTAGAGAAGCACGTTTTCTACTGGTGTGGATAGTCTTGCTTTTCTTTTTTTTTCCTTTTACATTTAATTTGTCGTGGCACAATGGTGAAGTAAAGGGGTCTAATTTCACTGTGAAAAATGAAAGACAATGGCAGAGAGGGCCATGAGTAATTATTTCATCATTTGTTAGAGACAAATGCTAGAAAAACCACACAAGTCACCATTTCTAAAATGAAATTAGCACTGCTAATGTAGTTATGACTAAACTGGAATCATTACAGGATCATTTGATTTCCTTGCAGTTATACAACATGCAGTATAATCTTGGTTCTGACTATTGATCCATTTTAGAAGGTATCTTTTTTTGTTCCCCCTTACCCAAATCCCACCGGACCAACAAGCCTGTAACTATTAATAAGAAAAGAAATATTACTGAGTATTACTGAGAGTTCCGAGTATATAAATAGTTAATGCAAAAATAATAATAATAATCCAATGCTGTGAACTTTTGTTTCAGTGAAATGGTGGCTGCTCTCTGTGATAAGACTCTGCCACTCCAGAGACGTTCCTGGTGTCTGGGGGAACAGGACTGATTCCATCTGCCAGGCTGGCAACTGCAATCACACGGTTCCAAGTCCTACTCACACGGTTCCACGTGTGAGCAGACCGAGCCTGAACATCTGCTCCAAATGGATCGGGTGAGCCCAGAGTACATTCCAATGTATGTACAACTCTCCAGGGTGCCGTACCTTTACAGCTGCCTTTCATTCACATATTTCTCTAATTGAGAACTACGCACAGTTCTTTAGCAAATTCCCATTCATAAAGTCTGTCCATAATATGACCCCCCCCCCCTTTTTTTAACATGTACATTAAAAACAAAAAAATTTTTTAAAATCCTTATTGTGCTGGAATGCTTCCAATTTTTCACATCTTATATGATCCTTGCATTTTATTGGTTTTGTTTTGAAAGGCATGGTTTCTATTGACGTGTCCTGCCATAGCAAAAAAAAAAAAAGGCTTGATTTCTTTTCCATGTATCTGACACTTTTCCCTGTCTCAGCTTTTGGAGTTCAAAGTTCGTGACACCCTCTGCAGTAGAAACCCCCAAGGCTTGCATTTCCTGGTAACATCCTGGTTGGCCCATTTACTATCCTCTCACCCCACCCCGACAATGAAACAAGATAACCCCCCATATTTCTAAATGTATCAAGGGATACCACTTTTTTTTCTCACAAGTTTAAATAGGACAAGCATATATACTCACTCTCAGCATAAAGTATATCTAAATAATGTATTTTCTATTCTAGTGGATTTTTAAAAAAATATTTTGTTAAAGTCTTTGGGACTCCATCCTGTTTATCTCCCACAGATAAACACATGTTCCCCCTAGGCTTCAGGCTGTGTCAGAAAGGGAAAGGATATAAAATCAACTCTTGAATTTTCTCTTTCCACAGTTTGGAATCTTTATTCCAAATTTCCCTTTAGCCCTCCCAAGTAGTACAGACTGACTCTCCCGGGAGCAGGGGTGTGCGTCGGAGCCCCTGGAGTCGTGGAGTGCCGAGCCCTGGGCACTGGGGTGGGAGTCGGGGGAAGGCCACACCACACTGGCGCTCCAGCAAAGCCAAATTCCATCCCCTCTGGCCCCTGACAGCCTTTCCTTGGTACGCGTGGTCCCCCAGAGGAGTATCCAAAGCTATTCGGTAATATACTCATCGACCCTGGCTTCTCAGCCTCGGGGAAGGTCACTTTATTCGTAAAAATGCCTCTTTCAGGTTCTTTAAAAAAAAAAAAAAAAAAAAAGGTTGTAGCACCATGGTGATCTGTATTCAAAGGGAAAAAAAAAAAAAAAAAAAACCAACACAAAATCATCTGGTGTGCATTGCCCAGTCACCAAAAAAATTAGAGGCACTCATCACACGCACATGTCCCCCACCCAGCCTAGCTTTCTGCTTTCGCGCTGGCTCTGTGCTAGCATTCCGGCCCCGACCCGCCTCCCAGACCAAAGGCTTCTTTTACGGAGCACAAGTTTTGCTGCCAAGGATGGTTTAAGACAGTCATCTGTAAAGGAAAAAAACCAAAAACAAAAAAACCAGTGTCTCAACCTTTGCGAAGCCTGTGCGTGTACGCGCTCCTAGAGGAAACGGTGTAACCTGATCTCTGTCCTTAGTACCTCCCCTCTGGACTCGACACGCTAACACGGCGTGCAGTCCCGAATGAGAAGGCATGAACATCTTGGGCCAGGGGAACACCCCCCGGGCCTCCCCACCCGCGGCGGCCTCTGCCGCTGTCCTTCGGGTCCGCGCAGCGCGGACAGCGGGCCGGCGGAGGGGAGTGCTCGCAGGAGAACGCACAGGAGCGGACGCCCACTGGGGTCCCTCCGACAATCTGGCATGTTCGTCTGGAGTCCGTGTAATTTGGAAGAGGGTGAGAGAGGGCAGGGGCCGGGGCCGGGGCCAGGGCGGGGGTGGGGGTGAGGGAGGCAGGAACTACTTTAGCACACCACCACCACCACCCCCGCAAGCCCCGAGTTGTTGCTTAGAATTCAGGCTGAAAGAAAGAAAACAAAACAAAACAAAAATCTGACATCTGCCAAGAAAAAAACCAATATCAAGTCCCTTCTTAGGATGAGCAGTTAGGTGGATCTCTGGCGTTCCAAGACCCCGATGTTCTCGGTGACAGGCGACGGGAGGAGACTGTGCTATAACGTCAAAAGCATGGCCAGGAGGAACAGCAGGATCGCCAAAAGGCGGCTGGGTATCCTGGGTGTTTGTGCCGCGTTCTCGCCGCGGGAGGGCTCGGCTGACTCATGGACGGTGTCATCTGTTCAAACAGAAAGCACACGTTCCAGTGAGATTTCACATCCTTAATAACTGTCTCTCTCTTGCAGCAGCAGCCTGCTGTTCGCAGACCTCGCCACCCTCTGCAAAGTAGGGTAATGAACCTTGTGCCACCATTGACTTTCATGTCTGCATAATCACTCATTATTTACAGCAAACAAAAGGAGAGGCAGAGAAAATTGGACTTTCTCGGCAACATGAACGGTTTCCTTAAAAACTGAGGCGGAGAAAAATGTGCATGCGCTGTAACCTCTGGCCCGTGAGCTGCTTTGATCCGCTGGCAGTCAAACACACCATGCGCAAACCTGACGTCTGAGCGGGCCTTCTAAACCCAAGAAGCCAGGGAGAAGCAAGTAACCGCGCGGGGGCGGGCGTGGCGGGACGCAGTTAATGCTGGCATATTAGTGGTTAACCGGAGCGGGATGCCCCTTTCCCTCTTTTTAGCGGTTTCATAGGATTAGTGTTGAATGCCTGGTTGCTGACATCTAGATGCATTTTCAAAGATGAAGAATTAAATGATAAAGGAGCATTTTAACTCAACGATATGTGATGCTCTCCGAGCCTAAATAAATCGGTGCCCGCTGGCTTGCCTACCATTAGGAATCAATTATGGTGCTATTTCTATTACAGACCCTGTATCTTCAGGATTAAATGACTTGAACTTGACTATTTTTATCAGGCTGAAGCTGGGCACATAAATCATCAACGTGGATGCAAATTTTCCCCTAAATAAAATGGATTAAGTGAAGTAAGCTTCTTCTATTTAGCCATCAAGTGTTCTGGAAGACTGCCTCCAACTCTGGACAACCTTCCAGAGCGGCATGATTAACAGACTTAACTAGGAGACAGGAACTCTGCAGCAATTAGCACCCAAACGTGGACCTCACTAGGCTCTCACGTTGTCCGCCTCCTTCCTTCCACCTGGCTGTGATCCCTGAACTCCACTGGGGCCACCAGTGGGGTTCTCTGGTAGATTTCATTTTAGTATCTGTGGGGCTTCTTGTCGGAGCTTAGGGATTGGCAGGGTGGGTTCACTCAGTGGTCGGTCAGAGGGAACGGCAACAAGTGAGACTCTCCTGGTGGTTCCCAACTCTGCAGACCTCAAAGGATCATCCCTAAACCCCAGCTCCAACCCCTCAATGGAGTCACTCTCTTAAATACATCTCTGTTTTCACATCATGTCACATGCCTCTTCTTTACCAGGGAGAGCACACCCCCTTGTTATTTGTCTTAAAGCGACCGCCTTTTAGGCTCAGGCTGGCTTCTACCTGAGCTGGGTGCTCGTGGGCTGTCTCTGTTCGTTACTTTCTCTCCCTCTACCAACTTAGGAACGTGTCTTCTCAGCGCTGAGGCTTCTGCTCTTATCATGTTAGCCTGTCCCCACGTGTAGAAAATGCTGCATCCTTGTGTCAGATTTGCCCTCCTCTCCTGGACCTGAGCAAAGCTGCGTGGAATACCTACTAGCTGAGACTAGAAAAGGTTAGGAAGCAAGAATGGGGAGTTAAATGGATGCAGAGGGGAAGAGAAAGCCCCTGCGTGATGTAGTCAAAGACTTTAGACTCTCTGCCCTGCTCTTAGCCTTGCAGATGCACTAAATCTGGAGTTAGGAGGTAGGTATAAATGCCCTTGAATAGCCCTAAAAAGAAAATCCAAATCGCTGTTGTAAGAGCACCAATCCGTTGTTATTCGGAATAACAGAGGACTTCGGGCTTAACTATGAAAGAGCCATAAGCCCTGAGGATTCTAAGGGTTCATTCTGAAATACCACTCGTCCTGATACACCTGAAATAACATCAGCCATTGGGTTCCTCTCCGTCTTATTTTCACTAACCTACTACCCAATCCTCTTCCTTGTAAAATTGGGTTGTGCACTGATGAAAGGGACCCAAGTAACAGGAAGACGCTCAGTGAGCTTGAAGGGGGCCCACCATCCCCACCGGGTCAGGGAGCTCAGCGAGGGCTGGCCATGCTCTCAGCCCCCACGGCACAGACAGGGGACTGACCCTTGCAGACTTTGAGAGGAAAACTTTGGTTTCTCACATGAGAGGAGCCACAAGGCCAAATGTGCCTTTCAAGCCTAATCTTTTTCTAAGCCATCAACCAGTAAAGTACCATCTTGGCCTCGAAGGGGGAAAAAAAAAAAAAACCTCAGTCCCCTTAGGGCATCAGGGCTTGTCTCTTCTCACCGTGACACACTAGTCCTGGCTTGGGATTCTACGAGCAACCTGTGATTAAACAGGGCCTCGGTGCTGGGCGATCCCATGGCCTCCAAGAAGCAAGATGAAAGCCAGGCTGTCATTTGGGTTAAGTCTGAGCAAATTTCAGAATTCTAAAGAGGAAGTCACAAGCAAAACCTAGCCCAGTAGAGACTGCACCTAAACACAAGAGAATTCTAAAACTGGTAACAGCGAACGTGGCTTGGAGGAAGAAAACACTTCTCTTTGGAAGCCAAATCAAGTCTCGCCTCCTGGCTACAGGATTCCACACCACGAGGGTTTCGGTGGTTCACAGAGATCACTGGCGAGGTTTCGGAGCATGTTACGTGGCGTATTTCTGCCCTGAGATCATCCTGTATCCCTGATGACAGGAAACTGGCAGGCAGAGTGTGCAAGCAAGCAAATAGAGGAGCACATTCCGAAGACAGGTGAATTAGTGCGCACTGCTGAGAGCATGCAGCCGGATGCAGTCTTGCCGGCTTCATTGTCTGGTCTACACGCAACCATCCAGCACCGTGCGGCAGAGCTGCAAGCCTGAACTTCCTAAGGAACCTGGGGAAGCAGCGAGGCTGCTATTGTATTCATATAGCCAGGGATCATAGCTCAACCTTGTCTGTTTTTTTTAGTGAAGATGCTCACCAGAATGCCCGTAAATATGGTCCTCACTGCCTCAAGGAGCTTTTCCTACATGTACACCTGCACATCCATCCCCAACACACAGGGTCTGACCACAGTCTGTCCAAGGTTTGCAAACTTGTATCAGCTATGAGTGCTTAGATTTGGGGGGCTGTTATGGATTTAAATGCCCAATGAAAACACAGCCTATTCCCCCAAAGGCCGTAAAATATGTTCACATATGAATGCATCTTAGGATCCTGCACTTTTATCATTAGTTGAATTCAAAGGTAATTTTCCTAATGTCGAAATGGTCCTCCGTGTGCCTCTTTATTACCAATAAAAAAGAAAAAAAACATACGATCTGTTATATTTCTAAACAGTCGGTGGGCAGTGGGATTTACCTCGAAAAAAGATTACTGGAAAGCTCTGCCTACAGTACCAGTGTGCATCAGAAGAACTTAATTCAGGGTAAGTTATGTCTGTAACATGCCCAATGCCACCAGTCAGCTTCCACGCGACTTGTGAACAAAGCCCCAGTGATCAAGTTCTCTGCATGGACATCTCTGTCAAGCAATGGTAAGAGAGTCCTATGTTTAGGAATGGGAGTTGAGAAATACAAATATCACCCCTGGATCTGGGTATAACCAGCTCAGTTACCAAAGAAAGACTGTAGACTCCGGAGTCCTTAAAAGAGACCTCCGCTCACTCCCAGGTCCTACCACGGCCCACGGCCTCGAGCCTGGGAGGGGTCTGGCACCTTGAAAAGCCACAGGAATGCTCCCAGATTTCCAGGACACAATTAAAATGTCTCCCTGTCAGCACTCGTTCCTTGCAACTTTTCTAAGGCAGCTAACGGATCCCTGGGGAGCCGCTAAGGCCTCTGAGAGCTTATTGTACACGCCTCTCCTTTGCACAAGAGGCCTGCCTTCGAGAAACAGAAATGCCTGGAGAGAAAGCCCGACTCTTCCCGTCAGTTACAACGTGGAAGCTCTTGTGTGTCCAGAGGTACCACGTCTATTCGGGGTACGTTTCCCTAAGGCCCACTGACCGTGTGTCCCAGCAACAGTACTCAAAGGATAAAGCAGGTGTCACAACTTGTTTCATGTCCAAGGCCATCAGAAAGGTAAGTCCCACTGCAAATAGGTGGTGGGGTTTTGGGCGGGGGGGTAAGTCTGTTATGTAACAGGGGGCTTACACCTTTCTGGGAAGAGGAAATAATTTTGTCCTCAAACTTTGAGGGCTTCTCTGGTAGCTCAGTTGGTAAAGACTCCGCCTGCAGGGATCCTGGTTCGATCCCTGGGTCGGGAAGTTCCCCTGGAGAAGGGAAAGGCTACCCACTCCAGTATTCTGGCCTGGAGAATCCCAGGGACTGTATAGTCCATGGGGTCGCAAAGAGTCAGACACCGCTGAGTGACTTTGACTTAAGCTTTGAGGTAGTCCCAGGAGATGGGTAAGGACACGAGTGAAGACCTCAAGCAAGTCGGGTGAGGAAAGGCAACCACGGGTAGGCGGGTTACAGGGGCTCTGAGGAGCACGTCTCAGTGAAGACAGACTCGAGGGCTCCCCGCCCCCCACCTCACAATCTAACGCAGTAAAGAGCCGGGTTGAACTCATAACCCAGTAAGTGGAGAGTTTACAGATTTACATTATCCACAGTAAGCTGCAGTGCAAATGCTTCAATGATTCCTTTAGTGGGTTTTATTTTTCTCCATAGTGACGGGGAAGTTTGGGTGAGTGGGAGACAAAAGTAGTAGAAAAGTTTATTTATCCTTAATACTTGTCTTGCCTCGGTAATCAAGGATCACATTTGGCGCGACAGCCTACTGCGGATACATTCGTGGGAGCAGCGGGTGTGTGAATTTGTGGTGTTAGGAGGCAACGTGATTATCCTTCTCGGGCCTACTTCTATTGACAACAGCACAGATAATATTCGAAATAAAATGAAGTCCTTCAGAGCAGTTCAATGATGCCTGTGAATTTCTAGAGAAAACTAAAGAGGCTGAATTAGTTGCTATTTTGTGCAACAGTCTGATTACTTTTATCTGAAGATTGGGATCTAATATGAAATTTTTATAAGCGCATACAGTAGAAATTTTCTTTGAATTATACGAAAACAGGTCCATTAATAGTCACAGTGATTCACCAGCATGCTCAGAGGGTATGGTACAAAGAAGTGAGACTCTAGCATTCTGATGGGGCTTCTACCCTAGGATGCTGCATTATATCCAACCCACGTCGAGAGAAAAGCAAAGTCGTAATTTGTCTAACATGCATTAATTACACAGAGATACTGGAGGAATGAGGTAGAAATAAGGAACATTAGCATTGCTAGCAATGAGCAAAAGCAGGGCAACCGCAACATGCAAACATGCAGGGAGGAAGGAAGGAAAAAAAGTACGGAGGCACCAGAGATGCACTTGTTAAAAGAGATTCTCTAAGCATACTAACCTGCTGGTTCTAATGAATTTTCTACTTTGTCGTTAACATCGAAAACACGATCATGAACACCTATAGTTTTCATACAGCTATCTATAACAAAAATAGAGATAACAGCCAAATATGTTAGTGAAGACACCCTTTAACTCCCATTTCTTTTTTCTTTTTTTTCTTTCTTTCTAATTTTTCCTCTTATTTACGGAGAGATTGGTTTACAATCAGTGGCATGTATCCAAATGCCAGAATTGTTCCCATTTGCTGTGCACGTACAACAGTCTGAGAAACAACAAGTTAGCAACTGCTGTGTACTTAAAAGCATCATGAAAAAAAAAAACAACGATGAGAAAAAATACGATGGAAACTAAAACATGGAGGTTGATATACAAAACAGATACCACACAGGATTTACAGTAAAAAACAGTTTTACCACCGTGAACCAGACCACACAATAGAGCATGCGCAGTGAAGCCACCCTCAAAGACGCTCATTCGCGGGAACTTACTTGTTGGCCGCACAAAGACTTTGAGCTTTAGACAGGACCGCCTTCCGTTATCTGGGATTGCAGAGGCTGTGGGAGAGACAAAAAGAGAGAGCGAGGGAGGAAGAGAACACGACCAGATTACTCTTCGTTTTCACATGCAAAGTGTCTACAGTAAATCCTTTCCTGAACAAGGGGAACGTACTCTGAATTCTTCCCAGAAGGTGAAACAGAGATACTTCTCAGATGGACACTGATGGCTAGAGAAAAGGGCTGCTTTCCTATGCCTATCTTTTCCCTTCCATGAGATGAAGAATCATGCAAGAACACTCGTAATCTGTAGGAAAATACTTTGGATTCTTATTTCAAAGTCTCTGCCGTTTACCTTGCTCTGTCATCAGTTTTCTCTAAAACAAGAAGATAAAGCTTGAGTCCCCGGGCTACCCTTTCCTCTACTGCAGGAAAAGGGCCCACAAACCCCTGGAGCCCAAGGTGAAAGTGCTGGTAAAAACCAGTAAGCGGCAGCTACAAGGCCAACTTAAACATGACCCAGTTCTGCTGGGGAAAGCAAAGCTTTGTCTGTCCTGAAAGCCTGTCTGTCAGTATTTCGCAGGTAATTCAATTAGAGGTTTTACTCCGAACTTGGCTCCACATTCTATATGACTGAACCGAGCCCAGCAACTTCCATCAGGCCGTTATAAGTACAATATGCTATTGAGAAAGCCCCCTGTTGCAATGGTACATGCATTTTTTCAAGACTTGCCACAGAGAAGGATGGAATTAATAAAGTGGGCTTACCAAAACATGACAACATGTTTCAAGTTATAAATCATTTGAGGAAGAAACTTTCTTCTCCTTTTCAAGATAATCAGACTGTAAACTTTCCTTGTGTTTGAAAGATTATCTCCCCTCAGTGCATCCAGCATAATGTCAAAGGGATTTCCAAGGCAGTAAGACCCTTAACAGTCACACATGTTTACAAACGCACCCTAGAAATGACAACGATTACAGCAGTGGGCGCTGCATCCTTCCCTCCCTGTGTGTCTGCTTCGAGTGTTTCCTTTGTTCAGAAAAAGCAGATGCTATCAATCCAAACGCACGTGGCTCAGTTAGTTTGGTAATACCCTCTGTGTTCCGTGTGCCTTCCCTCACAGGGGGAACCCAGAAAATTAACATGCTGACTTTGTAGTTGAGAGGATTCAAGCGGCAAGAATTCAAGAATGACTTTCCCACCATCTCCTTGTGCAACTTCAGGCCCACACCCTGGAGGAGAACCGATCAAGTCACCACCCAAAGGACATCAAGCCGGAAGGGACCCTAGTGTCGCTCTTTAACACCTGTTGAAAACTCTCTTTAATTCTTAGACCAAAGTAGATATAGGAGAGACGTTTTCAGCCCGCCCCGTCTTCCCATTCGCTCTGACAGGCAGTTAAGAAGTGCTAACAGCTGGCTTTGCCGTAGGCGTTCACTAAATCAAAGTAGGAAAAACTCCCTCCACCGACATTTACAGTAACTAGTGTTATTTAGGGTATAATATTTGCACTCTGTGGTTTGATCCAGGAAATGGTGTCCTTCCTGTGGACCTCCAACTGCGAGTGTGCATGTCACAAGTACAGTGCACTCAGGTGATTCCAATTCAGTAGAAAAACGGCGGGTTCTTGAGATGGTTTATATCTTATTCATGAGGGGTGGTGTGAAACAGTGACACATGGATATTCACGCTGCTAATCTATTGGTTTCTGAGCTGGGGTGAGCTTACTACAAGCCTCATGTACTTGATTTTGCCACATGCAATAGCCGATTCTACTGATGACACTATAAGATACAATGAGCTCAAGGCAAGATTAAATGTTTGTTTTAGTGGGGGAACTTCTTAGAGTCAGTACAGGTTTTTCATATATATATATATATATGTGTGTGTGTGTGTGTATCTATGAGAAATCCCATTGGTCCAGACATAAAAATCACTGGGGCACATTGGAATAATACCAACACATGATAAGCTCTGTCCAGGCAAGAACTGGAGAATTCTTTCACCAGTTCGCAAAGAGGAGCAATTAGCCTTAGCTACTGGATGAGCTCCATTGGTCTGCGGATTAACAGCATACAATGCACTTATTTATCTAAAATAAAGACCGCCCTTCCCCACCAGACTCTTCATTACTTCCTCACCTCTCTCTATCACCAGACAAGCTCTATGACAGTGGTAACACGACAGAGCCCTTATGGTGCAGTCAGACTATCACACTCCAACCCTTGGGCTGACGAGCCAAGACTAGAAGCATGTCATGTGAGCGCAGCCTCTGCCCTGAACCTATAAAATAACCTGTTAACCCTTCGTGCCAGCCTGAGAGGGTGTGTCTTGAGAAGTCAGGATTACACGGGTTCCTTAGTTACCACACTACAAGACAAAAATAACACCAGAATGCATAAAACCCTTTCCCATACACCAGCATAACTCAATCTTTTATTCAAGGTTTAAAAACAGTGGGACTGTGGCTTTATCCCACGTCATGCTCCAGGTTAAGAAACTCCCACACCCCTTGGCTGACAAACAGAGGGTGCCTTTATACCACTTACAAATAGTGATTGTTAATTATTAGTAATATTTGAAGATACAAAGTAATATGAGATTACTGGTCACAAAAAAGCAGAGACAAGCACTAAAAACACACACCAAAAAAACCCACAGAAATTGAAAAATCTAATAGTCACACAAGTAAATTTATAGGGAAAAGTCTCTTGGGATCAATGATGAGCAAGATTGAGGACAGATAGAAGTAAAAACTTAAAATGTGCCCAGCTTTTGTCAGGAGGTAGGTAGAATTAATTTCTGTGATTCTAGAGAAATCACTTTATAATCGACCCTATTTTAGGTAAAACTTATATGTAAATTCTTATGTTGCTTTCCTTAGAAAAAATAGTGAACATTTATATATATAAATAAATGATACATATATTTATAAATAAATAAATGAACATATATGTATATATTTATATATAAAACCGGATCACTCTGCTATACACCAGAAACTAACACAACATTGTAATATCAACTATGCTTCAATTTAAAAAAAAGATACGGATTTTAAAAATAAAATTTGTCAGATTAAAATGAGAAATTCATCTCATCTTAAACATTTGTCACGTAACCCAAATTCATATCCCTTTATTCAGTTTACTGCTGAAATTGTACATCTGGAGTCGGGCTGGGAGTAGGGGTACTGGGACCATTAAAACCAGCACAACTGCCCATTCCATGGTCAAATGGAAACTATAAATCAATCACCTCAATGATCTGCAAAGCACCAATCCCAGCCTCACACCACATAGTGAAGAATCTAGGGGCCTTCCAGTTCTGGCTTCCCTTGGGGCTCAGCTGGTAAAGAATCCACCTGTAATGCAGGAGACTCGGGTTCTACCCCTGGGTTGGCAAGATCTTCTGGAAAAGGGATAGGCTACCTGTTTCCTGGCCTGGAGAGAACCCCATGGACTGAATAGGCCATAGGGTCAGAGTTGGACACGGCTGAGTGACTGTCACCTTCCGGTTCTCTGAGTTTAGAGCATCCTGCTAATAAAGGGCTGTTCATCTTCGCTCTGTCCCATGACCCCAGACAGGAGCCCAAACTTCAGCCATTCCTGAAAACCTGTGCGCTTGCTCTCCTGGGGCTCAGGTGAGCATGGCCCAGCACTCAGCAACCAGCTTGATGCCTAAAGAGGACCAGGTTCAATGCCTCCAAACCAGTACTTCCGAAGGCTGACTCTAGCACTGCAAACACTTGGAAAGTTCCCATCGCAGTTTACCGTGGGCCCATGGGTTGGATGTGGCATCACCTTTGGGGCAGGCCACTTCTGCCCCGGCTCCAAGGCTCACCGCCTGGCACGCCTGCTCTGTGTGTTCCCCTCCCGGGGAGAGTGCTGGACCGAGTTCCGTGCATCTAAGGAGCTGAACACAGAAAAAGCGACGGCTGCCGCTCTGCGCTTCCACTGTAAAAGGCTGCGCCCTCCTCCTTAGGACTGCTGCCCCCTCCCGAAGCGAGGTGGCACGCTGTGAGATTCTCACTGGAAAGGCACCAGTGGCACGGAGCAGAGGGAGACTTCCAGCCAGGAGCGTGCAAGGGACTGGCACCTCAGGGCTACAAGTGGCGAGGAACAGAGCCAGCTGACAGCCGCGTGAGTGAGCTAGAAACTGCATCTGCAGCTGAGCCTTCCAGGGACCATCACCTCCGGAGAGGCCCAGACCCAGAGGACCCCGCTAAGCTGCCCCTGGATTCCAGAGACCCAGAGACTCTGAAGAATGACAGATGATGCCTTAGCCACAACCTTGGGGGTGGTGCGTTACTCACGAGCTAACTGACACAGGGCTGTGTGCAGACACCCCCGCGGCTTCCATACGCGTGTGAGGCCTGCGGGGCGCTGGGCTCCCGGCTCCCACACAGCAGCCCCCCGATGCTGCCGCCACGTCTGAAGCATCACACCCCTTACGAGTTTACTTCTCGAGCTCCTGTTACGAGTCCACTTAAAACAGGCCCTTGAAGAGAGGTAATTATAAACTGCTGTTGAGCAAACGCTACAAGACACATCTATTTGTTTTCACGCCAGCGTTTAGAAAACTGTTTTCATTTTCCTCCCCGCACCGCTGAGCTTGTTTTCGCTCATGCAGCCATCCCTGTGCCATCTCCATAATTAGCAGGGTGCCTCAGGTGAGCTCCAAATTGCCGGGTGGACCTGAAAGAGCTTTGGTATTACAGGATGTCCGCTTAAATCACAGAATGCCTTTCCTCCAACACGAGAAATACAACATAAAGGGCAGCTTGAGAACACGGGAAACCAAAGGACGTGTCCTCATAAGTTAACATTTCTCTTCATGTCAAATGTCAAATGTCAAAACTGTCAATTATGTTTATACAGGCTATCAGATTAAACATAAACATTATGAGAGTTTAAGCAACTCAAAGCAATCGAGGTAACAAACGTTCGCCTTCAGGAAGAACTGATGAAAGTTTAGCAGGAGAGAGATGAGACACTCATTCTCCCTTCACACTTTCAAGTCCAACACAGTTCTCATTCGTTTGCTTTATCATTCCTCAGCCTAACCTTGTGTGTGTGTGTGTCGCTCCGTCCTGTCCTCCTCTTTGCAATCCCATGGACTGTAGCCACTGTCCATGGGATTCTCCAGGCCAGAATACTGGAGTGGGTATCCCTTCTCCAGGGGATCTTCCCGACCCAGGGATCAAGCCCAGGTCTCCTGCACTGCAGGCGGATTCTTTACCATCTGAGCCACCAGGGAAGCCCCTGGCCTAACCTTATTCATCTTCACATCTTAATTCCCAAAACCAAATTCCCCCTTCAGTGTCCTCTGTCCATCTAGGTACTTGAGGAAATTTTATTTTTAAAAAGAATCAGCTGCTTTTGGCCCCCCCACAAGAAATGAGTATGGGGGGCGGCGCTTAAGAATGAAGTTTTCCATCATCCTGTTTGCCACAGGAAGTAGTTCTTAATTTGTGCATGTGAAAAGAAAGGATAGGCTATTAGTTGTTAGCTCAGGCTGTTTTTCCTCCGTAGGTTTTCCTGTGGTCTAACACAGCACAGAGATATATGTAAATTAGACAGGTGACGGCAGAATTAAGCACTAATATTCTTTTCACAGTAAATGCTGAAAAAGTAAAGGCCATTTTAATAAACGGTACTACTGAAAATGTCTTTTAGAAGTCAGTAACTCAGTGAAATGCATTTTGTGCACGTGGGTTGAGGGCGGGGTACAGAAGTTGTGGGGGATAGGACAGAGATTAACCAAAGCCACATGGGCTTCTTGGAAAATGGTTACCAGACCCCCAGAAAAAGTCTTAAAAGTTAGACCTCTTGAAAGAAGACCCCAGCAACAACTTGCAGCTGGTTACCTTGTTTTAAAAAGCAGCATGACACCTAATTTTCATATTAAAAACAAAATCACCAGCTGTGAGGCAGTACATCTCACCAGCCTATACCTTTCGAGATTTAAGAGTCACATGACTTAAAACCCTGCTCTCGGCTCCCGGTTTATCAAGGTTGCATCCTAAGAGCAACCTCGGCCGTTGACTCCTCCTCCACCCACCCGGTTCCTCTCCTGCAGCCCTCAGTGTCTCAAGATTTAAGTCACTGGCAGGTTGAAGGTCAAAGCCCCAGATGTAAAACCTGGAAACAGTGTTACTAAGTAAAGGTGGAGAAAGTTAAAATATCATGTAAATATTAGATACGTTGATATGGCTCTGGGGATGTTTCTTTATATATATATATATATAAAAGGAAGAGGGGTATTTCCAACAATAAAATAAGGGTAGAGCACACTCTGTAAGCGAAATCTTGGTTTCAACACCAGGGAAGTGTAACAGGGACAAAAAAAAAAAATTTAGAGCAGAGTTCAGGGTGAGAGAAGTAAAATAAGTTCCAGCTGTGCTCTCTCAGACAAAGAAGAGCAGAGGTGCCCAGCCTCACATCCGCGACTTCTTGACCCATCTCTCTACCCCCTTAGGCAAAGTTTCACTGCAAATGCGAACTTAAGTATTATTTAAATTCCACCAGCTAAGCTTCAGCAGATCAATGACTTTGCGTCGGCAACCTCAAATAAATGTCTGAGGACCAGTTCTTTCCACCAACTTCTAGGAATAAACAAATAAGGCATCATCATGTTTTTGTACACTTTTGTTTCAAGTGTGGGCCAACTTTACTTGCTTGTTCAAGCTCAGGGACAACACATTTGCTTCTACTGCTTATTGAGGAAGGCCAGTCCCATGGATTTGGATATCTGTGAAAGCAAGACCTGGATTGTAACCTGGATTTCAGAGAATGCTTTTAAAATACCCTCTGTAAAAAGCGTTTCTAATTCTTGTTAGGAAAAATTGAAGTCAGCTTAAACCTCAGATTCTGAACCTTCAGACTTGATCTTCTTCTGTGATGTGACTGGCGAATTCTAGCCCACCCAGGCACAAAATGTGAGATAACACTCAGCTATCATTTGGATTGTTAACAAACCTTTAAACACGAGGAAATGTAGTTTCAGTTCCTAATTGGATATTTTACTTTTTTTTTTTTTTAAATTCACTGAACATCTTTAAACAGTTAGGGAAAAAGAAAGTTTCCAAGTATAAACTAGTGTTGGAACTATTTGATGAGACCTGGGCTTGCCCGAGCCTTACTATTGAAATGACGGTTCCAGGCCCTTAAGGTCAGATCGTTCTGTATCTCTCTCTCTCTCATTTGCAGTGATTTTGTTGAATTTCACCCCCTCTACCAAATAGGTATAATCTGGCAAAAGGAGACAGACAAAATGATTCACTTACAAAATACAAAAAAAACTCTTCCTCAGCTAGAAGCCACATAATAAAAGTAATAACCACAAAAACGAGAAGTCAGACAAGTGCAGAGTTCCTGGAATCCCAGGAAGGAAACATGTATTCGTTATTACTTTGACACAGGCTCCTCGGTCACCTCAGTGACGTGCCGTTGGGGGTGACTGTTAACCGGTAACCAGTGAAGGCCACAGACCCCGTTACTTATTTGTACAGTAATAACAGAAACCTTGTCATTCTCATATAGCACTAATGGAGCATGACAGCAAATTACTAATAAATCAAGTTAATACAGTTCAAAGAAGCCTCTAGAAACAAGTTAGTATTCCTCTGAACCTTTCCTAATGACCTTCATCCTTGTCGTACTTGGTGGAGGCCTCGGAAAGGGCCCGGGTTAGTGGCCTGAGTGCACGTGAGGGTGGTCTGAACTTCCTCCTGGTTCACTCATTCTGACGGCTTCTGTGCCTGGCGGTCAGCTGGTCAACCCACACAGGCCTGGATTTCCCTGTAAGCCTCCAGCTCTGCAAAACAGTGGAGGGATGACCAGCTTTAGAGGGGCTGGGAACTTCTGTATCACGCCTGGAAACTCAGGTGACACATCCCTATAGCTCTAGAGTATCACTGCACTGTTCCACAGATGATTCGGTCAGCTCGGTCCACAATGCGCCCTCTGCATGGCCCTTTCCCTAAAGCAAGCAGTCTCTGGTTCCAAGGGCAAATTTGGACGAGAGGGAAGGGATCAGCTCTGGATAGCAGTGATAAAAAATAACTTATGAGGCACAAGGGGAACCCAGGGGCCAAGCCTGACCCTTTATCTCCAGCCTAAATTAGAAAAGCTGGATTCTACCATAGTTTTGTGGAGAAGGAAATGGCAACCCACTCCAGTACTCTTGCCTGGAAAACCCCATGGACAGAGGAGCCTGGTGGGCTACGGTCCTTGGGGTCCAAAGAGGTGGACACGACTGAGCAACCTCACTGCTGCTACTACCGCAGTGTTTTGTGTGCAGAAGGCGAAGGTGGAGCGCGAGGCGGTTTATGTGAGCATGTGCACTGAGGCTGGGTTTACAGAGAATTGCAAAAGGCTTTGGAAGACCCTGATTCTCGTGAAAAAGCATCCGCAGACTCTGTGAGTTCTTTTTTTTTTAAACCCATTTTAAGAGTGTGAGCATGCCATCATATTAGAGGGATACTGCCAAAGATGAGGACATAAATCTCACCGAGAGGCAACCTGGTGGCATGGAGACTGCCTCTGCAGCTGCTCAGACTGACTGTGCCACGGGGATGGCCCAAAGCATCAATAAAGCCAGTCCAGGGGGGCGCAGATGCTGCAGCACGCCCACAGCCGTCCCCGGATTCTGTGCTGCTGTCAGTGGCTCCTTCTCCCATCCTTAATATTCTTCTGCATCATATTTGGGTAAATATCTCTTCACACAAAGCCCACTGGAAAAGACCCTGATGCTGGGAAAGACTGAAGGCGGGAGGAGAAGGGGACAATAGAGGATGAGATGGTTGGATGGCATCGCTGACCATCATGGACATGAGTTTGAGTGAACTCCGGGAGTTGGGGATGGACAGGGAGGCCTGGTGTGCTGCAGTCTGTGGGGTTGCAAAGAGTCAGACACAACTGAGCTACTGAACTGACACAAAACCCATCGTTTCTTGGTGGTGGTTCTCAGTGAGTAGGTCCTGTTTCCCCATCATCTGCCCTGCCTGATAGTAAGTCGCGCATCTGGACAGGAGGAGCATTTGATGGGTCAGCGGGCCCCGAATCTGACAGAGGCCTGAATGGAGGAATCTGTGGAAAGCTGCCTTCTGCCAAAAGGGAGTTGTTTAGACACCAGGGCTGGACATTTTGTTTCACACCAGAAACACTTTCCTTGAGGAAAGCCGCATAATAAAAGTAATATGTGTTGACTGAGTGAATAAAATCACAGCTAACACCAGGGCCCGCATTTTCGTGCCCTCTGCTCCTCTCTGTGTCCGACCGTTTCCTCTCCAGTTCACAGCTGCACACACAGCATCACCCCACAGAGTAGCAGCCAGCGTCTTTCACAGTCTGCCCCGACCATGATATCCTTCTTGATCTCTCCTAATTCCTTTCCCTCCTTTAATTCACATTACAGATTGAGGGCAAAAGGAGAAGGGGGTGACAGAGGATGAGATGGCTGGATGGCATCACTGACTCGATGGACGTGAGTCTGAGTAAACTCCAGGAGACAGTGAAGGATGGAGGCCTGGTGTGCTGCAGTCCACGAGGTCACAAAGAGTCAGACACGACTGAGCGACTGAACAACAATCCATGCGAACAGCCCAGGCCCAGTAATCTTTCCTCCCAGAACCACGCCATCTCCGTTTTCTCATGTGACCTTCCCTGTGCCTTGGAAACATCTCAGCTTCCTCTGGCCATGTGAGATAGGTCTCCATTTTCCTAACACAAAACCCTTCTTCTGGGTTCTTACCCTGATCTGTTTCTATCCCCTTGGTAGCACACACCCCAAATTCAGTGTTTTCTGAGCTGGGCTGTTACAGTGCAGAGTTATGAGTTCCTGTGGGCAGGAGCCATGCTGGGCTTTCAGTTTTGGGGTGGGGGGTGGGGTTTCACTGCTTTGTTCATAACATGCTCAATAAAGATGTGAAAAATTAGTCTACGGATATAAAAAATCTGGATATCTGCAAAGTGATTTGCTGACCAAATACCAACAAACTGAGGATTAGAATAAAAAGGGAAAATGAAGAGTGGTTAAGGAAAAAATAATAATAATTTTGTAAAATCCTTTTTCCTGGAAGGTGCCTCAGCCCTCCCCACTGGCTCCTTCTTATGGAATGATGCTGGAAACTGTGACCTGATAGCCAAAACCCAAAAAGGCACATGAAATTCAAGCATGTGTTATTTTCATGTTTTTGAGTACATGGTCCAAGAGGTCAGAAGTCAATGAAGGGAACGTGGGCACTGTTAGAGCCAAAAGCACGCACAGTCTCATCACATATCCAGCCTGGGTGGGGGTGGCAGGCCCCTCCAGTACACAGGAGGGTAAAGGCAAGTGGTGCTAGAATCCAGGTGACCACAGGCTGCTCTCACTAAGGACAGGAAAGTCATGTCTGAGGAACTCTTGATCAAGGTGAGAATGAAGCCATCTGGCTGAAACCCTCTAGTCATTAAGAAGCCTGGCAAGTTAAGATACCTCATAGGTTAAAGGAGATGTAATCCCAGAGTTGTGTTAAGGGGACACTTAGTTACAATTGCATGCGAATTTACACCTGATGTGAAGAATTGACTCACTGGAAAAGACCCTGATGCTGGGAAAGATTGAAGGCGGGAGGAGAAGGGGATGACAGAGGGTGAGATGGTCGGATGGCATCACCGACTCGATGGACGGGAGTTTGAGCAAGCTCCGGAGTTGGTGATGGACAGGGAAGCCTGTCGTGTTGCGGTCTATTGGGTTGTAAAGGGTCGGACACAACTGAGCAACTGAACTGAACTTAGTTACAGCTGAGTTTAAAAACTAAGTAGAGACATTTTTAAAAGCATCACGACCAGTGTGTTAGTCGCTCAGTCATGCCTGACTCTGCGACCTCATGGACTACAGCATCTCTCCACAGAATTCTCCAGGCAACAATACTGGAGTGAGTTGTCATTTCCTTCTCCAGGCATCAAGACCAAAGAGCTAGTAACTTTTGTGTTAAAAAAGCATCTGAGAATGTGGAACTTTAATAACCTATAAAGAGTAGGAAAACTTTGGCCATTTAGAATAACAGGTCAGACATGTAACTCCAATGTAAAATATAATGGAACAATTGATTTCAACTTGTGATTAAGTGAAATTTTAGGTTTATACATAGTTTTAAACCTTGAGAACTAAAACCTCATCATATTTTTAAGTTTAAATTATGATGATGATAAGAGTTACTTAAATACTTGGGAAGGTTTTATAGTCAATTTAAGTACTTGAGAAGGGAAGAAAATATATCAAATCTTTAATGGTTAAAGGAGTTTAATTAACCAGGTTTACAAATAGAGCCAAATATTTAAATTTACTCATATACAGAATAGTAACATGCATAGACTAATTTGAAGAGGTAAAATTTGAAACATTAAAGATTTTTTTTATTTTGTTACTTTAATAAGTCAGCTATTAAAATTTAAATGCAAACTAACTCTTTAAATAATCCTTCCTAAGACAAAAAAAAAACTATGCTGAATGTTTCTGGCTTATTCAGTTTTCATTTCATTCATTCATTTATTCTTTCAAAAACATTTTTGTTTGCCTGCTTTGTACCAAGCGCTGCGTCAGATTTTGGGAGCTCTGTGGTGTATTAAAAAATGGTTCCTGCTTCTGGAGCTTACAGTTTAATTGGGATGGAGACAATAAACCTGGAAACAAACAAATCTCCAACTGCCAATTATACTCAGACCTATAAAAGGAGCATCCAGCTGGTGGATAAGCCAGAAATATTCAGGTCCATATATTACAGGAAATAACGAAAGGGACCAAGGTGTTGACATGTAAACTCTTTACCAACCCATGGTCTATGTTTCTCACTCTCTGAATATTACTTTTATATATTCTCTTGCTAAAATGCAGAGAAATCTCACAGCTAGAGCAAAACTTTGACCACATTATTGCTGCAGCAAACTTTCTGAGATATTTGTATACTATTTGGTCTGCCAGGAAGCCCAGTTATCAAGCGGCTAATGCACAGATGACATCAAGATGGATAAGAAAAGGTTGATCTGTTACAATTATGACTTTAATATGAAGTATATTAAATAAATCAATGAGGTATTTTTAGCTTATAGTATTTGAGAAGTCCACAGAATGGAGAAAGGGGTTATCATACTCCCAAATATGTTCCTGTTTCTTAAGAAATTTGTGATGCTAACATATAAACACAAGCATTCTATCCACTAGCTATGATAGTAATACTAGGAATCACTTACCTTTTGATACTGACTTCGTATGTCATATAAACAGGAATTTGTTTGTTATATGGTATTTGGGGCAAAATTTTTCATTTTTGTTCTGCTTAGTGAAGGAAAAAAAGTACATATTCTTGGGTCAACATCATTTTAATCTAGGAGGCCTCAGTTGAAATTGCCTTTGAAGTTTTGCTAATTACAAAGCTCAACAGGGGGTTTTCCTTATTTGGTATAACTCATATTTCTATTCATTAACCCCAGTTTTAAAAAAGATTAAAAAGTCTGACTAGAAACAACTTAAAAGTTTGACACTTAGAAGCTCCAGGAGATAGTGAAACACAGGGAGGCCAGGCGTGCTGCAGTCCAGGGGCCCCAAAGAGTCGGACACGACGGAGCGACTGAACAACAACAGCGAAGTTTGAAGACCAGCCTCTCCCCGATGCCTTTCCGATGCTTCAAGTGCAAACTGCCCCCGCCACCCGCCCATCCTATCTAATTATCAATCTCGTGTGTGGTTACAGGAAGGGGAGGTAAAACTTACACCTTTTGAACTTCCTAACTACACTGTGCTTCGGGAAGATGAGAAAGCAGTTTTTGTGCAACCTCTATATTGGGAAAATTTATGTCAACCTGACTTACAAGGAAACGGGGTTCTGAAGGGCCGTCCTGCCAGCTGCCTTTCTCGGGGCCAAGCCACCGGCCCGACGCTTTCATTCTGGTGAAAGGATCATTCCCAGGCGGCCCTGGGGAAGCTGGCCCTCCTGTAAGTGCGCCCCTTTGTTATGAATATGGAACAGATGGAGCCAAATCTATCTGCTCCATAGGAACAAAAACACTTACAACCCAGCTCTCTCTATTAAAAGACTCTACTTAGCTCCTTTATACCATCGGCGTTCTGTGCACTGCTGTGAGGTTTTGACTTTATAGAAAAAGGCACTTCATAAAAGCAACAGTTCTTACTCTTAAACCAAAGTGGCCTAAGAACTAAAGAAGGTGAATACATGGTTTCACCCACAGGACTCCTTGGAGATATGCAGATATTCAGTTTAGGGGCATGCGAGTGTGTGAGTGTGTGTGTGTGTGAATTGACTGTATTCAATTCTGGTAAATGTCTGCATTAAAGCCACATGAAAACAGAGAGGAGAGCGATGAAGATGTCATGTTTCTCATTATGAGGATGGCATCTAATTGCTCTGGCATAATAAAATGCCAGGATTTAATTTCGTACGTATGTCTGTAAGGCTAGCGAGGCTTGTCTTGAACCAAAAAATATGACTAGGCACAACAGAATCACGCAAGTAAATACGGTTAGTAATGAGGACCGTATCACAAGACAAAGGCTATACGATGCGTCCTCCCCATGAAAAATAGTGATAATTACATTCAGCATCATGCCAATTTGCTGTTACAACTGGAGAGCCGGAAACGCCGCAGGTGAAACCAGCGCATTTGGTCATCATGCCGATGGGCCCAGGCACATCCAAGGGCCATCCTTACGGAGCGCTGTTGCAGAGAGCTGGGTGAGCCTCATGGACTCCGGGTGGCGGGAGCGTGGGTGCCAACGAGAGACGCCCCTCCCTCCCCTTGATGGCAACAGGGGGAAAGGAGGGCCTGCCCTGTTTCATGGCATTTATTATCCTGATGCATTTACAGTCCGGGCCGCCTCTTCGGAGATAATTGAAAAAAAGGAAATTCTGGGGCAGGAGGCTTTGATTCTGACTAAATCAAGTCTCCGGGCAAATTTCCTCCTGCCAGCGGAAGCACAGCTTGTCTGAAGTCGTAACCTTTGTTGGAGGAGAGGAACTGGCCTTGAAGCAGATCATGAAGCAGATGCTTTATGCCAAATCAGAGTCTGGGGAGACGTAGGCTACTGCAAATAAAACTCTTCTTCTGTCTGTTCCATCATTTCAGTTCCCCGCAGTGTGAAATATGAACTCGCCAACAAATGGCCAGCGTGCTGTGCCTCGCAGTGGGGGGGCGGAAAGTGCCACAGCTGTGCCAGAGCTTGGAAAACTCGAGACGCGCCTGACATGTTCATTAGGCCTCTGTTCAGCAGGGCCCGAGCCAGGCCTCTTGCTGGAACCCACCACGCTGGGCAGGAGTCGGACCGCAGACCCCGCCAGGGGGGCAGAAGACACGCTTTCCACCAGAACGCCACGCACGACCTGGCCTGATCCCTCAGATGACCCCACAAGGTTGCTCTTTACACCAAGAAATCATCTGGGTACCAATAGATTGAAAACAAACAAACAAGAACGACTGAAGATGATCACAGCTTTTTTTTCTGACTTTATTAGCAGCCTGCTCTGTGAACAGTAAAAAACTGAAAAGCTGACACATATCTCCAGCCTCAGAGCATCTCTGAGAGATGGAAACAGCCCAGTGAAGAAGGCATCAGAAAGATGTTCAGAAAGATATCTTGTCTTTATCAGAAACACGAGACGGTGGAAACTGCCCAGCTCACCTGTTACAGGCATGTGGAAACACGAGTCCCCTCTGGCAGATTACACATTACAGTCGCCCAACAATAAAATGGTTGATTTGTCTAAATTAAAGTAAAATTAGAGTTAACAAGTTTCCGTGTGAGGTCCTTCGCAGCATCCTGAACGTGCATATTCACACACACCCTTATGCTGTAATCCTGGATTATAAATATCCCATATTCAGTTCCATTGTGAGATTTTTCAAAGGTTATTCACATGCTTTCTAGTGCCACATTCTTTCAAGTTTTAATCACTAGCTCCTTAAATAGAAGTCATTTGCATCTGTAAACATTTCCTTGCAGTAGTATTTAGCAGTATATTCTCTTTGTGCAGAGCTATTTTAAAAGGAAAATAAACCTTAATATGGAATAACAATCAAATATAGGCATAAAAAGATAAATCAGAGGCTTGAGAAGCCTCTCTAACCCCTTTATGCAATTTCCGGGAAAAAAAAAAAAAAACATTTGAAATTTTCCAATCTTAAAATAGCCCAGAATCATATGGTTTATTTTGGATGACAGATTGTAGGAATACTACTCATATAATCCAAAGAATGACCTAAATTACAGGGACATTTTCAAGAAATGAAATGAGTTTGAAATAATTTATTATTTTGAAATGACGCCAAATAAGTACACACTGTTCAACCTCGAAATGATAGACCATCATCACAACTAATGGCCAAGTGCTCATTAGTTTAGCATTTCTAAATGGATGCTGTAGTCAATAAATCTGTCCCACAATGGTTACAAATGATTATTTTCAGGGATTAATAACAAGACCTATATTTTTATTTTAGGATTCTTTTGGTACCAATTATTCTAGGATATTATTTCCCCATAATGTTTTTTTTTTTCTCTATTTAACCTGACCAAGTACAAACTGGAAACATAAAGTCATTCTTAATTGATATGGAACTTGGTGGGAGGGAACTTCATTTCAGGATGCATAATAATATTATTATAATAGCTACCATTTATCTACTATTTCTATGTCCCAGGCACTGTGCCAGGTTTATTAAATTTAATCTTTAGAACAGTTCTGCAAGGCGGGTATTATTATCCTCATTTTAGAGAGGAGGAAACTGAGGCTTAGAGGGATAAGCCATCAGCTGCTGACATACGAAGCTAGTGTACAGCAGACTGGATATTCAAATCCAAGTCTTTCTGATGCCACAACTATACGACCTCAGTTTACAGTACAAATCATACCTTCAAATATTCATTTCATAATTTCCCATAACTTTTTAAAAGTCCTTCCAAAAGAGTCTAGGGGTGGGTTAAAACTTGGACTGCAAGGAGGTCAAACCAGTCAATCCTAACTGATTTCCTAAAGGAAATCAACACTGAATATTCATTGGAAGGACTGATGCTGAGCTCCAATACTTTGGCCACCTGATGAGAAGAGCTGACTCATTGGAAAAGACCCTGATGCTGGGAAAGATTGAGGGCAGGAGGAGAAGGGGATGACAGAAGATGAGATGGCTGGATGGCATCACTGACTCGATGGACAGGAGTTTGAAAAATCCGGGAGATAGTGAAGGACAAGGAAGCCTGGCGTGCTGCAGTCCCTAGAGTCACAAAGAGTCAGACACAACTGAGCAATGGAACAAGAGCGGGTTGAAACTTGGTGAAACCTGACCGCATTTGCAGCGCGCTTCAGTAAAAAAAACCAAGCGAGAGTTTTGCGGCAGAGACGTGCCCCGTGTGTTGGGTATTTCCTAATCGTGCCTTTCGATATTGCATTACTGTAACTGAGGCTCTCCTAAGGACCCATATGAACCACTGTAGGAGAAAATATGAAACAAAACACAGTAAACCGACGTCCCAAATGGCAACCAGGAAGCTGGCGGCGTCCTTAGTACTCATAGCCTGCGAGAGGAGTTCCTCAGTTGGCCTGGCTGTCTCTGACCCACGGCACCCCCTGAGACTTGGACGCCGGCTGCCTGCTCCCAACCCTCTGGGGCCTGGGCCTTGGCCCGGAGAAGTAGATGAACTGACACTGCGGTGGCACCAGAACCAAATGTAACACGCAAAGCAGAACCTTCCTCTCATCCAAAACCCAGCTGAGAGGGTTCCGTCTGGGGGTCTGCTGAGCCCAAACGCCTGTACACATGCAGACAGTCACTGGCCTTTCCTGATGCCAGAAAAGCAGCAGAGGCCGTAGACTCGCTAATTCCTGCCTTAAGCTCAGGAAGGATGTGGCTTCATTAACAAAGTGCACCAAGGGTGACTCAGCAAGAGGGTGACTTTTTTTTCTTTTTCACTTGCAGTGTAGATATTTGATCCAGGAATGTCCTATTCAACAACACATGTAACTTTTTTTCTTTTTTCTGCACCATCTATTTTCCAAAAATTCTTCCTGGTAACGGACTACATCCAAAGGATCCCAGCCAGCCAGAGAAAGAAAGGATTCTGCTGCAGTCTGGACAAACGTACAGGAGTCCAGAGTGATCCTGGCAGAACCCACGTCAGATCATGTAACTGCTCCGCTCAAAACCCTGCAACGGCTCCTGGATCCTTAGCACAGTCCACCATGACCCCGAGCTCTAACCCATCCGTGTCTAGAGCGTGCGTGCGCACGCGCGCACACACACACGCCCTGTCCCAATGGTCTGGACATAGACAGGCAACCCTTCCCTGGCCCTTCGTGTTTGTCTGTTCCCTCTGCCCAGAAAGCCCTTTTGCCGGACAGATACATGCCTTCCTGCCTGACAAGCAGCAACTTTCCTAATATTATTAGGAACACGGTTCCTAATACTATTTAATAGCATTAACCACTAGAAAGGCCTTTCCTGAACATTCATTTTCTATTCATCACCTCTATATAATTATGGAGATACATAATTATATAATATAAAATTATATTGATCATTGAATAAAGATAGATTACCCTATATATATTTTAATGTATTATATTTATATTATATATAATGTATTTATATATTATATATATATTATCTATTAAATATATATAAAACAGTGATTTTCCCTACCTTCATATTGTCTGTCCTTCTTACTTTTTACATTTTCATCCTAACACTTACCAACTACATGACATACTGCATATATATTTGCTTGTTTATTCCTCTCCCCACCCCCTGGCACCCTACTTTACAGTGTAGGCTCCATTAAAGCAGGACTTTTACCCATTTATTTTTTCCTCTACTGTATTCACAGAGTCTAAAATGTATCTGGTCAGCAGTGAGCACTCAGTAAATATGTGTTGAACGAAGGAAGGAAAAAAATGATAAATGAGTGAAAGACAAAGTCCCCCAAGGAAATGCTTGTTTGCTCACAGACCTACTATAAAGGCCCACAAAATCACAAGCGCGGAGTAGAAAAGGTAAAATAGAAAAGCCAGTAAGTGAGCAAGCGTGTGTGTTTCCTGCAATGTAAGTAGGTCCTTAAGCCTGCTATAAATGTGAATAAGTGGCTTATTTTTCAAGGTAGAGTGAGTTTTTTTCCCCACTTTCAATTAAAATACACTAAAATATATTTGTATAAGGCAAAATGACTTTAAAGTACCTTTGAAAAAGTTTCTGCTAATAACCTGCTGGTTATTTGCAAGGCATTCCTGAGAAGGGTGAAGGCAGATGGTAACACAATACCAGCTGAGTACCAAGTGCAAGGAGGGCAGGTTTTCATTGGGAGCCTTTACTTGGAGGGGCACTGAGGGGGCGCGCCCTGAAAATGCATTAGGGGCCACTGGGCCGGAGGTGAATCTTATCTCCATCCTCCTCGACAGCTAAACAATGGGCCCCTTTGCCTCCTCACATTAACCTGCAGGCCGAAATCACCGAGTCACTCAACTCAAGGTCATGAACTTAGGGGCCATCTGCTTCGGTCTCCTCTCTTTACAAGTTGAAGAACCCCAGCTTCAGAGCTTCAAGAAGGCCAAAGTCCACCTTACTTTGGAGAAGGGTATTGAACAGACTGACCTGCCCCTGGGACATTGATCGAAAGCATAAAAAAAACCCGTTCACTCGAACCACCCAGGATATAATTAGGGCAAAGGAATCATCCACAAAGCTCCCCTTAAATACAAAGAACCAAATTATCGGGGACTAAATATTCAATGAATTTATAGTATAGGTCGTTCTGCTAAAATCTCATGAAATCATGTAGCTGAACTTTTCATTTGCTGACTGTATTCTTGAGAGTGCATGTAAAATCAATGTGTATAATACATTTATGTCCTCTTCAAGAAAAGAGTATAATTTTTACTATTTTAAATAAGGGCGGAAGGTTATGGCTACAGCATCTTTGCCTCTGACACAGGGGCGCTTAGAGTTATGATTTATTTTTTCTTAAATATGCGGTCAGAGACGCGGTCTCAATTAAGATATTAGTCCTGGAGGAAAATGGGAGGCACTTTACAACCCTCTGCTTTATGGTTCTGTTTCCAGAAAGCAGAGTGGTGAGAAGTGGGAGCTGTCTCTGATACTAATTTGAAAAACTAATGAAGTCATAGAATGGTTATTTCTCCTAAGTAGCCACCAGCCCTTATTCTCTGCACAGCGTAAAACGGGATGAACACGTACAGCTTCCGCCAAGGTGATGGCCACACAGGCAGGCACACCGTCCTCCGCCACCAGCTCACTGAGCGAGACGCTGATGAGCTTGGACCTCGATTCTCGGGCATCTGGGATTCCAGCCCACCCTCAAAGAAAGGTTCTTCCCATCCCCAGTAGCTATCTTTTCAAAATCTTCAACTACTTTTGCTCCTCGCAACCCATTTGATCCTGAAAAGTAAAGGTAAACTGGATTTTTAGAAATCAAATCCTGGAAAAATGGCTCGAGGGCTACTGAAAAGAACGCCAGTTCTGTCAAAGGAGTGATCACTCTCTGCAATTTATCTTTTGTAAAGTCCTAATTTTCACATGCCACGCTTGTGTAAAATGATATAGACCTGTTCAGATTTTCCTCAAGGGGATAAAGTCAACATTAATTATTTCCTTCTACCCCATTTCGGTTAAACTTCCACTTAGAATAGAAAGGATAATTTTAAAAAACTACGTTGCAGGGTCTTAGATTCTTTAAATCTGCACCAATCAGCCATTCCAGAAAGCAGGAATCCTCGCTGTCAAAGCCGCGGTGCATTGTGTCTGAAAACCCTAAGCTCTCACGGGGGTAGATTTTCATTCTTCATCTGTCACTGCTTCTGTTCCCCGGGCCACTACGTTTACAATAAACAGAAGAGACACAGTCCCTGCCCGCAGGCCGTTAATTTTACAGTGTGTGTGCTAAGTCGCTTCAGTCCTGCCTGACTCTGTGTGACCCTATGAACTGGAGCCCATCAGGCTCCTCTGTCCCTGGGATACTCCAGGCAAGAATACTGGAGTGGGTTGCCATGTCCTTCTCCAGAGTGTGATACACAATCTGAAAGTTATCACCAGGTTTCTGAAGGAAGAAGCAAGGATTTGATAGATGGGGGCTGGAGGCTCCATGTGGGATGGAGTGGTTCCATCAGCTTTGAACCAAAGCGCCCAATCAAACTTGGGCATCAAGTCATTAAAAGCCTCCAGGGGAGCAGGTTAAGTGAGGGCCTTTTGGCCCGCCTGCCAATCTGAAGGGGGTACCAGACGCAAGGCAGTTGAAAAGCTTTCAGTTCGATTCAGTTCAGTTCAGTCTCTCAGTCGTGTCCAACTCTTTGTGACCCCACGAATGCCAGGCCTCCCTGTCCTTCACCAACTCCCAGAGTTTACTCAAACCCATGCCCATTGAGTCGGTGATGCCATCCAACCATCTCATCCCCTATCGTCCCCTTCTCCTCCCACCTTCAATGTTTCCCAGCATCAGGGTCTTTTCAAATGTCGGTTCTTCACATCAGATGGCCAAAGTAAAGTATTGGAGTTTCAGCTTTAGCATCAGTCCTTCCAGTGAATATTCAGGACTTAGTTCCTTTAGAATGGACTGGTTGGATCTCCTCGAAGTCGAAGGGACTCTCAAGAGTCTTCTCCACCACCACAGTTCAAAAGCATCAATTCTTCAGCACTCAGCTTTCTTCACAGTCCAACTCTCACATCCATACATGACCACTGGAAAAACCATAGCTTTGATGAGACAGACCTTTGTTGGTAAAGTAATGTCTCTGCTTTTTAATATGCAGTCTAGGTTGGTCATAATTTTCCTTCCAAGGAGCAAGCATCTTTTAATTTCATGGCTGCAATCACCACCTTCAGTGATTTTGGAGGCCCCCAAAATAAAGTCTGCCACTGTTTCCACTGTTTCCCCATCTATTTGCCATGAAGTGATGGGACCAGATGCCATGATCTTCGTTTTTTGAGAAGCTTCACTGAATGCCTATTCCAAGGCCACCCAGGGCTGAAGCGTGCAGGTGGGGACCAGGCCTCACCTTTCCAAGGCCACCCAGGGCTGAAGCGTGCAGGTGGGGACCACGCCTCACCTTTGTTTTGGGATCACTGCTGTAGGGAGTCCCTATAGGGCTCCATCCCAGAACAGCTTCCAAAGACTCTCTTGGCCCAGCGAGCAGAGCCTCGTGATTCAAAGCTCCAGGGACACTTTGCACGTGGTTTTGTGGGGAGCAGAAGGACTCATGAGTGGGAGGCGAGGACACCACCTGGAGGGGCCACGTGGTCAAGCAGGAGGGAAGACTATCAGGTGAAAAGACCTCCAGAGACACAGGTAAAGAGCCTATCACCTTGGACGGGAGCGTGTGAAGCTGGCTAGTTCTCCCTTGCAAAATTAGGATTATTGGTGTTCAGGACCAACTCTGAAGGCGTGTTAGTGAGAGTGCCTCCCCGCTCCCTCTAGTCCTCTGCCCAGTCCTTCATGAGGTTTCACTTCATCTTTTCATCAGGGGGCATGAGATGGTTTGAGAAGGGGTTTACAAGCAGAGCTGCTTGCGTAAGGTAGCTCGTCCTCAGAGACAACCGTGACCTGGCCCATCAAAGTGGGATGAGGCTCAGTTGAAACAAAGCAGGGCAGAAGCAACGCAGACTGCAGGCCAGGCGTGTCTCAGGAAAGGTAGCCCGCACAGCGGACGCATGGTGAGCACGCCTCAAGCAGGTCCGCTTGCCCGATCTCGTCACGGCGCCGCTTTCGTGCTTTGGAGGTACGTGTGAAATAAGACTCCAGAAGAGCGGCAAAAGTTAATTGTAAAACTTAAAGCAGCTCTCATAGGAATAGCCAGAGGAATTTAAGGGGCAGAATTCACTTTGACACATGAATCCTTGAAGGAAGAAACAGCTAGCCCATAGTTGCTCACCTCCAGAGAGGACGAGATGCAAGCATGCAGATTCAACTGCAGAGCAAGTCTGCAGAGAGGGCTGGACGATAAACGTTGTTGTGTATTTCACACTGTTCACAGCTAGGAGGAGTATCCACGCGTGTATTTAGTCGCTCAGTCGTGTCCCACTCTTTGCGGCCCCATGGACTGTAGCCCACCAGGCTCCTCTCTCCATGGGATTCTCCAGGCAAGAATACTGGAGTGGGTTGCGTTGCCCTCCTCCAGGGCATCTTCCTGACCCAGGAATCGAACAGAGGTCTCCCACATTGCAGGCAGATTCTTTACCATCTGAGTCACCAGGGAAGCCCAGGAGAAGTATATACTTAGTATATTTTAAAGTTGAATGGGATTTTATAAATTATCTAGCTTTTTCCCATGCAAGCCAGGTCCCTCAAGATGCTCCAATGAAAAAGAATTCCTAAACCCAGTAAGTTTGGTGAGCAATATATATTGTATCACCCTTCTTGGAGAGATACAATTCATGGAATAACATTTAAGGCCCCAAGAAGTCTTGCAGGAAAGAAAAAATAATTTTATTTAACTCAGAATTTCCAACACTTAAAGCTTGGTTGTCAGAAATTGTCACATCTTAATCATTTTCCTGTTCCTTGCAATCTAGCCCAACCCCCTTATTTTACATTTGAAGACACAGACTCAGTTATCTGACTCAGTCTGACTAGAGTTGGACAGTTGCAGACATGGGACTTCATTGATTCCACTGCATTTCTTGTATTCTGTTGATGTCAGTGGAATAAAGCTGAAAGTCAATAGGGTATTTTCCTTTTTTTTTTTTTTTGGTGTAGTCTTTGCTTCCTCATATTATCTCCATTAAGAGAAAGAAAAGCAATTAAATGTGAGAGAAATCCTAACAGAAAAATATGAGTCACATTTTTTAATTTGCTGGGAACACAGTAAAGCCTGCAAAAGTACTAGACAAAGATAAAATATCAGTGTACAACCAACTAGACGTACAAATGCGAAATTGATGCTCTGCCCCTGTTGCACTTGAAGGGTTTACTGCGTAGGTTTCCTCTCCTTTGGAACAATTCCACGTGTTCCACACGACTGTTCGCAGTGAAATACACCCTTGTTTTGGCCAGTGGTGGTCTCCACCTCCTCGGCGTCACTCCTGTTTTCCTCAGGCTAAAAACCAAAGCACAACAACAAACGCTTGAAGAACTCCTCTTTCCTTATTCTGTGCAGTCTTGGTGGGGTTCCAGGCTAAGTGCTTTTTATTCTTTCCAAAGGAAAAGCATAAAGGCAGGGGACACGTGTATACCTATGGCTGATTCATGTTGATGTTTGGCAGAAACCAACACTGTTCTGTAAAGCAATTATCCTTCAATTAAAAAAAAATAAATTCATTAAAAAAAGCATATATGCCAATCAAATTCCTTTTTCCCAGAAATTGTGCATCCTGAGTCAAGTGATTCAAGGAATGGAAAAATGTTAGAGTTGAGAAAATCTAATGGTTGGGTCTTGATAAGATATATCTAATTATGTACTTGTTTCCAAGTTCTAGATACCCAGCATTGCGTTGGTTTCTGTCCATCCTGAGGTCTTCAATTGAAATAATCTCTTTAGTAGAAAAAGCAGAGAAGGCAATGGCACTCCACTCCAGTACTCTTGCCTGGAAAATCCCATGGGCGGAGGAGCCTGCTGGGCTGCAGTCCATGGGGTCGCTGAGGGTTGGACACAACTGAGCTACTTCACTTTCACTTTTTCCTTTCATGCATTGGAGAAGGAAATGGCAACCCACTCCAGTGTTCTTGCCTGGAGGATCCCAGGGACGGGGGAGCCTGGTGGGCTGCCGTCTATGGGGTCGCACAGAGTCGGACACGACTGAAGCAACTTAGCAGCAGCAGTAGAGAAAGAGTTGTTTTTTTTAAAGTTAGGTAGAATTGATAAAAATTCTTTACAAGTGGAAAACCTTAATGAATTACTCATCTATGGGGTAGATTGCAAATGGATGAAGGGCATTATCAAATATCTGCAATTATTATAAGAGTCACGCAGTGAAGATGAATTATTCCAGAAAGAAAGTGGACATAATAATGAAATGTGATGGGTAAAAATATGGCTGCTCGTATACTAAGATTAGATTAGGCACTTTGCTTATCTATAAACAAGGCTTGCCAGAATTTAAAAAACTGTGGGTCAGGTGACATAAACCTTGGACTCCTTACTGATCTGCTTCTGATGGTGGAACGGATTATGCTCTCTTGTGACTTCACTGTGCAGTTTTATCAAGGAGCTGACAAGCCATGCTTTTCAGAGACTCCTTGGGCTGAAGTGGAACGCACAGTAAAATACAGATTTCCTCAAATAAATTGCCAAAACCATTAATCTTTTTCTAAGGACCCATAATAACAGTTTGTTCTCAGTAGCAGGTGGGGGAGGGAGGGAGAATGTCTTCCAGAAAGCACTTTGGCAGTCAATCTGGTTGATAATAAAACTTGATGAAACATCTGTGATTAATATTAATCCTAATTCTTCCTTTAATGGATAATTGTGAAAAAGATAATTTATCCCATTTCATTTAGACCACAGCTGAGTTTTTCAATTTAGGAAAAGAACATTTCTCCATATTTCTCAGGTATGAGACTCTATGGAGGTAAAAAAAAAAAAAAAAACACAGGTGCATAAAACCTGCTAATGGTAAAGCAATTTTCTAGTTAGCCCTGGAAAATATTTTGAACGAATTCAACTGACCACTGCAGACTTGGACAGGACCCAAAGAATGGTTCTCTAAGTGACAGACTGGTATTTCTGCCTCTTCACCCCTGTAGAACAGTCTAAATGAACCCCAGTCAATGATTTAATACATTTTCGTCATATTTGATTTTGCAAAGAGTGTGAGAAAAATGCCCTTGTGAGTAAATGAGAGTCAGCTATTTCTGATCACCAGTGTATTTCAAACTAGTAGATGAGAGGAACTATTTTTGACACATGTAAATGTATAATTTAAAGTACCCATAAAAACTTGTCATGGTAGCTACCATTAATTTTGACAGAAACTCAGAAAGTAACTAATTGCCTTTCAAATATCAATATTAAGAATACCATTTATTAAACCAGCCCTTTAACTCATTCGTCTATAGCAAATTTGAGGGCAAGGCTTTGAATCCTCCTGCCCAAATTAACACACCTAAGAAGCGATGGACTCAAGACACAGATGTCCTCATTTTCATCTGCTTTTCTACACTTAATAATATGTTTTAAAGGAACCTATTAAATAATGGTCTCATTTTCTAAGAATCAGAATATATTATACGGTTAAAAAATGATGGCTGGGACTTCCCTGGCAGTCCGGAGGTTAAGACTCTGCACTTCCAATGCAGTGGACACGGTTCCACCCCTGGTTGGGGAATTAAGACCCCCACAGGCTGCACACTGCAGCCAGAAAGTTAAAAAAAAATTTGCTAACTCAGTATACACGTAGTAAATAGTGATTAAACATCCAGCACTGTTGACCTCTCATCAAAACCAAATCACGACTCCATTTAGATTTCATCAGACTCTAACTGAACGTCAGGGAGAAGAAAACATAAACTGACAAGCAGGAAAGGTCGCAGACAATAGGCACCCACCTCTTCACTGTACCTTCCAAAAACCTCACGTTATATCAATAGAAAATTACAAAACTGCTCACTATTCTTTCGTTCCTCCCCAGGCACACACTTTTCTTCTAAACTGTTGGTCCAAAATGAATATTTCTTATTACTGGATATCATGCCTGTTTCCTATTTTTATATGACTTATGATTGTTATCCTCACTTTACAAAGCTTACCACGTTGCAAAAGGAACACATTTTATAACAAAAATTTTTATAATTGTGTAAGAAATACAAAAACACCCCAAAGGGTTACCCGGTTCTTGTTTGCATCAGCCTGGTTGAAATTGTATCTTGTTTGTGGATGAAGCAAATGAGACAGTTTGCTTTGTAAGACAGAAGGAGAAATTTGTTATGACCCCAGTGAGTGAGCTTTACTCCCAGAATCTTAGTTTATCTTAGTCTTGATCTTAGACCAGGACTAGCGTGGTCTCTCTCTGAGTTCCCTGGTTTAAACAAACATTCATATAACAAAGACAGCCTTTTCTCAACCCTGATGCGGCTGCTTCCTTCACTCAAATCCTCCAATACCCCCTTCTTCTATGTCTCGAATTCAGACCGACCTGCTCTCACTTTAAGCCTGTGTTCCCTAAGTGTGACACAAATATCACCTTCAGGGGAAATTTCTGGAACACGTATTGCAAATGAAACCTCATAAACTTGAATGAGTCAGACTTTCTGGACGTGGGTTCCAAGAGTCTGCATTTGTACCCCTCACACAGGTGGGTGACTCAGCTTAGGACAGTATCCTAAGCCGTGAGACCTGAATTCCACCTTGTCAAACTGCACGTCACATCCTTACTGTCTTCCTGTTCACGAAGTCTTCTCTCTCTCTCTCTTTTTATGGACAGTCAATCTCGCGATTCTTTTTTTGCTATCATTTTCATGGATACACTTATCTCCTGTTGGACTGTGAGCTCCTGGAAGACAGAGATCCCGAGCACTGTCTGCTGTTACTCCACGGTGCCCCCACATCTGCCTGATGGGGAAGCACAGCTCGGTGAGTACTGAAGGGCGGACTAACAGGAAAAGAACACAGAACACTGAGACATACCCTTCTGTAGCCCCTGGAGATGTTCTGCAAGTTTAATGACGAACAAGGACTGACGGCTCAAGTCAAAGTTTGACAAATGGATTTGTATAGCATTTTTAATATAAATATTTTAGGAAAGAGCTACAATGAATCTTCTAAAGTGGACTTCACTAATAAACTAACACATCACATCAAAAGGCCAGAAATTCAGCTATTTGATAAAATTAGTAATCCAGAAAATGTTACTGGTTTAGTGATTTCACTTAACAAAAACATCAGGAAAGCTTATGCAGGGTTTCCCCGGTGGCTCAGTGGGTAAAGAATCTGCCTGCTGATAAAAGGAGACACTGGTTTGGAGGGGCCCCCCATGTTATGGGGCAACAAAGCCCGTGCACCACAACTATTAACCTGTGTTTAGAGCCCATAAGCAGCAACTACTGAGCCCATGCCAGAGCTACCGGAACCCACGCGTCCCGGAGCCCCTGCTCGGCAACGAGAGGAGCCACTGCAAAGGGTAGCCGTGCGCTGAAACTGGAGAGCAGCTCCCGCGCTCAGCAACTAGAGTGGGTTTTAAAAAAAAAAAAATTTTTTTTAATTTTTAAATTAAAAATTTTTAAACTGAAAAAAAAATTTTTTTTAAAGCCTATGTAAAGAAAAAAAAAACCTAAAGCCCTGCAGCTATAGCAAACAAGCTGAAGACCACACAGAAACAACAGAGATGAGAATAGTTTTTTCATAAGCACTGCTACTGTTTATGGAATAAGCTTCCAAACGTTACTTGCCATTCACGGAAAAGAGCTATGAGCATGAACGTTGGAGTCGGATGCTCAACGCGGCCATCACTGCACCAGGACGGTGCGATTCTGGTCAAGTTATGTGACCTGTGGGTCTTTGGTTTCCTCATCTGTAAAATGAGGGTAACGCCGGCGCCTAACACATAGCGGAGATAAGATATGGATGAGACAACACATGTACACGCGTGGGATGGATGAGCGAGCACTGCCTGCTGGCTGATACCAGATAACCAGCCTGCATGCTTTATTATTTCAGTGTGGTTATGTGATAAGGCCCGGGATTTTCCAGGCAAGAGTGCTGGAGTGGGTTGCCATTGCCTTCTCCGATATGATAAGGCCCAAGTGAGTTTTCCCTTCAGAAGCAGGGGAAACGCACAGATTCAGAAAAGAAACATTGCCTGCTAGGTAAGTTCCAAATTCTTCAGACCAGACATAATGGCCCTCCATAATGTGGCTCAACCTGTCCAGTTTTATTTTCCAAATATCTTCCATCCCAGTCAGCCCCATCTTGTCACTGATCCCAGAGTCTCTGCTGTCCTGATTTCCTTATCAGGAGCTGGAGGCAGGTCAGAGGAAATCCCACGAGCTGCAAGAAGCTTGTTCTCCAGAGATCTGCGGACTGCCCCTCCTCCCCACTGGCTCTGAGGACCACTGCTGAGAATCAGAGCCTGGGCACCTTCTGTGTAAAGTCTGGGGGCAGCCCATGCCTGCGGCAATTCCCGAACCTCCTGCTAAACACTGCAAGTGCTGCAAGTCCTCCAGGTGGCCCTTCCTCTCGTAGAATCTCTACTCCTTTTTCTTGAATTTGCAAAAATGTGTGATAACCAAGTCTGTGAAAGGCTCTGCTGCTGCTGTGTTGCTTCAGTCGTGTCTGACTCTGTGCGACCCCATAGAGGGTAGCCCACCAGGCTCCCCCATCCCTGGGATTCTCCAGGCAAGGATACTGGAGTCGGTTGCCATTTCCTTCTCCAATGCATGAAAGTGAAAAGTGAAAGTGAAGTCGCTCAGTCGTGTCCGACTCTTCGAAATCCCATGGACTACAGCCCACCAGGCTCCTTTGTCCATGGGATTTTCCAGGCAAGAGTACTGGGGTGGGGTGCCATTGCCTTCTCCAAGCATTTTAAATAACAACGATAGCAATAGCAGACACAACTCACAAAATGCAAACAGTCACTGCAGCCTCTGTGCAGCTTAAGGACACAGGAAGGCAACAGGCGGTCCCCGCTGACCTGCTGACAAGCTGCCCTGTTGAGGCAGTGGCTCATGGCGCTCTGTATCATATCCAGCAGCACCGACACTGCTATTGAATCTGTTAATCAAATTTCATTCTCTGAAAAAATGATTCAGGGTACCAAAGAGATGCAGAACTTTCAACAGTCTTGCGAATCATTCAGTGTCTTCATTCCAATGGAAGAAGGGAGAATGAGTGACATTTTACTATGTCGTCACTTTCAGTAACGCCCTACCTTGTTTTACAAACCCGTAAACCTCCTAGTATGTGACTCAGGGATCACATCCCTCACTGTGCGTGACATTAGCCATTTTTAGAGCTGAGTCTGCCTTGAGCTCCAGGGTGCAGATGGCACGTACACGATGACTTGCCAAGGGTGCTCCAAACCTGCCTCTTTTTCGCTTCTTTGGAAGCATTTCTCAAGACGTAAGTGAATAACGAGCTTAGACGTTGGAGTCAAACTGCACGGGTTTGAATCCTGACTTCACTGCTGACTACATGACCTCAGGCAAGTTACTTAATCACTCTCAGCCTCCATCTCCTCATCTGTCAAAGGGGGATAATAATAGTACCCACTTCATAGACGAGAATTCAGTGAGTTAAGACATGCATAGTGTTTGATACAGTGCCTGGCATATACATAGCAAACTTGCAATAAATGCTAAGTCACTATCACCATGATTATCCCAAGAGTTAGGGGAGCAGTTATCAGTCAACGTCCAAGTGAGTCTTTAGCAAAAGGCTGCTTTTTTATGTCCCTACCCGCCCCCCATGCAGGTGGGTCACTAAAGTTAGATAGTATCTCAGCCCTGAGACCTGAATTCCATCTGGCCTGTCAAATCAGCACTTCACATGTATCTTCCTCTTGACACAATCTTCTCTTTTTTTAATGAAAAAAAAAAAGTTCTCTAAACTTTATTTAGATCATTACAATATTCATTACGTGGTCTCAAAATTGACTGAACTCAACTACTCCCAGTGTATATAGCAAGACCTTTAAGCAATCTATTTAAAGTTGAAAAAAAAAATCACCTAGTGATACACTTCTTGTTTAGATTTGTTCCTTACATATAAGTCTAAGTAGATGAGCCGTGTCTGACTCTTGTGACCCCATGGACTGTAGCCCGCCAGACTCCTCTGTTCATGGGATTCTCCAGGCAAGAACACTGGAGTGGGTTGCCATTTCCTTCTCCAGGGGGTCTTCTCAACCTGAAGGTCGAACCCGGGTCTCCTGTATTGCAGGCTGATTCTTTACCAACGGAGCTACAAGGGAAGCCCTTAAATAAGGCCTACTATAAAGCAAGACAGTCTGAATTGAAGATTGAGGACTCAGTGAAACAGATCAGCAAGGCATACAGGGAAACATCATCAGGATCTTAGATCTTAGAGCCTGTGATCATGTATTTAGGGAGAAAACTGACTGAAAAAAAAATGTGTTAAAAAGTGTGGGAAAAAAAAAAGAGTTTCCCTTAGAAAGCAGATATTGCAGATACTGTAATCTGGACAGATTTAAACTAAAAACATTATATATATTCTTTCTTAATGACTCAGAAATCTGTTTTTAAAGATCTGGGTGTAAAAGGGAGTGCTAACTATAAACTAAAACTTACCTAACCTTAATGAAGATAAAAACTAGTTGGAAATATCACACGTCTCTGAAAATAGTATAATGAAAAGATACTGAAATTCCAATTCCTAACAATAATAGACTGGCTGGCTATTCTCCAATTCATGACATTTTACTTTTGGGGCTCCAAATGAATTAATATTTTGTAAAGCTTTACATTTTAAAACTAAAACTGGATACAGCCCATATACTAAAGTTCTGTTCCTAAAGGCGGACTTTCTACCACCTGCCTAAAAATATCTGATGGAAAAGAAGCCTGTTGCCAAAGTCCACATATCTCCCCCATTAAACAGAGGTAAGCCATATCCTCAGAAACCATATTTCAAGCCCACAGGATACTCATGAACTAAAATAATGAATGATAATGCCTCGTTCTCTGCATTAATATTAAAGAAAAGAGAAAATAGAAAACTTTACAGCCACCATCAGCTCTCTGGACCATAAATCTCAAGTTTTGAGAATTGCTTCCCAAAAGTGTAGAGAGCAGGGGATGAGTTGTGAGAGAGCTTTGGAGCCTAGAGATATTTTTCAGCAAGCCAGCAAAGCACTGACACAAATTCCTACATATCTCTGGCTGTGAAAAGTCTCATTTGTGGTGATTTATATTTCCTCATAAAGAACTCTGTAGATAATATAAGCCTGCTGTGAGGCTGTCTGACAACTTTCAAACCAAGAGTTACACGACCATTCTGTTAAAATAGAGCACGAACAGATGAGTGGGAAAATCTGTAGAAATAGTATTTCTTCTGAACGGAAGGCCAGAATGCTGTTCTTCCAGCACGCCCCATGTTGAGTCACCTTTCACTCTGTGTGCATGCCTCATGGAGAATATTTTGGTAGTCTATAGGAGGAAATGCTTTTTTTTTTTTCCTGAAGATTGACTATGCGTTTGGTATGTGCATGCTTGTGTAATTTACAACAAATGACACTTAGACACCAGCACACTGGAGTTCAGCTGCCTTAATAAGTTACTAAGGGAAACACAGAGAATAGCATGCTGACAACCCAAAGTCAATGGGGTATAAACACTGTTATTCCAAGTGTCACTGGCGTGTTATTTCCATTTCTCCCGGCGTCTGCTCTGTGTAACACTGCACACTCACACGATACAGCAGCTCATTAAACTGTTTTCAGTTAACTCAGAAACCAAATTAGTACATTACATGTTTATAAGGCCGAGAATTAGCGCTTCCCTGTGAAATTACACAATTAATCAGGTGCGTTATTTCTCGGAGAGGCGGCCACTTCTGACATTTAGGGATTAGAAAGAATAATCCTTTCATCCATTTCCACATCAGCATTTAGTCTCAGTGGGGTAAAAGGAAGCAAAAGGTGACATAATTCCTTCCTCCCCTTTAGGAGGTTAAAACGCAACATGTCCCCCCCGGCCCCCGCTCCATCTCGTAATGTAGCATTTCAAGTTCTCAAAAGAAGCACAAATTATTTTGTTTTTGAGCTTCTTATCTGAATGACGCAGTCTTTGAAAAATTCAAGCAATGAGAAGAATTCTTATGAGTCTCCTGCTTCTTATGGCTGATCCCGTGAATTGCCACCAAGCCCCAATTATTCAAGAGCTTTTAAGGCTCCCTCTGCGAACTTTAAAAACGGTCCCAAAGTCAAAATCTATTAAGCAGTGATGTCTGCCCCAGTTTCCTTTTTCACTAACCCAGCACCAATTTCTCTGATTCTCTTTAACAGGATCTCATCCTTCAGTCATTTAATAGGGCATACGTTTCTTTTTAAAATTCTCCCCACTTAATCAAATGACACTGCCAAGAATTTTAAAAATAATAAAGTGCTGTTAAATATCCTTTGTTGCTATTAATTGCCTCCTGCACCCTGGGTTTCACTCAGACCAGGTGAAACAAGCCAGGGGAAGGCTCTACGCTCCAGCCATCCGTGAGCGGACACCCAGCATTCTTGCTTGTTCAGAAGGTTAACCTGGCAACAAACAACATTTTCATAAGAGAAACTTATAATTAAATCAGAAGAATATCTGGAAGTCCCTAAATATCCTGTTTTAGGTTCTTTATTTAACCTTCATTTAAGAGCCCTTGAAAGCCATTCAAGCTTTCCTAAAAGATGGCTAGGGACAACTTTAAACAGATACAATTCTCTAAACTCATTCCTTAAATAAAAAGGTGCATTTTTGCAGGTTCACTGAAGACCTCTGGAAGTGTAAAAGGGAATATAATGACTATCTTCAGACAGAAGTCTGATATAATCCCAGACAAACTTCTAGTGTCTAAGTGGGGGAAAATGGTTTTATTTGTACATTAAAAATTTTTTAAAACCTAAGAAAAAACCCTAAATTCTAGCAACTAAGATATACTCTGTATCTATATCTGAGCAATTATTATTTGATGTCTGTGCCATATTCATTATCTTCCACTTTAGAAAATCTTAAAATTTGTCAATTTCCTAACACTACCCTTAACTTCCTTCCCTGTTAAAATAAATATGCCTCATGAATGCCATTATCCGAGCCACAAAATTAAAAAAAATTCAGGAGATGAATTAGTATTTGCCCATAGTCTTGGAAATTTCTGTCATAAGCCCCTTGAATCTCAGCTGAAGTATGTGCTAGAACCTTTAATGCTAAAATAAGACCAGTAATCAAAAACATTTTTCAATAATAAAAGCAAAAGTGCACACAGACACACAGCGACACTGAAGCAAGTGCTGAGCTGTTCATTTTAAGAAAGGACACTGTCCTTACAGGTCACCCCCCATCCAAGAGCAAAAGACTACAAAAGACGGGAAAAGATTACTTCCTGCTTTGATAAATGTGCCATTCTGACACTCTTCTGTTTCAATAAGAACAACTCGAAAGAAAGGCAGATTCATGCGAACTGTCAAGACCAAAATAATTCTTAATGTAGATTACTAAAGTAAGCTGCTGGAAAACCAGACCTCTAAAGAGGGATGAAGACTTCCTTAGGCATATGTAATCCTGGCGTAGTATTCCTTCACAGTATACTGCATGGACTTAAAATGTGAATTTTTACAAGGTGTTTGTGAGGTTTTCTTTTATTAAACTAAAATGTCAAACAGGGTTCTTCAGCTTGCTGTAACTTTTCAAAGGGTGCAAAATCTGTTGAACATTGATTAAAGTCATCCTTTTGGTAGTCAACTGGTCTTTAAAAAATTTGTTTTAATCGAACCTTGGAAGTAAGATTGACTCTGATAAAAACTATTATTATATACCCATTTTACAGATGAGGAAAGTGAGGCTTGGTGAGGTTAAGTTACCCAAAGTTACACAGCAATTAAGAATATAGAAGAGGGATTGGAGCCCAAGGGTACATTCACTAGAGTCTACGCTATTTCTTTTTTTTTAAGCCATGATCCACCCTCTGCTTTGATGTATTATATACCCCCTCCTTTGGTATAATCCCCAGCATATGAACAAAACAACTTACTAGGAAAGTAGGGAACTGCTGCAGTGGGTATAGCAAAGCCTAATGCTTCTAATTTATCTCCTTTTCTCAAACAATAGCATCTAAGAGAAAATTTAATTGCTTTTTTGTTCTATTTGGTTTACTGCTGCAGTATTTATTCATTAAACAATAATCAACACTTTTATGTGCTGCTTTCTACTATTTTTGACTTAAAATATACAGGTTTAAATCAATATTATGGTTCAACATTTTCCACATTATGGTGAGCTTGCCTGATTTTAGAAACACTTGTGGAAGAAATGGCACTCTGAGTTCCAAACAGCTCACCTGTAAATAAGCTTTTGGAACATTTCCAGTTGGCAAGTGAAGCACTTTCTCTATGTTAGTATTCTCTGGATTGACTGAATATTGCTACACCTCGTAAAGGACAGTCTGTAACTATCTTGTACAATCAAATGATTTCTGAAACTTATCTTGATCATCTCAATAAGATATCTCTTCAGAATTTAGGTTTCTTTTTTTTTTTTGTCAGTTTAAAAAAACTGTATAGTACATATTAAAATTACTTCACAGCTTAAGACTATAAACTTTTAATTAAAGAACATAAAGCAGAGAACTAGCAGCTAACCACATGCATTCAAGTATGGATTTAAGAATGATGCTCATAATAACATAAATGGCCCTCATGATTTTCTAATTAAATATAGAGAGAAGGCAATGGCACCCCACTCCAGTACTCTTGCCTGGAAAATCCCAAGGATGGAGGAGCCTGGAGGGCTGCAGTCCATGGGGTCGCTGAGGGTCAGACACGACTGAGTGACTTCACTTTCACACATTGGAGAAGGAAATGGCAACCCACTCCAGTGTTCTTGCCTGGAGAATCCCAGGGATGCGGGAGCCTGCTGGGCTGCCATCTCTGGGGTTGCACAGAGTCGGACACGACTGACCCGACTTAGCAGTATATATATGTATACCAAAAAGACCTGAGCAGACAGCTTCAGCTCCATGAAAGTTCTTTTCACTGATGAGATTTTCCAGCTCCATACTTCTATCATCATATCAGTTATAAAGGAGTAAAGCTAAAGCATCATGTGTATTCAAGTTTACTTGCCAATAAGCTTAGGAAAAGTGTTGCCTAATAATGTCTCAGAAACTTCTGGTTTCCATCTGAGTGCTTTGACTATGCACTGTCTTTCCTGCACGTATCTTCTTTTGAAGGAGATCAGCTATACGTTGCTGCTGCTGTGTCGCTTCAGTCGTGTCCGACTCTGTGCAACCCAATAGACGGCAGCCCACCAGGCTCCGCCGTCCCTGGGATTCTCCAGGCAAGAACACTGGAGTGGGTTGCCATTTCCTTCTCCAATGCATGAAAGTGAAAAGTGAAAGTGAAGTTGCTCAGTCATGTCCGACTCTAGAGACCCCATGGACTGCAGCCCACCAGGCTCCTCTGTCCATGGGATTTTCTAGGCAAGAGTACTGGAGTAGGGTGCCATTGCCTTCTCTGCAGCTATACGTTAGATATGGCAAATGCTAGAATTCTGTGCCTTTTTAGTATCATTTTTAAAAAGTGGTATCTATTTTCCTTATTGTAGGTCTCTCACTGACTTCCCTCGTAGCTCAGTTGGTAAAGAATCTGCCTGTGATACAAGAGACCCGGGTTTGATTCCTGGGCTGGGAAGATCCCCTGGAGGAGGAAATGGCAACCCAGTCCAGTATTCTTGCCTGGAGAATCCCATGGACAGAGGAGCCTGGTGGGCTACAGTCCATGGGGTCACAAAAGTCAGACACGACTGAGCAACTGAACCACCAGGTCTCTCATTAAAAATCACTCACCTCCTGAATCAAGTGTGCAATCATGATTCAGTCTGGACGCTGAACATTGAGTGGATTTAAGAAGTATTTCTTTGAAAGTACAACTTTTCTGGCTTCTGAAGTTATTGTATTAAAAAGGTCAACCACTTGGAAAGATACAGTTGAAATATCATTTGGAGATGGAAGAGTATGCTTTGGAGAGCTGAAAATGTAGAAATGTGTTTAAAATGTATCTTGTACTTCCCAATTTGGGGTTCCAGTAGAATTTATAAAGGAATATTCTCTAAACACTAGTGCTAATCATTTCTAATCCTTTAAAAATACAATATAAAGTATATTTTTCTCTTTAAGACCTTAAGCATATTAAGACCTAGGGCTTTCTCTCTTCACTTCCTTTTAGTTGTTTATTCACTTAGTTTCTTCTCAGATCAGCTACTTCTCATTAGCATGAACTTTTTTCCAGTTATGTCACTTTTCTGTGCCTCAGTTTCTTCACGGGTAAAATGGCAAATAAGAACAGGACCGCACAGTGCTGTTCTGAGACCTCTGCAGCGTCTGCAACCGTGCCTGGAACATGAAGTGCTGTGTGAACACCAGTGAGCCTTGTTTACTGATCACCTACTACATACCAAACAATACGACAGACGACATACAGCAGAAACAGCCACGAACAAACGGCCATAAACATGCACTGTGATAAGTGCTTGAGGGAAGATAGAGCAGCGCGAGTGGAGACACTGATACGGACATCATCTTCATACGGAGAAGTCAGAATAGCCTCTCGGACACCTCTTTTGACCCAACCTAAAGCAAGTGAGGGGCTTCCCTGTGGCTCAGAGCTTAAGAATCCACCTGCCAGCGCGGAGACACAGGTTTGATCCCTGGGTCAGGAAGACCCCCTGGAGAAGGAAATGGCAAGCCTCTCCAGTATTCTTGCCTGGAGAATCCCATGGACAGAGGAGGCTGGTGGGCTACAGTCCATAGGTCACAAAGAGTTGGACACGACTGAGCGACTGAGCAACAGCAACAACAAAGTCAGTGAGAGCAAGGGAGGTTGCCTGGGCGGACGAGAGCCTCCAACAGGAGGGGGTAGAGGCCCACGACCCTGAGCTCGGGACGCTGGACAGGGAAGTGGAACCGGGGACAGGGCGGCCGGAACACAGACAACAGGCAGAGCCGGCAGCAGGAGAAGTCCAGACGCCGCGGTGCGGAGAGGACTCGCCTTGGAGAACTTGTGTGCCAGGTGTGGACTTTGGGTTTTGTCTTGGTCAGACAGGAAGTCACTGGAGCGCTTTAACAGTGCAGTGATGTGGCGCGCGTGCGCGCACGCATGTGTGCATGTGTGTGTGTGTACCAGTGCAGTGATGTGGCTGGTGTATGTGTGTGTAACAGTGCAGTGATGTGATGTGTGTATGTGTGTGTGTGTGTGTGTGTAATAGTGCAGTGATGTGGAGGGTGTGTGTGTGTGTACCGGTGCAGTGATGTGATGTGTGTATGTGTGCATGTGTAAAATAGTGCAGTGATGTGGAAGGTGTGTGTGTGTGTGTGTGTGTGTGTGTGTGTGTGTGTACCGGTGCAGTGATGTGGCTGGTGTATGTGTGTGTAACAGTGCAGTGATGTGATGTGTGTATGTGTGTGTGTGTGTATAATAGTGCAGTGATGTGGAGGGTGTGTGTGTGTGTGTGTGTGGTGTAAACAAACAGGAGCCTGCTGCACTAGTCAAGACCGCACACCACGCGGCTCGGATCGGGTGGCTGAGGTAGATCTAGTTCAGTAATTCTAGTCTGCGGTTCCACTCCTTCTTTCCCCTAAAAATACCCTTTTCACTAGCATTCACTGAACACCTACTAAGTAAGGCTTTGCACTAGGCCATTTTACCAATGTTAAGTCCACCCTAGCGCACAGACCCTATGATATATTAACGCTCCAAGGAAGTTTTCATCAAGCCTCCTGGTGAAAGTGAAAGAGGAGAGTGAAAAACCTGGCTTAAAACTCAACATTCAGAAAACTAAGATCATGGCATCAGGTCCCATCACTTCATGACAAATAGACGGGGAAACAGTGGAAACAGTGGCTGACTTTATTTTGGGGGGCTCCAAAATCATTCAGATGCTGACTGCAGCCATGAAATTAAAAGATGCTTGCTCCTTGAAGAAAAGTTATGACCAACCTAGACGGCATATTAAAAACAAAGACATCACTTTGCCAACAAAGATGCATCTACTCAAAGCTATGGTTTTTCCAGTGACCATGCATGGATGTGAGAGTTGGAGTATAAAGAAAGCTGAGAGCTAAAGAATTGATGCTTTTGAACTGTGGTGTTGGAGACTCTTGAGAGTCCCTTGGACTGCAATAAGATCCAACCAGTCCATCCTAAAGGAGATCAGTCCTGGGTGTTCATTGGAAGGACTGATGCTGAAGGTGAAAATCCAATAATTTGGCCACCTCATGCGAAGAACTGACTCATTGGAAAAGACCCTGATGCTGGGAAAGATTGAAGGTGGGAGGAGAAGGGGATGACAGAGGATGAGATGGTTGGATGGCATCACTGACTCAATGGACATGAGTTTAAGTGAACTCCGGGAGTTGGTGATGGACAGGGAGGCCTGGTGTGCTGTGGTCCACGGGGTCACAAAGAGTCAGACACGACTGAGCGGTTGAACTGAACTGAAGGAAGTTTAGATCATGTATCACAGCCTCTTTATTTTACAGATGTGGAATTAAAAATCTAGAGAGATTAGATGATTTGCCCAAGATTATATACCTAGTTAGGTCAAGACAAGGATTCAGTACTCAGTTTTCCTCACTTTATCAAAGAGGACATTCAAAATCAGCGGTTCTACTGACTCATGAAAATAACCTACACGCTCTTATTTATTCCCCTTCGCCTGGTCTGATTTAGAAATAGCCACACAAAACTTCTTTCAAACATGTCCTCATGGTTAATGCTTATGAGAATCATTTCTAAAGGGAGTATTTTTGAAGTTTCTAAAATAACTCTTTGCCTTAGGAAGTCTATATAAAAGACTATTGGCATCATCTACTGATGGGCAGTTCTGCAAATCTATAGATAAACTGATAGAAAAAACTGACCTTCTCTACTCTAGTGTGTCAAACTCTTCCCAAAATCCCTCCTGTAGATTAAAAACAGTAATTGTCCAATTGAGGAGACAGGCTTCGTTTACCTGACCAGTTATTGGTGATTTCAACAACTTAGTAGAGACTGTCCGTTCCCATGGAAAGGAAGCTGTGGTGCAGTTGTTCTTAGGACAAATAAAGGATCTAGACCCATGAAGGGTATTTTTATTTTTAACCTAAACAGGAAACTCCGTGAGATATTTCCCACTACAGTATTTTCTTAAATTTGTATAACTTAGAGAAATTAAGAAGGAAATAAAGCAGAACTTGATAAGAACACTCCGATTTGTGTCCTGAATCGAAGTTGTGGGTGGATTTCCTGTTATGAAATATTCCTCTCCCCCTGCCCCCGCCCCAGTCCAAACTTGACCTGAATCTCGGGCTTCTGCAGTTACCTCTGAGCTTGAACCTTCCTCCACCAGCCTGCAGCGGGACTGCCAAAACACTGTATAGCTTGAGTTTTTCTTTTGGAAAACTTGGAAGGGATTTTAAGGCCTTGAGGAGCTGAAATACGCCCCCGGCCTAGTAAGGACATTTTATAAAGATGACAAGTGGGCAGTCAGACTGGCTCCTGAGATCAGCAGTTAGAGCCCCTTGTAAGGTAATAAGTGTGAAAAGAGCCGTTTCCCAATCATCGTGTTCATTCCACGCATATTAGGAGACAGGAAAATTCAACCAAGGGCCAATCTTCCCCTAAGAATCCTTTAGTTTAATTACGACCACAGTATATGAAACATTTGCAAGAAATCCACTTTCAGCAGTGAAAGGAAGAGAGGAAACCCTTTCCTACTAAAAAGACAGGGAAGGAAGCACTTCTGGTTCTAAAACCTGGTTGAAAATTCAATTTAACCAACGACCAGGCCACTGCACCTCTTGTAAATGAACATCTTTTTGCTGCTAATTTTGTGCTATTTTACCTTTCATTTTTAAAAAAGTAATTCAGGTTAAACTCAGCTGAACAGCAAAGAAGCTCTTGATATTTTGAAGCATTTTGAACAATTACTTTGACAGGAGCCCTTGACAGTTAAATGACTCCGTTAAATGAATGTTATAGAAGACACATAATGATTTTTAGTGAAATATTGAATTTAACCACAAATGAGGAAAAACCAGTCATAAGCACCATGGGTGTATTTGAATAATAACATCTTGCTTATGAACCTCAGTGGATTCTGTAATTTCTAATAATCATGCAATCAGCCATTTAGCTGTTGAGTATGTCTCCCATCTTAGTGTTCTCTATTCATTTTTGCTTTTTGCTTTTGTTGGCTAATCTAAGAAACCGTATGAAAATTTTGAACCCGGCAATAGCTCCCTTTTGCATCAGCATGATATTTTAGAGTTGGGCGATTAATGAGTTGCTGTCCCACAACTGAAGTCTTCCTTTTTCCTCTTTCTCATTTGCTGAATGAGATTCTTTCACAAAGTAAAAAAATCAGCAAGAGGCAAGAGCCCGCGGCCTGAGGACATGTGGCTTCACTGTGTGCTGGCCTGTCCTCCATCTGTGGGACTCAATATTCCTTTTCTTATTTTATGGGTTGAATGTGAGATAACGATCAAGACTTTTACATGTTTTCTCATGACTAACGACTGAAGTATGTACTGAAATAATAAAACTGGTACTGTTCAATTTCCTCTTTAAATTCAACTGCAATATAAGTGAGAGTGCCCTTGTGATGGGGAAATCCGGCTTATTAGAAAACTCTGTTTTCTGGAGAAGAAGAGGAGCTAGAAATCCTTGTAGGCTTAAAAAGTGTGGGTGAGGCGCTGGTTGCGGGGGAGGACACTGGGGTTGAAGCAGTGAGTCAGAAAACCAGGAACATTTTGTTCTTTATCTCGTCTGCAGTGACAAGCAGCTCAGCACGCAGGGAGGCCCTGCCTGGCTCAGCACTTCCTGATCATCCCAAGCAGGTGAGGCCCCGCCTCCCCTGGTTCCCACGGCTCCCGGCACTCACCAGCCTTCAGCACTTTTCCGTTTCCACTTTCACTGCCGGCTTACACGTCTGTTCCCCATGAGACAGTGGCTCTTTGAGGAAAGAGTGTCTTTTAATTTTGCACACCATCCCCCTCACCAAATTTCTTAGCCATGATAAAGCTGGTCAGCACATGTCCTTTAGACCGAAGTACCCTGAACATTTATTACCTTCAGCTGACAGAACACTTGGGCAAGCCCAGATACCTTAAATATCTCATCCACCTGCAATGCGGGAGACCTGGGTTCAGTCCCTGGGTTGGGAAGATCTCCTGGAGAAGGGAATAGCTACCCACTCTGGCATTCCAGCCTGGAGAATGCCATGGACTATACAGTCCATGGGGTCCCAAAGTGTTGGACATGACTGAGCGACTCGCACTAAATATCTGATATGGTTAAAGTCAAGTCCAGGCACACAGCAAGATGCCTGACTTAGGTATTCCTACAACCCTGCTAACTCAAGCATGGTCCATGGACCAAAGCAGTATCACCGGAAGCTTTCCAAACACCACATCACGGGTCCCACCAAAGACCCCCTGAATCAGAATCTGCCTGATAGCAAGATTCCGAGGTGACCTGTGCACAGTGAGGCTTGACAAGTGTTAATATGACCAGTATGTAGCCTCAAGACACAACGGTGTGTGGGATGGCGGACAATACAGGCCACGGCCACGTGATTAATACAGAGGTCTGCGGGGAAAGTTTTAGAGGTCTCTCAGGACAGAGTCTCTTAACGCTCACAGCTCACTTATACCAGCTCCCTGGGAACCCTTTCTAGATACTTCTTCACGCTCTTTCCTGTTTAAAGGCACAGTTGCTCTTAATAATTGTCTTTTCTCCTTGGTGCAAAGAGAGTATCTATCGTCAGCATGCCAACGTGTGCAGGAGCTTTGGCTTCCTCCCTGAACATGTGATGATTGAAAGGATATTGGTGACACCTGAATAAGAGATCCGATGACTTCAAGCTGTGTAAATTGAATTATTTCCTTTAATTTTTCTTTCAGGAATCTCTTTTTCTTTTCCTGAGCTTTGGGGAAGTCCCAGCACTTTTCATTTAAAAGAAACACAGGTCAGCAGTGGTTCACTGAACAGGCTGACATGCAGCTTCGCACAGGGAGAGGCGCTGTGCCTTAATCTAATTTGTGCTCCCAATTTCCAGCTAATGTATCAAGGGGTCCTGGTGTATGCATTTACAAGGGGACATCCATAAGGCAGAGTCCAGCTCTCTGCAATTCTCTGAAACATGGCTTTAAAAAAAAAAAAAATTAGTCTGGCTTCTTGTAGCTGCCCCCTAACACACACACACAAATCGCTGTGTACTCACAGATGTAGAAGTATTCCCGGCCTGGTCTGAATTCGAATCCTAGAGAAAAGGGTGTGAAGAGCTGGAACTTTTCAGAGAACTTGAGCGGTCCATTTGGAGAGTGAGGCCGGTTACACTCCCACCTCTTGAACCCTTTGGACGTGTGGTCACAGGCACTGTAGCCGTCAAAGTTCACCATGTAGAGGACGTAGCGCTCCGTCTTGTCTTCCGGGACAGAGTCCTCGTAGTGAGGACAGAAGACGTCCAGGTAGTCGTTGATGCAGACGTCGATGTGGTAGTCACCCCTCTGGAACCTGTGGGGAGAAGAAAGCGATGCGGTTATTCAGGGAGGAAAGGCTTCCTGCTTGGAATCGGTGGTTGAAGGCTCCAATCATGCTCAGGCTAAAAAGATTTATTACAGCAAGTGTTTATTTGGGGCCATATGACTTGAGGAAGAATTAATGCTTTTGAACTGTGGTGTTGGAGAAGACACTTGAGAGTCCCTTGGACTGCAAGGAGATCCAACCAGTCCATCCTAAAGGAGATCAGTCCTGAATGAATGTTCATTGGAAGGACTGATGCTGAAGCTGGTCACCTGATGGGAAGAACTGACTCATTGGAAAAGACCCTGATGCTGGGAAAGATTGAAGGCAGGAGGAGAAGGGGATGACAGAGGATGAGATGGTTGGATGGCATCACTGACTCGATGGACATGAGTTTGGGTAAACTCCGGGAGTTGGTGATGGACAGGGAGGCCTGGTGTGCTGCAGTCCCTGGGGTCGAAAAGAGTCAGACACGACTGAGTGACTCAACTGAACTGAACTGATGATTCGAGGCATAGTTTGACATGTTGCTGTTCCAAATCTTAAGTACAGCGAGCCATTCTTCAGAGGAATTGTACTATATTTATTCCAAATACCTTGCCAGTGGAGCACCTCACTTTCACTTTAAGTATTAAAGGTACTGATAGACTGTTTTCCTTTCTTTGTTAAAATCACATATATATTGAAGAAAACTTTTCATATTTCTAAAGCAGTGTTTCATTTAATAAACGTTTTTGAATAATTTAAAGAATAAATGGTATTTGTTATAATTGAGAGCCTTCTTCATTTCCTATGCAAAATGTGGAAAATGAGAGGGATAAAATTGAGAGAATTAGAATCATAAAGTTTAAAAGTTGAAAATTAAATTCCTAGAACACTTCTACTTCAGAGGCAAATTAAACCCAAAGGCATAATAATGAAGCAATGAGCCACTAAACTAGACCCAGAATGGAGACTCTGGATCCGAGTTAGGTGTCTCTCTTGGAAAATCTGCTTTGTCACAAACTTGTTTTAGCCACTCTCTGTTTTGATGCCCTGCCCCTTTCCCTATTAAATTGAAGCCATGTAAGTCAAATGACTTTTCCCCTTATTTCTTTCAGCTTCAAAGGCTGTGTTCTAAAAGGGCTGGACCGAGAAGCAGGGAAAGGAACAAGTCAAATGCAAAGAGCAAACCACAGCCGCCCCATCCTGAAAGAGTTAAAAGGTATGCTCACACACACATCACCGCACACACCCCCGTGTCTGCTTCAATTCTTATCTTAGAAAAGTTTTGCTTATTCGTTTTAACTAAAGTGCCTTTCGCCATCAACTGAACAGCTTTTCCCAGGACCCAATGGTGTGTGAAACAGGAATTGTTATGTACACAACTTTCTAAAATCAGGGTGGAAAAGGCCACAAAAGCCCTTTGTTTCTAGCTGGTGAGGAAATTCTTCTCTGAGCCCTTGGAGGGTCTTGATAAAACTACGTTACCACTGAAATACAGCGCCCATAGAGTCATACAATCTTCACGTCAGTCTCAGGGAGAACACTTCCCAGCAACGGTGAGCTAGTCTCTTCCATTTTCGGACATCGCTAGATGTTAGCAAGTTTCTCCTTATATTGAGCATAAATCTCCCTCTGTGTGATTTCCATCCAGTGGTTCTACTGCTGCTGCCTGAGACTGCAGAGAGCAAATCTCATTCCTCTTTCGTCAGGTAGTCCATAAACCACTCGGAGACGTCAGCTCTGGCTCTGGACCCTGCTTTCTCCAGACTTGAAAATCCTTTGTTCATTTCTGATAGAATTTCCAGACTCCTCCTCATTCTAGCATTTTGACCCTCTTCACGGCTTTTAGTTTGCCACTGTTTTCCTTAAAATGTGGCCCCCAAACATATCGAGGACCTCTGACAGGTTGTGGTGAATGCTGGTACCTTTGCTCTGGATGCTAAATATTCATCGACAAAGTCGAGATTCCTTCTGAAACACCACTGTGCTAACAGCGGTAGAGCTACTTATTTTGAGTGAGTAGAACAGGATTTAAGGACTTGCTCTGCTGCTGACTGAGCAGGAGCCTCGTAAGCCATCCTGAGCCTCAGTTTCCTCACGTGTTAAGTAGAATAATAACGAGAATCCACCTTGCCGACCTCACACGCCTGCTTCAGACCTCGGACGAGGAAAGGTATCAAAAGTACATGTGCATAAAAGGCATCATTACTATTAACAGGACAGATTAAAATGGGTAGATAACAAACTATTGCTTTTTAAACAGTGGCAGTTAGCGCATAAAGCAGAAATAAAAATAATCCCCGGGTTTCCCTTTTTAAAAATCCTGGAAGAAAGGATGTCATGTAAAAATCCTAAATTCTATCCTCAAATATCAAATGGTCCTCAGAAACTCCACTTTCTCGATGCTTTTGAAAAGCAGCATGCGGATGTCTGCAAGAGAAATAAGGGAAGGTGGCCAGATCACTTTTCCGTAAGGGGGTCTCAAGGTACATAACCATTTGTAAAAACCAAGGACCCCTCGGAAGGACTTATTTCCTTATATTTACAGTGATCACGAAGGCACGTTTACTTTTTTCCTCATTACCGGCAGACAACGATTTGTCAAGATGCAAGGAAGGCCTGCGCTGCTTTTAAAAGGTTTTTGAACATCAAGGTAACATCACTGCCAAAGTACAAAGAAAAGACACCGCAACATTCAGATAAAAGGGAGCTCCGCCGTGAATCAGCGGCACTCGGAGCGCGCTGACAGACCTGGCTCGGGCCGACAAGCGCCGCGGCAGAAGGCAATGCCCAGAGGCACTTTATATTATTATATTATTATTATAGATTTTGAAGACATTCAAGGGGGAAGTTGTTCCGTTCCCCAAGACGTGCCGTTCATCTTAGCTTCTACCAGCCCTCGACCCGGCTTAGGGGTGAAGAGGAAAAGCATTGCCATGGCCCGCACCCACTGTGTGACTGCTTTATTCTACCAATTGGCAGGTTTTCCTGCCTCAAATTTAGCTACCTTTTCTAACTTTTATCCTTGTCAATTCTTCTATAATTTTGATAAACAAACCATGAGACCGAATACCCACTTTACACTGGGTTGACCAGTTATCCTTTTCTGGAGATAATTTACTTTGTGTGGGGTGTTAAGTGAATCACTCTGGAGCTAGTTTTATTTTTTCTTCCCTATTTTTTCAAGATGTTTCTTTTTTTTCCCCTGTTTTATTATTCTTTTTTTTTGAAATTTAAGTATTTTAGTTTTATGGCCACGTAGCATACGGGATCTTAGTTCTCCCACAAGGAGTCGAATCTGCTCCCCATCGTTGGAAGTGCGCAGTCTTAACCAATGGACCATCAGGGAAGTCCCTGGAGCTGGTTTTTAAATATGAGAGTATCTCAGCAGTTAGTACGGATATCCTTCTGTGCATATGACAAAGAAACGATTATGATTTACCAAAGAATCAACCTACACTTCTGTTTCACATATTGAATTTGCATAAATTAGTTTACTAATGTAAATTTCAAAGAATGGACATTGTGAAGATAAAAATAATGACAAACTGGAACTCATAAAAGGCATCTGTATGGTGCAGCTAAGTACAAAACAAAGGAAGGTTCAGAGTTAGTCCAATACTTTCCCAATTATACTCTTCAACTACAAAGTGGCAGTGAATCATTCTTTTCTGGCCTTACTGTGAAGAAGCACACGTGTATGGCTAATATTATTGAGTGGTTATTACATTACACTCATTGTCTCAATGTAATCTCCATCACAATTGCACAGAACAGACACAGCCAGTGCACTGAGTCAGAGATGAGGAAACCGAGATTATGAAGTCAAGCAGCATGCCTAACATCACAGGAACAAACAGGGCGGAGGCAGCATTCAAACCCAAGCAGTCTGACCTCAGAACTGAGACTTGATTGCTAAAGTCAAGTTCTCAGGTCTTCTCTGAATGTTGCCAGAGGAATGATTCTCGCTCTGCACAGGGTTTCAGTTCTCTCCTTCATTCAGTGATACAACAAACATTTGTCGTGTCCAGAATCTGCTAGCCTATGGCTTTACATATGTTGTCCCGTGAAATCCTTATTGGGTAGTTACAATTAGTTTCATTACACCAACGAGAAAATGACATTCAGAGAAGCTGTGATCCACTGCGTGGTTCAGTCGCTCAGTCATGTCTGACTCTTTGTGACCCCGTGGACTGCAGCACGCCAGGCCTCCCTGTCCATCACCAAGTCCCAGAGCTTGCTCAAACTCATGTCCATTAACTCAGTGATGCCATCCAACCATCTCACCCTCTGTCGTCCCCTTCTCCACCTGCCCTCAATCTTTCCCAGCATCAGGGTCTTTTCCAATGAGTCAGTTCTTCGCATCAGGTGGCCAGTGTATTGGAGTTTCAGCTTTAGCATCAGTCCTTCCAATGAACACTCAGGACTGATTGATCTCCTTTAGGATGGACTGGTTGGATCTCCTTGCAGTCCAAGGGACTCTCAAAAGTCTTTTCCAACACCACAGTTCAAAAGCATCAATTCTTAAGCTCTCATTCTTCTTTATTCAAATTCCGCCCCCACCGCCCCCAGGAAACAAGTAGCAGAGTTAGAATTTCACCCCTAGCCTGAGGGGCTCTGAAGCAGGTAACTTCTGTCCTAACCATAATGGCCTGAATTACTGGCTGTAATTCCCCTCGTTCTGTTTAGACTGATCTTCTAGGAGGGGCTGCTTCAAGGGGCCAAGCCCTGCTCTCTTTCTCCCTAGGTTGATCCCAGACTCCTGCAGGGAAAGCTGAAGGGTGCATCAGTGTCTGAATAAGTCCCAGATCACAAGGTTAGCTCCGGACTTCCGCGCATCCTCCCAGTCTTTCACAGGGATGAAGCGTTGTTAGGCTCTGTAGCCATTCACATAAACAGAACTTTTTTCCATCAGGAAACTCCTTTCAGGAGCTTTAGTTTATGTTAAATGAGCAAGAGTCACCTCTAGGAAGCATGATTACACATGCCAATATTTACAAATTTCATGGGAAGCCCGCCACTGCTTGAACACATTTTTAAGTTTCTGGGACATTTTCTTATAAATGTCTCCTCTTTAACTCCTAGTCTTTAATTCCATCCCTTAGACTTGTGGTTCTCTACCTCTGAAACCACTGCATGTTATGAATTGTTAAGAATTCCTGGCTGCATACAACAGGCCAACAGTAATTACAATACGATCCGTCCTAAATTACCACGGTGGTTTAGAATGTGAAAGGATGCATGGTTGCCACCCTTAGAAAAGTGATTGTGTTTGAGTGAAATGATTACTGCTCTGGCTCTGCTCTGATGACACAAGTCCCAGGTGCCGGGAGGCATCTCGTGGGCGTAGAGTTACGGCCCCTGTCCTCCACCGGGCTGCGTGGCTACTGAGGTCAGTGTTCCGTGTAATACACAGCAGTGTGTATATTTTGTTAGGACAAGAACACACTGTACACATTTGTCAAAATTTGGCAGTAGACTGGTTGAGAATGTCATCTATATTGTGAAAGGATCATTTTAGTTAATGAAGAAGAATAAAATTCAGCATGGCAACTAATTCTTTGTAATCAATTCACCTACTAAAACGAATTCTGCAATTCATGATCGTTTTGATGACCTAGAGGCTGCCTGGAGGGTTGGGTAAAAAAAAAAATACAGTTTTGGGGCTACTGACAGCAAAAATAACAATGAAAGGTGGGCTTCGAGCTACAAAGTCTCTATGCAGACAAGTGTGTTTGTCTTATTTTTCCTTCAGTGTTCACCTGATGGCATTTCACAGTTAAACACAGTTTTTGTGATACATTTAAACTACTGAAAATATCTATCTCCTTATTTAACCTGTCTGGAGAAAGGGAATTGCAGCTTGAGTCTTGGAATTCAGATGAAATCAGGACCACAGAGGTGAAGTTAAGAGTTGACAGGCTGTCTTTTCTCTTAGTTAACAACAATGTACCACCAGGTTTCTGCTGAAAAAAGGACCCAAACACTGTTTGATGACCACAGGTAACCTGATAGGTGGGGTTCTGCTCCCAACTGAATAATTTCAAACGTGGGTCACTCTGCGGGGGACGCCTGGTACCTGCCCACTGCAGGCCTTGACCTCGAGCGGACGTTCTCAGCTTACACTGACCTTGGTTCCTCTTGGCTCCGCCAAGGAGCCATCACCTAGCTTCCTGTCTCAGTGGGTGGTTTTGCACATCCTTGCCCTTCCTTCCTCCTCTCCCACCATCTGCGCTCATGGGGCGGACACTGAGAGCCGGGAGGCTGCGTCCACAGGACGCGCAGTGGGTGCTCTGGGCTCAGGCTGCAGAGAGGCGGCAGTGTCGCGGCCTCTGAGGTCACCTGCAGCCACTTGCCCCTGCGGTGCTCCTCCTCTCATGCCATCTTCCTTTGCTAAAGCCCAAACATACTTCATTTTCAGTAGCTGGAAAAGAAAGGGTATGGGGTACATTTAAAATGTTCTAAATTGGCCTTTAGCATATGTTGCTGGCGCAGCAGAGAGCCTGCTTCCAGGGAAATATGTACCAAGGTATTTTATCAAGCAGTTCCTGAGTGAAGTTTCTTCACTCCATAAATAGAGAAACAGCGTTACTGAAAGGAGACAGGGTGGCTGTTAGAGGTTAGGAAGCTGTGAGGCACTTTCATCCCCATCTCGTGGAATGTTCTAACGGACTCAGTGATGAAAATGTTATTTTTCATGAGCTGGATAGTTGATGATTACATTTTAAATGTATTTTAATCTGTCCAGGCAGTGATTGTCTTAATATTCCTATTTGAACCGGACTACAGTGTCACTTCTTTAATTACGGGGCAACTTAACATATTACATTCTGAAATTGAAATGTAAAAGAAGGATATGATTTATGGTCGAAGATTAGGCAAATTTATCAGCTCAGGGTTCCTCCCAAATTTTAAACTAAATCTAGAGTGACTATGTCTTGACAGCACAGCCTTTCAATTCTATTATGGATTTAATTTGAGAATAAGATGTCTCTTTTTAACCAGAAGAATTTCTCATCTGTCCTGAAGGGCCTAATGGGCTCAGCAACAGACATGGGGTTTGGTTATCAATATGTTTTGGGAGGAGATGGGCAGGACGCGTTCTCTGTTGCATAACATGCCTCTTCCTGTCTCCTTCTGTTACTCCTTTCAGCACAGAATGCCAGCCTTATGGCTTTCAGATCCTAAAGCTGAAGACGTTCTTTTTTTGTTTTCCCGCAGAGGTTAAAGTGAGAAATATAAACAGCAAATCAGACTTGGGGTGGATAAATCATGTTCACATCACTGGGAGCTAAAGAAATTTGCTTTGCTGATTTTAAATGTTTCTTCTCTCACACAGGCTGAAACATGCCAGTCTTTCAAATGTATTGGTCACTGACCTTCCTTTTTAGTTCTGAGATATCAGAGTCATAAACAGTTGTACCGATACCAGGCCAGTTGTTGAGGCTGAATGAGATACAGTACACAATGACCGAAATCCATCATTCCAGGCAGCCTAATCCCGCTCTTTCAGGCTCTAGAACATAAAAAGAATGACTAAAATCCTCACAAAACTGAAGATTTACAAGTTAAAAGAAGACCCAGTCGAGGATGAATTTCAGATACATCTTCTACATATTCTTGTGCAGTTGAAAGGCTGTAGGCCACAGCACACACTCTCACTCAACGAAGCATACAACTCTGACAAAATATTTAGAACCCAGAGCCAACTCCTAGCTCTGCTTATCCATTAATGAAAATTCCACTGACGTTCTTACACATGCAAGCTGGAAGAAAAAAAATAAATGTTTCAGTAATCACGAATTCTGCAGCGTGAGAGCTTTGTCTTCAGTTCAGTAGCTGTTGGTGATAAGAATAAGATGTAATTTTCTTGGCCAGATATTTAGAATTTATTAGTGGCTTAGTATACTAACCTGTCCCTTTTCTTCTCTGTGTGTGTGCTTTAAAAGCCAGTCATTTAAAAATCACTCAATTAACGCTAATTACTCATCTCAAATAGATGGACCGAAATCTCAAATGCCTTGTGCTTGTTGCTTTTCTAGTACAAGTCACTTCGGGCTGAATGACTTTTTAAAATTGGAATCTCCCAGATGGAGTACCTGTTTCAAATACAAGGCCCACAAATGTTCTGTCCTCCAGTGTTTTAACTTGTTTGGAGTTTGTTTTATTAGCTTGACTGAGGAGCTCCAAAGGAAACAAAGCATTAAATTGGCAGAGCCTAAACAAGACTTTCTTTCAGGAAGGGACCCAGAGCTTTGGGTGACAGTCTAATTGCTTCTAAGCCCCCAAAGAGGCCTCGGGCTTGAAGTAAGAATGTGTCGACATCAACAGGCTAAATCAGCCAAAGAATTAAGCAGGCAGAGTCCCACAGACCTGACACGTCACAGACCACTGCAAATGGTTTTCTAAAAGGGATTAAAATAAAATAAAGAATTGTCGTCTGGCAATCGGTGTGTGACCTCACGGAGGTCACTTCCACCACGCAAAACGGGCTCCTTCTTGACTCCTACTGGTCAGGAGCTTCCAGACCAAGCTGCCCTTCACGTCCAAAGTTATCCAGAGTTTACGGGGTGTCGAGCACATGGAACGAAGCGGCTGCCACACACACCCAGATCCGAAAACAGATGCAGGAAGTCTGTTACCAGGTTATCTAGCCACCGTCCTGGGAGAACAAGGGCCCAACAAACGGACTCTGTTCAGGGCATAAGGGGGCAGCGAGTCAGTCACACCATTCAGCTGCCCAGCAAACAGCTCACACACACGGCCCTTTCGTATCCTACAAGGATGGACTTACCCAGCCCAATTTCAGGCCCTTCCTAGTTTCAAAATTAAGAACAATAACCAAAGAGCCACAGTTAATGTCCTTCCTACTAACCAGCTCAAATAATGATTTCATGGTCCTTACCTACTGCTGTACAAGCAGTAAAGAAATATTTATATTATTCCTTACCTACTGCTGTATAAGCAGAAAAATTAATATTTGTATTAAAGCTTGATGATAACCTATTGGAATCATTACCATCTAACTCTGAAATATGGCCTGACTTTTCCAAAAAACTGGGGTGGGGTGTCCAAGATCTACATGGCGTGGAGCTAATCTCTATTAGCTTATTATTAAATGAACAAACACAAGCTGGAAGAAAGAGAATAAATGTTCTATGGCTTTTTTTTTATGTTTGGTCGTCACTGGACCAGGGTAAGCAAGAACCTTGCAAAGCTAGGGCACGATAGTGATACTGGAGCTTTATACAAAGCTTCAGGGTGCAAAGCAGAAATTATTGCTGTTTCCATGCAAATCGGCACATGAGACGGTAGCTACTGTCACTTGGTGTGGTTCGGACCTTGTGGGCAGTTGGATACAAATCTGGAGAGACGGAGGTGATCTGGAGTGGTTAGGAAGTAGGCGGTAAGTAGTCAGAGAAAATACTGAGTGCATTCAAGGTAAATGCATAGATGTGGGAAAACAACAACAACAACAGCGCTGGCATAGCACTTGGGGAACCACCCACTCGACGGACGTGAGTCTGAGTAAAGTGCGGGAGACGGTGATGGACAAGCAGGCCTGGCGTGCTGCGGTCCGTGGGGTCGCCAAGAGTCGGACACCACTGAGCGGCTGAACTGAACTGAGCGCTGAGAGCAGATCACCAGAACTACTATGACTCTAGGTATTTTTATGGGGGCTTCCATTCTTTACATAGAGTGTTCCTTGAAGGTGATTCTGGAGTTTACTCATCTTTGTATCCCCAATGCTCATCATGGTGTCTGTACATAGAGGTGACTTGAGGGACATCCCAGACAGGAAATCATAGCTGATGGACATTAGAAGCAACACTTAGGAGCAGACCAAACTTTGCGAAGTGCCCAAGAACCTCCTTCTGTGTTCTGGACCCCAGTATCAAATGTTGATAAGAGCCAAATAATACGACAGACAAAGGTCAAGACCAGGAAACGAAATAACAGCCAAAGGCAGAAAGGAAAATGATAATCAGGCCTGTTGTTCAAGCAACGCTAGAGAATCACGCCTAGCCGGGTAGACAACTTAAGCACCTAAGGCAGAATGGACGTTTCTCTCGTCATTAAGTCCTCTATTCAATTACCATTTATCGGGGTAATTAAACACTGGAAAGTGATGCCAGGCTAATTGTTAGATTATGATAATTACATGTCTTCGCTATGCTACAGCTGATCAAAATAAGATGTGGTCCCGTGCTCTTAGCTGGAGCTGCTCTGCAATCGTCAGACTTGCAGGGAGCACAAGGCCATTTATTACTAATTCATTACAAATCAGGCGGAGAAGCTTATTATTTGTAATGCTTCTTTCTCTCCCCCACACACAGTCTCCTGGAACAGGACTCCCCAAAGGTTAAGAATAAACTGCCGCCTCTCATTGGCCCATTTCCATCCCAATTACACAGCTGAGCAGCATTGGGTGCCTGTATTTGAGAGGGTTCATCAGCCGGCTTCACAAAATCCTACAAGCGCCTATCACATTGGCAGGAACACCCAAGGCTCCCTTTCAGCCGCTGCCAACCCTGTGCTGCTCTGAGCTGTGTCCCAGCAACCACAAGCTGGTGATCCTGAGAATCTTTTGGTTCCGAGGCTCCCTTCTGCTCAGGTCAGGCCTGGACCAGGCTGGGGTATGCCCAGGGTCTGCCCCAGTCCACAGGAGTCACAGGGACCAGAGTGTGCCTCTGCTGTCAGGACACCCAGCCTTTGTTCCCCAGGCCAGGGTCATGGAAGGAAAGCAACTTTCTCATCACCTCAAAGCTGCCAAAGCATAGCTCAAATCTTTGTAGAAAATCACTAGAACCAATCCCTTGTCCTTGAGCATTCCTGGGTGTTAGAAATCTCCCCTCCCATCCCTCCTCTCTTGGAAGGAGGGAAGGCAAACTGGCACTCGGCTATTTCCTGGGACTTCTCAACTTTCCCCTGCGACCACCATCAGAATGTGCTCACATGGCCACTGGTGGGGGCGGAAGCATCAAGTGTCAGGTCAAAAGTGGACTACAGAATTCCCACGTCAGGATGTGCTTCTCTTAGTTTTTTCCCTCCTTTTACCTGGGCAGTATTACAGATTGAATGTTTGGGTCACCCTCCAGTTTATACGTTGAAGCCTCAACCAGCCTGTGATTGTGTCTGTAGATAAACATGGAGGCAATTAAGGTTAAATGAGGTCACAGGGGTGGGGCCCTAACCCAACAGGATTAGTGTTCTTCAAGAAGAGATGCCAAAAAATGCCCCCCACCCCTTACCCATCTCCACTCTTCTTTCTTGTGCCTCTGCAGGCCAGGAAGAGCACTCTTCTCAGAAACTGACTCTGCTGGACCTTCATCCAGAACTTCTATCCTCCAGAATGATGAGAAAGTAAACTTCTACCCTGTAAGCCAACAAGTCCATGGTATTTTGTCATGGAAGCCTGAGGAGGCTAACACAGGCCATTTGAAAGTTAATTAATGGTAGAGTTGAGGCTGTGTGCTATCGAATCACATCACTGCCAGGGACTCCAGAGACTCAGAACCACTGAATAACAGCAAGAGAACAGTGGCCAGGAAGAGGGGGAATAAGGGAGGCCTGAGAGTGGTGGGAAGGCCTGACGGCAGCCCACACTGTCCTGCACGCCGGAGACACTGGATGTCCACCTGCTGTTCTGAGCAAGTGGCTGGTCTGAGGGGAGATGCCACATTACACTCCTGCGTGAGGATAGTTCCACCTCTGAAATTAACTCATGGCACCACGAAAATGACTGTATTATCACCCAGCAACTGTGTTATCTCACTGTTTCAGCAAGGCTTTCACCCAAAGATAGAATGAAGGGTGTTAGAGAAAAGTCACATACTCCATTTTAGCTTTCCCCAACCCTGGAAATTAAAGCAGAATATGCCACCGCCTTTCAAAAAAAAAAATCATATTAAGTGCGTTGTGGGGACCAAACACACCGTGAGGTACTTTGTTCACACCAGAACACATGAAGCTGTCATTTTACACAGGTATTTACTGGGGGCCTGTGGCTCAAGGCTGGGGAGCTGGGGAACAAGGGTATTTTGGTTCATCACATAAAATGGTTTTATACTACTTAGTATTATTATTTCCTCCCCACACTCATTAAAAGCATATTCATTCATACAGCTGGATCCTCTATTTACTTTTATAGCCTGGACCACAGAAAGATATATGCAAGAATAATGCAATCATAAAAAATAAGAAACTAATTGCTCTATCCCAAGAAAACATAAGGGGGAGAAAGAAATAAACAATTCACCATTTATGTCTCAGAAATAAATCTAAGCACTTTAGGGGATTCTCAAGTGCTATAACATCCCTGCCTCCTTAAATGCCTGTCTGTCTCAGTGACAGAGAATAGACTTGTGTTTTTCCCTGCCCCCTCCATTCTAGCAAGGTCTGCTTTCAAAGTGTCTACCTCGGAAAAGAGCTGTAGTTCAAAGCCAATGCACATGACCCTCCTCTTGAACTTTCAGAATTTTTGGTCCTGCTACAAGCTCTGAACGAGCCACTTGGGGAGATTGTGGGATTTCAGAGGGACGGTTAATGCCAAGACACAGAGATGATGAAATAAGAGCGCGATAAGGGGCCTGCCAGGCTGGATGACAACTCAGCACCGAGGGCCTTGAGAGGACGGGTCACAACTGGCTTTCTTCAGCACTCGACAGTACAAGCCCAGACCTCAGAGTTTTTTCCACGAGCACGTTAACACTGTATTCCTGTTCAAGTTCAACGGAGAGAGAATGTGAACTACGACTGAGTCATTAACTCCATTCTGGTGCGCTGGGTCAAAAAATGACAGAGGCATGAACGAAACCTATGGGAGCTACGACATGGGCCTGGAATGGAGAACAAAATCTGTATCTAGGGTAGCGACAAATGGGACTATATCACGCTGTTTATTTACAAAACAGGGCACTTTCACTGATGTTTTAAGTCAACATCTGAGTACCTGCTCTGTGTGTGACAATTATTTAAAATCACAAGGCATTTGGTGTTCTAAAGGGAACGTAGATTTTCCTCTATCCTAAACATAAAATATATTGAAGAGACAAATGTAAAATATACCTTTCCCCCCATCTCTGGGAAGTGAAAGGGTAACCAAACAGGGAATTCACTTTAGCGCCCTCTCAGATTCTCTGTGTCAGGTACCCTGGAGCTGAGAAAAGATTCACTGCAGCCAAAACCCACCCAAGGATGTTTTCAGGAAGCCAGCCATTAACTGAAAAGCCTGAGTCCTGGTCACTGAAAGTGCTGCCAACTATGGTCGTGTGAACATGACTAGAGAAAGGACCAGAGGGCACATGCTGGCCAAGTGGGCAGCCTGGAAGCACAGGACACAAGGCTCTTGCAAAGGATACCCACTGTTTGCGCTGCAGAGGCCGCCCTGCGTCAGGCATGCACACGGGGGGCAGGAAGAGAGCAGGTCCAGGCGGCAGAATCGCCTCTCCTTTGGCTCCTGCAGGCTGTGACGTGAGCTTCCGTGTGTCTGCCGTACGCCTGGGACACGGTCTGGAGCATACATGTGCCCCATCAGGGTTGTGAGTCCTAAGAGGCGACCAGCCATTCTAACCCACAGGAGGAAAGGAGCTGAACAGTTGGAACTATGGGGCGGGGCTTCTGGCTTTTGTTTTGGTTTAAATACAAGTTTCTGGCCATGAAAGCTGATGGAAGCAACTCACAGGTGCCCAGCAGCGCTTCCCAGCAGAGTCTGACGTTTAGTGTCGCTTACTTTTAAAATCGGGGTGGTGGCTTCAAGATATAATTAACATCTCCAAAGATGGCAGAGATGTGTGGAAGTCTCTGGAAACATGAAATACTGCTCTTCTCTGTTGAAGCATTAGGACATTTAAAAATTCGTATCACGTGTGGGGAGATTGTGTTGGTTCCAATGACTAGGAAAATGTATGCTGCTGCTCCTGCTAAGTCGCTTCAGTTGTGTCCGACTCTGCTACTCCATAGACGGCAGCCCACCAGGCTCCTCTGTCCCTGGGATTCTCCAGGCAAGAACACTGGAGTGGGTTGCCATTTCCTTCTCCAATGCATGAGAGTGAAAAGTGAAAGTGAAGCCGCTCCGTCCTGTCCGACCCTCAGCGACCCCATGGACTGCAGCCCACCAGGCTCCTCCATCCATGGGATTTTCCAGGCGAGAGTACTGGAGTGGGAATGTATAGGGAGACTCAAAATTAGATGTACCACTCCTATTTTTTCCTAATGGTAAATTGCAACCCAGCCTCTCCAAGCACTCACTGAAGTAAAATATAATGGAATTCTCAGCATTACAGTTGCAGCCAAGTATCTGTGTGCACCGACTCTGTGCACTCCTCTCACATAAAACTTTCTACACAGTTGGGTTTGACTCTAGAACAACCACAGGGAAGTTACTGCCGTCGAGAGCAATAAAATCCTAACGCATCACTCCTTAAAAACACCCAACTTGCTTGCCTCTGCCGTCCTAGACATGACTCACGTTTACCGGTCTTAACCTACAGCAATTATGAATTCTTCAGTGTGCAAAGCATGCATAACATAGGCTTGTAAAGAGAGAGCCCCTGGTCTTCCCTTGGGACGTGATATTCGATAATAATTTCATAAGAACCCTACTTCTGCATCAAGACGAGAGAGACGCACACGAGAGGGAGGAACTTTGAGCACCGTCTCATCCAGCTGTTTCCTTTCAGGACTGTTAATTATCTAGTCGCTCAGAAAACAAGTCTCCAGGGAGAATTTGAGTCTTAAATAGGAGCTCTTCCCAGGACCTGTGGATGTCATTCAAAACCCAGGGCATACAGAAATTCTCTCTTCAGGGGCAACCAGCTTTCCAGTGCCGTTCAGAGCATTTCCCTCACTCCCGCCTGATGAGAAGGATTCGAGAGAAAAATAGGGGAAATTTCGCTTGTGTTTTCCTAGGAAAGTCGAGCTGATTGTATTATCGACTGTCTGCTGCATTAGCAATTTCCAGCTGAATTACAAACGGTTTCCCTGCATTATATTGCTATTGTTCAATACCGTTTTCATTGCCCTAATGAAACAAAGCTATGTAATATAACACATAAAATACTGATTGCAGTTAAGAGCAATAATGGAAGAGGGCTAAGGAAAGACCTCTTTCAAAATATGCAAAGAAAAAGATATGAAATGCTGATACTTCTTAGCAGACATGTAAAAAAACAAAAACCTCTTTCTGGCTGTCTGGATTGAGAGCAAAGCAACACTGACAAGTTAATTCTTCTTTCTCTTCCAACAATACAAAGGGTATTTCCCCTAAGAGAGAATTTCTAGATTTCCCCAAGAGCAAAAGTTCTCCAGGTGCTGTAAAACAATAATAAAAGCAATGATAGCAGTGTGAATTTCACACATACCTTATCTTAAAAAGCACCTACTTCAAACCAGAGGATTCCCTAATATCATGAAAAAGGATACTGAAATTTTCCCTGGGGTGCAGGTTTCTCCCTGTCTATAATTGAGCTCTTTGGAGAAATGCCATCAAGAAAGCACCAGGGTTATTTCTTATTGGCCTGCGTTAAATCAACCAGCAACGCAAGTGATCAGGTTGCTGGGCTGCACTGAAGCCTGCCCAAGTGAGATGGCAAATCCACGGCTGAGATCACCTTTTAGCAAAGGCCCTGAAGGTTATTGTCAGCCTTTTTTAACACCCAGTTCCTTTCCCACAGATAGAAGCGATAAACAAAGAGGTGAAGAGCCCAGATGAAGTGGTAGAGAACGTTCTTGGGCGCTGCTAATTACATTAAGACGCGAAACTATAGTGCCAGACCCTTGCTACCTTCTGACATTCACGCTACTGTTGCTCCCGCCAAGGCAGAGTGTAATTGGTATAACAGGGAACAGGACACGCTGCCATCATTCCCTCGGAATTCCCTGAGTTGAGCCAGGGGGAGTTAGTGAATAACCGTGTGCTGCTACGGTGGTAGATGATCCGTGACCACCCAGGCCCCAGACACCCGGACATTCTTCATCTGACAAATCCTGCCTGCCATTTCCGAAGCGGACGTGGTGTAAACACAGAGTTCACTGGAAAGACCCGAATGTCAGGATCAGAGACTCGTTGCCCCAAGACAAACTCTGGTCTTGAAACAAGCCCTCCTCTGGAGATCCTTGTTGAGGGCCGGTATTGCTGTGCACGACGCTGGACGGTGTCAGCCGTGTGGACACAACATGCTGAGTTCCACATACTGGATCTGAAACATCGACCTGATTTCAGCGGTCCAGAACAGGCTCAGTTTACCTGCATTTTCTAATTTTTGCACCCCTGAAAAAAGACTTTTTTAAAACCTCAGGGTGGTATCTGTTAGGCCTCTTTCACTCATGTGTATGGCTTGAAAGATGAAAGGGAATGTGCATTTATCTTTTCCTATTAAGAGTGCTAATTTATGCAAGTTCATCTGCCTTTTGCGTCTATTGATTGGATTCTTGTTTTCTCGTCCCCTGCACTCCATTAGGATCCTCGCTGACTTAACAATAACGCCAAGCCAGACGAGATGTGTACTACGGATTTTAGACGCTCTCGCATCTACAGCCTATTTAAAAGTTTGCATAGGCAAGATGGTGGTGTAAGTGGAAATTACGGGAGACATGAAGAAGTATTTCACTTCATCACATCAGAGAGAAAATCTCAGAGAAGATGAGGAGACTTAATGGCTGAATTTCTCCTTTCAATTTGAAATAGTCATGTCTGAACATCTGATAAGAATCCTGTGCTTTAGGAATGCTGAAATTAAAATAGAAGCGCAATTTAGGATTACAGATTATAAAACCAGTAAGCACAGCTGCTATACGCAGGGCAGGGATGGCTCTTCTTTTCCAAATCCATTTGTGTAAAAGTCAAACATGGAAGTAAAATAACCTTTACTGTAAAAATTAGTAAAAGGGCTAGACCCCAGGAGAATGATTTTCAGACATAGTTTGCTATTTATCTGCTCCAAGTCTGAAATAACGCTTCTGTTTTGTGCTTCATTCTGCAGAAAAAAAAATATATATATGTTTATCTCATCACATAGTTTTCAATATTTATTAGTCTGAATGTTTTCTGTTTATAAGTTTAAGTAAACTAATTTTAGTCTCAGGACTAAAGATAAAATACCTTATTTAAGTGTGTGTGTGTGTGTGTGTGTGTGTGTGTTAGTCACTCAATCCTGTCCAACCCTCTGTGACCCCATAGACTGTAGCCCACCAGGCTCCTCTGTCCATGGGGATTCTCCAGGCAGGAACACTGGAGTGGGTTGCCATTCCCTCCTCCAGAGGATCTTCACAACCCAGGGATCAAACCCGAGTCTCCTGCATTGGAGGGCAGATTCTTTACCACTGTGCCACCCGGGAAGCCTTTTATTTAAGTATGAAGTGATGCCAAAGCTGTCCATCACAGGACAAAAGAATACAAAATTGCCACTTTGAGACATGATTTTCAAGCCCCAAAGAGTGTTCTAATCCACTCTGTACCGAGAACACACGTGCTTTACTGAAAGGTTTAAAACGCTTTCTCCTTGTGCCCACTTCACTAATTCACCTGTGTCCATAAAGGCAGCGGGGAAATGTAAAACCCTGGGGAGAAATCCACTCTCCCCGGCAGCGCAAATCTGACAATGGAGAAAGCCTGAGTAGTGGAGCCCGTGGGTGGAGAGGCTCGTCAGCTCATCGAGCATTCTAGAGCTGCTCAGACAGAGATGTCGGCAGGGGCAGAGGGACCCCCCGCAAGCGTGGAGCTCAGCCACCCAGGGCTCCCCGAGGATGGCCGTGGATCGCACACGATGTCCTGGGATACAGACAGGCGTCTGCTGAGCCACTTGGGAGGCATCGCTCATAAAAACTGAAAATCAGAGTGGAAAGAAAATTGCATTTCCAGTCCTCCTGGTGACACCTGGCTTTTTCAGCACATATGGTTTGTAACGTTTGCTGATTGTCTGGTGGTTATCAAGGAAATCAGAGTTGATGAAAGATAGTCCAACTTTCCCCTTCATTTCCCAGACTCCGCGGACATCCAGCTGATAACTGGGCAGGGACCAGTCTCTCATTGATCGTGGCAGGCAGCGCAGGGAAGAGCTCACGGGGAAGGGACAAAGAGCCGTCTGTTGAGCTTCGAATCTGGGCTCTAGGGCTGCTGACTCTGTACCCTTGGCAGGCTACTCTGCCTTCTCTGCCTTGGTCTCCTCGTCTGCAACACAGGAATAAGAATAACACTGCAGCCCTAGGACGTCTGTAAGGATCAAAGGAACGAATGAAATGAGCAAATCGGGACTGACTGCGAAGTGCTTAGACAGTGCTTGACAAATAGTGACAGGTAAGAGGACGATGTACAATTCCATTATTTACATAACTAAAAAAGGTATTTTTTTCAGTTCCAAAGAGTTGTACTGCGTTGAAAGATATCATGAGAGCCTCAAGGATCTTTGGAAGTAGAAGTTTTGATAGTCATCGGAACATCTCTTGAGCGGGCAGAGTGTAATTTATAATAGATTTTTGTTTGTGAAAGAAGGAAAAGTGGTTTCAAAAAGAAGTTTATAAATGAGGGGAGGAGAAGTGCCGACTCTCTGGAGGAACTGTGCATACACGAGGCAACTCAGCCTTGTGGAAGTGTGTTGCATATAAAAATACAGAGGAGTGCAGTTGGGGCTGGGGGGAGGTTCAAGAAGGAGAGGACAGATGTGTGCTCGCGGCTGGTTCACGGTGTTGTACGGCCGGAACCAGCACAACATTGTAAAGCAGCTGTCCTCCAGTAAGAAATAAATCTAAAAAAAGATAAAAAAAAAAATACACGGAGGAAGGAAGGGCCGTTTTCCCATGCGGTGTGATTTCTGGGACACAAAAGCGATCTTTAAACAAAAATAACTTCCCAAGAGGGAATTTCACTTAACTGGGTGAGTGTTATTTCGCCTAGGAGAGAAATCATATTTGCCCGCTAATGCATTAACGTAGTTTCATTTCTCCGACTCATTAATACCTGTCACCTGGTAAAGACCCCTGAAAGACTATGGGGTCCAGTGGGTAACCTCAGAAAGAGCAAGTGGTCCGCAGGGCTGCTGGAAAAGGCCTCAGGAAAGGGACACTGGACAGAAAGACAGAGGTGCAGGCCCAGGCAGTAGAGAAACACTTGAGACTTCCCAATTCCGCTGAGGTCAGCTCTGTAGCCTGTCAGCATATTTCGTTAGAAGGAATCGCATTCTCTTCAAGAAGGCCTATTTTAACCTAAAATTTAATATTACAGTTTACTTGAACAATATGGTACTAGACTGACCTACTGAGCCGTGCTGGACTGAGTCACTCAGTTGTGTCCGACTCTCTGTGACCCCATGGACTGTAGCCCGCCAGACCCCTCTGTCCGTGGGGATTCTCCAGGCAAGAATACTAGAGTGGGTTGCCGTGCCCTCCTCTAGGGTTTCTTCCCAACCCAGGTCTCCCAGATTGCAGGCAATTCTTTAATGACTAAGCCACCACAGAAGCCCAGACTGACCTACTATCCTTTCTTAATTTGATTAACTTTTCACATGTTTATGACTTATCTTTGTTCATTCATTCATTCATTCAGTGAATGAATATTCACTCAAGTATATGTGGCTCAGGTATTACTCCTGTGGGCAAACAAAAATGAACCAAGGCAGAGTCCTGCCCTAAAGATACTGACAATCTAGTATGGGAGAGAGTCATACAAATAAATCTCTGTGATGAAATGTGATATACGTCATAGGAGAAAAAGACCTCGATTTAAATACTGTCTCTGTCTTAAATATAGTGTGAATTGGGCAAGTCATTTAATTTCTCTGTATCTCACCTTTAAAATTTTTAAAAAAATGAAAAACTAGATGATCTAAATGTTCTACAATGCTATTTCAGTTTAGCATAGAGATCACACAGAATCATCTGACTGAGTCATCTCAGAAACTAAATGGTAAGACATCACAGTGGAACACCAAGATTTTGCCAAATTCCATTCCTGGGTTTCCATTCATTGCATCCATTTCAGTGCAGTGAGGAGCACCAGACCCTCAAGGTGGCCGGCGTCCAGCGCCCAGGATGCAGGGGGTCGTGATGACTAGGTGTCTAGTGTCTGGCACACAAGGTTGGAAGGGCAGAATATGGCTACAATCACAGAAAGGATTCCACCCTTTCCCATGGAAAAACGACAAAACTAAGGACTATTTAGGTGGTGGCAACTGGCAGGAATGTCATCATTGATGAAAAGCTTCAAGAAAAGCTGTACTCACAGTTTATCACATCATCAAACTCCCCCCTACACCTGCTCTCAACCCTACGGAGGGCTAAACCTGCACAACAGGAAACGGCGAGCATGAACGACGAGAAGAATCAGTGAGGTCATCATTCAGAAATGTCCCCCTCAAGTATCTTCTGAATTGTTTCATGGGGTCTCTTAACATCTAAAGCCCTTGAGGAGCTCTCTCAGTTCCAACTTCCCCATTACAGGGATATAAATGCATAATGTGCACTTAATCAGAATTGTTCTACACCTGTTCTCTCTGCCTAAAAAACGATGGGGAAAAAAACCCCACATCTGTATTACCCTCACTGGACGGATAAAACTTCTTCTCATCCAAAGTCTTCTGGAAGGTAATTAGGTACCTTAAGTGCAGAGGTAATTTAAGATTTTTGTCTGTCTCCAAAACTGTTGACAACATGTTAAACAGATGGAGGTCATTTCTTTTATTTTTCCAACTTTCCCTTCTGGCTCTCTGATGAAGGATATGCTGACATAAATGTTGTGTTGTTATGCATGGTAGATAGACCCGCAGGTCCCAAAGGGGAGGCAAATCATGTCCTTTCAAATGATCTGTTATTTTTGGCAATAAATTTGGGTTAACTATGACAGAAAGATTTGAAATATTTTATATGCCTCAACTTTAGCATTATGAGGAAGGAGGGGGGTTATAAGAGGGAACGGGCTGTGCCAAACAAAAATGTGTTTCGGTCGTTTTGATTCACGAAACAGAATGGCTTTTTGAACACCCTGGGGCCTCTGTATGTTTGGGTTCAGGATCCCAGAGACAAAGTTCTTGGCTTCTCTGGTTGACAGCAAAATCTTCACTTCCTGGAAAGCTGGTGCTATCAGCCTGATTGTGACTTGCTTTAAATTAAGTCCCAGGCCTTGGAGTGTAGAATGCCTTCTGCCATTCTCTCTCTTCTAAACTAGTTTTGCTGACTAAATATTTTCTCATCTTGATATCTTTAAGTATGTTCAAAGCTATAATTCATATATAACATTCATGAGAGCCTACTGCCTGGAACTATCCCTCTGCAACTCAAATGTTTTTTTTTTTTTCTACTTTTGCTCCTTAAAATGTGCTCATAATTGATAAAAGCATGAAACACCAAGCAATTAGAGGGCGAAGGGTGAAAACCAGGGCACTGGATGTATGTGGTTCATCTACTAAATCCTCCAACAAAGTACTCGTTATTTCATATGAACTGCACTCTGTTTTGTGAGACACTGGGGGTGTTTAGAATTCTAAAATTATATGGTATACTTGAGGTCAACCGGAGACCACTCAAACCCATGAGGATATGAGAGTTCTGCCTCTATGTCGCAACTCATAAGCAAGATTTTACAAGTCACAATGCTTTATCATTTGTCACGTTTCTTAAGAGAACAAAGGTAATGCTTCTGGAGGCTTCTCGTTTTCTTTAGACAAGTGCAGGAAATCGAGAGCTGCCTGGTCTTGGCTTTTGATCCCTTGGGGTTAATCCCTTGGGAGGTCAGAGAGCTCTCCTCTCAATGTATCAAGGACAACCCTCCTCTACTGCATAGAGAAAGCTGTAGATCTCACCAAGATGGAAAACCTTATATATAGAAAACCTTAAAAATAGTTTACTAGACTGTTAAAAGTTTATGACATCACTTCTCTACTTTCTGGTATTCATCAGTGAACCTCCACTGATCCCTCCAGGAATCCTAACATAGCCTCTCGTACAGTAACGCCTATGTGCTCAAGCTTCAAAGGCCCGCTTACTTCACACGTGTAATTTGCCCACTTATTCCTGCTGCGGTGATACTCCTGGTTTAATTGCCCATAGAGCAACCAGATAGATCAGCTACGTGGCTTTGTATTAGCTATCGAGGCATATGTGTAAAAGCAAAAAAATAATGCAAGACTGCTCAAGCTATAAAGTGCAAAATTCAGATAAAAATACAATTCTCATGAACAAACAGACCCAACAAATATTCCTAAATTTTGCAAAATAGAAAGGGCAAAAATCTTAAAAATAAATTCAGTACTTGGAGAGTATCCACTAGCTCACTGTTTAGGGAGGTGGAGAATAAATATTCTCAATATATGTTTATATATGTAAATTTATTTATATAAAGAGACTCGATTTTGATGAATGAATTGATGAATAAATGAATATAAGCTTGAGTGAGTGAATAAATAAATGCATAGAGAAATTATATAAATTATCCAAGCCCAGTCCCATGTAAGAAATGTCGACTTACGACATTTGCTTGGAAAAACTCAAATCTATTTTCATCAAATGATCAGAACTATGAAAGCAAAACTTCTTTATATAAAACAAATCATTATTTCTTATATATTAAACTCTTAAAGAATTATTTTCAAATTGATCTTCCCTGCTAAGAGTCATTAGCTAAATGTAAGAATTATAGTGCATATACACAAGAAAACTTAGGGAATACACCAATACGCACACACAAAGACCTAACTCAAAAACATAAAAGTAGTATTTCAGAAAAACACTTAAAGCCTTCAAGAAGCAAAAAAGGAATGCTTATTTGGTTTTTCTTTTCTCCTTTAAAAAAAAATTTCTATGAATGTTGCATCCTTATATAAGAATAACAAGCCCCATACTCTTTTAAGTAGATATCTCTTTACCCTTCTGGCATCATTCTAAAGATACTTTACTTTTAAATGGTAATATACAAGTGAAACTAGATATTCAAATAAACTGTATGTATTTTGACTACAAGACCTTCTAAAACTGAATTACATTCTAGACTGAATTCTAAAACTGGCAGAATATTCAACTAGAAAGATGTGATACCTATTTAGACATAAAAGATATTAAAGGGGTTGATAAAAAGCCTTGCTTTTTTTATAGGATACTTTCAGCAGCTGGAAAATCAGCCAATCACCAGATTATTATAACAAAGCTAATATTCAGAACAAAATTTATTTAATTTTAAAACTATGAAAATGTATTGTTGTCAAATGGGTTTTATGTCAGATTTAAGTTAGGCTTAAAATATGGTAGGCATATTATATGTGGGACAGTCTTAAGCAGTACATGTTGTATGCATTTTACATAGGAACTGAACTCTATAAATTGAATTTCATAAGTGCATAGTAAATACAGAAACAAATAGAAACCTACTTATAGGTAATTGATTTCATGATTTTTAGAGCTATTGACCGGGTAATTTTCAAATGGCACCAGCCATAGAGGTTGCCAAGTTTCCGTTTTAGAAACTTTCCATACCTTGTGGTCTCAATTTAAATAAACAACTCACAAACTCAAGCAATTCCAGAGAACGGCAGATCCCAACAGCAGCAGGTGGCGCAGAGGAGGTATTATTGGAACACTGGTTGATATGACTCAAGAGTGCTCAAGGCCATCTGATGCGAAGGGCCACATGCAAAATTAGCAGAGCCCTAACCTGACTAATCGTCGCCCCTGATTGTGACAATTTTGATTAGAAGAATAATCAGCTCTCAGCAGCCTGTAGGCAAGAATGCCAGCGTGTGTGTGTGTGTGTGTGTGTGTGTGTGTGTGTGTACGTGTGTGTGATGGATGCACAGCTGTATGAATGCAGATCACCATTAACCCCCTCTTCAAACATTAAAGGGATTCCAACGTGAACAAAGCCAGTAATTCCCTTCATCATCAGGGTGAACATTTTCCTTCTGTCACTCCGCAGTTAATGCTGATGCTCAGGCTTTCTAAAAGTAAACATGTATTCATATTTCGTCACCGAAATTTTGAAGACGGAAAATTGAAGTCATAAAATTCTATAACCCTCTTTTTAGAAGTTATTTTAAAATCATGTATGCTAAACTCAATGAGAAAACGTTCTAAGATAAATGACTGTTTCTTTAACTGTTTCTACTTGTTTTTACCTAAATATTCATGAAAATAAATAAAAATATAGTTTAATTTTTTAAATAAAGGTTTGGAATAAACATATAATCTTTCCAAATGCTACATTAAAATCAGTTCATCATCTGAAGTCCTACTTTGGCATCTGCTCCTTTTTTAAATTTTAAATGATTTCAGTTGTCCATCAGCTTCACGAAGATCATCTTTTACTTAGAATGGTAACCTACTTCAACTAATATTCTTATGTTAGTGATTTTTAAACCTCAAGATTTAGAAACAGAAAACTTCCAGAAGTTAAGCTGTTGAAAGTGAAAATTTAGGGGAATTTTGTAATATGCAAATACTCACATTTTCAGTAGCCATGATAAATTGAAGGGCATTTTGTTAGTGTGAGAATGTAAAATGTTTATTAAGCTTTTACTTGCTCATAAATTTATCATGTTTAGTATATTTATAGAACGGTAGGGCTGATATAAGGCAGAAAACATTTCAGGAAAAAATCATTCTATTACTGTTCTGTAATATAACTTTTAGTTCTTAAACTTTCTTCCTGCCTTGGCTAAAAAGCAGAGACAAGGTGAGATAGAGAGCGAGCGAGGTATTTAGATCTCAAGAGCTGAACCTAGGTTATTTTGAGCTCAATTCCATGTACTGAGGTGGGCTTAGCTTCAGGTAAGTGGTTAAAGGCATGTGATAACATTAAATGTGATTTCCATCTACCTGACGGACTCGACAAAATCTCAGGCCCTCCACCGGTACGCCTCCAAATGTAACAGTCAGTCAGCTGATGTCAAAACCTAATGTCTTTTCAGGGCCTTACACAGCTGGTCCCTGTCAGCGTCGACAGGCTTTGCTGGCTGGGGTGTCGTGGCAGGAAAGATGATTTATACACACGGACCCAAGGATCTCAGAGCTCGCTCGGAGGAGGCGTTTCATCCAAGTGAAATACTCGCCATCAACAAACCAGTGACTGAAATTAAACAAAACCTGATACGCTGAAATCTAAGCAGGCTCTGCTCCTCCCCTCGCTCAGATCATTAATACATTCAGTTAGCCTGGGAATTCACAAAAGACCCATGTCAACAGTCTATTAATGAGATAGAAAAAAAAGGCACGGTAAACACCTCCCTGCTTTAGCCTCTGACCTCCTTCAAGCTGGCACATTTTTAAAATTCTTTGTGGGATAAGGAATTACTGGCCAGCCACACTGGAAACCCGTGACTATGTGGTCTTCAAATCTGACCATCATTTTCCTTGAAAAGCTTTAACTGAGGGAAGACCTGACATACTATATATATATCACAAGTGGGCACTGCTTTTATCAAATAAATTATTTAAAATGCTGTATCAGATTAGGATAGAAAGTTTCTCACTCTCTGCCTCTAATCTTATCTTGATTCCACCTCCCTTGGACAACATATAGGCATGTAATATAAGACACCACCCAAAACCGTCTTTCTTTTCTTTCTTTTTTTTGCTGTTAAAGCTCATTGCTGCAATATCTGCTAAGGGATAATTCTCTCCATTTAACTCAGCGTTAATTCTTCTTTTTCACCAGCACCGTAACGATCTGTAAAACTAACACTTTGGTCCGGTTGGCATTAGCATGTGTTCAGAACGACGTTAATGCACAGTTGCCCTGATTGGGTGCAGCCAAATCTTCTGAATTTGAGCACTTCCTGCAGAGAAAAGCCATTCACTGAAATGTTCCATACCTTGCTGCGGCTTGATTAACACAGTTTTAGCTTCAATAGACACAGGACAAGGTAGGGCTATTAGCTGTCCCTTTAACTTAGAACTCTTAATTCAGGAAGAATTAGGAACCCGGTGAAAGGCTACAGGTCCATATTCCACATGCAGCGGGCTAATTAAGGGCTCAGGGGGAGGGGGTGAGTGTATGGTTCAGCTCCTAAAAGATGTCCATATATATCTATCCAAAGTTAATTTAACCTAAGCTAGCTAGGGTGTGGCATATATTTTTATCCCAGGGCTGTAGGCCATTTCCTACATCTCTCTTTTCTAACAGGCTGAAACTTGCCTAAGCACTGAAGGAAGACAAAAGTCAGTAATGACTGTTTAGGTAATGTCACGGCTGTGAGTCAGCTCCTGGGGAAGCCAGCTGCTGGCCACTGTCGCCTGCCTAGGCAGGCCTGCTGGGACGTGCGAAGCGCGGGCTATAGCGCGTTCCATCCAGGCAAAGGTGTAACATGTGGCAGGCGCAGAAGCCCAGCAAACAGAAGCAAAACCTTTCAGTTCCGGTTCAGCCTCGAGGGAGCTGAAAAGCAGTTTGTTTTAGGAAGAGATGACCTGAAACCCAGTGGTTGCTGCTGCCACCAGGCCAGTGGTCGGGGTATTTGTCTGTGTTCGTTGAACAGACGACGTTTGATCCAGCAAATCAATCCGGCCTGCCTACGGCTTGTGACGGGGGCTGACCCATCATTACTTCTGTCTCCTGTCCAAGCGAGTCCCCTGGCTGTTGTCTCAGATAGTCCCGAAGGAACTTTCTTGGGGCTTTTAAAGTCCAATTCCTTTAAGGACAAATGCAGTTCACACAGGCAGAGAGCTTCCCCAGAACCTGCACGGCCCTGAATGTCCATTCTGACCCTGCGCCTGGTGGCTCAGCCCTTGTCTGCTGCTCCCCTTCACGCCCACCCTGCTTTCCAGCTGGGCACCCCTTTTTGCAGGTCAGACGCTGTTCACTGACTCCCCTGTGCACAGGTGTCAGCTGGGTCCACAGACTCACAGACCCTTCAGTCAAGCTACCAGTGACCCACTCAACTCTGCTTGAAAATTCCTGCCTTTTTTTTTTTTAAACGAAGTGTTACTTGCTTTCAGTCGCTCAGTCAGGTCAGACTCTTCGCAACCCCACGGATTGCAGCACACCAGGCTTCCCTGTCCTCCACTATCTCCCAGAGTTTGCTCAGACCCACATGCATTGAGTCGGTGAAGCCATCCAACAGTGTGCGCATTCTAAATTCCAAACGCTATTGAAAGAAACATAACTTACATGATTCTTCCTGCTCTAACTTCATCACTGACTTGTTAAATCTCAAGCTATCTTTTCGGAAAGAAAGTTCACTTGCCACTTAACACTGCAGACCACAGCAGTGCTAGAACATGGCCAGGCAGTCTTTGCAGACAGACGCACTGCTCTCGGTCTCTGACCCTCTCAGTATGTTTACCGTGTGCGTGTGTGCTCAGTCACTTCAGCCGTGCCCACCTCTTTACGACCCCACGGACTGCAGCCCACCAGGCTCCTCTGTCCATGGAATTTTCCAGGCAAGAATACTGGAGTGGGTTGCTATTTCCTCCTCCAGGGGATCTTCCCAACCCAGGGATCAAACTCAAGTCTCTATATAATTTAACAAGTTATCTAGTTAAAGGAAGGAAAAATAGCAATTAACTGTTTTAAAAAGTAAAGTCTACCAATTAAAACAAAAAACAACCCATAGTAACCCTCTGAATTACCTCAGTCTTGAGCAGGAACTATATGCAATTCACACACATTCATTCATTTATTCTTTAGAATAACTCTATAAAGTAGGTGTTCTTTCCGGTTTGCAGATGAAATAAATGAGGTGAAGAAAGACCCTAGAACTTGCCCAAGGTCACTAGAGAATAATGAAGTCAAGATTCAAATCCCCTTCCCCTTCCCCCTGAATCCTATGCTGCTCTTTCTACACCACATTGCTTTCTACTATATTTTGGTCAAATTATATGTATTGTTGGACTTGGCTGCCAGGCAGCTTAGGGCTCAATTAGAGTAAGACATTACCTTTGATATATTTGTTTTCCCTCACAACTTTACATTTTCACTATTATTATAATTATTACTATTTGAACGATCTCATGTGATATGTCTTCAGTCTGTCATTCAAAAGCCTTCACCTCAGTGAGCCCTACCTAAATGACGGGTATCAGGTCGGACTTGAGTACTAGGATAACTAAGACACAATTCCTGCTCACAGAATTCAGCCCAGAGAGGGGGACAGACGCATAAATTTGCAATTATATTCTGAGATGGGATTCTGAACATACTCTGGGAGATAAAAGGCTTCCTAGAGTCAGAATGTGAACAGGAGTTATCTCAAGGTGACCCCATGGACTGCAGCATGCCAGGCCTCCCTGTCCATCAACCAATTCCCAGAGTTTGCTCAAACTCATGTCGATGGAGTCGGTGATGCCGTCCAACCATCTCGTCCTCTGTTGTCCCCTTCTCCTCCTGCCTTCAATCTTTCCCAGCATCAGGGTCTTTTCCAACGGGGTCACAAAGAGTCGGACACGACTGAGCAACTGGACTGGACCATCTCAAGTCAGCAAGGCCATCCAGGCAGGACAGACAGCAGGGGGGAGACAGAGGGTGCTGAGGACAAAGCAGGATGTGCGGAACACCGGCTGCTTAAGCCTTTTTGGAAGAACTGAGACAATAAACCAGGGTTATTAATAAATACTTTGCTATAGCAATTCTGTGATGCAGAAACAGAGCGCTGGAAAATCTCAGTATAGGTCAGCATCATGAATTATTTACTGAAATCATAAGAGAAACTCAGCTCCAAACTCCCCTCTACCCCACAACCTATTTAAAAGATTTAAGCTTCTGTTTGGGAGAGTGAGCTTTTTAGGAAGTATTGGTTATTACCTGTCGGTTATGTGCAACAGAAACTCAGAAATTTTATCAGTCATGGAACATTAGGGGGAAAAATAATTGTTTTTTTTTTTTTTAATTTCAACATATTACTGATATTTTAATAGATGTAGTCTAGATCTGTTTTTAAGTTTGATTCTTTACAAAGGCTCTTCAGGGTTAAGTCTTAATTTTTACCTTGACATCAAAATACACTTTTTTATAAATGCTTATCAGGCAATCTTTTGTTTTTTGACCTAAGGAACATTTTTTTTTCCTTTCCTTTAAATTTACTTTTTAAACTAACACTGCTTTTTTTTTTTTTTAAGAACCTCAAATATCAACTCTTTTCTTAATGTCCATGACACACAAAAAATGAAATGCCCCAAGGAACAATAAAAGTCCAGAGCTACAGACAAATGGAGGGTCAGAGTTTAGAGGACCTTGGGGATCATTCATCCTATGCCCGTGTTTTACAGCTGAGTAACTGACACCCAGAGGGGCGGACTCACTTGGAAAAATAACCAAGCGTGTCAATGACAGAGCTCGGAGGACAATGCATTCCTGAGCTCCGGGACAAGGAGACAGAAACCATCTCCTGGAGTTCTGTGAGTACAGAAGAACTGAAGACCCTGTAAGGTTGATGTTTTCTTCCTTGGGAATTACACGAATATATTAAGTGGAGGACAGGACTGGTCAGAATGGAGTTGTCAAGCAACAGCACAGGCAGAAGAAAGTTCTGAGCTTTGAGGGTGACAGGTGGGTTTCAACCACGGGTTCACACCAGCATCTCGGTGCGGGGACATCAGTGACGATGGGCCCTGGTTGATGCGTTAACAGCCGCAACTCTGGAGCTGCCAGCAGACACCAGAATCCGCCCAGCCCAGGCGCCTGCAGGTGGTCCGCGGTCACTCCACAGTCATCCCTCTTCTCTGTTGTGTGCCACGCAGTCCCTTGTCCTTAGGGACTGTTCCCCACTGCAGAGGGAACAATTTGGAGTGCACTTTTGGCTTTTCTGGTTTCTTGCGGTTTTGGGAATCAGGAAGGGCTACGGTGCCACACGCATGACTCCTACACCCAGGAAGGAACCCACAGGCAGGAAAGGCCAGCTCTGTGTGTGTTCATCAGAGGGGACAGAGACCCTTTCATTTGACAATCGCTGAACACCCTTTATCAGAATAAAAGCAGGATGATCTGTAAATGCTTGGAAAGTATCTGCCTTTTTATTTTACTGATACCATATTCATATAGATGAGAAAAGAATTTTTATTAACAAACAAAAAAAAAGACCTAAGAATGAATTTTTAAAATGGGCCCAGCACCTTGGAGCAAGGGATCATGGGCCCCATCCATTTCTGCTCCGTGTCTTCCATTATTGCCTGCTGACTATTTCTGCTCATCAGAGACCGTGAACTATCCATGAGTGCAAAACGGACACAGCACAAATTGATTCAGTAACATCACACAGACATGTATGAATAATGAGGTTCGGCTGCAGTCTGTCACACAGCGAGCATATCAGTGTAACTGATTTATCGAAAATTTGACTGGGTAAAGTCTCCTTCTTAAGAGAAGGTATCAGCTTTTTTTTTTCCCTCACTTTTTTTGGCAAAAGAAACAAATTTGAGCAAACTCAGACTTTGTACTTTAAACTGCGGAAAAAGCTGGAACTGGCATAGAGCTGACCAAGTTTCTCTCTTTACCAAAAAAAAAAAAAAGAAGAAACGAGGAAGACGAGGAAGAGGAGGAAATGATACTAATATTACCATAAAGCTTGAAGGCTTATCAGAGGTGCTAATCAATTTTGAATTCCCTAAGGAAAGCTGTGTCTTCCTAGGGTGTCTACGATTGGTAAGAGGAATATAGCTAAGTCATTAAAACAAGAAAAAGTGAGCTTCTCATTAACTCCTTCTTCAGAAGCATCCTAAGATATTCTGTGAGGAAAAACAAAGGGGCACCCGTGCTGGCCCCACGTTTGTCATGCAGATACGGTGGGTAGAGAGGTATCAAAACCAAAAAGGAGCAGCCGCCCCTTGGGCCCAGCAGCCACTGTTTCTGAAACTCCCCCCGTTATTTCTTTGTGTTTTCTAAGTACAGAAGTTTCAAACTCTGACCACCTGTCCACTTAGATGAAAGAGGTAGGAATCAGACTACATGACACTCAAGATTTCTTCTAATTCCCAGGTTCTGGGAGACCCTGAAATTGAAAAAAAAAAGTAAAAGAGAGAACAAGGAAAGTTAATGTTTTTTTGAGAAGAGAGATTGCAAGTCAAAGCATGATTTAAAATACCCATAATTACGACAAGTAGTCCTATGCAATTTTCTGATGAAGTGAGGACAAAGAACATACAAAGATGTAGAAATCGAACTTGGCTAGGAGTAGAAGGAAAGCTATTCCACGAAATTCTTTCAGGGTATAAAGGTACCACTTAGTAAGTCACTGAGTTCAAGCCCCAAATAGCATCTTTGTGAATCCAGTCGATACACCCCTAAAGAGAGGTCCTACGTGCCAGATATTAAATACAGAGAAAAAGACCCTTTCCACGGGTTGTGATGTAGGCAAGAGACACAGAGGAAACGGAGAACCACCACTCAGCCAAACAAACAGCTTACAGAGATGCAGCATTGCTTCCATAGGTCAAAAATGTTTAATTTTATATGAAGATAACAAAGGATCCTGTTACTGCTTCTGTAAACAAGGCATCATGTTAAAAAAAAAAAAAAGTGGGGGAAATTAAGCAAATCCAGCAATAACTTGATCAACCTACGTAGTTATGTAGGTTCCTAAAAAATCAATTATTTAACATAGGCACTAACTAAAAAAAAAAAAATTTTTTTAAGCATCTGTAATGTATTCACTGACCCTGGGGATATCTTTGGAATCAAAGACAGCTTAACTGAGTTCTGAAGTTCTCACCAAGTACTTGTACACGTGTTCAAAGGGCCATGACCGCAGCTGGGCTTTTCCTGCTGCAGGCTACACATTAACTAAACTCTGATGTGCCCCGCGCAGACCAACCTCTTGATCGATCATTTCCTGCAACTCTTTAGAATGTTCTTTCGGCAGGGTGTGCCGTTAGGCCCTGGGATCTCTGGCAAGATCCTGAAAGTGCCAGGACACACACGTTCACACCCCGAAAGGCACGGCCCTAACACGCACGCAGTTGTCATCTTCACGGCAAAGAGGGAGGAGAGAATTCAGAAGAGGTCAGGACAGTGTATGTGGGCGGGGATCTGAGACAGAGGGCATCAGAGAGGAAGAAGGGAGAGATGGGGAAAAAGAGACACAGAGAAGCAGCTTGGCTTTGCTGCTGCTTAATCGCTTCAGTCGTGTCTAATTCTGTGCGACCCCATGGACCGCAGCCCGCCAGGCTCCTCTGTCCATGGGGATTTTCCAGGCAAGAATACTGGAGTGAGTTGCCATGCCCTCCTCCAGGGGATCTGCCGGATCCAGGGATCTGGTCTGCATTGCAAGCAGATTCTTCTACCACTGAGCCACCAGGGAAGCCCCATCTTTGGTCGATGTCAACAGCTTCCAGGTTGAACTCTTTCCATTGAAAAATCAAGCAAACAAATGGGACAAATGCTGTATCCACAATATTAGAATCAATTCTCATAATAATCCTTGGTTTGTAGTTTAGGAAATTTAGAAAGTTTGTAACTTAAAGTCCACAATTATGTCAGGGAATCAGGATTCCAACCTGGATTTGCCCAGCCTAAGTCATGTATTCTTTAAGATTCTCTAGTGAGAAACGATTTTCTGGTCATACCATGGAGTGTGCTTTAGAGCAGTCTTTACAAATAGGGTGGTTCATGGGGGGTGTTCCATAGAAAGAAAAAGGAAGTACTTGACATTTAAGGTTCTCTTTCAAATGTATAATTGAACTCTACATATTACAACTTTAGTTAGAGTCAACCCTAGCAGCTGCTTACTGGAAGCTACCAAATTCCCTAAAAACTTGGGGAAATCTTATCAAGAAATAAGTTTAATAGAAAACACAGCATACTTGCAGTTTTTGAATAAACGTCTTGATTTGTGAAAGTGAAAAAAAAAAGAAAGAAAAATGGATATCACTCTTTCAAACAGCAGCCGTGCCCCACGAGAAACACTCACACGGCAGAAAGCGCATTGTAGATGGCCTCAAGTCCAGGCTGTGAGCAGAGACCTAAAGCTTCCCACACAGTTCATACATTCTCGAGTCCCAGAACTCATGCCATTCGTTCAGCAGAAACCATCCCCACTTCTCTTTGCGATGATCAAAAACTAAGAGATTCAAGAACACATGGCAAAGCTCAAGGCTATGTCCCACGCCGTGAGGGGCAGTCACCCAGGAGGACCACTCCCAGGCTGAGAAGCATCACCACCCGCCTGGGGAGCAACTCTGCAGCCGGGCTCTGCTGGGCTGGTCCCCTCTTCCTCTCTGTACTCCCAAGTCCCTAGGCTGGATGGTTCATGCCTTTTTTTGGTGCCAGGACTCATAGGTTTCCAAAGGTCCATGAACCTGAAGCTCATTCATGCGAGGACAGAAATATACCACGCAAAGACTTGCCCTGGTGAGAAAACCCGGCTGGTGTGAGGAGGAGTCTGGGCTTCCGTCCCCATCCTGCCACCGACTCCAGTGACCGTGAGTCCGTCACACACTCTCCGGGGCCCAGCGTCCTTATCGATGAAGAGATGGTACGGAAAAGAGATTCGGGAAGGGACTCTAGTTCTGCGTGCCTTTTTTTTTCTTTTTTAAAGTTCTACATTTTTTAATCCTAAGGTGGCACTCGGGAGAAGGCAATGGCACCCCACTCCAGTACTTTTGCCTGGAAAATCCCATGGATGGAGGAGCCTGGTAGGCTGCAGTCCATGGGGTCGCTAGGAGTCAGACACCACAGAGCGACTTCACTTTCACTTTTCACTTTCATGCATTGGAGAAGGAAATGGCAGCCCACTCCAGTGTTCTTGCCTGGAGAATCCCAGGGACGGGGAGCCTGGTGGGCTGCCGTCTATGGGGTCGCACAGAGTCGGACACGACTGACGCGACTCAGCAGCAGCAGCAAGGTGGCGCTTTTTTTATTTTGCTCCAAAATAAAACCACAAACATTTGCCAAAGGCTTTGAGAAAGTTCAGTTTGGTCAGTTCTCTAGTAAAATAAATATCACATCACTAAATGAAAAAGCAGATCATAATATATAAAATAATCTTTATCATGTTAAAACACCCATGAAAATATCTATCTTAAACTACATATAAAATCAATACTCTGAATAGTAGTATTATGAAAAAAGTATATTATCAGTGCACTGTACAAATACGCACTTCTAATTTTTTCAATGATAAACCATTTCTTTCAAAATCAGAAAAAAATAATACTGGAATGAAAAAGCTAAGCTACTATGTGCCTAGCTATTTTCAGGACTAACTTCTAAGATTTCTCCAACACACATCTGTAACATACATACACATGTGTGTGTGGGCGTGTATACAATTTATAAAGTACTGAGATTCAGTGAGAGAAACTGTGGTATTTAGCAAAAACAACTGACCTAAACATTTTAGAAAACAACAAATTAAAATCTATTAGGGGGGCTTACAAGAACACTGATCATCAATAAAGTGATAGACTCAGGATACAAAAAATAAATAAACCTATTGCTTGAAGTAATTTGGGGACACTCTGTTGTCCCCAACTAAGACATTTCTAAGAATTTTCTAAGAAATTTTCTAAGAAATTACTAAGAATTTTCTTGTAACCCAGTAACAATTTTTTTAGGCTTGAGCTTTCCACTAATCACTCATATGCTTCCACATGCCTTCCTTCCCTAACATCTACCCACACGGCTTCCTGGTGGGAAAGATCTGAAGTCACTACCGTGGACGTCAAGGGTGTCAGGTCACACCTCCCCTGCTGTATCTATGCACCTGATTGTGGGAGCATCCGAGTCAGCCCCCTCACATTAGACTCAAGTTTACTCCATGTGATAGCAGTAAGAGAAGTGGTTGAAAGCATTAAGAAAACACTTTCAAAACGTAGGAGCATTTTTAGGGAGTTGTAATATTCAATCTCTGTAAAAAGCAGAGACATTACTTTGCCAACAAAGGTCCATCTAGTCAAAGCCATGGTTTTTCCAGTGGTCATGTACGGATGTGGGCATTGGATAGAAAAAAGCTGAGCACAGAAGAACTGATGCTTTTGAACTGTGGTGTTGGAGAAAACTCTTGAGAGTCCCTTGGACTACAAGGAGATCCAACCAGTCCATCCTAAAGGAGATCAGGCCTGGGTGTTCATTGGAAGGACTGATGTTGAAGCTGAAACTTCGGCCACCTGATACAAAGAGCTGACTCATTGGAAAAGACCCTGATGCTGGGAAAGATTGAAGGCGGGAGAATAAGGGGATGGCATAGGATGGAATGGTTGGATGGCATCACTGACTCAATGGACATGAGTTTGAGTAAACTCCCAGAGTTGGTTAGGGTTAGGGGAGGCCTGGCGTGCTGCAGTCCATGGGGTCGCAAAGAGTTGGACACAACTGAGAGACTTAACTGAACTGAATACTCTATCACTGACCAGAAGCAATGAGTACAGAAAGGGGACAATAGTTACTTTATGAGGCTGAAATAGCAGGCAGGGAAATAAGTCAGGCACCAAACTTGCCCTCACGCCTAACAGCGGAGGCTGGCTGGCTTTCATCCAGCCTCGGGACTAGCACATCAGCAGTTTGTAGAGCCAAGAAGGAATTCGGTCCACTCTGCTGTCCTCCAGGGCCTCATGTCTCAGCCTATCTGTAAGCCTTCATCACCCTTGTCACAACTCAGGGACCAGGAGGCCTTCTGATCAGATGATGATGTCTGAGTGTCCTCTGCCCAGGACAGATTCGAGCCAGGCTGTGCTCTAGCAAAGGTGGGGGGGGGGGCGGGCAAAATATGGTGGTGATGCTGCTTCCAAGTGCTCCCCAGGTGGTTCCGTGGTAGAGAATCTGCCTGCCAATACAGGAGACACAGGTTCAACCCCTGAGTCGAGAAGATCCCTTGGTGAAGCAGGTGGCAACCCACTCCAGTATTCCTGCCCAGGAAATACCAGGGTCAGAGAAGCCTGGTGGGTTACAGTTCACGGGGTCACAGACAGTCAGACACAACTGAGCACACTCGCTGCTTCGAAGTCTGCCGTCTGTCTGTCCTCAGGGGACAAGAGCAGAAGCTCCGCACATCATTTTCCAGAGAAACAAAGCCTCACGGAGGATTCCAGGCCCAGACATCCCCTCCCCTGCCACAAGTCCTTTCTCGGGGGTGGTGAACGCTTTCATTTCCGCCCGAGCTTTCTACCAGGAACTCTAATAACTCAGCCCTGCACCATCCTGACAGTTTAGTTAAACCCACAGAGCAAAACGTTACAAATAGAATCCCAGGCAAGAGGGGCGTTGCCCATGGGCTCAAATTAACTACCAGTCCCCAAGTAGCGAACCTTCACTTATCACACAGAAGAACTCGGAAGCAAAAGCAAAGCCAGGAGCGAATTCATCACGCCAGGACAGAGGGGAGGGGAAATAAACAGCTCAGGTCCACGGCTACTGTTTGCAACTCTCCCTCCTGACGCCAGGTCCTGCCAGAGACTCTGTTCACAGCCGTCCCTCCGCCTGGAGGGTTAAGTCTGTTTTTAATGCAAAGCTTCTTTTTTTTTTTTTTCCTCTCTCTCTTTTTTGTCCTTGAGACCAGCACTCAGCTCACTGAGGAAGCAGGGCCTAAGGGTTTACACCTGTGACCCAAACTTTCCATTCTCTGTGAGATTTTTTTTTTTTTAAAGAAAAACAATTCAAGGGAAGCTTCTGAACCACTGCTTTTCCTGAGGCCAATGATTACCAGCAGCGACAGAAAAGCTCTTTATTTTCAAATTATGGCTTATCCCAGACTTCACCTTCACTTCTTTCCAAGTCCCTCCCAAGGCCATCTTTTCTTCTGTACTTGGAGAGAGGGAGCATCAATACGTAAGCCTCTGCTTGACAGTTAGCTAAGATGACAACCCAACGAGCAGCTCTCTGTTTCCTAGATCTTGTTCTGTCACAGGTTATGTGGGCCACTAGAGGAAGTAACCTGGCCAGTGAAAGTGAAGTCACTCAGTCGTGTCCGACTCTTTGCAACCCCATGGCCTTCAGCCCACCAGGCTCCTTCATCCATGGGGTTTTCCAGGCAAGAGTACCAGACTGGGCTGCCATTTCCTTCTCCGGGCGACCTTCCTGACCCAGGGATCGAACTCAGGTCTCCCGCCTTGCAGGCAGATGCTTTTCCCTCTGGGCCACCAGGGAAGCTTACATGGCCAGGTGACTCCTAAAAATGAGGCTGCTCTTATGGGGCAGAGCGTTAAGGGTCTACTGCCTTCCTCCAAGGATGCCACGTGATGCCAGCGTGACAGCGATGTTCACGAATGTCACTGCAGTCAGCGTGCAAGGACTCGAGTCCTGCACAACTAAAAACCAAATAAACAGGTCGCTAAGTAAGTACCAGGGGCTTCATTCCGAAGCAGACCCATCAGAGCAGCAGAAGACGCGCAGTGAACACTAACGGTGACTCTTCTCCCCGACTCCAGGCTTGCAGAAATGTTCCCTCGCCTTAAATATATTGTCATCATGTCTTAGTACATTGGAAAAAAACCAAAAATATATGGGGGGTTGCATTCCTGGAGATATGCACAATCAAAGCAAGAAGGGGCCTTCGATCCTCGCTGGAAACCAAGGCAACGGGGAGCAAAGCCATTTGCACGACTCCTGGTGTCGCTTGCCCCACACCTGCCTGCCTGCCCCAGCACACCCAGCAAGGAAGGCTCCTGGCCTCATCATCACCAGCTCACATGAGAACATCTGGGGTGCTAGGAGGCTGACCCCTTCGCTTCCAATCACCCCGCTTTCTAAGAGCAGGGCTGGGATGCGATCTCAGGTGTTTCTGATCCCCAAGCAAGCTTCATGATGCCATGATCCCAAAGACGACGCCCGAGTTATTCAGACCTGCACCCTTTTGCTAAAACAATCTGTCCCTGCACTGTTAGCGCTTTGCCATGATCCCAAAGCCCCACGGTGGATTTAGAGATGGTGGACAGCTCATAAATTGTGTTAAGCCAGAGTCTGTGTCAAAGGTGCAGGTATTAAATGCTGAGTCACTGCTACGCTTTGCAGAGGTAATACTTCAACCTCCCCATCCGCGTACTCCAGCCAGTCAGCTAGGCTTGGAGAAAGGTGACTCAGGCGGAGCTGGCACCAGAGCTGAAACACCCAAAACGGTTTCTCCGTCCCCAACTCCCCTCCCTTCTCCCACACCTTAGCGTCTGCCTGGTTCAATGATCTGGACGCACGGAAACACGGCTGATGACACAGGGCCAAACCTGGGTGAATGGAATGCTGTGCTGTGAGCGGAACACCCTTGCGCAATCAGCCTAGAGAAACTTGCTTGGGACACTCGTTTCTCCTACCTTCTCTTGGTCACTGCAGGCAGATCTCTGGCTGATATACCGCTCGCCTGGTGTGGACTAGAGGGGCAGAGATGAGCTCACGCTGGCTGTGGGGTAAGTCAGCGTGCGGAGCTCTGTAAGCCAGACGCGCAGAGTCTCCACCATCTGGGGGGCCATCGGGGGAGGCAAAGAGATGGAGACACCCAAGAGGAAACTCCCCCCGAAGTTCACTGCAAAGAGCGTCGTTGGCCTGAGTGCGTCTCTCATTCTTTCCCAGCCAGCATCTCTAGCTGGTGTCCCTCTTCAGCGGAACCTTCGTCTCAATGAGGAAAACCAATCTTCAGAAGACTACTAAGAGGTTACAGAGTAATTTACATTTAAATTGGTAATTACTGAACAAAATCGAAACGCAAATCTAAAGGAACGGTTGTTAACGGTGGTGGAATCGCAGACAACGGGACAAGCGAGGGGCCCCGTTAGCGTCTCTCAGATCTCAGCGCCGAAGGCAATATTTTCAGAGCAAGTGATCCAGACCCCTAGCAGTATCCTAAGACCCACAGGTGACATGCAGGTTCCACATTAACAAACAATGAATCACAGGATGGGAAAACTAGTCCTCAATGAACCCTCTTTCAAGGAGTCAAGGGGAAAATCTCAGTGTGATGTTCGGAGGTCTACCACCTTCCTAACGCCAGCTAATCTCTACTTTTAACAGCGGGTTTCAAGAACACGGCCTTATTTGCTTACTTGTGGCAAGTCATTATTCAGGGCAAATGGATATTTAGTAGAAGGATATGAAGTTTCCTTGGAAGAAACGTTATGACCAACCTAGACAGCATATTAAAAAGCAGAGACATTACTTTGCCAACAAAGGTCCGTCTAGTCAAGGCTATGGTTTTTCCAGTGGTTATGTATGGATGTGAGAGTTGGACTATAAAGAAAGCTGAGCACCGAAGAATTGATGCTTTTGAACTGTGGTGTTGGAGAAGACGCTTGAGAGTCCTTTGGACTGCAAGGAGATCCAACCAGTCCATCCTAAAGGAAATCAATTCTGAATGTTCATTGGAAGGACAGATGCTGAAGCTGAAACTCCAATGCTTTGGCCACCTGATGCAAAGAGCTGACTCATTGGAAAAGACCCTGATGCTGGGAAAGATTGAAGGTGGGAGGAGAAGGGGAAGACAGGATGAGATGGTTGGATGGCATCACGGACTCAACGGACATGAGTCTGAGTGAGCTCCGGGAGTGGTGATGGATACCCATCACCTGGCATGTTGCGGTTCACGGGGCCGCAAAGAGTCAGACACAACCGAGCGACTGAACTGAATTGAACTGATGAAGTTTCCATGAAAAATTACTAGGGATATTAATAAAAATACAAAAAGGGTAAAAGTAAATAAACGGATAAAAAATAAAAATACGAAAAGGATAAAAATACTTCCATGAAAAATGTTACGATCTTTTAAAAAATATACTTACTGAACTCTGACACAGGTGACATGCACATAGCAAAAATTTTGAAAGTGGCACTTAGGTGATCAAACTTGTAGAAACCGTGTCTCCTAGCCTGTCCGTAAGGCAGCTTCACCTTTTGGCTTTACTGACCCAGAAGTTAAATCAGAGTGAACTTCAGCAGGGAGGCCAGCTCAGAGCGCTAAGGAGGCAACACACCCAGAGGCAGGGCTCAGAAACGCCGCCATGCTGACTTTCCCAGGAAAGAGAGCAGTGACCCATGGCCAAGGTCTGTTCCTTTGCACAGCAGATCACAAATAGTCAGGAAAGGTAACGAAAGTATGTATGCATACATGCTGACATCAAAACCAAGCTTCAGGGTTCTTCTTTTTTTTTTTTTACAGTCAATTCAGAATCATGTTATATTAGAGGAATGAGGACTTGAAAAATCTCAGTTTTCCAATGCAACACAGCATTTTGTTCTCTTTTCATGACCTATTTATGCTTCATTTGATGCTCACAACCACTGACATCCTTGTAGAACTGATAACACACAAAGCCATATAACTTTCCTTTTTAAGAGCAGAGTTATGTAAAATGTGCTTTAAAACGTGTATGCCAAGTCACAATTTTTTTCAAAAAGGGAAGCAATCTTGGCTGTTCTCTGTTTTGTCAGAAAGAAAGTTTTATCACCCAATAAAAAGGCAATTATACTTACAGCTTTAAATGGGCAAGACTCACATTGTCAAAATGCACATATTTTGTTGAAAATAGTCTCCCTTGGGCAGGAAAAACAAAATTGCTTTTAATGACAGAACTTTTTAGATTGTAGTTGGGAGGGAAGCGTGTTTATGAGAAATAAAGCTAATGAGTCACAGAGCAAAATACAATGAATGAAGCTGTTCCTCACTTGTCAGTACAGAACTTGATAAGAAACCAAACCCTGGAAGTAGGAACCATTAAACGTCCATTCTGCACTGACCCAGTGCCAAGCGATCTTCCTTAGAAGGCGCCTTTGAAAGCTTCCAGGTCTAAACAATCACACCCTTAGAAATTCAGGAATGTGCCCCAGGGTATGTGGGTGTTAAAACCTCACCATTTTTGATAGTTCACCAGCTTTAACAACTTTTTTGGTTGAAATAGACAATAAATTTATGAAACTAAGCTCATTAGTTACTTCATTTCAGCACAAATACACAGCCTACATTGGATGTAGAAACTCCATTTGAAAAGTAGAGAGAGAGAGAAAAAATAAAGGTCAAACAGGTTATTTGGCATCCTGTAAACATCAAGGAAATACAGCTGCTTGACTTAATGACATTTTTTAAAAAGGAACAAGCCTGCAATGTTGTCAAACCAGTTTGGGTGTTGATAAAGAGTGCAGAATTGAATTACTCATGGGTGGTTGAGGAGAACCTGGCTTCTAGCATGCTTGGTGAAATTTAAACCGCAGTCTGCCCCAACCACCAGGGAGTGCTTAGGAGAACCAACATGTCATTTGCAGGGACCAGTGCAAAATGAAAATGTGGGAACCCTTGTTCAAACACGACTAAAAGCTGCCTGAGAGCAGCAATATAACATTCAATCAAGGGTCAGGTCCTGCGTGAATGAATGCCCAAGTGGGACATCCACGGAGCCCGTCACTCCTCTTTCTGGCCCTTAAGAAAGCTCCTAGGAGGGGTGTCACAGAGACGCCCACCCGACGTTCAAATGAACATCTTTGGTGCAGACCCTGTGGGGCATTTGAGGATCTATGCCCCAGACAATATTCCCCCCAACAGACTCAAAGGTTGATAAACTTCTGGTATTTCCTCTCTCTCTTTCTTTTCTTGCAAGCCTGAATAAAGACTACTCAAAATATTTCAGTTTCCTGCTGCAGGGCGAAGCCGAGGAGTCGCTGGGTGGTGAACAGGCGGTGCAGTGTATGTAAGGAAGAAGCTCGCCATCATCCGAGAGGCAAGGCCTGCAGCCCGCCGCCGCCCGGCTGACCTTGCCACACTGGCGTCTTTCTTTTCTAGCTAATGTGTCTTTCAACATTCAAGCAGGATGTCAGCCCTGAACGAACATTTCTGCCCTTTCCCTACTATGAACCCCAGAGCCATTTCCACGCCTCGCGGGAATCCCCGTTCCTCTCCAGCGATCGTCCGTCTGCACATTGTGGCTTCACCTCAAGATGCAGCAACCTATAGTACCTTGAAAGGAAACGAACACACACACACCAGAAAGGGCCGTCATCCCACACACTCTGCCCCTAAACTCCAGCATCTTTTCTCTGTTCTCCATTTGGAAGCGTCCGATGGTCCTCGTTGAGTTTAACAACTCTTTTCTGGCAATGAAATATGAAGGGGTGATGATTTCCTCCAATTTTAGGAGGACATTAACAATTAAGTGTGAATGCGAACACCGTTAACAGTAATGCAATTATAACTGTATTCCACAAAGGGCAATAGGAAATAATTACTCTGATTCTCAAGTGATAGTTCCAGAAGAATGAGATTCTCAGTCTCAAATTCATTAGGAGGGGCTCGAAAACTCTGAAGCACACCCACAGCTGGAGAAGCCTCTCCCCACTCCCCCGGAAGGGTAACCCGGTCAGTGCCAACACAGGTGCCCTCTGGCCGTCTGCTTTTGCTCCTGAAAAATGGCCCCAGTCGGGGTCCTGGGACCAGTAACTTGTGGCTGCTGGGGCTGCCATCCAGTCCTGAACAAGGCTTATCTGAAGAGCCAGAGATGCTCCTGTAAGCCTGCAAGGTGGACCAAAAGCAAATGAGACCCAGACATCATGGGATGGTTTCTAAGGATGATGAACTACATCCCTGGAAATGACTACTCTCCAATCACCATATGCATGTCAGCACACAGACTGCACCAGAGAGAGGGGTGTAAGAGCAGATCGACCATTAATGCCTGTCTCGGTCTTACTTGATTAAAATTGGAGGACTAAACAGGGAAGCTGATAGAGTCGATCAGTGGCCAACGCTTTCTCCTAATGATGTATATATGGAAGTTTAAAATATGTCTCTAAATTCCATGACAACCTTCAAAGTGAGCATTCCTTCAATAATCCATAAGTCCTTATCCCCTTTCATTCATCAAAGTGTCACATTACTAGCCATGAATAACGTGAGCATTTTGAAATTTCACTCCTCTATTCCCTACTTGCTGATAGACACAGACACAAGAATGACGGAATGAAATTGGGAGAAAGCTCTTTTCTTTTTGGTCTCTTCTACACAAGCTCCTCTGTTAGATTCTGATGACTTTTTTCGCCACGGTCCTGCTCAGAGCTCTCATGGGCGACTCTTACAGTCACCTGCGAGGGTCAGCATCATCACCTCCTCGCTGATTCATTCCTTTCCATCCTCCTTGCCCAGTTTATCAGGCCATCCCCGGTGAAGAAGCCGGAAGCCTCCCTGGTCTACAAGCGCAACTCTGACCCACATTTGTCCCTTCACGTCCGCCCTGCTTTAGCAGCGTAGAACCTTTCCAGCTTCCCAGGACCCTCTACCAACCTGGCCTTCTCGCCTGCCAACTGAGCCCCCACCATGGGCCCCGGCTCATTCTTCCTTTGCCTCCAATTCCCTCACCCTTCTCCTGGGCTTTTGCAGTGGTTGAGCTCCTCTATAAATCTCTCACCACCTTCACAGCCCACAGAACCCTTCCCTTTTTGAAACCCAACAGGGCTGAGAACACACAGGAAGCATCTGTTTATAGAGATGATCTTTTCTAAATCTGGTGCACGGTCCCAACTGCATTCTGTATTCTCTGGGCTTGATAAGGACCACGTCACCATCTTCCCTTTATCCTTCATTTTGGAGTACGTGGTCTGCAAAGTCACGCTGGTCAGGTGAGGATAGAAATAGCAATCCTCCAATTAAATAATGCAGCTTGGACGTCTGATACTAAACTCCTCTGACGGACTCAGGTGAGTCCACTGGCAGGTCATGGAGAAGGCCAGGCCGCTTAGTGGTGCTAAACCATGAACTGTGGTGATGAACGCCAGTCCCCCTAAAGTCAAGGTCCTCTGCCGAGTTTATGATGAACTTCTCCACCCAGAACTTCGTCCCCTTTCTTGTCCTGCCCCTGGTCCTCTGGGGATTGACAAGTATCAAATAAAAGTGGGCAATGAAACCAAGCAGGACCCTGCGGGGCCCTCGTGGATACAAGCCCCTCAATGTCCCCTGCTTCTTGCTCGGCCTTCCCTGAGTTCTAAAGAGCAGACTCAAGCTGTTAATGATTAGCACAACAGAATCGTAGGGCTGCTAGTTCCTGCTGAGGGGACGCATATAACAATCTGACACAGTATCTCTGAGTTGTTTGAGACACCAAGACGCTCCCACACCACCACCTCCCATTACCTGCTGACCGCAAGCACATAGACCCCAGACTGGTTACAGCCAGAAGGCCAAGGACTGAGATTCCTGAAACATCACCGTGTTATCTCACCACCAACCGCTCAGAAAAATGTTCATGCCAGTAGCTGATCACTGACCCTGCCACCCAGACCCCTAATGTTGCCTTCAAAGATTCTCGCCTGAAAGTCACTGGGGAGTTCGCATCTTTTAAACGTGTGCTAAGTCGCTTCCATCATGGCTGACTCTATATAAGCCCATGGACTGTAGCCCGCCAGGCTCCTCTGTCCATGGCGTTCTCCAGGCAAGAATACCGCAGTGGGTTGCCATGCCTCCTCCAGGGGATCTTCCCCACCCAGGGATCAAACCTCCATCTTTTACGTCCCCTGCACTGGCTCTTTACCAGTAACACCACTTGGGAAGCCCGTCTTTTAGATGCCGGTTGCCTGGTCTTCTTGGTGCTCTGCAATAAAATGCTGTATTTTCTGTCACCACAAGCTTGTGTCAATACAGATTGGCTTTACTGCACGTTGGGGGAACAGACTCAAGTTCAATAACAATAATACCCCAAAGTGCACCTTATACCAAAAGATGCCAAAGGGATGTATTTGATGATCAGTTGGGGTGTAAATGGTAACCGAGGACCTACACACGTGTACTTTTAATGGCAGAAACCAACACAACATTGTAAAGCAATTATCTGCCAATTAAAAAAAAAACCCAAAGAATTCACGATCTCCCTTCACAGCTTGGCATTACATTTATAAGGAATAATGAAGTCATTAATATTACATATGCAGTCGTTCCTATACATAGTTGAAGATGTCTCTATCATTTCAACATTTAGTAAGTGGTGTCAGTGTCAGAATATTTCAGAAATAACTGTTGTAAATATTCTTGCAGAAAGTCAGAATAAATAGCCCTAAGTCTGAACTGATACACAAAATCCTGGAAACTGTAGAAAAAGCTATAGCTCTTCATAGAACACACATGCACAAAACCACACATACGAAATATAAAATGCACCTGAATAATTTATTACACCAGAAAAGAGTGAGAATAAATACAGAGGTTGAGGGAATGAAAAAAACAACACTAATCTTCACAGTGCTTGAGGCTGGTTTTACAACTGGCTATCTTGCAGATCTCAGAACTAGTCAAACCAGTCCTTCCCAACACTTGTTTTATCGCTGATTGCACAACAGAGTCATGTAAGGGTCTATGCTTGCAATGAGCTGAGACCAGGTTTCTTTTACCTACGACACACAATGATGTTGGCAGTACCAGTAATGAGAAAAATTGTAACATTTTGGAGGCTAACACACTAAAGAAGTTAGTCAAGGCCCCTTGAGATTTTTTTTTATCTCAGACCCTAAAGAATATACCTTTTGCTCATGAGCAACCATCACTCCACAGCTTTCATATTAAAAGCGTGAGCACTCAAAGACTTGACTCCTCAGTAAGCGCTGCTCAAAAGACATTAGCCAGAAGCACGCATCAGATGGCAGCACGGTCCCTCCCAGGACAGGGGGACTTGTCAGCCTGTGCAACAGGACCCCAGGAACCTCTCGCAATCAAGTTAATTAGAGGCATCTGTGGCACAGGACGCACACCGGGCCAGCCCAGGCAGCTTATTTTGCACCAAAAAAAGGTACAACTCCTGTGGGAGGTAAAGGGGCTGGAATGGCAAACAGATAGCAATCAGTAATCCGAGCCTCTGTCATCTGATCACGCTCTCCGCTGAAATAAAGCTGGGAGGGCCAGGGGAGGCAAATGTCGAGCTGATGGAAAGGCTGGAGGATATTCGAATCAACCTTTGATATTCTTAGCCCTACAGGAGTCTCAACACCGTAAATGCGGGTTTCCCCCCACCGCCCCCAGCACCTGCTTGAACTCTTCATTCACCTATGCCATGCCTTCTGGGGGACTGCTCCCACTCATTCCAGGGACCCCACCCGCTGTTTATCTGCAAACAGCCCTGCCCTCTTCCAAGATGTGGTTTTGATTGGAGATCAGCTCAGAGATACACTGTGTCTGAAGTTGTAGCCTTTGTACAGCCAACACTTTGAAACTCCACTTTCTGGAACTTCCCCTCCATAGGAGTCAACTCTTGGCCTGAGGAAGCCACTCTTTCCCCAGCTCTGCATTCCAGGCCTTGAGTTTCGCAATCTGGCTCTGCTACAGTCAGTGCCGTGTGAGTCCTGCAAGTCTTTCTTTTACTCATCTTTGCTTTTATTCTTCTTGTGAAAGTTTGTGAAAAAAAAAAAAAAAAAATTTTTATTCTTCTTAAATTCCCCCAAATGAGAGCAGCCAGCTCGTCACGGTTCCCCTGACTGTGCTTTGTATACGTACGCAGAGAAGAGCTGTGTCTTCACCGATGACAAACAGGCTGTTTTCTCTAGATTTCTACTAGGGATAGGTCTTGTGTTAACGTAGGCTACAGCTCACTGAAGAGGCTGCTAGAACTGTGCGCCAGGTCAGAATTGTGGCTACGATAGACCCAATGGCAGAAAGGCAAGAGGGACTAAAGAGGCTCTTGATGAAGGTGAGGGAGGAGAGTGAAAAAGCTGGCTTAAGACTCAACATTCAAAAACCCAGATTCATGGCATCTGGTTCCACCACTTAGTGGCAAATAGATGTAAAAAAAAAAATGAAACAGTGACAGGCTTTATTTTCTTGGGCTCCAAAATCACTGGGGACAGTGACTGCAGCGATGAAATTAAAAGACGCTCGCTCCTCGGAAGGAAAGTTATGACAAACCTAGACAGCATATTAAAAAGCAGAGAGATCACAGTGCCAACAAAGGTCCACACAGTCAAAGCTATGGTTTCTCCAGTTGTCATGCATGGATGTGAGAGTTGGACCATAAAGAAGGCTGAGTGCCAAAGAACTGATGCTTTCAAACTGTGGTGTCGGAGAAGACCCTCCAGAGTCCCTTGGACTGTGAGAAGATCAAACCAGTCAATCCTAAAAGAAATCAACCCTGAATATTCATTGGAAGGACAGATGCTGAAGCTGAAACTCCAATACTTTGGCCACCTGATGCGAAGAGCTGATTCATTGGAAAAGACCCTGATGCTGGGAAAGATTGAGGGCAGGAGAAGGGGACGACAGAGGATGAGATGGTTAGGTGGCATCATCGACTCAATTGCCATGAGTTTTGAGTAAACTCCAAGAGATAGAGAAGGACAGGGAGGTCTGGTGGGCTGCAGTCCATGGGGTCTCAAAGAGTCAGATATGACTGAGCAATTGAACAACAAATAGATCCAATTCTCAAAGCGCAATGAATGTGAAAACACAATTAGCTTAGGAGCAGTAATGTTAGTCGCTCAGTTGTGTCCATCCCTTTGCAACCCCACAGACTGCAACCCCCCAGGCTCCTCTGCCCATGGGATTCTCCAGGCAGGAATACTGGAGTGGATTGCTATTCCCTTCTCCAGAAGATCTTCCTGACCAGGGGATTGAACCCTGGTCTCCTGTACTGCAGGTAGATTCTTCACCATTTGAGATACAGTTTAGCCAACTATAATTTGATGTAGGGTGGCGATCATACCACAACACCTCTTCCAGCTCCAGAACATGTTTTGACTCAGTGTTCTAATTTATTAATAATTATATTTTCCTTTGATTTTAACATATGTAATGCACCACTTTCATGATTTAGAAATAAACACCACAGAAGCCAGACTGTAAGGTGGTAGACTGTGAACCTATTTCAGTGCCGTATGTGTAAGTGTTGGCCAATCCAGTGTTTCAGACTGATCTGAACCAATGTTTAGAAATCCAGATATGGATTAAATTTCATATCAAGTACAGATTTCTGCCTTCTGGTGAAAAATTCGAAGATCTGGCCTCATTGGTTCCACATTCTTCTTCCAGAGAAATATTCTGCTAGAACAGGTGAGCAGCTGTTCCTTTCCACAAGGTCCTTACTCCCCGAGTTTGTACATCCGCCTGATTTTCTCACTGAGGTGTCTGCCTGGTTGCAGAAGCCACAAAAGTCCACATTCCCTGCCAAAGAACCTCTGTCTCTGTCACTTCTCCGAGTTTGCCATGTAATCAATAATATTTTACAGATTGTCTTCTACTTTACAAAATATTCATCAGCAGAGAACAGCCAGAATAGAGTTCTCAAGGATATCAGACAGTCTGAATTCCAGTTTTGAATGTAAAAATTTCCCAGAGGATCAGAAACCCTCGTTGAGTTTTCTCCAAGCATGACTAACACAATACAAGGAGGGGCAGCAGGCAACCACGCATCTTTGAGACAGCAACGAGGGATGGCTCAACTGCGATCCTCTACCCAAACTGCCCTGGGATGGCTTTAAGAGGCTGAAGAGCCCATCTCTAGATCCACAGCTTTGTCATGCGATGCGAGGCCTGCTGGGGTCAAATACTTACTACTATAGGAACACCACTTCCATCTGTTACCTCTGTTTGGGGATGAAAGTTACTGATACCAGGCCACCATGTTTCAGCCAAGAGTCACTCATTCTAGAGGCAGAGGGAAAACCAGCAACTGTTCTACAATGGATGCTGGCTAACGTGCCAGCAGGAGGGAGCAGGGAGAAGCCCTGAAGCCAAAGACGATGCAGACGGGACGTGTGCTTCCCCAGGGCCATTATAAGTGAAGCGACAAACTGCAGGAACTCACAACTGAACGGGCCGCGACCACTCAATACGCTTCACTTCCACCAAAATCACTCCCTGTTAGAAGAACTCTGCCCCACTGCTAAGACAGCAACCGTGCAATTCGCGGTTATGTCCTGCCTCGACTAGGGCTGCCCCTTCCTAGAGAAACTTCTGGGCTAAGACGTTTACTGGACTGAGACCTGACTACTCACAAGCTGTGCAAGGACACAGCCTCAAGTTACTACCAGTGGCATTTGTAATGCGTTCCCTGTTGAGCAAAGGCGTCGCAGTGGCACAGTGAACAATCTCTCTTTCCCCCTCCCTGTAAGGTATACAGTACTGAGTGCTAATAATTAATTTGGCATTGTGAATGCACACACACTCTCTTTCCAAGCGGGTCCCGCTGCCACCCCGCCCCACTCCTGCGAGGTGGCTCACCATTTCACACACTTCACACCCACCTGGCTATCAGTATCGCTGACCTCAGGCAGCCGAGTGTGAAACGGCAGATGGCTTGCCAAGTTCAGTCCTGTCCCGATGAAAACTCAGCACAGCTAACGGCAAGGGTTTGGGGAAGGAGGGCGCTTTATGCAAACTTCCCAGGGAACTCGAGAGAAACCAAATGCCACTCCTGATGACGTCAAAGCATTTGCTGAGGCTTCTGGGAGAAAACTGTCAAGGGATTTTAAGACTTTCACTAGTACAGCACTTTCAAAGTGCCTCAGAAGTTATTTTAACCTGCTGCATTGCTTAAAAGGGGAACCGAGCCTGAAAAGGCAGTGTAATTTTGAGGGCTGCTCGAGGACTCTGTTAGCACTGTTACCTTGCCCAGGACTCATACATTTGAAGGTAGATTTTTCTAGGATATCCCCAACCTGGATACACATTCCTCCCGAGGTCATCCCACCTGTACCACCCCGAAGTGAGAAAGACCCTTGGATTGTTGTCCCGAAGATTAAACTACTCCAGGGAATCAAGATACCCAGGCTGAACTGTTTCTGGGGCAATGGGATGTTGTTAATTGATACCAACACTTCTCAGATCCTTTTCAAATGCCTAAGTATTTTACGAGGGTGAATTCCAAAGTGTGCTCATGTTTTTCACAGCATGGCACCCATATGAAATGGTAAAGCTCGAAAATCGGTATAACAGGAGATGGAAGTTATCAGGGCAGCTTGAGTTTTAAAAGAACTACACTCTCAAGAGCAAAGCAGAGTACATAATACTTTGAACAGAAATACGTAAACCTTTCCAAGTTTATATTTTCATGTATCCCTCGTGAAGCAGGGATCTGCGGCTGTTGTTCTGATAAACAAAGCCATCAACCGACTTGTTCGGAGTTTCAAAACAGACCCTGCTATTCCTGCTGTTTCTCCCCTCTGGTTCAATCAACTATAAAATCAATGAAAATGACCAGTTCAATGAGAATATCTGAGTAGAATTTGGGGAGGAATACTTCACTACCATTCCACCAACTCCAATAACTAAAATTTTATGTGTCAGGGTTTTCTAACTCCTTAAAGAAATACTTTATTCTCAGTCCAGCCTTTAAAACGTGTATTTTCCCTCTCTCTGAGAGAGAGACCCACACACACCGAGTACCAACCAAACCGTGTTGTCATCATCCACAACGGGGCACATTCCTTTCCTATTTATAATCATACCCAGACTCCTCCGTGAAATAATTTAATGGGGTTCACAAGGAAGAATCAGAAGTAATGACACTACTTAGATCTTAGATAGCTTAAAAACAAACAAAAAAAGCCAAATATAGAGAGAATGGGAGGTCCACTTTAACGTAAAAACTTCAAGCCATACGTCTGCTGATTGAGTCTATTTCCTGAGCATGTCCTGATATGAGTAAGCACTGCTAGTGAGCATGGGACAGTGAACAGGAGCTGCTGTGTGGCCGATGAACACAAAACCCAGCTGAGCGTCCTGGTGGCCAAAGCAAAAAAGGAAACAATGCGTCATACAGTTTCAAAGGGGGAGGTTACTGGTTAAGAATCGGAGGAGGAATTTAATGGACAGGTCAGCATATGCAAAGGAGATATTAAACAGAACAGTAAGAGAACTAAAGAGCTATCTGTATACTGTACCTAACTTAGGGCTTCTTCTAAAACAGATTAAATAATCTGCACTCTTTCAAAGTAAAAAAGAAACCAATAGAGTAACGTGTGGGGGAACTCATTTCTTTCTGGTCCATTTACAGACGTAAATCTAGACCTAGAATTGCCTATGAAAAGGCAGAAAAGGCATGCCGAAAAAGGATTTTATGCGAAGTAACTGCTACTCTAGAACAAAAGGTTTCTGTATTGCATTTGTAAAGAACCTCTGGCAATTATGTTGATTACATTTCTTGGTTTTTCGGGGGTCTTTTGGTGATGCACATCGTACGTACTTTCGGGGGGACCTGATAATAGTAACTAAGCCACCAGGTGAAAGGTTCTCTACTGGGTTCTCTTGATTAAATTCCAGCTGTACTGGTTCCTTTTTATAGGATGGTTCTTTTGTGGCTAATCCAGGCTGCAATATATGATTTTTTTTTTAAGTCAGGTAAGAGTAAATGTCTGTAGATCTTTAATTATATAGTACTTTATTTGCTTAATTATGCAAATCAATACCCCCTAAATCAAATACCTACTCTAAAGAGAGTTTCCCTTGGTTCTGAAACTCACTTTAACAAGCTATCAATCAGAGGCTGATATTTAGAGGTAGCATAACTCATGGGTAGTATGGGATTTCTGGCCATTTTCAGGGATAACTACTGCAATATAGGAGCATGTTTTCAAACCATAGGAAGGGAAAAGCCTGGAAAAAAAAAAACCACTAATGGATATATAACGCCATGATAGAAATACTACTCGTCATGCCATACCTAATAATCCACCAGTACCGTATCATCCAGATGTTTGCTTACACCGGGATGCCAAAGAAAGCGGCTCCTTTCTCTTCCTCATGCACCAATTAACATGCACATCAAGCAAGTGGCCAGACATCTACGGAGAAATTGGGGCAGGTAGGGGATCCACAGGCATAAACACCGCGGCCAGTAACACGCCCAGCATTATTCAGGAATATTTAGTTGCTGGCTCAAATTCATCATTAACAAAGGGCCTATTTCCCACAGGTTTGCTCTGTGTAATTAGCAGCAACAAACACTGCCCCGGCTCAGGTCAACCTATGGGATTAGTTACAAAGGTTTTGTAAATTTCAGAAGCTATCTACACAGATGTCTGAGACACACACACACACACACACACACACACGGAGCAGCATAATGGATGCAGCCACAGACATTAAGTAGTTTAGGATTTGTGAGACTCAGACAACCAATACATTTTATGGGGGAAGTCATAAAAGTCAGACAGGAAAAATATACAGCCTGAAAGTTGCAAACTTCTGGACAGCATGTAAAAAAGTGCTGAAAAGTGGCGGGGGCAAAGGAATAAACACACCAACTGGCGCTGATCGGTCTCAATAAATAGGACAGGGTTCACCTGAGTTTACTTCTGGAGCCAGTGGACGTCCCTGCGTATTTATTTATTTTTGTGAAAGGACTGAATCCTTTTCATACTCTCATTTACTGTTGTCATTACATTTGCTCAGACTTCATTAGCCGGCTTTCTAAAATGAAACCCTCATTTTATTTACGGAACTTGTTATACTTCTCTCACACTGCCCCCAAACATATAACAAAGCAACGCTAACCTTTCAGTCAGGAAGGTATACAGCACTAAAAGAGATGCAAATATATGCTGACAATTCATATCAATTAAAAGGCTTCAAATGAACTCATCACGTGGCACACTCCAAATATCTTACAATTACTTCAGAAAAGCTGGGAAAAAAAACTGGCCTCAAATTCAAAATGTAATTTTAATTTGGATTTAAAAAAATCTGTTAGTGATGGGTTTGGAAGAGTGTGAATAAAAACAGAGGCTGACCTCATGTGAATTAATGAAGAGATCTGTTCCTGTTTAGTAAATAGCACTGCTCATTTTTTATGATGGTTGTTGCTGTTTAAACAGGTTGGCAACTTTCAATTCAGAAGTCAAAACTATTGTCCTGGTTGCCAACAAAAATAATTAATAAAACATCTCTAACCCCAGGGTAAATATGTAAGCAAGTGCAAGGTAATGGATAATAAAAATAGCACTTCCTTCTACATCTGGGGCTAATTAAACCTGATCGGAGTCATAATTGAGCAGTGCCCAGGCTGCCCTTGATTTTCCTTGTCAGGTTTCAATTGTTCGACACAAATGCACCGACCTCAATAAATGAAAACATATTTTTCTAAAAAGCTAAATTATAGCCACCCTTTTCCAGGAAGAAAGAGTGATTTACCAGTGCCACAGGGCCTTAAGGCTACAGGAGACACAAGTCTTCTGGGGAGTCACTCACGGCCACTGCTGTTCATCAATTAGAAAGCACCAGGGAGTCCCTGAGACTTTTCTTCCCAGTTTCCCCCAACAAACACACAACCCCCTCCCTACACAAATCACAGTTACAATAACAGAATGATATTACCTACCCATGTACTGAGTGAGCATGTGCCAAGTACTCTTAAGAGTTTAAAGGTACTATCTCCAATCTTCACCATGTTCTCATGAAGGAGAATCATGACTAGCCCCATCTTACAGATAAGAAAACCGAGTCTCTGAGCTTCTGACTCCAGACCCCTGATGCTTAATTTGCTATACTATCTAAAACCAATTAAAAGAAAAAAAAAATAGAGCTTATCAGTGAATTTTGAAAAAAAGTACATGAAATAGGGTTTCCAGAGTATACTGCACTCTGAAAATACCTCTTTTATTTAAAAAAAAAAAAAAAGGTAAAATACGAAAATTCAGTTGAACAGTTCAGTTCTGTTCATTGGCTCAGTCGTGTCCGACTCTTTGCGACCCCATGAATTGCAGCACGCCAGGCCTCCCTGTCCATCACCAACTCCCGGAGTTCACTCAGACTCACGTCCATCGAGTCAGTGATGCCATCCAGCCATCTCATCCTCTGTCGTCCCCTTCTCCTCCTGCCCTCAATCCCTCACACTACTGATTTAATTCTTACAAGGTGATATCTAAAGCCTGCAAGTGCCTGCTTGTATCAATTTTTAAAAAGTCATTACAAACACACAGAATAATACATATCTCTATGTCCAAAGTGCCCTGCAGACACGCTTCACATACACAGGCTTTGTGGAGACTGGAAAAGCCAACATGTTACTACTTTTGATATGATTTCTTAATGAAATATACACTAATGCTCAAATGGAAGAATTTCTTTTTCCGTAAATGAACATATTGTAGCACTGTCTGCATTTTTATCCAGTCAACACTCACTCTTTTACTTAAAATTAAATTCAACCACATTCTGTATATACATACTTCTTGCTCTTCTTGACTTACCAAAGGATCCAAAGACACAGCAAAGATGGTCTCTGCTTCACAGGAGATTAGTGTCAGGAACCAAGAAATGCCAAGGATCCAACATCAGCTATAATACGTGGTAGAGCATAATAAAGCCTAGAATTCATTTTTTTTTTTGTTAATGTAACGTGTCAGGCTACATGTTAAGCACTGTCCTAGGTACTAGATGGATATCAAGGCCAATGACACAGACCTCCCACGAACACCTTCTGTTGGGAGGGGGCGGTGTTCAATAACAACAGACTGGTTCCAAATGGGAAAAGGAGTTCGTCAAGGCTGTATATTGTCACCCTGCTTATTTTAACTTATATGCAGAGTACATCACGAGAAATTATGGGCTGGAGGAAGCACAAGCTGGAATAAAGACTGCAGGCTGAAACATCAATAACCTCAGATACGCAGATGACACCACCCTTACAGCAGAAAGTGAAGAAGAACTAAAGAGCCTCTTGGTGAAAGTGAAAGAGGAAAGTGAAAAAGTCAGCTTAAAACTCAACATTCAGAAAACTAAGATCATGGCATCCAGTCCCATCGTTTCATGGCAAATAGATGGGGAAACAGTGGAAACAGTGACAGACGTTATGTTTTGGGCTCCAAAATCACTGCAGATGGTGACTGCAGCCATGAAATTAAAAGATGCTTGCTCCTTGGAAGAAAAGCTATGACCAACCTACACAGCATATTAAAAAGCAGAGACATTACTTTGCCAACAAAGGTCTGTCTAGTCAAAGCTATGGTTTTTCCAATAGTCATGTATAGATGTCAGAGTTGGACTGTAAAGAAAGCTGAGTGCTGAAGAATTGATGCTTTTCAACTGTAGTGTTGGAGAAGACTGTTGAGAGTCCCTTGGACTTCAAGGAGATCCAACCAGTCCATCCTAAAGGAAATCAGTCCTGAGTGTTCATTGGAAGGACTGATGCTGAAGCTGAAGCTCCAAGGCTCTGGCCACCTGATGCAGAGAGCTGACTCATTTGAAAAGACCCTGAGGCTGGGAAAGATTGAAGGCAGGAAGAGAAGGGGATGACAGAGGATGAGATGGTTGGATGGCATCACCGACTGGATGGACATGAGTTTGAGCAAGCTCCGGAGCTGGTGATGGACAGGGAGACCTGGCTTTCTGCAGTCCATGGGGTCGCAATGAGTCGGACATGACTGAGCGACTGAACTGAACTGGTGTTCACTAAACCAGTTATTCAAACACCTGGTTGCATTCAGTAAGTTCATAAAAGGCAAACAACCTTAAGGAAGGGCTTCACAGGGGCCTTCTCAGAAGAAGCCACAATTGAAACAGAACCAAGTTGCTGCTTCCTTGGTGGCCCAGTGGTAAAGAACCTGCCTGCCAATGCTGGCTTCAATCCGTGGGCCAGGAAGATCCTTTAGAGAAGGAAATGGCAAACCACTCCGGTATTCCTGCCTGGGAAATCCCATGGACAGAGGAGCCTCGTGGGCTGCAGTCCATGGGGTCACACAGAGTCAGACATGGCTTAGAGACTCAACAACATCAGAAGCTGCTGAGATGTGGGGAGGCTGGGCATGAGTGGGAGGACACAGAAACAGTGGAGAGTGAAGTGAGACAAAAATGCCCAACGGACAGGAGTTTCGGATGCTGTTTATCCAGGGGCTTCCCTGGCGGCTCAGGCAGTAAAGCGTCTGCCTACAATGCGGGAGACTCGGGTTCGATCCCTGGGTTGGGAAGATCCGCTGGAGAAGGAAATAGCAACCCACTCCAGTATTTATCCTGGAAAATCCCATGGACCGAGGAGCCTTGTAGGCTACAGTCCATGGGGATGCAAAGAGTTGGACACGACTGAGCAACTTCACTTCACTATCCTGAATCATCTTGACTCTGTTACAAGGAACGAGCTTACATTTTCCAGTATGTTCAGCAGTGTGATGGGCAAAGTCATCCTGACAGTGGAGAGCAAGCGACGGTGAACAGGTCTTGGGGAAGGCAGGTCCAAGTGTCCTGTAAGCTGCCCAGGGAGCACCAGAGCTGGCTTGTACAAGGGCCTGGTAAGGGGAATGAGGGTGAGCGGGAGGACTGAGAGACGGGGGAGAAACTCACCCCACAGGATGGGCGACTGCTTAGCTTTGAGCAGAGAGGAGAACTTAGCAAGGACTAAAATCTGAATCCAGGGAAGGAGGAGAGCTAGCCCTTAAATGGTGAACAAATAAGGAGAAGTAGGCTTCGCAGGGGCTCCCCTAGTAGCTCAGCTGGTAAAGAATCCACCTGCAATGCAGCAGACCCTGGTTCAATTCCTGGGTCTGGAAGTTCCCCTGGGCAAGGGATAGACTACCCACTCCAGTATTCTTGGGCTTCCCTGGTGGCTCAGATGGTAAAGAATCTGCCTGCAATGCGGGAGACCTGGGTTCGATCCCTGGGTCAGGAAGATCCGCTGGAGGAGGGCAGGGCAACCCACTCCAGTATCCTTTCCTGGAGAATCCCTATGGACAGAGGAGCCCGGTGGGCTACAATCCATGGGGTCTGAAAGAGTCAGACAGAACTGAGTGACTAAGCACAGCACAGCACAGACCCAGCAGAAAAGAGAAATAGGTGTGCATGGACTTCCTGGCTTTGAGGAGCTGACAGACATCCTAGGGAGAATCTTGTGTTTAATCCATTCAGCATGTATTTATTGAGCTCCTACCACACGGCAGGCCCTGTTCTAGAATCTGGGGATATAGCAGTGAATAAAATAGACATCAGACGTGCAGCAGTCAACACGTGCTGAGAGTCTCCTGCAGACGCAAGAGCCAGAAGGAAAGCCTGGGAAGTGAGGGAACTCCAAGGTTCTCCCGGATTTGGGGGGGTTCAGAAAGGAGGCTGGGCCACCGTGCTCTGTGATGGGGTTGGTGGGCACAACCGAGATCCACAGATCTGACGAGAAGGTCAGCTCATGATGCTGAGACAGCAGTCTCCCAGGGCTGGGCCGGGGGCCGCGGAGGCTGCCACAGGAGCAGGGCACCTGTAAAAAGTCTGCTGGGCAAACAGAAAGGAAGAGGATGGGCTTCTTATGCACACTTTCATCCCTAGTTCTCTAAGAATGCTAAGGGCTTCCCTGGTGGCTCAGAGGTGAAGCCTCTGCCTGCAACGCAGGAGACCCGGGTTTGATCCCTGGGTCAGGAAGATCCCCTGGAAAAGGAAATGGCAAGCTGGACACAACTGAGAGACTTCCCTTTCATTTCTCTAAGAATACAGAGACAGTAGTGAAGTGTTCTGAGCGGGAGACCTGGGGAAGCCTACGAGAAGAAGCAAGGATGTCTCCTGCTTTTGTACAACACACGCTGGAATAGAAGCAGAGAAGAGGTGATGGAGAGGCAGGGTGACCACAGGGTTCATCGCCAGTCCTAGTAACTCACCTCTGAGAGGGATTTCTGAACCAGAAAATGTGCTACACTAAAAAAAAAAAAAAAAAAAAAAAGCTCACTCTTCTAGGTCTAATTAGGTAAATACACTTATGTGTTGTTTAGGAAATAAAATCATAGCCTTGGCTGGGTCCTCCACCTGGAAACGATGCGATTTTAGAACAGAGAAAAAAAGCTGGTTTGGTTGAACCAGGCCACAAGACGTGGAGGGGGGCAGGCCCCCCCGCCCACTCTGAGGGAAGACCCATGTCTGGGAGACAGGGATGCAGCCTCTGAATCTAACCTCGCTGTGCTGGGAGCCGCCAGAGCTCTCTGAGAACTGCAGGGATTCCTCTGGGCCTCGTTGTGACGTCATGTGCCCGACGCGGCCTGAGACAGCACGAAATGACGCTGGTATTTACACAGGGCATCGGAAGGGTACCCACCCGCATCAGACTGGAGATGGCAACGTGTCAGCCTCCATCATCTGCCAGGCTTCGGTCTCCCTCCCTAACCCCTTTCTTTCTGGCTGCTCTTTTTTTATATACATATGACACTAACAGAAAAATAAATTGAAAAGAGCACTGAGGCAGAGTGTATTTCACGCACTGCTGCCAATGCTTCATATCTCACGAACCTCGGGAAAACAACTCGTAGGACTAATTAGTTTACAGTGTTTAAGCAGCTTGTTCCTCGTCTTTAATCTTCTTTATGTAATACTGCGAACAAAGCCATATTATCTTCTGATTTTTTTTTCCTCCAGTTTAACAAATATAATCTCTTTTCTTTCTAGAGATTACTTCATTTAGACATCAAGCTATGGAGGAGGTGGTGGTGGTGGTGGTGTTTCCCACTGCCCCGGGGGAGAAGGGGTATAAATAAATTGCCATCTATTCGCAGAGGTCTCAATGGTCTACCAGATCCACCCAGGCCCTAATCCTCTTTGTTGTCATGGAATCCACCTGGCTTAATTATATTTACAGTTTGCAGCTACACCTCATGGCAGGCAGGTTTTTTCCCCTGAAACTCTGCACATCTTCCCGAGCCCTGGCTAGAAGTCCCATCTAGGCTGCTGTCTCTTTCTTAGATTCTGGCTGATGACAAGGTCACCTTGCCTTGCCTGAAACTTACCATCAGGTTCTTAAAGAATGTGCGTGCCAAGTCACTTCAGTCATGTCCAACTCTGTGATCCTATGGACTGCAGCCCACCAGGCTCCTCTGTCCATGGGATTCTCCAGGCAAGAACACCAGAGTGGGTTACCATGCCCTCCTCCAGGGAATCTTCTCAACCCAGGGATCAAACCCAGGTCTCCCGCATTACAGGTGGATTCTTTACCATGTGAGTCACCAGGGAAGCCCCCTTAAAGAACAGAACCCTAATACATCTGCCCTTGGGATTTTGTTGTTGTTTAGTTGCTAAGTCGTGTCTGACTTTGTGACCCCATGGACTGTAGCCCACCAGGCTCCTCCGTCCATAGTGTTTCCCAGGCAAGAATCCTGGAGCGGGTTGCCATTTCCTTCTCCAGGGGATCTTCCTGACCCAGGGATCGAACCTGCATCTTCTGCACTGGCAGGTGGGTTCTTTACCACTGAGCCACCAGGGAAGCCCCTTGGTCAATCTCACAGCCTGCCGAAGAACACGATTTAAGGGCCCTCATGACCTTTTTTTTGGAGCTAACTCTGGGAGACAGTGAAGAGCAGGGAAACCTGGTGCATTGCAGTCCATGAGGTCGCAAAGAATCAGACATGACTTGTCTGAGTAAATGACAACAACAAAATGACCTAGCGACCTCATGAGCCAAGTGAATGGAGATAGAAACATGGATGCGCAAATTAGACAGAGGGAAATAAGCAAGGAAGCATCAAAATTTTAAGCTGGCAAAGTTTCATCTGTGAAATGTGACTCATCAAGTATTATTTTTAAGAGAAGTGGGACGTTTTTGTGCCTTCCTGTTGTAGCTTTGCTATTTAGTCACTAGGCTGTTCCATCTGTGATGTATTAGTCCAAAACCAGGCAACTGACATCCCAGGACTGGTTAAGGCTGGTGTTGAAACATCTGGTAGGCGGTGTGGCACACACATAACTACTTGCCCTGCTGAGGCTCTCAAGCTGCCGTATTCCCTGAGAAAAACCCCTTCCAAGTGGCAGGAAACACACTTCAGACTTATTTATACATTCAAATCCACATTATTAAAGAAGTTTTATAGTCTCGGTAAAACACGCTACTTGGTGCAAATTTTCATCATGCTTGCCTGAGACCTGTTTACTGTCCCATGGTACCCATCTGCCTTAAAGTTCACTCTGTCCTTAATTGTCAAGCAGATTCATGGTAACTCCTAATTAGTGCAAAGCAGGTAACACAGCTGCGCCTTCGCGAGCGCCGAACACCTTTAGCATCTCTATCAAGCTGAGCTCAGAAACTCTCTCTGCTTCCCTGCCAAGGTGAATGATTCCCAGTCTTTGGAGAGTTATGAAGGAGGTACCAGAGTGCAAGGCAACGCCTGGTTCTCCCAACTGCTGCTTCCACCCCTGACGGAGCCGGCAGATGAGGCTGCCAGGTTCCGACGACTGTAGCATGGGAGAAGTGCCTCTCTCACCACACAGCCTCCAAATCCCCAGGAGGATCTGATTTGGAACTAAGACAGAAGATGATCTTACTCTAAGGGCGACACTGAGAGTGAGACCCCTAGGAAACCCGGCCCTCCCCCTTTGCTGGTGGAGGACCTCGGGCAAGTTAATTCAATAAGAAGGATGGTGAAGGATCGCAGAGAGCCGGTCTAGAGCCCAGGGCAGTGAGGCAGGACGAGGAGTTGCTGCTGTTGTGACAGTCGTGGTTCCTGGGCATTTGCATCGCAATCTGAGACAGCAGAGTCTGCAAGCACCTGCCGTGAGGTGCGCGTGGAGGAGGACATCTACCTGAACAATAAACGTGCCTGGGAGAACCAGGAAGTAAAGAGGACGGAAGATGGGAGAGAAAGGCAACAGGGAATTTCAACAGAAACGGCATGACAACGCAACAAAAGGAGCAGAAGGAGCGAAACCTCTAAAGGCAGGACTTGAATTCCTAATCCTGGTCTTTTTTCCCTTGAACATCCATGCAAACCCCTTTGCGGCCTCCCAACTCCGCCTACACGATCCGGCCCCAGAGTGAGCCCTGCTTCCACCTGCAGCGGTCCCGAGGTAGCCTTGAGGAGAGAAAAGAAAGTTCCCTCTTAAGCGATGAAGAATGAAAAACGTTAAAATGCAAATTCAGTGTTAAAAAAAAGAAAGCAAGCAGGACTCCACACAGGCTTCAGAGCAGCAAATTCTCAGGCAGCAGTGGAAGCTGGAAAGTAACCCCCTGAGGTGTGGACTAGAATGTCAGTGTTCAAGTTTGTCCACGCCAGATAAACAGCTCGCCCTGTTACTACTGAATGAATCTCTCTCCTTTTCTTTTTTTCCAGGGCAGACAATGTTTGTGGTAGAATTGGTCCTTGAAAAAGAGTGAATTGATGTGTTAGTTTTTTGTATTGGGCCAAAAATAATTACAACCATACCTACTTCCTATGGATTATGTTCACTTATTCTGTATTTGTTCCATGGGGAACTGACTGGAACCAGGGTTTGCTTCACCGACTCTCAGGCTTGGGAGGGAAGAAAAAGTCAAAGAGATTGACCAAAGAAGGATGAAATGTGCGGTGTGGGTAAGCAAACACTGCTTCAGATAAAGTGCTCCATGGGTCTCTACCTCACCTTCTCCAGCTAGGAATTCATTTCTCAATATTCCTTTTCCAAGCGAGATCTTTGTGTACTTATTTTCAACCAGGGATGGCAGTTGATTTATTTTCTATTGAACCTCGCCAACTGGATGCTGAAGAGAGGATGGCATATTTAGATGCCCTTAAACTTTCAGATTCACCTTTAAAACGTGCCAAGGCGAAGTCACGTTCAGGTTAAATGTGCAATTTTTTGCTAGGCTGGGACAAGGAATGAGGGTCTACACTGGCAAAGTGACATTAAAGGCTTTACAGGAAAACAGGGTCAACCTCCATGGATTCGTTTTGGTTCCAATCAAATTCCAATCATCTGATGGCTGTGAAATCCCCAACAAAAAGAAAAACAAATCAGATGATTCCTGACTGTAAAATAACCGTCTAGGTCTAAACAGGAAAAAAAAAAAGCCAAACCTGACCGGTTCAGTCCAACGTGTTTTGCTAGGAACCCACTTCACTTACTGGCTTGTCCTGTGGTGTCAGGATGTGTGGGGGGATATAAAAGAGAGAGGATGTAGAAAACACAAACCCACCCTTGAGGACGTATCAGTTTCAGGCAGTTCGAGAAGCAAGGCACATGAGATAATAAGATGGAAGTTCTAAGGAAATGCGTAACGAAATAGTAGAGAGTTGTGTCAGGTAATATACAGAAATCCCGAGGAAACAAACAAAAAAAAAATGATTATGGAGTGGTAGGGGTTTCCAGGGTTCACACAGGTCTGCTTTCTCCTCCTTTGGAGAATGGGACAGTATTATACCCTTCCCACCATTTCGGAGTTAAACAGCTATAAGCAGAAGGATGTTTAGTCACTCGGGGGTTGAAGTAAGACCCTCTGTGTTCCCTTCCGTAGAAGCTTGTGCTGAAATGACAAAGCCATGGCACAAAAGCCGCCTCTCGGAGGCTACATTGAGTCACTGCCTGGAGAATAGTTACCTGTGGTAAGAAATAAAACTTCCTTATGTTCCTGAGATCCCGGGGCCATTCGTTACTGCAGCGCCAACTAGCTGGTCATAAAAGTTATATGTATACCAAGGCTGAGAGGACCAAGGGGCTGCAGCTCTGAAAATGATGTCAGCATCTGCTCGTTGACTTTTTTCCCCCGATGCTCGGGACTATTCAGACCCTCCGGCCTGCCTGCTGCCAGCATCTCTCACTCAAACAGCCACATCTGTGCTCATCCGCCTTTGCAGCTCCGGGTGGATCTTCCTAGTGCAGAAGGCGGAGAACAAACTCCCTGGCCTAGGAGGCAAAGCCCCGATCACCCTGGCTCCCAGAGCTGGGCGCTGTTCTTTTCGCCTGCTCGGTCCCGCGCTGTGTTCCTGCCGCCAGCATCCTGATCAAGCCACGCCCGGCTCTGCTCCTGGCCTGGGATGCTCTCCCTCTGTCTTCCTGGCAAGCACATGGACTGCTGAGAAGATTCCGTTCCTCTGTGACGCCTGCACGTCCCGTGTCCTTCCTCAGTACTCCACGTGCTCTAACACTGCTCCTTAGGAAGCTTGTCTTCCTGGTCTTTCTCTTCCCACTAGACGGTGAGTCGCTCAAGGCAGGGACTGGTTCATTTTTGTTTTCCCCAAAGTCCTGAGCACAGTATTGGACAAGCAGTGGCATTTGCAGAAACAGCAAATAAGCAAAGGAAGGAAGGAACGTGTAGCTGGATGGATTTAGGACAGTGTTAGACAGAAGTCACAGAGAAAACCCTGAACGTGAAAAGTGAAGTCGCTCAGTCGTGTCTGACTCTTGGTGACCCCATGGACTATAGCCCGCCAGGCTCTTCTGTCCATGGGATTCTCCAGGCAAGAGTACTGGAGTGGAGTGCCATTTCTAGTAAAACATAAATGTAAGCAGCTAGGATGGGTATCAAATGATGCAGCCTGGGATTCTTCACGTGACTCAAAAGGTGACAGGGAGTCATTCTAACTTCCCGAGCAGGGAAATGGTGAGAACTTGGTTCAGCCTCATAGCACCTTGAGCCTTGAATGACAGCTGTGTTTATACCACTTTGTTTGCCCTTTGACTGTAAAAGCTCCCTGGAAACAGGAGCTGGATCTTAATCATATTTGTATCCCCTATAGCGACAAGCACAGTGTTTGTATAACAGGTGCCAACAAATATTTGCTGAATTTAGTTCTAGAAAAATTACTCCCTATGCTGCAAGGCTGGAGATCCAAGTTAGCTGGCTCTTGCAATGTATGTAGCAGTGGATGGGAAATGAATTTATGTGGGTGGTTATGCCTCTGGAAATGTGGAAGTAGATACCCATAAGTCTAACAGTCCAATCTCCAGGTGTCAGGGTCTTTAAGGTAAATTAGTGTTTTGAGCCCAGGGTCCTACAAAAATGGTGGTGTATTTAAAATACAAACCTTGGGAGGAAGACTTGTTTTTCCCATGGGGGAGATGAGTTCTGTGCTGAAGCTGTAGCTTCTAGAATGGCAATGGGGCAAACAAAAGGAAATACACTGAAGCCACGAGCAGCGAGAAGTACTGACTGTTGTATGCCAACGTGATCCCCCATCTTGGGACGTGCTTAAACTTTTATTGATTTCACTAACTCACTCACATTCATTTAATATTTACAAATCATTCACATTAGGCAAGGCAGTGTTCCCTCCCAAAAGTCTGCTTGGATTTATCGTGTGCATCACGTTGACCTTTTTTACTGACTCCCCAGAGGCAAAGATGATGCCTTGGGTAGATGAACGGTGTGCCTATTTCTCCTGCTGTGTTTGGTCTCCAAATATCCCCATTCACTCTCAGGAAGGGCTTGCGGGGGCCTCTTCTTCTTGAAGCGCGGTTTTGAAAGCCAGAGCTCTCAACCCGCGGCACTACAGGCATCTAATTATTTTCTGAATTCCAAGTCAAAAGCAGAACTCCATCCAGAAGCCATACCTGGTTTTATTTTGAGCCTCTTCTTCTTAAGAAGACCTCTCCTCTCTCTCTTTCTCTCTTTTCCTTCTCTCTCTCACACACACAGACACACAATGATCTAATGAAATTACATCCTTAGAGAAACATTAAGAGTGAAAACAGAATGTCTCTCTGAAGAGATAACCCAATCCTCAAACCCAAGGAACTCGGCCTTAAATCTTCCAAGACAGAATATGGATTTGAAACAGAACTCAAGGTATACATGTTCTCAATAACTCAAACATTCTCATTGCTAATAACACATTCAATAGGTCATTTAATCTATAGCAAACTCTTGTACTGAGCTAAATGAAATTTAAAGAAAAGTTCAGATTTAAATTTGCCCAACTTTAAAATAATACCTGAAAAAATAAAGAATATCTGAGAAAGCGTCACTCCAGGGTAAACTAAGAAGGTATCCAGAACATTACTTCATTGACCCTGAAGCTTCTGACATTTCTCGGTTGACCTGACTCACACCTACAACCCACAAGGTCAAACACCAACGTTTCATTCCTACCAGTGGACTTGAGCAGTTTTTCAAATCATTTATCCGTTACGAATGGAGGAAAAGCACACGCCCATGGCGAGGACCATGTCTTTCCAGTATGCTCACATTTAACCCACCCGCTTTGTACGTGAGGCCTTCCTGGTGGCTCAGTCAGCAAAGAGTCTGCCTGCAATGCGGATGACCTGGTTTGATCCCTGAGTTGGGAAGCTCTGCTGGAGAAGGAAATGGCAACCCACTCCAGTATTCTTGTCTGGAGAACCCCCATGGACAGAGGAGCCTGGTGGGCTACAGTTCATGGGGTCACAAAGAGTCAGATGCAACTTAGGGACTAACTTGCACTTTTCACTTTCTTCATACTTTGAATTAAGTAATTATTCTTTCTCTAGGAATTGCTTTACACTTGCCAAAACAAAAAAAAAGCCAATCAGCAAATCAATCATTTCAGAGGAAGGCATTTCTCACTGCCTCAGCTGGAGCACTGAGATACCCGTGAGGAGGTGCAAGCTTCACCTCACTTACGGGGGCCAGCCACCGCCTACGCTCCAAAGTGCATCTAGACAAGGAAGCTCCGGGGGAGCCATGAACTGTTAACTTGTGTCCGTCACCACTCAGAGGACAGCGTCTGATGCAGGTATAGAAGGCCACACGTGCACACACCTGGGCAACACATCACAGGAGATGCTCCAAGTCACCGTTACGTGCTGGGCCACTGCGACTGCGGGCAAGGAAAGTAGTATTAATCCCAGGTAAGCAACCACCAACTTGACACTCTCTTAACCATTCCCAGAGTATGAGTACCTTTCAGAGACGCTACTCATCAGACATTTGGAAATAGGATGGCATGTCATTAACCCTCTCACTCAACGGTCTTTAAAACCCACATCCAAGACAGCAAACTGGGCTTCACGCCTGCCCCAGACTTAAGAACACAGTTTACATGTACCCTCAGTCAAGCCACATCTTGACATGATTTATGAATTAGGGAGCACAACTGCTATCAGAATTCAGTTTTAAAATGTTCAGGGCCCCCTCGGCTTTGTCACCATCAGGAACAGGACATGCGCTGGGGTTTTCCACGGCCCAGAAAAGCTGCCTCCAGCTAGTGTGTAGAGGACAAGGTTCCTCCTCTGGGCATATTAAAAATTATGAGATGAGATGTGCTCCAAGCGGCGGGACCCTAAATGTAACATTTTCTCTGTGGCGACACAAAGGCTTCCACTGTGTGTTCCTTCCCTCCCTGCCTTGGGGACTGTAATAAGGGGAGTTTGCAATTTTTATGCTTTTCTTTGTGCACCCACAAAACCTGGGAACAAATGTTTTCCACTTGATGGGGGAACTGGACAACTAAGGGCAGAAGTGGGAAGAGACACTTTTCACTGCACAAGCCTTTCCTAGGGCTTCCCACGTGGCTGAGAGGGGAAGAACCTGCCCTGCAATGCATGAGACGTGGGTTCGATCCCTGGGTCAGGAAAATCCCCTGAAGAAGGAAATGGCAATCCACTCCAGTACTCTTGCCTGGGAAACCCCATGGACAGAGGAGCCTGGTGGGCTACCGTCCATGGGGTCACAAAAGAGTTGGACACAACCTAGCAACTAAACAACCACAACAAATCTTTGCTAGCTTTTGAATTTTTTTTGTACCATGCACCATGGGTTCCACACTCAAAATTTTAAAAAACTTAATTTTGAAAGAGAATAAAAGCCAAAAAAAAATATTTTTTTCAAAATTTCCTAAACTATGCTTAAAGGGAAGCAACCATTCTTATAAAGTTACCAAAACTTAAAAAGACTTAGTAAAATGCAAGTCAATATTCACAACCAATTTTATGAAAATGCTTCAAAGACTTTATATCTAAAACACTGCACTTAGGCAGACACTGTTAAGAATCATATGGCATCCTTTTATTATGATTACTATTCAGCCAGAAAGATCATTACCTACTTCAATATTATAAAGTTTAGAGATTTTAAAAGTAGATGACGTGTTTTTAAAGCAAAGCATGTTATTTTTCCCGCTAACGTATTATTGACAAATATTCAGCACTTCCAGCAAATCCATGTTATTTTCTTTACTTATGGTGAGCATCTGATCCTCTTCAACATGACCCACATCATTCATTCTCACAGACTGGAATCCCATTAGAGAAAGAAGCTATCTGTTGACCGTCCTCATAGAAGAAAATTACACTGAGACTAAGTCTGGTCCCTCAATTTCACCCGGGGAGGAAAATTAGCCTTAAGGCCTACTCTTGTGTTTGATTTTCAAATAGAGAACCGAAAAGTGCTAAAAAATAATGAAGTTGAGATTTGAAGCCACCAGCTAGGGAAAAGTAAGTGTATCCTATTCGTTACTAATGCCCCTCTGCAATAATTATTTTATTTGTTCACTTTCTGGAGCAGACACAATAGTTTTGTCTTTATCTTTTACAACCAAACACCTTTTAGTAAGCAGGAGATAAAAGACCAATAAAATCTTTGTACTTGCTCCCTGTAGCTGCCCCCTAAGGCCCATTTTATCTCCAGAGTTGTTATCTGAAGTGAATTGCTGATAAGAAAAATTAAAGGGCTCAGAAGCTGAAGGTAAGGTAATTTGCAGAGTGGTTCGCACACCTTGTCTCTATTCAGCCAGGCCCCACCAAGAGTCCTCCCATTACCGCCAGCCAGCTTTGCAGGCCTTGAAAGCAAGCTGCCTGAGTAGAATGGTTTCCCAGCCCCAAACTCCTTTTCCAAAAAGAAAAAAACAAGTAAATAACAAGACTCTGAAAAGTCAAAGTCGTACATTTACACTGTTCTTATTAATATTTGCAAACTGCAAAGTGGCAGGAGAGTATTAACTTTGCTTGTAAAGGATCTTCATGTGCAAAGAGATGAACTTTAATACCCACCCGCACGTACCGATGATGAGCTAGCTGCCACTTCTACTTTGTGACTCCCTTGGTCGTAACTGTGCCCTCTGCCTTCCATGTAGTATTGGTAGTATTTATTGGACATAGGCACACTTCTCAGCACTTTACGAGCATCAGGTCATTTATTATTCAGTTCATACAATTATCACCCTCATCTCATAGAAGAGGAAAACGGAGGGACAGACAGTTATCATTTTGATTACGTCACAGACTCTGCACGCATCCATGGATTCCTGATCTATCGATACGATGCATTCTTAGTAAACAGCCCCCGTAATGTGCAAAGTCCGGTATCAGACACTGGAGAGGAATGTGAGCAGGAATGACTAATCCAGGCTCTCAAGCAATCGGAAACTTCCTGACCCTTCCTCTCCCTCAAAGAGAAAAAAATAAAAAAATTAGAAAAAGCAACATTTCCAAACATCCCTGGAAGCCAGGCTCATCTGATACCCACAGCCTTTGGTATAAAATGGCTCCTGCCTGGCGTTGACTGGTCGCTGGGTCCAGGGTGGGAGTCAGTTCTGGGACAGGCGTCAGGGCACGCACAGTCTGTTCAGTCGCTCAGTCGCGTCCGACTCTTTGCGACCCCATGAATCGCAGCACGCCAGGCCTCCCTGTCCATCACCAACTCCCAGAGTTTACTCAAACTCATCTCCATTGAGTCGGTGATGCCATCCAGCCATCTCATCCTCTGTCGTCCCCTTCTCCTCCCGCCCTCAATCTTCCCCAGCATCAGGGTCTCATCATCTGTCAGGGCACAGGTGGTCTCTGCAGTCAAAGGCAGGAGGAAAGCCTTGGGCGCGCCCAGTACCCCTCTCCCAGGAGACCAAGCAGTCACCCTCCTGACAGCCTCTCCACGCTTTTGGTCTCTCCTTTCCACCAGCTTCCCCACAATCCCCTCGATATTAACTTTAACAACGAAACAGGAAAACTCCCGTCTGCAGCTCTCCGCCACAGACCAGATGAGGGGCTCTGGTGTCCGTCAAGTTCCTGGGGTGATGTCCTGGTGAGTTACTACGCTGGTACATCTCAACACTGGATGATCGTTTGGCCTAAACGTGGACGGGTGGCCTGTGAAGTCCTCATGACGACTCCCTCCCACGTGGGGTTCCTCCCACCTTCCGGCCGCCACGGAGGAGAGATCTGTCACCAAAGAAGTAAATGTGACTCTCTCCTGGGGAAATGCTGCCAAATCCTGCTCAAGACGACAACCGAGACAGTGCGTCTGGGGCTTGCTAGCAATCAAGTGTACATGCGTTAAGGACAACTGCAACTTGCTTAAGTGCCTGACCGATTCCCAGGCAGGAATACGCTGGGAAAGAGATCTGGGTCAGCAAACCTAGGATAAAAGCCAGACCAAGGTAGGGCTTTTGGCTTTCCCTTCTCACCCTGGGCCATCATCTCCCCTGCTGAGATAAAGTGGTTTGGGGACAGAATCAAGAGGACACTTGGCGGGGATGGCCCCTAGGAGCCAGTCAGCCTTGGCTTTCTGCTAACCTCTGGGGAACGAGGTCCCCAGGGCCCCTCGGCCTGACTCACTGCTTGCCTCCCCCTGACCTGCTCTCCCGCTGGCGGCAAGGAGAGATCTATGGCTTTATAATCAGCTCCCTGAGACTGCCTCCAGAAGTCGGTTAGTAAGTCAGCTTGGGTGAGAGTGGTCTGTGGGTTTCTATAAGTCACGAGCCAAGTATTAGCCAGATCCTGTCTGCGGTAGCAGGCACACGTTTAACAGAACGGTTGATGTTCACGAGGGCAAACAGACCAACACACTCGTATCCCCTAACTCATGTGCAGGAACAAGAACACATTCTGCTGAAAAAAGAAAAGGCGGGAAAGAGTAAAGAAGCAGAGGCTGGGCAGGTGGGGAGTATTTTATAATACGGCTACGCTGGTACAGAATTCTTTCCGCTAACCACATCTAGAAGGTAAAAGGACCCTCACACATCACTGGAGAAGATCACAGTCTTGAACAGATAGGTTGCCTAGACAGAAAATCTGCCAAAGTTTTCCTCTGAAGAAGTAAAACTTTGAAATGTGCTGGGATCTGGTTAAATGGGAACCTTTGCCTCAGAAAGGCTCTAACGGTAGCACAGGGGTGTGTCTGTCTCGTGTCTGCCTCTCACAGGCTACCTGAGGCGCATCTGACCTTAGCATCCTCTTCAGTCAGACCCAGTTCATCTGAGCCTACAGACCACTGAGTAGGGCCCAATCCATAATTTCCAGAGCATGGTATGAAATGCAGGGCCTCTTGTTCAAAAAGCAGGGAACAGAGTGCCATTAAAGTGCACTAAAATATACAGCTTTTTCCTTTCTTCCATGGTCTCTCCCAATTTCTCATGATGTCCTTTATTTGCTATTTTATGTTGTTCCACACAGAGAAAAACTACAGTATTTAATCATTAGCATGAATTTTACCATTTATCTTGATGAAGTTCAATGATAGCTTTCAATGCAAATGGAATGGCATTTAATTTGTATGTGGACTCACCAAACAACACCACTTGCACAGTGCAGTTCATGCATGTGTACTTGGTTCTTACTAGGAGAGGGGAAACACTTCCATGAGGCTAATGCAACTGAAACTAATTCAATTTTTAAAATCTTACTTCTTGATACATGCATATTCTACCACCACCCTATGGAAATGGGTAGCTGCCCTACCGTGCCGACCTTGTATCCACCTGGACTCCCTGAGGCCCCGCAGTTCACAGTCTGGGCTCATCGGACCTTGTGGACACTTTCTGCAAACTGTGCTCCGACAGGAAAACCCACATCTTATATGCCATTTCTGCTGATGCGCGTGCTCTACTTAAAAACCACAGGTCAAAGAGAAGACTGAGAATTCTGAGCCGGTGACAGCAGAGCCTTAAACAGAGCACAGGGCCCTTCTTCGAGGGGATCCCTGGCCATGGGGGTGAGAAGGATTCCTGATCACCCACAGCAGAGCTTTCCAAGGGCGGAGGTCCGATGCAGCGGAACGCACGGTGTTAAGGCTGAGTGCGCTGACTGCATCCGGCGATCACCCTGTAAATTACCGGTTCACACACTTCCTCAGGGGGGTGTGCCCGGGCCTAGGGTTCTGTGGGGCTGTCCTCCCTCAGGAGCTCTCCGTGTGGCCTAGCTACGAGCCCAGGAAACCACCAGCTTATTACTTATAGCAGCCAAAAGGGTTGTGTGACTTCTCTTCCTCTGAGTGCTGCTTTGATGCTGAAACCAAACACATATTTTACTCCCTTCTCTTGGTTTTCAGCATGCCATCACCCACCGGCAAGCACACAGATTTTTGGTTAGTCATTCTAAGTCAAGAAGGACATGAAAAATATGCAGGGAGCTGTCAAAATAACAGAAGGGAAAGAAAGTTAAGTAACAGAAGAGATCAGGAGAAATTAAAACATGCCCTAGATACTAGATGTAAATCCCCCACAACTGACAACAAGAAAGCCACGCCTGATGTGGGCATTGTCCCGGCACACTTCCCTCCCCCCAGGTCTCGAAACAGCAGCGAGTTTCAACCAGTTTGAATTAGGGAGCCAGGCTGCATCTGCAGCCAACAGCTGGAATTCAGCAACTGGTGTTAATCCACCTTAATTGCTTATTATTCTATCAGTTCTTGCTTGTGCTTTTGTTATTCAAAGTAATTTTTCCTACACACACAACCAAGCGTGGTTTTTGCAAGCTGCGGCCAAAGAATTCTTGCTTCCATCCTAGGGCTGTTATTGTTTTGTTGTGAAATGAAAACACACTGACACTAGATTAAAAAAAATAAAAATAATAAAGTTAGCAGCCTTGCCCACAGATGGACTCACACCGGCCGTATATGTACATAGAGATGCAGACATTAGCCACCTCCCAACGAGAACAAGGCTTCTTTGGTGGTTTTAATTAGAGTGGCAGTTAGCATGGCTGCTGTTTTCTCTAAACAGTTCTTCCCCTCCTTACTTTAAGGCGGGGTTTCCACTCCAGCACTTTTATGGCACTAGTGAATAAATGAGATCCCAGGGTTCCAGGGAGACAAAAAAAAAAAAAAAAAATGACCAATATAAATGCATCAGGTGCAAATTACCAAGGTAAACAGGCCCATGGAGACTGTAATGCTCGCCACGCCAACTGGAATATCTGAAGGGGGGGCAGCAAGAGAGAAAGCCCACGGGTCACGGTCCCAGTTTTGCGGTGCACGGGTCAAAGTGAGCCCAAACCACCCTTCCTGCAGGAAGGGCAGCCGCAACACAAGGCAGTTATGACTGGGGGTTGATGATGTTCATACTGGAGCTTTCAGTTGTGGTTTTTCTCTCTCCCACTCTCTCTAATTCCCCCAAAATGTCACTGACAGGCAGCCTCTATCTAAGCAGATTCCCCACCCAGGGGGAACACTGCAATATAATTTCCCTCTATAAATGGATTCCCCGGTAGTAATCCGTTTGCGAGGTTTTGCTTATAATTTACAAGAAGGCAAAACTAGTGCAAATTTATAATTAGTAAGTGTAATCCATAGGGTGTGAAGACTTATCTTCCATTGCTTCTCTACAAGGTGTGTACGTATGTGTGTATACATAAATGTGTGTGTTTCTGTATATATATATAATACATATAAATATATATCCCCTAAGGAATGTATTTGCAGATTTTCATGGGGCTTCCCTCATAGCTCAGTTGGTAAAGAATCTGCCTGCAGTGAGGAGACCCAGGTTCGATTCCTGGGTCAGGAAGATCCCCTGGAGAAGGAAATGGCAAGCCACTCCAGTAATCTTGCCTGGAGAATCTCATGGACAGAGGAGCCTGACAGGCTACAGTCTATGAGGTTGCAAGAGTCAGACATGACTTAGCATCTAAACCACACAGTCTTCTCACCGTAACATTTACTGCGAGGTCTTTCTTATTCCCTGCTGATTTGACCGCCAGAAGCCTAGTCCCCTGTAAGCTTGGTACAAAGCAGAGCCCCGTCATATACTTGTCTCTTCCACATGCCTCGCTATTTACTGAGCTGAATTCAATTATCTCTAGATGAGAAGTGACAAGGTTCTGCAGTAGCCTGGCCTGATGTCCACCCTGCACCATCCTCATCAAATGGGGCTATCTTCCTTCTTCCTGTTTTCCAGGTCTATCCTGAAGGCATACTTGTTGGTCTTACTTATTTCCCTCTTCATGTCATTGGATCAAGTCCCTTGGAGATTATCCTGCTCTGCCATGACTGGGACCTGAGACACTGCAGGCCGCTGAGCATATGTGCAAACATAAGCTGTATTATGATGAAGGTCTTTAAGGGATGTTTGCCTTGCTCTTAAATCACTCTGATTCTGTTTCTTCTCAGAAAGAGCTGATTTTTTTTTTTTTTTTAGTGTTTCCTGGGAATGTTTCGGCCAGGATCATTCATCCTGGAGCCTGCAGGAAGAAACCTGTGAACCATTGGGGAGAATTCATGATGGAGGAGCTTTTCTTTCTAACTCTTACTATTTATTCATACCTGGTGTGGTCTTAGTTTTAAGTCTCCTGTTTTAGGGTATTCAAGTATTTTACCGAGTTAGGTAAGCAAGTATTGTACATACGATATAAATTAGCATGAGGACAATTTCTGCAAGGCTTCTTTGGGAGCTTCCATCAAATGTCATTTCCTAAAGACCACAGACTTTTGTTTGAACCGTTTACTCGTTTGGGTGAAGCCTCATTCACAGAAAGTGAATCAATTATATAATTTTAAAATATTATTTTAAAAATATTCCTTTGCTCATTCAGGATATTTCTCACTGTCCTCATTCGACCAACTATATAATCAGCAAACATAGCCTTTATCTGTAAATTAAGCCTCTTATTCAATTTGTATAACAATTGCTATGTGGTTTGATGATGATCTGCAGTAGTTTTAAATACATTATATCCTGTTTTATTAGAGATGACATGTAACTGCAAATATTATAGCTTATTAAATCAGCCTCGCATTCATCAGTTCAGTAGCAATGAATCAAATTGCCCTGATTAGCAAAGAAACTCCCAGAAACTATTTTTTTCTCCATCAGGATTGTTGACTTTGACTTTAATTCTTAAAAAAAAAAAAAAGTTCAGTACTTTATTGAGCACAGTCATTCATTATTTAAATTTTTTTAACTGTAATAACATTATAATACAGCCATTATTAACTGAAAATTTAAGATAGATACCATAGACTACATTTCTGTTACATTTCACTGAACCTGAGATGATCTTCATAACCAAAATTAAAGAATGTTGAGTTTGTATGTGAAAGATAGGATGGAAGAAACCGACCTCACTTTAATTCACGGCATCAAAATTAAGAACACAGCACCCAAATGAGAGGTGACCACTAGGTGAACAAAAGAGCAGTTGTAGAATCCTGTGAGATTTTTTTTTTTTTCATCTAATTTAAACTGCTTCTTGTTTTAAAGACTAGACCTGCAGCAGGGATACAATTCTACACTCCCACCCCTCCCCACCCCAATCCCTAGAACCCGAGCTCAAGGAGGAATCGCCCATCTGATGGGTTTCTAAGATGATCCTGGGCTCTTCCTACGGAAGCCAGTCTCGGCCCAGCCATGAGCTTAGGGTACCATCGTCGTTCAGAAAGAACCCTCATCAGAGCGCTGTGGGCATCAGAACTGTTTCTCCATCTGCCAGATGCATCCAGCACACGGTCCTCGTCTGATGCAAACGAACCCGCAATGATTTTAGAGGAGGAAGCGCGCCTGACCCCGAGGAGGCTACCGTGGTCCATTGCAGAGCACAGCTGCACCCCGATGTCGCGTCTTGGTGGGCTTCGGACGGCGCAGTCCCAGAGCTGCTGGAAAGCATGCACGCCGGGTTGGTCTGCACATCCAGGCACACACGCTCATGGAGCGTGGAGAGGCGGACGCACTGACAGTGTATCAGACTCGGACCTCCAAATCCCTTTCCGTCCAACGCCAGTACCAGCACTCCATCAGCGGCCCCTGGGAGGGTGCTTCTCATGGCCTCGGGATGGAGTGACTCCATCAGTGCAGAGACCGGCGCGCAGACGGAGCCGGGAAGGACCACCCCGGACCCCGTGAGTCTGCTAAGGAAGAGCAGCCCCCAGCCGGCTTCCCATTCATCGCCTGCAGAAACCACTCCTGGAGAGGAGCGCCGGCCAACAGATGGTCTCCTGTAAGGCGTAATCACCAGCAGCTTGCTGCATTTACCCAGGACAAATAGAATTACAGGCGTTTGCCCGAGTCTGAAATTGAATCGAGAACTCGGGTGGTGGATAATGGAAACGAAAAAAATGGAAGAGCTCAAAACGGATCACATTGCCGTTGGGAGAGGGCCGGCGTGGGACGAAGTCTCTGCCATGGACTTCACCGTCACCACCCACCCGGGCAGCTATTTCCAATAATCCTGTCTACCGCACCCGATGGTGGTCGGCACTATAGAGGTTTCCAGAATGGGGACCATCATCACCAGCTAATGAAGATACATGCCTTGATCAGATGACCAGTCAACAGAATACTACCTGGCATGTTGAATATGTTTTTGCCCCGTTACAACGCCTTCATTTGAGGATGACTGTAAACTGCCACCAGTTTTAACCAGTCTTGCCTTTAGGGGGTAAGGGTCATTAAGGGCTCTGAATAATCTTGATTTTTCTGAGGCCGGGTGTTCCTGAGTCTATCCCCAGAAATCCTCACTATTTTGAATCATGCATTGCTTAGAATAATAGCGACGTTAAGCCTTAGAAATTGCCTGGGGGAGAAAAAAAAAAGCAGCATAAAATTAAGAGTACATCATTTACCCTATGCCTGGGTTACACTACCTACTAGGAAGAACATGGCCATACATGTAAATCACTGTATAAGGATGCCGTAAAAGTAAATGAGGCAAAATATGCAAAGACACTAAGTTCTAAAGAGATAAGGTCTTAAAAGGTAAGGCCATTTTTAACCCAAACTATCAGCAGTCACCTTAAATTATCCTCATCATTAAATGATATTTATCACCAGTGAAACTTAGTTTACCCATTTAAAAAAAAAAAAACTAAAAATCTCAGTGACAGCATGCCTGAAACTGCCTTTAAATGAATAATCAGACAATTCTCATTCTTCATGGTAAAAACACATTATGGAAAATTTTATTTTCATGTATCAGTCAGGCTAACATTTTCAAACATGAGTTACATGAGAAGTGTCTGAAAAGTCTTTCAGTTTCTTCAGGCAGTTCTGTTGTAAGGAAGTCTCTGCCATGCCGGAAAGCAATCCCAAAAGAAATGTGCTTCTCGTGGCAGGATTAAGGTATTTGGGGATAGAGGGTTTTGTTTTTGTTTTTTTTTTTACATTATCTAAATAAGAGCTTCATTCTTCAGGTTCACATTACAGACTGATAAGAGGTGAAGTATCTTTTAACATAATTGCTTTAAAAGGTGGCCAATTTGAAGTGAAAGGAAGTTTTTGCTGAATTAGTGAATCTGACTAAATGTGCTCCTACTCTCAAGAAGGACACATTTTTTTGAAACATGTTATAAAAAAGAACTAGATGCTAGACCCATCTTACTCTAAAATATGTACCCTCTCTATAGGTAACTTTACCTGCTGTCCTTTCTTATTTTCTTGCATAGAAATAGAAGATGAAATACAGAAATCAACTACACTGAATAAAACAAAAATATGAGTTACAGAAGCACACACAATTTGTAGGCTAACAGGCATAAACATTTTGAGCAGTGTGATCCAATAAGAAGAGCACAGATACAAACACTAATTACTACATGACATTGACATTGAAGTCGCTCAGTCGTGTCCGACTCTTTGCGACCCCATGGACTGTAGCCCACCAGGCTCCTCCGTCCATGGGATTCTCCAGGCAAGAGTACTGGAGTGGGTAGCCATTTCCTTCTCCAGGAGATCTTCCCCACCCAGGGATCGAACCCACGTCTCCCGCATTGTAGGCAGACGCTTTACTGTCTGAGCTCTAACCCTGGGCAAACTATTTAACTGCTCCGTGATTCAGTTTACCCATCCGTAAAATCAGTAGGATGGGCTCCCTCCCTATCCCCAAGGTGTTTGATGAGAGCCCAGGAAAAGTGCTGATGAAGCCTCCTTAGACACCATGTCTGGCACACATTTGTGGAAATACAACTATAATGATTTTCATTACGCTATTAGTAGACTGAATTTTAATTATGAGGAAAAATTCTTGCTATTTTATTTTAAAATGCTTCAAAAATATAGCTACATAAAGGAAAAACCTAATTATTACTAAAAGTATGGCCCTACAATATCACAGTGATTCAGTTATTGCTTCAATAAGTTATTATATATATTTTAAAAGTGGCCCTTATTATCTGTATTTTTTAAATTCAATTTGTTCTGAAAAACTACTGACATTCGTTAAAAAAAAAAAAAAAAGGCCAAGTCCTATAAAAAGAAAGCACTCAATAAAGACTTGGCTATCATCTCAGTGTTAGGCAAAAATGCTATGAATTTTAACAGGAGGGACTTGTTACATACTAAGGAAATATTCATAGTTTATAATTTGTGAAGCAGTAGACATTGTATAACTATGAGAAAAAAATATTGTTCATTATATAAAAGGCAATTTTCGATAATATCAAGTAAGTTACTCAGGAGAGCTTCACAGCGACCCCATGTTATCAATTTCATATACATTTCACTAGAGGAGAAACCCTATCCTCCACAAAGGATATGGAACTGCAAGGGGCACCATGTACTGACCCTCCATGCAACAAATCCGCAAACACTGCCTATGGCATGCTGTATCAGAAATTTAGGCAGCTGGAAATCACAGCAGACAAGCGTTTCAGGTCATTGATCTTAGAATTGGAAAATTTCCCGTAGTGAGCCAAAATGAACCTAGCGCAGAGCATCAACACGCACCCACCCTCTCCCACCCCCTCAGACAAGTGGCAAATCACTGAGAAAGATCATTAGAAAATGCAGCCTTCTATAATAGGAAAGGCATGAATACATAACTGATTGATTGCTGGCAACGTTCAATCGTTCAGTAAATGTTGATGGAACACATTCTATATGTGGTACCCTGAGAATCAATAGTAAGAGATACCAACATAACTAATTATTAAGCATTTTCCACTCTAAATTCTTTAACTCATCTAACCGCCCCCTTCCTGTCTCTCTTCCTCTCTTGCCCTGCCTTTCCCACATTATCATCCCCATACCCCATTTGAGAAAACTGTAAGACAAAATGACTGAATACCTTTCCAAATTGATAAAGCCAGTAAGAGGCAGAGCCCGGATTTGAACCAGGTCCTCGGATCCCGCTCTGCACACCCAGTCACTAGGCCATGCCGCTCTGAGGAAGAACCACAGAGGAGGCACAGGCAACACCCTCAGCTCGGTGGCGTCTGCACTTAACCGTGCAGTTCCCATGGGCTCTGACGACTCACTGTCCCGTGAACCCTCCGCAGACTTCCCTCAGAAACAGACGTCCACTCCCCACTCTCTCTATCAAGGTGCCTTGTACATGTTCCAATGGTTGCACTTATCAGACCTATAGTTGTAACTACTTGCCTCATATTCGAGGCATACTCGCCTCACATTTTGTGTGCGGGGCCTGACCTAGAATCCAGCGTCCAAGGGGGGCAGTGATTAAAAGATGATCCTGTCTTTAGGACACTGCAGCTTAGTAGGAGAAACAGTCCCAAATCCATTGGTATAAATGCCTGCACTTGTTAAAGGTGGTCTGTAAACAGGATGAACAAGAATAAAGGTTACCAAGGCACAGGTTGCTAAATTATGGATTGGGGTGAAGACAGGACTGGAAACTGGACCCTGTCTAGCCTTAAAGAACGGGAGTGATAATTGATAATTATATAATTGATAATATATATAATTACATATTGATAATTATAATTATATATAATATTATATAATTATGTAATTGATAACTGATAATTGGGGGAGAAGAGAGACAGCCTGGGGGGCGGGCAGAGGAGATGAAGCAATGGCACAGAGATAGGAATGCCTGGGGCAGGCCGAGAGGGGCGGGGAGACCCCCCTGCAAACAGAAAGGGGGGGTTCGGGGGGCCTCACTGCGGGGGAAAGTGAGGAAGGCAGGCTGACAGCGGGGATGAGCGGCCAGCCCCTTAGTGCCAAGCGAAAAGCCTCAGATGTGTTCTTCGGGAGCACTAGAGAGTTTTGAGCTTGGGAGTAACATGACCAGACGAGCAAGATAGGAAAAACCCAGTTTGGGCTGTAGGAAAGAGAAAGGTGAATGAGAAGACAAAATATGAAAAATCTAATTTTACAGGGTGCAATCTATTCAGAATTTCTTCAGTAGAAAAAAGGCAGCTGTTACATTCACTACTTGCTGAAAAATCCCAACTTTCTCCACCAAGCAAACTACTATAACCAGGAGTTTTTTGTTTGTTTTTATTTTTTTATTGGGGTATAGTTGATTTACAATGTTGTCTTGGTAACCAGTAGCTTTTTTTTTTAATATAAGTAAAAATTCATCTAATACCCATTGCTGCCTTTTTATCCTACGTGCTAAGGATACAGAAATGATACCATCATCTTTAGTGATAAGAATCTCAAACAGAATATGGAATAAAGAAGAAATTCATAAAAATGATAACAGATTTGTTTGCAAAGGTCAGCAAAGTAAAACTATTCTTCTATAATCAGATCAGATCAGATCAGATCAGTCGCTCAGTTGTGTCCGACTCTTTGCGACCCCATGAATCACAGCACGCCAGGCCTCCCTGTCCATCACCAACTCCCGGAGTTCACTCAGACTCACGTCCATCGAGTCAGTGATGCCATCCAGCCATCTCATCCTCTGTCGTCCCCTTCTCCTCCTGCCCCCAATCCCTCCCAGCATCAGGGTCTTTTCCAATGAGTCAACTCTTTGCATGAGGTGGCCAAAGTCCTGGAGTTTCAGCTTTAGCATCATTCCTTCCAAAGAAATCCCAGGGCTGATCTCCTTCAGAATGGACTGGTTGGATCTCCTTGCAGTCCAAGGGACTCTCAAGAGTCTTCTCCAACACCACAGTTCAAAAGCATCAATTCTTCGGCGCTCAGCCTTCTTCACAGTCCAATTCTCACATCCATACATGACCACTGGAAAAACCATAGCCTTGACTAGATGAACCTTTGTTGGCAAAGTAATGTCTCTGCTTTTCAATATGCTATCTAGTTTGGTCATAACTTTCCTTCCATGGAGGAAGCATCTTTTAATTTCATGCCTGCAGTCACCATCCGTAGTGATTTTGGAGCCTAGAAAAATAAAGTCTGACACTGTTTCCACTGTTTCCCCATCTATTTCCCATGAAGTGGTGGGACCGGATGCCATGATATTCGTTTTCTGAATGTTGAGCTTTAAGCCAACTTTTTCACTCTCCACTTTCACTTTCATCAAGAGGCTTTTGAATTCCTCTTCACTTTCTGCCATAAGGGTGATGTCATCTGCATATCTGAGGTTCATTTCTTCAACAAATTATACAATCAGAGAATAGGAAAGGACAGTAGAAGAAATTTAATTCCACGGCATTTTACAGATGATTAAATTGAGAGGACCAGAGAAGTTAAGCAGTCAGCCCCATGTCACACAGAAGACTGCTGGTATTATATGGAATACAAATCTAGTCTCCAAACTCTGCTTTGCCCTGCTGTCTTTTACAGAGATAAATGGAAGTATACTATAAATATAATTTATAATATATTTTGGTGCAAAACAATTTCTAACTCTTTACTAATGATATTGGTGTGAACTTTAAAAGATGAAAACAACAGGACTAATGAAAATGGAACACGCATCCATTCATTCAGCAGGCTATATATAAGAAACGACGGAGGCAGGCAAGTGAGCGTGGAGGAAGGTTCAGATACAAATAAGGAAAGGTGCCAAGCCCTACTCTCTAGATGTCCACAGTCTCTATGATGTGTCATAAGTATAAAACCCACACCAGATTTTGGAGACCGTACAAAAAACGTAAAACATCTTATTAATATTTTATATTGGTTAGGTGGTGAAATAATTTTGGATATGCTGTCTTAAACATAAAAATAATTTTACCTCTCTCTTTTTTGTACTTTAAAAAAAGTCGCTATTAGAAAACTTAAAATCACATATGTAATTCACATTGTATTTCTACTGGACGATGTTGCTCTAGAGAAAGAGCAAGGAGATTAGCCGGTTGTGGGATCCAGCCTGGCCAGAAGTCCAGGAAAGAAGACTAACCATTAGAGAGATAAGGATCTTAAGAGAGAGAAAAAAGAAAGACTGGTCTTCAAGGCATTACCTTCTCTCACAAGAAAAAATTCGGGGAGTTATCCACGGGAAAGGAATCTCTCTCATCATCTGTGGGACTTCACAACACGATGCCTTTGGGCAAATCAGATCTCCTCCCACTGAACTAAACTTGCAGTTTGTCTGTTTGTTCTCTGTGGAAGCACAAGTCAAGTGAAGTGCACACGAATGGCTTCCTAGGATCGGAAGCATGCCAGTCTTTATGTTAGGGAAGCATCCACCTTCAGGGAGTGCAGTTACGATGGAAACATCCTAGGTCCTCATGAATGAGGTCACCAGATTACAGAAGCAGCTATCCTGATAATTAAATAGTAAACACACACATACACACACACACAGACATACACAGGAATAGGAAATGGCAACCCACTCCAGTATCCTTGCCTGGAAAATTCCTTGGACAGAGGAGCCTGGAGGGCTACAGTCCATGGGGTCACGAAGAGTTGGACACGACCGAGCAACTAAGCATGCATGAACACGAACACACATACGCACAAAACAGATACCATAACAGGGGTGTTAGGTATTAAATCAAAAGAGACATAGGCCCCAAGTCTCTATGTATCTTTAGTCCAAGACACTAAAAAAGCCCATCCCAGCAAACCAAGACGTAATACCTCACCTAATCACAGTTTCTGAGTCCCCCAGAAATGCAACCTTACCTAGTCAGTCTGGAATGCCCTAGTCAGCACTAGTGAGGTCAGCTACCTAACAGACCCCTTTTGTCCCCTGAGGGAACGTAGGTAGCCTTGCCTGTAACAGCCCACCCTTTCCTTGTCCCTCCCCAGTTTCTCCCTGTAAAAATCTTCCACAGCACCTCAGAGCGTCTTTCTATTTGCTAGATGGGATGCCTCCCAATTTATAAATCGCTGAAGAAAGCCAATTAGGTCTCTAAATTTACTCAGCTGAATCTTTAACTGTATAAACAGACACTATTTCCATTTGTGTCTTAAGCTGCAGTTTCTTCAACTTCATAACAGGCCTTTTAAATGGAAAGGTGGGCTTCACTTATACTATGCCAGTCTTAAACACACAAGCCGTAGACAGACTTTCAGAATGGCTTTATGTTGTCAAACTGGTAAGAGTTCAAATATCAAGATCAACTTTGCCATTTTCTAATCATCTTTGGTCACTAAGATACAATAATGACAATTAAGTAGATTCCCCTCAAAACTAAACATGAATAAATCAAGCCGGAACCAACATTATCTTCAACAGAAAACAAAAAGCTAGTGATACATGTATGAACAACACAGAATAAATCCAGTTTTCACGTTGAAAAAAGTTTTAGAAGTTAATTTCACTTTAAGGTGTTTCGATATTTAATTTCAATAATTTGTTTTCTCACACCCAGTATCATTAAGGAGTTGGGCTTGTCTACTACTTGAAACATTTCATTTAATCATTCACACATTAATTTTTTTCAGTATTTCTGTATTGTATGCCATATTATTCTGATATCTCAATTAAATGAATATTTTGGGTATCATAGTCTAAATTATCTAGAAGCAAAATTCAATTTTTAAAATTGTATTTGGACAAAGTACTATCCTATAAATTTACTTATAGGATGGCTTTGCTCTGCAGGTGATCAGAATCTGTGTCACAGAATAGTGTTCATGAGCATGACATTTTAGCCTTTATTGCAATTTTGCCTGAAATTTTCTTATATTCCTTTAAAACATTAGACTAGATGTCTTTAGATAGCCTTCTCAGATTGTTTAATACAACGACTAGCTCTTTTCATCTAAAAGAACCAACACAAAAGAATAAACACTATGCCAACTTCTCACATTAATTAAAAATAAAATCATACTTGTCACAATGGTTTTCAAATGATTTTAGTATGTCTGAGGAACACTGGACCGTGTCTTCACCAGGGCAGAAATTGTTGCCTGTTATATACATTGCTATAACCCCTAGAAACCAGAAGAGCTCTTGATACACAGTAGATGCTCAGTAAATATGTGTGTATTCAATGGTATGTAATAGGCACTCAAAATATAAATGGTTAATGACTGAATAATTAATGGGAATGGTGAGGCCATTAGTTATTAACAATATGCTACATGATCACCATTTCATTGAACGTGAACATTTTAAATGGTAGCTGTCAGAAGTTATTAAATGTTAATGACAAGTAAGTGCTTAATAAGTTTCCTTGAATAAATGGATGGATAAATAAACTGCAAAGATCGAGTGAGGGTTTAGAAAAATGAGTCACTGAGACATCATGATTTCAAAACTACATGTATATTTTGAAAAGGTGCTGAAAACCAGTAGAATTGCCCAATCTTTTCTTAAAAGCCTCCTGGAATGCAAGTTCTAACATGATGTCAAAAATAAGTTGCCATCAGGGTCTCCAAAATCACACAGAAAGGCTAGGATGCCAACGAGCCATCCACTCAGCAATTTGTCAGGATCACAAACCTCTTCTTGACTTAGAATATTCTGAGATACCAAACTAAACGGTAAATTCAACCACGTGGGCCAGGTGGCCATCACAATGATTACATAATTAGTTCAACGTAATTGCACGCCTGGACTTAATCTTCCCACACTGTTTAAAAAGATGATGTTGAGATCAAGGACATTGTGAACACCTTTTTTAAAGTAGCTGGTAGTTTCACCTTGCAAAATACATTTGCTTTGGATGTATACTGTATTTTGCCGTAGTGATTTCCAATGCCTATCCATTCATAAAACACTATAGGCCATGTTGCAGGATGTCTGCCAATGCTATATGGCAACCTCAGACAAAAAAGTACAATGTGCCTTTAAATTTAAATCTGTAAATTAACTTAAGTAGTTTGACAGCACAGCTCAAAATCCATCCTGACCGCAACTTTCTATTTAAATAAAAACTGTCCCTTTAAAAAACCCACCAATACAGTTATTGTCCATCCATCCAAACACATTTACTTTTATCTTAAAAAAAAAAAAAATTGACTAGTACTGTGGTTTATGAACATGTTATGTGCAGATGTGGTTTGTTCAAAGAGCAAAGAAGCAATTATACTGCCGACCACTCACAATTCATTCCCCTAAATTTTCATTAGCTTACATCATAGGCGGAGGAGGCCTTACAACATTTTCATTTGAAAAGACCTACTTTCTTTAAGATCTTGAGCACAAAACACCCAAAAGGTGCATTTCAGGGGAACGAAGGGAATTGCCATGATGCTCTCTATGGCTGCTGCAACACTTGTTTTACTTCCTTTTGTAATAAATAGAAAGTCAAAGGAGATTTCAAATGGTGGGCCGAGGTAAACGGCATCTGGCTGAAAAGACAGAAAGCGGCATTCAACAGGGAAGTCCCACCCCACTGAGTCTGCATAAGCGCTCACTCGTCTCTGTTGTGGTGGAGACAGGGGCTGTCAGTCAGGCCACGCCCGGTGGGTAAAGAACCCCGGCTCCTCGCTAGGGTGTACACTGCTCGGCAGTCAAGGTGGAAGCAACTGGTTTGCAAGTTGAGGTGGCGGGGAATGACCGGTTTCTTCCTCGCACACCCTGACGTCAACCCCCTGGCCTGTCTTCTGTCTTCTCCAGGAGCTCGAGGCTCTCCTGAGGCCATTCTGACAGACCCCCGAGGGCGCAACGCGCAGACGGCCCCTCAGGCTAGGACGGTGGGGCCACGGCGCTCCTCGTCAGCGGTGACCGCCCTCGAGGAGAGCGCTGAGGGAAGGCCTCACCAGAGCCGCCCCAGCGCCGCGGTGTGCTCCCCGGGGTACACCCAGGGCCCTGACTCGGTGTGGACGCGGGCGGCTCCGGCTGTCAGCCATCGCCAGGAACGCTGTTGGGAAGTCCAAGGTCACCTTGCCAAGCGCTCTTTTCTGAGTAAATCACCTAACCTAACAACCTCAGGTTGTTCGTTCTGAACGACCTCCACGTGGGTTGCTTTCCAAGAAAAGGTAATAAAAATAATTGTGAAGCTCTCTGAAGACCTAAAATGGCTGTGGAAAACAACACCACCCGTGAATTTAAGTCTGTGCTCGTGGGTGAAGAAGTTGCCAAGGAAGTCTGATTACGGCTGTCCTTTTGAGGGGCTCTGACCCCGGGCTCAGGGGGTGTTTGTGTGCACGTTGCAGCCTGGAGCCCAACCAGGACCCCAAGCGAGGGCTGGAGCCAGGCTGGGGGCACCCACCCGTCCTGAGGGACGAGCACCCCCCACCCAGCCCTGCCGCGGACCCCGAGTCTGCAGTCCCAGTGCCTCCACCGTGAGGGCCAGCTGATACGAGGAAGCCCGAACGTCGTCAGAAATTTTAGACTGGACAAAGAAGGGAGCCTTTTCCCAGAGAGGAAGCATCATCCTGAGCCAGGAGGAGAGACAGAGTGTTAAGCTTGATGAAAGCAAAATGCCTGTTGAGATTTACACAGAAACACGTACTAGGAAGCTGATGAATAATAAAATATGAGGAGCACGCTGATCCTGTGAGTTTTATTTTCAGTATGCTTTCACATCATTTGCTAACCCACTCCCCTACAGAGTCCTTGAGTATTCCAGAAACAAGATACTGTCCCATTGTAAAGATGGATAAATTTACCGAAGCATCTCTTGCCTAGCAAGTGGGAGCCAGATGTCAGAAGCCGTATGCTGGGCAGATGTTAAGAGTTTCAAAATGAACTACCTGAATGGCCCTGGATGAAAACATGGTATTCTAAAAATAGGACACGGACACCCCACTGAAATCAACTCTTCATTTATTTATTCCACATGAAGGGTACCGTGGGGTGCCAGCTTCTTGCAAAGCCTGCAAAACTGCACTCGTGGATTTATAAGATGCTTCTCAACAGAAACGCGGTGGTACCTGTCAGTGAAAAACAGACTCACCCCTGAGATGAGGCTGGGCTCCATATTGTTTTTCCATTAAGTCCAAAAAGTCAGATGGCGGGACAGAAACACTGGGCGGATCGCTATGGGTGGACGGGCAGAGGGGACAGGGCGTGTGTGTCACATGTAAGCGGATCTGTGAGCTACAGTAAGAGAGGAGGATGTTGCAAGGCAGGCCTGGGTCAGCGTCCACAGGTGCTGGCTCTGGAATGCGTTTCCTGAACATCTGTGCTGAACACAAAAGACAGCCAGGACTGGGGGGGACAAATAACAAACCCCACATGGCCTTAACAAAAACAACAAAATGAAGCATACCCTTTTTGTTTTTTCTTTTGCTGTGTCTGTCATGCTAAACGACACCCTCGTCCCCAAACATAGCTGTATGTCTTGCCACTTCATAAAACCTGGTCAACCTCCCCTCCTCTCCCGGAACCAGGTTTTACACACTCCTGATCTCCCCGAGCTAAAGAAAACAGCAGTGAGCCCCGGGTCCCCCATCAGGGGGAGGTTTTCCTCTTTGCTCAGAATTTGAGACTAAATACAGATTGGAGTATTCACCCAGGGAATTCAACAGAGATCCATCTTAAAGAAAGTTCCAAATACACAATCGGAAGGAAAGCATTTGCGGTGCTTTTCTGCCCCTCCAAGAATGTGGAGAAAGAGGTGACTGTTTCCTATAAAGCCATTTCCCCCTTCACATCAGCCCACCTGGAATGGGAGCCACTTGTGAGAGGCTGGTTTTTAATCCAGACTTCTCTCCAACCTGAAGAGAGACCCAAAGAAGCAGACATAAAAAGGACAGGTTTATCTTTCCACAAGAAGGGAGCTGTCGATGCAGCAGCCAGTGGTAACCCTAAAAATAGGAATGTGCCAACAGTTTTACTGTCGAGCTAAACAAAGCCCAAACCGTTATTCTTCAGAGGGGGAGAACCTGCCCGTGGATTCCTGCCTGGCTCCCAGGAAGAGCCCAGGGCCCTCCAGTGGTCTTCCCAGGCCCCTCTTTCCTCCTCGGGAAATCTCCTACTTCTCCCCTGGTTGCAGAGCGTTCCCCTCCAGCCACATGAGAACCCACCGGGCCTGCCACCATCTCCCCCAGGAACCAGGCTGGCCGACTTCCTCCCACACTCCCCAGGATGTCTCCTCGCATTTCAGCTCCGCAGAGGGGCCGTCCTGACCCTGATAGCCTCCACAGCACTTACTCCCCTGCTCGCCCTGCTCTGCGGCACTTAAACCAGCCCCCTGGGTATCCCCCACTACTAAGGACAGGGCCTGGCTCACCACAGATGTTCAGGAAGGAGTTCCTTCTGAATGGAAACTCACCATTCCTTAACAAGGGCATCTCCCCAAATGACATGTGACGTACACCGTGATTCCACTTCCCACGTGAGAGCAAGGCACAGGCGGTGGCTCTCAAAGTGCTCTGATTACCACCAGGCCTGGACGCCACAGATCAAATCAACGAATTATAATACAGAACCTTGGGCTCTTCTTAATCTCATAACCTCGTCCCACTCATGCTCATGCCCCAGAGGAATCTATCTATGAGACATACTGCATACAGAGAACTGAGGTCCAGGCCACTGAAAATCACGGCAGAGCTGCTTGGAACAAAGCTGGTTTCACCACACAGCGTGTTCTGTCATCCATTTGTTGATTACCCCTTACGTGTCACTTAAACCTTACAATTTAAATGACCTGCAGTCCTGATGTGAAGAGCTGACTCATTAGAAAAGACCCTGATGCTGGGCAAGATGGAAGGCAGGAGGAGAAGGGGACGACAGAGGATGAGATGGTTGGATGGCATCACCAACTCGAATGACAGGAGCTTCAGCAAGCTCCGGAGGTTGGTGATAGACAGGGAAGCCTCGTGTGCTGCAGTCCATGGGGTCACAAACAGTTGGACATAACTGAGCAACTGAACAACAACATCCCCGAATACTGTAGCTTTGGGTTTTTTAAAGCGAAAGTCAGATAGAAAACCCTCTAGGAAGGGAATAATTCAGCCTGTGTCTACATTATGCCTCTCCCAAAACCTGTTGGTCTGCTAATCTGTTCATTAAAGAACTGTTTTAACTTTCAACATAAGAAATAGCCAGCTTAATTTCTTTCTTTCACAGTACTGACAGCTTGCGTTCCTCTTAAACTGCCTATCTGACCCAGGGCATCTTTGGTTGAGAAATAGATGCTTGGAACAGCAATGAAGCGCACATCTACAGCCTTCGTTAATTAGCCAGGATGGCCACGATGATGATGATGTCTGTCCTCAATGGTAAATGCTTCAGGGCTCCAGCAGGGCCACCTAAACCCGGTGTGACAGCTCCAGACCACAGCACTGGGTCAGTAAAACACTCCTTCACTTTCATGGAGGCAGGTTTAAAGGACATTTGAAAGAGGTCTGCAAATAATGAAAAACTTTTACATGGAAGTCCAGTATCCAGAACCGCAAAATCATCACCCTCAGTGAAAGAAGTCAGCGTAAAAGAACACACATTTTACGGATCCGCTAATATAAAATGTCCACAAAGGGCAACGTCTAGAGACAGAAAGTACGAGAGGTTGCCTGGGCCTGTGGTTAGAAAAGGGAGTGACTGTTAATAGACGACTCGTCCCTAGGATGATGGAAATATCATAGAATTAGATTGTGGTGATGAGACTGGATGACTCTAAATATACTAGAATTCATATTCAAACCCCTTGAATTTTATGGTATGCAAATCATGTCTCAATAAAGCTGATATAATAACAGAGTGAGAGAGGGGGAAAAAAAATGTCCCGTATCTATAAAAGTTTATGTTACGATGGTGGGGAGAGGATTAGGAGAAAACGATGCATTTTCAGTGTTCATCATGCAAATGATGGCTTCTGTGTTCTTCCCCGCCCCTGTGCATTTACTATGAACCGTGAGAGGTTTGCCAGGGCGAGCACAGCGCAGGCAAAAGCATGAACTAACTCCAGGTCAGGCTGCCTGGGTCCAATGGGGGAGACCACCCACTGGCTCTGTGACTTCACAGCAAGTCACTCGAAGGCTCTCCCCGAGCTTCGGTTTCCCTCATCCGTAAACAGAAGGAGTGACAGTACCTACCTCGTAGGGTTGCTGTAAATACGACATTCAGTATGTGAGAAACATTTAAAGTTTCTGACTGTTTCTAAGTGTTTGCTATGATCGTTATTCCTTTAGCTTCTCCCTGTTTGCAGAATGCAGGATGAATATTCCAGTTTTCTGCAAAGGGCAAGATATAAGAAAACCTGGAAGGCATGACTTACACGTGAATCAAAACTGCATTCTGAATCGTTTTCTGTAAGTCGCAGTATGAGTGGCTCTATTATATTATTAAAATCTACGAGATAATGTGTGTGGGGAAAAAAGATGAAGTGGGCTACATAAGATTTTTTTTCCAAAGTAAGAAGTTGGAGCTCACTTAGAGACACATTCTTAAGGATCTACTGATTCATATTTTCATTATAATCTAGCAACTAAGAACACTATAAAAGTACTTTGTCTACTCAATTGTCAGGGTCAGAGTAGAAATGGGTGGAGTTTATTGGTGTGTCTTTCAAACATACTGTATTTTGTTCGTGCAACGAAGTGTTCCCAGCAGGGATCCCAACTATACACGCAGCCACAAAACACGACTAAGACCTTTTAAAGGAAGGCACTGTAAACAGCATTTTCCTTCTGCTTGAGAATATTTCAAATACAAAATTACCAAGCCCCAGAGACTGGAATTTCTGCTACAGGAGAGATGAAAGGTTAACTGCCTAAAAAGGAAAGAATATGTTTGACATATTCTATTTGGAAAATAAAAGAGGTTCCTAATAAAAGCAGAGCCCCACTTGATGTGCCTAATGCTTCTCCAGTGTTTGCGTACACAGTCGGCTAATTAGAAAGCCCCACTCCAAAAAAAAAAAGTGAATAGAAGCTATCACAGACATAGGTCCCTTGTTTACCAGGCTTGCGAGACGCCCCCAGAGGTCACTGTGACTGACAGGATTTTGGTGTTGGTAGGAGGGCTGATAATGCACACACATCTCTTGAGAGGCGAGTCCTGACCAAGCTTAATAGAAGGGCAGCTACTATGGACAATGGAACAGGCAAAGCAGGGGGGTACTGGTGGGAGGAGGGATGTTCAAGGATTGCAAATGACATTCCCAGTCAATTAGTACCCACTGGGGAGCCAAGGTACACCATGCCAAAGAAAGAAGGCTAAAAATTCCCAGGGCAAGCATCTTCCTTTGCCAAAGGCAAGGCGCCCTATAGCCACTCCCATTAGGTACACTTCAGTAAGCCCAGATCCCAAAAGCATCATTCTGAGCTGCTGAAGCTCTAGTTATTTTGCAAAAGCCACACTGGTTTTTGTAACGTATGGCAGTGTTCTTTCCATGAGGCATGTCTGGAAGGCAAAAAAAAAACACAGCTTGAGGTCACAAAGCCAACTTCACTCCATCTCCCTGTCATACTTGAACTCCTCGAAACTCAGTGAAAACTATTTTGTATATTTCCAGTCATAGAGAGGAACCATGTTTATGACTTCCAAGGTTCTTACACTTGAAGATCCCTGTGACCCAAGTTTCACAAGAACATCCAGCCTGCTTCATTTGATATAATGTTGTTTGGGATATGGGGCTCCAGACAATAAATTTATTTCCATGATATGTTATTAAATTAGCTTAATGAACAGGACTTCGGCCAAGGAAGATGTCACTCTCTGCGGTACACAAAGACAGTTGCTATAAGAACTTGGGTTTTCCTGTCACTGTGCTCGACCACCACTTCTTAATGACACCACCTATCAGCTGCTGCCCACGCAAATTACTAGCCATCAGAAACCTCTCATTCTAAAAGTTAAAGCCTGGTGGGCAGAACCATGGTCCAACTGCTGATTCTGCTTCATAGAACATCACTTAAAATTACAGAAGCATATATTTTGAAATAGAGAATTTTACCAACTTGGAAATTCACCTTTTCATGACTCCTTTCACCCGAAATGCGACCCATTCTTGGAGGCACAGGAATAAAAATAATCTTGTCTTGACAAGGTCACACCAGGGTTTTCCTAGCTTAATCCTTTTGGAAAACTTCTTCTCACTTAATCCACTTCATCCTGTAGAAAGCCCTGTTCAGAGTTTCATGTAATATTGAAACAATAAACAGACATGTATGGTGTCAAAGCTCTAAGGGAAAAATATATGGAGGTCTTTAAAAGAGTGTTTGGTCTTCCAAAAGTAAAAAATGAGTGTTCTTTGGGATAAGGAAAGGCACGCTCCCCTTAAAAAACACACATGGCAGGAAAAAAACTATAAAACCAGACATCTAACCAAACACTATAAGTAAACCACAGAGCAGGTATTTAAAGACAACTCAGGTTAAAAAAAGAAATGCAACGAGGCTTAAGTCAACGTCTTTGAATATTTCCACTTGAAAAATAAAGTCATTTTTTTAAAAAGAGGGTTTTTAAAGCATTTTCATTCTGCAACCATCAAAACTGAAACTCGGCCTTTGAAGAACAGCTTCCACGCCCTTTTGAACCCTGAGCACTGTCCTGGCCGTGTGAGGTGTGACAGAGTGTGCAAAGCAGTGACAAAGCAAGCGACTCACTTCCCTCTCCTCTCCCAACTTCTCAGTCATGACTTGGTTTCCCTTCTTAGAAAGGGGAGGCGGGGAGGACCCTCCGTTCACTCGCCACAAGGTCCAGAGAACCACTGCAGGGCTTTTGGGGGCAGAGGATCACCAGGACAACTGAAATAAACACGAAAGACATATGTGAAGGCCGGAGTTCTTCAAAGGCAAGAGGGTCTGATGCTCCATAAATCACCGTGTCAGTCTGGGACAGCAAAAGCGGCTCTCATGCACTGTACTCAGCTTCCTCCTGCTCTACTTGCTGGCGGAGTCTGTTTGCATACCACATCTGGCTCGTTACTGAACGCTTTATAAATGCAACAAATCAAGGAGGGTGAGAAAAGGGCAAGGGCTTCGGTCTTGAAACAAGAAAGCCATCTTCATGGAAAGTCCAAGGAAACAATTACTAAAAAAATCCTCAAACCAAGAAACAAATAAAAAATAAAAAACCCAAATCAAAACCCCAACATTGTCTCAGGCGTGACACTGAAATACTTTAAATGTAAACATATGTGAAAAAGCATGTCCACATGGTAAGCTTCATGATTTCAGTTGTATGACCCTTGTGTGGTACTCAAGATGGTGGTCTTCTCAACATGATAGATGTAAAATACCGAGCATCTATTGTTGTGTGTGTGGGTGTGTGTGTGTGTGTTGTGGGGGGACACTCAGTTGTGTCCAGCTGTGCAATCCCATGGACTATAGCCTGCCAGGCTCCTCTGTCCATGGAATTTTCCAGGCAAGAATACTGGAGTGGCGTGCCGCTTTCTTCTCCAGGGGATCTTCCTGACTCGGGGACAGAACCCATGTCTCTTCTGTCTCCTGCGCTGGCGGGCAGATTCTGATCACTGTGCTACCTGGGAAGCCACGCACCTATTGTTACCTGTGTTCAAATCAACTACTCTTTCACCTGGTAAGCAGATCAAAACTCAGTGTTGGTTACATGGAACTGAGTAATTCTACCATCTTAAAATCTTCCTTAGAACAGGTACAGTATAAGAAGACCTAGCCTTCAAACTAGCATTAGCAAGTTTCAGGAGCACGTGAGATCATTTTTCTGTCTAGTAGCTACCACACAGGTCTGCTTAACACAGAGTGAATCAATAGTAATGACTACAGATCAAGATGTTTTGCTGTTTCTTTTAATATATTATCTTTACAGTGATAGTTCTGGGGAGTTCCTAATTATTCACTTCCTGGTCATTTAGTCATACATAATATTTAAATTAATCATATTGAATGAAACACCCTTTTTGTCTGTTTGCCAAGCTTCCACCCTCTTACATTTAGTCCATAAATATTAATTATCAGATAAATGTAATATGATTTCAATCTAAGTGGAAAATGAATGCATGCTATTTTATCATGAGACCTATAGTTTTGCTCTCTTATTCTGACAGAAGAGTTCATGCAGCAGAAATGCAATTATCAATAATTATTATATAGCTATGGATCCCAGTCTTTTCAAGAATGAAAACACTTAGATTAAAGTAGTTGTATTTTTTTTATTTGAACTCTACAAAATGCAAAGTGACAAGAAATACTGAAGGGAAACCATATTTTTATATGAATTTATATTTTACTAATATCTGTTCAAAATTGGGAAAAGAGTACATCAAGGCTGCATATTGTCACTTTGTTTATTTAGCTTCTATGCAGAGTACATCATGCAAAATGCCAAGCTAGATGAATCACAAGCTGGAATCAAGATTGCTGAGAGAAATATCAATAACCTCAGATATGCAGATGACACCATCCTCATGGCACAAAGTGAAGAGGAACTAAAAAGCCTCTTGATGAAAGTGAAATGGGAGAGTGAAAAAGCTGGCTTAAAACTCAACATTCAAAAAACTAAGATCAAGGCATCCAGTCCCATCACTTCATGGCAAATGACAAGGAAAAAAAGTGCAAACAGTGGCAGACTTTATTTTTTGGGCTCCAAAATCACTGCAGTGACTGCAGCCAAGAAATTAAAACACATTTGCTTCTTAGAAGAAAAGCAATGACGAACCTAGACAATGTGTTAAAAAGCAGAGACATCATTTTGCCAACAAAGGTCCATCTAGTCAAAGCTATGTTTTTTCCAGTAGTCATGTATGGATGTGAGAGTTGAACTATAAGAAAAGCTGAGTGCCGAAGAATTGATGCTTTTGAACTGTGGTGTTGGAGAAGACTCTTTAGAGTCCCTTGAACTGCAAGGAGATCCAACCAGTCCATCCTAAAGGAAATCAGTCCTGAATATTCATTGGAAGGACTGATGTTGAAGCTGAAATTTCATTACTTTGGCCACCTGATGCGAAGAATTGACTCATTTGAAAAGACCCTGTTGCTGGGAAAGATTGAAGGAAGGAGGAAAAGGGGATGACAGAGGATGAGATGGTTGGATGAATCATCAACTCAGTGAACATAAACTCAGGGAGACACTGAAAGACAGGGAAGCCTGGTGTGCTGCAGTCCATGGGGTCGCACAGAGTCAGATATGACTGAGCAGCTGAACAACAGCAATACTTGTTTGAAAAAGAAAGGTATGTATAGTCCTAGAGACATGTACACACTTCATGGTCCACCATCGGACACAAGGGGATGTGAAGACCCCTTTGAAAGGTCTTCCAGGACCCTGTACCCATGAAGTCACTGAAGCCTGGGTGCCCTGGCTCTCTCTTGCTCTTCTGGTCTCAGTTCAAGTCTCACAACCTCAGAGCCATCATCTCCAGTGACCGCTCAAGCCACGTTAGCAGCTTTCCTCCATCTCTTCTCTATCACGTCAGTTGTTTTCATTCATTTTTATTCACAATCATGATCTCTAGTTCTCTTGCTTCTTCATTTATTTGAGGGTCGCCTGTTTCCCCCACTCAGAATGAAGCAGGGACCCTGGCTTGCTAACAAACAGAAGGCTATTCCCAAAACTTGACTAAAACTCACCCCATTTAAAGACCATTTAATTTCCACTGATCCAGAATCCACAAGACAAATGAAGAAAAGAGACAAAATGGCTTAATTTACCAAGTTAATGTTACTAAGCTCCATTACTACTGTTTAAAAGAAAATCAACAATGGCAAGTCTTTATAAAGCCTGTAAATTACGGCCCTCTTTCTGGTTTGTTCTTACCTTTCTTTTTTTAATATTTTATATATGCTAGACCCCTTTGGAAGGACAGCTATCTTAGCTTTACCTAGAGTTGGGAAATGACCATGCTATCAATCAGCTGTGAAAACTGGAAATGTGTGCTTTATTTTTAGAAATAAAAGGAAGACATTAAATTTGTCTTCCATTTTGTTTAAATAGAAAACAATTTAAGAGGTGTACAGGGCAGGCCCACTGCTCTGCAGCAGGCATACCTCTCACAAACACGCCCGGGCTTTGTGGCAATACCAAAAAGGCTACATCACTCAAAAGCTCTGGTCCCCAGGGGCGTCAGCAGGTGGCAAGGAGCAAAAGGATCAGCCGTGAGTTTGTGCTCCCTGTCTGCTGAAGAAGCAACAAAGTGCCAAAAGACAATTATGGGTCCAGGTACATCCGTCTGACCAGGAGGCTCTGTCATTAACAGAGAAGATGGAGGTCATCTTCGGCACCCAAGGTCTCTGAGCTTGCCATGGTGCTCAGAACGTTTAAAAGTGCAGTTACCTGACATCCCTGCAATTTAGTTCCTTACTGAAATCAATCCCTTCATAATAACAAAGGAGAGTTTCCTCCTTATGCAGATGAGCAGCGCGGTGTTTCCACACCTGGTCGGTGGGAGAACGTCGGGCGGCAGGCGTGCACTGTGCCTGCCATTTGCACTTAGCAAGCGCAGATCTGCCTCCTTTCTTCAACTCCTTTCATTCTTTTAACAGAGAATGATTAAATCGTGGCACTTTAAAGTAACAGGTTACTTTCTGAATATTTTTAAGGCCGTGCCAGGTAGCAATTAAAAGGATTTTTTTTTTTTAACACCAGTAGTTTGGATCTTGCAAGTCAATCTGTTGGATTCTTCAGTTTTGTAATTCATGCAATTAATCAAGCAAAATAATACTATTTTACCTCTTTCTGTCCAGCAGGTCTCTACTGTAAGACAAAGTCACTGAACCATGCACACTCAAACTTAAAATTACCACGAATGACTCATCAACTGGAGGTTACTCACCTGTGTTCCTGGCAAACCAGCAGTGTGAGCACAAAATTCAGTGGAGGGAACATAAAGGCCATACTTGGCACCAGCTGTCCCAGTAGGAACAATGACTCAACAGGCAAGAAGGGATTAAATAATGGCAAAACGCTGCTGCTTGCCAGATCACAGAAAAAAGGCCCAGAACAGGGGTTAAATGAGTCACAGCAGAGCAGAAAGGGCTTCAAAATAGGCTCGTGTGTGAGAACATTAAAAATGCAACAACAGCTTAAGGTAGGTGAAAAACAAAGGGCGTTCGCTACTGCTTCCACGCCATCTACTATTCACTGCACATCAGCTACTATTCCCTTTAATATAAACTTAACTAAATGCAGCCCTAATGACAGTAACAATATACTGAAGACAGAAAACTCTGAAACTATTTGCTTTACTAAAAGTCCAACTGGGTTTTTAGACATTATAACTAAACCCAAAGACAGGTAGCTTTCAGGGCTGCCCAGGTGGCTCAGCAGTAGAGAAGCTGCCTGCCAATGCCAGAGACGCAGCAGACCCAGGTTCAGTCCCTGAGTCAGGAAGACCCCCTGGAGAAGGAAACGGCAGCCCACTCGAGTACTCTTGCCTGGGAAATCCCAGGGACGGAGGAGCCTGGCAGGGCTACAGTGCCTGGGGTCGCAGACAGTGAGACTGACTTACGACTGAACAACGAAGAGCAAACACCACAAGGCAGTCTACCCGGCAGCCTTCCAGGCCTGCGTGAGCCGGCGGAGCCTGCAAGCCGGAAAGGGCACACGGCTGTATCTCTACCCATCTATCTTCGCCTATAAAGACGCACTTTACACCTTTCATAAGTTTTTAGACAGTTTCTCCATATTCCTAACAGTCAACCTAGCAATTTCAATCATAAACAAATGTATAAAAAATATCAGCATGTCAGCTCACGGTTTTTAAATTCATACTGTTAATGCAGATGAGGCATATATGTGTGATACACAAAGAGCACGTCTGAATTACATTTTATTATTCTTAGAGCCATCCAGTCAGCAAAAATAAGACCGGGAGCTGACTATGGCTCAGATCATGGACTCCTTATTGCCAAATTCAGACTTAAATTGAAGAAAGTAGGGAAAACCAGTAGACCATTCAGGTATGACCAAAATCAAATTCCTTACTATTATTCAGTGGAAGTGAGAAGTAGATTCAAGGGATTAGATCTGATAGAGTGCATGATGAACTATGGAATGAGGTTTGTGACATTGTACAGGAGACAGGGATTAAGACCATCTCCAAGAAAAAGAAATGCAAAAAGGCAAAATGGTTGTCTGATGAACGCCTTACAAATAGCTGAGAAAAGCAGAGAAGCGAAAGAGGAGAAAAGGAAAGATAATAAGCATCTGAATGCAGAGTTCCAAAGAATAGCAAGGAGAGATAAGAAAGCCTTCCTCAGTGATCAATGCAAAGAAATAGAGGAAAACAATAGAATGGGAAAGACTAGAGATCTCTTCAAGAAAATTAGAGATACCAAGGGAACATTTCATGCAAAGATGGGCACAATAAAAGACAGAAGTGGTATGGACCTAACAGAAGCAGAAAATATTAAGAAGAGGTGACAAGAATACACAGAAAAACTATACAAAAAAGATCTTCATGACCCAGAGAACCACGGTGGTGTGACCACTCACCTAGAGCGAGACATCCTGGAATGCAAAGTCAAGTGGGCCTTAGAAAGCATCACTACAAACAAAGCTAGTGGAGGTGATGGAATTCCAGGTGACCTACTTCAAATCCTAAAAGATAATGCTATGAAAGTGCTGCACTCAATATGCCAGCAAATCTGGAAAACTCAGCAGTGGCCACAGGACTGGAAAAGGTCAGTTTTCATTCCAATCCCAAAGAAAGGCAATGCCAAAGAATGCTCAAACCACCGCACAATTGCACTCATCTCACACGCTAGTAAAATAATGCTCAAAATTCTCCAAGCCAGGCTTCAGCAATACGTGAACCGTGAACTTCTAGATGTTCAAGTTGGTTTTAGAAAAGGCAGAGGAACCAGAGACCAAATTGCCAACATCCGCTGGATCATGGAAAAAGCAAGAGAGTTCCAGAAAAACATCTATTTCTGCTTTACTGACTATGCCAAAACCTTTGACTGTGTGGATCACAGTAAACTGTGGAAAATTCTGAAAGAGATGGGAATACCAGACCACCTGATCTGCCTCTTGAGAAATCTGTATGCAGGTCAGGAAGCAACAGTTAGAACTGGACATGAACAACAGAGTGGTTCCAAATAGGAAAAGGAGTATGTCAAGGCTGTATATTGTCACCCTGCTTATTTAACTTATATGCAGAGTACATCATGAGAAACGCTGGGCTGGAAGAAACACAAGCTGGAATCAAGATTGCCGGGAGAAATATCAATAACCTCAGATATGCAGATGACACCACCCTTATGGCAGAAAGTGAAGAACTAAAGAGCCTCTTGATGAAAGTGAAAGATGAGAGTGAAAAAGTTGGCTTAAAGCTCAACATTCAGAAAACTAAGACCATGGCATCTGGTCCCATCGCTTCATGGCAAATAGATGGGGAAACAGTGGAAATAGCGGCTGAGTTTATTTTGGGGGCTCCAAAAATCACTGCAGATGGGACTGCAGCCATGAAATTAAAAGACACTTACTCCTTGGAAGAAAAGCTATGACCAACCTAGACAGCATATTAAAAAGCAGAGACATTACTTTGTCAACAAAGCTCCGTCCAGTCAAGGCTATGTTTTTTCCAGTAGTCACATACAGATGTGAGAGTTGGACTATAAACAAAGCTGGGCGCAGAAGAATCGATGCTTTTGAACTGTAGTGTTGGAGAAGACTCTTCAGAGTCCCTTGGACTTCAAGGAGGTTCAACCAGTCCATCCTAAAGGAAATCAGTCATGAGTGTTCATTGGAAGGACTGATGCTGAAGCTGAAACTCCAATACTTGGGCCACCTGATGCGAAGGGCTGAATCATTTGAAAAGACCCTGATGCTGGGAAAGATTGAGGGCAGGAGGAGAAGGGGACGACAGAGGATGAGATGGTTGGATAGCATCACCGACTCAATGGACATGGGTTTGTGTGGACTCCAGGAGTTGGTGATGGACAGGGAGGCCTGGCGTGCTGTGGTTCATGGGGTTGCAAAGAGTTGGACACGACTGAGCGACTGAACTAAACTGAACTGAACTCAAGATTTGTTGCTTTCTTATCTCTTTTTTCCTAATTCATATGTTAATGTGGATATTTCAATTTCAAGGTTTTTTTGAACAATGAACACCTCACTCAGACTTGAGACAATAGTAAGTACTCTCATTTTCCTAAAATCTCTTTATAAATTGTGTTTCAAAGCTGTTAGTTAGCAATTAAATTTAGATTGCTCTATAGAAGATGTTTGCGAAGACAAGCAGAAGGATCAAACACTGCTCCAAAAAGTCAGTGAAAAGAAGCCATGATACCATTTTGCGTATAACCATAAGTATAGAATCATAGAACACAGAAATTTATTAGCTTATCCAGAAAGTTAAAAGGACAAACATGTTGTATCATTCTAGAATAATCCTAGAATCCAGATTGTAGATTTCAGAAAGAGAACACTGCTTTTTGTAATAACAGTAGATTTCAACTGTAAGGCTCAGAGCCTCAGAAAAGAAGACTGATTCTGATTCCAGCTCCATGGGTCCATAGCCCGAATTGCATTTTCTCTGGAGCAATTCATTCCAACATAAGGTTTACATGGAAACATTCTTCCCAAAACCAAGACTGGGTTTTACATGGGATTTCGGCTCTCTTTGCCAGGAGAAAGCAAACAGTCCCAACTTGACTGCATCTGAACGTGGATACCCTCTGCCATGGTTACGCTGTTGTATTCTACAAGCAAAAGCTAAATGAGTTCCACCTTTCTAGAAATCATCCTCATATGTGCTTTTATATTCAGTTATGGATTATAAATAGATTCTCTGATTTAATAGTTTCCCAAGTGAAAAGTGTGGAGAGGAAAATAGAACAGAATTTACTTCTGAATGTTAAAGTGCATATTTTATTCTAACAACTAAATCAGTGGAGTAGCAAGTCATCCCAAGGAGATCAGGGAAGCAAATTCCTAAATAATAAGGTGTTACGGTAAAAAAAAAAAAAAAAGGAGTATGAGGATAAACTCTTAAGTACAATGTAAAATTCTAGTTTCTTCCAACCTAGTGATACAGTAGTAGCTGAGAGTGCCAGAAAAAGCCCACCAAGCCATTAGAAAAGCTGCAAGTTACGAAAAGATGGTTTAAAGAGAGAAGAAAGAGACTCTGCTTATGCTGGTCTTTTAATACAATGACTACAGGTACCATCATGTAGTTCCATTTTTGATACAGAACAGCCAACTATATTAATTATAAAGTATCAGATTTCTACTTTATTCTCTCCTGTATAAATCAGGAGAAAACATTTTAGTGCTGGGAAAAATTAAGTTACTTGGGCTTTTTCAATGTTCTGAGCTTCTGACTGAGAATAAACCCTTACATTTTGCCTAAGAACCAGAAAACCTAAAAGTCTCATGTTTTTGCTTTTTTTGCAAATTGGTTATTCATATAAACTTTCTTTTAGAATGACAATTTAAAATCCTTTTAGATTGGGGTGCATGGGTGTGTGTGTGTGTGAGAGTGGGTGTGTGTGTGTGTGAGGGTGTGTGTGTGAATTTGTGAGTGTGTGTGTATGTATGTGAGTGAGTGTGTATGTATGCTGGGAGAATGGGATGACAGAAAATAACAACCCTAACATGATTATATCAGTAAAATTAATTTACCTGTTCTCAAACACATACATGTTACAATGGCAGGCAGGGCAGGTTCAGAAAAACCTCATGCAACACATGTGAAACGTCAAAGGATACAAAGAAGGTCCGACAACAATGACCAGTGACCCTGTCGGGCAACCAGGTGCCATTCCTGCACCCGACGCCCTCAGACCACGGAAAGCCCACCGCATTCTCCCTGAGACGTAGATGTGCAGAACGTTCTCCGCAGACGTTAGTTCAAGAACCGCAGACGTTAGTTCAAGAACCGAGACATAAAAGGATTTTCAGGAAACAAAGCCTGGACCCAAGGAAACAAGAGTTGGCACCACTAACACGGAAATCGGGTCTCTAAACTGACAGAGGGCTGGTGACTCCAAGAAAGGCCCTCCGCACCCATCCAGCGGGAACCGGAAACAGCAGCCGGCCCGCTGACGTCACCGGGGGCCGTGACCGCCGGCGGCCAGGGCTCCGGCCCTTCCTCTGGGACATGGCTCACTTGGAGCAAAGTAACAGCGGCTTTTCCTAAGTACCTTATTCATGACTGGGAAACTTTTATCGTCATCACAATCAACATCAATTTAACTTACTGAGAGCATATCCGAAGTACCCTTAAAACTCCATAATGTTAAAAAAAAAAAGTAAAAGTTCAAGTTTAATAAAAATGGAAGGATGAAACTTGCTCGACCACTCAGTTAAGCTGTGGCAACTTTATGTATGTGATATGAGTCTAAAGTCACAGGAAACCCTCCAGCTAACTTTCATACACTTCTATTTTTGGTTATATTAAATAGTTCATTAATTTTCTCTCTCCATCGTCTCACAGCTGGAAGGTTCTTTCCAAATACAACAATAAAAGCCATTTGGAAATTAAATGTGTAGTACCTTTCTCGATGATACCATTTTGGTCAAATGTGCTGCAAATTAAATTTAATAGTTTAGTTTTATCATATACACAGATTTAGGTATAAAGAGTTACTTTGTCATATATAATATGATAGGAAGATGGATATGTTCTAGGGTTTTCAAATTGGATCATGACCCATTAATGGGTAGTAGTAGCTTTTTGTTAACTGAATAGAACATATCACAGTTACTTACCTATAGTGAGGGAAGTATTCTTCTATGAAATTTTTGCTTTCATTTTGTGTGTATTTGTGTACATGTGTTTTCTTAAACATTGAGAAAACAAATTTTTTACTATGAGTCACTATTTTAAAAATAAATGTATAAGAACCACTATCTAGGGTAAAATTTGTGTGTTTTAAGATTGTTCAGGTTCAAGTTGCTCTGTTAAATTCAATTAGCTGATGAACTATTCTGATACTGGTAGACAAATAGTTGGTACAATTGGAAAAAACTAGGCTTAAACATTGCAAAAGAGTTAACACAGTGTGTCAAATCATCTGATCCCTGTCCTCTGTTCGTAGACTGAGGAAGTGGAAGTCTTGAGTGCTGAAGGCCCCAGACTCCAGATTTGTTCATGCTGCCACTGGACCCGATTTATGCCCCAGGCCAGGTAATCTGACTGCCACTAACTGCACCACAGTCCAAGAAAATCACCTGGCCAGAAGAGCTAATACGTAGCATCCTGTCCAGACAGTGCCCTCCAAGGCTCTGGCTTCCCCTGATGCCACCTGGGCGGGTGCAGGCAGCAGGACTGGAAATGCATGGGATCCGGACAAGCGAAAGGCAGGAAAAGGCAAAGAGCCAGGAGGTGAGCTCCTTGCCTTTCCTCTCTACAACGGATTGGTCCAAGGCAGAGTGGTCATGGGGCTTCCCTGACAGCTCAGTTGGTAAAGAATCCACCTGCAATGCAGGAGGCCCCGGTTCGATTCCTGGGTCAGGAAGATCTACTGGAGAAGGGATAGGCTACCCACTCCAGTATTCTTGGGCTTCCCTGGTGACTCAGCTGGTAAAGAGTCTGCCTGCAATGTGGGAGACCTGGGTTTGATCCCTGGGCTGCGAAGATCCACTGGAGAAGGGACAGGCTGCCCACTCCAGTATTCTGGCCTGGAGAATGCCATGGACTGTATAGTGCATGGGGCTGCAAAGAGTCGGACACGACTGAGTGACTCTCAGAGTGGTGGTGAAATACACTTGTCCTGCTGCCCCTCCACAGCACTGAGTGACCACTTCTGATTTGTGCTGAAGCTGTGGCCGACCCAATGATACATCCCCCTGTACCGCTCTCCCATCTTTCCAGCCTGATTCATTTCTCCCACACATTCCTGTTGCCCTGGAATTGTATAGTCAACCAGCCCCCTCCCCCAGCAAAGTGTTAGCACATCAGTTAAGGATTCGTGCTCTGCCTCCTAGAAAGCCCAGGCTAAGATAATTTCTTATAAACAAATGCTGATTCCACTGTGCATTGGTAACATGGCGTGGCGGGCCAGGGGGGGAAGAGGTTTTAGATATTACCTACACATAGAGTTTGCCTTTTATGTTTTCATATCAAGAAATCTTTCTGGGTAAATGCAAATTTTCTACCTTTTAACCTTAAACAGGGTTAGGATGCATTGCAAACATCTCAGTCACAGTCCAGCTTTGGCAATCTAGTTGTAACAGTCAGAACAAGTTAGATTATGAAGCAGTAACATCCAGCTCCCAAATTTCAGGAGCCAAAAACAATAGGAATGGATTCTTTGCTTGTACCGTGTGCCCACTGTAGGTCAGTAAGGGGGCTCAGCTCACGGGAGTCACTCAGAGACCAGACTGACAGTCTGCACGTTTGTGGTCATGCAGAGATGGAAAATAGTACAGCGACTCGGGCAAAGTACATGCTGCTTCTTAAAGCTCCTGACTATAAGTGGCATGGATCGCCTCCACTCACATCTGGTTGACCAAGGCTAGTCACAAAGTCACACCAGATTTCAAGAGGGATGAGATGTGCCCTTCTACCACAGGTCTGGAAAGTAAGAGAGCCAAACCTTGGTAGAAGTTTGAATGACTAACACAGACAAGGTATGGAGTAAGTTATCTCCACTGTAGGAACACTTTATGCTTGGTCTCTACTTCAGTGACTTGCTGTGGTTTCTAATGGGCTATGTAAAGTATATGTAATGGGCTAAGTAAAGAACTGACTCATTGGAAAAGACCCTGATGCTGGGAAAGATTGAAGGTGGGAGGAGAAGGGGATGACAGAGGATGAGATGGTTGGATGACATCACCGACTCAATGGACATGAGTTTGAGTAAACTCCAGGAGTTGGTGATAGACAAGGAGGCCTGGTGTGCTGCAGTCCATGGGGTCGCAAAGAGTCAGATACGACTGAGGGACTGATGTAAAGTATTGGGGCATTTGGGAATTTATCTTAGAAGTCAAATTCACATACACAGTTCACCATAGACATCCTGGTAGAGTACAAAGACAGAGGGAGAAATCTGGGCTGAAATTCTGGTTATGCCACTTACTGTCTTGGCCTTAAGAAAACCTGTTAATGTATCCAAGTCTGGGTCCCACATCTGTAGAAGGGGAAACAATATCTACCTTGTAGGTTTGGTGTAGGGTTGAGTGATAAAGGGCTTCCTGTCCCACCCTGGGCCTGGCAGACAGGACACGCTGAAATAAGGCCGCTGGCACTGACGGTGTTTTCCAGGAGCTGTGCTTTGCCTCTTCTGTCGAGAGGAATCCAGCTGTGTTATTATTCCCTTTTGCCATATTTATATACTTTATTATTCATATAGGTGTCTCACTTTATAAAGAGAATTTTTAAATCAAATTTGCCAATGAATTAAAACTGTAAAAAGATTTAGAATTTGACAAGATGTCCTTTGATAAAGACATTTTTTTAAAGCCCTCTACTCAGGTTCAGAAAAGTCAGCTACAGCGATCCAAAAGGAAGGCGAATCTCTAACTGAAGTTCATGCAAATTAGTGAGGAATCCTGGTTAACTGCAAGCTCACCGTGAACCAGTGAGACAGGGCTATCCCTCAAACCTAAGTAATCCTAGCCTTTAATTAAAACCTAGCATCCAGATCAAGAGATGTAACCTTTGACTTACACTGTATATAAACAATAGACTATTGCGGTGCTTGGGGTGTCCTCTCGTGACATTCTCCTGACAAATGAAGGGGGCACGTAGGATGGTGGGTGTGCAGAAAGCATGACAGATGAGGAATGGCTGGGGGTAAAAAAAAAAACAACAAAAACTGGAGATGTTTAGGCTGGAAGAGAGATGGTCTTAGGAAACATGATACCTGCCCTCCAATACCTGAAGGGTTGTCGGGCAGAATAGATTTTTCTCTCTACTACTCTAGGGAACAGGAAGGGGACGAAGTCGTAGGCATCACCCTTGACTGATGGTGCAATCAGGGCCAAGCGGAGACCAACTGCTGACCCACTGGGGGGACGCTGGCGATTCCAGATGGGCCGGAGCCAGAGCTTAGCATCATGCATGTACTTCTCTCCAACCTCAAGCATCTATCAGCCTCTGGATCTGCCGTACTTGTTCTAAATAGGCATCTCCTCCTTTCCTTTTTAATAAAGACATTATAACAATGCTAATGTAATGTGCAGGAATTCATTTACCCTGCTCATGCTACAGAAACCTTGATTTAGTAGATCTCCCTTCAGGTTACCGTGTCTGCTGCTGGCTGCAAATACAAGAAAGATGCTGACAGTTGTGAATTACTGGAGTTCTACAAATGATCAACTCCGGTGGTAAACAGGAGAGAAATAAAAGGTAAAGTTCGGTGGCCAGGTCAACGGGGATGATGCTGGCCTTTTCTACATAATTGAAGGCCTCCTGAACAGGCTGGCGAATAGGTGCCTCTTGGCAGAGGAGGAAGAGAACATCCAGATGGCTCCAAGTTGCAGGACACGGAGGTTAATGGAAAAGTGGGAACGGCCGTGTTTTATGGGCCCTGTGAAAGATGGATGGCAGGAGATGGGCAGGAGGAATTATTTCTTATCTGGGAGAGGCTGAGGTGAAGAGACAGAGCAACAGTGAGGAGGGGAGAGCCCCCACGAAAGGGGCGTGGCTGCAGGGGAACCTGGGGGACATCTGAGAGGCCAGGTCAGCCTTGCCCGGGGGCCCTGGCCTCATCCGTAGTTAAGCATCGGGCTGTGAAAGCGAACGACCCACACCTGTCTGCCTGGGAGAATGCCCGCCCCCTTCCCATGGACCACCCTCTGTCGCGACCAGACGTGCAGACCCAAGGGCCCTCCGCGTGTCCGAGGACGCCTGGGCGCCGTGGGGACCTCCTCCCCATCCACCTGCCGTATGGCCGTCCTGCAAGAGTGATTCGTCAAGCCTCCTGGTTGCCAGACTTGTGGGCTGGAAACTGCCAGGTGGAAGGGAGACCACTTTTAAAGAGCAGTTTTAACAACCTCCTCATCTTCCATCGGAAGCCTTGTCTCCCGGCTCGGCACACTAGATGACTTAAGGTGTTCACGCCACCATCAATGTCTGAGCAGACAAAGACCGTGTCCCCCCATCCACCCACCCAGCCCCAGTCTCCAGGTTGTCTTTCTGCTGCGTGCACAGATTTTTGAAAAGAGAGTACAATAAATTCCACGCACGACGGCTTACTGCTGGCCAAAGAGTGAGCTCCTGAGATGCGCCTTTTATTTATTGGGGTTGGGGAAGGGAGGTGGTAATGTTTCCTGTATTGGATGCCTTATACTTTGCAGACCTTTGGGGACTCATCTCTGCTGAATTCTTTAACAGCTGAGATGACAAGGATGTCCATTACCCAAATGGACAGCACTCTCTATTGATCAGGACTCCACTTAGCAATCTCATTTGTCATCCTGTTTTGTCTCATCTTCCCTGGTCTCCGTGTGAAGGGGGAATCTTTTTTTTTCAGGTGTTGGAAAGTTAATCTACATTCCAGGCACAGCTGAGCAATTAAAACATATAATGAGCAGAACACTTGAGCGGCTGCACCTACAGAGAAGCCTGAATTGGGCTTCTCCCTATCTCCCCCACACAGGCCGGGGGAAGTTAAAGAGGTAATCCACTCCCGGAAAAGCCCAGAAGAATAACTATAATACTCTTCAAACCTTAGCTGTGTCAAGTGCTTGCTTTGCCTCCATTTCTGCTTTCAGAAACTCATTTTAAAAGATAAAAAGGAATATTACGGGAAGAAAGCCCAAATCCCAACAAAACAAAGGAAGGTCTACCTAATCTTGCCAGTTAATCATTTGGGGAAAAGACACGCTCTGCATCTAATTAGATCTATGCAGTTAAACATCCATCAAGAATTCTCCTAGAAAGAGTATGTTTTATGGAGTTCTCATATGAGGGATTAAATTGGGCATGTGGAAAGCAACCTTGATGCATTTAATGGACTCCCCCCAAATATACATCAGCATCCATGTCACGGAGCTAGATGGCTTCTTTATCCTCTCCCCAAAACGCAATAACAGAAAATAATTAAACATCTCTCAGACCTGAACGGCACAGTCATTAGGCCACAGTCAATGACTGGAACTGCCACGAGAGCCTGAACCACACTTTACCCTGGCTTTTCTGGCCATTTTGATTCAGAAAGCTTTCCATATCCGGATCTCCCCGGAGAACCATTTTATGATGCTATAAAGACTGTCAACCAGAGGGGAGCTCCCCAACACCTGAGCCACACACAGAACTATCAAATGACATTTAATTGTGAGCTGACACTGTATGTCTGAGCCTGCATTCTGATCTCCAAATATTATCCATGCTGCTGTCTGCAGAGATAAGACTGTTATGATAACAGCAGATCAAACCAATTAGACCCGGGAGCAGCAAATACATCAAGATCTAGACTCTCACCAGAGAGTTTGAGGGTATATAAACTAAAAGAGGCCCGATGTTATCTCCTTTATGAAAGAAACAGGTCTGGAGGCCTCTTTCCTTTTGTGTTTGTGGGTGAGTGTTTTCATGTAAACACATGGGCAGCGAGCAAGCAACACGTGCAAAGTGCACGAGCTACTAATTACTTTTACATCTAGTGTTGACGCAAAGACGATAAAGACTGTAAACCTAGGTCATTTTTTTAATACTTAATACTGATGGTGGTTTCATTGATAAATTCAAGCAGGCTATCCTAAGTGTCTGCAGCACAATTTTCTTTCTTTCACATTTCAGCACCTTTTCTGCTTTTTAGCAGACAAGATTCTACTAGCATCTCTAGCTGACTGGACCCACATTACATCTGCTTCATGGTACGTTTGCAGCACCAGAGCCAAGACACCAGGTGGAAGTGCCAAGCCTTAACCCCAAGTTCCTTCTGGTGGACCACAGATAAGGAAACAGCGCTGAAGAGGGGTGAAATGAACAGTGTACATGAGGTCCCCAGAAGCCCTATCAAAGTCTGACAGCTAAACAGGATACCAGGAAATGTATCAGCCACATGACATTCTAAAAGAAAACAAACTTAATAGAAAGGGGAGTGGTGTAGCTTCAAAGGGAACCTGATTCTATACAGCATGAATTTTCTTTTCATGAAAAATACAGTGTAATGGAAATTTGTCACTAAAGAAATTTGATAAGGGGAGAAAATTAGGACCTATTTCATTTAGCTCTGTCTCATACCTGGGGTATAAATAGAGGATAATAAACTGTATTGTCCAAAAGAGGAGGGAAATAGCAGAGTAGCATTCAATAGTGGTGGTTGGGCAGGTAGATAGAGGAGTTCAGACTTAGAAAGAAAAACACATATCACGTGTGACAGGTGAACAATGATTATCTGTAGAGAGGAAAAAAGACTGGAAGCCTAATGGTCCCCACAAAAAAAAAGAAAAACATAGTGTACAGTTTACAAAGAAAGCAATTTACCAGTAGCATCAGATAAACAATAGTGAAAAACTTCAATGTAATTGTTCTACGGATCTGACTGCACTCTTCCTAAGACTATGATCAGGTAAAATACAGAACTAATAGAGCTGAGAATAGAGACTAGAAAATAGAAAGTTTGAAAAGCATAATACCAATCTTCATTACATAAGAATATTTTACAGAGAATAGACACTAGGCATTCTTCAGTTCAAGATAATCAGGGTTCTCTCAGAGTAGCACAAACACAATTTTTTTTTTTTGACCAGCAATAAAAAGAAATTTCCAGATTTGGAAGAGTAGAGTCATATGCAAAGAAAGTAGTGTCTGGTCTATTTTCTTACTTGGTGACAGTTGTTATCTTGAGGCTCTTTTGGACTAAAGAGATAGCAATTAATTTTAGGCGTCATTATTATTCTCGCAGTTAACACTGCTGGAAGAGCCACTGCACCAAGGTCTGGAGGAAATGCTGATATCCCTCATTTTGCAAATAGCCAGCAGTCCTTACCCAGAGTCCAGTCTAAACTTCTTGTCTATCTGGGAAGTTCCTACTTCATCCTCTTAAGTCTCTCCCAGCCCTTTCAGGGCACACAGCACCCTGTCTTCTCCTTGACCCCAGAGCATCTTCTACAATCCTTTTCTCACTAGCCAAGCCCCCTTCCACGAGGGACCCTGCTTGAGCAAGTCTGCACACTTAGCAGAGTGTGCTTCACACGCAGGAGGTAGTCAGGGAACTCCTAGGAAGACTCAGATGACGCCATAGAACTGGCCCCCTCTCCCTGTTTATTCTCTGCAACATTCCTACTACAGAGAAGCAGCTGGTTAAATAAGACACAAAATGATGACATGTGGAAGCCTTCAGGAACCTACTTCCTGTTGTACTATTCACCTGTAGCAAAGATGGGCAGACTCCCTACACAAAAAAGAGATCCTGATTAAATGGGGGCAAAGCCCCAGTATCTGAATTATGGGGGGCAACTCCAGAGATTCTAATACGTAACCAGAGTAGAAGATTACTGGCAAAGAATTATAACTTCTTTATCAAATTCTTTCCTTCATTTCCTACCACAGGCCATTCAACTGCATCTTTATGCTGCTTGTGGCCAAGTATATTGTTAATAAAAATTAATCAATATTTTAAAAATCTATTCCAGGCACACTTAGGACCCTGCTTGTAATCTATTATTTTTAATGGATGGTCACCACACCAACCTTGAAATGAAGATAGACAACATGTCCAAATTCTCAAGTCAGAAACTATTTCTTATTAAAAAATATATAATATATTAAAATATGTAAAATAGATGCTCTAAAGCCTTCCAATCAGTGTAGTAATATTTCAATTTTTTTTCCAGCACTGACTCTGAGCCAGGTATGATACTCAACTTGGAGATACAGAGAATATAGAGTTCCCTCAAGGAACTTAAACTCAGTGAAATTAAAAAAAAAATTTTTTTTTAGTTAACAGTGCTATTTTTCATTAGTACATTGGTAATTTTAATTGTAATACCTGCCCACACATACTCTTACACAATATTCATGATAATTCAGTGAGAGATCATGATCATTTCACCAATGATGAAACACACATTCAGAGAGGTAGTGTGATTTGCTCAGCTCACACAGTTGTTAGGTAACAGAGCCATGCAAACCCAAGTTTCTAAGTGCTTTCCCCTAAATCCAGGGACAAACATCATGTTAATTACTGTGCTGTATGCAAAGAGATTAAACTATGGTTCTAAGACCTCAAAGGAGGCTACAATCTAGTTAGGGGAGGAAGCCAGATACACACAGATGATTAGCATATAATACACTGCAGTGTTTGCAAACACTGAGTAAATGATAGAGGAAAGTCAGCAGGCCAGCAGGGTTGCAAAGGAGGAGCAGATTGAGACTAGAAAAGTGGGCGAGGCTTCTTACAGCGTGGACCCTGGGCTGAGTCTTTAAAGGATGGGTAAAACTGGGTAAACAGGAAGAGGGGATGCAGAAGCTCCATGGATGAGCTGTCTCACCATGGTCAATTTGGAAAGTTCCGGCTAAAAATAGATTCACAAAGTATGCATCACCAGTTTTCATTTCATATATAATTTGGGACCAAGAATATTTCACTCACTATAACCAAGTTAACTCAATATAGAGGAAAATCTGGATTCTGCTCTCAAACTTACCCACTCATATCCATTTTCTTAAGGAAAACATTAATCAAGGTATTGACTGAAGCTCAACTATGGGCAAAGCCCTAGGTTTGCCACTCTGAGAAGGACCATGCGCTGCTCTACTTTGCAATGGCTTACGATCTCACTGAGCGCAGACACAAACATGTGGGTGCTCTAATGAAACATCACACCACTAGGAAACAAATGCGGGGTCTGCACGGCAAGCGTAATGAACGTACAGAGGAAGAGTGAGATTTCGACGAGCTGGTTGCTGGGTGGTGGTCCTGGCCAGTAGGGCACAAGAAAAGGTAACAGGGACGGGAGGAGTGAAAAATGCGTTCAGTAAACTCATCCGACAGACTGTGTAGGGTCTACTCTGTAAGGCCCTGGAGATAACACATTTCACCCAGAGTCCCGTAGCTGGAATAAACGGTTCAAGAAAGCGATGACATAGTTAATCCCTGTTATGTTCCTAGTTTCGTAATTCCATCCACGACTGCCCGACTCAGCTTCAGTGGTCTAGGAGAAGGGGTCTAGGGAGAAGAGGCACCTCTCTGTGCTCTGGATCCTTTGAGGCACTCAGCTTTTTCTCTTTGGTGAAGGCACCCTTGCTTTGATACGGTTTCCGGCTTATAAAATTAACCGCTGCTCACAGAAGCCCCTATCACAACATTGCCAGCTTGCAAGGTATCGTGCACAGAACGGACACAAGTACACTAATGACCAGGTAGACTTTAGAATCCCATTCACGCCCAGAGAAGTCCTGGAGCACCCGCATGTCTTTGGGAGCTGCCTGGGAGGCACTGGGTGCTCAGGCTGTAGCCCTGACCCCGTTTCTCAGGGAGGTGATCCTGCTTTCTGGGCCTGGACTGGTTAAGGCCACATGTGCTAGCTGAATCTACGGTGCTAAGAAGCGCTGCAGTTTGCAAGGGGAGTGGAATGCCAGGGGCTACTCCCAGCTCTGTATCCACCAGGGATTCCGGGCTCCTCTGAACAGGAGGTCACGCAGCAGTGGAAAAGACTAACCGCGGCCTGATTGCTGGTAATGCGCTTCATCTATGACCACCGGAGCTATGGGGGCTGTGCTTGGAAGGGAAGTGAGCTTTCAGGGGTGGGGGGTGGGGGGGACGGGGCCTCGCTTGACTTTGAAAGCTCTTAAAAAGTTCAAACCACTCCGCATACCACTGGAGGCAAACTCTGCTTAAAAGGAAAAGGAGGGCGGGGGTGTCACTAAAAGAAGCATTAGTTCCAGAGCCAGAGGTCAGGACAGGCTTTTGGAGGTAGCTTGCAACAGCACACCTCCACCGATGAATTCCGGCCCGGGACGACACAGGGGCCAGTTCTGGTGATCGGGCTGCCTTTCACGCAGAAATGCCCATCGTGACTCTCTCTTCTGGGCAGTGTTGAGGGGAGTGAGGGAATGCTAACTCCTTAGACAGATGACCTGACAGATGGACTCCAGGGAGGCGGGGCTCCATCCTGGGGTGAGTGGGGGCAGGGAAGAAGAGTCAAGAAGCAGATAAGAAAAACACAAAGGGCATGCCACTCCTTAAGCTTGACAAACACACACAATTGTGCCCGTAACTAGGATACACAGTCAAGACCAGAGAAGCATTAAGTCACATTTTAACAGATGAGCTAAAGCCAGATCACGGATGCATGACAGAACCTGTTTAGGAAACAGTTTGCTACTATTTTTAAAATGCTTTCTATACTTCCACGTATTTAAAAAAGGAAAAAAGTCTTATTAAAATGAAAAGGATGTCACTGATCTTCAACTTTTTTGCCCTAACTTCATGAAAACGTCATTGCAAAGAATCGGAGCAGATTCAAGGAACAATGCAAATGTATAACATGCATGAGAATACCCATCGGTGAGGTAGTTAGAGATGTGGAAAGTTAGTCACTTTTGCTGTAAATTATGAAAGCTAATAAAAAGATCACCCAATACTTCCAGATGCTTTAGGACTATACATTTGTAAGAGCTTTATTAAAAGAAACTAGGCAATCAATATACATTCAGAATCTTCAAATGTTCATAGATTTTGACCAAGAAAGTCTGATTCTAGGAAGCTACCCTAAGGAAATCATCAAAGTATGAATAAAGATTTCTGTTTAAAAGCTTTAATCAAGAAAATTACGTTATAAAGGTTTTAATGATGTGTATAAATAATTATACTATTAACTGAGAAAAATTAGGCTGCAGAATTATACTCACAGTATGATTACAACTATCTAGAAAGAAGAAACAACACATCAGTGCTTTCATACGTATACAGGAGAAAAGGCTGAACGCTAACGCACCAAACACCACCAACAATTACCTATGGGTTCTCCTTTTACTTTTCATTCACTAGAATTTTACACGTTACAAACGACAGATATTATAATCAGAAAAACACAGTCTACAAACTCCAAAAACAGCAGTAAAAAGTTACCACAAAGCTACTCCATGAATTATTTATGAAGGAATAAAAAATTAGATTAGAGCAGATATGGTCAATTTTCTCTAACACAACATGGTATTGACCCAAAACTTTTTATTAGTTATAGATTAAATAGGAAGGCCAGGTGGTAGCGTCTCACCATTTGTCTACACACACACGCCCAGATTACAGCAGGCATCCCTCAGCTTTAAGCCCAAACTGTAAGAAGCAGAAAAGAAAAGAATGTTCTAAGTTGCCAGAAGCCAACTTTATAGATTTTGTACTTGATAAGACGATAGGGACAAATGAAGAGCTTATCTTTGGAAAACTTGATTCCATTTGGGGAATTTTCACGGCTGACCTGCAGAAACAGGCCAATAAACATTTTAATTATTCTCTCTGTTCTACTGGTAACCTCAGATACTTAAATTATTTTATAGTGTATCTACAAACTACAAATGTTTGTAGATACACTATAGTTTTACCTTTTTAGACATCTGATGATATACAGAGTGACCATCCTTCAAAGTCACATGTTTCCAAGCAAGTGATACACTAAAAAAAAAACACTGAAAATTCTTCATGAAAGATTAATTTTCCAAAATAAAAAAATACTGTTAAAATCTGATTATATTCAACGCTTCTATTTCCCATATGCTCAAAGAGCTGAACACTCACCAGGGGCCACACTTTTGGGGGAAAAAAAGAAAAATTCTCACAGCATGTATTTTCAAATTTCATCTAATTTAAAGCTTTTGATATCCTAAGACAGCTTACCAAAAGTTAAAGTCTTGAACAAGAACAAGAAATCAGAAGCCCCTGCCCCCAAAACTGTACAGAAAGGAAACTGCCAGAGAGGACATGAAGTGTCCTGATGAAGTGAAGTTGATCAGTCATGTCCAACTCTTTGTGACCCCCTGGACTGTAGCCCACCAGGCTCCTCCATCCACGGGCTTTTCCAGGCAAGAGTTCTGGAGTGGGCTGCCATTTCCTTCTCCAAAACCCTGATAAGAGCCCCATTTTCTCTACTCCTACGGGCAAAGGGAGAATTCCCCGTGGAAGGGACAAGTACAAACGCTGTCAAACTAGTCAGAGATGGTGAAGAGAGGACAGTTACTCAGGATCTGAACTGTGGTAATAAAATGATGGGTTTTGATCTTCAAGTCCAGTAGGTAGAGTCTGCAGCCTGCACTGCAGACTGCTCACAAACGGCCCACCTCGCTTTACTGCTGGTGTGTGTTGTTACGGGCGTACAAAAGCAGGGGGAGGGCGGGGGTGGGAGATACAAAGGCTCATGGCTTCCCTGTGGGCACACGCGACTAATGTGCGCCCCGGAAGGAGCAGACAAGCACACACCTGCTTATCAGCAGGCCTGACTCATACCTCTTGCCATTTTACAACACGCATCCAGCAAGTCCAGTTGGTGTTTAGAGAGACGCTGCTTTCACAACGTCTGGGCAAGTGCTTTTCCTCTCGCTTGTAGGAAATACTAGTTGAGTTGCTGGAAGCTTTTCACTTTTCACTTTCATGCACTGGAAAAGGAAATGGCAACCCACTCCAGTGTTCTTGCGTGGAGAATCCCAGAGACCAGGGAGCCGGGTGGGCTGCTATCTATGGGGTCGCACAGAGTCGGACACGACTGAAGTGACAGCAGCAGCAGCAGAAGAGGACGTCAACGGGCTTGTCTCACCACCTGATAGGAGCTACGGTTCGTGCTATCCTGATTTCCAGGCTCAAAGGCTCAGCGACCAGATGGACTATCGTAAAGGAAAACGAAAGCAGTGGCCTAATGCCAGGCCTTCCCTGGTGGCTCAGACGGTAAAGTGTCTGCCTGCGATGCGGGAGACCCCGGTTCGATCCCTGGGTTGGGAAGATCCCCTGGAGGAGGGCATGGCGGCCCACTGCAGTGTTCTTGCCTGGAGAATCCCATGGACAGAGGGCTACAGTCCATGGTGTCGCAAAGAGTGACTGAGCGACTTCAAGACTTCACTTTAATACCAGGCCTGTTCACACCCCTTCCAGGCTGCTTCTACACAGTCTGGCAGCACCAAGAGCCCGTGCTCCCAAGTGCAAGAGACTTCCCGGGTCTGCTCCAAGCCCCTCCTGGGCAGGGCTGACACTGTGGGGGTCCACTCCTGGAGTCTACTCTCTGGAGCCAAACTCACCCATCAGTCTGCAAGAACAAAGGACAAGCGAAGAGAAGCTCAAGACTCCAGGTTAAAAACAACAAAAAAAATTTTTTTCTTTTCAAAGCAACGTCTTCAAAGGCCTTTTCATATTTCTTTTAAGGAAACATCTGAATTTAAGTGACACTGTCAATCATTTCCTTTCTCAAATATGACAGGGCTCGTCTACCCCTAACTTGCTCATGGATTGATGGAAATGAGGGGGAAGCTATTTTCCTCATCCAGAAATTTAGACAAAAGAGTGTCTTGGCAAGGGCAAGCACTTCCAATGTTTTCCTCTCGGTGTTCCCTTTAATTTAGCTGTTTCACATTTGCTTATGATTAAATGCACTTTCTGTAGAGAGAGTGTACAAAATTTTCTGAGGATCTCCTTTGGGAATACAGGAGACTAAAAGACATAAAGAACATGAATTGCATATAGGTTAACAAAGTGGTGAATACACCAAAATACAATTAAAATTTTTTTCTTCTGATTTCCAACTTTTCAGAAGCCACTAAGCCACAGTGTAAACGACAAATATAACTTTGATATCCTAAATATTATCCTTGGTAAGACTATCACTTTTGGATGTTAACGTGCAATAGGTTTTTAAAGTGGGATTAAAAATGCCTCCCACTTAAGCACTCCATTGCTTCCACAGATTCTGAAACTCAAAGCAAAACCCAAAAGGTAGAGAGTCAGGTCCGGCCTCCCAAACCCCAGAAGGGGGCAGGAAACCAGCGAACAGTCCAAGAGACTGTGGTTCAGGGCAGTGCAGGTATTTGAGAGGGAAGCCCATTATATCTGTGGGGGTCCTGACATTTGGGGTAATCTAAACCTTATTACCACGCGAATCACCCCTGGTAGGAGGGAGATTTAGAATGGATGCCTCTTTACCCAAGCAATTAAGATCATTTAGGGAACAGAGAAAATGGGCAATAAGGATCTCCCTCCTAGAGCGCTCTCGCGGGTGTTCAATCAGACCGCTCCTCTGACAGCTCATGGTGGAGACGCAGCATCGGCTGAGAAAGACCCCCGAGTCAGGGCCAGAGCTCAGCGTTTCAAGCCCCTGGCCGCTTTGAACACCTCTCGGAGTGTCCTGCATGGGCCATCGGACAGCTGTGTCCCCAGGCACCTGAGAACCAGGCAGGGAGGGAATTATTCTTCTGGGGACTTGCTCGCAAACCAGGAACGACCTGGTCTGTGAGAGAGGTTGTGTTCTATGAATGAACATGAAACGCTGAACCTTCAATTACCCAAAAGCACTTGGAAGAAGCAAAGAAGGAATCCTTCTAAGCACTAAACGTTATCTTCAGGGCCTCCTTCAAGAATCTGAAGGGGTAAGAGCAGTTCAGGTGCTGGGCCCAGGGAATAAACCACTCCCCACCCAACGCTTTCAGAACATTCTTCAGTTAGAGCGCCCACCACTGAGGGCTGTAATTATTAATGTACTTGCCACTCTCCCGAGTACCCTGAGAACAGAGTTCAGCTCTTGATGCTGATGGTTAGCCTAAGGAGAAGCTGCCTTAGTTGTTCTGTCGTGTCCAATTGTTTGCGACCCCGTGGACTGTAGCCCGCTGGGCTCCTCCGCCCATGGGATTCCCCATCAAGAATAGTGGAGGGGGTTGCCATTTCCTTCTCCAGGGGATCTTCCCGACCCAGGAATCAAACCCATGTTGCATGTGTCTCCTGCACTGTAGGCAGATTCTTTCCCCACTGAGCCGTTGGGGAAGCGCTGGTTAGCATAATCCCCGGCAGATTTTAAGTAAATATACAATGAGGAAAGACCTCAAGAAGTTTATCAGGTACATGATAAAGAAACCCTGAAAGACCACCTGACCGGATAGCCCAGGTCTGCACATCATTTTAGTTATTTTGGTCCATCTCTCCCCTCTCTATTCTTGAAACTGTCTGTGAAACCATGTGACTCATAAGGAAAAATCACAGATGACAAGCATAACGGACAACTTCTAAAAGGTGAATGACAAGCGAAAACACATGTTCTTCTCTACCTGCTAAAGCCCTGCCCAGGTCTCAGCAAACTGAGGAAACAAGTCACACGTTGAAACTTTCACTTCCCTTAATTCATCAAAGCCGCATCTCTTACACACATCTCCTGCCTGTCACAGTATCAGGCTTGGCTGAGGCCTTAGTGTGGGTTCAGATCATTGGCTTAAATCATGTGCGTCTGGGGCGATGGGCCACGTTTTAAACACATTCAGTATCTGTGACGGTCGTCAATGTTGGGCGGGCTTCCCTGATGGCTCAGAGGGTAAAGAGTCTGCCCGCAATGCGGGAGACCTGGGTTCGATCCCTGGGTCTGGAAGATCCCCCGGAGAAGGCCATGGCAACCCACGCCAGTACTCTTGCCTGGAAAATTCCATGGATGGAGGAGCCTGGGAGGCTACAGTCCATGGGGTCGCAGAGTCGGACACGACTGAGCAACTTCACTCTCTGTTCGGTACACTGAGTATGAGACTGTTTTTCGAAGATCTCGTGAAAGAGAAGTCACCCAAAGGAAAATATTCACGAAGGGACCGCAAAGCAAAGGCTAGGCCACAGAGGTGCAGTTAAAAAAGTCAGTCCCACCTGGGTTTTAGCGAATCCGTCCTGACCCTGTTTCCTGAAGGCGGCCAGCTCGGCTTCACACTGGCATCCGTTAATTCATTGAGGACGAGGAGGCCTTTTTCCCCTCAGACGCCCTTCGAAGACTCTGTGGCTCAGAGTCGGTTAATCCCTTCAGGCCGGGGTCAGGACGCGCGGCCGGAAAGCCAGGCGCGCTCAGCGCTGCCCTGCGCCGCCGCCAGAGCGCGTCTCAACGGCGCGCGCCACGGCGTTCTGCCGGCCAGAAGGGCCTCTCAGGCTCCGCAGTCACCTCAGCCCCAGCGCGCCGCTTGCACGGCCTGAAAGGAAGCCCAGCTTCTGGAAAGCCCGTGCGTTTTCTCCAAGTACAACAGTTATCTTTCGCCTCCTAATGCTGTCCCTGTGGAAAAGACTTCGGTGAACTACCAGAAACTTTCGTCAGTAGCGTGCTTGAAAGCAGAGCAAGCGACGCTTCCGCCATCCTGACAGCAGTGTTTGTGTTTCGCGGAAACTCGACATCAAATAACGTGTTTGTGATGAGGAAGGAGGGAGTGGACTTCTGGAAAAAATGGATTTTCCGTAGATTTTTACTGTACAGACATATTGAGGCTGTTTTCCATTTCAGTTAAGCTATCCCAAAGTGGCTGTGTGCAGAAGTGAACACAGTAGAAAAAGACAGCCGCCCTCGCAGTATCGAGAAGAGCTAGTAGAAAAGAGGCCCGAAAGATAACACGGTTTTTCGGGGCCGCCCTGTAGCACGGTGCTGCGGCTCCGGGCCTCACGGATCAATCTGGTCCCCCCAGCACGTCTGCTGGCGCACTGACATATGATGGATTCCATCTCTGAATCCAGAAGCAGAAAGAAGCCTGCTGATTAACAGCTATGAGCGGAAATGTATGCACCTTTCATAAGCAAGACAAATCACTCATTCTCACCAAACGCTTCCAACAGGAACGCTAATTTTGTATTTATTTGCACGGCATATGTACCGCGTCCGAAGCAGTGCATTAAAAAAGATCTCAGGCAGCCAATTGCTTTGATTACATTTATTCATCACAGGATTACAAGGGCTCAATGGCACAGCGATGAAGTAGGAAGCTAGTGAAGACAGAAAACACCTCATCAATGCCTTCTCAGGGTTGGAGATTTTTCTGATGCATAAGACATACAGACACACACACATCCCCCTAATGTAGGAATGAATTTTTTTTTTTAACAGAACACTGTGGCCATGCATCTTAAATCTGCTATATGCCTTTCCTGTCAATCAGCACTCATTTTTATTAATAACTCTAAGAACATATTGTGGGAGTCTTTTTGTTTTCAGATCCGGTCATGTGACTTCTTTAGCACCAGGGAACACTGGGTAAATTGTCATGTTCTAAGGGGCCAGTGAATGGTCTCTTTTAAAGCCAAGTTGATGATGAATTGATATTTACTAAGGCCTAAGCAAGCACAGGGCAGTACATATACGCGTCCTTCTGTGCTCTGCACAGTGATGGATGGAGGTGAGCCACGGAGAAGAAGTCACAGAGACACACTCAAGCTGACAACCAAGCAAGGACAAGCGGACAGTTTTAATCAAGCCGCAGAAGAAACGGCTTTTTGTATTACTTACTGTGGCTCCATTCTCCTAGTGTACATATAGATCATGGATATACTGTACCACACTGGCCTGGCTGAAAGCTGAAATGCAGAAGAAAAAGCAGAGAAGAAGATCCAGCTTCCTCCAGGCCGCAAAAGGAAGGTCGTTTAAGTCAGGCGTTTTCCCAGAGGTACCAGCGCTGGAAATCCACGCTCCATCTTCCAGAGAGATCTGACTTTCTAGAGGAGGAGCAGGATGGGTCTGCTATTCTCCTGTAATAACCCTGATTCCTCCCCATGGCAGAAACTTCTGGAACCTCAACACAGGTATGAATGCTTCACCAAGCCTTCTAAAGACCAAGCTCTCTGGAGCAAGGGTTTTCAGCTTACACTTTGCAAAGTTAGGGCAAGATACTGATGTTATTCAAAGAAACATAAGCCTAACTCATGAAACCAAGCCATGCTGTGCAAATAAATATAGAATTAGCGTTTACCCTTGGCAGGACATTTTTGGTTGAGTTGGCTGCAGAACATTAAAAAAAGACATTAAGTGGATTATATATTCATATGAAGTCTCCTGTGATTTTTAGCCATTAAAAAAGCCCACTATTTTTCTTTTTGATGCTATATACTAATTGTGAATGATTACAAGAGGCGACTGTGTAATTGTTTTCTACTCCCTCCCCTGCAAGAAATTTCATGGTGATATAACTTTGGTAAAATAGTTTAAAATAAGCTCTTAGATGGAATCACCATGTTTTGAACAAACAAAAATCATACCCTGAAATAACATTCCATTTCAGAGAAGATAGCTCATTCTTTATGTAGTTGGCTCCAAGTTCCTAAAAAGGTCTCTGCAAAATTTTGTGATGGTTGTCGAAGCTAAAAGCCACAAAAATCAAGCGGGCTGAACTTTGAGGAATATGAGAAACTAAGGCGCAAACGAACCCACCCCAAGGAAATATAGCTAGCACAGCTGAAATCAGACTCAAAGTTAAACCTCAGAATGTGAATCATTATTTTCGTTGGGGCAGAGCAGAGTGAACTGGCTATTTGTTTTCTCCTTCTATTTCTTTGAAGTTTAGAACCAACACAAACTTGATGAAACAAAGGGCTTCTGAAACAATCTCTTTTCCCACACTTGGAACTACGTGGGAAAACTGGATACCACATACACAACACTACCCTTAATGATCAAAACAGTACTCCCTACAATTTTGCCTCACACTTAACATGAGAAGACTACTATTTTTATAAGGGCAACAACTCAGAGGAATGTTGCAGACACAGCTTCAGACCATTTTTTGGTAGGGAGTATAAGTTTTTGAAACGATAACAGACAAAGCTTGAAAGCTGAGAAATACTTGCTTTGATTCCTGTTATAAAATGGACTACAAGACACCATCACATAAATAACCCAGTGCGGAGACGCACAGCTGACGTGAGATGTGAGCAGGAGAAATGTCCAGCAGAAGTCCGGAGACCAGTGCTGGGTATCTGTTGAATCAGCCCCTTGTTTAGGACCAGATGTACAAAATGTGAGACCACCTGTTGAATTGCTGTCTGGAGGAAGCAGTCTTTCAAAAGACTTGGCTTTAGTGAATTTTGATGTTACGACTAGGACTCCACCAAATTCAACAATGAAAAGTGGAATTGGCAGAGATCTCTACCCAAAAAATCTAAATTTTATCCAGACAAGATAAAGATCCCTAAGCTCTTCAGTGTCCGAATTAAGTAAAATGACATGATTCACACACTGAGCAGGAAAGCACATACATACACTTGCACATGTACACTTTGCACACTGGGTATTTCTTTTCCATAAAACTCAAGGGGAGTAAAAAATTCAAAGTTTGCCAAAAACCTTGCTTCCTGAACTAGTGATCCTGACATATTTTAGAGTGAAAATAAATTAAGCCCAAACTCTAATTGGTTTACATGATGGTTTCAGGAATGTTTTCTTTTTGATTAACAATTAACAAGTGGTCAAAAGTACTGAGGCTTTCAAACATATCGGTACCTCACCAATCTCAATCTGCCTGCTAATTAATCGTGGAAAAAATATATGCCATAATCCATCTACTTAAATATCAGTTCAGTTCAGTCGCTTGGTTGTGTCCAACTCTTTGCGACCCCATGGACGGCAGCAAGCCAGGCCTCCCTGTCCATCACCAACTCTGGAGCTTGCTTAGACTCATGTCCATTGAGTTGGACAGCCATCATTTCATTTGATCCTCACAAGGTGTTTAAAACAGGCACGGCAAGAAGTATCTTCATTTATAGGTGAGAAAATAGATGCTCATAATTTGCTACAGAGCTAAGAAGTGGCAGCTTTCCAGTCTCCTCAAGCAGATGGAAAGTGAGAGATGAGTATCTGGTCCCTAAGAGTAGACAGAGGCCTCTGTGAACAGATGGGCCCGGGATGATCATATTCCATGCTCAACTGCGGGGAGCACCCGCATCTCCAGGCATCTTGTGCTAGCCTGAACCTTTTCAGATACCGTCTGAAACGGGACAGGTCTCCGATGAGGGTATGAGGGGAAGGGTGGCTCAGGCCTGGCCGCAGGCTACGGTGCCGCCACCCCGAGTCCCCCTCTCCTGTCCCGAGGACCAGGCGGCCTCCCCCTCTGCGCCCTGTCTACCCTCCCGGAGTCTCACTGCCCGGGGGCGGCCCGACTCAGGCAGAAATAGCGCCCCTCTCGGCCGCAGACAGGCCGGGGTTGTTCCCTCCCGCTCTCTGGAAACCGGAGTCTACCTTGCAGCTGTCAGACTTGGGCCTCTTGCACACACTCTCAGGATGGGAATCTGCACTCAGACAGGGGGCTGCTTGTGGCCGGGTCTTCTGAGAGCAGAACAGACGTTACCAGAGAACACTCTCAAGCGGCCCTCTTCACAGGCCAAGGGCTCTCACATGGTCTCACTAAATGCAAAGATGCTTTCAGATGCACTCTGACTTCTAATGGGTCACACAACTGCTGGTCCTCACGCATAAGCAGTGCATCTGCTCAGTACTATTCTCAGAGATGCTAAATACCTATTTAACAGAAATATTATAACAACCCAATCTGGAATATTCCTTTTAATAGGGTTGGATTAGACGGTACTGATACTACATTACCACTCATCTGTCAATTTCCTCATGTGTCTGTGGATGACAGGCAGTGTTCATGGACTTGAGCACAAAGACTGGAGTTTATTCCCCTTCGGTGGTGCTGCCGAAGAGAATGACTATGTACTTCCCATTTTAGGCAAATTGGCTCATCTTTCTGAGCTTCGATTTCTCCCCCCATTTCTCAGATAGGAAGAAAAACACATACCATGCAGTACTGGTATGAGGGTTAAATAATAAAATGTACACAATGTAGCGTAATTATAAGGCCACTGTTCTCGTGTTCCAGGTAAAATACTGTAATATTCTAGGCAATAGTCCTGCTAGATACAATGAAACTTAGTTTCCGTAACTGTCAATTAAGCAATTTTTACACAATCAGAATCCTTAAAAAAAAAAAAAAATCTGTCCTTTAATCCAGTGGTACCCTACATGAGCAAGGTGCTTTAATCAGTAAATCTTATATAGAACTTAATAAGTGCCAGCTGGTATGCTAAGAGCTTCTTCCATGTATAATTATGTGTATTAACTCAATCTCACTGTCTTGGGCAATACATGGCATTGGTGCTGTCATCTTCTTCATTTTACAGATAAAGAGACTAAGATATAGAGATGTTAATCCACCAGCCCAAGCACTCCACAGGAGGCAGACCTGGGTTCAAGCTCAGGCTAGTGGCATCAGAGTCCACGGTCTAAACCAGGGCTTCACCAGCCTTCTTATGAAGGGCCAGAGAGTAAATATGTCAGGCTTTATGGACTACATGGCCTTTGCTACAGACAATCCCTAACGTGCAGTTTGCCAACTCCTGTTCAGAACCATTACACGCTTCTGACTCTCAGATGCTTTGTAATTTTCAAATAAGTGGGATGTGTAACCCATTTGATTCTAACTACAATCTTCCGCAGTAGAAAGAAAACCAAAGCGCAGCGGCGTGTATCTCCTTTAAAGCAGCCGCAGACTAGGGCAGACCTATGTGCCTTGACTGTCGGGTGGGGGGTCCAGAGGCAGGCTCCTCCTGACCTGCTCCAGTAACTCCCTACAAATCTCCATGCTCTTCTCTACCCAACAGGATGCTCACCAAGCGAGATTATCAAAGAGGCAGTGAGGACATTGCCTCTCTGCAGTATCGATTCATTCCATCTCACTCCCACTCCATCAGAAGAACTGATGTCTCTGAACATTTATTTTAAAATTTCCCCTAAGACATGATAATTCTTTTAACTCTGAGAAGGAACTATAAGCAAAATATGTAAGCTTTCAAAAAAAAAAAAAAGAGCCTGCTAGACTTTACAAAGCTACAAGAATCCCCATTACTCTTTCCCATGACCAACGCACTCAGCTAAAAGTATACTTTATGGCAATCTCTTTTATCTTCTTTTTTTTTCCTATCATCATCCAAACTTGTTCAAAATTGCCAAATACATATACTATAAAAAGTGACTTAAAAAAAAAAATCTCTGGCTTTGGCAGAAGTATGCGATCTTGGGCACTCACCGTGGCCAAAACACTGCAGGACAAGCCCAGTGCCCTCCTGGTCTCTGCTAACTTCTGCTGGGAAAAGAGAAAGGAGGCCTAAGAGCCCACCACATACTAGGTTTCACAGTCATGACAATAACAGAAGTGAGGGGAAGTAATTACAACAGTAACAACACTGAGACAATATTAATATTAACTGCTGATACTAACTGCAGGCTGATTGTGAGCTAGACACGGTTCTAGGCTTGTATGAAATTGTTTGATCCTCAAGCAACCCACGAGGAAGGTACTATTATCATCTGCATTTTACAGATGAGGAAACTGCGGCACAGAAAGGTCAGTAACTGATGAGCGAGAAGGAAGCGGGGATGTGATAGACTACGATTTTTCCGCTATGACTGCTGGCTCCAAAGTCTGTGTGAACCTCTCTCAGTGTTCCATTAATGAAACAATATCGGTGTCTACTTAGAGCAACGCATTATCAAAAATGTCAATAACTCAGATTACATGGTTCTAAAAACCATTTACACAAATGGGCATCACCTTATCACAGAAATCTATCTATGTTCATGCAACTATTTTACAAAAACCAAGGGGGTACAGATTTTTCCAAATCTAGAAAAGAAGGAGTATGCTTTAACGTTGTCCATGCGCACCACACATTTCAGACAGCTGTCAACAGACAAAGTGGAAAAGCCTGCCCACGTCATGGAAACAGATTTCTGGGTCCAGTCCCTGACTCTGCCACTTTGAACAACACTACACTTTCTGCAAAAAAGGGACAATAGTAATTTACCTCTATTGGTTTGAGACTATGTGTGTGAGGACACTTTGTAAACTGCAAAGAAATAAACAAGGCTGATCACCCTATCATTTGTTAGCACTATTTTTGAAGTGGGACAGACAATAAAAGTTCATTTACTGAGGCATCTTTTTTTTTTTTTTTGCTATAAAAATATGTCAAGGTTATTTTATTATTATATCTCTCCTCTAAAGAATTAGGTTTTACATATAAATTTCCCTCCAGAGAAGAAATTCTGACCACAAGGCAATATTAACATACCAATAAAGAGTGATGAGGAAAGGAAAAAAATTGCCGCTGATTCAATTCAGCCAAATCCCCCAGAACTTCAGGTGTTTACTGGGCTTCCCCAGGGACCCTCTTCAGTCGTGAGCTGGCGGGGGCCCCAAGGGTCGGGTGAGCACTGACCTCTCTGCTGTCACTGGAAGCCCTGCTACAGCCTTAGAAAGAAGAGTGTGTGACATAGGGAGGGGAAAGTGAGGATCCAGGAGCCATCCAGTCCCCACTCCACCAAGCCCCTGCTTAGAAAACCTGGACAGAGTCATCTGCTCAAAGGTCAAGGCCACGGTAACCCCAGGGAAGGCACAGTACCCATTAGATGTATATCCCTGAAGGGGAGAAACCACCTCCATGCCACCCCTCCCTGAGGCACAGTCGGTTTAACGTTCAGAGACCTTGACCGTGAACAGAACCTCTTGTTGGCCTAAACACAGACTGCCTTCTCCAAAAGACAATTATCTGGCGGGATACTATACTTTGGGGCCATTGCCACTGACATTAATGTGCCATCTTCAACATCCAATGGGAATTCTATAGATTTCACTAAATAGATGAATAGAGATCAGAAGTTGATTTCCTTTATGATTTTTCCTCTACTAAATGAAGAATATTGATTATGGAAAGGTTTTTTTCCCAAAAAATGATACATATGTTAAATCATTCTGTGGGATTCTTTATAAAATCAGTGAAAAATTATTTAAATACTTTTTTAAAATTAATTAAAAAACTACACCTAGTAGGTCTTCCTCACATTATTTTCTATCTTTGCAGTTGTTTTGTGATTACTATTTTATCTGAGGTATAAAAATGCTTTTTATGGTACTTTATGAAAGGAAATTAATAAAGAGCTCAAAAGTAATTCCTTTAAAAGTAGAATATTTTATGATAAATTCTGTACGCAGAATAAAGAGTTATTTCAAAGAAAAGGCAAGCTGCAATTGAAGTCCAGAAAGCTGGCTGATCACCCTATAATTTGCTAGCGCTGTTTTTGAAATTGTACTGACAGTAACAGTTCATTTACGGAGGCATTTTTTTTTCCTCCTATAAAATATTTCAAGGCTAACAAATTACAAAAGGGAGAAATTAATTACTCTAGAATATAAACAGATGTATATTAAAAGCACGCACCTCATTTGTATTAGAAAGAAAAATAATTAAAGCTTTGAGTACCTTTTTAAGAATCCTCCCATTTTGATGTCCCAGTTGAATCTTGTACCAAAATAAAGGAAGCAGTACTGATTTTTCTATGTCACTGACATGGGAACAATGAATATTTGCATAATACATGTAAGATCCTAATAAAACAAAAACATACTAATGGTAAGTAATTGTGAGCTTTGTCTATTTATCCTCATAGAAACATGAAGTGAAAGAGAGGGAAACAATGATAATCATTTCCGAAAGAAAGGGTGATGGGAAGCAATGAACTTGATAGGCAAAGAAAAAAAATATCAATGATGAGCAGAGAGTCCTGGGTTTAATCCTTTGATTCTACCCACCGATTATCGTGTATCAACTACTGGGAGAGGCACTTTAACACCAACAACTTTATGAACTAGAAACACTCTGCAAGCGGGAACACAGTCTCAGAAGGCTCTGTATTCTGAGCGGGATCAGTGGGCTTGCTGTGTGTCAGAGCCCAGATCCACACACGTTCTGCACACCTTTTAGAGGCACACTCGCTACCAGATTCCACAACAGCAGCTCCTGGCAGCCGGGAGGCCTTGGGGTCACCATGCTGTCTGCCGAGCAGCTGTGCATGAGCAGCTGCCTTATTTCCGAACAACTGAGAGACGTTCGGCTCAGTCTGGAGCTGGGGCGGGGTCATCCTCTGGAACCTGGGTCCTCCCTGGCTTCCCCACCTCCCACTTGGCTCAGGATCCTGGGTCTCACGCCCCCTGCAGGGTCAGATGTAGAGAGTAAAGCGGCTTAGAACATGACAAGTCTTGGCAAAACTCTTGGCTTATGAGCCCACATACCAGTTCACAGATGACTGGAATTTGCACATCAGGTTACCGGACAGGCAGCTTTCTTATCTTGCTCTGGAGCACCTTCAGAAATGAGCTAACCAGAGACACACTGCCCATTAATCTGTTTGGTCAGTCAGCGTGCAGCTTTCCAATCCTTTTGTGCAGTTACCCAGATTCAAGGTTTTCCTCTTGCTTTGGTGTCTGCTGTTATATTTATTTTGCATATTAAAGGGGAAAGGGAGATGTGCTTGTGCTTTTTTGACATATTTAGATTCAGCATTGATTTGAACTCCCACCCCTTTATGTCTCATCTAGTGCCTGAAACTGAATGCTAAAGATTCCGCCATAAAAAGTAAATGCTGACCGCAACATGAGTTTAATTAACCTGGGACAGAAGAAAGGAATGCTAAGAATGGCTAAGAGCTTCAAGTTAGATGTAAGATACACACATTCTTCCATAATGGGAGGGAGGGTACCTGGTTCATCTGATTTGACTACAGCTTGTCATTCAATCTCCAGCTAAACATGATGGAAAGGAATTTCTTGACAGGATACCAATTAGTGCAAAGCTCCATTCCTTGGATATCCAGTACAAATAGCATTCTAGAACTTTCTCATCTTCCATCCAGGAGGCTGAGAAGAGGAGGAGAGGTCCCTTTGGGGTACCGGGTGGAACGCCCGGCCCCTCTGAAGTCTCGCGATTCAGCTCACCGGTGGATCCTCGCCTGTGAGAACCGGGCCTTCCCGAAAACTGAACAACTTAGTCCATGCTGCTGGACACACCTATGCGTCCCCTTCCCCCGTACCTTGAAGCCCCTCTAGAATATCCCCCTCCTGAACCGCTACACCACTTACCACCTATTTTTGGTTAAGTCAACCCAACAGTCCCCCTTTGCCTCAGGTATATCATAAACTGCCCTTTTTGTGGCTAAACATCAGGTTTCTACCAAGACCGTCCACACTTTCCCCAGTGTCTAATCCGCCTCAGTTCCTCCCATACCAACTGGTCACAAGGAGAACTGAGTTCAATCGGTAATTCCTATGTGCGGGCAACTGTGTGAACTATCATATGTACAGCTTCTTTCTTAATCGTCACAAGAGTGCTGTTAGATTTTACCAAAAAAGAAAAAAAATCCAAGTTGTTTGGTGACAGAGGGCAAGTAAAAATTCCCATTTTTTATCCTTCAACCTGGAACGCTGTTCCTGGCCCATAACAGTTTTCTTAAATAAATGTCTCAAATCCCACTGGTCTGCAGCAAGAAGTTACCTGAACCAAGGTCCTCATAAAGCCAATTCGTCATTCCACTTCACACTGCACTAAAGAAAAGCCACAGAAAGACATTTTTGATCAAAATGTTGATCTTATTCAGATCCCTTCAGCACATTTCATCTGTCCTAAAGTATCTGCTATGTGGGAGACTGTTCATATCAAGGATGGAACACTTTGGAAGAAATTAAATGAACTGCTTGAGCCCAAAGCCCAAGGCTCCTGTCCCCAGTCCCCCTCCTGCAGCTGCCTACGTGTCTCCTTTATTACTCTCAGCATACCTGGGATTTTATGTCCCTTTGGATGATTATTTCTTTCATGTCCACCTGCTCACCGAATTGTAACTCACATCAGGCCTTAGCCTGTCTGTTACCCTCACACTCTGGCCCCAGGCTCTGGCACAGTGTCTGTAGGTGGTGTGTGCTCAGTCGTGGCCCACTCTGTGTGACCCCATGGACTGCAGCCCGCCAGGCTCCTCCGTCCATGGGCTTCTCCAGGCAATGATACTGGAGTGGGTTGCCATGCCCTCCTCCAGGGGATCTTCCCAACCCAGGGATTGAACCCAGGTCTCCCGCATTGGCAGGTGGGTTCTTTACCACTAGCGCCGCCTGGGAAGCCCTCTGCATGTAGTGGGTACCCAGTAAGTAAATATCTGTCAGATAAGAAGCGGTGAGAGAGGGAAGGATCAAGGTCAGGTGAAAGGCATCTGAGCACGAATGTGGACCAAGCGCTACCTCAGGAATTAGGCAGCTGGCTGAGAGCTGACAGGAATTCAGCCTCTGTGATGCCGGGAGCTACGTGGTAGAGGTTATTTTTGCTTCCTCATTTCTAAATGACAATATTTGTCAATGGACATACGCAGGAATAAATGAAGTCCAAGTGAGTGGTGGGGTTCTCCTCCACTCTCCCATGACTCCTCTGGATGCGCTATGGTTCTCCTCTAGACAATGGTAATTTTTTTTAAAGCCCCTTTGTATTACCTATAAGAAATATTTTGCTAATTAAGTAAAATAATAAATGACCTTTCTCAGAGTTCCTTTAAAGACAAAGGAGTTTTTATATTCAGCTTGGGTACTATTGTATATGTTGAGAAATATGTTCACTTTTTGCGTAACTGAAATATTTGGCCTCAGATAAAAATGATGTAAATAACAAGGCAGCCCAGCACGGTGTTTCACAAGCATAGATTCATAATCCAAGAGACGTGGGTTCAAGTAACTTAATTGAAATGTTGGGTGAGATAAAGCAAGAACGAAATGGCAATCTGATGACAGTGCCTACTCGACAGAGTTAGTCAAAGGGTTAAGTGATCAAACATGAGAAGTTTAGAACAGCGCCTGGTGCGTGGCAGATATAAATGCTTGCAATTAATATTTTGCAACAGCACAAAAGCCGCATCCCCAAAGATATTATATGACTCCCCCAAGTTTATACTGCAGGGTCCAAAGCAAATGCCATAACTCAGGTCTCATTTCCCACCTTGATTCCATCACGACACGTGTATTATGTTGTTTAAAAAAAAAAGGTAGCTTGCTTTTTTTCTTTTTCCTTTTTCTTTGAATTTTCCACTGACTGAGCATATAATTTCCTGGCTTTCAGAAAAGAGTAACTTTTAAATGCTTACTACCTGATTATATTCATTAAAGATTTCCAAATAGTCCCAAGTCTAGCGAAGTAGAAATCATACCATGATTATATTATTACAGAGTTGAGGGAAGAGAATCTATTTCTCCTCCAACACTTCTATGAGAGTCAATATAATTTCCATTGTACTTTCCCTGCCATTTTATTATCCGCATCTTTATTAGAGGTTCAGATGTGAAGCTGCTCTAAGGACAGGAATGGAAAGAGATTTAAATTGCTCTTTGTCCATATTCCGTCCAAAGCTTCAGCAGATAAGGGCAAAGGAAGGTTAAGTCACAGTGTCCAAGGCTCTGACCCAGTTATGTCTTTGCATATTTCCTTGTCCCTTTATTAATAAGAATTAGCCGATTTAGACGCAGTTATCATGCAACCATGAAAGCCATATTTGTTTAAATGTATAGCTTTTCCTTAATGTAATTACTCTTTAAGTGGGAAATATTTATGGAGCCAAAGAACCTGGGCAGAATCAAACAAAAGGGAACAAAAGGAAGTTAGTGTATGTGAGGGTTTTTTTTTTTTTTTTACTTTAATGTTTAAGCAAAAAACTGGAAGTAGACAGGAAGAGAATTCTACAGCCAGGTGGGTGCTAAAATGACAGAATGGCAAGAAGCGATGTTAGACATAATCTGACGTTTGAAGGAACTGGCACAGAAAGAGGGTCAGTAAATCACCGGGAGAGTGAATCGGTCACAGCGGGGCTGGAAGGCCGTCTCCAGAGCCGCTCTCCTCCCCTCCCCAGAGGCCTCCCACCACACTCGTGGCCTCTGCGGCCGCGCTCAGTCCCACCCCCCGCAAAGCCCTTCTCCCCAGGCGCTTCTGCTCTCTGGCAATCTATTTTCTGATCATTCACTGTGACTCTTCTTAAGCCATCATTTAACTCTCTCCCCTATGGCTATTACACCAAAAAGAAAAAAAACACCACCACCACCACATATACATTCTTGAGGATGTCTCGTTTACTGGCGCCCCTCTTGACACGCAGTACAGGTCCATGCGGTAGGTCCGTATTTACTGACGGAAGAACACGACCGAATGCGTGAACTCTGCTCGGCAATAATGACGTTTGGATAGTGCTCTCTCTAATGAACCCCTCAATTTGTCTCCCCCACAATTGTAATTCATGACAGGATGCTAACTTAAATTTAACAAAGACACAATTACACATGCTTAAGTTCAGTTTGCTACACAGAGAAAGTATTAAGTAATATGCACAACCCAAAGAATATTTATATTCTCTCTGAAGGAAAATACGGTCTCAAATAGAGCTGTTTAAAGGTCACTCAATACATCTCTGGGAGGAGTCCTCCTGCAGCCATCCTGGTGCTAGAAGTGAAATTACTGCAAGAAAATAGAATTGTATCACATTGCAAAGATAAATATTGAAATATAGATTGATGTTTTTAGAAGAGCAATTACCCTTTAGGGAGTTTATTTGCTTTAAAAAACACTTCTTTCTGCATGCTTTTTGCCCCCAAATCTGAGAACATGAATATACTTTGAAACAAGAACTGTGCAAATATACTGCTTTGCTTAGTATGTATTCTGAAATCGACTAAAGAAACAGACCTGCTCCGAGGATAATATATTCACATTGGATCTTATCTCAAACTTGTTACTGTAAAAACATGTTGGTATTCTAAGAGTATTAGAGTAGTTATATAAAACTAGATACTCTATTTTCTCAAATGCTCCAATACTGAAGATGCAAGCATGTTAGGCTGAAAGTTTATTTTTAAAAGATGACTTTTACATTAAAAACCTACAGAATGAATTACTTTCAACGTCAAATTTTACATAACGCTTATCAGCCAGTATATGAAGATTTTCAATTTTTGCTTAAAATATAGTCATGGGCTATGTTATTAAAAACAAAGCTTTTCAAATAATGTAAAGTGGAGAGGAACAGGGAAAAGAAATAGTTATCTGACTCCTTAAACAAGGTAAGTAGTTAACTGGTGAATTTCTTCTTCTGTTTAGGTAATATGTAGTACAATATTATATTTGTAAGAAAAATATGCATTTGGTCATTCAGATGGCCAAACTATATTTCTTATATATATATATTTGGTCTTCTCCATGGCATCTGGCTCACACCTCTCCATACCCACGGATATTACTGGGTGTCCAGAATGATACAAGATGTCTTCTGTTATGTGAGTGAGGGAGTTTTTGAACACCCCTGAGGAGGGCCTTTCTGGTGGAAGTAGTGGTAAAGAACCCAACTGCCAGTGCAGGAGACATAAGAGACCTGGGTTCAATCGCTGGGTCAGGAAGATCCCCTGGAGGAGGAAATGGCAACCCACTCCAGTGTTCTTGCCGTGGGGAGAATCCCCATGGACAGAGGAGCCTGGTGGGGTACAGTCCATGGGGTCGCAAAGAGTTGGGCACAACTGAAGCATCTTAGCACCCAGGCCCACCCTGAGGACGGGGGCTGGTTGCCAGTGTAGACAGCCCTATGATTACAAGGCAGGAGCTCTCGGGCCCACCTGCTGACTTCAGGGAGGGGCTGAAGATTGAGCCCCACCAGAAGCCGAAGAGTTAATCAGTTCTGCCTGTGCATTGAAGCCTCCATAAAACCCTGAAAGATGGGGCTCAGAGAGCCTCTGGGGGGTGACAATGGAGCTCTGGAGGACGGCATGCTTGGAAAGCGTGGAAGCGCTGTACCCTCTCCACGTTCCTGCCTTGGGTATTGCTCCCATCTGGCTGTCCCTGAGCTCCACCTTCTTACCACAAAGCAGTGATCTGGTAAGTGAAACGTCGCTCTGAGTTCTGTGACCTGCTCCAGCAAACTAATCAAACCCAAGCAAGGAGTCAAAAGGACCTCCGATTGATAGCCAGCCGGTCATAAGTCCAGGCAACAACCCAGACGTGTAACTGGTGGCCGGGCGGAAGGGGACCGATGTCCATCTTGTGGAACGAAGCCCTTTACCTGTGGGATCTGGGGCTTCCATCAGACTCTCTGGGTAGGGTCAGACATGGAGCTGAACTGTAGGACGCCCAGATGGTCTCTGAGAACTGTTTCTTGGTTTGGGAAACGAAGCCCCTCCACATGTGAGAAGTGAGTCTAGGAACCTCCCATAAGAGAAGGTCAACTTGGCTCTTTATGTAAAACAAATATAGGAAAATACCCTGATCGAACATTCACTCCTTTAACAGTACTCACCTGTCCCTCCTTCCACTCAGCTACCTGAGCCACCTTCCACGTGCTGTTTTGAAGGGGGCTCACCTCTTCGCCGCAAATGTTAAGTTGAGCTATTGATTTGTATACATTCTAGTTAGACACAGGCTGCTACCCAGATGGGTGACACGACTGTTGGGCTTAATATCGTAAGAGATCTGTCTGATCTCTTTAATATCAGACTTCTCCTCTGTCAGTGGGGGGCTGGCTTAGAATCAGGCTGGTCTCTTTGCCCCAGCCCCAACTACCTCCATGTAACATGGAAAGGGCAGGCCTTGTCCACGATGATGGCTGTTGCTTAGGGCCTGGCGTGAGGCAACCTGAGGCCAGGAGCCTAAAGATGAGGTGTATCAGTGTCCCTGCACATAATGCAAAAGTCTGTTCTTTACATCTGTGTCTCTTTGCGTATAGGATCTGCCTTGCATATAGGGTCATCATTACCATCTTTCTAAATTCCATATATACGTGCTAATATACTATATTGGTGTTCTCTTTCTGGCTTACTCCACTCTGTATAATAGGCTCCAGTTTCATCCACCTCATCAGAACTGACTCAGACGCGTCCTTTTTTATGGCTGAGTAATACTCCATTGTGTGTGTGCACCACAGCCTCCTGATCCACTTGTCTGCCTATGGACACCTAGGCTGCTTCCACGTCCTGGCTGCTGTAAACAGTGTGTCAGTGAACACTGGGGTCCATGCGTCTCTTTCGATTCTGGTTGCCTCAGCGTGTATGCCCAGCGGTGGGATTGCTGGGTCATACGGCAGCTCTATTTGCAGTTTTTTAAGGAATCTCCACCCTGTTCTCCTTAGTGGCTGTAGCGGTTTGCATTCCCACCAACAGTGTAAGAGGCCTCCCTTTTCTCCACAGCCTGGTGCACCTGCGGCTGATTCACGATGAGGTACGGCAAAACCCACCAAAATACTGTAAAGTAATTATCCTCCAATTAAAATAAATTAATTAATTAAAAAATAAAATAAAATTAGAGTGTCCCTGCAGGTCAGGCTCTAGGGATCCTGGTGGGGTTTCAGTTCTGTCTGGGAGAGCTACCTCTACATCAGGTTTCTAAAGACTGAGCTCTTTCTTCAACCAGCAGGGAATAACTGCTTTAAACACCAATGAGGGTTTAGCTGTCAATTAACTACTCCCGTGACGCACAGGTGATGCATGCGATATCAGGGATACAGTTCCTGTTCACGCCTTGGGGTTCCCCAGACCACGCTTTCAGGCCAGATAACCGGACTGAGCACACCTGGGCCACCGACGCATCCTCCGACTCTGCAACCTGCCTTATCTTTGCTGCTGAAATGCCTTCTCTGAGTTACTACTCAAAGGCACGAACGTGATCTTTAGAGGGTCATTCGTAAGAAACAGCCATAAAAGGCAATTTACAAAACTCAGCGGAAACTCTGCTGTCCTATTTGGTCCCACTTATATTAAGAGCCAGGTGACAAACATCTTTGGGGCATGAGAAAACGACAACTATACAAACACTCAGGCCTCTGTCTTCTTGTAGCCACAAAGACACTGAAAGCCAAATTTAATGCTGACATAGATATTTTGGAATCTTCTACTAAATTCCCCCTGAAATATTCTCACCCAAATTTCTGCCCTCTTTTATAATCTTTATTTCAATTGACTTGGTTTAAAAAGATGTATCTCTTTCAGCTATAGCTTCAGACTATACTTGGAACTGAGTGAAGATCTATATATTCTAAGACCTCAGCCGATCCTCTCTCCAGGATGAAGGCGTCTGTGACCTGAGGGCCCGCGTGGTGTCAGAACACAACCCCAGGACCAAGGCCACGTGGACCACGACGCCTCCTCCCCGCCCAGGCGGGGGTGTCCCGCTCCCCGCAGCGGCTAAGGCCTGGCCCCTGGTGAGACCCAGTTCCCCCGTCAGGAAACAGCCGTGCGGACTCACCACGGCATTTCCTTAACCACACGGGAGTTTCAGACCCCCTCTACTCAGCGAGGACTTCTCGCAGAGCTCAGCGATGTCGTGTCTTGATCCCTTGACAAAATTAATGATGTAGCAATTCATTACTGACAGGGCAAAAAATTTCGTCACAATGTTTACAAGCTCTAATAAATTAAGGATAATTTACCAAATTATACCAGTGAAACGAAGCCTGCCTTTTAGATTTTCGTTTCTCTCTCTCCCCGCCACCCTTTTGTCTCACTTCTCTCCCATCCCTGTTTCTCTCTCTCCCACACACACACATTTCTGCCTAAGAGTTTGGCTTGAAATAAAAACTGGAATATAGTATAATTGGTATCAGAGAAGGAAATAGCAACCCACTCCAGTATTCTTGCCTGGAGAATCCCATGGACAGAGGAGCCTGGCGGGTTACAGTCCATAGGGTCACAAAGAGTCGGACACGACTGAGTGACTTAGCATGCATGCATAATTGGTATATTCTACCCTGCCCGATGGCCTATAAAACACTGGAATGAGACTTAACGTAATGAATGGATTCTGTAGGAAGTAAATGAGCATGAATATTAAAAAAAAACTATTAACATTTCCAAATCCATAGCAGAATCACCTGACCACAGTAACAACCTTTGTGGAGTATACACTGTGTGGAAGACTCCTCTATCAAGAAATTTTAAATCCAGTATAAGAAATTAAAAATAAAAGAGCTTCCCTTTATTTTTTATGTTTTAGTTCGGAAAGAATACACTAGTATATGACCTTATAAAGCCGAATTATTCTTAGCATCTAGATAAATTTCTTGCGGTAATAATGGGAAATTATACTCATAATGTAATATTTATATTGGAAGAACCAGCATTAAATTACTGGGCTGACTGTTTGTGTTGTAAAATGTGAGGGGAAAGGCCTCATTTTCAGTGGATTCACAAACCGACATGAAAGTCAGTGGGATGTGAAACTAATCGCCCTCTGGCTCTACAACCGTCCAATGATGTCATGAGATGGATGCAAATGTTTTCTTAAAGATGAACCCAACCAACTCTGTGAAAAACAGATTCCAACTTTTTTGGAAAAATGGGGCTTAATGAATAGTTCATCCTCTTCGATGATAAAATCTTTTAAAGATGGACTACTCTTATTTTTCTATTTTTGAATAGTTCCACAATAACACCTCACCCCCTACCTATCTGAAGTCAAGTCCGATTTTTTCCACACACCTCCCTCCCCTGTCCAGCCTTAGAAGGTGGACATCACCATCTGCTCCTTCTTTTCCCCTCCTGTGGCCAGATGCCTTCTCCTCCCAGTCACGGGACACCTGCTCTCTTCTCCTTGCCCACGGTCTACTTGTATCCTAACCCACACCCTCTTCCTTGCACTACTGCTGCTGCTGCTGCTGCTAAGTCGCTTCAGTCATGTCCGACTCTGTGCGACCCCATAGACGGCAGCCCACCAGACTCCCCCGTCCCTGGGATTCTCCAGGCAAGAACACTGGAGTGGGTTGCCATTTCCTTCTCCAATGCATGAAAGTGAAAAGTGAAAGTGAAGTCGCTCGGTTGTGTCCAAGCCTGCAGCAGCCTCCTAACTAAGCTTGTTATGTCCAATCTCTCCCAACAAGACGGCTCTTCCCTAAAGCACCATTCTCAAAACATCGCAAGACTGCTCGCAAGTCATCAGAGCTCCCAACTACATTCCTGGCACAAATGATGGCTCGGGTTGCTGTTGGAGGACTTCCTCGATGGCTGCTGGGGACGTCCACCAGGCCTCAGCCAGGGTCTCCCAACTACACTGCTCTGGAGGAGAGGGGGTGAGGCGGGTACGGGACTGGGAGGCCCGTCCTGGGTAGGAGAGAGATACTTTGCAGGACATGCATCTTCCTAGCCTTGAGCAGCTGGGTCTGTTTACCCAAGGGGCCTGTATAAATTATTTTCTGGAAGATGCTCCAGGCAAAGTGGCCTGACAAATGACTCTTAAAGGTAGACCTTCTAGTCTCTGTCTTGGCTCCTAACCTCCTCCTCTCCTCAATTCTGCATTTCAAAGACTTTATACCAACCTCTGCTCACAAATTCTTCTTGACCTCCCCCATCACATAAGACTTCTTTCCCTTAAAAAAAAAAAAAAAAAACTAATACCAGGTGCTATATACTTGATGGTTTCGGTTACATCAGTTCTGCTATCAATGAATGATGATCTTCTTGCTTCTCTCCCATTAGGGCATCAACTGCGTTGTTACCCCAAAAGCACTGAACTCATACTGTAGCAACCCAGTGAATGTGTGGCAAATGTCACACTACTGAAGACAAGATGCTTAAAATCACAGCTGGATCTTCTCACTTGCTTTGATTAGTTTTCTGATGGGATATCTTTCATCAGGAAACAGTTCAACGTAAGCTTCCTAAAAGTTCCAATAAGCACTGACCCCGGCACGTGGGGCCTTTCACGGTGATCCTCAGTTCCCTTCTGGTCTTCTCCAGGGTTCTTTTCAGGTTTAGGGTTATTAACATGCTAAGGATACGTGATAATAAATGTCTAGCATTAATTTACTGTCACTCACTGATGTACGAAGCTTTCAGCTGGAAGGATGCCATAAATATTGGTCATAAGGATGGAACATGGAAAGCTCCACATCTCCCACTCTTAGTCATCTTCCCGAGAAACCACACAGCCCTCAGCATGCGTGCTTGGCCGGTAGTTAAATGGTATGTAACCTTTCCAGGGATTTGGTGCTAGAAGATGGAAGGCTGGAACTGTCCTGGCAAACGTGAAAACCAATAACACACTACCCTTCCAACAGAAAGCCACAGAGAAAGTCCACGCTGGAACTAATTGGCACCAACCAGGAAGTGTGATACAATACTCTCCATTCCACTGAAAACCTTCTGTGGTTTCAGGGTGAGGATGAATAGAATGAAGAAAAATAAACACAATATGAAACTGAAACCACACCAGGAACAAAAAATATGAACCGAAAGACCACAAAGTAGTATTTTCATGGGTAACTTTCAGCTTTATCAAGATAGAGTCAGGAAAGGAGCACGCGTCGCTATGTTATGGGGCTTAAATGCCGAGTTTGCATTTTGTTTTTACGTTACTATTTGGACTTCTCATATTTCATCTCTATTTATGTTTACATAAATTACGTTTATATCAAATCCAGGTTTGGAGCCACTCAGAATAAATACTGGGGTAATTCTTATTAATATTTTCACAGGAGTTCAACTTTTAATTTTTAATGTTTTGCTGGAAAATAATACCTGCATGTATGAATTTAACTCAATTACATTGCTACATTGCTATAGCATGTTTTATCATTTTCATAAGAAAACTTGCTGCATCTAATATATAATTTGTATCCATTTAGAAACATATTTTTTCCAACTTACGGATGCTGAATAATACTAGGTATATTCAACACAGAAAACCTCAAGGGAACTTTTCCTCTATCACATTCTTTCCTAAGTGTGAAAGGGAGGATAAATTTTCTTATAATTTAATGGCTAAATGATTAAAGTTCTGTATATCACCAAATAAGGGAATGATATCAAAAAGAAGTAAGAGCAGAATCAATCAACGTTCACCTCTAAGCAAGAAGAGGGAGGCGAAAAGGTTAATTTTACATGAGGCTGCATAATTTTCATTTAACTGCTGTTTCATTCGTGTCTGAAAACACCGTTTGGGAATATCCTTTTGTCATATGTACAGAAAGGCTTTGCTATTGTTCCTCAGGAAGGCTGGCAGCTGGCCCTGCACTTTGACCTCTGACCCTGCCTCTGCAGGGGGCTCATTGATATTCCCAGAAGCTTCTCTCAATGGAAGAAGACCATTTAAAAAAAGAAAACCCCTCCTCGAGGGCTGGTGGTCCTTCCACTCCCACCCTCTCCTTCTGCCCCCCTAAGTGGTGGCATGCAGGTCTGGTCAAGCCCAACAATTCCCGGGCCTTCATAAACTCACTATTTTTCATGTATATTTGATGGGTCCTTTCCCTCTCACTCAAAGCGGCTTTCACAGTCATGTTAGTGGGTGAGAGCCTTCTATTCTGGACTTACATTTGATTAATTTGTGGTATTCATGTGTCTAATTCTCTACACACAAAGGGAATGAACTAGCTTGGACTCTATCGACAAGCCATTTCTGCCAGGAAAGTTCAAACGTAAAGGGAAAGCCTGAGTCCGTGGAGACGGTTTCCAGTTTGCTGAAAGCAGCTTGGAATACCGCACCACACAACAGTCCAGCTTAAAAAAACACAAAACGCAGCTATCATCTCCAATGCTTTTGTTAATGATATTTTGAAACACGTAAGCGAATTCCTAAATGCTGCATTCCTTGTCACGCATACGTAGATCTTTACAAGAGGGAGCGCCTGAAATCACTGCAGCTTTACAGACATCACACACATACAAAAAAAAAAGACTCCTGGCTTCCTTTCAAATCCCATCAGTCAACTTTTATCAACCGTAGGGGAAGCAGAAGATGATAAACACTGCCTGCAATATCGTTTGAGTTTTAAGCTTTGGGTCTTTTCTAGTTATGTTGACAAAACTGTGAATACTTTTCAGGAAAAGAATATTGATCAAATTCCGTGTTTTTAATACACAATGAATACCTCCAAATATGTTCCTAAATGCACTCCTTTATGAGCCCCTTATCTTTGCTAATCCTTAAAGAATAAGGATGGTCCAAATTTTTCTGTCCTCAATAAACTTCTTACTAACCTGCATACTACAATTTCCCTTTTTAAGTTTTCATTTGAATTTGATAAGTTAATATTTACTTTAAAAAATCCACAAAATTCTCTTCAATGACTACTTGAACTTTTACAAACTGTTCAAAGAATTTAAAGCTAGATATGAATTCTCTGAAGTCAACAGAGTCAGAAAGAGTTGTCGTATGTGTAGCACAATCTTCCCCATGTCCTTTAATAAGAAGCAGGACTCTGGCCATGCCATGATGTCACTGATATTCTGTACAGAAAAAGTCCCCTCAGACCAAATTCCACTTCCTTTCTGTATTGCCAAAGATGAATAAATCTTCAAAATGCAGGGGAGGAAAAAAAATGTATATGAGTTCTTCAAGAATATATGACGGAGCCTGCAGGGAATAATATTAAAAAAAAAAAAAAAAACCAGCCTGGTTTCCACTTTTGCTGATTTACTCCCATGACCTTGGGCTTACCCTCCCGCTAGAAGCAGAAAGACGTGTGCACATGTGTGTGATATACTCACGCCCTGGTGGCTGGACCAGGCATCTGTCTACTCTGGAAAGGGAAGAGAATCCCATGTCAGGAAATGGGGACAAAGCTCTCTCCCCGCACCCGCCCTGGGCTGGGCTGCCTCAAAGGACACGAAGGCTCCCAAGGCCGGACAAAGGGCAGGCATTCCCCCACCGCTGGAACAGCCTTGTCTGATCTCACGAGGCTAAGAGGACCAGTGATTTTCAAACACCAACAACCGAGTTTTCGGAAAACATGGAAAGGGAAAACCTAGGTTGAGGTCTACGCAGCGTCTCTGGGCTGCACGAGATTAAGGTGTGCAGCACTGGGCACTGAGCTGAGTCCTGGGTGCGCCAACCCGTGGCCTGGAGTGAAGAGTGTGTCTCTAATATTTACATTCAAGTCCTATACCAACATCCATATGCCCCTCTGCCTGGACACATACATACCGGTGGATCTCAATATATACATTTACCTCCCTAAGGGCAGTGAAAGGGGAGACCAGAGGAAAGAAGAAAGATAAGGATCACAGGCAAGAAGGACCATGGAGAGCCGACAGAGAGAGCTAAGAGACAGTGGGCTGGGGAACCTGCCAGGTCACACCCAAGGGACACGCTGAAGCAGGAGGGCAAAGGAAGAAACGGCTAAATAACGCCCCCTGCGCAGCACTACGGTGACAGAACAAGCAAAGGACAAAAACCCGGCAACGGAGGAAACCACGGAGCTCCCGCCAGCTGCGGCCCCGAACCGCCTCCACTCAGGGACGCAACCACCCTGTGTGCACCGCGCACCCTCAGACGCGGGGCCGGCGCGCGCCGAAGCCCCCGAGCCAGGTCCTCCTGGACGCAGGCTCACACGCGCCGCACCTGACGGAACCCGAAGTGCCCCCGCGAAGGCGCTAGAGCCTCGCTTAGCTGTTGCAGCTCTGTGGTGAAGCCAGCTATTTCAAAAGCGAGGCCTTTATAAACTCGGTAATAGAGAGTATATCTCATGTGTAAAATAGAAAAAAAAAAAAAAAACTCCGCGCTATAGAATTATTTCAAGCCCTCCATATTTTTTCACAAATCCGTCTCAGTTTCCAGATGCAGCAGCAGATCTGTGATGGGAACCGGTTCTGAAAGACCTTAGAAAGGACAACATCAGGACAACCCAAAATACGACTTTTTATAAAAATCACTAATTTCTCCTACACTGGTGCTTTTCAGTTAGAGACCGAATCTTTTTCCTGAGCTTATAAGTAACACATGCAGATATACACACAAAGTAAGCAGCACAGATGTGTGTGAATGAATGCGTATACATAAAATTAAAATATATATGTGTGTATACTTGTATGTGTGTCTATGTGCATATATAATTACATCTATACTTATCATACCAACTCCAAGATGGGCATAAAGACACACGGTGCTGATCATACTAGTCAGAACAGAAGCCAGCTCTGGAGAACTTGAGCAGAAATGGGGTTTCTTAAAGAGAATCAAGCGTGTCACAAAATCTCCTGCAAGATTACAAGGAAATAGACTCAAATTTAAGAACACAGTCCCTGGAGCTACCACACCTGGTCACTCTCCCCTGGGCTGCTGGCCTCAAGACTCTCCTGCCACTCGACCCCCAACAGCTGGCACTGGGACCCACTGCCAATGGCAGGAGCTCTAGGGCAGGGGTGCCCAGCTTCCAAGATCCAATGCCTGATGATCTGAGGGGGAGCTGATGTAATAATAGAGGAAATAAAGTGCATAGTAAATGTAAAGCACTTGCATCCTCCTGAAACCATCCCTCCCTGCTCCCCACCATCCATGGAAACAATTTCTTCCACCAAAAACCCCGCCTCTGATGCCAAAAAGGTTGAGGGCCACTGCTCTAAAGGATCCATGATTCTCCGTGTCTGCCCCTCTGGATTCCAAGTTGAGGGCAGAGACATTAGACTGGTGAGTTCAGGCCACATGCCTGGGCCCAAGCTGATACCATCCCAGGGAACAAGAATCTGGCTTTGGGGGCTTTCCTACTGAAGGTGAACCCTCGCATCTCCCATGGGAGGTGTTCCAGCCCGCCGGGAAGGGCCATCAACATGCTAGCCACATCCACCAATGTGACAGCTGCACTCGCACACTCACACACTGGGAAGCAATGACACAGTACTCTTTTTTCAAGCAAAATGGATAGTACTAAATTTATTAACAGAGAGCCTTACAGATTACCTTTAAAAAAAAAAAATCAAAAAAACAGTACCGGAGAAAATGGTCTCCTAGAAAAGAATAGTGAACCATTAAATTCCTCTCCCTAGGCCAAGCATCTACTAATTTTTATAATATATACCAAGTTTGAATTCAAACATCAGAAAGACCTCTGACAGAAGAAAACTAGGACAGAATGATCTGGATTTTGGCCCTAACCCCAGGGACTTGACATAGCATAATCACAGCCTCCTTAAAAGCAAGCTGTGTCTGTCCAACACCAAACTCTGAGCAGAGGGCTACCTCCTAATGGTGAAAGAAACTGTTTCCACATTTGGAGAGGCAAGACCCATAAAGGAAGGGCTTTTAATTTCTAGTAATTACCCTGGTACCTTAAAGTCGGTAATTAGGTAGAGAACCATGCCCTGAGCCGGCCTTCAGTTTGTTCCAAACCCAGCGAGTGTAATTAGCCTTGATTAATATCCCACATTTCACATCAACAGAAACAGTGAATCCAAATGGTTCCCCACATTCTGCTGCCTCAGGAAACCTTGCTGTTCGAAGTCTGTGTCTTTATCAAGGGAACATGCTGAGCAAATGGGATCAAATGAAGCCTTGGCACCCACCTTGGTCTCACTATTCAGAGGGAAGCAGCAATGCCTTTCGTGTAACCATCTTAATCCCTTGTATCAACTAATTAATACACAGAGAAAGCTTTTACTTGCATGTGAGCAATTATAGCAAGTTCCTGGTTGGTGTCCAAATGGATTCACAATATAATTCATGGACAATGAGGGTCTGGAAGGACAGCGTCTAAAGATGACTTTTAAAAAGCAAAGGGGATTTGGGGAGGCAGGGGCAGAAATGAAACAATTTTAATAGTAGGAAGAGAGGACAAATAATAAACGTCCGCTTCTCCAAAAGTGTTTTTAATTTCAGAACTCTATTTTGCACGTGCCTTGCTTAAACAGGTCCATTTATGTGGACAAAGAAAGACCCAACAGACAGCAGACAGCTTTGATTCCGTGTCCTTACACAGCTGAAAATCCAAGGAGTTTCTTTACAAGGGCCTTGAAAACCACGAAAACGGAGGCTGGTAACTCACTAGCACCTGCTAAAAATAAACCCAACTATAGACTTAGTGAACTCAGACTTCTGAAAGCCAACGAAGATGTGAGTTCGGTGATATCACATTCCTCCCTGGCGGGCAAGTACCTGTTGCATAGGCCCTCCCCCAGCCCCCACCGCCTTCTTCAATATAGGGGACTGCAGCTGCAGCTGCCTGAGAACAGACCCAAGAACTGGGAGCACGACGTGGCAGTGTTTGGGGAGCTGGGGGGGAATTCGGGGGAGACTCCACAAAGGACACCCCATGTGGCAGCACCTGCTGTGGGGCGTCTGCTCTCAGCACGTGATCCGACGTGCCCCACGGGGTCCAATGTGTCCCATGTGATCAGACGTGACACACGTGATCTGACATGATCCACGTAATCCGACGTGACCCACGTAACCAACCTAGCGGCTGAGGCGTTCAAGGGCGGGCTCTTGAGTCGTGAAGCAACGAGTTGTGGCCACGGGCCCGGATGCGCCTGCGAACTCTCCCCATGTAGGTGGCTCGCTGTCTGGCGGAAGGCTTACCCAGCACAGACCGGCGCATCGGACACGCATACTGAATCCAGGTTTCAAGAGACAAAACGCCTCCTCACATCACCCCCTCCCACCCGACGGCGCTGAAGCTGCTTCAGAAGTGCCCAGAGCCATCGGTGTGTGTGTGTGTGTGTGTGTGTGTGTGTGTGTGTGTGTGCCTTCTTTCCGTGTGTGTGTGTGTGTGCCTTCTTTCCGTGTGTGTGTGTGTGTGTGTGTGCCTTCTTTCCGTGTGTGTGTGTGTGTGTGTGTGTGTGTGTGCCTTCTTTCCGTGTGTGTGTGTGTGTGTGTGTGTGTGTGCCTTCTTTCCTTTAAAAAACACAGTGCTAGTCAGACGGGCGTGGGCTCCGTGAATTAAACCCCGTCCTGAGGGCCACACTGGGAAGCAGACGGCATCCTCCCGGGTAAGAGCCCGTGGCGTTTTCGTGCCTCAGTCTCCCCACCGTCCCGAAGGGCGGTCGCCCGGGTGAGAAAACAACGCTGGGCCCTGCGTTGCGACACAGGTTTCCCCTTTGCCGCAGACACTGCTTTACGGCTGGGCCGTGTGAAACCGCAGAGCGCTCGGGGAGCGCACACGGTCCTCCTCCCGGCAGGAGAGGGTGCCCTCCCACCCGACTTGCAGTACCGGCGACAGGAGCGGAAACCAGCCTCCCGTCTCTACAGGGAGAGGGGGCCGGACGGCGGCTGTGGCGAAGCAGAGCCGACAGAAACTGAGGACAGCCGTGTACACAGCACGGCCGTACGGGTGTGAGCCAGGGCCTCAGAGGGGTCGGCTCCGGCGCCGAAACGGACTGCGACGGGTAGACAGCCGGCTCGGGGCGGCGCGGGCCCGGGGAGACCGGCTCCTACCTGGCATGGGCGCCCCCTGCGGGCAGCGGCGCCGAACTGCGCCTCCCGGCCGGCCCCGCAGCCCGCGGGCCCCGGGGGCGACGCGCGCTGGCAGGCCGGGCCCAGAGTGGCTCCAAGGCCCTCTCGGAGCGCGGCCACCGCCCAGCGCCGCTGTCCAGCCACGGCTCCCTGCGGCCAGATACACTCCAAGCTGGCGGAAATGGATGGATTCCACCCTGATAGCTGTCCCGCCTGTGAGAAGTTGAGAAAAATCGGGGAGAAGACAGAGGGACACAAAAGGGGGTCCCGCTATAAAAAGATCCTTCAGTCACACATTACAGGGCTTGATCCTTGGAGGAAACCCTGACTGCCCTTTTAAAGGCGGGAGTTTATGATGACATTCTTAATAGTAATTATTTATAATCCCGAGCACAGAACACTGCAGCACTGGATTAAGACACATTAGAGCAGAACTTAATGCCGAGAAAACGCACACTAAAATCAGTTTTGCATGCCCATTGTTTCGTACATGCTGCTGCTCTACACTGATATAGTCAGGCCCTTCTTCCCAGTTTTCAAATCCTTTTCACCTTTTTTTTTTTTTCTTCATTTCTTTCCCTGCTGGGCTCTTACAAAACCATCCTGATGTTTTGAAATATCAGCCCAGTGTCCGTTCCAATGATTCCCTTCAGCATTGCAGCATTCAGTGTCTTTGGCAGAAAATCCTATATAACGCCGGCTTGCGTATCAAAGCACACTCCCACCGTCGTCAACTGGGAACGCTTACTTAAGGAAAACTGCCAAGACGTTCAGCTAGGCTCCATCCGCTCCGACAACCAAAGAGAAACCTGTCTGTGAAGGCCGGGCGGGTCTCTCCCCTACTGGTGCAAATGTCACACTCGTGTTATCTTCAGCTCGCCTCATCTGCCCAGAATCCCAGGGAGTTCACCAGTTCAGGCTGAACTTGGCTTCTCCCTGGGACCTCAATCTCGTGTCTGTTCCCAGCTCTCCACTTCAAACACGGGGGAGAGAGAAGGCAAGGCATCTAGGCGTGAGCAGAGAAATACAATGGGCAAAACAAACGGGCTTCATCTCCTTTGGGTCATCTGGTCTGGTGTTCATTTTCTGGTTTACATATGAAATCAGGGGTAAGAAGTGCCAATGGAATACAGGCCCCAAGGACAAATGCTCTCATCTGAGAATGTAAGAAGAATTTCTAAAAGCTGGAAATCTCCATGCTTGTTCTTTATTTAATCATCTCTGCTGAAAATTTTAGGTTTCATTTCTTCAGCAAGCAAAAGACTCTCCAGGTAAAAGGAGGGTTTGAAGGTATTCTTTTTATCCGTTCAATGAACACTTATTGAATGTTAGGCTCTTCTTTTTGCCAAAAGATCCTACGTGGCCAATCCATGATACAACAGTGGCTTTTATTCACCACTTCTTTTAGCTTGTACTACACACGTCTATCCCTGGGAATAACATGATTATTTGGGCTTCCATGCTGTGGTTTAGAGTGTTCAACCTTTACCTATCAAAAGGTCTGAAATTGAGTGTGTGGGTCTATTTTTATTTGTAAGAGACGAGAGCAGGACATTTTTAGAATGAGCAAAATCAATTGGTATCAGTTTGGGGAATAAGCTTCTGTTTTGAATAGAGTTGTCAAGACATTCACAATCTGTTTGGCCCTGTGTCCACAGGAGGCTAAAGGTTTTCATAATCAAAAAGTAAGGGATTTATTCTTTGCCACTCCAATAGCAGGCGCCGCATAAGACTTGAGATGATTTTTAGCTGTTCTGTTATATCCTAAAGCACAAAAATGCACATCTATATTTATAGTCACATGCACATGTGCACAAAATAGTCCATAAGAAAAACAGAATCTCAGGCTCACTGTTGCTTTATTTCAAGTGTGGCATAAGCATGATAGCTATCAACTGCCCTTCTTATTGAGTTTAAGACACAGGCAACTGTTCTTCAATAGATCAGGTGGAAAAAGTTGCTCAGAAGAACTGAGGATTTTTATATATGGTTAGATGGTAAGCAACATGAGAGAAACTCCTTCAGGAACCAAAACCTCTTTTTTTTTTTAGACAGAAGTGTCTTTCTCTCATATTGCAACAACACGATGGCCTCTCTCTTGCAGAGGGAGAAAAAAATCAATAAATAAGCTCTGACTGGTACCAGACCCCTTTAGATTAAGCTCAATATGCCATTAATATGAAAAGAATTTGACAGTTTACATAAGGGATGTGACCTGGTGCCAACAACCTCTGGCTTCTCCATTCTCCAGATGGTAGCAGATTAGTAGGCAGCCTTTATTCTCATAAGAAGATTTTTTTCCCCCCATGGAAAAACTATAAAGGCCAATTCTGTTCCAAACTTCAAGTCTCCTTCACAAATGTCTACTCAATTCTGGGCCTTAACTAATGCCTATTAAAAGAAGCCCTTGGGCTTGAAGCTGTGGAAGGGGGAAAGAAAAAAAAAGACTAAGGCAAACTTAACTCTAATGCCTGCCTTTAAAAGATCTATTGACAGAAGCAGTGGGGAGAGTTTGAACTAATGTTAACTTAAAGAAAAAGGCTGGTGAGATTCAATTGTGGATGTGAATGCTTGCTTGAGTTTGATCTTGACGGGCTTAAGATAAGGGAGATAAAAACCTAAGCCTACTTACATATTAAAAAATGCAGTTGTGCTAAATTCACTACATACCACTGTTCTCGATGTGATTTATGCCCATCATCACCAAAGACGTTGAAGGACATCCCTGACTAATACGGTAAAAAGCCACAGCAGAGGGCACTAACTCTGCTTGGCTAATACTAACATGAAAAATCATTTCCTGACAACACACAATGTTCTTTCACATCAATTCTTCAAATGTAACAAAGAGTAAAAATGCAGTTTTTTTTATTCGGTCTTGTTCTGGAGGTATAAATATAACAAGTGGTTAATCAAAAAGATCTTAGACATTTAAAAAAAAAAAAGTCCTTAATCTGTAAGAAATCCTTCCCTCAGTGGACAGGAAGTGTTCTTTGAATGATCAGGAAAAGTATATTTTAAACAGACTGACCATAGTAAAAATTTTAAGGCCATTCAGCTGCACTTAAATTCAGAAAGCTAACTGAACACCTCCCAAAATACCTGGCTTGTTTGGTGGTCACCTGGACGCATACCGTTTTTTTTTTGAAGGGAAAAACTTTTCTCTAGGACTCTTTTAAACACAGGAAGACTTCTTGTTATGCCTGTTGGTTCATATAATGTTGGAGTTTTTTAATGTAATTTTAAATATTTCTATTAATATTTTTACAAATTGGTAAAAATACAATCAGTTTTGCCTGGATGTTTTTTAAAGCAAGTCTGTCATGATCTCTGAGATCCTGACCACTCTAAAAAAAAAAAAATCTGTGGTCGACTACTATGCAAAGTGAAAATAAGTTGTACAGCATACAGTCCCTACCCTCAAGGACTTCATAGCTCACTAGGAAAACTAGAGCAAAGAATGAAAAGTTTTAATGAAAGTTCAAAATAATAGGAAAGAAGAGATCAACAGAAAAAAGACACAGGCTTTAGGATTCTACCTGGTTACCATAACCTACTTTCATCAGTTTCCAAAATCATTTATTTAAGAAGAAAATCAGCATTTGCTCATACCAAATATACTTAGCATTCCCCAGAAATAAGTTTTCATGGAAATCTCGAAGACAATAAAAACAGAAAGGCAGGATTTATTTAAATTCTTTTCTGTGAACTGCCTATTTCCTTAAAGAGGAAATACTAGGCAAAGAGTTAAAAAAAAAAAAAAAAAAGTGCTAAACTGTCACCCAAGGATACCTGCTCAAAATGACGGCCCAGAACTGTTCTCCGAAGGCACTGGCCTGGTCCAACAGGCAAGCTGTTTTTTCAGTGGATGTTTTCTAGTCCTCTATCCTTACCACAGTGTTCTAACAATGTCCGTTTCCATGGGCAGTATCATAATCGTCTGTACTGAGAAAAGTTACATCCAGCAAAAGAACTATCCCCCAATCCAATAACTGGGACCATCCCAGCAATCCGATAACAAGTTTAGGAAACGGCTTAAGGAAATGAGCTAATAACTTGACTGCACACAAGCAGATTCTCTCTGATTGCCGCAAAGAATGCTATTAGGAGGGACTGTGTTCAAGTGATCATTTTTCCAGCCTGTTACAGAAAGGTTAATCTGCAGCCTTATTCATAAAATCAATTTTGAATCATGCCAAATACAAAAGAATTACATTAAACGTGCATCTTCAGGAACTATGCTGACATTTTGTTTGGGAAAATATCTGAATCGGTCTAAGACAAGGTAAATCACACATTTACCCCTGAAAATAAAGGGGGATATATGACTTTATCACTTACTAAGTTGTGATAGCAAGTTGGAGTAGACTCAGGTGAGAGGAAAACACCACAATGGTTGTTCATAAAGGCTCTCATAAAGCTGTTAGCCTCAAAATTCTAAAGTTCATGAAGATGAGGGAACATGATCAGAGAAGCCTGCTCTACTGTTATTTAGTTACAGACATCTTCAAGCTCCTTCCTTTAGAATCTCACGAGAACTGTTTAGACTGTACCATGCTAAAATGTGATGAAACCCTTTCTCTAATCCACAAGCTGATAGTCAAATCCTTGCCCACACAAAGTCCCCTCACCCCGCAGGTTAACATTCCAGGGTTATCTCCCATCCAAGACATAGAAATCTGTTCCAACCTGCCTGCCTGCCTATGTAAGCTTCAGTCAGAGAGTTTCACCTGAATAGTAAGCACATATATTTACCGGTGCAAAAAGGCCTAGTGCCCAACTGCACTCGTGTTCTCTCTCTTGGCTGGCAGCAGACTGGACTGTGAGATGTAAATCAGAATACCTTTCACCTGCAAAATGACCAACAGAAATGCCAATACAGATTTTCTCAGGCCCTGGGGGAGTCTGCAGAGGCCCTCTGGCCACCTGGCCACTCTGAAACAGGTCGATTGTGAATGGAAAACTCCAACCTTGCTTGAGAAAGGAGCCTGGGAAAATGGGAAATCTGCCCTTTCCAGATGAAGCCAGTTTTTTTTTTTTTTTCTGCTGGGCTGTTGGGTCTATGAACAACATTTTGTGGTTCCTATGAAATCTAAATATCAGATATTACTACAGGCCAAAAGAAGACGAGCTACGTGCCCTTGTCAGAATCAGAAAACCCAGGGAAGGTTTAGAGAAGGGTGAGACCCGAAGGGCACCCCGGAACAGGGAGATTTTAGGGTGCCCCACTCCGGCAGGATTACCTCCAACACCCACTTATCTGAGATGGAATTAGACCAAATGTCAGAAGGAAAGAATGAACCAGCTTACCCCTTCGTGTATGGGGAAGAGCTAGTCTTAGTATTTTGCTGACATTTTAAGTATAAAAGGGTCTTATTGTAAACTCCAGACCCCCAGAAGGGCTGCTTCTAGTGAACTCTGAAAGGAGAGATTAGTTGAAGGAGCCTCAGCATCGGATTCCACCCTTCAATCACGTTAGACACAGAGCTTTAGCCACTTTCTTGCTTAAAGTCATGCATGTGGTCAAAAGTTTAATTATATCACCGGCTGCATCAGCAAGCATATTGTCTGCCATCCACAGGAGGGATAAAACCTTTCTGGAGCACTGGGGTTCAGACATCGCCGTGGACGGCTTCTTGGAATCTTGGGTTATGCCTGACACTTGGTATTTTTTCCCTTAACTGATCAAAGAACATCGCCTGGATCCTGATCAGATTATACAAGGTTTTTCTCAAATTTTAAAACTTCCGAGAGGGCATAAGGGCCTCACCAAAATGGCTGAGTTTTTAATGGATTGGGGTCTAAACACAACCATGTTGGCACCTCTGACATAACCCGCTGGTTCTTTGCCAGCCACTCATTTATTATTCAGTCAATAAGAATTTATTAAATGCTGAGGTGTTGAGACGATGCAAGTAGGGCTTTCCTGGAGAAGTTTGTGATCTAAGCCAGCCCAGCACCAAGCCATTAAACAAGTAATGAGTCAATCAAACTGGTTAGGCGTGTGGCCTGGGCCCAAATCCATGAAGTCTGAAGTAACCCATGAGTTTCACTCTGAAAATTGAGAATGCCAATTGTAGTCAGTTGTGGATTTGAGGGGGTACGAGGCAAGGAGAAGCTGTCCCGAAAACCAGCTTCCAAGCCAGAGAGGACTAGGGTCGGGAGACCACATGGGGCTGAAACCAGCTGCCACTTCTAATCGGCAGAGAAAACAACAGCAAGAAACTCTTCCAGGCCTTCCTATAAATAGCGTTCAATATGAAGATGAGCGCTTTAAAGTTGGAAGATATGTCAAATACCTGGAAGAAACTCTTTCAGGCCTTACTGTAAATAGCTTTTGATATGAAGATGAGTGTTCTAAAGTTGTAAGATATGTCAAATATGTAAGAAAAAATAAATGATAAATAGTGAAACCAGACTAGTCAGTCAAGAGTCATCATCTGTGAATACCCATTGTTGAGAATATCTGTCCAGCTAATACCAATGATGACAGACTCCTGTTCTCCCCCAAAATACACCCTCACACCCATACGTGCCTGCTGAGCAGAATTCGTTACTTCAGCGACAGGCCATAACAGGAACATGATTCACAAAAGGAAGACACCAGTGCTCTGAAGCTGATGGTCAGCCTGTGATGACAGAGGTCAACTTCTATAACTGGGCACTGTACGCCCAGTGCTAGGGCCTACAAAGTGTTCACATCTATTATAGTAAAAGAAAATGGTAATAAAACTCACCCTTAATTATATCTGCCTTTATACCAGCACAGTACTAGGATAGAACTTTCAATATTTTTCTTGAGGAGGAAAGAGCCGATGAAGACAAAAATGCCAGGGGTTATGCCAATCACTGTGGCTCTGATCAAAACCTCCTGGATTTCTCTGGGCCTCCCAGACATCACGAACTCAACATAACCTCTATATTCTTCCCAGCATCTCTAGGAGTATTAATATGTCTCTGTCTTATATATGTAGATATTATAGGGCACAGAACTTAAGGAATCTTGATACAGAAAAGAGATCAGGAATTTAGGTGGCAATCACATCTCAGTGGGAAATCTGGTTTCTCCATTAACCAGCTATGTGATACTGAACAAGGTACAGCTCTCTCCAGGGCTAAGAGAGCTAGTTAAGATGTACGCAAAGAGCCAGGCACAGAATAAGTAATAAACAGTGGCTCTTAGTTTAATCATTATTATTGCCCAAGGTTAAACAGCTAATGGCTAAACCCAAATTCCAACCCAGGTCTGCAGCTCAAGTCTTTCCTTTATGCAACCACGTTCCTCTTTAGATCTGTGCAACAGACAAGAAGTTCCAAGAATTCTGGAGCTGCATGATTCAGTCTTTAAAAGAAAAAAAGAGGCTATTCTTCAATAAAATCAATCTAGGCAAAATAGGAAAAAAAAAATTGTAAAGCCACAGTTAATAGTGCCATAGTCTTCTTTTTGCCTCTTACTACCAGGATCAGCAATGTGACCTGGTAATTTCAGCTCAGGAAAACGCAGGATAAGCTGATTGTTCACTTAAAATGCTTCCATCCACTAAAGAGGCTGCACTCCTTGATTTACCTCCAGCAGAACTTTCACGGGCCCCACCTTTACGCCAAGAGCCGCACTTCTACCCTGCGTCATTTGGCCATTTCACTATTAGTCAATCCAACTCTCTGTGGTTGTTTACAATATTTTGATTATATGACAAAGAGGTAGGATGTTTAATCAACCACGACTCAGAATATTTATAATACAAGTCTCTATCCATAAATCTCTTAACAGTTTACAGTCGCCCATGGCATTTCCTGGACTTCCAAGGCTGACTTTGTATGCCTTCAGTGAGAACTTTAACGATGATTCAGCCCCTCTGAAAGTACATCAGAGGACCACAGAATCACACTTCTGAAGGTACTTGACAAGTCTATATAGCTATACAAATTACAATTTAAAGAGCTCTTTTCAGCTCCCAACTGCCACTGCAATTGAAGACACTTAATTCTAAAAGTTAAATCTCTGATAAGACCTCAGGAACAATGTGAGGAATATTCCATTTAGAGACAATTCTGATAATATGCCAAATTCTGCATTTGAATTTAAAAATCCAGGACATCTGCATGAGAACAGAGTCTATACCTTAATAAACTCATTTTCTTCTCTATTTATTTTCCCCTTGCAGGGATCTTCCTCTCTTCAGGATTATCTGAAATGCTGATAAATTGGGGTGAACAACTGCAAAGCAAAAAGACAGACAATTCCCACAGTACTGCACAGGAAAAAAAAAAAAAAAAACAAGAAATGAGAGGAAGACAGAGAAAAAACAACCACCAAAAGCAAGCCCGCACACATTGTGTTGTCCACACAAGAGCTCGGCTGTTTTGGTCAATTTGTTGCCTTTCAAACACTAGGAATCTCTGATCCTAAAATCAGCATCTTAAAAAAAAAAAAATGAGCTTAGGGAATTTCCTGATCTCAGCACTGAGCCAGTATATTGAGAATAATTTTTACTGTAAATTTGTACTTTGAGGTGAAACTGGAAAATGACTTGGAATGAGAAGTTTTTAAGATGTGTGTGCGTACAAAACATAACAGCAAATGTAGCAAGATCTAGTTCAAGTTGAGCAATGCAGGCTGTGGACAACATTAGCCGCCCTCCCACCCATGGAACTCAGATCCAGCTCGCTTCTCCCCACAGCATGCTCCTTGGCCAAAATTCCATTAATCGTTTCCAGTAACATACTATTTTTCACCTTGGAACACACTAATACAGGGTAAACTGCTTCATCGACAGTCCTGAAAGAGGCTTTAGAAACAACTTCATCTACCTCGTTCCCCACTTGCTAAAGTTTCATTCCCCCTGTGATGGGATCCTGAGAGATTATTCATTATTATGCTCCTTTACTCCTGAGACGTAAGAGGGAATAACAAAGAGCAAAGAGACCCACTGTGTCTTCAGGGACGGTAACAGCCAGAAACGGTAGAAAATTCCACTAGTGGAGAGCACATCAAATATCTGATTAAGCTGCAGGCCAGAATTATACTTCAGTTCCGATGAAAAGTGTTTAAAATCAGTTTCAGAGGCATCTGCACTGGTGACCCGGGGCTGCTGGAGCCTCCACGGCCAGGTCCAAGGCTGAGATTGAATTTCCCCAGACAGTTCACTGCTGCAGACAATAACAGTTGCCACATTCAAGTTTCATATGTTATAACACCCAGTGATTTAGACTCAAGTTCCACTTGTGCAGCTGCCTGCCTTCGTGTGTAAATGGGAACAAAAAGTAGAGTTGAGGTCTCCAGCGCAGGGAAAACAGATCCTTTTATGTCTTAGGAGACAAACATGTCCCACGACCTCCTGAGAACCAAGAGTCCTGTATCACTTTAGGCAGCCAAAACATCTTCTACGCGATATTTAGAAAGGTGAGTGAGCGGCCTGTTGTGGCTACTCCTCAGATCACCCGTATCAGTTGAGGTCAGTGCAAACAAAAGAGAATCGGAGACAGAAAGCACCGCAAACCCTGTCTTATCTCAGAAAAGGAGAAAAAGAACCGCTGTCTGCAAGCACCTGGACAAAGCCCAGCGCCCAAGTCTCACTCTAAGTAGACGGTTTACATTAACAAGTGGAAGATGAGCGCGTAAAAGAGAGTGAAGACCTGTACAAACAGTTGCTTTAACAGAATGATTCAATATTATTTACAAGTCTGTTACCACTAATGTGTTTTTGATACGCTAGCACACGCACCTAGTACCCAGCCTGGCATATAGCAGCTATTCAGTAAACGCTGGTAGACTGAACAGACATTTCAAAACTACTTGTATTATAAATCCTTCAACATATCCACATAAGAAAATCAAGTTCATTTGAGACTGAGATTCTGTCTGGTTCACTTGAGCATATATAAACAGTATCACAGATAGTAAATGACTTAGTAAGTGCCTGGAGACAGACTAGGCCCTTCTAAAGACTATACTTCTCAGAGTAAAATATTTGGGAATATCATTATTGTCCAGATGATATTCTTTGGAGCTCATTTTTAAATATTTTTTTAAATTCTCATCCCATCCAAAATAATGAATGACTTAGAATGAAACCAAGCATAATTTCTAAAGAACTTATGATGATCTTGTTCAGAAAAGTAAAAGTAAAAACGAATGTGCTCACGCTCTCTCCTCCTGTTCCTCTTCTACTCTCCGGCCAGATCGATGTCAATAAATTCCACATTCCATCTCAAACAACAGATGAATAGAAGATTAGCTTTTCAAGGAAACAGCTGTAAATAACTATAATCTAGTTGGTAGGATTCCCTTATGGCTCAAAAGGTTATAACAACAGGAGCCCTAAGTCTCCCGGATCAGAAACTTTAATTCCCTCCTATAGGGAAACAACGGGACATCTTCTAAAGTTCAAAAGCAAGGTCACATATATAACATTTATATATATATATATATAAACTAGTAATAGAGAACCAGGATAAAGAATCTTAATCCTATCAAATTGAGGTAAGCAAAGATCCAAAGTTCTCATAACCAAATATTCCCTGAGGAAAAAGTGAGAAGGTAGCTTAACATGAATTAGCAGCCTTTGTCCTAAGAGTGACCCTCCCCCTCCCCCTGAACCATAGCAGCCTAAGAGAAGGTCCAAATAAATCAGAACAACTAAAAATGAAGTAGGGCTCATTTGTTAGGCCAAAAATTCTGGTTCAGACTGACATATCTAAAAGAGGAAAATATAAAGATATCAGGGTTTACTGGCACAATAATAATTTGGCTGTAAAAATATTAATTATTCACTACCATGCACCAGCCATTGGCAGGACAATGAGAATACCAGGTGTAGAATTTCCTCACTCTTGAAAGTCCCTTGGACTGCAAGGAGCACCAACCAGTCCATCCTAAAGGAAATCAGTCCTGCGTGTTCATTGGAGGGACTGACGCTGAAGCTGAAACTCCAATACTTTGGCCACCTGATGCGAAGAACTGACTCATTTGAAAAGACCCTGATGCTGAGAAAGATTGAGGGCAGGAGGAGAAGGGAACAACAGAGGATGAGATGGTTAGATGGCAGCACCAACACAATGGATATGAGTTTGGGTAGACTCCGGGAGTTGGTGATGGACAGGGAGGCCTGGAGTGCTGCAGCTCATGGGGTTGCAAAGAGTCGGACACGACTGAGTGAGTGACTGAACTGAACTGAATTTCCTCACTCACGAAATGTGTACTTGCTTCTTCAGACACCTTTTCAATGAATGAGAGTGTCACTGGAAGAGCTTGTTGCTTGATAAGAACAAAGAGGGCCCTTTGTAGGATTGGACTCACTCCTTAAGCACCTGCTCTTTGAAGGAAGGGTGGCTCAGCAGTAAAGAATCCACCTGCAATTCAGGAGACACGGGTTCAATACCTGGGTGGGGAAGATCCCCAGAGGAGGAAATGGCAACCCATTCCAGTATTCCTGCCTGGAAAATCCCATGCACAGAGGAGCCTGGTGGGCTGCAGTCCATGGGGTTGTTAAGAGTCAGACACTACTGAGCAACTGAGCACGCCCACTCTGAAGGCCAGCATGGGTCATGCTATGGCTGGAGAGCCAAGGAAGAGTGGAAACAAGGGGGGAAGGGTCCGTATAACAGGACGTCAGCACTGCCCTGGAAGGCCTATCTTCGAATACAGATATGCTGATATGCTATTTCCAGTGAGAACTTTATCTGGAAGAAGAAGCTCTTATTCAGTTACAACAGGGGATGGCTTTTATTTGATAAACTGAATATTTTCATCCCTTTAACCACCAACTCTGGAAGACACCCAGAGCAGACCAGATACGACAGACACAGGTCAAACACAGGTAGATTATCTGGTGACCTGTACGCTTCATCTACACCTCAGAGCAGAGATGAAGACCCTGCTCCTAGTTACAGTTCCAGAAGAGGATCCACTGTGGATCCCCTTGGTGCCCATGGGGAGCTGCTCATCCCTAGAGAAAAAGACCACACGCAAACACTCCCCAAGGTTCCAGTTAGCTCCAGGGGAGTAGTAAGGAGACCCAGGCTGCTCTGGGAATACCAGGATGTTCTCCACAGAACCAATCCGAACCCCCTTAGGAAGGTCTGCAAAACAGAACTCTGTTCTTTAGAGACCGATGAAGTGGGCAGTGAGCCAACAAAACAGCCTGAGTTATCCTCTCAAACAACCTCGAACTTTTAAGGTGACCAGAATTCAGGAGTCACCAGATTCACCTAAACTAATTCACCTAAACTAATTTATCTGGACAGATAAGTGAGTCCAAAAGAGAGAATGGGGATTCAGTCACCAAGTTAGGGTTCTGATAAATTCTAAATAACATTAGGCCTTATGCATAGATAGGAAAATCTGTGAATAGCATCCTTTTGTACCTTAAAATTGCAAATAAAGAAACAGAATTTTTCTAATGAACTTCGGATGAATCAAACAATGGGACCCCAGATCAGATACTACATCTACTACCCAAGACAAGTGAAGTAACAAAGTACAAAAAAAAGGAGGGAGAAGACTTTATTGAGTTAGTCAATCCTTTAAAATTAAATCCTCAAATACGGAAAAGGTAATTCTCTTTCCATGCGAGAAGTTGAGACAGTGCCATAGCAGAAATTATCCCTAAATGTTTCAGAACTGTGGTTAGAAGTTAAGTTACATAAGAACATCTGGATGGTGATAAATTAGTGGAAGATATTATATGGTATAAAATGAAATTACATTTTGGGGACAGTTAGTTCACTGGTATGTTTAATGCTTTGGATAGCACGGGTAAGTAAAACTGCTGAAATGAAGACCACTATGTAAAGCAGATCACTCAAAGAGAAAAATCAAACTGACACCGAAATCCCCATCCAACTAACGCTGGAGTGGGTGTAGTGTTTCAAATGTGACTTCTCATACCACTGAACTGAAAAATATTATGTTTACAATATTTTCCTTTGTTTCTGGATTCTTTCATTGACTAACGAGATTGCTCAAACTCAGGTATTTTTGTTTTTATTCAATCATGCTCAATTAAGAATCAAGCCTGCCCAAATAAAACGCACAACATAAAGATCTGCAATTGTGAAAATAATTGCTCACAGTCATGGTTTTTAAAGGCAGTTCATACCTAGAAATCAGGAAAAGTAAGCTAGCCTTTCCTATACAGCATGAAAGGAAAGACAATAAACAAATACATCTCCACCCCAATTAGGGTTACTGAGTAGACAACTGAAAGTGCAGACCTCATAAATCCATCTTTGGGAAGAACAGCTAAAAGCAGGAGATTGAGGAAGGGCTCAGGACCATGAGCAGAATGTAAAAGCGCGGGACACAGCGCTCCACCCGTGGGTCTAGACTCACCAGACGGGACCTTGGTGCTACTGGATTTTCGTCATCCCTGGGGTATTTTTACTTGATGACTCTTTTTCACTACCTCTCTCCCCAAAATAATTATTATCCATGGGGTCGCTAAGAGTTGGACACAACTGAGTGACTTCACTTTCACTTTCTACTTTCATGCATTGGAGAAGGAAATGGCAACCCACTCCAGTGTTCTTGCCTGGAGAATCCCATGGACAGAGAAGCCTGGTTGGCTTCAGTCCATGGGGTTGCACAGAGTCGGACATGACTGAAGCAACTTAGCAGCAGCAGCAGCAACACATACATTTTAAGTGCAGGGAGTGGTTTAAATGTGCTTTTCAATTTTATGATACAAGTCAATGGGAAAATTGCTCCAATGGCCTAGTATTTATAGAAATGCACCCATCTTAAAGGGCTTCCCTGGTAGCTCAGTTGGTAAAGAATCTGCCTGCAATGCAGGAGACCCGGGTTCGATTCCTGGGTTGGGAAGATCCCCTGGAGAAGGGAATGGCAACCCGCTCCAGTATTCTTGCCTGGAGAATCCCATGGACAGAGGAGCCTGGCAGGCTACTGACCATGGGGTCACAAAGAGTCGGGCACAACTTAGCGTCTAAACCACCACCACCACCACCCATCTTAAAGGAACAGCCTGCTCTATAAAGCAAAGCCTCAGTTCAGAAGGGAAACCAGGAGCACTCCTTCAAACATTAGTTATTTTAAGGAAAGAATTCAGGTTAAAAACTAGAGACAACTTGGTCTCCAGAAGTTTTTTAGCTTTTAAGTATATCAATGCATTACCAAAGAACACCATAGAGTCTCTATTTTTGGAGGAAAGAAATGCTTTTCAGATATGCCTAGGCGTCATCTTACATGGATATAGAAGAACCAGCCAGAGTCTTTCTTATGGAATCTCCCCAGACCTGTATGTCCATGTGGACTTAACAGATACACCAAATCTCCGTGGAATAGATATTCCATTTATTTTCACCTGTATCTTAGCAAAATATAGAGGGCAAGGGAAAATAAGGGGATATAGGGTTAGAATTGTACGTAAATCCTAATGGCAGTCAAGAGCCACTTAAATAAGTAATATGTATGAATCAGAAAAATGCTTGATTCACAGGCTTAACCAAATCAGGCATTTTCCTTCTCTGGCTGTCCCCATCTTCTCCTCCTTTTGATGGAAAATTAGGGAAGTAGTAAAAGTGGAAGCCTCTTGGCCTCCAAAGAAACCTGCAAGTTATTTCAGGACTCTCCGAAGACTTCTTGACCTACTTGTATGCCGGGGAGAAAAGGATGGGGAGGAAAAGTGGCAGAAACAGTGTGTCAGGTTCTTAGAGGCACGGAAATCAGGCATTTCCACACGAAGCTACATGTGTGACTGTGATTAGGCTCTGTGCCACCAAGACAATGTCATCACTTCTCTGTTTTTGTCACCTACAATTTTAAGATATGATGAAGGTTCCTCTCCTCTGCAGTAGCCACTCTTTAAAGAGCAGGAAAACAGCCCAGGCAGCAGGAGACGCTAAGAGACCTGCACAGCCTCCGAGCACGACACTAACGGCCGCGGGAACTAGGGTGCTCAGCCTCGGGCTGCAAACCAACCTGCACAGAGAAAAAGTGACGGAGGCCAGACAGTGGGGGGCCACGTGACTCGCCACGTGCAAGGATGAAACTACAGCCTCGCAGTGACCTTCTCTGGCTCGCGCAAAACTCCTTTAAAAATATGAGTTGGCAAGAAGTTAGACAAGCCAAACCCCAGTCTGGGAAGACTAATCACATTCTACTTGCTGCTTATGTGGTCGGAATGAGTCTTCAAAACAACCAGATTTTATTTTTATTAAAAACCAACAAAACAACAGCAGCAGCCACTAGGCCTCTTGGCACGTGGCTGCACGGTTAGAACACAGAAACTGGGGCCCATTCTGGTCACCCCCACTGTATCCGCACTCCCTGGAAGAGGATGTGCTGAGATTTCCCTTTTCTTCAGGTGATGTTCGTTGCCTATTTATCTCTGCACTGCCACTAATCTGCCTTGAAATTGGCTGATTCCACCCAAGCCATGTTTACAGGGAAGCGAGCTTCATCAGGCCATCCTTGTTCATAGACCAGTTTATGCTCTATAGCCGAGAGATTATTAAAAACTATATATGACGTGCATACACTTTAAAATGACTCAACCCGGGGACGATAACTGTATTGTATCTGCATTTCATTGTTTGTGTCGTAGAAAGGGGCAAGCTAGCATTACAAACCTGAATGAAAATTTTTCCTAAATATATTATCTTCATAAGAAACATTTAGCAACTGTTAGTGCCCAGGAGACAAAGGCTAAGAGGAAAAGAAATGTGCTCAATAGAATGTAGAGAGGGGTGGGGAGAGAGAGAGGAAAAAGCCTCATTTAAATGATCAAGCTGAGCATTAACCACAAGGAGAGAAAAACAAATGTTCTATGTTTTGCACAAACATCAATTACGTCTAGTAATTTAGCTGATTCCTCTCACTGAACAGGTGCTCTGGCTGCAGTGCATAGAGAAGAGTGTGCACACCACTCCAGCTCCTATGCAAGGTACCAAAGGTCCCCAGCTTGCTGAAAAAAGACTTCAGCATTCCAACACTGTTGACAGTCTTCCCTGAGCCCCCAACCCGATGTGTGGCATCATGAGAGTGAAACTTAGTCTGCGGACGGCCACCAGACTGGCCACTTCAAGAGGCTGCAAATATGGGGCAAAGAGAATAAACTCAAAGAGAAATTATGCAGATGGTCATGGATTTAGGTACGTGAAGCCAACTGAATTATGCCTGACAAGGAGGAGCAGGACGAATGAATTAAGTCTACAGAGAGCCACAAGCTAAATATAAGCAACAGATTTAACTGTCTCATAGACTAAGTCCCAAACTGCTTAAAGGACCAGAATCAGTCCTTTGAGTTTAATTCCCAGATCTCCTTTTATTCAGATTGCAAAAAGCAAAGTGACTGGAATACCTAAAACAAGGAGGAGGGAAAAGATATAATCAAGGGCTCTGCTAATATCCAATTGAGTTAAGGAGGCGCCAAAGAACGAAAACTAATTATAAACACAGACACACACACACACACACATTATCAGTAAAGAGAATGAGTACTCTTTTCCATAGTAAATATTTAAAAACTGTGGATGAAGCTCAACTTGATGAGGTTTCCTCTGCAAAGAAGTGTATCTCCCAAATGGGACTTGAAATGGAGGTAATTCGCCTCTTTGTTATTTTATCACCGTTGTTTGTTTTGTTAAGTCCAGAAGACGTCATGTTTTAACACTTTTTGTTTACTTTCTCCCTTGGTTAGTGATATTGATCCCCGAACAGGAGAGGGGTTTCTGTGGAAGCAATCATCTTCGGCACGAAAGCATCTGTTTGCTTGAGTGTCCCCCTTGCTAAGTCAACCTAAATGACTTGGGTTGTTCTCTCTTTGCTTACACTTCCGATTTCCTAAATTTCCCCCTCTATAAAGCTTGCAAGGAAAAGAATTCCTTCATGCTCCTGCCTTCTCTTGATAACGGACTGCTATAGAACCTTGTCTTACGTAAATATATGGCCACCTTTATACAGGACTGGAGAACACAGCTACGCATCTTCCACACCCTGGCTCCACGCGTGCCTCTGAGCACAGCGGGTTACACACCTCATGTTCCAGCGGGGGAAGAGGTAGCCTCAGATGACGAGGTGGTCCAGAAATGCATTAATGAATGCTAACTTTGAGCCTTATTAGAGACAGTCATCTTGACTAGACAAACCAGGCTTCCTTACCTTGGTGGTTTCCTCACCTGTACACCAAGAATGCCGTCTATCAGAGCGATTAAGAGGATGAATGGAAATGACTAAGGAAGACAGTCTGGAGTTCCACAAAAATTGCTGAAGAAACAGGCATAATTCAGCTCTCTTACGGTGGTAGTTCCTTCCTATATTCTAACCTCTACCCTCCAAACCACAACCCTAGGAAGAATAACATTCTTGAAATACTTCCCAACGACTTCCATCCAGAGGGAGTAGAATTTATAGCTCTGTGTCAAATGTCAGTGATCTGGGATCTCTAGTCACCGGCATGAATTTATCTTAAACTAAATGGCATGCATCATGCAGAAGGCAAGATTCTCACGTGCTCCAGAGCCATAAGCCCGGACCCAGCTCACTGCAACCACAACTGCTTTCAGAAATTGTGCTGAGAAATAATGTGACCAGAACTCATTTAGACAGTCACTCAGATAGTTTATGTGCCCATATTTATGAGCATTTTTTCACACCAATAATCATAGACGCTTGTGACCAGTTTGGGTCTTCATGTAAAAATTTTAACAGTTGTGTGGGTGGGTCAAGAGGGGAGTATATGTGTGAAATGAATCTCTCATTGTACATATTTTATTACCATCTGCTGTTTCAATGAGTTTTAATTACTTAACATGCAATTCTCAGTGCTGAGAATATATTTAAAAGTAAGCTACCCCACTCAAGTAGTTTCCACATATTTGGGGCTGGGTAGGGAGCAGGGAACAGAGCCACAAAACGTCAGAGGTCACAAAAATTCTCAGCCTGCACCCAAGCTTTACTTGGCCAGCACAGGATTTTTTTTAAACAAGACTTAAAGTCGGTGTTGAATTGACCTAAAAATAGAGATTATTAGTTTGTCATAGAAATATGTTAACATCTGGCCACACTATCATATTAATATTCATGTCTAGCCACAGAGCTGAACAGCAGTTGCCCTGTGAAGTAGAGCCTGAGCTCTCCGGATGACCACAGTCTCACTTCTTTCCACAACACACCGTCTTCCTCACTTACTTGTGTAACCCTCTTGGCCTTTATTGGCAGTTGAGTTTGACAAACCTGGGAGAGCTCAAAGACCTTAACACCTGTAAAGGTCTCCTGAATGCATCAGTGAAGGATCAAACGTTACCAAAAAATCAGAGTAGGCAGACAAGCCCAACATAAATTCCAGCCTATTTCTCAAAGCAGTTACTTTTACTACTGTTAATGTCATAGACATAGTAAATGCTGGCTTCCAACATTTAAAAAATCATTCGTGTAGAGAGACCTTCAATTATACAAACATTCAATCTTCACTAAGTCACAGCACACATTCGGTACACAAATCTGACCAAGAAGTCAATCAATGAATGTAAACCCAGCCCTTGTTTTTGAACAAAGCTAAGCCAAATAATGCATGGTTGTTTGTAACACAGATTTTAAATACTCCGTGAATTCTCTCATTTTTTTGTAAACTAGAAAATCTGACCACACACAAAGAATTATTTAAAATGAGCCTTGAATACAGGAAATGAGGCAAACCAACGATATGACTTCTTTTAGATGGCTTTAAACTCTAAACTCCTTGGGGGCCAGGGGACCCCCATCATACTCCTACCAAAAAGCTGTAGAGACAGAAACCCTGTAGAAGGGAAGGACCTCAGAGAGGAGACGGGGCCTTTTCCATGCAGACTCATCAGCACAGGCGAACAGTAGGTGCTGAGCAGCAATCTACAGCTAGGGAGGTGAAGGGACATCTCCAGCTGTGATGAAACCATCAGGCTTTCTAATGCCTCCACCAAAACAAGCCAGGGAGCCCTCTGCCATTTTTCCTGTGAATGAGTTCAGCCCATAAGCCACAGTGCAGACGGGAATAAACCGAGCTTCTTTGATGCATTTTTCTGAGTAGCCACAAGAAAAAGCATCAATGAAGCAAAATCTGTTAACGTTTCACGAAACCAGCAGTGAAAAGTATTACAAGGGAAGTGGGAAACTGCCCCCAGAAGGAGTCATAGCACGTGGCCTCTGTTCAGCCCCTTGTTAGCAGTTTCTGTGCAAATTCCTTGTAGTCCAAGGATGTACATTGGCACCAGGTTTGAAAGAGCTCTGAGAGCGGCTGAGGGACCCTGACTGGGGCAAGAGATCCATCAGATGTATCTACATGACACTCCCCGCGTCAATCATCCATCCGTGACTGTCGAAGCAAGGCCAGGCTGTTCTAGAAGGCTGCGCCTCTTCCAGCCGAGAACCGGACTTCAGCATCGAGCCATTCGGTGGCTGTGCATCAGGAATACACATCTGTTCCCACTGGAAGCAGGGATGTCCAGCCAGTCTGCTCGACGACAAGTGGTCGAGAAGGCTGAGACTTAGTGGGGAAACTGCTCGGTCTCTGACTGAAAATCCCACTTTGCAGTTCTGAGGCGTGCCCACTTATTCAGACAGCTGGTCAACCTTCGCGGCCAACAGCTCCTGTTTCGGCTGCATATTAGAATCCCCTGGAGAGAGAGTAAACCCACCACCACTCTGGCCTCACCTGACACCAATCACACCGGGACTCTCCAAGGGTGGGGTCCCAGCACGCTCTCCCCAGCCCCAAGTGGATTCTAAACGTGCAGCCAGTGTTGAGAACCACAGGTCTAGGAGACGTAAATGGAAAAAAAGAAACAGAACCAAAAAGACAACGCTGAGTGAAAGGCAGGCTGCCGCTGTAAAAGGACCCCCTCCTCATCAAGTAATTACAGACTTACCCTAGGTCTCCCAGGACAGCTCATGGCTCATCCCTCTCCTGACCCAGCCAGCACACTCTTTCCACCTGAATATCCTTTAGTTATTTATAATCCAGTTTGTTTTTTTTAAGTAAAGCTACTAAACTAGAATTATATTCTGCCTAGTAGAGAGCCCTTGTTTCTTTTAAAAAAAAAAAAAAGGTTATTTGTTTAGTAAAAAAGGATCAGGCAGAACAAGGTATGTGCTTGTGCTTTCACTGCGTTTCATTACTGGCCCTTGGAAAAATTACACTTGAATGGAAAAAGGGCGTCTTGTTTCGAATCATACTGGAAGCCGGGGTGCATCTGCCTTGTTGCTACAACCTGCTTCACCTGTACTGAAAAGGACAGCGTTTGTGACAGTGCACGATCGTGAGGACCTTTTTATCAAAGACCAACCTGGAAAGTCAGGTGGATTGTTAAAGATTATGCGTACTGACACTCATTTGTCCTTACCTTCTAAACCATGAGACTGGATGAGTCAGCGGCGCTGCCCCAGGCTGATAATGAGGGGTGGGCCTGAAAAGGCAGGGAAGGGCAAGGGAAGGGGAAGGTGTGTGGGGGCCGGAGGGGAGGGGAGCAGAAAGGAAAAATGAGCTCCGTGACTGCAGGGTGCGACGGCCCAGGGTTTGCACACCGTGCCAGCGGCCGTCATCACCACCAGCCCCGGGCCAAACCCTTCCACAGAGGCTCAGAGGTTGAACTTTTTTCAAAAGCTAATTTTTTTTTACAGCAAAACCCCAGTTAATAAAATGTTCCAGTAATCCCCTATCATCAAACTTTACTCCATTTGTGGTATGGAACTTCATTTATTCATATTTTTAGCTACGCAGTCAGGGCCTGCTAGCTTCCAGCCGGCCCCCTCGCCCGGCGCCCCCGAGACGTGCCCTGTTGGGGGTCGCGGGCAGCGGGACCCCCGGGCTCTGCTGCAGTTGCCGGAGCGCCCCGCTTGAAAGGAGGAGAACACAAAGGAACGGGCCACGAGTCGATTCCCACACGCAGACGGCACTGGGGGCTCCCCCTGGCTCACGTGCGTGACCTGGATACCGAAGGAGACTCGGGGACGGCGGCTGCGTGGGCGCACCCTTGCTTTCAGTACTGTATCTCGTATCATATAGTTTAATTTGTGTGATCTGTGGTGGGTGGACAGATGACAAGAAGCAGCGAAGCGGAATCCAAGAAAACATGGAAAAAGAAGGAAGTGGAGTTACCCGTCCCCACTTTAGTAACCAAAGAAGTACATTATAAAAACCAAGATTGAACCTTTGGTTTAAAAAAAAAAATTTTTTTTAACTTTGATTACACAGTTGGATTGGTTTTTGAATATGGTAATAAGTATAACCTTTAGAGTGGAAGGCCAGATGAGCAGATGGAACCTCATTAATAGTGAAAAACTATTAATCTTCCTAAGAGGAAGAAAAGTCAGTCATTCTTTACAAAGGAATTTCTCTGTACAGTGTAATAAAAGGCAGAACACACTACACAACTGGGGGCTCATTATGAAATGGATATGTCTGATCAAAGCCTGGACCAGACCCTAATAATCAAAATCACCTCACTCGATCATAAAAACCTTAACTATACCATTAACACAAAGATCCGCTGTTATGTATCGCCATGTACCCTTTTAAACTCATCATTCAATAATACCCTGTACAGAAAAAGCAGTGGTAACTCATTCCCGGGAAGATGCACAGGGAAAATAAAATAACTTTACTATGAACTCCACTCTTCAAAAACTGTAACACTTATCCAGAGCAGGACTCGCATCTGAGCGCCCTAGCCCCCACAATGCCACAAGTCACACCACGCCCCTCAGCGTGGACACTACAGCACCAGGATCGAAAGCCTAAGATTCTGGACGAACAGACCAAAATGTGAGTCCCAGCTAGCCCCTGCTAGCTGTGTGTATCATGCGCAAGATGATTATGCCTTCCAATCCTCAATTCCCTAATCTCTCAAACGAGGAGACACTCTCCCCCAAGAACGTTACCTACCAAGGAAAATGGCACATCAACCCGAAAAGTGAAGGCGGAGGAGAGGGCGTTATGTTTCCAGGTGGAAACAAGTAAGAAGACTTACGCTGCCAGCAGGCGATCACCACAAGACTCCAAATGTTTATTTTTCTTAAGTTGTCTAGGCAAAAATATTTCCTGCTTTCCACTTCTGCTTGTCAAATCAAGACTGAGAAATAAAATTCAAGGGTAAGAAGTAAAGCTACAATTTTATTAATACTTAGAAACTATCTTGTTAGAAGAAAACACGATTTTCCTAGTAGAAAGTGATAACAGATGTCTTTCCTTTTTCTTTTATTAACTTATCAATAATAATTTTGATCATTTGGAAGACAGCCCAATCTCTGGCATCAAAGCGTTCAGAAAGTTATTCAAGTTATAAAACTGGCCTCTAAGTGCCAGCAACAGGATATATGTAACTAGCAGGTTATGTCCACACCACAGCATCGTCCCCTGTCCAGAGTGGACAAGAGAAAATACTGAGGACTCTGTTGTCACCACTGAGATTTTATATATTGAGAAAACCAGCACAAAGTAAGTCTTAAAGTGAAATCTCACTGGCACTTCACTAAGACAGATCAATCAAAAATTGGATCAGTGACAGCAAGACTCCAAGACCCCAAATCTGGCTCTGCCACTTACTAATTCAGTGGCCTTGAGTAAGTTCTTTAACTTCTCCAAGCTTATTTTGTCATCTGTAAATTAAGATTGATAACATTTCTTAAACTGGCATAGTGATTAAATGAAATACAGTTAAACAGCCAGACACATTAAACAAAAAAAAAAATTGTTTTAGAAGATAGCTCATTATTATAAAATTTTATTTAATATATTTTTTTAAACACCCACCAAAAAAGTTTATATAGTAAGGGGAATGAATGCTACTATTTTAATCCCTTTAAAGCCTAACATTAACTATCAAAGTGAAATCATACCCTGTGTAATATACACACACACACAGCATAAGGTATACAGGAGGAGACAAATACAGTGTGCACACACAGCCTTGTCGTGGTCAAATCTGGTTTTCTATCAGACAACCTAACAAATTCCAATGGAAGCTTCAACCCAGCCAACATTACTTGGAAATAGATTCATCTTCTGCAAAATTATTTCCTTCCACTGGCACTGACCCATCACCACAAACATCATTTAGGTTTTTTTTTTCAGAGTGCTGAATTAGTAGCTGGATGCAAGAGCTGAGGAACATCTTGAAACCCAGCCATATTGTATCACACAGAATATAGCTTGGAAAAATATGACTTTTCACAAACAAAAAACTTGGCTAGAGAAGAGGGGAAGGGAAGATTAAAACAAAATATCTCCAAGTAAAAAGTGTAGAAAAGGAATTGAAACAAAAACACTGAGAATTAGGTGTACTCAAGTCTTGTGCATTGTTGCTGCTTCCAGGAGATGCATTTTGAATATAACAAGATGAATTTCAACAGACCATGAACCAGAGATTTTCAACATGATAAAGGGGAAGCGATATATATTCAATTTTTACAAGCACTGAGTGAGCAGAAAACTGAAAATTCTTCAGCTGCTGATAATGTGCTGATAGAAGTGCATCCCCCAACAGAATTTCTAATGAACTGCCAGAAAAAAAGAGAGAGAGAGAGAGAGAGAAGTATTCAACAAACTAGAGAGAACAAACGATCACAGGACGGTAACGCAGACCTCTTAACAGTTCCAGAGTCATTTTCCTATTTTTGAATAAGAAAATCTTTAAAGACCATTTCAACAATTTTTTTTAACCATTTCTAATAACCCTTGAGAATCTTCAAAGACAAGAGCAACTCATAAAGTAATACGTGTAGGAGATAACGTGGAACATCTACCATTTCCGCTACGGAATGAGCTCCTTGCAAACCCCACGTGGGTGTTTCCCAGGCCTCGCCACTATGCATCTCTCGGTAACACAGAGGGAAGACACGGGGCTTTTACTCACTCACATTTTACAGACGAGATTCCTCTGTAAACTACTTAGCTCAGAGGAGGTGAGTAACTTCCCTTACCCAAGTCTTGCCCTGGTCTCTGCCTTATTTTTAACATCTTATCCATAGTGACTGGCTCTGACACCAAACTGAGTGGGATACTAAATACTCCAAAAGGACAGATGGTAAGCAGTAAACTGAATTTATCCATGAATAGAGGAAATTACATTCTGGGAAAACTAGTTATGCTTAAATATAGAAATAGCAAGATTCATAATGGCCCACAGACTCTGTATGATGAGGAATACAAAGAAAATGAAAAACTGGACAATAAAACAGAATTATTCACTTGAGAAGTTTACAGCCTTTCCTTTGGGAGGCTATGAATTACAAATGTACCCACAAAGCAACTTCTGAACCCAAGAATACCTAAGAACAACATATAAAAGGTCTATAAAATTCAGAATTCAGAATCAGAGTTATGAACCCTCCCTGACCAGTCTATTATAACATTAATTTGTTGCTCATCCAGTTACATTTAAATTCTCAGTACTTAAACTGTAATATAACACTTTTCATTCCTTTTCTCTAAAGTAGCCAATAATCTAATTAAAATTTTAATATTTCATTGCATGGCAAAATACCACAAAGTTTAACTCTTTAACTCATATGAATGTAGAATGCTTATATTCACTGTCTTTTAGCTCAATTCTCTGACTTACAGATGCACAAAAAATGAGGCATCGGTTAGGTTCAAATGAAAAACAGAACTCTGGATTGGGGGCATCCTGAAGTCCAAGACAAAGTTGTTTCCCCATTTAGTAAGTATTGTGGATATATTAAAGCAAATAAAAAAAAACATCATGTTTACTCAAGTTTTATAGCAGCTTATAAGGTCTACAAGAAAATGGGCAAGGAAACAGGATAAAGTTCTGTAGGCACATATCTGAGATGTGTGCACAAGGTTTTATATACAACAGCATTGCTCATCTAGAAAATTACTGCCAGCAACCCAAGGATCCACCACTAGGGATGGCCTAAATCAATTATAGCACATCCACACAATAAAACGAAGTTGTAAAGGATAATGAGCAAGCTTTCTGTGTACTGATATGGAATTTTCATATTTAAGTCTCCAATTTAAAAAGCAAGGTACAGAACAGAGGATATAATAAGCTCTGAGTATAATATGCTTTGAGGAAGAAAGAAGGGATTATAAAAATATATATTTGGATGTGCTTGTATTTGTACAGAAATGGAACACTCAAAACTCTAATAAAAGAAGTTCTCTCTACAGAGGACAGTGGGGACCGGCGGGGAGAGAGGCAAGGGTGGAAGGCAAACAATATGTTTCTTTTAATATTGGGTTGATTTTTAACCTCGTGAATGCGTTAACTCAAAATGTAAAACGTAAAATCGAGTAGAAGTTCTACAGACAACAGAAATCGATAGAGAATTTGTAATCATACAGTAATTATAAGGACTCCCCTGGTGGCTCAGATGGTAAAGAATCTGCCTGCAGTGCAGGAGACCTGGTTGTTTGATCTGTGGGTCCATAAAAGACCCTGGAGATAGGAATGGCTACCCACTCCGGTATTCTCACCTGGAGAATTCTGTGGACAGAGGAGCCTGGCAGGCTACTGTCCTAAGTATCACTGCAGTCTAGAAAGACTTATCATCAAATACTGAATGCAAAGTAGCTACCTATAGAGCACGTGACAAACTTTGGAGATTTGCTGAGGCAAGAAGAGTGATTGCCAGTGTATGTTTCCAGGAAAATCTTCCTGTAGGGAGCTTGCTGTAAAGACTCCAGCGAGAGCTCTCATTTTCAAAATGCATCTCCTAGGGCGTGCCTTATAGACACGCAGTAGCAGCAGCCTCGAGGAATACGCCTGGAAAATCCTGAGTGTCCGCTAGAGCCCAAAGCAGCAGTTTCCCCTGAGGACTCTCCCCAGTCACCTGAATAGATTCCACACTTGCAAAAGGAACTATGAAGTCATCAGCTGATGATGACTACACCACCGCCCGGAACGGCAGGAGAGGCTGGGTGCTGGTGCCCCTCGTGATGCCGTCGGGGTGAGGAGTCTGAGCCGCCAGTGCTGGCTGGGGCTCCTCGCAGGCTACTTCCCAAAAGAAGTCATCCTGCACCGAAGGTGACCAGAGGGAACTGAAGGCCAAGTTGACAAGACATGGATTGCGGGAGGTTCCCCAGGGATGCGGGAAGAGACAGAACAGTGGCGGAAAGCCGAAATGTGGGCAACTGGAATAGCGGGCAGCAAAGGGAAACGAGTATAAATTACACCTGGAGGATGATCAATGGGCTACAGGGTGTCAGAACCCAGAAAAGGAACTTGCAGCCTCTGATGAAGACTGCGTCCTAATACGCTGCTGGAGCCCAAAGGCCAACCATCAGCTGATGGTAAGCAGCTCAGTTACTGAAAGTGTTTCCCTCTTAATACCCAAACCTAAAGTATGCTTACACCTGGTATTCCATCTTAAATTCGGACCCTACCACTCAAAGACTGCAGACAGTCAAGAGGAGAGAAATGACAGTGATCCAGATAGGGAGAGACCCAGAAGACTTAAAAGGATTAGAATCCCTTTGTCTACAAGAGTGAGAGCTGAAAAACGTGATGATCAAGTTCTTATTACCCCCAAACCTGGGATATGAGACACTAAAGCAAGGAGTCTTCATGAAGCATGCGGCGAGCTTAGAGAATGCATTAACCCAGCGGGGGTTCATGCCGAATCGAAAAGTGACTTCTAAAGACGAGTTCAGATGGTCTCATGGTAATACATTCACAATGCATTATTTCTAGAAATAAGCACCATTGGTATTATATGCCGAGGGAAGGAAGCTTTGTCCACAATCTTTTGGCCCTGTTGGCAAGCAAAGAAACTCATAATACAGTCCTACCTCTATCTCAGCTTAGGCCCACTGACAAGACCAACAGTGGGGAAGTCTCAGAGGAAAAGACTGTAAACCTCAAAGCATAACCTGTGAGATGCACCAGGTTACTGAAAGTAACCGCTCACCATGCCCTGGGCTACACCACCTTCTCAGGACTGTAAGTAAACGCCATTCTGAAAGTCACCCTAAACAAATCAAGGGTACAAATGTAAACAAGGTTAAGAAATCTGTGTGATTCAATCTCAGGAAGACTGCAGAATGATAGGGAAAACTTCTTAGCTGATTGAGAGGATGAGGCAATGATCTTCTCTTTAAAGAAGAGCTCATACATTTGAAACACAGAAGGACTGAGTGACACTGAGGTTAAGGCATTTCCTAAGGGCAAGAGTGTGGATTGAGCTAGACACTGTCAGGCGCTCTGAGTTCTCTAACCCATGCTTTCACAGTGTCTCCTTTTTTACTTTTGATTAGTACCTTTACCAAAACAAAAAGCGGAAAAAAACTAGACTAACTTGTGGGGGTAACCTGGAGCCCTGATAATGTGACTGCACGCTGATGACTCATCGAGACAACAAACTCTGCATGCCAAAATACTCATTAAACACATTCAATGTTTTCTCAAAAAGCTATGTTTGGGGATGGAGGTAATTCACAGCTTTCCAGGAACTAATTCCTTTTTCCCTTTCTAGCCTTAATGCATATATTTAAATTTTCCTTAATTTACTGAATACTTCCAATGAGCATTACTCTGAATCTAACACTCCAGTTAATCTTGGGAAAGAGACGAGAGAGCTCACTAGAAGCAAAGAAGGAATGGGAATTTATGACCACTGGGGAAACGTGCGCTTTATTAATGGAATTCCAAGTAAAGACATTCAGTATGAGTAGCCCTTTCACAGTCTCCATTTAACACAGGAGTTAAATTGGGAAAACCGACAGACACTAGTCCCTTGACTCTCGAAAACCCAGCCTTTTATAAAACGTCTGTAAGTCCTAATACTGTGCGGGACCAGGGGGCAGGGTTGGGCCTTCCTTACATCTAAACAGGCCTGTTAATGTATGTGGATGTGTAGTCCCAATAAATAGCCCTTCCAAGAAGGGGAAAAAAAAAGGCAAAGAGACTATTGGGTAAAGACAGAAATCAGAGCCTGTTAACTGCTTTTAGAAGGGAAAGTGGAATTGCTTCTTGTTTGGGGGTGAAAATTTCATCAGCAAACACAGAACCTCAGGAACAAAGCAAAGGAGCATTCAAGCAAAATGAACACGGCAGGCCAAAGCCCACATGCTTTACGGAACAGGAAGGTGGGGAGTCAGACCCTCCCGGGCCCACCCCACGTCCCACAGGCTGGAGACATGAGTAATAACCCGAGTTAATTACAAGGAAATTCTTATCTGGATTCACCCTGAAATCCTTATACCACTCCTGGGTTATAAAGGGAGGAAGGAAAGAAAAACCAATTTGGGATTCTGGAAGTCAGAGCAAGTTCTCAGTGGTTTAAAAGTGGCAGAGGAGAAGAGAAACTATGAAGAGGGAGCAAAAAAGAAAAGAAAAATACTAATTAGAGGAGCACAGAGGCTGTGGGCTCTGGGATAAAAAGCCCTCGACACTGGCAAGAGGAAGGAGAGCCGGCCATCTGGGAAATATCATAAAAAGTCAGGCTAAACCTACAAGACCTCAAAGGCTCCGGACCACATTCCAGTATTACCAAAGAGTTCAATAACTGGTGTTCTTAATGAGGGTCCTGGTTCATTGAGAAAACTCGCCATCCTCTACCGGGCCCCGTCTGGCAATGACTATGACATTTTAGAACCATTTGCAATGAGAGCAGTTATAACTGTTTCATTGTTTAAAGGATTAAGCAGATTTAGGCCGAACTCCTCCTTTCTGAACACCCTAGACGGATTAGTTAGTAGAGGAAGGTTGTAGTTTCAGATGTATCAACGTGGAACATTATTCCTTCTAGCGGAACTGAACCAACCCCCCCCCCACCCCCAACTCATCCTATCCCATTTTTAGCTTAGAAAGGAGAGAATACACAGAGTTAATTATGATTCTTCCAGCAAATATCATGGCAATGTTTATCCCTTCCCTTCACATAAATTCACAGGCTTTTCTAAGTGACAGGCTAAATCACCATCTCTGTTACATGAGGATTTACACATAGCAGAGATCCACAGGCCGTATGTCGGGAGAAGAGCGGGTCCATTCTGCATGATACGTACGAACCAAGGGAGAGGTGCCATTTCAGTCACTTTCTTCCATAAAACGGAACTGAGTCACTTCAGCTACTGCTGTGACTCACCTCCTAACCACTGGCCTCCAACAACATCCAAAATACTCAATCACCGAATCTGTCGTCAGTGTTTCTGTGCAGGCGTCCCATGCTTGGGAATCTGCGTTTGTTAAGAGGAGAAACTTTAAAAGCACACTAGACACAGCATCCTTGGTGTCCCGCCACTCTACCTGTGAGGAGCTGTGCCTTACATTAGCAAGTGAAAACCGGTAGGCATGAAACCTCTTTTACAAGAGCAAGCCAAAAGTGAGAGCAGAAATTTACTTGGTATGTACAGTTTTCCAGAGTGATGATTCCTGCCCATGGAACAAAGTGAGCTAATCTACTTTTCGAGAGACAATGACCTTTTAAAGCAACCGGTGATAGGTTTATTCCTTACTTTATGAAAAGACTATCAGTTCTTCAGCAGCATCACCAGGACAAGGTGATTTTATAAGGACTAATTCAGGTACTCCTTTTTCAAGGTGAAGCACGCATATTTCTCACAGTATAGTGGACACGAACCAGCAGTATTCTGCATATATGCAATAAAATTCAGATGACCAATAAATCTTGAATAAGACATTATTGGAGAGCTAAGTCTCTATGCGAGAACCGCTGTTCCCTGTCACTAACACTAATCTTAATTTTCTTTTTTTTTTTTTTTAAACTGGACCAATTTCCCTTTTGAAAAGTCAGCAGACAAAGACATTGGCTGTGTGGATCTCGTGCCGTACTATCTCGGCAGCAACGTGAAATGCACAGGAACTGGAAAGGAAAAACAGAAGACCAGTCTCCGTGAAGGAAACAACTTAATTCAGTATTCTTCCTGCCCCAGAAGCATCTGTCCTCAGCCTTACTATATTAAGGAGGAAAAAACAAAGAAACATGGAGGAGGGAATACAGGCATGAATGAAATACACAAGAAAGAAATAATCTAGAGATTTTTAAAAATGAATATAATTAGTGCAAGTTGCAATCCGCCAGAACACAAATCTGTTTAAGTCTTCCTGCCTCACTCCCAGGCTTATTAAAATTGAGGAAGAATACCAGGGGAAGGAGTTGGGGGTGTCTGTGAATTTTTTAAACACCCTAGATGATTCCGATTGGTCATCCTAGGTTAAAGCCGCATATCTACTCAAACCACAGTAGTCCACTCACTGGTTCACAAGCTCCTTTATTTGGTCAACCAACTTCATGGAGTGCTTTGTTGAGAGGTATTTTGATAGGCCCACTGGCCCCGAAATGGATTCAGACTTTGTTCTAAATCTCTCACCATCTGCAAATGGGTGTCCCCTTCTTGTTCACAGGCACCTGCCGACCAGCGACCTAATGATAGTGATCTAAACTAGCAGAACTAGTTAATTCTTCACGACTGCTTGCTTTCGCTCAAAGAGAGCCACAGGGCGAAGGGATAGCACTTCCACTGGGAGGAAAGCCATGTGGGACAAATTAGGTGCCGCTCTAAGATTTAAAAGCTGGGGGGAAACAGAGCTAACTGGAGGCAGCTGTTAGGATGTGGTTTCTGTGTTTATATTCTTCTCCTTCCCCCCTAAAGCCTCTTATGGGTATTAGGCAGGAAAGCATGCATCTGACCCTTTGGGGAGAGCAGGCGCTCTTGACTGTATGTGGGGCCACAGACCATAAGTCAGCCTGAGACCCAAGTTACCTGCCAGGAGAGGGCAAACTCTGGGAAACCTTCATTTGATAATTAAAAAAAAAATCTTCTAAGTAAATATAGCCATAGAGTAGAAAATTGCACTGCTGGAAGATAGCGGTCATGATGAGGAAGAGACACTCTGCAGGAACAATAAATCGGAGCTAACTGGAGATTTAAGACTGACCTACCCGTCTGCAAACAGTACTTCCTGTTGCTGCTGTGACCTCTGCCCTCCTCTCCCCCAATTCCACCTTCAAACTCTCAACCCAGGATTTCAGCATGGCTCATTGCCAGCACCTTCCTCCTTTCTTGGGTGCAAAAGTGGTCCTGTTGATCCATACATATTTCAAGAGGCTTTGACTTTCAGCTTCAACTGAGAAGTAATGTCACATACTGTTTAAAATAACACAGAGAATGTATTGTCCCTCCAAGCCCCTCCCTTTCGCCTGCCTGCCCTGACCTCGCTTCCCTTCAATATTGTCCTCAATAAGGGGCTTTCTTTCCTCCGTGTACAGCCAATATGGGGAACCCAGAGGAAGTGGGGGGAAGGGAAGGATTTCTGTTTCTCTTGGCACTGAATGAAATGGTTTTCCAGGGGAAAGCATATCGCTCCTATTTTAATAAAACTCCTGCTTCCTATATAATATCACTCAGGTCGCTTCAAGGTGGGAAGGCGATCAAACACAGAGACACGAGTGGGGGGCTACACTTGTGAACAGTAAACAGCACAGCCCCCAAGCTTCAGGTCCTCACAGAGCACGCCGGCCCTCCCTCCCGCGCCACAGCCACTCCACGACGGCAGCCTAGCGCTGCTGTGTGCCCCAAAATAGCTGCGCAACAACTTAAGGCAATGACGTCACATTTTACTTGAAAAAAAATCCTTTTACTTTTCCAAGCCCTAGTCTTATCACCTGTGTCATAATGAACATCCATCGAAACGGACTCTTGCTGGCTCCCAGGACTGGCTTACACCTGAGTTTTACTGCAGCCAAAAGAACAGACTAGGACAGTGTTGGTCTTAACACTTAAAATAGCTTTGATCTTCCCACTGGGGGGTGAATGAGCAAATGAATCCCTTTGATTCACAGAGGAAAACTTTTATTCCTTCCTCCGTCCCTCCCATCCATCCATCTATCCATCTTCCTGTTTTCTTTCTAATTGCTCTGGATACTTCAGCCCCTGCTACTCTATCCCGATCGGACACACACACACACACACACATGCGTGTACAACATGTGCACACGTGACCAGCAACGTGATGTGGCAGAAGTTTTACCTGAACCACATACTGGCTATATGAGTTTGGCCAGTTACACCGTATCTTCAAAACTTTAATCTTCCCCTTCCCTAAAATCAAGATGATAATTCTTTGCTCAGAACTAGCAAGTCAGGCCCAGCACAGCAGGAGCAGGCACTTTATAAATCTTAGTTTCTATCTCTTCACCTCTCCCCAAGCACAGTGCACTAATATTCTTTAAATATCGACTTTACAGATCAATGAATAGGAAAAGGTATCTTCTGGGGGTTGCTGATGCTGGGGAAAGTCCCCAACTTTTTCTCCAGTGCCACTTTTTCTTATTTAAGCACTTCTTACCTTTTCTTTTGTCGATCTGTATTCTCATATCTTTAGTAGATTGATATTTGCTTTGCTTTTCTAATCTTGCATTAAGGTTAGGAGAGCCAATATACTGTAACCCCATTAAAAATAGATGCCAATTTTAAACAAAACTATAAATATAGTTATCCTGTCATTAGCCTTGACTTTTAAAGCTACGTTTGAAATGTTATACATGTCCTACAGCAGTGAAAAGCCAATACAAAAGTTTATGTCCCAAGAGATTGTCCGCAAGTTCGAATAAAAACATCTTTGAACTAGACTGCTAGGACTAGTAACATATTTCAACACATTAGGAGGAGAAATGGAGGAGGCCTGTGATCTTCTCTGACCCCCAGGAGGGGAGTACACTCGCATACACTTAAATAAAACAGTGAGCAGGCTAACCGGCTCTCTTCTGGGGATGCCACTACACTCATTTCTTCTCCGTCTCCAAACATTTGCAGTAGAGTTGGAGCCAGTTAATCGATATCTTAAAAAAACTGTTTTAAGACAAAACTGCCTATTTTACTTTCTGGTCATTGAATGTACAAACTTTTAAAACTAATGATTCCCCCCACCCCCACCCCGGGGATTTCAGGTTTTACTAACCTATAGTACAAAATAATAAAAAATAATCTATTGTGACATTTAAAATCAATACGCATCATGACAGAGACTGTGATACCTGGAAGCTGAACTTGCATCTTTTCAGCTGAAAATTCAAAAGTTTGCCTTCTTTTTCGTCTTCACCTCTCAACAAAGTTTGTCCGGGGGAGGAGGAGAGTCAGGGTGGGAACACAGGAGGGCAGAAAGTAAAATATAAATGAACCTTCGGTGTCAAAAAGGGGCCTCACAGGCCTAGCACGAATGGCCCTTATCTAGGAACAGACCTAGAGTGGACAAGCACACTCATCCCTGGACGCCCCGTCTCCCTAACAACTCCCCCATCACGGTCTCCCAGAGCCGCCACCTTCGCACTCAGATGCAGATAAGCTGTCAGAGCGTGCAAGTCCAAGCCACCTACGATCCACCTGCTCACAAATTTCCCTGAGTTTTTGTTTTTAATTCAGCACCGTAAGAGGAAAATGGTGTTCAGCAAAGCCATCAGGAACACAGACCCAGCTCTTGCCTGAAGAGGGCTGGCAGCGTGCACCTGAGTGCCGCAGCGGTTAATTCAGAGGCAGGGCTTGCACTTGTAATAGAGAATGTCGCTTGCACTGAAGCAAAGGCTTCAGAAGCTAAGCGTCTCATGCTGGCCTCCAGGTGTCTTGTCTGCGGCTCAGAAGACCCATCACTCGGCCCAGTCTTCAGACGGGTGGGCACCCCGCCCCCGGGTCTGTGGCTCCCTCTGCGCCCCTCTTGAGCAGCTGTGATTAGGAGACTCCATCGAGTCAATGACGCAACACAACCAGGCGGACCCCCAGCCTGCGGCCTCCTCTGCGATGTCAGCTTCAGGCCGCGTGCACGGCAGGAAGAACCCCTCGGACTGCAGGCTGCCCTCCGCCTCCTGCAGACCTGCGTCCAGACGCTGGGCCGCGTGCAGGACGGTCTTCCGGCCTGGCTGTGCCCGCCGAACATGCCCTCTGCAAAGCCTCCTCCTCGTCCCCCGCCGGCCTCTGCGCCCGCCGGCCGTGAGCAGGGGGTCCCGAGAGGGGGCTCCCTGCACAGGACACGGGGGCTCCGGGCCTGGCCCGGCCAGAGGATTGGGAAAGGAGGCACCGCCAACCTCCCCGGGGCGTCCCCCGCTGCTGCGGGGACCCGGCCACGCTCCGACGGGGCACCCCGTCCTCAGAGGGCAGCGGGCCCCCCGCCAGGCTCGGCTGATTCCAGAAGTTCGGCCAAGACTTCAGTGTGTCAGTGTCCATCCCTCCAGCCAACAGATAACTTCACTGGAGTCTGGAAAGCTCTTCTTAAATTAACCAAGCACTGTGCCGTCTATCCCGGCCCGACGCTGGCTAACTGCGCATCCAAAGCCTCCCGGCTCCCTCACCCAGGGAGTCCTGGGTGTGACAGGCCTCCTCTGACACACGGATGGCACGCGTTCAGTGCCCACCTCTATGCAGCTACGATAACTCACAAAAGAAAAATAATGTCAAATAATTCAGTGGCTGTTCAGTTAAGCAAGCAGGAGACTGGAAGGACCAACTAAAAGTAGCAGTCTAATTAAAAGGGTGTCCTCTCTAAATGTCTAACAAAAAGTGCCTGGGTGTTACCGTTCGGACGACGGTGTCCTTTTTTAATGCCAGCCTTCGGTATCCCGCAAAGTGGGGAAAACAATGCACATTTACTATCGATAATTTGCATTCCTGTGATCAACAGGCGCAATCCGTCATCACAAAAATTACCCATAAAAGTGGTGATTAAAACTGTCTGCCATGCCAGCCAGTCTGCCCCCCTCCCGTCTTCCCTGGCCTCCTTTGCTCTCTCTGCCCTGGTTATTAACATGAGTGGCAGGAGTAGTGGATCCGCGTCAAAATGAGAGAAAATAATTTCTAAGCCGACAAAGGGCTTGAAACCCAGCAAGCGCCCCAGACGCTGAGCCATGCCACGCGGGGGAAGCAACATCACCCCAGCCCGCCGGGGGCCCCCCAGGCTGTGTGACTGCAGACGCCTCACCTCCTGTCCACGGCGCCACCAAGAGTGCCCAGCAGAGAGAAGGGGTCCCTGCGGGAAGCAGCTCCCCCTGAATCACCCTGCTTCCCAGAGCCACGCGCCTCCAGAGAGACGGCGTCCGCCTTCCACCCCAGCATCCCTCCAGCCACCCGGGTCCCTGCCGGCCGGCGATTAACACCGGACGCCAGAGCTGTGCCTCTTGAAAGGTCGCGATAACAAATCCAATTTACGATTCTCAAAGGGACGAAACCCAAAAGGTGCACAAGTGGAAAAAAAAATGTATTATCGTTTTAATTTTATTCATCAACAGGATCACCTCTCATTTAAGAAGCCAGCCTAGATAGCACTGTTCAACAGACTGCGCAGGGTGGGGGGGCAGAGGGGACTGCACGGTGGTGGGGGGCCCGGGGGGAGGGGATGCCACCTGTCCTTCAGAGTCGAACCCGAGTTAGAGTCTCTTCCATTATTTGCATCCTTAAAATAGTCAGATAGCTAGAGGTTCAAAGGAACACAAAGCAGTATAGTAGAGCCGCCTTCTTTCAAAGGGCCGCAGCAGCGATTCCAAGAGTTATTCAGGTCACAGAGAAATCACACTTCTTTATGCATCTCTAAAGAACTCAGAGTTTTCCATTTTTATTAGCATTATTATAATATCGAAGGTTTTCAGGCATATCATGAGAGGAGCATTTACAGAGAAACGCTGAAGCAGACCAACCGCCTCCCGTTCTGAGCTTCCAAAGCCCGGCAGACATTTTGAAAAGCCTAATAAACACGTTCAGTGGCAGGGTCGTGTTAATTTACAGATACATACAGCCAAACACTTCATGGGAGGAAGCAAATGACCAGTTATTTTTGTTAGCTACGAAGACCCAACACTGATACTTTGTCTTTATGAAGGCAAATTTGGGGGGGACTAACCCTCCATTTATAGAACTGTCATATTATTGAATTGTCCCAAAAGCTTCTTTTTAATCCCTTCTTAAATTTTGCTCTTGAAAAACGAGAATTTCTTTTGATTTTTTTTTTTTTAAATGCATGTGATGTCAAAGTCCCATGGTTCTGATATAAATTCCATGAATGCTGGAAAAAAACGAATACAATCGTGTCACCAACTGCTCCTTTTATTCACGTGTCTCCTGCCCTCCGCCTGGCATTCTTTGGGGCGGCCCTGATCTTCCCGTAGAGGCACTGAGGCTTTAGGCGCAGATTCAAAGGCGGGAGACCAAAAAGGTCGTAGAGCAAGCCGAGAATATTCCAGCAACGCAGGTTTCGATCTTTGCTATTTCAGTGTTATTCCCGCTGAGCCTTGCGTGCCAAGAATACCGCTGGTGCTGTTCAGAGACACTCATGATGACTCAATGGAGAATCAGGAGACCTGGGCACTTAGCTATGTGCCTATTCCCAATGATATTCTGTCTCAACTCATCTCCATCCTCATAGAAACATGAAAGCGGGGCAATGACAGATATGAAGCCCAGCATGAGCTGCCTGGCAGAACTCTGCCTAGCAACACAGCTTTATCACTCCACCGCGCATACGAGGCCAGAGTCCACGGGCAAGAATAATGACATAGAAACTGAGCCGGAGACGCCATGGTTTAAGGAGAAGGCTGCAAAATCACATCGCGGAAGACAACGTTTGAAGCAGTCTTACCCTCAATCCGGAAGTACAAATGCAACGTTAGTAGACATCTTAACCCACAATGAACCGAATAGTCAGCGGATGCCTTTGTTGCTATGTAAAATCACACGCTACGTGCAAAAACCTAAGGTTGGAATCATTTCACAGAAGACAACATAAAACACTTTTCTTACGTCCTGACTTAAAGCTGGGCCCTGAGCGCAGAAAAAGGGGCGTTCAAATTTTGTATACAAGTATACTTATATTTGCTTTATTCTGTTTCATTGACAGGCACGTGTGTCCAGAAGATTGTTTTTCCCTTAGCTGTTTTTTTTTTCTTTAAGAATTCTAGGTTCTGATTGCAGATATGTGAATAGGAAAGACACAGAGCACGAGCTTACTTTTTCTTTTCAGAGAGAATATGGCTTCGTGCTGCTGTAGTCACACTGAGTTTGCATTAGTTACAAAGGTAAATACTGGTGAGTGAGCAAGATGGGCATTGCTTAGCCTTGGAAAGGAATTAAACTAGTTAGTTTAATGCAGCCTAAACCCACATCCTTGACCTAAATTAGTAACCGAAAGCACTGTAGAAGCAACCAAGGAGTGAATGAATGTGCACGGAGCAGTTATTTCAAATCATTTTCTCTGCCAGAATTCATTTAAAGACACTGAATGGGTAACTGCTTCCGAACCCAGTGATGCAACAATTCTGACAACATTCCAACCTGACATTAGCATAGGACAGGAAGTGAGGAGTTAGGGATGATTAACAGACAGATATCCTTCAGATGCTTCTATTCTTCTCAGAAATTAAAAAGAATTTTAACATAAAATTTACACGTATGAAATATCATCATTCAGTAGAGAACCTCAAGTTATTTTTGCTATGGCAGATGTTATATAAACATTTACATGAAAATTACTTCAGGTTCCTAGACTAGAACTATGTTTCTCTTATTTATTTCCTGTATTTCTGAGTAAGTAACTTGCACTAATAAACATGAAACTTGATTAATCATAACTTCTATGATACATATAATGAGTTATAGCAACATAATGAAATTGCACAGAATCAGGAAAACACATGAATCATTGAGGAATGCCTAACAAGGCCATCTTCACTATGACGCTCTGGGCTCTTACAACCAGGAAAGCCTCTGTGTTTTAGAACACAGAATCATCAACAGCCCAAGCAAGCGAAAAATCGGCCCAGAAAGTGAACATTGTCTTTTCAAAACAGAATTTGAAATAACTGTTTTAAAAAATAAAAGCTCATTCAAAATATTTACCTTGATTGGCCCCTCAACCTAACTGGTAACCGTTGAGGTCCACACGGAATTAGTACTAAGAAGTTAGCAAGGAGAGCGTGCTCTTTGTTTAATCAGGATATAGACGCAAGGAGAAGGGCTTACTGCGACGCGTAGTGAAGGTCTGGACAAAGCTGTGAGCAGCTCTCCAACATAAAGGCTTCAGTTGTGATATTCCCGTCAGCCACTTTATTAGTACAGGGGAGCCTACTTAATGAACTGCTGAGAACCGAAGACAGCCACTCTGAGAATACATTTTGTGTTTACCAGACTGTAAAATCTGCAGCAAGATCCCAGAATCCTCTTAGATGAATAAAAGTTAAAGGAAATAACCTTCTAGATATACAAACCCAGTAGCAAAACGGGGAATAAAACAAATTGTTTCCAAATAAAATTTCTGAAAGACTCATTGCTTTGGCAAAAGCCACAGAATTTGCTTCCTCATCTAGAAACAGTTATAAAGTAACACAAACAACTAAAGATAATTTCCTAAAAGACTTGAAACCCTATAACTTTAACCATTTTCTTTTGCAATAAAAAAAAATAAGAAAGATGAAGGTAAACCTTGGGAAAGGCTGTGATTTTGTTTCTTTCATTAACTCGGCAATATAAACTTGAATTATATCACTAAGTTTGTTTGTTAGTTACTCATTTCTAAGTGTCTTATACTAATAAAAATAAAATCTCAAGTGCTTTATAAAAGTAACGGGCCTGGAAAAATTGCTGAGGGTATCTTTTTTAATACCATGTACGTTTCTTTTTATTTTCATGCCTTTGGTGTTGAAGAAATGACATTCAAGTTATTAACTATAATGTGACCAGTGTAATTACTACCACAAAATTAAAATAAACATAATCTTCAAGATGGTTCAAGTTTCCTAAAAAGGAAGAAAGCACTGAAAATTCCCTATAAATTGGTGATTGGATGGCATAGTATGACCCTTGCTGTATGAACTTCTGTTCTCTATTTCTTCCTGATAGATCTCACTTCTACAGTGAAATAAATTAAAAACAATTTCAACTGATTGATAGCTTTTTAAACACAGTGTACCTTGAAGGAAATCATTTACATAAAGTATTTCAAGAGTTACATTGCTAAGTTAAAAATCAAAGTAATGACCCCAATAAGAGATTCCTGAATCACTAAGTAATTTCAAATAAATGAAAAGAGAATGAAAGGCATTTTTCTCACTGGATGAGAGACTCCTGATTAAATCTTCTTCTGACACTGAAGTAGGCCTTGTCGTTCTAACAACTCTTCATTTCAACTAAGGTCATCATGAAAAGAATGATTATCAAATAAACCCAATCAGAAAAGACCTCAAAAACTTTCAGGGCCTCCAATTCCTTAAGATTTCTAGGCATCCTGATTGACAGTCTTGTAAAACATAAGGGTAATTAAACTGACATGAAAATCATTACCCTGTATAAATCCTAAGAGCAGTTTATCTAACCTTTTGATCCTTAGAGAACGCATAGTCGTCTCAGCACCTGTTCCTAGACACCATCCTATGACCTTCATAAAAAGATTAACACCCAACTCTCACACCCTGTATAGTTTACACACATAATCCATGACCCCCACAGTATCCTGGCTACACTAATTACACAGATAATGCTTCTTGCTGAAACCGGTTCAGGGCAACTTCAGTCTCCTCCCTAAGCATGATGTAGAATGGGGTGGGACTTCCAGAAGGAAACTTTGCGATGGTGAAATGAAATAAAACCGTATTTTTAAGCTATGAAACACTGAATACTTAGCATATTCACTTGGTGTTGACAGTATTCAAATTTCAAGTGGTTTCATAAAATCAGGCAGTGTTTTAAAGACTCTTAAATCATATACAAATTACCATCTAATGTAAAATCTGTAATTATTTTTAAATTGCCACTGAAATGTACTTGTAAAAGTAAATAAGCTAGTCATACATGAAAACACTTAGCTTTCCCTGGCTTCCTCCCAGGCATAAAGGTGCACAGACCATTTATCATGTGTCCATTTATAATTCCGCCTTATTTTGAAGGCAACACGCATATGATCTTCAAGCACCTGCAGCTGATTCTAGATAAGGCTCTTTTCTCTAGTAAAGACCAGATACATTCACATGAATTTCCTGTGAGGTTCCAACTGGACAGATATTCTCTCTCAAAACGCCAACAGCAAAAAAACCTGTTGAATATCTGTATGCCATTAAATCAGGAAAAGCAAAAATCCCAGGGGTATGATCAACAAGCCTTATCCGGAAGTTATAACATTATGAGCACCATATTTAAATGTTTAAACAACTCTTTAACTTTTTAAAATGAGTGATACAAACAAAAGCTCTATGTGCAGAGACAGCTCAGATTTTATTGCTGTTTTCTTTTTCTACACAGGATTTCACTTTATCTTGTTCTACTTTGAATGAAAACAAATTATTCAGGAGCAACAATATTTCAATATTAGAAAATACCTACATCCACCATTCAAAAAAAAAAAAGTATCTCCTAGATTTTCATGCAAAATGCATAGAGAAAAATGGCCAAGTCCTGCTTTCTGAAAAAAAATAAAATATTGCCACCAACCTCTCTTTCTTCCACTTAAAAAAAAAAAAAACCTTTAAATGACAAGGTAATCTCAAATTTTAAGGGACACCTGAGTGACTCGTCAGGCTAAAGTGGCATATTAACTACACTCATTGTGGTACCATTGGAGCCTCAGTTTTTATCATTTTGATATCCCCTCCAGGGTTTCAATCTTCTCTCTTGGAGCTCAATCATGCTCTGTTCGTACATGAGGATGCAAGAGAATTTCTATTTAAAAATACGTTGGGGAGGGGGGTGTCAGGCACTACTGATTGAGAAGGCATTCCATGATGATCCCTATTTTCAGTTAAAACGCGCACTTACAGTTTTGGATTTAACACCCCTGCCTTTGCAGTCAGACAGTCATTTAGCTGGAGTCAATCAAGCGTGTGATTAGAAATAATAACTCACAAGCAATGAATTCAAAAAGATTAGATCTTTGCCGAAATGCACAAGTACAGCATCCCATTATGCGTCCTTTCCTCTCTGGTTTCTAGAGAGCAGACCAAAAAAAAATTTTTTTTAGCACTCTAAAAGCTGGCTTCTCTTAAAATCTGACTAATAAGTTTTCTATTCCATGATCAGAAACCTCAACCACTTGGAGATATAACCAGCACAGGTCAAGGTATCTCTTCCATCTTTTCTTTTCCCCAGTTATGCCAAGAGCCATAGACTGAATGGGTCAGAAATTAGACACACTTGTATCTTATTTATGTAGAATAAGAGAGCGAGCATGGCAAAAACCCAAGGATGGTTAACTTCCAAAACAAAAGAAAATCACTTTTAAAATTAGTCTTCAAATTACATATCACTTCCAAATCTAATACTTTATTTAACTAAGGGGTTAAAGAAGTAATCAGAGAAACTGTGTTTAGATTTAATAAGCATGATATTGAAACCAATAACCCAAGTTCAATCAAATCTTCCCATGTCAAACCTTTGATCAAGTCAAAAGGATTTAATCTCACTGAGAAAGTTTGGAGAATTAAAGTGAATTATAAGATTTTATACTATGTGGTGTTTTGTCTTTAATCAGAGCGCATATAACTCATAGTCAACAACTTTAATAGTGGGGATAATGATTTCAAACGGCAAGAGATTGACAAAAATGATGAATATTTTGCTTAGAATATAATACAGAGTGGATGGGTTGATGTGCCTCCCCAGCTACGCCTGGAGTAGGCTGTTCCACCGCAGCACACACTCATGACACTAACATAATTCATACAAATGAGGAGAGCAGAGAGCAGCCTGGGATTCGACAAATTTCTGCAGATAATTCCCATGGCTGAATCAACCACATGTGGGTAACTGAGAGCTAATGCAGTGTGGGGACATATATGTCCACAAGCACGCTCTTAAAAAAATTAAAAAGTCAAAAAGCTCCTCTGTTTCTATAAGTTAAAATTAAAAAAAAAAAAAAAAAAGGAAGAACAAGCCTTGTTTCAGTTGCTAATAGAAAGCATTGCACCAATGAAGAAACACCTTAACATGTGGAGGGGTTATTTGCACCAGTGCAAGCTCCTTCCATCGAGATCCACTATACTCATTTCAAGTCACAGTCTTTACAAAGTGCCACTGAGAAACTTAAAGGAGCCAATGCTTTTTATTCAACAAGCACACTTTAGATTTTTTTTTTAATCCAATTATTCATTTGGATGACTTTGGGTACTTCTGACTACATGTGAGAATAGCCAGATGTAACACTTCCATTCTCTTTCAGGAGGCAATTAGGCGATCAATTTCTACCCCTCCGCCTGTCTTCATGTCCAAGGGCAGTGGGCACATCAGTGGTCTTGTGTATGAAACTCCGACCTACCATTACTGCACTTTCAGGAGCCAAATCGAAAGGCTTTTGCATCTCTCCAGCTTTAACCCAGGGAAAAGTAACCCTGACTCAGCTGATGTGGCCGCTTCCTACCCTACCTTACCATTACTTTTCAATCCATAAGAAAGTGACCATCTCTCTCTCACATTCACGTACCTACACACGATCTCCAAACAGAGAGAAAATGGAGCTGGAGCAGCTGAAGGTTCCATTCAAGACACATTCGTCTACTACGAACCAGATATCAACCACTGCACCAGAAACTGGCTCAGAGGGTAAAACCACTAACACAGGTGTTTGCTCCTGGAAGCTTACCTCCTCACCTGAGAAACAGGCTGAGTCACCTCCAGCAACATCACTGCCACACGATACTCACAACCTCCCAGCTACTGTCCGCAACTTCAGCTCTTACAGGGCTGCCTCGGTGGCTCAGCTGGTAAAGAACCCGCCTGTGATATAGGAGACCCCGGTTCAGTTCCTGGGTTGGGAAGATCTGCTGGAGAAGGGACAGGCTACCCACTCCAGTGTTCTTGGGCTTCCCTGGTGGCTCAGATGGTAAAGAATCCACCTGCAATGCGGGAAACCTGGGTTCCATCCCTGGGTTGGGAAGAAGGGACAGGCTACCTATTCCAGTATTCTGGCCTGGAGAATCCCATGGACCGTCCATGGGGTCGCAAAGAGTCAGACATGACTGAATGACTTTCACTTTCACTTTTAGATCTTACAGTAACCGTAGGCAAAAGAAATAAACAGAAAGAAACACAAAGTCTCATACTGAAAGGTTAAGTTTGTCCCAAAGAGTCTGTATTTGTTCATAAGTAAAGAAGAACTGAAAACCACTGGCAGCTCGGTCGGTAAAGACTCTGCCTGCAATGCAGGAGAGAGATGCACCTTTGATCCCTGGGTCAGGAAGGTCCCCTGGAGGAGGAAACAGCAACCCACTCCAGTATTCTTGCCTGGGAAACCCCATGGACAGAGGAGCCTGGCGGGCTACAGTCCACGGGGTCACTGAGAGTTGGACACGATGGAGCAACTAAACCACCAGCAACATCGTTAAAATAAGTACCATTCTTCTTTCCTACCTTCTACAGTAGAACAGTAAGATTTTAAGGCAGGAATGAGCACTGCAGAGAAATTCAAATAGAAGTGAAACAAGGCACAGCTTAATTTTTCTTTTCCAAAAAGAAATATACCCACTTAAAATAAGAGAATATGTTAAATATTTAAATTAAGACACATGCATTTCAGGACACAAAAAGTGTATCCCTAGCACACCATCCACAATCCTCCATTCACTCACCACATAGATTTACTAAGCTCTGGTCATTGCCAAGACCATTCTGGGCACAGTGTTCTTATGTGAATAATATATATACAATTCAAAGATTTCCTAAATTAGTCCTTCCAGCAATGCTCCTCTGCCTCTTTTGAACAGACAAGGCCACAGACGAAAAATGTGAAGCTTTCGGTGCTAATTCGTTGATAAAATCTTGATGCGTTTCAGTTACTCTCTGTTGGTACAGAAGTGTGTGAGCATGAAATTCATTTTCAACAAAATTCATTATATGAACTTGTGACATTCTCATGCAGTTTTTTCCCCCCTCTCCATTTCCAAACACTAATTGACAGCACTTGAGAACAGTGATTCAGCTTCCGCTTGTCACATGATTCCCAGGCACTGCAGCCATATTCCTCAGGCCAGCCGACTGACAAATCAAAAGATAAGAAGTACCTCTCAGCTAGAATCAACTGAAATGTGTCAGAAAATACATCTGGCATGATCTTCAGAAATGTCAGGTTTGGCGATGACAGGATAGTCAGAGTTTTCCTGACAGTTTCAGCACACCAAAGTTTCAGAGTCCACGTTAGAAGGAGAAAGGGAAAAAAACCACTTTGGTCTGCTATTTCGGAGAAAACGACTACAGAGAACAAGAGGAAATGCCTGACAGGCCTCTTCAGTCTCTGACAAAGATGTTATAAAATGCCTGACTGCCTAATTAATGAAACATACAACTTATGGCCACGAAGCTGAACGTGATTAAGGTACCTTTCAGCATTTCTGCTTATGAAAACCATCCTAGCCGGTCCTCAAGAGAAACGCCCAACCTCATTTCTCTTCATTGTCCCACCAAGTCTCGCACCGACTGGGTGCATATATGAGTGTGTGTCAGATGAGTTAATGAGTCGATGGCATCAAGCAAAAATGTTGAGAAACCAAGATTTAGCTGCATATACTACATGACACGCCTCTACCGGAACTTGCATATCATCTTACCTTGCCATGCCTTTGCCTTGGCAAATTAAAAAAAAAAATTAACGGGCAAGTTGGCAAATTCTAATCTACATCAGGCTCCTTTCTGATTTCTCCATGAGCTGGAATTTCCTCTATTTTTCATCACCACCATCTACACCCCAGATGCACACACGCAATCATATTCTACAAAAAGAAGGAACAGCTTAATCAGTTCTCCAAAAGGCACTACCCAGAGCCAAGACCCATTTTTCTACCTCTGGCTACAGAATTCTGACTTCTCCAATTTCCCATTTGTAAATAGATCTCCAAAAGAAATCAGCCTGAGGGCACTAAATGGTGTAGATGTCTGCAGGAGTGCGGCACTCTGACAATCGCAAACCCCAGTGAGCATCTCGGATAGGAGGTGCGGGCTGCCGTATTTAGACACATTCCCTCCATGTAATCTAACAACTCCAGCGCTGTCAACCTCCATCTGATTTTCATTTATAAATGAAGTTGCACAAATCTGCAACAATAAAGAATACTGACACAATCTTTGTTAACACTTGGCATCTCTCATTTTCTAAAAAACAAAAACAAGATCCCCATATTCGGGCAACTTCTAAACGTGCTGGCCACGTTTCATTTACTCTCACCACCAATTCAGCAACAATCTGTCAATATTTGTACCATAAATTACCAAACACTCTGAGTTACTTACTTTAAACTGATTTATATGTGAAATGCATGAATGTTAAAAGTTAAAAACCATTGCTTTATTGCCTAAATCTATATATACTGTCTCCCAAATTAGATGGATTAGTCAATTAAAGGAAATACTTAAAAAATACATAGTCTGACTTAATATGGGTCCTGTATTTTCAGCATGGCTTTGTGATATTTTTCCTTTGCTAAGGAGCATAGTCAAATGTATTTTTTTCACTATATTGGGAAAATGTAACATACTGTACTTTAAAATACTGCCACAAAAGGCTTTTATTTCATCATATTCCGAGAATTAGTCATTTTAGGATATGTATTCTTCAGTAAATATATGAAGCATGAACTATGTGCCCACTACCATACTTAATGGAAGGAAACAGAGCTCAGGAGGAAAATTCCCACTATTAACATACACGAGCCAAAAAAAAGAAAAAAAAAAAAAAGCGAAGAAGGGCGGGAAGAAGGAAAGAGAACGGCAAATAATTACAATGTAAAATAATTAGTACCCTAATAGTTTTGTGTGCAAAACTCTGGGTACACAGAAGCAAGAATAATTAATTTGGCCTGAGATTACTTTGCCAACAAAGGTCCGTCTAGTCAAGGCTATGGTTTTTCCTGTGGTCATGTATGGATGTGAGAGCTGGACTGTGAAGAAAGCTGACCACCGAAGAATTGATGCTTTTGAACTGTGGTGTTGGAGAAGACTCTTGAGAGTCCCTTGGACTGCAAGGAGATCCAACCAGTCCATTCTGAAGGAGATCAGTCCTGGGTGTTCATTGGAAGAAATGATGCTAAAACTGAAACTCCAATACTTTGGCCACTTCATGTAAAGAGTTGACTCATTGGAAAAAACCCTGATGCTGGGAGGGATTGGGGGCAGAAGGGGAAGGGGACGACAGAGGATGAGATGCCTGGATGGCATCACCAACTCAATGGATGTGAGTCTGAGTGAACTCCGGGAATTGGTGATGGACAGGGAGGCCTGGCGTGCTGCGATTCACGGGGTCGCGAAGAGTTGGACACGACTGAGAGACTGAACTGAACTGAACTAAACTGGAGAACTGAAGAGTGAAGATGAACAAGCGAGGCAGCAAAGAGAGGCAAGAACATCTCAGATTCGGATCACCAAATCTGTGCAAAGGAGTAAGAAAGCGCGGAGCTTGAGAGTGAAAGTCGCTCAGTCATGTCTGACTCTGTGACCCCATGGTCTATACAGTCCATGGAATTCTCCAGGCCAGAATACTAGAGTGGGGAGCCTTTCCCTTCTCCAGGGGATCTTCCCAACCCAGGGATCAAACACAGGTCTCCTGCATTGCAGGCGGATTCTTTACCAGCTGAGCCACAATGGAACTTGAAGGGAAGATAATCCGGTAGGACTAGAAAACAGTGCATGATGGGAGGGCGGTGGTAAAGATTAATATGAGAAAGTGGGCAGCGATAAAGAGCCATCCTCTGGGAAATGTGGACCAATCTAAGGTTTTTAAGCAAAAGACAGGTGTGGTCCTCCATGCTCACAGCAGCAGTATTAACAGCAGCCAAGATAAGGAAACTGTCTACGTGTCTATCTACGCAGGAATGAAAAAGGAAAATGTGAAATGGTTATGTACACATGTTTATCTACTTGTCTATGTATCTCTCTACAATGGGATATTATTCAGTCATAAAAAAGAAGGAATTCCTGCCATTTGCAACAACATGGATGGACCTTTCAGGCATTAGGCTAAGTGAGATAAATCAGACAGAGGGAGACAAGTACCATGTAATCTCACTTATACATGGGATCAAGAGAGGAAAAGAAAATGAGCTCAGGAGACTCAGTGCTTGCCAGAGGCAAAAGGTAAGTGGTAAGCAAAATGGGTGACGGTAATCAAAAGGAATAGGCTTCCACTAACAAAATACCAAAGTCCGGGGGTGTGGCGTACAGCACAGCAACTGCAGTCGGCAGTGCCCTACTGTATACTTGAAAGTTGCTACAAAAGGAATAGGCTTCCACTAACAAAATGCCAAAGTCCGGGGGTGTGGCGTACAGCACAGCGACTGCAGTCAGCAGTGCCCTACTGTATACTTGAAAGTTGCTACAAAAGGAATAGGCTTCCACTAACAAAATACCAAAGTCCGGGGGTGTGGCGTACAGCACAGCGACTGCAGTCAGCAGTACCCTACTGTATACTTGAAAGTTGCTACCAGAGTAACTTTTAAAAGTTCTTATTACAAGGAAAAAAATTTGTAATTATGTATGGTGACAAATTTTAACTAGACTTACTTCAGGGATCATTTTGCAATATATATAAAATCAAATCGTTATGTTGTACACCTGAAACTGATATGTTTTATGCCAATGATATCTCAGTAAGACACACAGGAAAAACAATAACAAAGAAGAAACCCCAAACAGAAACAAAAAGATATGATCACATTTGTGGTTTTGCAATGTAACCAGACAAGTTAGCCAGATAGGCCTGGCAGAAGATACCTTTAGCAGAAAACTCTTAGCAGAAAATGGATTGGGGGCAGAGTAAGGACAGAGAGACATCAAGAAGCTACCAAGAGGGTCCCAGGTCGGGAGACGAGGTTCAGTGCTTCTGCTTCCAGCCTCTGGGCCCCTGACCAGGGTCTGTGTCCCCGGAAGCAGGGTTGGCCACTCGTTATCAGGAGGAGACCACTCATCAGCTGAGGGATGGGTACCATGTTCAAGATCAAGAGAAACATCAGTGCCAAGACTTCCTGTTTTAATCTTCTCAACCAAAAGAATCCAACTACATGTGGCCTGTTTAGGTCAGGTCAACAGAATTGGATAACGAATTATATGCTTGAAGCCAAAGAGCACGAAGGTCTAGGCCAGTGTTTTGGAGCTGGCAGGACCAGACGCCTCCTGGATGCACGTCTCTGAGCTGCCTGGCAGGGAGGGACTCACTTTTCCCTCTGTTTCCTCATCTGTCAAACTGGAGTAATACCTAGTTCATTGGTTTGTTACGAGAATTAAATGAGGACTAAGGTAAAAATTCATATTGAAAAGCAGAGACATTACTTTGCCAACAAAGGTCCATCTAGTCAAGGCTATGGTTTTTCCAGTGGTCATGTACAGATGGGAGAGCTGGACTGGGAAGAAAGCTGACCACCGAAGAATTGATGCTTTTGAACTGTGGTGTTGGAGAAGACTCTTGAGAGTCCCTTGGACTGCAAGGAGATCCAACCAGTCCATTCTAAAGGAGATCAGTCCTGGGTGTTCTTTGGAAGGAATGATGCTAAAACTGAAACTCCAGTACTTTGGCCACCTCATGCGAAGAGTTGACTCACTGGAAAAGACTCTGATGCTGGGAGGGATTGGGGGCAGGAGGAGATGGCTGGATGGCATCACCAACTCAATGGACGTGAGTCTGAGTGAACTCCAGGAGTTGGTGATAGACAGGGAGGCCTGGCGTTCTGCGATTCATGGGGTCGCAAAGAGTCAGACATGACTGAGCGACTGGACTGAACTGAACTGAAGCTAAACATTATCATCATCATTACTAAATGAGGAAGAAGAAAGAAGAGGCAGTCATAGATGCAATTCTGGTAGATTTGGGTTTATATTAATAGAGAAGGAAGAACAAGTTCATGTGAATTTGGTTTGAGATGAGCTGTTTTTAGATTGAAGCAAGTTTGGTGCTAGAGATAAGAGGTATTTAGATAGGAGATAATACCCTCCTCCTATACTTGATATCCTTTGATTTGAGACTCAGTTTCCAAAACTTCTCATCAATCCCTGTATCTCTCAATTTTTAACTGAATGCATGACTTTCTGGAAAAAGAAGAAAAAAAGAAGATACTTCTTTTATAGGCCCCTTGCTAGGTAATTAAGTGATGACAATTGTGACCCAGCAGAAGTGTACATACAGGACTTCTTAGAGGAGGGTAACATGCTCTCCTCATTCTTTTTTGGCCTGGTGCCTAGGAAGTAAATCTGATGACTGGAGCTGCAGCAACCACTGTGAACCCTGAGGACACAGGCCACATCCTAAGCAACGGCCAGGGTTCTTAACAACTGGCTCCACCCCTTGGCTGCACAGAATCACTTCAGAAGTTTTGTGGGGTTTTGTTTTGTTTTTCTTTCTTTCTTTCTCTTTTAAATATCCATGCCTTGCCCTCAAATTTCTTGATTTTAATTAACTGAGTTGAGACCAACACATGGTATTTGGGTAGGGGTATTAAAAGCTCCCCAGATGATTAAGCATGTGAAGCAAGAGTTAAAAAACCAGTGATTTAACCACACTGTCTCATTACATTATGCAGAATCATAGTCCATCAAGACTTCTGTGAAAATGGTGTAAGTAGATTAAGAATACAAACTACTATGTCTAAAATAACTCAGCTACAAGGACATATTACACAGCGCAGGGAAACACAGTCGTTATTTTATTACGACTTTAAACAGAGTATAATCTATAAAAATATTAAATCACTATGCTGTACACCTGAAACTAATATCATAAATCAACTATACCCAATTTTTTTTTTAAAATAGCATAACTAAAAACAGTAACAGCAGCTACTACTTTTTGAGTATTCCATTACATCATCATGGAGTTTCCTTGGAGATCATTTCATATGCATTTTATAACTTAATCCCCATAACAACATTCTGAGGTAAGTATCATTTCATGTTTATTTCCTGGAAACTGAGGCATATAGAGTTTGAGTAACTGACATAAGAGTCCCATAGGTTAGTATACGAGCCCAGAACTGACTAAGTCCAGGGCCATTCTCCTAATCACCACAAGGTACTGCCTCTTTCCAGATGAGTTTTACTAGCTCCCACGTCTTCTAGGGGTGCCAGTGAAGGTGGTCATGAGCACTGAGACGATGGCCAGGAAGGAGGAAGAACAGGATGGTGGTGATACTCGGAATCCATCACCTCTGAATAACCAGGACTTAACCTAACTTCTCCAGCCCTGTGACGTGTCCAACAGTGGACCTAATGGGAGTCACTTGCCTTTAACCACCATGTAGGTGTACTCAACAAAGGTTTTCATTTGCTTCCAGGTAAACGTCTCTCTGATCTAGACCCAGAAATGTACCAAGTTCTGATTAAATCCCAAAACATAAACAGAAGCACCAAATCCTCACCTCTTTTCAGCTTCCTGGTTTAGAAGTTTAAATAAATCGTGTGAAATGCATAGAAAAACCTTTCCCTTTCTCTCCTAATGTTTAATGATAATTTACAGCCAGAGAACATTTGTAAATTTAACAGCCCATCAAAGTGTCTCAGAGCACACCAGTTCAGAGGACTCATTACATGACATTAAACATAGCTTTCCACAAGGACTGTACAGCCTGAATGGGTGGGCAGGCTGGTGAACAGCCACCACTACAGTAATTTACTGTTTGTAATTCTGCCTTATTACTTGCAAAAATATTTGTTAAAGGGAGGGGGTGACAGTCACTTACACAAAAAAGTACTTCACTACTTTGCCAATGCCATAAATTTCAAAGGCAGAGAAATCCTTTACGATCCTAAGGATGTGCTAATTCTTTTTCCAGCCACCCCAAAGTGACAAGGAAGAAGTTTTTGGTAAAGTTTCAGGATATTAAAAATTCACTTCTTTGAACAGGGTGGTATTGTTTCCAACTTACCTCCTTCCCAAATTCCAAAGAACATCAGTAAAAGGAAAATAAAAAAAGGTAGTTTTTTTTTCCAACATGCAAGTGAGAGAGGCCTCTACTTTATCCAAATCATGCCTTTAAAATGTTTTCTTTTGTTCCAGAAATATCTGAGGAAAAGGGTCTGAAATAGGCCTTTATCCTGTGTAACTGGATTTTACATTACCACAAACAGCTATCTTAATTTTAATTTTGTCAGGGCCTTATCCTAAATAGGAAAAATCAGGACAACAATCATTACTATCACACAAGGGGATTTTAACTTGACAGTGACCACAGACCAAATTATAACCCAAGCCACGGTCAAAGGTTAGCATTCCCACCTGCATAAGAAACACCCTTCACATACTTTCCTTAAGACAACCATCCCAGAGCCATCAGGCCACATTCACTGTGGCCTCCCTTCAGCACATACAGTGACTGCAGAGCTGATAAAAGTCCAAAGCTTGAACTACCAGTGCATTGACTGTAACATAACACTTTTGCTGATAGCATAATTTTTACCACTCAAAGTAGGTCACTTATTTAGTTTAAGTTTAGTTTAAAAGACTGCTTTCTTCTCCTCCTTCTAGACCTGTGGTCCCAAAGTCCCAGCACAAATATCTTTATTTCTTTGCCAAATTCCACATATCACTTCTGCTAACTTTGTTGACTGAAAATACCCTCTCCATAAACGTATCAACTTGATGGTGGTGAATTTCTGCAGCAGAAATAGTTTTCCCATATGAAAATAAGGGCATGGGATTCACTTTACCCCGCAAGAGTAGGCATTTTGAAAATGACCCCACCAAAGTCACAAGTAACCTTAGCTAACTCACTTTATTCTCATGCATACAGAACAACGTTTATGATAGTCTCAGCAAAATCAGTGAGGGATCTGCTGCCTACCTTTTAAACTTCCTCTCAGGAGCAACATTATTTTAGGGGAAAAAAAAATACAGTTTTCATGGAGATTATATTTTAACATAAACATTCGTTTGCTAACTACTTAATACAGTCCAGACAAACAGCTCAAAAGTAATTTCATTGATTTTTATCAGATTAATTTTAATGTTTCCATAAACTTTCTGTCCTTCTATCTAAATGCACAAGACTGACCCAAATGCAAACCTCTAAATACGGCTGAGAGATTTATCAATTGAGAGAAAAAAAACTCTCACCAAAACGACTTCTAAACTTAGGCTGCAGCAATTAATTTTTAAAATTCTAGTCAGAGCTAAAAATGAGTGAGGACGGTCTCCCTCCCCTCACCCCCGAATAATCAATTGTTTGACCCAATCTAGTGAATTCAGTTGGCTGTTTTGACTTTAGGCGGCTTGGATGGCATATGTTCTAATATGACAGCTGAAGTGTTCTGAAACTCACTTATGTATATTTCTGTATTTAGCAACGACCAGTAAGTCAGCACGATTATTAAATCCACAATTAGCCAGTGTCTTACAACATACAGGTAAGAAGCAGAACCAAGACGAGTGAAAAATTACCATCAGGCCCGCGTCTTGGTTCTCTTCCTGTCACTAACGCCAATTCACATAAACTACCTAACACGCGATAATGTGAACTGCTGTGTTCACATCCACAGTTATAATTCTAGTTCATTATTAATTGGTGTTAAGTGAGAGTTACCAGATTATTCCAAAGCTAATATTCCATAATAGCAAGCAGACCCAGGTTGAGCAGTCATCCAAAATTAGCCTATTCACTGTAAAATAAAGACTGAATGTTAAGGTATAAAATTATTCTAAATCCCCAAACACACCAGAACCAATTGTGAAATTAAATGTGACACTTTCCATAATTCAGACTACAGGACTTGCTTTCTGTCTTTCTCCTCAGCTACCCCTAAATTAAATTAGCCTTATTGATTATAACTCAGAAATCCCTGTCTTGTTACCATGATTTTCAAATTTTACTGAAACGTACAATTCGGTTGTACACAGTTAAGTTGGCTTTCTGAAATTACAGTATAGAGATGGAGTAAAGGCTCAGTGAATATCTCAATACTATAGTTTACAGACATAGTGAAAGCCAATTTCTTTGCTGGCTTAAAACCACCGGTAAATTCAAGCATCACAAACCTGTTTTCAGTCTACCGTGATGGATGATCACTCATTACTGAAGTAAGATCTTATGAACTGATTAGCAACGTTATTTAACTAATAGGCACTGGCTGTACACAGGTCCTGGAATGAAAGAGAAGCCCTAGTCCAATTAAAATGTGTTACTGTGTATAAATGGTGGTTAATAGCTTTTGTAAAAGCAGAACCACTACACTGAAATTCACAAGTCATTATTCGAGAAAACAGAAGAGTACACAGTGTATTTGCTATAAATTTGCTAATGAGACATCTACGGATAACTGGACCACAGGCCCCCATTACGTGCTTAGCCCTGAAAAACGTAGTTCTGGTGTTGCAAACATTATAAACAGCCTCAAAGAACACATTTGTGACCTTCAGACTGTTTTAGCATTACTTTCAGTGTCCTGGGATTTGGATTTGGTTTTGATTTTTTTAACTTAAGAGAAAAATACTTCTTAACAACATTTCCTTGATGATCCCAGAGCCCTGAGCCCTGTTCTTTATTAAGGACAGAAGGATTTGTAACCCCCAGCCTCATCTCCAGACCATTTCCCCAGCAGCCCCAGCCCAAAGCTGCCTTATTTGTAAACAGTGATGAGACGCCTTTCTTCATAGCTAATATTAGATTTTACACAGCATCATCAAATCTGCTATGATGATTCCTGTTACTTCATTAACCGTTACTTTTCTCTAGTGAAGAAATGATAGGTATCCCCTCTCCCTTTTCAGTCTTAATAACACTTAAGTGATTTATTTCCATTTATTTCTGTTTGTTAACTTTGCTAAAATCAACATAAAAATACTACTGGAGAGGGATATTACAGTCCCTGGATGAACTGATTTGAGCTCTCATCTCACTTTCTCTCAACAAATGGCGATGAAACATTCATTTTCTCCACACAGATATAATAATAAACGTTATTAGCCATTTTACCACCTGAGGAATTGCCACCAAAGGAGTGTTTAGCATGCAAATGCCTGTACCACAGCTACCTTCCTCCTCACAAGAATGCAAGCCAAGGCTTTATTAAATAGTTCCTGCTCTTACAACACACCAAAAATAACCAAGCATGCTACTTAAGATAAGAATGTATTAGCATTAAGAGCGTTAAGCCATTGTTTCTGTGTCATAAGGCAGTAATTCTCAACTGTAAATAAATTTATATATACTTAGGTATAATGTTTCATTTATTGAATCATGTATTTTATATTATGATGAATTTCAATTCCAATTACCAAAATGATGTTTACACAAGCTGCAAACATTTATTTTTTTTTTACTAGAGAAGAATTAGTCCTATTCATTAGCACTGCTCGCTGTCAATTATAAAATTCATTTATTTTCACCATCAGAGCTATACAATACTTAATTTCAAAATATATATCATCACTCAATGAGAATAAATTAGAGCATCAAGATTAACTAGGCTAGATCCAGAGTAATCTATCACTCAAATAATAAAAGCTAATGCTTATTAATTTCTTATGATGTGCCATACATGGAACCAAGCACTTGATGTGTATTAACTCAATGTCATCCATAAAATTACACTGTGAGGTAGGTACTGTTATCATCCCTACTTTACAAACAGGAAACAATGATGAACCAAGAAGTTAGAGAATCTGCCTAGGACTATATAGCCACTAAGTGGCAGATAATTAGTTACAGAGGTTCTGCTCTAAAATCCAAAAGAAGTCAGTATGTTAGGATGCCTCTTAAGTCTTATATGTATCAAATGCTGTTTACTATCAGCACCAAGAGGACTTTGATTTTTAAAATAAAGTAACAGAAAAAAAATAAAATAAAATAAAATAAAGTAACAGGTTTATTAAGTTATTCACACTGTAGCACTTGAGAAAGTTCATGTTAGACAGTCTCAAAAATGTACATAAAATGAAACTCAAAGCACAAAGTAACCAGAATAAATACTTTGTATAAATCGAATATGGCCACCTCCTCCTCCACTTTTCCAAAATCACTCATTATGAAAATCTGTTACTAGGTATATAGAATATTGAAAGTGTTTCTTTTTGTCTCCTACTTAGACTACAAGCTATTCATGTCTTGGAAAAGCAGCTAATCTATACGTTATTGAAAATGCCACACCATACTGTACCCAGAGAACCCTTGATAAATACTAAACATTACATTGACAATGAGTAATGGCAACTGAAAACGAAATTACAGTGTAACTCAAGGATGAAATATGAAGCTGAAATAAAATGGATGTGAGTCCTATTCAATCTGTCCCTTAGTCTTTTGAGGTCTTTGAAAAGAGAAGTCCTTATTTAGGACAAAGGAAGGTAGTGTTTTTGAGGTCTGGGGAAGATAATGACATCAGTGCTGATTAATATTGCAATGCTAAAAATGAACTGTGTAAGAAAGTCATGAGAGAAAGGATGCACAAGTCATCTACACACAGTTTCTTTATTTTCTGCATATACAGAAAATAAATATAAAACCACGAGCATATCATCTCAAATGTGGTGTTCAGGTATCATAAATTATTTTCTTAAAGTCTCACATACTTGCCTCTAGTGAAAAGGAAAAAGCGAGGAAAGGAGGAGACGTCTTCCTTCTGTACTTCTGAACTGCTTTTGCACTGTTTGAAAATTACTGTGTGCATGAATAACTAATATTTTAATAAAAATAAAATCTTAAGTGTCAGTCTACACTCAATCAAAAATAGCAATATTGAACAAATTCAACTCAGTTATTTTAAACAATTAATAAATGATTAGTAAATAATTCTGAAGAACTGACACCTAAAACAATCAGCCAGGGGGAAAAGTATAAGCCTATATTTAAATATAGAAGCTCTAGACTTACATATACAGTATATACACAGACATACATATAGGTGTGTGTATATATACACACATACATATATGGCCATGGTAAAACTAAAAGAGTATAATTGTAAACATTCACAGAGCAAACACAGCTTTCCTGGACACCAAAAAAATTACTAGTTTATGTGGAAACACAAGAACTGTTCTTCCTATGGAACACTGATGGATGTGAAATAATTGCTATCCCATGTTTACCTGATACCTACTTTTTAATGCAAATGAAGTATAATTTGGAGACTCAGGGATGTATATTTTCCTAATGGGAGAGAAAATTTTATTTACATTCTCTTAAATTGTCTCTAATGTATCAGAGATATTTTAACCATCACACGAAATATTTCACCCATCATCAATGTAAAAAGATTTAACACACAGCATTAATCTTCCCCGAGGGAAAAATAAAAAAGGAAAACCTAAAGCTGTCAGAAAAGCTTGGAGTTCTGGGGTCAAATTTCCCCAAGTAACACACAGAGTGTGGAGGTTTGGCATCTGTTCAAACTTTCTTAGGTGCCACTCCGCTACGATTTCCTTCCCCAGCACGGGATGGTGCCCGCAGCCGCTTGCAGGGAAGGCCCCGCGCTGGGCCCTCCGGAAGCGGTGGAGGGGGGCTGGCCACCGCCCCCAGGACCTGGCGGACCCGAGGGAGAGCAGGCGGGGTGAGGCAGGCGCGGGCCGCTCGCCAGTCCATCCTCCTCCGCCGATCCTCTCTCCTTACTTCTCTTCTCTCTCCGTTCTCTTCTCTCTCCGTTCCTTTCTCTCTTCCCAAGCATGTGTTCTCGCGCTCACCCTTCTCGCCGGACTCCCGTCTTCTCTCCTTGTCTTTCCGCCTCTCCACTCCTCTCATCCCCCAGGTCCCTTTCTTTTCTCTCTCCTCTAACCTAGATCGGGCAGTGGTGGGCTGTGCACCAGAAGTCCTGGTGCCTTCCCAGACTACCCCAAAGCTCAGCAATGGGGGAACACGCCAGCGGGGAGGAGCAAAGACCCAGCAGGGAAGGCGGCCAGCAGGCACTGGTCCTTCCCGCTCTCTTCTCTGCACCTGCAGTGCCCCATCCTGTCAGCTGTCCACTTTTCCCCTGTCTGAGCACACTGTCCTCTGCCTTCCTATTCACCCTTTTCTCCTGCATCCTCCCCCGCCTCCTTGGCTCGTCTTTATATCTTTATAACCCTGGTCGGGTTGGATGAGTTACACTCTCAGAATGAACCAAGATGTATGAGTTACGCAGTTACAATGAACCAGATGCTCCACAACCTTCGTCTTCAAATACACATAAAATCTCACCAAATGTTATTCGGAGACCATTGCTTTCTCCCATCCTTCCCCCTCTGGTCTGCAAGGCTAAAGCAGAAAGCTGGGAGGATGTCTCTCAAACACTCTCCTTGGGTGAAAATAATACTGCATCTATTCAACTTTTTAATCTGCCATAAGAGAGCTCCAACATGGCTGTTAACGATATTCTTTGAAAATATCTTCCTAATCTATTCACAGGCCTCAAAACCTTTATAAGTTTAAACACTGCCCTTTCAAAATAATTTGGCCAAGATTACATTCTAGAATTCACCTCGAAGTTCAGCATCTTATGTGGCCTTCATAGTCACTGAATCCGCGCTAAACTCATTATCCTTACAAGCGCACTTTTTCTGCACAATGTGGAATTTTTTTTCTTTTTCCTTTTCTTACTTTCCAATAACTGCAGACAAAGGCATTGACAAGAAGGGGGAAATCCTTCAACAGTCTAAACTGAATTTATTTTTTCATGTTCAGTCTGCTTTTTAAAAATTTCTTCGTACTTTCATTATCTGTGAGTAATTTGTTAAGATGAATCCCAATCAGGCCAAACTCAGAGTCCTTTTCTGCAGTGAATTCATTCTCGAAAAAAACTTGTTTTTCGGACGAATTACATGTAAACCAGCCAGCCAGCTCTACTCGAGGGCCAGTCTCAGCCGCGCTACCAGGCTGCAAAAATCTGATGCGCACTTTCCACCTCCCCTGTCCCTTTCCGCCTGGGAGAAAAGCAAGAAGGGACACATTTCCGGGGACCAGAGGCCACGGGAGCCCCAGAACTGGCCGGCCTCCCCGCGCTGCCGCGGCGCATTACTTCTGCTTTTCTAACCTTTCCACTGGTGAGCACCATCAATTATGCACTAGAATAACAGGGGCCTGGCGAGGCAGTGTAACAGAAAGGCCGATTATGACAATGAATAATTCAAACACCTACGCGCTGTGTTCCTTTTACCACTGATAGGAGGCCAGGGGACGGGGATCCACGTTGCAGACTGCGCCACAAGGACTGGTTCGGGGCAAACCCGCCGCACGCTGGCCAGGGAACCCGCCTGCTGGGAGCGAAGACCGGAAAGAAATGAACTGCTCGCAAAAGTAAAGCACGCTTGCAGAAACTGATTAAAGAATGGCAGAGGCCACACGAATGCTAACACCTGAGGCTTACTGTTGACCCTAGATACAGGCAAGGACGTGCAGGGAACAACATTTGAGAGGCCGTTAGCATATTATACCTTCCAGAAAAAGGCCAACGACTACATATACAAAGGTCTTCAGAGAAGACACCCTGTTTCCAAGTAAAGTTGCTCAAACTTCACTGAAAAGAAATTCAACCTTGGAGCCTCTCTGAGGCTTATACCTTCGCTTGATGATAAAGTACAAACTGGGAATCAGCAGGGGAGCCACGAATGTACAGACTGCTGGTCTACCTCTCTTTTAAACTACCTCCTCTCTCAACTGAAATTCAAAAATTCCTTATTAGTATGCTATGTTTTAAATTGTGATTTGAAAATTCACAGTGGGAAGGAAATTTATGTCCAAAACCTGCAAGAAAAACCACAAGTACCCTCCTTCCAATGGGAAGTTCAAAACTCAGCCACACTGACAGAGTCTGAATGTCAAGAGGATACGACTCCTCACACACACAGGCAAACTAAATTTTAAACTGAGTCTTTAAAGGTGTAAAGCCAACCTAAAAAAGAAGATTTCCAACTGAAAAAGTTCCGATAACCGCCTCGAGCCTATTCATCTCCATCATGGAGATAACTCCTAAAATATAGTGCCACATTTCTAATGCTCAGAAGAGGAAAAATAATCCCAGAGTGCTACACCAGATTCAGAACAGGAAAGAACAAAGCTAGGTACCAGTAGGGGTGTTTATAAATCAAACGTGACCTTAAAATATAGGAAATTCAGGAGAAGAGCAGTTAATTTTTGTCAAATGATACATGGCTTCATTTTTGGAATGAGGCTCCCATTATCTAGAACTATTCCAAAATTAATCCTTAGTCTACATGAGAGCTAATATTACATTTCTAAATGCAAATTGATGAAAACTCTTGGGGAAAAAACCATTTTGAACTGTGGTTTCCAGAAGGCTTCAGGTTTAGTCATGTCAAATTAAAGGGGGGAGCAGAGCTTCTTAAAATAACATTCTTCTTAAATCACATCCATATGATTTAGCAAATTGATATGGCCAAAGTCAATAAATCATGATGCAGAGTTTTTATTTTACTGTATGACTGCTTTTATTTTTTTGCTTTAAGCCAACTCCTTATCATTTTTAGCCCAAAGCTGGGTGGATGTTCTTGTCGAGGCAAAACAAGCTCTTTCTTATGTAATGGCTGTCAACCCACCACCAGGGAAAGAAATGTGCCCACGAGTTCTTCAGGGCACAGAGCTAGCCACCTCTGTGGCCGCACCAACAGGCATCCCAAGGACAGCCTTTCAGTCGGCAGTATTTGAATTTGCAGCTTTTTCACCACTTTTCAGCGTGTGAGTGCTTCTTTTTTTCTTAACCCCAGGGATTTCATTTTGTGCTGACCCAAACTCAAGAGGCAATCTCCACGGAGCTATCCTTTTAAGGCAAGCATTGTGTGCACTCCTTAATGATGGGTGTTTAAGAGAAATGGTAATTATGATAGATTTTGAGCCTTAGGTAACAGACAGCCTCACAGTGAGAGGGTTCACTACATTTAAGACCAAACTCCTCATTAAGAAATGAAGCTATATCCATTCAGATCCTTGCAGACACACCAACAGTGAAGTCCGGGTTAGTAAAAGTGCTCATCCTTATGATGGACGATTTCCTCAGAGAGCCAACATTCCACAAGGCTGGGCTAGCCTGCCTGGACTGTGAGCACACGGGACGTCTTGGGAACAATTAAACTAAGGGACCCTGGTTAAAAATACCAATAAAGGCATCAGTGGTTTAAACACCATTTCCTTCTTTCTCATTCTTATGACTTTAAAAACTTGTTTGTTTGTTTAAAAATGTCATTTAAGCTACCAGATTAGACACGCTGCATGCTGCAGCTCTGATTGTGAAATCATAGTTTCAGACAAAAGCAGTCTACGTGCTAGCAATGAAACATGCAAACATAGTGTATCTGCGTGTTTATGTGAGTATGTATGTTTTGTATATATATTTGTGACTCATATGCATCTCTCAAGACACAGTCCAGTCAAACGTTACTGTTAAATAAGAAAAAAGGAAGAAAAATCCTTGAACCAAAACACCATGACCTCAATGCTTTCCTCACCCATGTGTGTGCAAGTTTTCCTACCCAGCTTGCCTGAAAAGATGGCAAACACAATTTAATATTTCATGGAGCCGAAGCACAAAGCATGTTCAAATTCAATACAAGGAAATGCTTTATCTCAACTTCTATAGATTAACAACTCGAAAACTGAGAAACTTCAGGAAGCCACGACAGGTTCTAACCAAGCAACATGTAAGTTTCTTCAGGACACTCTCCAACTATGAATGAAGTGGAAAATATGAAATAAAGGGTTTATCAGTTTACTCTAAGATACTTATTTCCAGAAGAGTTGCTATATCAAATCACGTGATTTGTTAGAGCTAAAATAATTTGGAATGTCATGTCCAACTTTTTCTCAAGAAGATAAGATTATGTTCTCAAATATGGGTGGTGTTCGCCATATATCTTGCATAGCAACACTTCTATTAGACAGTTTAAAAGCGAAACTCAATGAAGACTGTCTAAAAGGGAAAGAGTGAAACGTAGGCAAACACAGTCCCATAACAGCCAGCTGTGAAGGTTGCAAGGTTCTGACCGAGGAGTGGATGTGATGATACTGATGCGGCAATAATCTGCAAGCCATCAGAAACGAGCATGAAAAGTATTTAGCATTTTATAAATATTTGAGAACCAAGCAAGCATTTCTGGCTTAAATCAACCATATTTTAAACTTTCTGGTTTTATAAGAACATCCTACTATAAATCTTTCTAAAATTTGCCTGCTTTTTGTTTATTTTATTTTACTTAGGCCAGTAATGACCACTACAAATATCCAAATGCTGAACTAAGCAAAGATTCTATCTCTAAATTTTAATGTGAAAGGCTTAAATTTCTTCTACAAAGCCAACAAGAGTAAATAAGCTTAGCATTGGTCACTTTCTTTTTTTTTAAACCATAACTGAAAAATAAAATCATCCCAGAATCTTAAGGGGAATCAACAGTCTGGAAAAAAACAAAGCTATTGCCATATCCTCTCCAGTTCTTAATTCACTGCCCCCAAAAGATTTTTGGTTAAAATAAGTCCTTTCAATCTATAATATTTAGAATGACAAGAGAAGTCCTGTGACTCCATCCTGCTTCCAGCATCTGTCAAGAAAATCACAAACCTAACTCTCAATTCATGGCAGAATGCTAACAGGAGATGAATAATGCTTCAGAGGGAGAAAGCGTATTATTAGAAAGGTTCAAGAGCAAATACTCACAGAGAGTTGCAAAGTCTCCCCATCACCATTTTTTGTTTTTTGCTTTCAAGTATGAGTTATTGAATTTAAAATACAAACAAGTTATTTTTAACAAAAACCCTCAAAATAGGAGAAAAATGTAATTCTGTATGTGTGTATATATATATATACACAAAACAATGTAAAATCTTCTAAAAAGAAAAATAACTAAGCTAATGGCTTACTTTTTAAGGTAAATTTTGCCTTTCAATTACTTTTGCTTTTTAAATTTTATTTTCTATTGGAGTACAGTTGATTAACAATGTGTGAATTCCCAGTGTACAGCAAAGCGATTCGTTTATACGTATATAGGTATCTATTCATTTTCAAATTCTTTTCTCATTTAGGTTATTATAGAGTATTGAGCAGAGTACCCTGTGCTATATAGTAGGTACATGTTGGTTATCTATTTTAAATATATCAGTTATGCATTTTGTATCAGCTATACATTAAATATATTTAATTTTAAAAAATAGCCTTCACGGATGCCTACTGTCCAATCTATACAACACATATTATCAAAGATACTCAAATAAGCTAAGTTGTAGACTTCTACAGAAACATACAGTCTGCATTGCAGGTAGCAAAACTTCAGCCCTCAGTTATGAAGGTATTTCTTTTAAAGCACTACATTATTTTGTATGTTTAACATTCTCTGACTTTTCTCCATCCTCTATCCTCATAGGCAGGAAAAACAACATGCATAAATTGAGATTTTAAAATATGAGATATAATTCACACTTTCTAGAATATCACTACTCTGAAAATGGCAGGGGACCCACAGGTTAGTGACACAGCTATATTCACTTGGTAAGCTTAAGACTACAACATGTCCTTTCATAATAATAGTGGTAACCGAGGTAGCACAGAGTTCAGAGCAGTGTCTGGAACCAAAGGCCTGGCTTTATAATCTTGCAACACTGTTAGTAACTGTAACTCACATCACTGTACTTAATTAATCTCTGTCTTAGTTTCCTCATCTGCAAGATGAAGATGGCAATAAACAGCTACATCATAGCATCATTATACCAATTATGTGGCTTAACATATACGCACTGCTTGAAAAGAAACGGGTGCACAGTAACAGGGGTGTGAGCATTTTCTTATATTAAAGCCCTGGGACAGACTATGAACTCAGCAAGCGCTCAGTGTACGCCCGATGCAGCACAGCGGCAGCCAGGAGGAGTATTTTTATTCTAAAGACACAGGTTAATAAGGGCAAGCTTTATCAATTATTAGTTCCTTTATAAACAGTGAACAAATAAGCATCTCATCTCACTTATTATCAAAGAAATTAAAACAACAGCTTTTTCTTGGTAGTTAAATGAACTCCTTTAAAAAAAAAAAAAGTACCCAGGTCTGGTAAAAGTGTAATAAAACTATAAAGCAATCTGACAGTATTACCAGCAATTAATACAATGTTAGGGCTCCCCAGGTGGTGCTAACGGTGAAGAACCCGCCTGCCAGTGCAGGAGACGTTAAGAGACGCAGGTTCGGTCCCTGGGTCAGGAAGATTCCCTGGAGGAGGGCATGGCACCCCTCTCCAGATTTCTTGCCTGGAGAATCTCATGGACAGAAGGGGTGTGGTGGACTACAGTTCACAGGGTCACATGGAGTCAGACATGACTGAAGTGACTCAGCATGCAGGATACAATGTTAATACCGTTTGACCCAATAATCCTACTATCTACCCTGGAGAAAACTCCAAATAAAAGGAAAGCTTTAAGGAACAAAAAAAGTTACCTATGTGTCATTTGTATTATGGAAAACTATATTGTGAAACATTATATGTCTAACAATCAGATCAGTCGCTCAGTCGTGTCTGACTCTTTCCGACCCCGTGAATCGCAGCACGCCAGGCCTCCCTGTCCAACACCAACTCCCAGAGTTCACTGAGACTCATGTCCATTGAGTCAGTGATGCCATCCAGCCATCTCATCCTCTGTCGTCCCCTTCTCCTCTTGCCCCCAATCCCTCCCAGCATCAGCGTCTTTTCCAATGAGTCAACTCTTCACATGAGGTGGGCAAAGTATTGGAGTTTCAGCTTAGCATCATTCCTTCCAAAGAAATCCCAGGGCTGATCTCCATGTCTAACAATAAGGAATAATAATTTGGCATTTCTAAATAGCAAGTTTGGGATTCGTGCATACATGCTCCATGGTGGGCTTGGGCTCCACTGTGGCTTCTCAGAGATTATTTATGTGTCAAAGACACCAAAAGGCTCAGACGTAATGTCATTTCTTTAATCCAGCTTTTCCCAAACAGACTGGTAACAGAAACTCTGGGGGGAGAGGGTAGTTAATAAGGTGGAAAAGTATTGGCCAAGTAAGTAATGGCTAATCGTCGTGATGAAAATGTACACGGTCAATGACAAGGATAATTTTTTTGTATTACACCAGCTGCTTCCAGCAATATGAGAAAATATTTATTAGGTAATATTAAGAGGGAAAAGGGCTTGATGCAATCAGTTAATAAACAGCCAAGCATCTGAGAAAAGCTCAAATGGAAATACCCCACCGCGAGCTATAGAACTGTGGGTAGATGTTTCTCTACTGTTTCTGGACTTCTCTAATGAAAGCAAATCTGTGATAAGAAAACCAGTTTGAGTCGGTGGTATCGAGTCCCACCGTCCTCTTCCTGCCTTGGAAGTATAGTTTGTTTGTTTACCTGGTTGTTACTTTAATAAGGCCTGAGGGGAGACGCCCGACTGAAAGTGACCTGTAACAAGAACGCAGAAAACAAACGGAGCGATCACTCGGGCTCCACCAGAGGAATATGGGGAAGCAGCCAGCCTGTCAACTGGAGAGAGGCTAATGAAACATTATCTGCAGGTGAGCGGACTGTCTCACAGCATTACAACTCTGAGCTACAAATGATTTCCTAACCACAGAGGTAACCACTCTACAGACACTTTGAAAGACAGATGAGGATGCTGGCACGTGCAAGGTCAATCGCAAGCCTCCCGGACAACCTTGGTGCTTCTGCTTCCCCAGGAGAGGCTGGTCTGGGGTGGGGGTGGGGGGGTGTCCTGCTGGGCACACTGAGGCCAGCCACACCGTCACTTCTCCTGCAGTTCTGAATTTGAATTTTAGCAGCCTGGTATACATTCCTATCCATGCCCAAATAAACAAAATGTATGTAGACATAAGCTAAAGCTCACACACATAATTTGAAAGCTATGATTTTCGTTATGTTGGAGAAAACGAATAAACATCATCTTCCAATCCCAATAACTGTTAGGTTATGATTAGAATGGGTTCATGAAATTATTATAGAGGAGCACAGTAGACCATAAACTATGGGGGCGATCATTAATGGACAGTTCACTTTTATCTAAGAACTTTCTTAATAAATCAACTCCCCAGGCTTACTGGGACCACGGTTTTATTTGAGGCAGTACATTCTAATCAGGGATTTTCTTTTTTTTAATTTTCCTTTTATGACCTAATGATGCATTTAATTTTTAATTAAATTTCATTTTAAAGTACAGAGTATGTATAAAAGCCAAAGCAAGTGTGCAGCATCTGTTCACTGCATCTGCACTCACTACCACAAAAATTAACCTTAATCTAAAGAGGCACAAATGGGTTTTTAAGCCATCAGGAGGCCCGAGTATTTAAAAATCAATGACTGTCCACCCAGGCAAAGAACAGCTGTTTCCTAATATTCCAGCTCCACACTGAGCCCAACCTCAACCCCCAAAGACGAGTGCCCACACACTCACTTCCCCAGTCGAAAGTGTCAGAGAAGGGCATATCTAATAGTCATGAAGTGGGTTAAGTGGACACAAGACGGAGCAGACCTGGCCCAAGCAGATGGCATGTTTGGAGCCAGTTTCTCTCCCTATCACTTAATGCTTTCGTGAAATCATCACCAACCTTACTTCCTGGGTCCAGAAATCGACCTAATGAAAAAGTCTACCACGGTGTTAAAAGGCCAGCGAATGCTCAGCATGGACTGATTGCCAACACTCTAGAACAGGAAGCTCCCCTCCCTGGGGCTGGTAAAGAGCCTTCCATAGTTGGGCGGTGATAACATCACACATCCCTAACGCACGTGCTTTTGCCTTCCTGAGCGCCACGACGTCACGACCTCACGGAGAGAGGAAGCAGACGTGTGCAAAGCTACGGAGGAAACAGCGGGTACGGGGTTGGCTATGGTTCTCCTTGGCACACGGGGATCTTCCAGAAGTTCTTCTGGGGATCACTTTAAACACAGAATTGCACAGAAGAGGGCAAAGGGGCGAGAAATCTCAGAAATCACAGAGGAAAAGTCAGACCTGGCTGTGTGTGACATCTAGAATGTTCTCTTGCCTCCCAATTTTCCCACCTACAAAGACGAAATCAGACGTTACGTGAACCCGAAGAACCCACAGGGCACCGCCTCTATAAAGGCTGCCTGACTCACCTTAAGAACTGAATTTTAAAAGCCACGGATTGGGATAAATCACTAGGTGACATAAAAAAGCTTTTAGGTGAACTTGACAATCGAGTGGCCTCAAGACACGGCTGTCTCATCACTGAGGCACTCGGAACCTCCTGCCCTCCAGTAGGCTCAGCCTTTAAGTAACACCTCAGCAGATCTGCCGAATGAGGCCAGCATCTTGCCCCAGGGTCCCCACTACTGGGGGGGGTGTCTCCCCATGGGGACCGATAAGCCTGGGACCACAGGACTTGAGTGGTGGCAGCTCTGGCTGGTCAGAGAGTTAAATCCAACAATTTAAGGGAGCGTGTAGTCAGGCAGGCTGAGAAAGCATGGGACGCAGCCCCTCGTGACTGCAGAGACCCATCCCTCTCCTGACTGCTTCCGAGTCTGCCCTTCCAGGGGACTCCCTGCTACTGGGACCTGCTGGGCCCCGTGGACCCCAGGGTCCCACCTGGATCCAGCCATCTGGGCCCTGAAAGGTTCCACGGTCCCCAGCCTGAATGGCGATTGTCTCCAGAAGCGTCTTGACTGTGTTTGAAGCATCAGGGCTTATTAAAACCCCGAAGGGAAGTAATCCCTGAATGCCACTAAAAGGTCTCCAGCTGCTACCGTTTATGAAGGAGGCTTGACAAGATGTGGCGGGAAAGAAAGGGGAAGGGGTGAGCAGGAAGGACGGGGAGAGAGAAGAATTTAGACAAGGCAAAGTTATCCAAACAGAGCCCCCATCAAAAAAGAGTCGTGTTTTATCAGCTTAAGCTTTCCTGCCTCCCTTCCCAAAGGTATTTCCCCCCCTCAACTCTCATTAACTCTTCTTTAGAGCTGTCTACTTTCTTTAAAAAACAATAATAAAGGCAGCACACGGCTAGAGAAAGTCCCTAAATGTGTGAAAATTAGAAAGAAGAGCCAGATGAATTACCTGGAAACAGGGCTGAATATGCCGTCCCTAAAAAGTCTGGAAGGAAAATGGTTTTTTCATGGAAAAGAATTAGAGTGGTTCTCAGTATCTGTCTCTGCCTTCTTCATTCTTTTGAAAAGGTCTTTTCATCTCATTACGTTAAGCTGATTAATAAAAATTCAGCAGTTTGCCCATGGATCCTTTAGAAGTGGTGATACAAGCTGAAAGATGCAGGCGGAAGGTTTTTGTACCGGAGACAATAAGGGGATGACTTCTTAAATCCGTCGTTGTCATCCTCCATTAGAGAGAAATAGTCACCTTGGCTCAGATTCATCAAACATTATATTGCTACTTGTTAGCTCCTAGTAACCTTCCCCAAAAGGTTAGTGCTTACTTATAAATAAAAGGAGACAAAAAGAAACATTTAGAAAGAAAGTATGAGAACATTTTGCTTCATTTCAAAAATTATTAATACAAATTAATGAAGAAAACATGGCCTCTAGAGGAAGGTTCATTAAAGGGAAAAAGCAATGTTCTCTAAACAAATTTCTTATGTAAGCACAAGCTTGTACTTTTTGCTATAAAACACAATAAGCGGATAAGTTCAGTTATTTATTCATGAGTAACTGCTAACTTTGTTATCCAAGAATACCTTAATTACCTAGACAGTACCTAACACACAGTAGATGCTCAGAAGTTAAAAATGAATTTCCTCAACAATTTTTTTTAAACTGTGATTTACTTTTAAAGATAGAAAAAAAGTCAGATTATATAACATCATGACTTGCAAATGTTTTCAACTGTTCCGGTGTGAGTTAAATTCATCCAGAAAAAAAAAAAAAACTATAAAATTCTACTAAGTGACAAGCTTCAAACAAGGGAACAGAAAAATAAGTAAATCTTGCTTTATAGAAGTTGAAGCATTTTCTCAGCCACTTTTAATTTACATAAACATCAAATTGTTCACCTGTACTTTATCCAGAGATGACTAAATTAAATTTATACTACCATTCATGATATTTTAGTCCCCCTACAAGGAACACACTATTCATATGTTAAACATCATTACCAAATTTATTTCTATCAAATCTCTGTGTGTATATCACCCTGTTTTTGGTGCCATCTTAAACAATCTGCCCACAATATACTGGATCAAGTTTTACAGTTAGTCTAGTTCTGTCATTAAATTTATCCTAAAATACCAGAGCAAATACATGTTTTTGTCTGACTCTTACTTCAAAAGGATTTGAGGACAGGGAAATGTTATTTTTACTTTGCTCATATCTTGCGGACATCGCATAGACTTAAAGTCGTCAAGTCTGTACAGAGAGCAAATATTTAAAGTGCTTGGCATTTTTAAGATGCAGTTTTTGATTTGAAGATTGTTATATTTAAAAAAGAGAGAGAGAGCCAAAAACGCACTTTTAAACGTCCATCCTAAGCCATAACCAAAGGAGCCATCTAGCTACTTCTGTTTTCTCCAGGTAAATATGGAAGATTCAGTCACATAAAGAAAGGCAAACTCACTTGCCCGCACATTCCCTGTGGCCCGAAGCCTGTCACCTGCTCTGCTCTGCTCTCATCAATCCATCTCTTCAAATACCTAAGAGGCTGAGGCCAAACAGTGTGGCTGAGAAAAACAATGAGTAAGGATCTGTTTACATTCCCACTGTGAACAGTAATCATGGGGTGGCTGTGACTGATAATTATCAAGTTCAATACCTGTTAACACGTGGCTCCTTCTCCATGAAATGAAAGATGAGCAGAATCTAAGCAGGTGCTATGCGCTTAATGGCATTATCATATTCACATTAAACCTTCCACAAAGCACCTACTGTGTGCCACCACTACACCAACCACAGTAAACACAAAGATTAAACCGGATATGACTGACGCCAGGGCGAGCACAGTGAACCTGGTGTAATTAATGTCTTCAGTGAGGTTAGCCAGTTACTACCGGGGCACACGGAAGGGAAGGGGGAGGCGCTACTTAAACGCGGGGGTCCTGTCACAAATCCACTTGCGTTCCTGGGTCTCCCCATCAACGAGGAGACAGGAATAGTTACACTTACTCCTGTTGTGTGTCATTTCTGAAAGACATAGCTGTGAAAACTATGAGAAGGTTAAAAAGACCGCTTCTGAAGACACAGAGTATTTTCACAGGAGTATAGAGGTGGGTCTGGGGCCCTGTTTCTACCGTGGTGCTGCCACTGAATGCAGTTCTTAAGATGGAATAGGCTTGATTCCACAGAAAGGGGAAAAAATCTTATTGAAAAATCTGTATCGTGTAGGATTTTTTATTGTGTAAAGTATACGCATTCGAGATCAGTTCCCCAGGTTCCTCCAGACATAGTGATTTTAGTATGGGATCAGGAATTTTGAATATTATCATCAATGCATGGTAGATTGCTAATGAGCTGGTTTAAGTAAAATATCATATAAATGATACCTATGCCCTACAATACAAATTTGTGACTTTTTTAAAAAAACTAACATCTATGTCATGATGTCACTTTGATAACAATATAAAACAAAAGGCAAATGACACAACTGGTGGAATAATTTGCAGATAAAATGAAGTTTATGTGTGGATTTAAATAAAATTATTTGTTGTGCATATTAACTAATATCATTGTATTTCTATCTTATGCAATTCTGGAAACTTATGAGCCACTCAAACCACTCAGTCTAAATATACAGCTACTATATCTACACTTTCTTCAGCCTCTCACAATTTCATCGTGGGTACAGGTGTCTATAAGAGATTAATAATTACTCACTATTCGTAAAAATCATAATTTAAAATCATAGTTTCATAATCAGCATTGTTATTATAATAAACTATTATTTTAAGAAGGTCTTTTAAACAACATAGACATATTGTTAGCTAGAAATAAAAATCAGCAAAATAAACTTACTTTAATTCTCATTCTGATAACCAACAATGAAAGGTTACAAAATTACAAGCTAAAGGGGGAAAAAGAAACAGATTCTAAAAGTTAAACTTGGATTTTTAGTCAGACTGCTTTTATTAGATAGCAAGGAAATGAACAATGTTAAGTTCATGTCCACCAAATCACTAAATGCAGAAACACACGGGCAAATACACACCCGCTGTGGGTGACCAACCTCCTTGAAAGAACAAGGCCTGACCTTTATGAGGCCCACCTTCGTGCTCCGTGATTGTGACCGGTCCCCTGAAAACCCACCCTGCCCCAGGAAGTGGGCTGAAGCCTGTCCAGTCTACCCATGGGACTGATGAGGAATGATCTGACTAGACACTACTAACAAAATAGGCCCTGAAGTTTCATCTGGCCCACCCAAGAGATGAGACGATGTCTCCTCTGCAGGCAGGTCTGTCTAATACAAGGCAGGCTTAAAACAGGTGTGTTGGGTCATAATTACTCCTTACAGTTTATATACCTGTCTATACATTTACCATCATCTTGATGCAAATACATAACTCACTTAAAATTTTAGCTGATTTTCTGGCTGAATCATTCTCCCTTGTAGAGTGAACTGGCATCTTGGAATTTATTTTAAAGCTCCAGAGGGTCTTGTCCACTTCAGTTTTTGCTGATTACTAAAGTAATGTTTGAGATATTCTTTTCATTTTATAAAGTCTGCCATGACATTATTTATATTTCACTAATAATGTAAAAATAAGTATGCAAAATTAGATGTGATATAGCAAAAAACAGCTCAGAAGACTATGGAGTCAAAAAAACCCGTAGAGTCATATTTATATAACTTATGATACAGATTTAAATACACAATCATATGCTCTGTTCCGATATTTACACATTTATCCAATTTTCTAAAGTCTCCCCTCTTCTACTTCATATCTCCTCCCAATGGGTAGCAAAAGAAAACCAAACACTTCAGTAAATCAACTTGTGATTTAGATCTTACAGATGTAACCTAAAGAATATATATTTTTTAACTCCAGGCACTTCTATTTCTTTTGAAACACTTCTTAAAAACTCTTGTATTTTTTAGAACCAAACTAAATTCAGAATTTAATGTGATACATTTCTGCCAAAGTCTCCCTGTGTTAAATCTCAGGATTGGATTCATTAACTTGGATGAAGGCGGCTTGACTTGTTTTGGTATAAAACATGTACCCAAAGCTCTGAAATTGTATATTATTCTTCTTACCAATTAACTATAATTTCAGGATAGCTTTCCAGATAAATCCTTCAAATCATGTTTAGAAGTAACACAGAAAAAACAATTTTTAAGTTTGAAAGTTAAAAAAAAATAATCTGTGTGTTTTCTTCAAAAGTTTAGACGTGTTGTAGACACATATGTGTTACCTCCTCTGCACTGACAAGCTAAAAGGGTGGGGGGAATACAGGATCCATTTTAACCAAGGAAGTTAAAGAGATGGAAGGATTCATGAAGTTGACAATGACCTCCCAGAGGACAACAATCCTCTGGTTTCACAAATGAGGGAACTGGACTCGCCCAAGGTTAAGTGACTTGCCCAAGGTCAAAGTAAAGTAGTGTCAAAGCACTGACTCGTTCGGATCTTCCAAGTCAGATGCTCTAGCACAGGCGACCACCTCTTGTGGTCTAGATGAAAACGAGTCCTGGGGCATTTGGTGATCTGCTTAAGGCCAAACACGGGGTTGGGAGGAAATAAAAGTGGCATCCACGTCACTAGGCCTTATTTCTTTTTTCAAACGTTTCATCTTTCAAACTGACAAAATCAGAAAGGAGAATTTCCACTCAATTAATACATGAGTTCAGTTAGATCACCAAAACATTTGGCAACAGGCAGGCAAGAAAATGAAATGAAGACAGGAACTGTGGGCAGACCATTCATCTCATAGGCTAATACTCATGTGAGTAATTCTCCAAATTAATAATGATAATAACCAGATTTCACAGAGGGGATACTTTGCAGCAGGTATTTTAAATGCATTTACTTTCCTCTTAATCATCACAAATTATACATACTTTCTATTTTACACATATGAAACTGAGGGTTAAAGAATCAGCATTTGAACCCAGATCACCCTGACTCCAAAGACAGTCAATGCTATCTCCTTAATACATCTCTGTCCCAGTGTAAGATTTTTTTTTTTTTTGGTACATAATAATGAAAATAGAGAAAGTCACGCAAAAGTGTTTATTAGTAGCTAGCATTTACGAATCACATACTCTGTGCCAGTCATTGTTCTAATGTAACATGTCATTTAATAATCACAATAAGACTTAACAGATAAATAGCTTTATTCTTCTCATTTACAGTTGAGGTAGGTAAACCAGGGAAAGGTTAAGCAACTTGTCCAGGCCCACAGCACCTGCTAAGTTGAGAAGCTGAGAATTATACCCAGGAAGTGCCTCAGATTTTTAGCCATCCCAGGCCAGTTCTTGTATGTAGTGTTTCTGTACATAAACCACAATCCCTGACGTCAAGAGTCTTATCATCCAGGGAACAGAACACAAACAAAGATGTAGATAGTATACACAAACTCAGGATTATCTGTGTATCAATGTCATTCATATACACTGAAGTAGAAGAAGGGCTAAGAACTTCCACTGCAGAGCCACAAAGGTTCTGCCTGGTGATGAATCACCCCATGTTTCCAGGCACATATTTCAGCTGACAGACCTGGGTTAGCCTGCAAAGCAGATGTCCACTATGGATAAGGTGCGGAAATTCTTTCTTCCTTCCCATGCTGTCTCTCCAGAGAGTAGTGAGGAACCTGAGCCACCCACATCCTATCGGGGGACTTTTGTCTTTGAAACTAATCAGGAATAATTTACTGGCTGTTAAGCTATCGGACAAAAAACTCCCATGATGAAAGGAAGTAAGAAAAGGGGAGAGATGGGAGTGTGGAGTGGGGTTTGGGACACAGAGTCAATTCAAGCATTCATAGGCTGTTCTCGATACCATTAAAAACACACGCTTCTTGATCAGAACGTATTGAATGTGAAGGAGGCGGAAGCTGTATTTTTTTTTTAAGTGAATTCATAGTTATTATGTAAACCAAAGCTGACCAAAAGTACAGGAATTTAGATGAAATATAGGTGAACTTTTCCCAACGATATGATTGTTAAACTCCAGCTTTTATTCTAAGGAGTTCTACAAATGTTCCTGAAATTCTTTTAAAAATATTATTATATTTAGCCAGGCCTCAGGAGTCAAGCTTACCCAAACACATAGAGGAACAGCTAGCTGGCATGTGAATTCCCTACTAGTCCCAGTATTCTTCGTATACAACACACACAGACTCACAATTAGCGCCAAAGAATGAGTCCATGAAACATTTAACCTCCAGGGGTACTAATTATCTGCTGTAGGTAACCAGCTGCAGTTTGCAACCTTTCAGTCCATTAAACGCTCAACAAGGGGGAACATAGGTGTGCAACTTTAACCCTCCTTTCGTATCAGCATACAGTCTCTATGTTCTTATCCCCTTTGCCTCCTGGAACCTTCTATCTCAAGGTCACCTTTCGATACTTCACTGAGTTCTCTTAGATGGAGTGTCACTCCACACAGCCCAGCTAAGAAGCAGTTAAGGGCCACCTAACTGGCTAAGGTCAAAGTATATAAAGCTCAGTTTTCTCATCTGTAAAACAGGGTCATTATAATGCCTTCTTCTTAGAAGGTGTTGTCCAGATTAAATACTTGATAATGACTGAGGAGTCCGTAAAGCACCATGCTTGGTATACAGTAAGGGCTTGATAAACGGGAGCCATGGGAGAAATACCTCCATCTCCAGAGGGGCACGGGGCCCCTTCTGTGCCTGAAAAGGCAGGGGTGAATCATCCCGCACTCCTCTAAGTAATCACCCAGGCTGTATTTGGGGTTTTGAAAAGGGACTCATACAGCCAGCCCAGGGAGCCTCTGCACAGCCTCTCTGGAGCAGAAGAGGGGGTGCCCTAGCTGCCAATCTCTCCTAAATGCAGCCTGATGTTTGAATGATGGCATCTGCTTTTTTTTTTTTTTACATATTAGTTTTCTGCTAATGATCTTTGCAAATAATGGGGTTTTTTTTGGGGGGGGGGCTAAAAATTAAGTTTGAAAACAACTGCTCAATCTAGAAATCAGAGAAGTAATTTATGTGTGATAGAGCACCATGCGGTGCCATCTGGAAATACTAAAACTGCTTCCTACCACCTAACCACTTATGAACCAGACCTAATTCGAGACCTTCAAAATTTTTCCAGTACCGGTTATATTTGCAAGTCAATTAAACAGCAGCTGAGATACACAATGGTGCAGAACAATGATAACACATATGAGCACTCAGCTAGCTCACCCATTATAAAGAATAATCCATCATAATGACCCTCCCCTCAATATGAGAAGCTTCTCGGTGACACCCCACAACATGGCTAATCCACTGCAGCCCAAGCTTCCAATCTTGCACCGGATCTCATTGACTCAGAATGAACTACTTTCTGTATGGCCCCCAAATCCACCTTCAAAGCTACCACCAGCAAGTCTTCACTCCTCTTGCTGTGACTCCCTGGAATGGTCTTCTCCTGCTTGTCTCCATCTCTATGAAGATCATATCCATCGTCCAAAGCCTACACTACTGTATTCCTCTTCCAGGAAGCAGTTCCTGATACCCTGAACAGATGCGCTTTCTCTCTGTTCATAGCATTCCAGGCTTTGTTGTGACATCATTTGTTAGTTGCTCCTTATTAGCCTGAGTGAAGCAGAACATTCTGATCACTGCCTTGACAATTAATGCATTTTCTAATTGTGTTGGTATGTGCCTGCATGTGGTCTTTAGCCCTGGTGTGTTCGCATCAAATGTCACAGAAAGACAGGCATTTAAGATGCAGGGACGTTTACAGTATCGGTCAAAGTGAAAGGCCGTCCAGACATGCGATTGGTTTCACTGTGTCTTTATTAAAAATCACTTAGCAGTCAGGACGCATGAGAATTTCATTTTAAGGATGTTTACTTTTCCAGTTAGTAAATGTACCAGGATGGTTTTTACTAAAACATAAGTCAGCCAGCTGTTTGTTTGGGTTCTTGAATTGAATGGTAAAAAAAAAAAAATACAGTCAGTTTTCACTCAAAGTACTCCACTTTTGAAACAAGGGAATCTGTTCCACATTTCAACGATTTAATTTTCTTTCCAAAAAAAGTTGAAATGTTTCATGTAATAAGGACATCGCCTCTTCACTTCAGATGGCATATGGTTGTCCCTGGCCCGTCCGATACCTGGGGGAAGCTGAAGCACTTAGGAGACCCGAGAGAGTGTGAATCTGACATGACAGCTGAAGCTGCAAAGCCTGACAGAGGCATCCGGACAGGTACCCGCGAGGGAGGAGGATCAGCCTGGAATCCAGGTTTCCCGCCCCCTCTCGCTCCTCTCCAGCAAAAGGCTCCCTTTGCGGTGCCCGTGAGAACACAGCATCGCGGGACCGCCAGGACCCAGAGCTCCGCACCTTCGCGCTCCTCTGCGGGTCTCCCCGCGTCTGTGGAGCCGGCCTCGGTTCCTGCTGGCTGTAGAGGCCGCCGGCCTCTCCCCACACGGGCGCCTGTCCGAGTCCAGCTCCAGCCCTGGTGGTCGCCACGCGGCCCTTCTCTCCTCCTAACACGCAGACCCGAGCCGGCTCTGGGTGCTGCCCAAACGGGACCACAGGCGGCTTTGAGCGGTCCAGCCAGCCCCGGACCCGGTCGGCATGGACCGCAGTTTGCAGCCGCTGTTTTGAAGCTCCTTCAAAGCAGAATCCAACACTGGGGAGTCCCCCGAGTTTTCTAGATTTTATTTTAACCAGCAGGAAGAGGGTTGTCGAGCTAGATTAAGTAGATTACTGTCCAAACCACTTTCTCAGAGAAAGGAAGGGAGGCCATTCAACCAAACAGGTTAGACTTTCGACCTGAATGAGCAGTTTCTACCAAGAAGAACCAACCATCTTCGGACACTGATGACTGCAGTCTTCACACTCCTCCTTGGGCAGTGGTGCAAATCCACTTAGTGTGACCCCTTGCACGTCCTGCCAGCAGAGCTCTGATGGGATCAGGCACCCTGAGCTTGCCAAAGGTTGCCTTCTCTGCCCACAAGGGCCCTAGGGGAGGTTCCTCCAAACTCCTTGGCTGACTCCCGAACTGATGCCAGGTATACCACCAATTCAAGTGCGTCCTAAAAGGAAACTCGGATCACCAAACACCCAGAGTTCAGAGTTAGCTATGGTGAAGACTACTACGCATGTCTCCTGCTTGGCAGCATTCAGAAGGCAAATCTTTACCTTTGAAGAGAGGAACTGGGGAAAGAAAAGTCACAAACACTCTCTTCCCACCAATGACAGTCCCATACCAAGGGATGGCAGGTGGGATGGGGAAGGTGGTAGTTCTAATACTATACTGGGATCAGTGGAGGCTTTCCATAAGTTTACGTAGCCTTTTGTTGGTGTAAATATAGAGATACTCTTTTTATTAAAAAATAAAATGAACTAACTATAAATATTTTTATATTTGCCCAGTTGGTTTATTTTTTTTTTCAAGGAGTCAACTGTCAGAAAACTAACCTGAAGTTACAGTTGGGAAGTTTTTACTAAAATGATTACAACCATAAAAAATTACCTCAGATTTCAGTTAGATATCTGAGGCAAGAAATTCATAGTTGTTGGCTATAACCAATTATGATGCTCATTATGCATTCAAATCAGTAAGTAGACGTCATTGTGCTTAAAGACCTAACTATACATGCCATTCGCATTTTATAATATTTCTAGAAGGACAGTCAGATGATCTGAAAAGTTCAACAGGAGAGAAACTGAAGACAATTTGCAACTGTCCAAACGCTAAAATTCGAGTTTATGGCAACCTAATCATAAAAGGCAGTTCACCACTGTCTATATTTTAGACCTGTAAAATACATTGACATAATTTGGCATTTCACAGAGAGAATGAAGAGAATTCAAAATACTCCTCCTCAAAATATATGAGGTAGGAGGTTAGGTTATCAGGGTAGGCTTCTTCCATCATGTTTATTTAAATTCATCAAAGGCACTGAAATATGTTCAGCTCTAATCTTTACTACATAACTTACCATATTAATAAAAGCTAAATAATTTAAATGCAACTCAATCTAATCATTTCAACATCTTAAGGAATTACTGGATTGCTATACACTCAATTTGATCAATCAACATGCTCTCATGGAAAGAAAATACTGAGTCAGCCTAGCTGAAATGAAGCCTCTAGCTGATATGTTTAAATTGATACATGAGTTGTAAGGAATTATTTTTCTTAATAATACAGAGTGTCAATAAAGTAAGTCATCAAAATTTAAACTTCCTGACTACTCTATCACCAAGAAAGGAAGCCTAGAACACGAGAGAGATTGGAACCATTAATCATTCATCAGGCACTGAGTCCAGGTAACCTAGAATTGCAAATTTTAAAACTCAAAATAAACTCATAGCAAGCTCATTCTCTTGACAAATCTTACCTTCCAATTTAGCAGGGCCAAAGAAACCCACTTCTGTATGACACAATTCAAACGTAAAATCAGACTGGTACTCTGGTGAGCATAGCAATTCCAAACATTGAAACGCTGAACTCTGAAGGGAAATCAGTTATGCGGAGTCATCAGGGGTCTCTCAAATAATTTTGCTATTGCTAATATTCACGTCAGTTTTATTGCTACTGGCCAAGCGCTGCCCTTGGTTGTCACGAAATCTCTGGGTTACAGTGATTTAAGGATCACTGAGAATTTCCCTTATGAATTACACTGTGGGGAGGAGCTTAAGTGAGGTTTATATCATCAGGAGAAAAGTGTCACAAAATAATCATATACGATTGCTATTCTAAAACAAGTAACAGGAACACTTGCTATTCTCCTGACTAACTATAAACATATGAAGTAAAACCTGCTTTGAGTCACCACCAGACAATTCTAGAGGAAAGTGGCCCTTTGACAGTAATGTGTTAAAGAAACTCAGGTTTCAGTGCATTCCAATATGTGTGCCTTGACAAATTCTGTTTCCTTTCCCAGCTAGATGTTGTTATGATCTATTTATGCTCCTAACATCAATGTGTGTATAATTAGCATGCACTAAGTTTAAAAGCAGTCGATAACAGGAGATTTTTAAGCACAGAGGCGTCAAGAGGCTCAGCCCTGTTCTTCTGGCAGTAGCAGGCAGAAGAATCCAAGGATCCCAGAGACAACCACGCTGCCCGTGAGGAACAGTCCCAGACAGGAATTGATTTGTTTCAACAAGCTCCTCATTGGAAATACAAGCATTCTCCAAAAGGGTGTCAGTATTCATTAAATTCTCCTTTGAGATGGAGATACCTCATTATACCTGTGAAGTCCAAAGCAGAATATTAGGGTTTCAGACGTCAAAGAGGAAGCAATGAAGCAGAGATTAGCTGGGAGCACCAACTTTACAAAGGAGATCCAAAATTCCTTTCTGGAAGAAGGCCCCAGCCAACTGGCCTCTCCAGTGTCTACTCTTCACACTTTATTACTCTCAGAGAAATTACAAGATAAGCCTAAAATGTGAATTCCTTTAAGAGGAAATCTGATGTAAATGCATAACTAGTATCTAGCAGGGATGATACGTATTACAAAATAAGACGACTTGATTTTTTAAAAGGTCAAATCTTCCATGATGATTTGACAATAAATTATTTGCAAGAATATATTTCTATGCAACTTAAAAGAACATATGGAGTTACAGAGTTGCATCAATGCAAACGGAGGTACCCCCTCAATCTCTATTTGAATTTTTATAACCCTTTTTAAAGTCCTACTGTATTTTCCTTCAAATTTTCACAGATTTGAGGGAGACAATTTTCTCATGCCCATTTATTTGTTAGGATGAAGAAACTGAGGTTCAAATTCATCACTATGAAAGGAATGGTGTATTTAGACTCAGGGCTGAAATTTAACTAGATCTGAAATGTAACTAAAATGTTAACAAAGACAATTAAAAATCTATCGGTTACAGGATTTTTAACATCTTCCTCTCTGAGCCGTGCCTAGTCAACATGTAAACCCACTTGAAGTTTTATACAAAACAGCTGCTATTATAAAATTCAAAACAAAAAGGTACATGAATTCAATGCTTTTACTTTATACCATCAAGGCAGTCTGTAAATGTACAAATATCGATGTGTAAAGAACTCGGTTACAACCTATTAATCTGAGAAGTCACTGTTAATAGTCCTGAGTTAAACAAAAACTGTTTGGTGAATGAGGACAAATCACCGTTAACAGCCATGAGTTAAATAAAAGCTATTCAATGTATTTATTTTCCTTTTTTTAAAAAATGGAGGGGCAAAACCATAATGAGGACTACTGAGCATCTTCTGCTTTATCTAAACATGGCAATGACCACAAAGCTTAGGTGTGTCAACTCCAGTTTGAACAAAGCCATTCCTTTAGGGATATGCAAATGACGTCATTAATCAATGAAGATATCCTACTTCTAAATTTAACAATCTTCTAAGCATACGTCTCTTTTAGGACACCCTTAAGTTCACACAAAGTCATGGAAGATTCTCAAACTTCTTTATCTGTGAGAATCATAAGACTGGGAACACTGAAGTGGATGTCACCTCAAAGTCATTGCCCCAGACGCTTATTTACACCCTAACGAGCATAAACAATAAGCTACAAAAAGTCAAGCAAAAGAGACACGTCTTGATTTACTATTCTAAATAATATTCATAGTTCTCACAAAAGTTACACAATAATTAAGCCCATTTTTGCCAAGGATTTAAAAATGAAAAGTTTTCCTTCTGCTTGATAATTAACTATAAAAAGGCATCAGCAAAATTTTTGTTAAAAAATGAAAGTTAAATTATGTTAAATAATTTTAACATAATAATTGTTTAAAAATGCATGAATTAAGAGTGCTCACCATCCTCCCCTTCTTTTGGCTTATTTTCATACAAATATAGCTGATCTAAAGACAGTTTCATCTTTCTTTTAATAATCGTTGCATAGAGGTGTATCAGTTGAATAAGTCTACTTATGCTTTCAAAGACTTTCAAGTTCACTTAGGAGAGTGGGAATATTGTATTCACACACCCAGAGAGGAAGTGACAATAAATAAGCAGGCAGGGTAATCTGAATTTAATTACTTTCACCCTTTATTCGTGAAAACAAGCATCACACAATTGTTTTGCAAAAGCAAATGATATACAGACTATGAAAAAAATACAAACGTATTTATACCACTGAGACTCTACAGAAACAAAGATTTCCCACTAAGGACACTAAAATTATGGCATTTTAGAGCAGATAGGTATTTTCCCCAAATCTCCATAGAAGTGTAGGCTCCTAACGTCACCCACAAGAAACCCTGTCAGAGGAAGCACAAAAGTTGTTAGTCATCTTCTGGGCTGGATGTAAAGTGAACATTTGGGGTTCATTTAACCATATGGATTTCACTTAGAAAGTCTTAAAAATCTGTTTCTGAGGTGTAATTCTGGCATTGCCACAGAAAATTATCTCTGGGGAGGGTTTGCAAATATATTGAGACATTTATGACAGGATCCTCAGATTTTTTGGACCAAGACAATTTTTTCACTCCAGAAGATTTGTCTATAGAGAGCAAGACTTCCGTCCAAATCCCTAGCCGGTTACTTTTGTTAGCGGTGCATTTTAACGATGCATAAACCTCAATGTAAAAATCTATTTTGTTTGTCCGAGACCTGGGGGTAAAGTCGCAAGACATAAAGACGACCACCGGGTCTGAAGACAAATAACTTGCACTCCTGCACACACTCCTGCACACACTGAGCCCCTTGAGAAACTGCAGAACCACACAGGCAGTTCAGGGCGAGAACAACCAGGAGCCCTTGGTGAGGAACCAGAAGTGATCTCTCTCCCTGCTGATTTATCTAGAAGCTGGCTGCTCAAACTGTGCTTCCTGGGTCAGCAGAATCAGTATCAGAGAGTTCACTACAGATGCAGACAGGCCCCACCCCAGATCTACTGCATTAAATTCTGCATTTCAAGAAAATTCTCAGAGGACTTGTGGCCCATCAGAGTATGAAAAGCAGTGATCTAGAAATTGGAAACTGACTGCTTCAGGATGGTATGGGTGCTGTTTCTGAATTGTTTACTGCACTGTCCCCAGCACCAAGAGCCACACCCGACCCACGGTGGACACTCAATAAATGTTTGCTGAATAAATCCAGAGGTGAAGATCACATATGTGACGAGAACAGTGTCTTCCTCTCTGCATTGTGATCATGTGTATACAGTTCTTAAATGTACACAAAATTGCAAGGTCCTTAAGGGCACAGATGTGGCCTCACCCACCTCTGAATCCACTGCGTGCCTTCCACTGTCTGCAGGTATCACTCAATGTTTTACCAATTGTAGCTTTTAGATATCCAATACAGAAATATATTACCACCGTTAGATATTGATCTTTATAATATTCCTTTAACGTGAAAACTTCGGAAAACTCAGTTTAAATCAACATATAATTCCTGCATTTACCCGTTTGGCTCTGGTTTTAAATACAGTAAGGAGAACTCACCCAAGAAATCAAAGTAGTAATGGAAAATATTATTTACGGTCAAGTCCTGATTCTATGTGGTACCACAGAACAGGAATGGCATGGATGATTGAAATTCAAAACTGATTCCAAACCTCAAGTTATTCAATAGCCACAAAGTCTCTTCTTACCAAATCTCACACCAGAACTCCTCTACATCTCAGAAATATCTTTTTTTTTTTTAATTTTCTTTCCCAAATCCACCTACTGAAGAGTGAAATGGGCCAAAGCCATCAAAGGAGAAATACAGGAACAGAGAGATATACATAATAAACAAAGCGATCAGTCCTCAAACAACCAGATACCAACACCAAACTCCAGAGCTAAGAAATAACAATGTGTGAAAGAGATAGTTACCCAGTAAATAAAGGGCACAGATGTATGGATAAAGGACCATCCCAAAATGACACTCAAAATAAGGAGACATTCAGAGCAATAAGTATTGCTGACTCTCCCAGGTCAGGTTTTCAAGAACAAATACTAAAGTGGGACCTGTGGCGGATTCATTTTGATATTTGGCAAAACTAATACAATTATGTAAAGTTTAAAAATAAAATAAAATTAATTAAAAAAAATAAATAAATAAAATAAAGTGGGAGTCCTCTTCCCAATCAAGAATCGCTTTGTTTCTATTTAATTAACTGAATTAGACTGTCTTTATACTTTTTTTTTTTTTTTTTGCTTCAGGGATCCCAGAGTTTTAGGTTACGCCATCAGGTATGCGTGACCCCATGAGAGTATACTCACATGGAATACCCTGTATACATACACACCCACACTCCAGCACGTTGCTGGCGTCCCCAGAGTATAGCTGACAATGGTGACAGCAGAGTGTGTAATTAGTTTCATTGTTCCCCTGACAGCTATAGTTCCACACAAGACCCTCTTCTTTTTAGGTTGCAAATGCTATGGAAAAAATACACTAGTAACAGGCATTTAATTATGGGTCCGGCAACCATAGTTGGAACACAGGTAGAGGAGACTAGAAACTCTGAGACAGCAAACACATATATTTCCAGGGGAGGGGAGAATTTTGTTCTTCAATTACAGCAATGCTTAAAATATGGATGACAGGCATATGATTAAAAAAAGAAATTTTTAATGTTTCCCCCCGAGTCTCTATCGAGGATAAAGTATGTATACAAAGCTACATCAATACTAAAACCAAGAATACTATTAAATCCATACTAAAATATTTATAAGAATAAAGACATTGCTTATTAATAAGCAAAATGCATAAAGAATAGCTTCCTGTCTTGATACTATCAGTGAACTACAACGATTCAGTTTCAATTTTGGTTTTCACATGGATGTAAAAAATGAACATTTGTGATATCAGCTCTCTGGGTGCTGTGTCCCCTGAGGCTTACTTGAGTTTGCTTTATCCAGCGTTTAAAACCAGGCGTCCCTTTCTTTGCTGTCATGGCAGACACCAGCTCCGTCACTGAGGTCCTTTCTCGCCTGATTAATTAGTAATTGGGAGACACATTTTGGCAGCTTTCACTTCCCTATTATTTTCTCTGGTTTGACACAAAACCCCGTCAGGAGCCCCACTATCTGAACTGTACCCCATTTAGTGCCGGGTCACTAGATTTTAATAAACAGAGCCCCTGCCAGAAAACTCCCGAAATAGGCATAAAAGTTTCCTGAAGCAGTAACAGTAAACAAATATATGAAGAAAATTCTGAATGCCACAGTATCTGAAAGGTTAATGGTCTGTCTGAACCCAGGGGTTACGGGCAAGATTCCAAAGCAGAAGCTACAAGAAAAGGCCTGCAACAAAATCACTGCTTTCACCTGTCTTAGAAAAAAAAAAAAAGAAAAACATATTAGCTAAATAAAGCAGACACACACTTGGTGCGGCGGAACCATACATCTGAGCCTCCTCCATTATCCCAACCCGATGAATAAGTTTCTTGGGAGGAAAAGACTGATGGGGACTACGGGGCCACAGGTCCCTTCTGGAAGTCACAGAAGCGCTGTCTAAGCCACACAAAGAAACGTGGTTCATCAAAGGGAAGGTGAGGAAGTTAAAACTGAAGCTAGCAGGCTTAGATTTGGGAGAGCTGCAAATAGCTACAGAATCCCCTTCAGGTTCTCCATCACAAGTGTCAGTCACTTCAAAAGGGGGCTGCTGCGGCGGCGGGATGCTCGCTGGGGACACTTGTGAGCCAGGGCAGCGGTCGTGCTGTGTGGGTCAGAGGTCACCACGTCCACATGCCGACATCTGCCTGTATTCTCTGGCCCCGAAACAACAGCAGGGGAACCAGGCTCATTTGCCCCCACTTTGTTTAACCTAATTGTTGAACACAAAAGATGACTTCCCCATATCTAGACTTATTTTTCCTTTCCTCCCTAATCCCCATTTGACTCCATAAAATGAAATACTATTAAAGAAAACCTCACCAAAAGGTCAAATCCCCTATCTATTATTAAAGTTGGGGGAATGTGACAAAGCCATATTTTCCGCTGGGACCTGTGAACCACAAAACTTCACATCACGCCCACCACCATCAACATCTAGACCACGATCAGCACTACAATTATCCCACCAAAATAAGCCACGACCGCCTCAAAACCGCAAAACAGCATTTTGGACAGGAGAAGATGCTTCCATTTACTCTTACAACATGTGCTTTCATAGTTCAGAGGCAAGAGCTAATTATTAATTACAGTTTCTACATGCATAAATAAATCACTACTGAAACCAGAATGGACACTCTGACACCTTAGAGGCAGGAAGGGAAAACAAAAGTAATTCGCTAGTTCATTGCAAACAAAAAGGTCACTTTGAACAACTTGGTTATTGTAGCCTTCTCCATCAGCCACAGAACAACAGATGATGGATAGTGGAGGAAAGGGTTTTGGTAACAGAAGCTGTTAACTCCCACCTGGACTGTAACGAGAAGTCCATGAGATGAACGTCTTATCCCAAAACATGTACTTTATGCATCGCCTTCACACTGCCCCTGCAACCAACAAAAATCCTACTTCTAATGAACTAAAACCATCTGTGACATCAGCAGAACTCAATCTGTGCCCAGTTTAATCAGACTGACTGAGGCAGGGTACTTTGAAATTATTCTTAAGAATTTCTGTTTTTATTGCAGTGCACAGGAATAAGGTTCCCAGACATCATCAAACAGATGCAGTAGCAAGAAGCGTAATATAAATTTTTGGTAAAGTTTACTAGGCCACATGTTCCTCCAAATGCATCCAGAAATTTAAAACATGGTGGAAAATACAACAGTCTCAGGGCACTCACATTATTTTTAATAACAAATATGAATTTACTTCCAAAATAACTGTCTGTAATAACCCACAGGAACGGTTTAGTCATGAGACTGTGAAAGCCTATGGTGCAGGGAGCGGAAAGGCTCTGGTTTTGTATAACACTTCTTAAAGCACCCCAAATGCTTCTTTTTGGAGGTACCTATGTTTTTATCAGTACCACATACTAGAAAAAGATTCTTTGGACTGCTGAGCAATTTGGGGGAAAAAATATATATCAACCAACAAATTTAAGAGACTACTTAGTACAGTGAGAAAAAGAACATCAGGGTGGGGGGGGGCAGTGATAATAGGAGACATTAATATATGACTGAGAAATTGTAAGTTTCAAGAGAAAAATACGTATGTAAATATGGTACAGCCCAATACTTAACATGAAACTATAATATGCCTGGGTTTAAAACATATCATTACTAAGTTAAAATATCCATTTTTGACAACTAAATTCGAGAAGATAGCATTTTCAGTGCGCTCACAGGTAAGACAGAGCTTTCAAGGGGGATCCCTGCTCAAAATGACTATAAAGTGGTTTAGCCCTTTCCTATCGTCCATATTCATTTCCGGACCATTTTCATGAAAGAAATAAAGTCGGTCTTAAAACAAGATGGCTGCTTCTGGAGGAAAGAAAAGAAACGCTGATTTAACTGAAAGCCAAAAACCTAGCTTTTTCTAAATCGAGAAACAAGAACTTCGATACATGTTTCTGCTCATCTCCAAGCATATATTCACGCACTTCCACATGGAAACTTACGGATTAGGCTGGGCAGTGACTGAAAAGTATTAATAGCAAAGCCATTTTTTTTAAAAAAAGGTCTGCTCTTAGTGTGCTAATAACCTGAAGGTCCAATGCACATACACAGAGCTACGACAAAACCCAAATTCCCGCCCGTCCTTCACACCAGAACCGCGATCCCCAGTTCTGAGAATCAGGTCACTTGACAAGTAGTAACAGCAATAATATCGGTCTCTTACATCTTTTACAGAACTCCATCAGAAAATGCTCGGTGATACCCTGTCACAAACAAATCAGCTGAATTTGGCTTTTTCAAGTTAATACCCTAGGAACTAAGCTGTGAGATAACCTATGGGAACGGCACTTTGATGACCTTCCCTGAAGCAAATGGCAGATTAATTCTATGACATATATGTAAAAGCTGAAAACATTTCCCCTCCATTTTGAAATAATTTAAAATAGATTTTTTTTTTCGAAAAAAATCACTCAAAACTATTTTTATTTCTCACTTGAGGGGAAAATAAGGCCTGACAGTAACATTTTCTTCAACCTGTCAACTGTCAATTGCACGAAGGATGTTTCTCGAGATGACAAAGGTTTATTTTTCCTTATTGAAAATGATAGAATTCCACCTGAATGAAAGCTGAGCTAACCTTCACTGTGGCACGCTACGGTCTCTCAGCAACTGGCTAACTCAAGGAGAAGTTTTCAATGTCTTAAAATAATGGTTTTATTGAAATTTGTGACTCCCTGCTTGAATACTATATTCAAAAACCTCAAAGTCAAGTTTCCATCTACATGGATTTCAGATTAGAAAATAGTATAGGGATTTCAGTAGTTCGCAATAAATCCCTGAGAGTACAATCAGGAGTATAGATTATCAAGAATAGTAAAATATAAGGAACTTTTTTATGTATGCTAAAAACTAGGCATAATAGTTGTAAAACAGAAAACCCCGCAGCATTGCTTCCTAATTCTAAACGGAGCGCTTCTGTGCCTATGCGCTGCCTGGTTTGTAACTGACAACTCTGAAAACATGAATGTAGGCAAATTTCAGGGGAAACCGATCTCCTGGTAGTGAGTAATATTCCATTCAGAAACACTGGAAGTTCAAATTAATCACAGGAAACTTTTCTACCAAACAGCTCGGGGTCTAGGCTGAGAAGCAGAAGAAAATATAAATTTAATAATATAAATCAGGCCCTTAAAAGAGACAGCAATTTATTGATGTTTCGCTGTCTAAGACCACCATCATAAGACAAATTACTAAAGTGAATATTAATATCTCATTTCTCATACTCCTCTTTGAGGTTTTACACCTAAATATGAAGGTGTTATCCGTCACAAATGATCAGAAGGCAATTTTTTCTCGGTTTGGAAGACTAGTCCCTGACTGAGCACCCTGGTAGGAGGCCAGGCCTTCCTCACTGTACTTATGACACACAGTTTCCTTTTCAACATCCTAATCAGACCTGCCACTTTAACAGTCTGCATACTGTTTCTGAAAAGAAAATGGATTATATGGCCTCAGTGAACATAAGACTGATTCATTATCTAAAATAAAATATCACAGCTTTTTAAGTTCTCATTACTGCCTGAAGTTATTCAAAACCAACACACACAAAGAAAATGAAGAGGGCTAAGGCGCATCTTAAAAAAAAATTATTAATCAAATTATTTATATTGGACAAAAAAAAAACATTAAACAATGAACCAAATGCTCACAGGAAATTGTCTTCTTAACATCTTCATATGTTTTGTTCATTTTCCATTTCAATGTTTTCTCTTTCTCAAAGGTACACTCTTTGGGCATATACTTCTAAGCTTGCAAAGGCCAGGACTCCTGAAGGACTAATTGTATTCATTCATTTTCTTGGCCCAGCATGAAGCTGGTAGCTTGCTTGGTTCATAGCAACAGGGGAGAAAAAAGGAGACGCTCATCTTTATCTGTCCCATCCTACAGGAAATCAGGCCACTGGACAGAAGGCATCTCACAAGATTAAATGGCAAGAAATTCACAAGGTGAATTTGCCCCCAGATAACTAAATGTTCCCTCCAAATGCGATCCTCAGCCTTCAAATGGGGAGACCTCTACAACTCTTGATTATCAGCCAGAACACACATGGCGACGAGATGCTCCTTTGGTGAGCCAATGGCTTAGCTAACACCACTGAAATCAACTAACAGGGAGTAACGACTGACTGAAGGCTCTCTCTCATTCTTTTCATCATGAAGAGTTTATTTCTCATTCTTTTCATCATGAAGAGTTTATTGACCTCGGTCTCACGCTGGAAATGCCAAACTAGACTGTACATCAAGTGTGCCTCAAACAGCTCTGATGCTCCAGTCTCTTAAGGAAAAGACAGTTGACTGTTTCTGATGGCTTACTACGAATACAGAACACAATGCATAAAATCAGTGGAACCTAAAACATCCCCATGGCTTGTTTTGCTTTCAAAATTCTCTGGAACACTGGCCCAAGACAAGCAGCACACTTTTCTTCGACAAAATTCTAGATAAAGAAAGGGTAAGAGGAGGGAAAGTCACTTCACGTTTCCTACAAACGGATAAGGGTGAAAATACAGGATATAAATTTCCATCACACAGGCTTTATTTTTAAAGCAGATGGTTATAAAACTCTGATATAAACACCAAAATAACAAAGTTACCCCACTGTATCTAATAAAATGTTACACTGAGGTTAGGAGTTAATAAAGTTAAAAGACTCTTAAGTAATGTCTTTTACTTCAAGAACTTTTGTTTCTAATATATGAAATACTATTTAAAAGACTTAAAATTCTAAAACTAGAGTTCTTAAGGTTGGTGATAGGGTCTTTCAAAACCAAGATCAACTTTCCATATTCCCTGAAAACAGATTCTTAGATTTAGACCATACTGACATTTGTTTGTCAGTGAAAAAGGCACAGTATTGGTATAACGGTATATATATATGACACTGACAGCTTGGACTTTTTAAAATGAAACAAGTGAATTCTGAAAGAGAAAATAATATGCAAGGGCTATGATTAGGGGAAAATGTTACTATATCTCTCAGCTTAGTCACACACATACTGCCTGAAAGATTCTGAAGTGTTGATCTAGAATTCCTATCACTTTCACAACTCAAGATTACACGTTAGCAAAACTAAATGGTGTCAATTACCTGCTACTCTAACATGAAATGTTTAATTTACAAGTCCAAAGAAAACATACCATTAGGTTGAAATTTATAAAATCCCAGATGAACTATAGAGATATCTTTTCCCATAAGAGAATAACATTTTAAATTGGTGATTCTCAAACCTTAACAGAAGCAAAGAACTAAGTGAAGAGAATCAGTACTTTTGAAGTATGGTTATATTTCACATTGTATTATTTTACCATTCCATCCATTAATGCAAACCAGTAGGAGATAGGTTTAATTATCCCAGCATCATTTTGGTAAATGGGCAAATGAATCCAAGAATTTTTCAGTAGACACAGTTTGAATATTTTCTTTGAAAGAATCAAACTGTTTATAGCATGTTTCAGATTAAGAGGCATATTCTTAGTACTAAGCCATCTCTACGGTTATTAGCGTAGCTACTAAGGGAGAATATAAAGAAAGTTCTATAGCTGAAAATCTTTTTTAAAAGTTACTTAAAAGTATTTTACATTATTAAATTAAGGACAAATAGCTATATTCTCCTTGACTTGGTTCTTAATTACTCAAACTCTAACAGGCCAGTTCAGAATAGAGCATAACATTGAATGGATCTTAATATCACTCTCACTATTTAGGTGAAACTCATACAACTCTTCAAATATTTAAAATATAAAAGATGCACTTACAAAAATCTTATCACATATTTCTGCCCAGATTGATAGGTCCCAGTCACTATTTTTGAGATCTGTAGCGAGTCAACACATAGAATCAGTGTTGCCCACCACCCAATAAACACTGGAAATTTAAGAAGTTATTAGCATTTAAAAAGTGAACCTTTATTTCTCAGAAGTGAATACCTGGGAAGACCGAGTCTAAGAGTAAAACTATCCGAAAGCAAATAAATTGTCCTTTTTTTTTTTTTCTCTGTGAACTTAGATCTATGGATCTACTTCTGTTATCAAAGTTCTCAATAGTGAAACCCAACACAGCACATAAACTATGACTGCACAAGTTACGTATAAGATATTTAAACCTTGTGATCAAGATATAATACTTAACTTTAATTTCATTCTAAACTTACTTTCAAACTGAAGTCCATAGGTATAAGCTAAAATACTTCATTTACTTCATTTTGCCATAATATCCACTTGTTACCATCTTAATGTGCCCACTTAACTTTTCTTCCAGGAGAAAAATCTCTTAAGTCTGTTTAAGTTGCAATTAAAGTTCTCTACTTTTTTCCACAAGACTGAAGTCTTCTGATAATATTATTCATTTAGCAAAATCTTAAAAGACATGATTCATGTAAAATCAAAAGGCATGGCTAGCTTACTTTACATAAAAACAATAGATAAAAAGAAAATGTAAAACAAAAAATTTAAATTAGTAGACCTCTTCAAATTTTCTAATCTATTTTTTCACTATCTTTTCTGATAAGCTGTTTGTTTCTAAATTACTTAGTTTGCATTTGGCTCCTTTTAAATTACATCCAAGCTGACTTTTCTTAATTCATCAAAAAAGCACCAACATTTCTAAGATAAATCTGCCTACCGGTACCTAGCTTTAAAATATTACTTTTTAAAAGTTTTACTGCAGTAACACATAAAGAGAAACACAGTCACAAATCTCTAAGAATACTAAAATTACAGTTGAATCTCTTGGGTGGGAGTACATCATTCTTCCTTTTAAACATTATCAAATTGATAATGATGAAATAAACAGTATTTCCACAAGCTTCAAATTAGAACACTGACTCGGAGAATACTCTTGGTATTTTAAAATTCTACAGATTAACTTTGGGCAGCTTCAAAGACACCATGGCATCCTGAACAAGAGAGTTTTCCGCAGGCAGGGCAGATCTATTAAAAAACATGACCTGTGACAAAAATCAATGTGCTAATCTCAAACCAAACAACAGTATCAAAAGCATAAAACAGAGATAACCTAAGATAAAATGTCCTCAAACTAACTCAGACTAGCTTGACAGGTTAAGAAGGAGGGGTAGACTGGGGACGTTGCTGATGCTTCCAGGACGAGTGGAACTCCCAAGTATTCCAATAAATGAATACCATGAGAAAAAAAAGATTACCCTGTGAAGTTTGGGGTGGGGAAAAGAAGAGACAAGCAAGAGCAAAATGTCCCAAATTCAACGAACCAATTGCACTGCTATTTTATTTAATAAGGCACTAAAGTTTAAAATATAAATTCCTCTCTTTCGAATATGCTGTCTAATAAAGCCCAAAGGGGAATAAAACCAACCAACATAATGAGACTTTCTTTTAACACCATCACAACTGGAAAGCTCGCCCTATTTGTCTTGTCAGCTTTAATAAAAGGCATCTCCTCTGGCAGGATGGTTCTCTTGTCTTTTTTCCTAATAGTGGTAAGTGGCATGTCAGAGAAGAAATGAGTTTCCCATCCCATCACCCATCTCCAGGAGATGTGTTTTTTTACAGCCAAACTTTGAGGGATGTCTGCACTTGGGCCAGGCGCTGCTATCCGGTCTGGGGCTACCTGGGTGTGACTGTCTTTCCTGGGACAGCAGGGGTGTGTGTGTGGGAGGGGGGGGGGGTACTCTCTCCCCGTTTTTCAGCCGGCGGACCGCTAGTAGGGAGATCTCCCTGTCTGCAGCGGAGAGGACCTTCCTCCAGGCGGGGGAAGCCCTCCGGTGCCAAAGTAACAAAGGCCGGCGGAGAGGGCCACGGGGAGCGAGGAAAAACTAAGGCGCCGGCCAGCGCCTCTCCCCACGCGCGCAGCGACCGCGAACTCTTTCCTTGGCCTCCCAACTTCCACTCCAGCCCAGGGGAAGGGGGGAAAAAAAAAAAAGCTGGGGTTTTCGGTATAAGCGAGGCTGTTTCCCTCCTCCAAGGAGGGCGCGGAGACCAGCCCACCGCTGGAAGCTGGCCTCGGTCCCGGAGACGCAGAGCAAAGTGGGCCCAGCGGGGCCGACTGCTGCCCGGACGAAAGGAGAGCTGCGACCTGCCCTGGACCCGGAGGGGGCCTCCCGGCCCTGCGGACAAGCCCCCCCGCGCCCCACGTCCCGGGGCTGTGAGCCAGGAGCGTCCGCTTGCGGCCGGTGGCCGGCGCGAGCGCTCGGGCGGCCCGGGGCGCGAGTCTCCGGCTTCCCCGCGTCCCCGGCGGGCTCGGGCGGCGCCGGAGAACCGGCTCCAGGTGACCGCCCGCGTGCCTCCGGCGGCGCCGCCAGCCTCCGGACCCAGGGCTCCCACCTCCGGGGGCAGGCAACTCGGGCAGCTAGCTCGGCCAGCCTGCCGCGACCCGGCCTTCCATCCAACTTTCTGGCCCCCTGCGCCCACCCGGAGGCGCAGGAGGAGGGAGCGTCCTCCCCACCTCCAACAGCGCCAGGACCAGACGGACTGGGGGGGGGGGGGGCCGCCTGCTCCCCTCGCAATTAAAAGAGGAAAATAAAAACCTCCAGCTTCCGCCTCCCGGGCCCCCTCCCTGCCCCCAGCCAGTGCGCCTTCCGAGCGCATCGGGGGAAAAGGGAAGGAAAAATTCACACACACACACACACTTTGGGGATCTTTGGCGGGCTCTCCCCCGCAATCCCTGCGCAGCCAGGCTCCAGGAGGGAGCCCTTGGCGGCGCTGCGCCCAAGGCTCTCCGCGCCCAAGCCCCGCGCCTGGATCCGGATGCCGGCCAGTCGGCCCGGGTGCAAGAGCGAAGTCTCCACTCCCGGGCTCCCGCCTTTTCCCAGCGTTTCCCCCGCGCTGCGCAGAAGCCGCCAGTCCGGGCGGCCCCGGGGACGCCCAGGGGGCACCCAGGCTCCCCCGCCGCACCCCAACAAAGAGGGGGCCCACGAGAGGCGCGCTTCCCGCGAGCGCCTCCCAAGCAACCCGCGCCCGAGCCCACGCAGACTCAGCGCGCGCGCCGCGGCCGGCTAGGGCGCGCGGATCCCCGGCGGGCGCCGCCGCTCCGTCCGCAGGGCCCCCGAGGCCCGGGGAGCCCCGGTTCTCCGACCCACAGCCCCTACCCCACCCCCCGCCGCCCTACCTGGGGTTGCTGCTGTTCCAGTAGACGGCGTAGCGGTCGGCAACGGCCTTGGAGCCTGGGTCCTGGCTGAACACGCACATCCACAGCGCGAGAAACAGCGGCGTCAACATCTCCACGTGCAGCATCACGCCTGGCCAGCGGCGCAGCCCCCGACGCGCCACTCCGGGGAGAGAGCCGGGATCCGGACGCAGGGAGTGCGGGGGAGCGCGAGCGAGCGGGGGCCAGATAAATATGAATAAATACAAACGCAGAGGGGCGAGAGGCGCGCAGCGAGCTGAGAGCGGGGGGAGACAAGCGAGAAGAAAAGAAGGCGACGGAGTAGAGGGGCGATCAAGGCAAACTCGCAGCCCCGCTGGAGGGATCGGGAGGAAAAAAGGGAAGCGCAAGATGGAGAGAAGCGTGCGTGTGTGTGTGCGGTGGCGGCGGCGGCGGGGGCGGGGGAAGGGGTGCCAAGCTGGGTCTCGGGCGGCGGCGGCGGGCCGGTCACCCGGGCAGAGGGCGGTGCGCGCCCGGCCGGGCGGCGGCACGCTGCGCAGTCACCGCGAGGGGCGCGCCGCGGCCGCGGGGAGACATACACCGGCCCGCCGGGCCCGGCTCAGCGGCGGCGGCGCGGGCTGCGCACGGCTCCGCCGCCGCCCGGGGCCCTGGGCACCGCGCCCCGCTTCGCTCCAAGTTACTTTGGCAGCCTTTGGTGGGGCGGGGGGGGGCAATTGCAGGAGGGGAGCTCCGTGCGGATTGCGCGGGGGCGGAGGGGGGGCTTCGCGCCTTTGGTCCCAGGCAGTCGGAGGACCCCCCGTTTCCCCCGCCTCCTCGGTGCTTTCGAGCCGGGTGAGCCCTGGAAATCTCGGAGTCCCAGGCGCGGTGGGCGCGGGGCGGTACGCCGAGAAGGGCGGGATCTGGAGTCACGGAGCGGCCAGCCCCGCCGGCGTCCTGGAGCTGGGGGAGCGGCCGCGGAGCTCTGGAGGAGACGTCTTGCTTCGCAAACCTCCAAGAAAAGTTTGGCTCCCCCGTGTCTTCGGGCGGGTCCCCCACCCCTCCTCCGGCGGAGTCCGTCTGCGGCGGCGGTGGGAGGCGACACCCGGCCGCGGGCTGAGTCCCGGGGACCCCTCGCGCGTGCCTTCTTCGGCCGGGAGCGGGTGCACCGGGGCGCGCGGAGAGCAGAGGTTACGCACCAGCCAGCCGGGCGGAGCTGGGATGCCGAGACCCGCGGGGCTATGCCAACCCAGCTGTGAGGCTCGGGGGCGGGAGGGCAAACGACCCCTCGCAGATGAACCCCTCCAACTCCCGAACGGGCCGATGTCAAGTCTCCGATCGCCTTCCGGGAGCCAGACCGAGCCCCCCAGCTGCGGGGCCGAGAGCGCTGGGGGGAGCTCTCAGAAGTGTCCCTGCGACTCCGACCGGTTCCACCCCAAGCCCGGCAACTTGTAGAGATGCATCAATCAGTTGGAAACGCCAAAGGAGGAGGGGAAAAAAAAAAAAAGAAAGAAAAGAGAGAGAGAGCGCACGAGCGCGTGGCACCTCCCCGATGACTACATCAGAAAAACCTTCCAGTTCCTCCAGCAGCGGCTCCTCTTTCCCTCCTCGGGCGCAGCAGCAGCGAGGGTGTGAAAACCACCAAGAGAATCCCCAGACCTTCTCCAGGCGGGAAAATAAACTTTAGTGCAGCAGCGGCAGCACGAGCAGCCCGGGAGGGATTGCAACGACTGGCGAGGAGTGGGAAGGGGTAAAAGTCAGTTTTGCAAAAGAGAGAAAGGGGAGGAAAAAGAGAGAGAGAGAAAATGCTTTATGGGGAAAAAAAAAAAAAAATCTCCTCGGGCACGCCCCCTCGTTAATGACCTGCGTGTAAAGCCGACAGCCGCCGCCGCCGCCGCCGCGCGGGAGCTCGGGGCCGCGCGCGTGGACGTGGACGGGTGCGCGGGGGCCGCGGCGAGGAGCCGGGCCCGACAGGGGGAGGCGCCTGCAGCCTGCGCCGTCGCCGCCCGGGTCATGTGGGCTGATTTTTTTTTTTTCTTCGCCCCCCCCTCCACCCCCACCCCTTGCAGTTTACTTGGGAAGGGGTGGGGAGCGGCTGGAGCAGCCAGTCTGGCCCCGGCCTGCTGTTTGCTTACCGATCGGGGTTTTGGTTTTTTTTTTCCCTCTATCCAACCCGATTGGTCTGCTCCACGAGAAAAGAGGCGTTTTCCTAATCTCCTCCCTTCCCCACGCCTCCTAACCCCCCCTCCCTCCCCATCCCGGGCCCCACCTTCTAGAAACCTGACTAATTGAATTACTGGGAGTGCTCGGGCGCCCTCTCCTTCGCGCGAACCCAGCTGTGCTGCGCGTAACCCTTTGGATGCTGACATTTTTTTTTTTTTTTTTTTTCCGTCTGGGCTGCGGGATGGTCTCTTTACCTGAGACGAGGGGGTTCTTCAGTGACAAAGGAACGGGTTATCCCACCCTGCCGCCGGAAAGCCGAAATCCGTCTCCGGAGCCCCTGGAGTAATAATAGCAAAGTCTCAGCAGCCGGCGGGCAGGGGGACCACAGTGACCACGTGTTCTCGTAAATCTCCGCCCGGGTCTTCACGACGCGCGCTGCCCGGCTTATCTGACGACCCGAGCATCTCTCAGGTGCCTTTGAATTCCCCTCTTCCTACCAGGGATTTCAAGGTTCGAGGGCAGCAAGGGCGAGTTTTCTTTAAAGTGATGCTTTGAAAACACTTTTTTTTTTAAGTCGAGAAAATCAGTGTATTAAGTCGAGAAAATCAGTTCACAGTGATTACAATTCAGTGCGAACCCTCACCGGGGAGGACACTGAATGAGGCAGGGACCACCCCCCCCCCCACACACACACACACCCGAAACACCTTTTCTAGTTCAGGTCCGAGGTCGGTTCAGTGCGCACTGCCCAGAGGAGAAAGGGTCTGCACGAATCCGGTGCAGAAAAAGAAATGGGAGCGGGGGGGCCGGGGGGGGGTGCAGGGAGGGAGTTCTCTTATGATCGGAACCCGTCTTGTGTCCCCGGGCTCCCAGAGTAAGGCTGCAGCGCCTCGGGCCCCGCACCGCCCCCCAACCCGGCCGCCAGCTATGCGCGGCCGCCCCAGAGCCGGGCAGCGTCGGGGAGGCGCGCGGGGCGCGCGGCGCTGCGGCGCCTGGAGACTCGGCCTCGCGGGGCCGGGGGGCCGCTGGGGTCCCGTCTGCCTGACGCTCCAGAGGATTCGCTGCCTTAGTGGGAAGGCCTGATCCCAGGAAAGCAGCCAGGTTCGGCTTCCGAGCCTGCAGGCTCTCCCCTGTACTTATGAGCACAAGGAAAGCAAAGATCGTGTCTTTCCTCCGGCGCGCTCCGGTCCCTGCGCCTTGGATTTGCAGGCGCTTCCTAGCTCTTTGGAAGCGTCCACGCGCCCTCCAGTGGCGGGCCTGCGGTCTGCACCCAGTGGGGCTACTGCCCGCGGCCCGGCCTGGATGAGGGGGACCGAGGCTCCAGGGCCACCAAGCATGCAGGTTGGAGAAGGAAGGAACAGTCCCCCCTCGACGTGGGGTTACCTGGGTGTCCCCGGCTCTCACCTAAACGCTGAGTCGTTTCTCAGTTACAGGATTATTTCCCATCTGGAGAGACCCTGAAATTGTCCTGGAAAAGTAATGCAACCTGTAATTGTAGACTGCGCTGCAGATCACCCTAACAAACCAAGTGCCTTGCCACATTAAGAAATGTGTATCCAAAACCATCAACCGAAATTCTTCTCGACCATCTGTATGTTTCACAGAATTCCAGCAGTGAGAAGTCAGAAAACTTAAGCTAGGGAACTGAAGGATAAGCCTTAATTTTTTTAGTCAAATTGTCATTTAAAACGTTTTCTCCCCCCCCCCCGCCCCCCCACCCCCGCTGCACTACCCACCCCCCACCCCACCTCCACCCTCCACCCTCCAGTTCTGCTGATGTTCAAGTTCTTGGCCTATTTTACGATGAGCTTCTTTTTTTTCTGTTGCAAGAAGGTTGCATTTTACCCTGTCTTTCAGATAAGAGCTCTAATAGGTGTTCCTATGACTGAGGCAGTTTTGCAGGAAATATTCTGGACCCTTTTAAGGGACATATGCATCTTTAGGAAGATGAGAATTCACGACTCCTATCTTGGGAAAAATGCTGAATCTCATAAGAGAGACTTTTTAGTCAGGGAAATATCAGGTATCAGGAGTTAGCAAGCTGGCTTCCTGTGGCAGCAAAGCCAAAAGGAGTAAAGAAAAAGGAATTCTATTCACTTATTTCCTATTTGAAACACACACTGTAAGCAAATGTGAAATATCAACATATCAAAAGAATATGGATGTCCTGATATTTTAAATATTTCCAATTTGTTTAAGTTTGTATGGTCCCATTTTATGCAGAAAAAGAAATCCTACATTATGGGTTTCCTTAAAATGATTCAAGGAGTAGGAACAAAAGCCATCAGAATTTGCAACTGTTCAGAACATAATTCAAATGTCTATGAGAAATAATTCATACACTTAAATGCCTCCTTCTGGGATTATATACCTAAGTAATTACTGATATTGAACTAAGTAAGAAGTCATATGATAGATACATTCGTAGATGAAGTTTGTAGAGAGGTATTGTGAAGTATACTTATCATTAGATAATATGGCTTCGTCTCTTCAGATAATATGGCTTCGTCTGCTCAGGAAAATATTCAAGTGATTTGAATTTATACAAATCAGCATTACATAAAATAATTATGATTAGCTCAGTGTCACAGAGGCAATGACTCCGAAAGTTGGTGTTTACAACATAAGTCATCTTTTGCCAAGTATAGGAGAAGGTGCTAGGGTGTCAGAGAAGACAGCGAGAAACCATAACATACAGAATCAAAGTGCAAAGAGTGTCTGAATGCTTTGAGTTCTACAAGATTGAAACAGGGTTGTTGGGAGCTTAGACCTGAAAAGTTGGTTCAGAATGGACTGTAGAAGTTTAGCTGTATTCTAAATATATTTGGATTTAAAGCTACAGGCAAACAAGCACACTGGTGTTTTGAAAGCAAACGACACAGAAGCAATTCTTCAAATTAAAATACAAATAGGGATTCATCTGTTTATTCATTTATTTATTACTTTTTGTCCAGGAAGTATCTAGATGGGTGTTCCAACCTTGGCTACAAGTTAGAATTACCTTGGGAGGTTTTGTTTTTTTTTTTTAAAGAACCATGTCAAGACCCAACTCCCTGTTTTAGTTGGTTAGGGGTGGGGGTTTGGTTTCTCTAATTTTTAAAAGCTCCTCAGGGAATTCTAATCAGCATAGAAAATTAAGAGTCACTGATCTAGGTAATTTATTTTTACCTTAACTATTTCAATATTTCAGGCAAAAAAAAAAAGAAAAGCTCCATACTTTGAAGAAATGTCCAAGCAAACCATCAAAGCAAGAACATTGATACTTCCAAGAACTGAATTTCATGATACTATCAAAATGCAGTGACACTTTAAAAATAATTTTCACGTGGCACAAAACAGAATGCCATCTCCTAAAATATGGATTAGTCTTCATTTTTAGATTAGTTTGGATTTCCTTTCTGTATTAGCTGCCGCCAGATAGAAGTGGAAATCTACTGAGTCAAATGTCCAGACAAGCTGGTGAATCAAGCCCCACAGTCACAGACGAAGCAACTCTTGTTGAAGAAAGCAGTTAAATGAGCACTAATACCCCGGAGAAATAATAAGGGAAATAAACTCAAGAGCAAAGATTAAGAAAGTAGTAACTAGACAAAAAACTTTCTGGCAGGTGACTCACATAATGTGATTTGTGCTAACCCTGCTGTCTTCCTAGAACTTCAGAATTCATCCCAAAGAAACAGGTTCCATCACCAAACTGTCACCCTGCTATCCTGCGCCCAGACTGTTTGAAGTTGCTTCATGAAGCCTTCTCCCTTCCTGACCCCTTTTATAACAGCTTTCTCAGAATCTTTAGAAAGAACTCTTCCCTACCTTTGCTTTCCTTAGACCTTAGGAAAGGCTCCTTTTCTGTTTCTGATGCAGTTGCGTTTCCTGGGTGTAGTCTAAAAGAGGGAGGAGAAACAGCCTCTACTAAAGTACCAACTCTCTACCTTCAACCTGTGACCTTCAACTTCCATCTTGAATTTGCTAGGATCCCTACAGTTGCACTCATCTCACACGCTAGTAAAGTAATGCTCAAAATTCTCCAAGCCAGGCCTCAGCAATACATGAACGTGAACTTCCAGATGTTCAAGCTGGTTTTAGAAAAGGCAGAGAAACCAGAGATCAAATGCACACATCCGCTGGATCATCGAAAAAGCAAGATCCAGAAAAACATCTATTTCTGCTTTATTGATTATGCCAAAGCCTTTGACTGTGTGGATCACAAGAAACTGTGGAAAATTCTGAAAGAAATGGGCATACCAGACCACCTGACCTGCCTCTTGAGAAACCTGTATGCAGGTCAGGAAGCAACATTTAGAACTGGACATGGAACAACAGACTGGTTCCAAATAGGGAAAGGAGTACGTCAAGGCTGTATATTGTCACCCTGCTTGTTTAACTTCTATGCAGAGTACATCATGAGAAATGCTGGGCTGGAGGAAGCACAAGCTGGAATCAAGATTGCCAGGAGAAATATCAATAACCTCAGATATGCAGATGATACCACCTTATGGCAGAAAGTGAAGAAGAACTAAAAAGCCTCTTGATGAAAGTGAAAGTGGAGAGTGAAAAAGTTGGCTTAAAGCTCAACATTCAGAAAACAAAGATCATGGCATCTGGTCCCATCACTTCGTGGGAAATAGATGGAGAAACAGTAGAAACAGTGTCAGACTTTATTTTTGGGGGCTCCCAAATCACTGCAGACGGTGATCGCAGCCATGAAATTAAAAAACGCTTACTCCTTGGAAGGAAAGTTGTGACCAACCTAGATAGCATATTCAAAAGCAGAGACATTACTTTGCCAACAAACGTCTGTCTAGTCAAGGCTATGGTTTTTCCAGTGGTCATGTATGGATGTGAGAGTTGGACTATATAAGAAAGCTGAGCGCCGAAGAATTGATGCTTTTGAACTGTGGTGTTGGAGAAGACTCTTGAGAGTCCCTTGGACTGCAAGGAGATCCAACCAGTCCATTCTGAAGGAGATCAGTCCTGGGTGTTCATTGGAAGGACTGATGTTGAAGCTGAAACTCCAATACTTTGGCCCCCTGATGAGAAGAGCTGACTCATTTGAAAATCTTTCCCTGATGCTGGGAAAGATTGAGGGCAGGAGAAGGGGACAACAGAGGATGAGATGGTTGGATGGCATCACTGACTCAATGGACATGGGTTTGAGTAAACTCCAGGAGTTGGTGATGGACAGGGAGGCCTGTCGTGCTGCAGTTCATGGGGTGGCAAAGAGTCGGACATGACTGAGAGACTGAACTTCTCTTGAAGCCTGTGGATAATTTTACAAGTTACTGAAATATTCTTAAAGAGACTTTTGTAGAATTTCTTTTTTATTGACTACGTGTTGCTTTGTTCATTTTGAAACTTAGTTTAAGACCTACATAGTAAAGTTTTTAAACATACAGAATTTTGAGCAGTCATTGTGATAAAAAGCCAAACCAAGTGATTGGTCACATATGTAAATATGCGTTATGTTTCTGTGTATTACAAATGTGTATGTGCTTACATAATAATTCTGAAAGAAGCAAACAACAACTGGGTGATTCAACCAATTTCCACATCATTTTTCATTACGCAGACTTCAGTATATATACTATAGAACTACGTGGCCAACATTCAACTACAAAGCTGAAAGTGGTAGGTGATAGTTTCCCACAAGAAATGTTTGTGTGTCCTTTACTATTGGAACATGTATGTACTTTCATTGCTCTGTAGTTCCCCTCTTCAAATATTTAAATAAAAATCAGCAAATAATCTATCTGCATTCTAAAACTCTAATCAATCAACTGACACAAGTGAAGTATCCTAAAATGGTCTTTGTGAGTGATTAAATAGCGTTACACTCCGTGCTTAAAAGAATTCGGATTACCATGAATGCATATTACTTACTAAATAAGTAAATAAACGTATAATATATCTGTTCTATGACAATGGCAACATAGATACCTACAGCATGCTGCTAAGTCGCATCAGTCGTGTCCGACTCTGTGCGACCCCATAGATGGCAGCCCGCCAGGCTCCCCGTCCCTGGGATTCTCCAGGCAAGAACACTGGAGTGGGTTGCCATTTCCTTCTCCAATGCAGGAAAGTGAAAAGTGAAAGTGAAGTCGCTCAGTCGTGTCCGACTCTTTGCGACCCCATGGACTGCAGCCTACCAGGCTCCTCCGTCCATGGGATTTTCCAGGCAAGAGTACTGGAGTGGGGTGCCATTGCCTTCTCCGACCTACAGCATACCCTTATTTAAATAAAAAGAACATATGTAGCCTTTTCAGAAACACAGTTAACCTGTGCTTTTTTTCTCAAATATATGCAAACTAATAATTAGGATACTTTTCGCCACCAGCTACATCTAATGTCACCCAAAAAGTATGTAAGTTGTGTGCTTTTGTATTTTTTTTCACTTGTTTAGAGACTCCCCAAAGGCAAGAACATTTTTTTAAAAAATTTAATTGATACCATTATGTACATACACATTTATACACACGTAGCATGTTTATGAGCATGCATATGGATAGGGAGAGACAGAACTTATTTTTCAATCAATTTTCCCCCAAGATTTCATCAACTTCTGTGAGAATTCTATTTAAAGGCAAGCAGAGGATATAACCCTTAGTCAGTGGGCATGATTTCATGAAATAGAAAATGTTTCTAAGCCCCATTTTAACATTGGCTTTACTTTTTCTCCCTGGATCTAAACTGGCTAAGCAAAATAGAATTATGGCAAAGTAAGAAACTCTTTCCTCAACTATGTGCATTTTTTCTTTTTTTTTTTTTACTTTTTTTTTACCTTTTATGGCTCAGTTAGGGGATATTTTGGAGTGTGGATTTTTTTTTGGTAGTCATTTAAATAATTGTCTCAATTTTTTTTTAATTTTTCTTGGCCATGGTAGAGACGATCTTTTAAAGCATATTATTTATTTTTTTAGGAAAATTGTCCTCTTACTGCAGATTTATAACTCTAGTAGAGACTTCCAAAAATCTTATGCCAACATTGTAAATTTTACTGTGATGTCGTAAAGTTACAGTTAGGGTATAATTTTTTAAAGGCATTTCATTTTGTAGTTTGGAGTAATAGTTATAAGCTGCTCTCTATAGAAACCACTGTAACTTGTGATTTTAGAACGTCAGATAATAATGCAGAATATTGGCCAAAACTTTTAAAATGAGAAATATTTTACTGAACTGACTCTTTCTAAACTGAAGTCTGGGACAGAAATGTGTTGTTAAAATGACTACCTTTTAACCAAAGATTATCACTTCCATTTCCATTAGTCTACCTTGGGGGGGCTGCATATGATGTATACTAATTAAATAGGATTTATTGGTTCAGCTAGATTCTGAATTACTCTCCTTCCTTATGGATTAAGAGAGTGCCTTTCTTAACCCTTTTCCTTGAAATCCATCAGGATCTTTTATGTGGACTGGCTAGTATTCTGCACACTTCTAATGCTTAATAAATATTACATTACAATATTAGCATAATAATAAATCATCTTAAAGTACTACATGGGCTATTAAGTGAGATCCTATTCAGTTGAGCCAAGACATCAAAAAGTTTTATTTTCTCTATACGCATACAAAGTAATTTAAAAACTCCCTTTCCATGAAATGTCCTTGCATCCATAAGATGTCTACATATTACAGAGTGAAGTGGTGAAGTGTGTGTCTCCAGTTATGTATTTCATTTGTTCAATTCATTCTGGGGCCTGAATTTGCCATTTTAGTAAGAGGAAATTTAAAATCGGGCAGACAAAAATGGAAATAGCACCATTTGTCAAGTAAATGCCCTTTTCCCAATGGCAATTCTGAACTCTTTATAAAGGATTTCCAGGCCAGCAGCTAGGTAGTGTCCCTTGCCATTAAGAAACCCTGCTTTGTCTGTGACCGGTTACGTCACACACACCTAGACCAACAACTGCGGAAAACGTGGGGATTCTGTTTACGGTTACAGAAACGAGAAAGAAGTTAAAAATATCCTGTCAATACAATCTCCTCCTAACTGGTTGCTGTGAGGGAGCTCCTAGTTGGAAACTGCCATCAAAGCTGAAAATAAAGACATTTCCTTTTCCAAAAGTATTGTTCAAATATTACACATTATATGTACTCAAATAGGATAAAGATGATGCAGAATCTGTGATAGATAGCAAAATGGCCCCAATTCTGTCTCCTTCACAGTTTACCTTTGCAGTTAGCTCCTCTCGTCAGTAAAGACTCTTATTTTTTTCACCCCTTGAATCTGAGCTGACCTGGGACGTCCTTTGGCTGAAAGGCTGTTGTGCCAATTCTGAGACACGTCTCAAGAGGCACTTAAGCTTCCCCTCTAGGAACCCTGCCCAGTGGCCACCTGAGCCAGCTGCAGCTAGCCTTCTGGTTGATGGGAGACGTCTCACTCCTTCACCCCATTGGCCCTGGCAATCCCCAGATGCAGTGCTAACCAGCTGACTGGCAGTGGCCAACAGGTATTAAAAATTTTCAGCGGAGACTAGAAGAGCTTCACAGCTGAGCCCAGTCTAAACTGCCCACCCCCCAAAATCCTGTCCTCAATAAATGGTCCTCGTTCTGAGCCACTAAATTTTGGGGTGGTTTGTTACATAGCAGTAGACAACAGATACATCCTCTTCTTAAATTATCAGAAATAAGACTGTGGCTATCATTCAGTTCAAATAAATGTTATTCTTTCAAAACTTTGATTTCCCTTACTGAGTTACTTGCTGCTAAGTCTGTAATTGGCACCATGGTTTTCTGAATATCTTTACCGCAAGTCTTTGTTTTTGCTACTTTACAGCTTTCAGAGGGAGTCTTTTCCTCCTTCAATAAACACTTTACGTGGAACCCTCAATGAACGCAGTCAACTTTCAGGCCCTTCTGATCCTCTTAGGATAATGTCATTTAGTTAGACCGGCAAACCTGAAGAGGTGCTTTATCCAGAGGTGATTCTTCTTCTAAAGTGGTGTCCAGCCAGAAAAAAAAAAATGAAAAAGGTGAAAAATCAAAGGAAGCTATGTTTAGCTTCATCTCAAACGTCCGCATCACTCACCACATTGATTTAACTTCACGGCACCTCCATCTTTCAGCAGGAAGGGCTGGCCCAAGACAGCAGCTGCGGGGCCCGGTAAGGGTCAACCTCAAAGGACAACATCCCTGCTCTTGGCCGACAGCTGCAGTGGAACCCGGGATGAACAGCTCTCTTTGGGTAGATGGAATAGATCTGTTTCAAGGAAGTGGATACAAAGTAGAATTCAAAGAGATACAAAGTGGCATTTTATGTCACAAGCCTTATCTTCCTGTGAGTTAAACGTTCTAAGATTGGAGGAGGTTCTGTCCCTGTCTCTCCAGGGCTCTAGTTTCCAGCCCGGGTTTCTAGAGTGTGCCGCCTTGGCTGGGGGCGAATCCACGGACTCAAGAGTGGTCCTCCTCAGCATGCAAATCACTTTCCGCCTCTGCAGACACTCAACCGTTGGCCACCCTTCCTTCTTGAGGCTGTCTTGCCATTGATGTTTATTACTCCACATTTCCAGAGTTCTCTGACTGTCTCCTGCTGCTTTCTTCTGCCTGCTTGACAGTGATTCATAGCCTGGAAGCAGGCACAGAATATCTGTGGGATGACCGTCCACCCCTGAAATACAGGTGTTTTTCTTTAGCCCTCTTCTCTTCCTTTACTGACAGGACCTTTAATAAACACCTTCATATTCACAGCTGATATCCTTTTGTGGATTGGGGTAAAGACCCCCATCAGTTCCCAAAGGAGAACTTCTCACTGACAGATTTGATGAGGCAGAGGATTCAGTATTCTGCCAAGGGATGTCTCAACTTCTCCATCAGGTTGCCTCCTAACCAATCTCAGCCGCCCACGCTTACCTCCATCCAGTATTCACTCCATTCTGCAGCTGGGGTCATCTATTCCAGAGGGAAGCGTCACACTCCACCAGTCCACAGCTTCCCATCAGTTCAGTTCAGTTCAGTCACTCAGTCATGTCCAACTCTGTGACCCCATGAACCACAGCACGCCAGGCCTCCCTGTCCATCACCAACTCCCGGAGTCCACCCAAACCCATGTCCATTGAGTCAGTGATGCCATCCAACCATCTCATCCTCTGTCATCCCCTTCTCCTCCTGCCCTCAATCTTTCCCAGCATCAGGGTCTTTTCAAATGAGTCAGCTCTTCACATCAGGTGGCCAAAGTACTGGAGTTTCAGCTTCAACATCAGTCCTTCCAATAAACACCCAGGACTGGTCTCCTTTAGGATGGACTGGTTGGATCTCCTTGCAGTCCAAGGGACTCTCAAGAGTCTTCTCCAACAACACAGTTCAAAAGCAACAAAGATAAAATTCTCAGAGTGGCCACCAAGCCCCGCATGGACTGATTCTTGCCTTCCTCTTTGACCTGATCTTACAGAACCCACCACCCCCAACCCCGCCCCCAGCAACACACTAACGCCAGTGACCCTGACTGTCTCTCCTGTCCTCAGAGAAGCCCTGCATCCCTCTATGTCCAGGTCTTTGCTTATGCAGCCCCTCTACCTGAATAAACATTTAGAGTCTCACCTGCTGGACTGAATTCAGCTTTCAAGGCTCATCTGTGATGCCAGTTTCTAGGGGAAGCCCCTTCTGACTCCACAGAACAGAGCAGGACTCTGCTAACTCACCCAGGACACCGAGTCTGTCTTCATACTGCTTGTCCTCTGAATGAGACTCGTGTTTGTGTGGCCCTTCCTCGGTGTCTCCTTCTAGCTCAGTTATTTTTCATCACTCCCCAGAGCTCAGCGTTGCACACAGCAGGTATTCTATGAACGTATACTCAGTAAGGGAAGGAAAATAGTGCCCTGGTACCTGACACTGCATCTTCCCTTGTGTTTTCCAGGAGGAACCAGGTCTCAGGGTTGCAAAAAGGCAGTGGGGGTGAGAGGGAGAGACAGTTCAGTGCCTCACAAAGGCTGACCCCCTGCAGGAGGAAACGGCACCCCACTCCAGTGTTCTTGCCTGGGGGATCGCATCGACAGAGGAGCCTGGGGGGCTACAGTCCATGGGGTCGCGAAGAGTCAGACACGACTGAAGCTACTCAACACAGAGCCCGGTACGCTGAAGAGTGATACAGGCCAAGCTAGAAGATAATGCGGGGACCGCGGAGGGCGATTTCTGGCTGGGGAGATTTCGGCTTAGGTGTCAGAGGACGAGTCTGGAGGTGCTCAGAATCCAGGGCCGAACAGAGGAGCTGGGAGGCCCTCAGGAGGACTTATGTCAAAGACAGAGTCTGTTCTTGGTGAGTTCCTACTGTCATTAATTACCTTATATTCACACTAGGTAAGTTCTACAGGTCAGGATTTCAGAATAATTATACATTTTTGTATTTTTAGCTATAGTTTTTTCTTTTCTTGGTAGGATTCAACACTGAAGCCCAACCATGTACAGTTTGGGGCTGAAGAAGTGGTAATGGAAATACTGATCCCAACCCCAGGATATGCATTTTAGGAGCGATATGATACAAGGAGGAGATCTTAGATACCATCACCGTTGTTCCTTGATGTCACAAGTCAAAAAGCAATTCCTCTGCAGCCAGAGGGCAAATTAGTCACTGGCTCCTGTATACATGAATTATGGCTTAAGGAATCACAAAAACATTTGAATTACTAAACAAGTTACATTGAAAAAAATAAGAAGAGAGGAAAGATGCATGAGCTTAGGGAAAGGGTTTTATAATATACCCCAGTCGACTCTGTGATAAATGTACATAATTAATCATAGACACCATTTTGGCAAATGATATTTTTAAATGATAGAGGCAATTATCTGTATAATTACATATGCACAAAATGCATTATTTTCTGCTTTCAACAGGCAGCCAACCCCAGGAAAAGGTAAGGAAGAGACTTACCTAATGTAGCATCCTAATTTTAAACTCAATCTAAAGAGGACATTTTTTTGGTAATTAGAGGAGGTCCAGAAGGAAATGGCACCCCACTCCAGTACTCTTGCCTGGAAAATCCCATGGATGGAGGAGCCTGGTAGGCTGCAGTCCATGGGGTCGCTAAGAGTCGGACACAACTGAGCGACTTCACTTTCACTTTTCACTTTCATGCATTGGAGGAGGAAATGGCAACCCACTCCAGTGTTCTTGCCTGGAGAATCCCAGAGATGGGGGAGCCTGGTGAGCTCCCGTCTATGGGGTCGCACAGAGTCGGACACGACTGACTCGACTTAGCAGCAGTAGCAGTAGCAGCAGAAAAGCAATGTAATAATGCTGACTTCTTGGTTTGCCTACTATCCTGGTGAAACTATTTAGTTGCTGTTTAAAGTCATACAATATGTCATATTCTGTTTTTTGTAATAAGTATAAAATAATCTCCTAAATGCCTTTCCAATAAATGGTCTGGACATATATTGTAAAACTTGTGAAAATGAAAGCATATTTGCTCCTATCTACTAAGTTATTCTTTCTATTAAAATGAGAAAGAAAATTTCAGCAACTATAGTAAGCAATGGTAGTTGTTTTTTTTTTCCCTAACTTGATAGAATGAGTACATCATCTCTAGGCTATTTCTTTACCCTGATGGTCTTATCTTACAAAGGCAGTGTGGTGTGGGGAAAGAGTTCTCTCTGGAGTCAAACATAGCTTCAAATCCTGTTCAACAATTTACTATGATGCTAACCTTGAGCAACTTACTAAATGTTGCTAAGCTTCAGTTGCTTTGTACAAGTGAGTGTAATCATGTCAATCTCATAAAATATGCTGTGAGCAGTACAGGAGATAATGTTTATCAAGTATCTGGTCTCCCGTCAGGGATTCAACACATGTTCAATACTGCAGGTATTATTCATGTTAAATCCTCCCCCTCCTTCAAGTTCTTTAACATCTTATCCATCGGAAATAAATCACAATGTCATTCCATCATTCACTCATTCTACCAATGTGTATTGAGTGCCAGGCATACTTACAAAATATCAGTATATAACTAAATGAGTCATTTTGGATGTCTTAATAAGTAAAGAAAGGATGGATTATTCAGAAAGTGGTTAGCAATTTTGAACTCTAACTCAGATGGTCTACAACTGTGTTGTCCATGCAATAGCCAATAGCCACACCTGACTCTTGAGCGCTTGAAATGTGAAAATTTTAAATTGAGATATACTGAATACATGAAATATGCTCCAGATTTTGAAAACTTAGGATAAAGAAAAAGACTGCAAAATATCTCATTACAATTTTTTTCATTTTGGTCACATGTTGAAATGATAATATTTTATAACTGCATTTATATTTATAAATATTTATATTTATAATTTATACTGTATAAAATATTATATTCTTAAAATGAATTTTATGTTTCTTTTTACTTTTTTAGATATATGGCTACGGGGAAACTTTAAATTTTGTTGCTCACATTTGTGGCTACAATTATGTTTCCATTGGGCAGCACTTATCTAAATATTTAAATACAGAAAGGAAGGAGGAAAAGAGTGGAGGAGAGGAAGAGAGGTAAGGGGGAAGGAAAGAAGGAAGGAAATAAAAAGGATCTTCAAGAACTAAAAGATATAAGCCTTAAAAGATCAGAGAATGGAACAACCCTTCCATAACACCAATGACAAAAAAAAATCTGGGAGCCTGAGATGCTGTGCTTACAGCACCCTGCCAGCCACTTAGCAAATGCCAGTGTGTACTGATCTCAAGTGGCCTCGGCCTGTGGGGCCTGGAAGCAAGGTTTCGGTTCGCGGCAGAGATGAAAGTCAGGCTGAGGCATGGGAGTGCTGCATCCTAGCCACTCGAGCCGCAGGGACCAGTGGCCAGTGGCAAGGCCCTGGTGCACCCGGCTGTGAGGAAATGAACTCCCGCAAAGACAGGAAGCACTGAAACAAGGGAAGTGTGAAGCAGGGAGGAAGAGTATGTGTGGGTAGACCCACGGAGAGGCTCGCTGAGAGCCCTGCCCTTGTGGCAGTCTGACACTTGAATGGGGCGCTTCCTCCAGGTTTCCTTCCGCCGGGCGTCTTGCTTCTCCTGGCCCTGAGCTCACGTTTGCTGGATCTGAGTCCAGGCGTGTGCACACCATCTCTCCCACAAGATGGATTCTAGCGAAGGGGGCCTCAGGGGGAGCCGGCATCTCTTACTGTGAGGTGACACCCCCTCCCTTCTGACCTCTGAGACAGAGCCTTTCTGCATGAGTCTAGTAGGGAAGGTCTCTCACTTCAAGAAGGAGAACGATGCGATCTCTATCTGTTATCTGGGCAGGGTGACTTCCTCTCTGGGTCCCTGTCTTCACTGCGGGGAAACCAGCCCTCCAGACTGGGGCGCCCCAGCTCCTGCCTCAGCAGTGTCTGCTTCATGATCACGTCCCCAGCTCCCGCCTCAGCAGTGTCTGCTTCATGATCACGTCCCCTACTTCAGGCACCATGCTAGGTGCTACAGCTAGTGATGGACGAAGCCCGTCCTGGAGTGCTCAGTCTAATGAGAATTAAGAACAAGAAAAAATTTTGCAAGCTTTTATATTTTGTCTTTCATATTGTTGACCTTAAAGATACTATGTTCTAATTTTCTTTCAAAGAGTGTGGGCACGCCTCTCCAAATCTGACCCTTATTAACCTGATTTCTGTTTTGTCCTCGTGAGAATGAACGGCAACGGGACATTGAAAGGCCGTTTTAGTTCCTTTGTCAAAAATGTCACTGGCTAGTACATTGCATAGTAGCTCAGTAACGGAAATTAATTTAGAAGCACTCATCTGGCATATATTTCTATATTATGCATATCAGTTCAGTTCAGTTCAGTCACTCAGTCGTGTCCGACTCTTTGCGACCCCATGGACTGCAGCACGCCAGGCCTCCCTGTCCATCACCAACTCCCAGAGTTTACTCAAACTCATGCCCATTGAGTCGGTGATACCATCCGTCTCATCCTCTGTTGTCCCCTTCTCCTCCCACCTTCAATCTTTCCCACCGTCAAGGTCTTTTCAAATGAGTCAGTTCTTCCCATCAGATGGCCAAAGTTTGGGAGTTTTAGCTTCAGCCTCAGTCCTTCCAATGAACATTCAGGACTGATCTCCTTTAGGGCTGGTTGGATCATACATATCTTTCTCACACAAAATCATTCCTGGATCCTTCCACAGTATTTCGGACCACCTATGCAGTCATGCTTGCATACATGCGTATACAAACCCATTTCAATACAAATATGCAGAGCAAAGACCTTCATTCTGGAGTAATCATAGCTTCACCAGCCCCTGGCCATCCCCACCCCAGGCTCTCAGAGGAAGGAGCCCAGCTCTGGCTCCGCCAGGCCTTTTGTCGTGCTGATTAGAATTGAGCTGAACCGCAAGATTTACATGTTAAAGGAAACAGAGCCCGGGCCCCAGAAACCGATCCCGCCCGGAAGGAGGAGGAGAGAAAAGGAAAGGCTTCCAGGAGCCAGAGTTGGGAAGCGGAGTTTGGGGGAGTGAGGGGGAGAGAGAGAGAGAAAGGAAACAGTTACCATGGCGAGCCGTAAAAGATACTGAGACTTGAGATGAAATTGAAATGCTGAGCTATTGATAAGGGACGAGGTTCTGAGAGAACAGAAATGAAGGCAGGATGAGCAGAGGCGAGAAGACCCCAGGAAGGCTTGCTGAAAGTTATGAGATGCCTTAGTGATTTTCTGAGAGGCGGCAATGAGGATTTAAAATGCGTTCATTAATTCCTGCCTATCTGACTGGTGTTTCTACTGGCTTTGCAACTATTCACACTGGTGAGAGCAGCTGGGTTAAGTTAATTAAACAAGGAGGCCGTTAGACTGGATGGGGCTCTAATGCTTTGGCAGCCAGTAGGCAAACCTAAATCTAAGCCCCAAAATCCCTCCAACTTAGGAATCAGAATGCTAAAGACACAGACCACAAACAGCCAACTCGGCTTTAAACCACGGCCGGTCAGATAATTTCCTTTCTTGGCTTTCTTTGCCTGGGTCTTTCCTGAGCTCCTGTGGGCCTACCGTTTCCGGTTTGGTGCTGCCCTATTGCAGATGGCTTTTTGCTCAACCTCTTAGAATTTTTTGTTATGCCTCAGTTTATCTTTTAAGAGCTCCCCTGGTGGCTCAGCTGGTAAAGAATCTGCCCGCAATGCAGGAGACCTGGGTTGATCCCTGGGTTGGGAAGGTCCCCTGGAGAAGGGAAAGGCTGCCCACTCCAGTATCCTGGCCTGGAGAATCCCATGGACTGTGTGGTCCACGGGGTCGCAAAGAGTCGCCCGGCTGTCTCTGGGTTCCTGGTCACATTTCAGGAGCTCCATCCGGGAAGCGGAGGCTGTCCCGAGCCCCTATGCACACACAGCAACCACTGTGGCCGTCTCTAGCACCCTCACCAGCAGACGCTCCAGAGATACGGCTTAAACAGAAAAGGTATGGCAACCGACTGAATAAACCTGGCTGTGCAGCTGGAGGAAGGTATGTACTGCCCCAGGCACGACTGCTCATCTTTTCTGTGCATGAGCCCAAGAGCTAGGACAGGCCTGGTTTACTGGTTTCCTGTTTGTCTGGTTTGGTTGTCTTAATAGTCAGTTGCCCGTGACAATAAATACACCTTCTCAGTTTGAAAACACGGGTCCCTTGACCACAGCCGCCCCCTCCTGCCACAGACTCCCTAGCTGCAGGGTCATCCCCCTGTCTCAGGGTCAGCACGGCGCAGTCCCCGGGGAGGGCGGACAGGGTGGGTTGTCTGGAAACCCGGGACAAACCACAGAGTTCTGGGCAAGTGGCACAACAGAATCAACCAGAATCGTGTTTGGGCCCAGTCCAGGATAATCAAAACTGAATTCCTGGGCCTCTGTAATTTTTTTTAAATTCCTGGGTCATTCGGACACCAGGTTAAGAGCTGGGAAGCCCTCTGCCTTTGCTCCTCGCCCAGCTCAAGCCCGAGTCTTCGCTTGCTACGCCCATCCCAGAGGTTGCAGGCGAGTCTGTAGGCCCCGACGGCTGGCTCAGGAGCCCCCGTGTGCCTCTGAGGGGCGGTTCCTGACGATCGAGACCCGATGCCTTGGCTGGCTGGCCCGTCCTGGGTCAGGCTGGCATCTTGGGAAAATTACTAACAGCTCCTCTTTCTCTCTTAAAAGAGCTCCAGGTTTGGATGGTAAATTATATGGTCCCTCCACACATATCAAACAGGGGAAACCCAGCCTCGCCTAGCGTAGTATTTTCCTGGGATTCTTTCCAGCAGCAGTTTTAATATTCCTTCACTCTCTTCCTTCCTCAGACGTCTTTCTTTCCAGCCCTTTCTTCCTTCTTTTTCATCAGATAAGGCTTGCACAGCCCGGACAGCCCACCCTCTCACTCCTTACCCACCCCACACCCCTGGGAGCTTCCGCCTCACCTCCTCTTGGGGAGAGTTCAGGAGGGCGCTGCAGGTGAGAGACGGGATCCCGCTGGTTCCCGTTCCAGCGCCAACAGAGAGGCAAGTAGCCTGAAGCCCTGTGTCAGCCGGACGGGCCTGGCTTTCCCGCGGACCTCGGATCACTCGAAAGAAAGATCTGTGGAGCACGGCGCCCACCAGGACTTCCTGCAGCTGACGAGGGGCCGTCACCCAAGTGTGGACCCCGGGCTCCTGCAGATAGAAGGAAGAGGAGTGGGGGTTTTCCAGATTCGCCCACACCACGGACTTCCCACAGAGGAAAGCACTGGCCTCTGCGTCTTTCTCATCTGACCTCTCTCCTGGGGAGGCCCTGAACTCAGGGTCCTGATTCCCAGATCTGACACTCTGGCCTCTCTCCTGGGGAGGCCCTGAACTCAGGGTCCTGATTCCCAGATCTGACACTCTGGCCTCTCTCCTGGGGAGGCCCTGAACTTATTATCCTAATTTTTGTATCTGAGGCTCCTTCTGCTCTGGTACGCAGGTTGCTTTTTCCTCCACCTTTGGCCCCCTGATTCCAGGACATTATAATCCCCTCCACCCCGCTCATCTTTGGCTGGTACTCACCTTGTGGGAGCCCTTCCTGGGTTTGGCTTCCCATTCTGATGCTTCTCCAAAAACCCAGGCCAGGACTAGGCGCTATCTCAGAGATGACACAGAGGCCGCGTCAGCGGCAGAGAGCCTGACATGGTCACAAACAACATGGTCGCGTTCACTGCCTTCTCTCCAAAACTGAGATTTCTCCACAGACGCTACAAAGCAGACGGAGCCCCTGAACTGTTTCGGTGTTGAATTGTGATTCTCCTCACGCCCCTCCCCACCATCCAGTCCCATCCCAGGCTCTCTGCTCTCCTCATCACATTCCCTGTGTGGACTGTGTTAGCCGCTCAGTTGTGTTCGACTCTTTGCGACCCCATGGACTGTAGCCCACCAGGCTCCTCTGTCCATGGGATTCTCCAGGCAAGAGTACTGGAGTGGGTCGCCATTGCCTTCTCCAGAGGATCTTCCTGACCCAGGGATCGAACTCTGGTCTCCTGCCTTGCAGGCAGATTCTTTGCCGTCTGAGCTACAGGGAAGTCTCATCATCTTCCCTACCACCCTCCTACGATGTCTCAACTCTCCATCTCACTTTGCATGTGAGTTGCTAAATGAGTCGATGAATCAGCTTTTGGTTCATAAGCCAACTACCAACACTGACAGTTACAGAACTGAGTTGTCCCATAAGGGCGGGTGGCAGATTCAGATGACCCCTGGGGGCAGAAGGCAGGCTGCCTGGATGAAGCCAGCTGGGTGGGAACCAGAGCATCTGGCGGGTGCCTGCCCTGGACAAAGGGTCTAACTGCTGTTCTTTGTCGGTGCAGTGCTGCCAGGAAGGGATGCCGCCTCCAAATGCTAGACCTTTCCAGCTTTCCAGAAAAAGAGACACCTGGATTCTTATGAAAAATCTATTATTTTGAGGGGGGATAAATATTAATGCCTGATTTTAAAACATTTAAATTTCATCCTTAAAACTCGGTGCGAGTAAGATCTGGCTTTCTGGCTGCCAGTTGGCAATGGCTTTTCTAGTGTATTCTCAGACAAATTTTTACATAATTTTAAACACGATTTCCAGATTGAAAAATCCTCTGAGACAACCCAGGGTCAAGGGGTGTGAAATGCTAAAGGATACCCTGGAAATCTACAGATGCTGCTGTTTATGCTTAAAAGTGTCAGTAGCAACAACAGAAATTCCTAGTAAGTGACAGATAGCCACTTAAGAAAATCTTTTACCGAAAGGAGATTTTAAGCATTCTTTAAGAGGTCCACTGTGCATGCTTTTGTGCCTGAACACTTCATTTTTCATAAACAAAAACCCTCTAATTGTCTTGCATTTTAAAATATCTTTGTCAGCGAAGATTCTGAGGAGGCAGTTAGAGGGAAAAATAAAAACACTCTGAAAGTTAGCAGGGACATCAGTTAATCTCTTATCCCTTATGGAGTTTACATTTTGAGTGACGACTAAGGTTATCTACTTTGCAAATACTGTAGCTTTATTTTTGAGCAAGGTGAGAGGAAAGCATATTATTTTCCTCTATTACTGGACATTATTTTTTCTTTCAAAGAAATCAGGATGCCATGCTTTAACACTTCAACAAATGTAATACGTTGAAATGCAAAGTATTTCAACGTGGGATGGCAAAAATGGTTCAACTGAGTGAAATGCTAGAGGGGGGTTTCTCAACCTCAGTGTATGCAGCTGACGTTTTGAGTCCCATTATCTTTTGATGCGTGTGTGAGTGTGTGTGTGTGCGTAAGTGTGTGTAGGGGGTTGTCCTGTGCACTGTGGTCTGTTTTGCAGCACCTGTGACCTCTACCCGCTAGATGCCAGCAGTACCCGCCCCAGCTCGTAAAAACAAAAAAGTATTTCCAGACACCACCAAATTTGCCCCCGATTAAGAACCATTGCTCAAGAGGAAATGTACATCACAACTTGGATTCTGATTCTATGAAAATCTTAAAATGGCATTTCACACAAAGGGGAAAAGCATCACCACTGACTTCATCTAAGTCCTCCGGGCACTTCAGTGGGGCTTGGGGAGAGAGGTCTTTGAGGCAAGAGCAGTGAATGCGCACTGACAAGGAAGTTGCTGGGGGCGGGGGCAAGAGGGGTCAACCCTGGATGTGAAATCCACTCTTCTTGACAACGATGCCGCGACAAGCAGGAACCAACAGAGACCTGTCAGGCCAGGCAGCAACATCTGGTAGATCCCAGACTACTTGTGGGGACCTCCAGCCTTCATCTGGCCAAGTGTGAGGCGAATTTTCAACATCTTGAAGAACGGGATGATACCAACCAATTAGACATTTAATAGGAAATCCTTTCTTTCTTTCCCCCCCCCCCATTTTGGAGAGAAAACATTTTTCCAGAAAAACATGAAAGGTTATAATAGTGGTTTGAAATCAGTAAATCTCGATTTTTTTTCTTTGTGGTTATGGAAGAAATCATCAATTCCATTTCTCAGTAGAACCTCATAAACACAACAGGCCAAATGCCAGAGCAGAAATTAAATGGCTCTGTGAGCCTCAAGGGAAGACATACTTTAACCATGAAGTATTCACACCAAACCATGAGCGCAGTACATGAAAGAGAATGAGCTAGAGAATGTGCGGTTTGCATTTGCTGTTTTTGACAGCACTGTTTATCAAAATAACTAACAATTTTCAAAGACAAGACTACTTAATTTTTACTCTATTGCTTTTCTGTCTGGGAGGAACTATAAAGAATAAGTTCACTAAGTTTTTGGTTGAGTTTTAGTTCATGTAATTTGTTTCATGTTAGATGTTTCAGAAGGGCACCCCCTAGTCTTTTCATGGTTTGTTACCTTAAAATAGGGATGATAATGTCCTGGTGGATACGTATCATTCTGCCTCTGTCAAAAGCTGTGGAAGGTACAGCACACAGAATGAGCACCAACGTAAAGGATGGTTTAGTTAACAATAGTGTATCGATATTGAGTCATCGGTTGTATCGTATACACCACACTAATGCAAGATGTTAATAATAGGATGGAGTCGAGGGGTGTGGGCAGAGGGGGCGTGAGGGAACTCTGTATTTTCTTCGAACTGTCCTTGTAAACTTTAAACTGCTATAAAGACAAGGTTTACTAAATTTGAAAATCTGTTTTGTAACTTTTATAATAAAAGCCCCGAGACAGTTAAATTTCTGTAAATGTCTTTATTTAAATAGGACTTTTGAGTATCGTTCTGCTACTTGCTTGTTTACTGCTGGAAGATAATTGCTCAGGATGAAGTAGGGGAGAGAAAGGACTTCCTGCCTTGTTTGAGCGTGGCCAATGACCACTCTCATCCAAACTCCTGGCAAGTACTGTCTAAGTGCTGTGAACGGTGGACCTCAAATTGCATTATATTTATGCATTCTCTTCTTGTCAGCAATTTCACATGCCTTTACGTTTTTCCTTCATGAAATAACTTTTGAAGTAAAATTCACTCACAATTGTTTATAATACATTCTCCGTGACAGGCCAAATTTATTTCTGGTTAACGACATATAGTACTCACTGGAAAAGCAGTTATGATGAATCAAAGAGCTTTTTGTTGGACTTGATCTATGCAACAGCAAACAAGCTGTTGTGTTGAAATATAGTAAATTTGTTTTCTCAGTGGCATTCTATTCACCCTGTCATAAAGACTATTGGTCCCAGTTCTAATCTCTGCAATAGTGGGACGTTTTTCAACACAGAAGCTTCTTGGATGGTTGTCAGAGATTCTCCAGGCTAATTAGATGTCATCTGTCATGGGAAGACTCAGAGCAGAACTTCATACTAGAGGCTCTGAGGGGAAAGAGCAATCTAAAGTCTTAAATGGTCCTTTATTCAGAGGATACACATGTGGTTGAAAGGATAGAACCTACTTTTATGACCACATTAAAAATACTCAGCGCAGCCAAGAGTAAGTGCAATTGGATGTAAGAGAAAGCTAGTGCTGGAAAAGACTCCCAAGAGTCCCCTGGACAGCAGGGAGATCCAACCAGTCCATCCTAAAGGAAATCAGTCTTGAATATTCATTGGAAGGACTGATGCTGAAGCGCCAGTACTCTGGCCACCTGATTCGAAGAGCCAGCTCACTGGAAAAGACCCTGATGCTGGGAAAGATTGAGGGCAGGAGGAGAAGGGGACAACAGAGGATGAGATGGTTGGATGGCATCGTTGACTCAGTGGACATGAGTTGACTTTGAGCAAACTCCGGGCAATAGTGAAGACGGGGAAGCCTGGACTGCTGCAGTCCACAGGGTTAGAAAGAGTCAGACGTGACTTAACTACTGAACGACAGCTGTGCTGAAAAGCGGCAAATACTTAGAGTTGGGAGGAACAGAACGAAGTGCAAAACTCATGGGCTTTGGAGTCCTAGAGACTTGGGTTCTACTCCAGACTGTAGAATCCCAGACAGGTTGCTTCATGTCTCTGGGTTTCCAATCTTGCATCTGTGGAGTGAAGAAAGGAGAGGTCACGTCGTTCAAGAGCTAGATTCATGGTAAGAGTGCAGTAAGTGATGGTTTCATCACTGCCGTTAAGAGTGGTAATAGCAACAGCATAGTAGTAGGGCTTCCCTGCTGACTCAGTGGTAAAGAATCCGCTTGCAATGCATGAGACCCGGGTTTGACCCCTGGGTCAGGAAGATCTCCTGGAGAAGGGAATGGCAACCCACTCTGGTGTTCTTGCCTGGAGAATCCCACAGGCAGAGCAGCCTGGTGGGCTACAGTCCATGGGGTCGCAGAGTCAGGCACGACTGACTGACTAACACTTTCACTTAGTAGTAGCTATAGTTATACCGTCTGAAAAAGAGACTTGTTTCCAAGAAGGTGAGATACCTCAGTGAAAAGTAGGGAGACTGGGTTTCAAGGTGAAAGCTGGTGTTTCCAAAGTAGTGGGAAAGAACGAGGCACATTTTGACTAAGATAGGGAAGTTCCCTTGGGAGATTTACATGAAGTAAAATTAATGCAGTGTAATATCAGTTAGGGAATAATATCTGAAGGTTTGCGGGAGGAGAGCAGATGACAGAAAGACAGTGGGTTCAGGAGTCAGTGAACCTGGGCTCTAAATTAGGTTTTTACCTTTAGAGTCCCAATTCCTCTGCTAGCTAACTGAGTGACTCTGGGCAGGACAAGGCCTCTTTGGGACTTAAGTTGTTCACCTGTGAAATGGATCCATGGGTTCAGAGGGTCACTCAAGACGGTGGCAAATAAGAGTCTAAGTCCTTTGGCATACAAGAGGCATGATTAAAGCAGGAAAACAGTTGCTCTACAAGCTATTTCTAGAATTTACTGGAGAGGAAAATAGATGAGGATCAAGTCAGAGCAAGAGTTATGTTTACAAAATACTGTCACAGCAGGACAACGGGAAGGGAATTACATCAGTTAACCTGGTGCAGGAATGGATATTAAGAGCCCATGAGTTGGGACAATGGGAATAACATGAAAATTACTGAAAGTGAGGGAAAGTAATTATTTGTAGAAGAAAGGGAACATGATAAGCTAATTTTTCAAAGAAGTTAAGTGTCAAGACATGGCAGGAGATCTTTAATATTGACTAATGAGCAATAAATTAGATTTAGTGATTTGATATAAGTAGAATGGATTATATCACACATTTTAATTACCACTTTATCATATTAAAGATTTCCAAAAACTGACTATAAAATTCATATAAGAGCATAAAGTTCCAAGGATAACCAAGACAAATTTGAAGAAGGAAATATGAAGGAAAGACTTGCCTCATTAGATATCATGAATTACTACAGTGTACACTGTATCGAGTAAAATAATGTGGTGTTAGGGGAAGGTCAACATAGCAGCGAACGGAAAAGAAGCCAGACCTATCACTTAATGGAAATACCTACTCCTACATAAGACCTCAGTGTAAGCAGAGGTGACCTTAGAAACCAGGAGGCATTGTAAGTAGCTTCACTGCCCATGGAAAACTATATAATTAGAACCCGACCTTACATCATACTTCAAAAAAAAAAAAAATCCAAATGAATTAAAGACACAAATGTGAACACACAACTAACTATACCTTTTTATGATGCAGAGAGGGAAGAAATTCTTAAACCAAGCTCAGCAAGTCAAAGTTGTAAAGAAAAAGGTTGATGAATCTGACCACATTATTACAATGAGAATATAAATTACTGGTGAGAATACAGACTTGACGAGCAATCTGGTGGTGTTCATAAAGATGCACGTTTTCCAGACTCAGAAACTCCAATTGCTGTGATAGACTTGAAAGAAATGTGAACATTTATACAAAAGGAGACAGTCTGCATAGCCTATACAAGTGAAATATTGGAAGCCACATAAATGCACATCAATAGAAAAATGAATAAGTAAATAGCTATGGCATGTCCCATACCGATTACATTTATTTAAACCTTGATCTACATGGACTGATACAGAAAGAACCCAAAACAAAATAGTGAGTGAAAGAAGCAAGACTGACACGTGATATCAATTATGAACATTTTAAGAACTTACAAAAATAAGTAAGTAAAATTTGGTAAAATATACATTTAGTAAAAACACAGACAATGGATGGGCAGGGTATATGCCTGCTTTGGGGTAGAAGCTATCTCAGAGAGCAACAGAGGGAAGTAACACCGGAAAGTGGTTTAAACCTTCTTTGAGTGTATGTACCTACGTTTATTTTTGAACAATAAAGAAAACCTGTTAGTATCTTAAAATTCTGAGTGCTGGTGGTGAATGCTTACTGTCTTACTCTTTATACTTGTCTGTTTGCTTGAACTATCCCCAAATAAAGCAGAGTGGGGCAATTTTTATCACTCATAATTTAAGCATTATCTATGTATTTGAATTTTAAGGCATTGTAATTACTGTTTTCTAAGTGTTTGGAAATTTTACTTCAAGCTTTCAAAATGATTTTTTTGTTTGTTTTACTTCTCCACTTCCCAAATTATCGAATAAAAATTACATGGGGGAAAAAAAAAACCTGCCATAAAACACTGATAGTTACATCAGCAAAGCATTCTTAACTTTTAACAAGATTTATTTTATGGCTCCACTTCAATTTTGATCAATTAAATGATCAGGGGCCACTACCAATTAAAAGGATTAGTGGGTTAATAAAATTCAATTCACTAAAAGTTACTTTCCAGTGTGTTTCCAGCGTAGAAGGGCTGCGTAAAATGAGGTACACCTGTAAATTCCAAAGTGTAACTTGGTCTCTTGGGACCATGGACCCCTTTGATCTTGTCACAAATTGGCTCCTGGAAACCAGAAGGCCTCCTGGACTCGAGTCTCCAGGGATCTCACCCCTGCAGCATCTCAAAACAAATAAAATGACTGAGACAGATGCTGGACCCAGACAGAATGGCAACCATTTCACAAAATTAACCCCCAGATGATGTGAACAGACAATTCTCCACATGTAATTATGGCTTTTGTTATTTTTCTCCCATGAAAGCTTTCTATTGCTTTGGTTTAAATGCAACAGATAGAGGTATTCAGCCTTGGCTGGCCATATTTCTGATCCATATTTCAATAGATTATCCTGAATTGGCCTCCTGGAAGCATTTATGCTGACCAGTTTTGAAAACCTCTTTGTCAGCCCCTCACCCTTACCTGCTAACGCCCAGCTCTAATGGATGAAAGCAGGGGGTGATGATAATCACTGTCTGCCCTGCCCTGAGTGCATTGCCTGCGTCTGCAAAATAGTCTGTCTGGAGGGGAGGAAAAAAAGGAAATAAGGAGTGTAATTCAATGAATACTTAGGAACCGAGCTTGAGGGTTTCTTTTTCTGTTTAAAGGAGTAGTGATATCAGAAGCAGGATCATGAAAAAGAAAGAGTTAGTAAAAATAGGATCTTTGTGAATTAGAATAGCAAGACCATTTCAAATTGAATTACACAGGATCATGGCAATTAGAATTGGGAAAGACCTCTCAGTCTTTCTCTGTCAAAGCATGATTACTCCCCACGGGATATTCTCCCGAGCTTAGTCCAGTCCAATTTTAAGTGATTCAAGTGATGGGGCCTCCTTCGCTTCTCTTGGGATATCCCTTCACAGTCTGAAACAGCTAACAGCTAGGGAAGCCCCCGCGTATACATATGTCCTTTTTCCATGATTCTGTTCTGTGCGTCCCCAATCCACCTTAAAACTGTCTGAATTTAATTTTAAATGGGTACAACCTACATTTAAATGATTAAACCCAGCTGAGTCTGGGTCTTTTTGGATAGGCTGACTCTCTCTCTCTCTTTCACACATACACACAAGTATACACACACACACACACACACACACACACACACACACACGAGCTCATGACACAGTCACAGTGTATTTATGGGAAACAATTAATAAAGATCCTTACATTTTATGTCATTCACTGATAAAACAATGTGAAAACTCAATAACCTACTGCTTTTCAACTGACAGAGGAGCAACAAACTATAAACCTAAGTGCTCCTTCACTTTGTGAATATTATATTTATTGTACATGAGTAAAATAATATGATCTTCTAATATAGTGCTTACTATAGCTTATTCAGTATAAAGGATACAGATATGCAATATGGTGCTAATGCCATAAGTAAATTTATAGAAATCATTTTATTCAAACATTTTTTTTCATCCATTCAAACAATAGGGGATTCATACTTTCTATGTAGATGGGCTCATTCCAACACTAAAAATTTGGTTTGAGATTTGAGTAAGTTGTAGAGCCTAGGGGAACAGCTTGGGGTGTTCAAGGTTAATGGAGGTTGCTTAAGGGTATTTAAATTTGATCAAGGATTTTATATAGCTTTCCATGTCCTTTCCAAAGAGCTGCCCTAAAGTATTTTTCACACCTGTCAATCAACCAACCAATATCCAATCAGGTAGGAAAATGAGTACCCTGGGAAAACGAGAAAAAAATAACTTGTGCTTTCTTTAAAGAGATGGAATCTACTGTTTCTGTGGGCACAGTTTTTGATGCCATCAGTTCATGAAATTTTGAGCTGAAAAGAGTCTTAGAGCTAGGAATCTTTGAGCTAGAATCAGCTAGCTCAGTGATTATACAGTCATGGTCTAGAAAAATTATAGAGAGAGTCTGTGCAGCAAATTAAACTTTTGAATGTCAGTTGGGTGAGTTTTAACTATGTGGATTGAACATGCTTTTACATCAAGCACCTACATAAATCTTGTGAAAATTACAAGAAAGAAGTTTAAAAGAACAGAGAATGTAAGAAAGGAGAGTAGCCAAGGAGACATTCCTTGGCTATGCAGATTGCTTTTGAAGATGAGAGCAAATACGGCAGTAACTGAGTGATTTGAATGGAGGAAGCTAACAATAGCTAATGATTTTTGAGCATTTATTATGTGTTAAGTATCAACATAAAAGTTCCACATAGTTTAATTCAGGAAGCTCTCACAACAATGCTATAAAGTTGAGTAGTATTGCTATCTCCATGTAACAGGTGATGCTTCTGACATGATAGGTTAGTTAGGGAGCTGTTAAGTGACAGAAACTTGTAAGTCAACCCGGAGAATCTCACTCCCGCAGCTGCGAGAGGGGAATACCAGGGACGAGCAGGGCAAACTGCCCCACACGACCCCCTCAGAAGCTCGGTGGGAGAGGGAGTGAGCAGGAGGCCTGAATGATGCGTGACAGACCATCGAGAACGTCCTTAGGCCACAGTCTCCCCTCTGTCACATCAGATGAAAGGAGATGCTAAACATCCAAGTGGATCAGAAGATTGGAGGAGGCTTTGTGGTGGAAAGTGAGTGTCCTTGAAAAAATACTCACAACACCTGGCCTTATGGGTTCCCACAAAAAAGCCAGAAAGCCAACAAACCCCCACACAGTGATGCCTGTTTATCAGTTACCCACGTAAGCAAAGTGCTTAAAATCAGGTTTTACTGCCTCTTTCTTGATATCTGTTTCTACTGACTGCTTTATCTCTTACCAATAGGTTGCGTTTCCCTTGCTTTCTCTGTGTGTCATTTTTCACTGAATGCCAGTGTGTGCAGAAGACCAATGGAGACTTGAAAATTTCATCTGAATATCCATATTTTAAAAAAGAACCTTGACTTCTACCTTACCCCATACACAAAATTATAAATATGGATCATAGACCCAAATATAAAATGATAAAGCTTTTAGAAGAAATCACAGGAAAATATCCTCAGGACCTTAAAGTAGCAGAGCTTTCTCAAGGGGCACAAAACGCTCTGTCATAAAAGGGCAAACGGATACACTGGATTTCATCAAAATTAAGGAACTTGGTTCACAAAATGCAACATTAAGAAACTGAAAGATAAAGATACAAACAGAAAATGCAATATAAATCTGTACTACAGATAAATGACAAAATACTTATGAGAATATGAAAAGCATTCCTTGAAATAAACAAGAGACAAGACAACCCAACTTGTAAAAATTAACTGAAATACTTGAAAATAAGCAACGCAAAAGAGTGTATCCACATGTCCAATCATGTCTGACTCTTTGTGACCCCACGGACTGTAGCCCACCAGGCTTTACTGTCCATGAAATTCTTTAGGCAAGAATACTGGAGTGGGTAGTGGGTTGCCATTCCCTTCTCCAGGGGATGTTCCTGATCCAGGGATCGAACCCAGGTCTCCTGCATTGCAGGCAGATTCTTTACTGTCTGAGCCACCAGCGAAGCCCCAAATGTCCAATAAGCATAGGAGAAAAAAAAGTCAACATCACTAGACATTAAGGATACATAATTTAAAATGACAATGGGATATCACTGGTAAACTTCCAGAATGGCTAAAATTAAGAAGAGTGACTATATTAAATTTGGGTGAGACTTATGAGCAATTTAAACTCATATATTGCTAGTTGATGTGAGTAGAAATTGATGTAACCACTTGGGAGAACTGCTTGGCAGTATCTGCTAAGTCTAAATACATAACTATTGTACAAGTCAGCAATTCTAGTCCTAGATGTATACTCAAGAGAAATGAGTTTATATGTATACCAAAACATATGTAAAAAATATTAACAATAACCTTATATATAATAGCTTCAAGTTGGAAATAATCAGGATATCCATCAGTGGGAAAATGGATAAAGAAAGTGTAGTATATTTACATGGTGGAATAGCAAACATTCTTTTTTTTTAAGTTTTAAAAAAGAATAAACTACTACTGTGTACAACAACATGGATAAATCTGCCAGGCAGTATTTTAGTGAAAGGCAGGTGTAAAAACATATATACTACGTAATTCAATTTACATGAGGTTTAAGTACAGGCCACACATACATTTATGGCATTGAAGTTACAATAGTGATCACCTCTCTGGGGGTCTTATTTGCAATGCTATGATGTTATCTTGGCCATCTGTTGGTTACTTGAGTTCTTACATGTGTAAAAATTCATCACGTATATTTACTATCAATGCACATTACTGAATATACACTATTCTCAAGGAACACTTTTAAAAGGCTAAAAACAAGGTCAGCTAGGATCACAACATATGTGAAGAAACCTTTAAAATAGAACCTTGGGCTTCCCTTGTGGCTCAGTTGGTCAAGAATCTGCCTGCAATATGGGAGACCTGGGTTTGATCCCTGGGTTGGGAAGATCCCCTGGAGAAGGGAATCTCCACTCCAGTATTCTGGCCTGGAGAATTCCATGGACTGTATAGTCCGTGGGGTCCCAAAGAGTGGGACATGACTGAGAGATTAAAAAAAAAAAATGAAACAAAGCTATCATTTTTTCCAGAAAGTCAATGGGATTTACATACATTCATGAAATAGAAAGCAGAGGAGTTAAAACCATAAAACAAAAAACAGAAAAAAAGAAATAGGTTTCTTTGGTAGGGGGGGTGGGGGGTGGGGAGGAGATAAAATGTAAAAATTTCATAGAAAATAAAGTGGAAGAAATTATCTAGAAAGCAGAATAAAATGTTGGGAGATAGTCAATAGAAGTTACCAGGTTTTTAAACAATTTAGTTACTCCAGACAAAAATGCTCATCTCAGGACGTGGCCTTCATGATTTCAGTCTGACCTTGGGACAGCCTGGAAATATTTTCCTGCAACAAGCTGCCCGGTGACTTCAACAGAGTATGTTTGATTTTTTGTGAAATTATATTAACTCCGCGTGCTCACAACTATTTCCTCAGCTGTGATTGGCAAATACAACATTTCGAAGACAATTGACGAAGCAGATTCATTAATCTTTATTTCAGTTTGTTCGGGAGAGGAAACATTTCAAAACAATAGGTCTATATGAGAGGGGGAAAATAACAAATATTGTCCCAACAGCAACAAAATAATAAGAGAGGTGGGAATAGTTGAACACTGACCTTTTGCTATATTCCAGTTATCAGTCAACCCTGTGTATTTATCCATGTGAGACCAGTGTATGTTATCATTTCAAAATCATTTCTGCTTTTCTCTTCTCTTAAATAATGTACATTCTAGAAAATTTGGATAATACAGTGAAAACACAGAAAAATCAACGAGGATCCTTCTGCATACAGATAATCACTATTGATTAAGACTTAGTTTAAAATCCTTGTTGTCTTTCTTCTCTCTTACTATACATACATATATATATAAATATATTGATATATCTCAATATATATATCTATATTGATATATCTTTATATATAAAGATAAAACTTTATCATACAAACAAGATAAAAATCAAGCTTTATCATACAAACAAGACTGGACTATTTGTAAATATATAATAATATATAATATGAAATTATAATACATTTTTGGCGCCAAAATCAAGGGGGATAAAATCAAGCTTTATCATGCAAGCAAGACTGAACTATGTGTAAACGAAATAATACATTTTGGCGCCGCGGCAGCACACTGAGCGCCATAGCTCCAGCGGAGGGGCAAGCAAGGGCCCGCCGGCACCTGGCAGCTCCGTACCTCGCAGAGCAAAAATAAACACGGGCTAAGAAGCCCGGGGGCAAAATGCCATCATATGCATTCTTTGTGCAAACTGGCCGGGAGGAGCACAAGAGAAGCATCCAGAGGCTTCAGTCAGCGTCCCGGAGTCTTCTGAGAAGGGCTCAGGAGGTGGAAGACAGCGTCTGCTAAAGAGAAGGGAAAATTCGAAGACGTGGCAAAGGCACACCAGGCCGGTTACAAGAGAAAAGAAAATGTATACCCTGCTAAAGGGGGAACGGAGAAGAAGTTCAGGATCCCGGTACACCCAAGAGGCCTCCTTCAGCCTTTTTTTTTTGTTCTGAGCATCATCCAAAACGCAAAGGAGAACATCTTTGCAACGCCATTGGTGGCGTTGCAAAGAAACGGGGAGAAATGTGGAATAACACTGCTGCAGATGGAAGGGCTGATGCTGAAGCTGAAGCTCCAACACCTTGGCCACCTGATGCCAAGAGCGGACTCGTTGGAAAAGACCCTGATGCTGGGAAAGACTGAAGGCAGGAGGAGAAGGGGACGGCAGAGGATGAGATGGTTGGATGGCATCACCGACTCGATGGACATGAGTCTGAGTAGACTCCGGGAGTTGGTGATGGACAGGGAGGCCTGGCGTGCTGCAGTTCATGGGGTCGCAGGGAGTCAGACACGACTGAGCGACTGAACTGATGCTGATACTGACAGATGACAAGCAGCCTTATGAGAAAAAGGCTGCAAACCTGAAGGAAAAGTCGAAAAGGATATTGCTGCCTACGGAGCTAAAGGGAAACCGGACACAGCAAAAAAAAAAAAAAAAAGGAGGGGCGGGAGGAGGGGAGTGGAGGAGAGTCCTCAGGGCTGAAAAAAGTTGGGGAGAGGAGGAAGAGGAGGACCAGGGGGAGGACCAGGGGGAGGAAGAAGACGAAGAGGAAGAAGATGGTGAATAAGTTGGTGCTCGTGCAATTGCTTTTTTTCATTGTCTATAAAACATTTAACCCCCCATAATCAACTCACTCCTTTTAAAGAAAAAAACTGAAATGTAAGGCTGTGCTAAGATTTGTTTTTAAACTGTACAGTGTCTTTTTTTGTATAGTTAACACACTACCAAGTGTGTCTTGGGATAGCCCTGTCCTTGCGGTATTTTCCATAGCACCTTGCCTGGCGCAGTGTACATGGAGCTTTAGAGCTCGTTCTTGGTGGTGTGCAGTACGAATTAGTTACATATGGGGACGGTAGTTTTTTCATCTTCAGTTGTCTCTGATGAAGCTTATATGAATAATTTTTCTTCTGTTAATTGAATACCATTCTGTAATTGAAAAAAAGAAAAAAGTTGCAGCTGTTTTGCTGACATTCTGAATGCTTATAATTAAATACTATTTTTATTAAAAAATAATACTGTGGACATTTTCCTAAGTATACAATCACCTTTAATTAATAATATTTCACAATATGATGGTCCATGATTTATGTACCATTATCGTGTTGTCATTTAGTTTGTTTCAGTTTTAAAATATTACAAGTGATACAAATCATAACAATGATATAAAATATTTGTACATGTTAAAGGAATCTAATTCTTATTGCCAAAATGCCTTGAGAAATGTTACCTAAATTTACACTTATACCAGACACAGCAGAAAGTGCCAGGTTCACTGAGCTTGAGCCAAATCCAGAAATTTTCATTTTTATAAAATCCTCAACATTAAAATAGAAAAAAAAAAGGTAACATTGCTTTTTAAATCTGAATGTCTATGTTTCTAATATTATTGAACATCTCTTCATATGATTGCTGGCATTCTAATTTCCTTTTTTTCCCCAAGTTTTGATTGATTTGATTTTTCTTCTTTTTTCTTATTAAAGTGTAAGAGCCATCATGCTGTTGCTGCTGCTTAGTCACTAAGTTGTGTCCGACTCTTTGTGACCCCGAAGACTGTAGCCCGCCAGGCTCCTCAGTTCTTGGGATTCCCCAGGCAAGAAACCTGGAATGGGTCACCATTTCCTTCTCCAGGGGATCTTCCCAACCCAGGGTTCCAACCTGTGTCTCCTGCTTGGCAGGTGGATTCTTTGCCACTGAGGCACCTGGAAAGCTCTAAGAGCTTTAATAAGTCAAGGCTAAGACCAATAATTTTCAAATGCTTTTTTTCTCTTTTGCTGTTGTTTTTGTTTGGCAAATTATGCACATCTGTATGAAGGAACATGTGTGATGGGACGGTAAGTAGAAGAACAAGGGTCAGAGGAGTCAACAGTTCATGCTGCCTTAAGCGTGGACATCGTCAAAGATGGCAGCAGTAAGTCCAGAAGGAAAAGAAGGTCAGAAGCAAGCAGTTGTCATGGATAAGATGTACTTTCAGGAGTTTTCCATGTTATTTTTATTACATTAGTGGAGGATTAGTGGGATAAAGGTTCTCTCAAAATCTTCTGGAAGCCAAATCTTTAGATGATGATAGAAATCTTTCTTTTGCAGAATGAGCAAGTCTTTTGGCTAGACGTAGGCAAAAGCTTTTGCTCAGTATGGTGTAATAACTCCAGTAGGCCCACAGCAGCCAAACTAAGTCTGTCTCAAAGTATCTTATTACAATAAAATCAAATTTAACCTCCTCAACCCAAGACACAAATCACTCACTTTTCTTTCAAACAATTTGTTAATATATTATCATAAATGCTACCTGTCACAAGACTGATAGTTGTCAGTAGCTCAAAAATATGAATAAAATTGAAAATGAATCTGAATGTGGGAACTATAACAGCATTTCATAGAGAGGTGATGATAATAAGAGGTTGTGGCAGACACGAAAAATTCTCAGGAACAGGGAAATCAAGAAAACGTTCTTCAAATTGAATAAGCTCCCAAATCAGTCTCACCAGACTTATATTCCCACCAAACCTAGCAGTCAATAAAACACTTATTGGCCCCTGGTAGTCTGTAGCAATGGAAAATTGGGTTTACCTTGTGAATTTTTATATTGCAAAGTTTGTATCAAGTTGCAGAGCGTAATTTCAGAATGACACAATCTGAGTTTATATTTCTTTCCAAATGATACTTGAGACTTTTGTTACCATTTCTCCAACAATATAAAAAATGGTCTCACCTGAATTTTAAGGTGCAGTTTTAACCCCTAACTAAGATCGATAAACACAATGTCTTTTAAAAGATCCAAGTCAATGTATTTCAGATAAAAGAAGTTTCATTATATCTCTTTCACATTTTCTGGTTTGAAAAACAGTATTGCATGCAATTGTTCTGAAGGATCTCAAGGGTGTTAGGCTGAGTATAAAAAAAGTCAGTCGCAAAAGTTATATACTTTATGATTCTATTTATGCAGCATCCTTGAACTGACAAACCATGGGCTTGGAGAAGAGACTAGGGGTTGTTGAGGGATGGGGGGCGGTGGGTGTGGCTAACAAAGGGACAGCAGAAGGGAGCTTCTTTGCACCATATCTTGATTGTGGCAGAAGTTACAGAAATCCATACACGGGACAAAACTGCAAGAACTATACACACTCACAGAGCAATGAGTACACGTAAAACCCGGTGAGACCGAACACAATCTGCAGCTGCTGAACTAACATACTCAGGTCAGTGTCTTGGTGCTGCTATTGGGCCACAGCTGTGTCACATGTCACCTTTGGGGGAGACTGGATGAAGGGCTCACAGAACTCTGTGCATGGAGTTTGCAACTGTCAGTGAGTTTAACTGTTTAAAAAGTGTTTTCAAAACCATGTTTTCCACTCATCCTCGTGCTTAACCTTATATAGACGATTGTCAGAGAGGAAGCGAATTAGAACTCTTAGCAGCCAAACTACATATCACAAAAATCCATGCACTAACAGTAATTCATTCTACTCATTGGCGAGTACCTCAGGTTCTCATTCAGTGCCTAATTGCTCTTGCTTTAAACACATTTCTGAGACACTCTCGGTAGTTTGTCTTTCACAACTAGAGCAGATACAATCAGTCAGCAGTCATCTATTCATTAATTTATGTTTATTCATTATTTTGCTGATTATGCCATGTAATGTGATAAGCATGATGTCCTGATGAATGACAATTTTTGCCCCCAAGAAACTTATGACTTAGATTGGTGATTTCTACACAGAGGGGTAGAGATAAATGAAGAAATATGTATCAGAAAGTTACAAGCTTTCAAAATACATACTACCCCATCCCCCAAACTCTTAAACATCCCTTAGGAAGACATCCTTCCGCCTCCTAGAATAGAGGGATGATGACAAAGGGGAAGCGGGGAGAAGTGAAAATAGATGGGACCAGATCAGGAAATACCTTATAAGTGGGAGCTTTGGAAGGTATCCATATTGCAAGGGGGCACTATTGAAGGGTTTAGGCAAAGGGTGAGGCAAATAATCAAATTTATAGTATTTTTCAAGATTTCACAAACTTCAGTATGCAAGTCTGGAGGGTTGATGACTAAAGAGATGTTGCAATAATTTTTATATGACTACTTAATGGCTGTGGGTATGAAGATAAGCAGACACATTTTTTAACTCATTAGGAGGAATATTTGACAGGACTTGGTGAGCAGCTATTCCTCATATCCATAGAGATGGAAGTAGCCAAAGATGACCTATAAAGAAAGCTGACTGCCTAAGAATTGATGCTTTTGAACTGTGATGTTGGAGAAGATTCTTGAGGGTCCCTTGGACTGCAAGGAGATCCAACCAGTCCATCCTAAAGGAGATCAGTCCTGAATATTCATTGGAAGGACTGATGCTGAGGCTGAAACTCCAATACTTTGGCCACCTGATGCAAAGAACTGACTCCTTAGAAAAGACCCTGATGCTGGGAAAGATTAAAGGTGGGAGGAGAAGGGGATGACAGAGGGTGAGATGGTTGGATGGCATCACCAACTCAATGAACATGAGTTTGGGTAAACTCTAGGACTTGGTGATGGACAGGGAAGCCTGGCGTGCTGCAGTCCATGGGGTCGCAAAGAGTAGGACACAACTGAGCAACTGAACTGAACTGAACTGAAAGATGACCCATTGCAGGGTGGAGAGGTTAATGACTGGAAGAGACATAGGAGGACTTCTAGGCTTCTGGTAATGTTTTGTTTCCTGACTTGGGGGCTAGTTAAATTGATATATTTGAGCTTCCCAGGTGGCACAGTGGTAAAAGACCCGCATGCCAATGCAGGAGATGTAAGAGGTGCAAGTTCTATCCCTGGGTCAGAAAGATCTCTTGGAGCAGGAAACAGCAACCTGCTCCAGAATTCTTGTCTGAAAAATTCCATGTATAGGAGCCTTGTAGGCTACAGTCCATGGGGTCACAAAAAGACAGACATGACCAAGCAACTGAGCATACAGATACACAAAACTGATATATTTACTCTGTGAAAATTCATTCAGCTTGTGCAGTTATGATCTGTGCATTTTGTTTCTGTGTGTGATAAACTATGATCAAGATTTTTACATAAATTATGACATCTTAGCAAAAATGCACTGAAATGTATATGATTTGCATGTTAATGAAATATATTCAATTGAGCATCACATAGGAAGAAAAAAAGATAAATCTAAAAAATGTCCTTGTTGTAGTATTGTCTTTAAAAGCAAATATATATTTGCAAATGAAAGAAATAATTAGGCTTTGGGGCTGTCAACTGTCACATTCAACAGGCTGAAAAAAATTGGCAGCTTTTAAAGTACGTATTTCGTATTAGACCTACAAAGACTGACAAAAGTTTTCTTACTGACCTTTGCTAAAGATGAACATGGCTTCCTTTAACATCATCTAGAGACAATTCTAGAGAAAGCAATGGCAACCCACTCCAGTACTCTTGCCTGGAGAATCCCATGGACAGAGGAGCCTGGTGGGCTGCAGTCCATGGGGTCACTAAGACTCGGACACGACTGAGCGACTTCACTTTCACTTTTCACTTTCATGCATTGGAGAAGGAAATGGCAACCCACTCCAGTGTTCTTGCCTGGAGAATGCCAGGGACGGCAGAGCCTGGTGGGCTGCCGTCTATGGGGTCGCACAGAGTCAGACACGACTGAAGCGACTTAGCAGCAGAGACAATTCTAGATTTACCTATAAAATTAGGTACAGGGACTTTGTGTTTCTCATTAATGTAAGGAGCTTAGAAGATGCCGTTTGATCCTAACATCAAGTATAAAGGTGAACAAAACTGAAAAATTAACAACTCTTCCTAGATCTGCCAGAGAAATGAGGTCATAGGTAAACCCCTGCCCCCCAAAATGGAGACAGGCAAGTTCAGAGACTCCCAACTTGCTGAAGGCGGAACTTCAGAAGAACCAGCGCCAGGGTTAGAAAACCTAATTGAAGAATTGCTGGAGGCTCAGTGTGGACAAGTCTGGGCCCAGTCATAGAAGGTACAATATTTTCATTGGTTGTACCTACCAGGTCTTCATATCGACTATTAGAGAAAAATCTCTCCTTGTGCTTCTGTCAAGGGGAGAGGAAAAGAAACCATTTTGAAATACAGCAGAACATTCTGTTTTTCTTAATATGGCCTTGCCCTAGTAGAAACTATTTTACCTGAGCCATTGTTATCAGAGCATAGCCTACCTGGGGGAAGTGACATAGCTAAGTGCAGCCCCCTGTACCCATTCAGATTCATCAAAGAAAGGAAGAGAGGGAAGCAGGGAGGGAGAGAGAGGTGCATTGGTGAAGCACACAGTCCAGAAACACAGGCTCACCAAAGGCTAAGATCTAATCGTAAAACTAGGAAATGCTTTCCTCCACCCTTGCCTTGCCACTACATTATTAAAGGCTTAATTACTGCAGTTCTGCTTCCCAGTACATCTTGGACAATATTCAACAAAAAAATTATAAGGCATCCTAAAAGACAAAAAAAATCAATTGGAAGAAACTGAACAAGTGTTAGAACCACAGTCAGATATGGTGAGAATGTTAGAATTATCAGACAGGAATTTTTTTTTTTACAATTATGATTAATATGCTAAGGGATTTAATGGAAACAGTAGACAACATGTAAGAACAGATAGATAATGTGATCAAAGAGAAATTCTAAGAAAGAATTCTTTAAATGCTAGAGATTAAAAATACTACAACACAAATTAAGAATGCTTTTGATCGGCTCACTAGTAGGCTAGATGTGGCTGAGGAAAGAATCTCTGAGCTTGATGATATGACAATAGAAACTTCTAACACTGAAAATCAAACAGAAAAAAAAAAAACTCAATTAGAATAAAATATCCAAGGATTCTAGGAAAACTAAAAAATGTACAATATATGCATAAGATTATCAGAAGGAGAAGAAAAAGAAAAAGGGAAAGAAGATATGACTAAGACACCAAACCACAAATCCAAGAAATTCAGAGAATACTAAGAAAGATAAATACTAAAAAACCCTACATCTGTGCATGTCATGTTGAAGCTTCAGAAAATTAAAGATGAAGAAAAAAATCTTGAAAGAAGCCAGAAGGAGGAATATACCTAGTTGATAGAGGAGCAAGTATAATTACATCCAACTTCTCAAAAATCATGAAGGCGAGAAGAATATTTAAGTAAAATATTTAAGGTTGAGAGAAAAAAATCCACCACCACAGAATTCCATACCCTGCTAAATTATCTTTCAAACTGAATAAGAAATAAAGACTTTCTCTGACAAACAAAAGTGAAAGAAAAATTTTGCCAGTAGACCTGCCTTATAAGAAATGTTAAAAGAAACTCCTTTAAAGTTTTACAATTTTTCTTCTAAAAGAACAAAAATTATATAGGTCAGAAATTTGGATCTACATAAAGAAAGAAAGAATAAGTGAAACTAAAATAAAAAAATTCTCATTCTTAATTCATCTAATAGATAATAGTTTATTCAAAATAATAATAACAATAATGTATTTAGATATACATAATAATACATAATTATATATAACCATATGTAATCCATAATTATATTTGTGTACATATATGACTCTGTATCGGAGAAGGCAATGGCACCCCACTCCAGTATTCTTGCCTGGAAAATCCCATGGACAGAGGAGCCTGGTGGACTGCAGTCCATGGGGTTGCTAAGAGTTGGACATGACTGAGTGACTTCACTTTCACTTTTCACTTTCATGTATTGGGGAAGGAAATGGCAACCCACTCCAGTGTTCTTGCCTGGAGAATCCCAGGGATGGGGGAGCCTGGTGGGCTGCCGTTTATGGGGTCACACAGAGTCAGACATGACTGAAGCGACTTGGCAGCAGCAGCAGCATGACTCTGTATACTTATGTAAATATGAAAAGAACGACAGCAATGAAGCAAGAGACAGGAGACAATGGGCAAGGAGATATTAGGAACATTTTTTATTATAAAGCACACACACTATGCAGGGAGTAGTATAGTGTTATTTGAAAGTATATTTGGATTAGTTTTAAGTATGTATTGTGAATTCTAGGATAACCACTGGATAAAGCTTTTAACATGTATAACTCATGCTAAGAATGGAGAGAAATGGAATTAAAGTGCTCAATTAAAACCACAAAAGGCAAGAAAAGCGTGGAAAACAATAAGAGGAACAAAGAACAAAGGCAACAAAAAGAAAGTAACAAAAATAGTAGATTTGGATCTACCTTATCAATAATTGAACATCAATAGTCTAAATACACCAACTAAAAGACTGTCAAGATGGATCAAAAAACATTTCTCAGAAAATCCGCTTTCAGTATAAAGGCATGTACATATCAAAACTAAACGAATGGAGAAAGATCAAAAGAAAGTGGGAGTATGTTTCAAATTTCAGATAGAACTGATATCAAACAAGAAAAGTTACTGGGGATCAAAAGGGACACTGCAAAATAATACTTCAAAGAAGACAGAGCAATTCTAATGTATATATACCTAGTAACAAAGCTTTAAAATACCTGAGGCAAAACTGAAAGATCCACAAGGAGAGACAGATGAATCCGCTATTATAGCTGGAGACTGTGATACACTTTTGTCAGAAATAGATCCAACAGGCAGAAAATCAGTAAGGATAAAACTGGACTCAACAGCATTGTTGACAGCTGTAGACTAATGCATCCAATTACTAATGTTGCACACTCTTCTCAAGCTCACATGAAACATCCGCCAGAATACAGCACATCCTGGGCCATGAAGCACACCTGTGTGCTGTGCTCAGTCGCTCAGTCGTGTCTGACTCTGTGTGACCCCGTGCGCTGTAGTGCACCAGGCTCCTCTGTCCACGGGATTCTCCAGGCAAGAATGCTGGAGTGGGGTGCCACGCCCTCCTCCAGGGGATCTTCCCGATCCAGGGATCGAACCCAGGTCTCCCACATTGCCGGCGGATTCTTTACCATCTGAGCCACTAGGGAAGCTGAAGAACACACGTGAACACATTTAAAGAACAGAATCATAAAGTCTCTTCTCTCAACTACAACGGAATCAAACTAGAAATCATTAACCAAAGGCTAACTGGAAAATCCCAAAGTATTTGGAGATTAAGCAACATACACCTAAATAATATCCAGCTCAAAGAAGAAGCCTCAAGATAAGTTAAAAAATATTTTGAATGAAATGAAAACACAACCCATCAGTATCTATGGGATGCAGCAAAAGCAGTGCTAAAAAAATATCTATAGCGTTAAAGGCAGGTATTAGAAAACTAGAAAGATTTATAACCTATAATCTAAGCTTCAATCTTAGGGGACTACAAAACAAAGAGAAAAGTAATCCAGAGTAAGCAGAACAAAATAAATAATAAAAATTAGAGCAATAATGAAATTGAAAACAGGAAATCAATAGATAAAATCACTAAAACCAAAAGCTAGTTCTTTAGAAGAGATAAGCAAAAATTAGTAAGCCTCTACTACTCATGCTAACTAAAAAAAAAAAAAAACAGGGAGAGAGAGAGAGAAGACACAACTGATACCAGATGATGTTAGAAGTGAAAGTGGGAACACCATTATGGATCACATGAACATTAAAAGGAAGATAAAGAAATCCTAGGAACAACTCTACCCTACAAACTTGATAACCTTCATGAAACGATCCCCTTGTTTGAAATATACAATCTGCCAAAGCCTACACAAGGATAAATAGACAATCTCAATAGGCCTATATCTATTAAAGAAATTGAATCAATAATTAATCTTCCAAAATAGAAATCATCAAAACTGGATGAATTTACTGGTGTGTTATATCAGATAGTTGGGCTTCCCTGGTAGCTCAGCTGGTAAAGAATCTGCCTGCAATACAAGAAACCCTGATTGGATTCCTGGGTCAGGAAGATCCACTGCAGAATGGATTAAGCTACCCACTCCAGTATTCTTGGGCTTCCCTGGTGGCTCAGACAGTAAAGAATCCCCTGCAATGTGGGAGACCTGGGTTCAGTTGCTGGGTCTGGAAGATACCCTGGAGAAGGGAATGGCTACCCACTGTAGCATTCTGGCCTGGAGAACTCCAGTGGACAGAGGAGCTTAGCAGGCTACAGTCCATGTGGTCGCTAAGAGTCACACATAACTGAGCGACTTTCACTTATACCAGATATTTAAGGAAGAATGTACGCTACTTCTCTACAATTTCTTCCAGAAAATAAAAGCAGAAAAAATACTTCCTAACTCTTCTGAGAGACCAGCATTAGCCTGATAAAATCAGCCAAAGACATTATAAGAAAGCTATAGATCAATATCTTTCATGCATATAGATGCAAAAATCCTCAACAAAACATTAGCAAATCAAATCCAACAATGTATTTTAAAAAATTATACACCATGATGAAGTGGGATTTATACCAGGATGCAAGGTTGGTCAATATTTGAAAATCAATTGAGGTAATCCATCAAATCCACAGGCTAAAGAAAGAAAGTCACATGATCATATTAATTGATGCAGAAAAAGCATTTGTCAAAATCCAACACATACAAATGACAAAATTTTTGGCAAATTAGGAACGGAGGGGACCTTCTTCAACTTGGTAGAGAATATCGACAAAAAACCCCTACAGCTAACATTATACTTAATGGTGAGAAACTGAGAGCCTTTTGACTAAGATCAGGAACAATTCAAATTAAAACAAGGAGATAGTACTACCTACCCATCAGAATGGCCAGAGTCTGGAACACAAACAACATCAAGGATGTGAAGCAATAGGAACTCTTATCCATTGCTGGTGGGAATGCAGAATGGTTCAGGCACTCTGGAAGACAATTTGGGGGCTTCTTAGAAAACTAAACTTATTTCACCATAATATCTCCTTTGCTAAGGAAGGCAATTGGTCTCCTTAGTGTTTACCCATGGAGAAGGAAATGGCAACCCACTCCAGTGTTCTTGCCTGGAGAATCCCAGGGACGGGGGAGCCTGGTGGGCTGCAGTCTATGCAGTCACACAGAGTCGGACACGACTGAAGCAACTTAGCAGTAGTAGCGTTTACCCAAATGAACTGAAACCTTATATTCACACAAAAACCTGCACATGGACATTTGCAGCAGCTTTATTTAAAATTATCAAAACCTAGAAGCATCCATGATGCCCTTCAGGAGGTGAATGGATAAACAAACACTGGTCCACCCAGATGACCAACTATCATTCTGCACTAAATGAAATGGGCTATCACGCCGTAAAAAGACATGGAGGAAGCGTAAAAGTCTATTACTGTGCAAAGGAAACCAATCTGAAAAGGTTACATACTGTATGATGCCAATTATATGACTGACATTCTGGAAAAGGCAAAACTTTCCTGGAAGTAAAGAGACCGAAAGATCGGTGGTTATAGAGGTTAGGAAGGAAGCAGGAATGAATAGGGCAAGCGTAGAGCCATTTTTAGGACAGTGAAACGTCTCTGCGTGGTGCCATAATGAACACTTGTCCTTATACATTTGTCGAAACCCATAAAACATACAACTCCAAGAGTGAATCCTAGTGTAAGTTACGGGCCTCGGGTGATAATGACGTGTCGATGTAGCTTTACCAGTTGTAACAAACGTTCCACTCTGGGACAGGATGTTGATCGTATCTGGGGAGGTTGTGATTCACAGGAGCAAGGGCCCAGTTGGAACCCTATCTGATGCTCAAGTTTGCTGTGAACACAAAGTTGCTCTAAAAGGTAAAGGCTGCTAATTTTTAAAAAAGTAGGTTCATAAGACTTATGCCCATTTTCTCACACGTATTTAGAATTTCCTTCCACAGGGAACAGTGAAGACTAGAGACGACTTTACTCAATTGCTTTTAGAATCATTGACACCACTTAGGGCTCTTATTTTTTGAGCCTTGAGGCAAGGCTTCTTTTCATGGCAGAAATAAAGAAAAATTCTCCTTTTCTCATACTACTTGAGAGTATACTATAAAATACCTCCATTTCATATTTTTATCTAATTCTTTATGATTTTTAGAATTTTATAGAGAAAAATATTTCATTAGCTCTCTTAAAAATAGCTTGTTGGTGTTTCTGCTGAGGCTCTACAGATATGCTAATAATTTCTTTATTAAGCTCTTATTTAGGTTAGCATGAATATGAACACATACGTAATTTCACTTTAACTCTAATACATATCATGTTTAGATTGGTTATAATTGAAAGAATGGTTTTCAATGTGACTTTTTTTATTACAGAGGAAGTCATTTACATACTAGAAGAAGAATGGAGCCAAATATAGACTATTGGGTATATTTTCTGATTATTTTCAGGTGTTAATGTTGATGAAGAACTAGGCAATTTTTTAAAAAAGCATTTATCCCTGAGCAGATATTTTGCTGTCGTCTAGTCTGTGCCATATTCATGTTTCATTCGGAGATCATTTCATATAATGAAATAATTATTTACTTTGGGAGATTATTGATGTTATGAACAAAAGATAATGGATTAGTCACTATGTGTGACTCTAACTTTTTAAAAATGTTACCAATAATATTTGGACGATGAACTCCAATGAAGAATGAGGGGAAATCAATTCTCAAGACTTGGGGAGTCCTGAGAACCAGTGGGGAACATATTTAAAAAGACCTCCCAGGGTCTTGAAGGCAGAAAGTTTCTATAGACGCACTGAGAATTTTTTCACATATGATTTTTTTTCTTTAAGTAACTCCCCAAATATTTATAGAAATGGCCATCTGATGTTTTAAGACTTCATTCTCTCCTGGAGAGTATTTCCTTCCTACCAAATTTACTGACCTTACTTCCAATTACTTCCAACCTCATTCTTCTCTGATTTTACTTAATCATCTACTCTCTGAAGAATTCCTATAAATGGCCCTAAATAGCTATGTTTTACTTTTTTCCGTGATTTCCAGGTACTCTTCTATGCATTATTCTCTTTTCTGACTCTGTAGGGATAATGAGCTCCATGCTTTGCCTCACCTGCTCGGGCCTCTTGAGAGATGTCTAAACGTCACCATGGTGATAGGGTACCATGCAAGGCCCTCCTGGGACAGGGATAGGGCTCGAGAGCTGGGGCCTATGTCTGGGAGAGTGACTTTAAGTTCTCTTAGTTGGGAGAGAATAAGAAGTCGACAGAGGTACATAAAGCTATATTCTGATGCTCACAGGCCTTGGAAAACCAATTCACTATTTCAAGGAACTACATCTTGATTTAGCAACTTCTCTCTCTTTGCAAATGCAAGGGCAGTCAAAATTCAGGCCCCAAAATGTTACTGTCATCTCTGTGTTAATGAACCTGAAAGGTGTGTGTGTCAGTGTGTTCTGTGTGTGCATGTGAGTGTCTATGGTGGTTTAGTCACTAAGCTGTGTCGGACTCTTGAGATGCCATGGGCTGTAGCCCGCCAGACTCCTCTGTCCGTGGGATTTTCCAGCCAGGAATACTGGAGTAGGTTGCCATTTCCTCCTCCAGGGGATCTTCCCAACCCAGGGATTGAACCAGGGTCTCCTGCATTGTAGTCAGATTCTTTACTGACTGAGCTACCAGGGAAGACCCGGTGTGATACTATAGTGCTCTCAAACAAGCTAAGCTAAACATCAGGTTCAGAGTCTTCTGTTCGTAGACGTGGTTTGGGTACAAATAGTGTTGGGGAAATAACAATCAGCAACCTTGTTATATCAAAGTGCCCCAACATTGGACAAATAATCCAGCCATTTCTTCACTGGCTGATATTAGATCTCTGTTGTTCAGAGATGTCCCCACAAATGCTGAACATCAGGGGAAACCTGCTTCCTTTCAGCTCAGTTCAGTTCAGTCGCTCAGTCTTGTCTGACTCTTTGCGACCCCATAAATCGCAGCATACCAGGCCTCCCTGCCCATCACCAACTTCTGGAGTTTACCCAAACTCACGTCCATTGAATCGGTGATGCCATCCAGCCATTTCATCCTTTGTTGTCCCCTTCTCCTCCTGCCCCCAATCCCTCCCAGCATCAGAGTCTTTTCCAATGAGTCAACTCTTCGCATGAGGTGGTCAAAGTACTGTAGTTTCAGCATTAGCATCAGTCCTTCCAATGAACACCCAGGACTGATCTCCTTTAGGATGGACCGGTTGGATCTCCTTGCAGTCCAATGGGCTCTCAAGAGTCTTCTCCAACACCACAGTTCAAAAGCATCAATTCTTCGGCGCTCAGCTTCTTCACAGTCCAACTCTCACATCCATACATGACTACTGGAAAAACCATAGCCTTGACTAGATGGACCTTTGTTGGCAAAGTAATGTCTCTGCTTTTGAATATGCTATCTAGGTTGGTCATAACTTTCCCACCAAGGAGTAAGTGTCTTTTAATTGAGGCGATAATTAATGATGCAATAACCACTTCACAGCTGTGGGCTGCCATGTAGCCAAAAAAAAAAAAAACCCTCAGTATCTTCAATACAGATTTCAATCTAGGTTTTTCATCAGAAACTTTCAGAAAGCAAAATTCTAAGCCATGTCTTTTCTAAAATGTCAAAGCCATCCCAGTAACGTTCTCAGATGGCCACAGAAGTTCACAGCAGAAGGGGGAATTAAGGATCACGTATTGATCAAAGCCGAAAAAAAAAAAGAGAGAGAGAGAATCACTGACTCAAAAGGCCAAGGTTAAAGAAAGATTTGAAGTTACAAAATGTATTCGAGTTTCAAAATGCAGGAAGTAAAGAAATAAGAGACCAAGTAGGTAGTACTTTGTAATGCTGATTTCAAAGGTTTGGTGTGAGAGCTGAAATGCACACCCCTCTATGTAAGAGAAACATTATAACCCAGCATCCTACAGAGTCTCCTCCTCCTTAATTGGTTCCAGGCGCCTCACTCTCCAGCTGGACCCTCAGTGGTTGTCGAGCGTGGTGCTGGGTACCACAAAGTTCCCTGCCCCTGGAACACGCCCTCCACAAGTATTTAGGCATCAGGGGTATTGAAGGATGACGACTGGGTTGGAACGCAGTTTCCCTGAGTGCTAGAGCGGTGGTTCTCAAACTGGGGAGTGCACTACCCAGAGGACTTGTTAAAACAGAGTTTGCTGGACCCACCTCTGGAGTTTTTGACTCCGTAGGTCTAGGATGGGAATGAAGAGCCTGCTAACAAGTTCCCTGGTGCTCATCTGGGGAGCACAGCTCGAGGGCCACTGTTCTAGAATAGTGGTTTCAACCATGGTTGCACATGACAACCACCTGGGGAGTTTTTGTTTTGTTTTGAAGTTCTCGATGCCCAGATTATTAACCAGACCAGTAATGTCAGAATCTATGGGGGTTGTGACTGCTGCTGCTGCTGCTGCTGCTGCTAAGTCGCTTCAGTCGTGTCCAACTCTGTGTGATCCCATAGATGGCAGCCCACCAGGCTCCTCCATCCCTGGGATTCTCCAGGCAAGAACACTGGAGTGGGTTGCCATTTCCTTCTCCAGTGCATGAAAGTGAAAAGTGAAAGTGAAGTCGCTCAGTCGTGTCCAACTCTTAGCGATCCCATGGACCGCAGCCTACCGGGCTCCTCCATCCATGGAATTTTCCAGGCAAGAGTACTGGAGTGGGGTGCCATTGCCTTTTCCAGGGGTTTGTGACCAGGCTTTGGTATTTTTTAAAGCTCCCTAGTAGATTCCAATGTACAGCTTGAACTGAGAAACACTGTCTGGCCTCACAGTGGTGCTGAGTCCAGGCTGTACGTTAGAGTAACTTGGGATGAAAAGTTAAAGCGAAAGGTGCTCAGTCATGTCCGACTCTTTGTGACCCCATGGACTATACAGTCCATGGAATTCTCCAGGCCAGAGTGCTGGAATGGGTAGCCGTTCCCTTTTCCAGGGGATCTTCCCGACCCAGGGATCAAACGCAGGTCTCCTGCATTGCAGGCAGATTCTTCACCAACTGAGCCACAAGTCCAAGAATACTGGAGTGGGTAGCCTGTCCCTTCTCCAGCAGATCTTCCTGACCCAAGAATCGAACCGGGTTCTCCTGCATTGAAGGTGGATTCTTTACCAACTGAGCTATCAGGGAAGCCCTTGGGATAATGTTTTTAAAAATTAAGCTGTAGTTGACATGCTATAAAAATGACCCCTTCAAAGTGTACAAGTCAATGGTTCTTATTTATTTACAAAGTTGTAAAACCATCATTAGTATCAAATTCTAGAACATTTACATCAACATCTACGGAGATTTTTAAACAAAGTTCTGATACGTGGGTCCTACTCTCAGGGATTCTGATTTAACTGGTTTACTAGGTAAAGACATCAGTGTTTATATGAGTTCCTCAAGCAATTCTAATGCCCAGCTGGGGCTGATAACCACAGTTCCAGAGTCTGATCACAGATCCTCCAAGATGGTTTCACGAGTTAAGACCTTTTCAGAAGCTTTCACTGACCCAGGCAGGGATGTGGTAAGCATTAATACAAAGGAACGAGCACACACTTTCTGTCTAAACTCCTGCTTGTCCAATAAATGTGGTCAGTCACAATAAAGGAAAAACCTCATCTCCGATTTCTGGCTCTCAGAGCAGAGAGCTGGGTGGCCTCTATCAGATGGACCTGGAGGTGACTCTAGCAGTGAGTCTGGCTCCACCGCCTGCAGCATTTCCCTGCAAACTGTAGCTCAGCTTTAGAGACTTCAAGAGCTTCTAAGGCCCAGTGGGCCCCCAGAAGGACTCAGAGCTGCTAGTTACATATTTAAATCTTTGCTTCTGTTGGTCTGCTGCTGTTGCAGTGATGGGCTTTTGTTGATTAAAGCACACAGACGTGGAGTGTGAGCCCTGACCCTGCAACTGCTATTGCCTGATGTGGGGTAAAAAAACAGTTTCCTCATTTTGTAACAATTCTGCCTCCCAGAGAAATTTTCCATTATTAGGGAAAATAGTGTATTGAGTGCATTCAGCTCTGCAGAATTAATTCAGAGTTTTTACATGTGACCTGAATTCAGTCCCTGGCTCTGGTCCTTTTTGCTGACATAGCTTGGGCAAATGTAAGCCTTCACAATCTATAAAAGGGGAATCCAACAATAACAATAGCAATAACAAAAATAATAAACCTGACTCACCTTTGATAATACTTTTACATATTTTTGTGAAGATCAAATATATACATTTCATGTGTATTTCACATGAAAATGTTTTATATACTATGGCACCATATAAATGGTTATGCCTTAGGATGTACCTAAATGGATAGACATATGAAAGGAAGAAAGAATGTATAATTTATAAATCAAGATGATTTGTTTTCTCTGTAAACAGTTTGAACTTTAGGACCTTAGGAACAAAAGGATACTCCCTCTACAGATCATTTCAAAGCACCTATCACCTGACATCTAAGTAATTAAACCTCATTTAAATGATTTAGGGAGAAGGAAATCCTGAGATGGCATCCCATGAGTAGTCTTTTTTTTTTTTCACTTATCCTGCCTCTATTTTCACATTTTTCAGAGTCTTTGCCTATACAGAATTGAGTGAATTCTCCTCTTCAGTTCATAGCGTTTCACTGGTCCGTATGATGCCCCTTTTAATTCATTCTCCTCCTTCATCTCCACCCTGATCCCATTTCCCAACCTCACTTGTCCCTATACTTGTGTGTGCAATGGGGATTCTTCCAGTCTCCCTTCTGTACGTGTGTGTATATGTGTATCTGGGAAAATGGTGCTTCGTGTGCATGAAATGTTTGACATTTACACAGTTGTTATTGTGCTATAAATTTCAGTTGTTTCACCTAGCAGTACGTTTTCACTTTATTTCATGTGGTAAGAACACTTGCATGAGATCTGCCTTCTTAACATTCAGTGTACGATACAGTGTTGCTGATTAGAGGTGCAGTGTGTTGTGCAGCAGATCTCCAGACGTATTCATCCTGCTTACCTAAAAGTTTATGCCTGTTGATTAACAGCTCCCTACTTCTCTCTTCCTTCAGTCCCTGGAAACCACCATTCTACTCCTTGATTCTATAAACTTGAGATACCTCATATTATTGGAGCCCTGCAGTTCTTGTCTTTCTATGACGGACATTTCACTTAGTGTAACGCCCTCAAGGGTCATCTATGCTGTCACACGTTGCAGAATTTACTCCTTGTTAAGGGCTGGATTGTATGTGTATGCCATTGCGAGACTGGCTGTCCTACTAGATGAGGATCTAATTCATTTGTTTTGACTGCTGTGTATCATTCCATCTTAGGCAAGCGGTCTACTGTACTTACCTATTCCGCTAGAGAGGGATACACACTGCCCCCAACTCCCACTGCCCGAAATAATGGTGCCCTGCTCCTCCTGTGTCCCCTCACGAATCACTGCACCAGGAGTGGAGGCCCTGAATCACAGCATATACACGTACCTAGTGTCACAAATCTCACCACACTGCAACCCAAAACAATCATACCAGATTCTGCTCCAACTTGGTTTGCCAGAGAGTTCGTATTTCCCCATATTCTTGCTAGCAGCTGAACAGTGCCTTGAACTTTGCAAATATGAATAGTATCAAGGTATATTTCCTGATGGGCTTCCCTGGTGGCTCAGATGGTAAAGACTCTGCCTGCAATGCAGGAGACCGGAGTTCAATCCCTGTGTCAGGAAGGTCCCCTGGAGAAGGGAGTGGCAACCCACTCCAGTATTCTTGCTAGAAAATTCCACGGACAGAGAAGCCTGGTTGGCTACAGTCCATGGGGTTGCAAAGAGTTGGACATGACTGAGCGACTAACACATCCACTTCCATGCTTCCTGATTGTCTTAACTGACACTTCTCTGATGTGAATGAGATTGGTTATCTCTTTAAATGGTTTTTCATCATTCAGTTTTTAGTGAATTGACTATTCATACCCTTTGCCCATTTTTCTGTTGGGCTTTTGTTTTTCCTTGAAGATCTTTGAGAATCCCTTATATATTCTGGAAGTTAATATTTGCCTGTTATAGACGTTGTGAAGATCTTCCAGTGCGTGAGTTACTTTTTAATATTGTGCATAGTGTTCTTTGCTCAATAGAAACCTTAAATTATTCTGATATAGTCAAATTCCATCCTCACTCTTTTTAGGGATTTTACTTTGAGGGTCTATTTCAAAACACCCTTTTCTGCCCTGAGATCCCAAAGGTTCTCCAGCAGGGTCTGTTTCGTAACTTTATTTTTACTTATCATTTGTTCTTTCCCCAGTTACATATTGTTTCAATTATTATAGTTTTAATTAATATCCACAATATTTCTTAATATCTTTTAGGTCAAGCTCTTTATTTGTGCTTCCTTTTTGAAATAGTCTTAGCTGCTTATGGGCTTGTATTGTTCCATTTAATCTTAGAAGCACTTTATCTAGTTCTTCCAAAATATTCTGCTGGAATTTTTATTGAAATTGTATTAAATTTATAGATCAATTTGTAGAAATCTATATCTTTGAATTGTACAGATATCAATCCATTTACATGATGTGACTTTCCATTTATTTAAGTCGTTGCTCCTCTTTTAATAGAATTTTAAAATTTCTCTATAAAGATGTTCATCAGATCAGTTCCTAGATAGTTTTTAGCTTTTGTGTTATTATAAACGATGTTTTATTTTCTACTGTATTTTCTAATTGGTTGCTGCTGGTATAAGAGAATGTTATTTATCTTTGCTTAATATTTTATTTTTCAAAGTTGTTGACCTCAAATTCCTTTATTACTTTTCATAGTTTATTAGTTCTCTTGTATTTTTATGTAAATTATTATATAGTCTACAAACAAGGGCAATTCTGTCTTCTCCCTTCCAATTTTATCCCACTTATTTCAATTGATTGTCTGATTGCATTGGCCAAAACCTACAGTACTCTATTGATTAGTAGCATTTGAAGAAATTAGCCATGTCTGCTTCCTGACCCAATCATATTGTGGTTGTGAAACCCACAGACATACTTTCTTGGTGTAGTTTTTCTGTAAGGCTCTTATCTTTCTGGGGTGAGGGAAAGGAATGGGGCAGAGCCTGGCTAAAAAGGAAATATATGAAAAGTCTTAGATAACACTTATAAGGCCAGGACTCATTATTCCAAAGGCTGGGTAATTATGGTAAAGACACATTTGGAGTTTATACTTCAGTGATGACTATAATACAAAATAAGTCCCCTTCCTTTATTTTCTCCCTCTTCTCTCATGCCTTATGCTCTGGAGCCCCTCTGTCTTTAAACACCCCTATACTCTTTCTTGATATGTGTTCACTAGCTTCCGTCTTTTCCTCTTAGAGGTCCTCCTTTCCCACTTTATTATGTAGTTTAAATTTTTTTCCCTGGAGAAAACAACCCTTTCTCTTTGGGAAGAGGAAAATAGACTATCCAAATGGCAAATGGATGCAGAAAGAGGGCTGTGAACATTTTCATTGCTGATTTTTATTCTTTCTGCTTACATGACTTGGCACATTGAGGCAGATCATTGGATCTTCAGGTAGAAATATTTGGAAACTTTAGTTTCTTTGGCTCTCTATCTCTATGCCCTATAATTCTAACCACAATTTGTTTAATATGACATCTGCTTCCATCACCATTGTGACCTATTTATGCAGTGTAATATGGCTTTATTTATTTATGTAGGCAGCTCCATCACACTGCTGATTCATTTTGAAATTACAGTTCACTTAGCTTCTAGTGTTACCCAGTTATTTGTATAATCAGCTTTTGGATCTAATTCAAAGATTTTACATTTGTTCCTAAAATTCTATTTTGTCACTCTAGCTTATGAAGATTTTTAGAAATTGATTTCTGTTACCCAACATACTATCTATTGCTCCAATCATCATGTCATCTGTGGAATTTGATAGGAAGGCCATCAGTGTGCTCATCCAAACCTTTGATAAATATGTCAAAAAGGGACAGGGCCAGGGAGGAACCCTGAGGCACACCACCATAAAATTTCCTTCAGGTTGACATGGAATTAGCATTCTTGGACATGACTCTTCAATTATTGATGAAGTCACCTGACTGCACTCGTATCTACCCCATATTTCTGCACATTATACACAAGGCTCTCCTGAGACACTGTCAGATTCCTTGCTGAAATACTCACACACGGTGTGCAAAGCGTTTCCTCGACCTACCGGATTAGTAAACCCATGTATTATTCAGTTCTACTCAGGTTTCAAATGACAGAATTCCACTTCAAGCTAGAATAAGTAAAAGAGATCACTTATCAATTCGCCTAACTTGTATACCACGAAAGCACTGGCTCTCTCTCGCCGTGGCTCTGCCATGCGCAGGGCTGGCTCCGTCCGTTCCTCGTCTCCGCACTCCCGGAATCAAGATGGCTACCGGGAACCGGGGGCTTTCCCCCAGCAGTTACTGTAACGTCCCGGAAGTGCCTCTCAGCGTCTCTGACAGGAGCATGAGCCCATCTCGAAGACAAACCCGAAGAGATGGAAAGACCTGAGGAGCCAGCCTGGGTCACACGCCTACTCTTGAAGCTGGAGCTGGACTCTGCTTCACCCAAATTACAGAACCTGAGAAAATGTCAAAGATAACAGTGCTATCACCTCTGAGAAAATCGAGCAGAGTGGGATGTGGGGGGTGGGAGGGGGGCGTAAGAGGGGGGAGCTATGTGTATTTAGAACTGATCCATGTTGTTGCACAGCAGAAACGGACGCAACAGTGTAAAGCAATCATACTCCAACTGAAAAATAAATGTAAAAAAAGAGAATGCTATCGAAAGAAGAATGAATGGATATTTTCTATACCCGATAAAAATATCTTGGCCCTCAATGTAGGCTCCAAAGTATCTTCTCAGGAGCCTCACAACGCAAGGATTACTCACATTATACCTACATTTATATAAGCAATTATTTTACACATATGTTCACAGACACACATGGAATATATATATATTGAACTATGTATGTATGTACGTATGTATATCCAACTGTTACACAGTTGGAAGCAATACCGTATTTGGATAAACAGAATATCATTAGAAGTCTATTTCCATAGGGACGACTTAATGAGTGCTCTCCATTCTGCAGCTGGCTGGCTGACTTCAAACCCAGCCACCGCAGAAATCTGGCAAGGGAGTGGCCACAGATGAGGGGTGATGGTATCGTGTATTTGTGGTGAGCTGTCTTAAAATGAAGAGCTCGTTTCTTGGTGCTGATTCATTTGGATGGCAACAGTAGTATGTGATCCAAAATACAGTGGTCTTTAAGCAACAGGAAATACCAGGGGTGAAAACTATAAGAAGGAGAAATTCTGCTTTGGCTTTAATATATCTATTACAATTTGGGCTGAATGGCTTTTTCAGAGACGGATTCTCTGAAGGCACTTAATGATCTAACTGGTTTTGTCACCAAGGTACTTTTCTGTGTACTTAATTTTATTTGTTCCAACTGCATTCAAGTCCATGGAGAAGTCTCACTCACTTGTGCAAATCTGCTAATGAGTCCAGTGGTGAGAAGTGGGGAAAATGCTGTGAGGGAACACTCTAAGGGGCTGCTCTTGCCGGGGATAATCTTGGCAACTTTTATTTCATGGAGTTGTTCTAGAATCATTTATAACCAAACTCAAGGACTAAATAAGGACATTTCAGGTCTGACTGCCTGTAAGAAGCTTTCTCATTTCTATGCTGTTAGGCATTCTAGAAGGAAAACCAACGGCAACAAAGGCAAGATCCCGCTGCTCCCTGCCCACCGCCCCCCACTTGACCACCCAAACAATACAAGGCCCTGGCTAGGACTGTAAATCTCTATACATTTTGGATAGTGTCTGCTTCTTTCCTGTTCATGTTTTACAAATGTCCTGTCTTTTGTGTTAGACAAACTTGATGTTATCAGAGTCAATATCTAGGCAGCAGTAGAATCACCATACCTTTCTTACACTGAACGATAGGCTGGCAGCAGAGGAATAGCAAGAGGCTTGTCAATTGTCAGGAATATATTAAGCTTTTCCTGAAGGTAGTAGATTTAAGAATGAAAGCAAAAATCTGTTGGGAATTTTGCTGCTATGCTGTGCATATTAGTACATGAGGGGACCGCCCTCAGAAAATGTAGGGAAACAGTGGATATCTTAGAAATCCAATAGAGAAGACACATAACTCCCATGTTTTTGACAATTAGAGCCAACCATGTAACTGTAGCAGTTTGGGGGAATCCTAGCACTTTCCAGACTGATCAATAACATTAAATGCTGCAGATAAGTCTGACAGAATGAAACTAGCAAGAACATATCAACAAACACAAAGAACCTGATCATTATCACTCCTAGGATGTAAAGAGCAACAAAATTGTAATGTATCTGAAGGTCTCACCATTAGAAAATAGGGCAGAATCTTAATTTCCTTCCCCACTTTCACAATAAGAAATCCAGTGCTCCAGGCACTGTTGCATTAAATATTGATATGGAGTCACTGTATAGTAGGTTTTCCTTCTAAGAAATCAATAAATTCTTAATGAAGAATAGGGAGACAGAGCCCGACATGAATGGATAATTCATTCAAATACAGTTGACTTTTGTCTTTAGAGTTATCCTTTTTCCATATTACATAATAAATGATTTTCTTTGGAATTTAATTTTTCTGACGGTGACACGTACATATCTAATAAAACTTCCTGGATTCTAAATGGACGTTCTTGGAAAGCTTTCACTTGGCACAAATAAAAAGCTTGCAGGGAACTGCCTTAACACCTATGTTTTATGTGGGGTCAAACAATCAGTAGTGCCCACTAAGGATTTAAAAAAAAAAAAACAAACATGGTTGGCTGCATGGCTTCTGCTCCTGATGCTTTCTGAACTCTTTGAGGCTATCAGCATTCTCTGTGCTTCTAGGGAGACGTGGAGAGAACAGAGTTCTGCAAGGAAGAGGGCGCCGAGATGTTCATCTGCCTCAGAGCTACACGGAATCACCGACATGTGCCATTGTCAAGAGTTCAGTTCCGTTCACTTTGGCTCAAAAGTTTTCCACTGAGCACTAAAGTACAAAGGTGTAATGAGAGCCAGAGCTAGGAAAGGTATAGAAGACACGATTCCAGGTACATATCATCTCCGACTTACTCAAAGCACATACACATGAGCTAAATAGTCAGGGTCGATGTGTGATGATAGTACTTGCCAAGCTACATGCAGAGATGCTAAGTGGGTGAGTTAATCTTTGAACTGAAGTGTAAAGAAAAGGACAAGGTCATCTTTGGGCTTTGCACTCACCTATGGTGTCACTGAAACATCCTCCCACCTGAGATGTGCTGTTGGAGTTTTGCATGAAGAAATCCAAAGGGGAACGCTCTTGGTAAGTTAAAAGGCTGTGTTTTCTGTAACTGAACATGTATTTTTCTGGAGATCTCAGCAGAGTACTGCTCAGAGCATGGCCAATGAGATGTTCCAGGCAACTTGCAGATAATCTCTAACCAGCTGACCCCAAACTGGAGGGTAACCCAGGCCTTATTTTGCTGTCCCCCATAGAATCCCAGGGACAGAAAAACCTGGCAAGATACAGTCCATAGGGTTGCAAAGAGTCAGACATGACTGAAGCCCATGCACACAGGCATTCCAAGATCACACCAGAATCTGGGAGCTTACATGGGTCCCAGAAATACAGGATCTAACTACTCCAGTCTGAAGATGCTGACTGTTCTCATTTACTGAGTCCATGACAGCCCTCTGATGTCTTGCGACTTTGCTGTCCTGAGACACAGTGGCATGAAGGAATCTCTGCTAAGGCTCTGAACATGGTCCCACCCCCTGGGTAGACCCTAAAGCCAAGGTGTGTGAGGTTGTGTTTTTGGTGGCGGGGTGGGGCAGGGGGGGCATCACCATAAGGAACACCCTCAGTTCTCTATGACCGTGAGCTCTAAGCCTGTCTCTGAATCTGCAGGAATCCCTCTCTCGCCAACGGCTAACTTCAAAGTCTTCAGGGAACTCAGGTTTCAAGAAAGTGCCTTGCAAGGTATCAGTCAATACAAATTTCCTTCCAAGGAAGAAGAGCGCTGAAAAGCTGGGCTGCCTTGTGGAATGGGGTAGGGAGAAACAGGTGAGGAGATCTCTCATTAAAGAATATTTCACAGTGCTTTCCTGCCACACCTGGGTATTTGGAATTTTTCTTCTAGACAATGATGCTTTAAGTGGTGAAATGAATCTTCTGAGAGCAGGGTGAAAAATGGATGGAGAATGGAGCACATTATTGGGAAACCAGTTAGAAGCATACTGCCAAAACCTAGACCTGACGTGAAAGACCCTGGACTTTAGTGGTGGCGGCGGACATGGGACGCAGGACAGACATTAGAGGTCTTTAGAGAAGGCTTTTATCACTGACTAGATACAGAAATTATATGAGAAGGAGGAGTCAAAGACAAATGTGAGCTTTCAAGTCTTAGGGAGTGGAAAATATTGACATGGAGAGATAAGGAAGGGGAAACAGGGGGCACGATGATGTGAAAGTGTTACCAAGATAGTCAGCAATGTGAGATAAGTTGAGAGGTTGAAATTCTGGAAAAGGGGTAAGGGCTAGGGAAGAAAATTTGGGGCTCACTTGAAAAAGGTGATAGTTGAAAATCTGAAGAGGAATGAGAACTCTGAAAGAGAAGGAGAGGAGACCAAGGCAAGGTGGGACCCTGGTGTTTACCGGTGTTTGGCACCGGTAGCTAGAATCCAGAACTTGTCTCATGAAAAGGAAGATGCTCTCTTCAGAGCTCTGTCCCTGAAGCCTCCGGGTCTCATCAGGGTCAATGAAAACTGCAAGTCTTAGAAAGGACAAGAAGAGTGGCCACGTCTTTTAGATTAAGCTAGAAACTAATGTTAAAAGATACTGGAAATTATCCTCAAACTAAAAATAAGTAAATTTTAAACAGTTATTGGAGTAGATTTCTAGTATTTTTGTGAGAAAAAGACTTAGTTATTTAGTGGAAAGACAAACAAGGAGTTCAGGAAAAACTAGGTGGTAAAAAAAGGACACAGGGGTTACAGACCCATTTTCTTTACGAAATCTGGCTGTGGAACTATGGTGAGAAATAGGATGAAATTATTTTCATCATACACAAAAATAAACTCTACATGGATTAAAGACAAATGTAAAGACAAAAGCAACAGCTGCTGTTGCTAAGTCGCTTCAGTCATGTCTGACTCTGTGCGACCCCATAGACGGCAGCCCACCAGGCTCCCCCGTCCCTGGGATTCTCCAGGCAAGAACACTGGAGTAGTTTGCCATTTTGCTAGACACTCTAAAACTTTTAGAGAGAAACACAGGCAGAACACTCTTTGACATAAATCACAGCAAGATCTTTTTTGACCCACCTCCAGATCAATGAAAATAAAAACAAAAATAAGCAAATGGGATCTAATTAAACTTCAAAGCATCTGCACAGCAAAGGAAACCATAAACAAAGTAAAAAGGTAACCCTCGGAATGGGAGAAATATTTGCAAACAAAGCAATTGACAAGGGATTCATCTCCAAAATATACAAAGAGCTCATGCAGCTAAAAAAAAAAAAAGAAGAAGAAGAAAGAAATCCAATCAAAAAGTAGTCAGAAGACCTAAATATACATTTCTGCAAGGAAGACATACAGATGGCTAAGAGGCACGTGAAAAAATGCTCAACATCCGCAGTTGTTAGAAAAATGCAAATCAAAACTACATTGTGGCCATCATCCAAAAATTTACAAACAATAAACTCTAGAGAGGGTCTGAAGAAAAGGGATCCCTCTTACATCTTTGGTGGGAATGTAAATTGATACAGCCACTATGAAGAACAATATGAAGGATCCTTAAAAAACTGAATATAGAACTACTGTATGATCCAGCAACCCCCCGCCTGGCCATATACCTGGAGAAGGCCATAATTTGAAAAGATATATGCACCCCAACGTTCACTGCAGCAATATATACAATAGCCAGGACATGGAAGCAATCTAAATGTCCATCAACAGAGGAATGAATAAAGAAGATGTGGTACATATACACAACGGAATATCACTCAGGCATAAAGAGGAACAAATGTGTGCCATTTGCAGAGACATGGATGGACCTAGAGAGTGTCGCACAGAGTGAAGTAAGAAAGAAACAAGTACCATATATTAACAGGTATATATAGAATCTAGAAAAATGGTACAGCTGAACCTATTTGCAAAGCATAAGTAGAGACGCAGACACAGAGAACAAATGTATGGATTGCAAAGGGGGGAAGTGGGGTGGGATGAATTGGGATTAGGGGATTAACATGTACACCCTACAATGTATAAAACAGAAGACTAATGAGAACCTACTATTCAGCACAAGCAACTCTACTCATTGCTTTGTGGTGACCTAAATGGGAAGGAAATCCAAGAAAGAAGGGATCAGTTCAGTTCAGTCACTCAGTCGTGTCTGACTCTTTGCGACCCCATGAACCACAGCACGCCAGGCCTCCCTGTCCATCACCAATGCCCGGAGTCCACCCAAACCCATGTCCATTGAGTCCGTGATGCCATCCAACCATCTCATCCTCTGTCGTCCCCTTTTCCTCCCACCTTCAATCTTTCCCAGCATCAGGATCTTTTCAAATGAGTCAGCTCTTTGCATCAGGTGGCCAAAGGATTGGAGTTTCAGCTTCAACATCAGTTCTTCCGATGAACACCCAGGACTGATGTCCTATAGGATATACTGGTTGGATCTCTTTGCAGTCCAAGGAACTCTCAAGAGTCTTCTCCAACACCACAGTTCAAAAGCATCAATTCTTCGGCGCTCAGCTTTCTTTATAGTCCAACTCTCACATCCATACATGACTACTGGAAAAACCATAGCCTTGACTAGATGGATCTTTGTTGGCAAAGTAATGTCTCTGCTTTTTAATATGTTGTCTAGGTTGGTCATAGCTTTCCTTCCAAGGAGTATGCATTTTTTAATTTTATGGCTGCAATCACCATCTGCAGTGATTTGGGAGCCCCCAAAAATAAAGTCTGACACTGTTTCCACTGTTTCCCCATCTGTTTCCCATGAAGTGATGAGACCGGATGCCATGATCTTTGTTTTCTGAATGTTGAGCTTTAAGCCAACTTTTTCACTCTCCTCTTTCACTTTCATCAAGAGGCTTTTTAGTTCTTCTTCACTTTCTGCCATAAGGGTGGTGTCATCTGCATATCTGAGGTTATTGATATTTCTCCCAGCAATCTTGATTCCAGCTTGTGCTTCTCCCAACCCAGAGTTTCTCATGATGTACTCTGCATATAAGTTAAATAAGCAGGGTGACAATGTACGGCCTTGACAAACTCCTTTTCCTATTTGGAACCAGTATACAAATATCTGATTTACTTTGCAGTACAGGAGAAACAAACATAGCATTGTAAAGCAACTATACTCCAATAAAAAATTAAGGGGGAAAAAAAGAAAGAAATAGGACAATAACTAGAGGGTGTTACAGAAAGTTGGCTTAAAGCTCAATATTCAGAAAACTAAGATCATGGCATCTGGTCCCAGCATATCATGGCAAATAGTTGGGGAAACAATGGAAACAATGGCTGACTTTATTTTGGGGGCTCCAAAATCACTGCAGATGGTGATTGCAGCCATGAAATTAAAAGACACTTACTCCTTGGAAGAAAAGTTATGACCAACCTAGACAGCATATTAAAAAGCAGAGACATTACTTTGCTAACAAAGGTCCGTCTAGTCAAGGCTATGGTTTTTCCAGTAGTCATGTATGGATGTGAGAGTTGGACTATAAAGCTGAGCGCCAAAGAATTGATGCTTTTGAACTGTGGTGTTGGAGAAGACTCTTGAGAGTCCCTTGGACTGCAAGGAGATCCAACCAGTATATCCTAAAGGAGATCAGTCCTGGGTGTTCATTGGAAGGACTGAAGCTGAGGCTGAAACTCCAATACTTTGGCCACCTGATGTGAAGAGCTGACTCATTGGAAAAGACCCTGATGCTGGGAAAGATTGAGGGCAGGAGGAGAAGGAGACGACAGAGGATGAGATAGCTGTATCCATAACTGAGTCGATGGACATGAATTTGAGCAAGCTGCAGGAGTTGGTGATGGACAGGGAGGCCTGGCGTGCTGCGGTCCATGGGGTCACAAAGAGTCGGACACGATTGAGCAACTGAACTGAACTGTTAGAGAATAAATGGAAGAATTGTTTCTTCTTTCCATGTACTTCAGGAAAATATCTTTTCTGAGGGGCACAAGTATCAGATGGATACTGTTTAAGGAAATCAACAGATTTTTATAACATTTTGTCATTTGTAGATAGTTATAGAGGAATTTGTTTGCCTAGATGACTTGGCTTAGGCTCTACCATGACTCAGCAAATGATTAAATGTCCATTTTTGTGGCTTTCTGAAAGAGACATTCACCACCACAGCCCAGTCGGTGAACGACAGCAGGCTCTTTATTCTCTGTTGTCATTGTGGTCACTGAAGTCGACCACTCCTGCCCAGTGGCTGTCGATTCACTGCAGAAGATACAAGAAAGAGAGCAATAAATTAGAAAGGAAATGTACATTTCAGTCGCACAGAGATCTGAAGGGCTGGATCTAGATGCGTGCTCTTTTTCAGAATTTGGATCAGAAATAGGCAGAGATGGAGTCTTGGAGAACAGTGCCTCTGGCGTTATGACTCACCATTGAAGGATTTCATTAGGAGGGAAAGGACATGTCCTTCAGCCAGTCAGAAGGAAATCACGACTGTCTGCTTATTCCACCAAATCCTGCAGAATTTAGCTGGAGCTGGTAAGAATCTGGGGGTGGAAACTTCGACACTGTAATGATTTCCTTACCTAAATCCAATCTTTTCTAATTCAAGTCATGAAAACACATATTTTTAGGTGGATTGATAGACATACACACATACAGAGTGCATATATATTATCTTTTCATAAACATTTACCTGTCAGTGTCTGTAACTTAGGGTGCCTTTAAATAAAATCTCAACTGAATTAACCTAAAGTAAAATGTTCTCTATACGAGCTCCCAGAAGAAGATGAATCCTAAGAAGGACTACTTAAATTCATTCCAGAGAAAATGGAGAATAAATGAGAATACCAGGTAGAGTTAGAGGGTTATTTTGATGAACTGATTTCTATATAATGTGAAGGAAGATTAGAGCTCATAGGGTTCTGCATTTTAAAATAAATCACTGCATGGAGGCACAGGAAATATGACTAAGAATTTTGTTCTGATGGCTGGTTAACACTTTCCACTCTTTAGACAATTGAAGATTTAGGAAGGAAAGCCCAGTTTCTGCCATCCCTTTACCCATTCAACAACAGCAAAAAAAGTAAAAATAAAAATAAATGTATTGAGGGCATCCCCTGAACCAGGCACAATGTTAGGGTTCAGGACAAGGCGGTGAACAAAAAAGACTTTCTCACTCCTGGAGCTGAGAGGCTGGCGGGGGAGGGGGAGGGCAGGAAACGATGCTGATGAATGTGTAATTACAAACTGAGATAAGTGCTTTAGAAGACAGGACTGGAGCCCTCTGAAAAGCAAAGAACAAAGAACTGGGTGGGGTGGGGGGCAGTAGTGAGAGGGGGTGGGGTGGGGGACAGCAAGCCTTCCCTGAGAAAGGTTTGTTTGAGCTGAGATCTAAAGCACCAGGTTGAGTTAAAGCTAACCAAGGAATTGGGGGGCGAGGGGGGAAGGAGCCTCTGATACCCAGAGAAGAGCCCGTGCAAAGGTGGACCCCCCCCACCCCCGCCACGCACAACCCCTAGAGGGGCCTGGCGGTGCAGCTCCTAGTTAAGGATTTGGTCTTTATTCCAAGAGCAGTGGGAAGCCATTCAAGGGTTTTAAGCAGGTTGCTGACACGATCAGATGTGTGTTTTGAAAAGAACACTCTGGCTGCGGTGTTGAAAACAAATTGGAAAGACAGTTGTCTAAAAGCCATTGTTTCATGAAGTAAATGCTAAGGCTTGCAGCTGTCACAATGACTTTCCTGTGGTCACCTGACCCCACTCATATTTTTCGGCATCCCTGTGGACATTTGGAAGCTATTTGAGGTGGAGGCTTAAGAATTTCTTGATCCCAGATTACTACCTGATTATGTCAACGTTTGGGCTAGAGACACAACGCCTTTCTGTCTGTGCAGAGTTTTGATGGGCATAACTAATCACCGTGCTTGCCTGTGATGGCACAAACAAGGCCTCCCAAACAAACTTCTGCATCTTACAGTCGGGCACGAGGTCACATTACCCTCCTCCTGGGTCTGCCTCTGTCCTTGCAGACGCGCATCACCTTTCCGGTCGCCCTTTGGCCTTGTGACTCTCCATGTGGCTTACCCTGTCTCTGGCTCCCCCCTGGTTTCTCATCAGCCCCAGGCTCCCCAGAGAGTTGTTTCAGTGGTCCCCTTGCTGAGCTGTGTGACTGAGGACAGCAGGGAGAGGCTGGCAAGAGAAGGCGTCCGCTTGGGTACCAGGCAGGTTGCAGGCATTCTGTTTTGCAACTTTATTGCAGAAAGGCCTGATTGTAAAAGCCCGCTTCCCAAATTTCAACTCAGTTCAGTTCAGTTCAGTTGTGTCCGACTCTCTGCGACCCCATGAACCGCAGTACACCAGGCCTCCCTGTCCATCACCAACTCCCGGAGTTTACTCAAACCCATGTCCATTTCAAATAACCCGGACTAAAACCATGAGTGTGCAAAGTACCCTCCCCAGACCCCTGTTCTTCCCCTAGGTTGAGGCGGGACCTGCCCAGGACCCCGAGGAGGGGTGAGCTGCAGTGTGGGGCTGGGGGAACCCGCTGAAGTTCCTGGAGGACAGGGAACCAGGCAGGTACTGATGACCGCAGCCTGGAGAACTGACCTTTCACCACACCTGCTGTGAAATGTTGCTGTTGAGCTAATGTGCTTAGGGAGCATCCAAAACCTACCCTCCACCACGTGAAAAACTCTCTTCAAGGGCAAGCGCCCATCACTTGGTGTTGGTAACATGGCTTTAATTGTTACATCTTCCTTACATGGAGCCTAAGCAGACTTCTCCCACCACTTCCACTAACTTAAGCTAACAGTGGCCCTGCCACCTCATAGAAGGGGAATCCGTCCTCGACAAGGCGGCCCTTTAGTACTTCAAGGGTGTCGTTATGTCTCCTCCATCCTCCCCAAGCTAAGGCTCCCTGTTTCCTTGCGTGGGACCTGTTGGCTTGGCTGTACTTCTCTGAACTAGACAAGAGTTTGAAAAATACTCCTCTTGAGACATTGTGATTGGCTGGTTAAACAAGCTGGGCTCGCTCAGCGTTATCCTTGTATCCATTCTTTTCCAAGCAGTTCTTTTTCCGTCTGCGTGCAAAATTTGAAACAGACTCCCGTAGCTTTTCCACCATGAGAAAGATGATTAGTCCCTTTGTTTAGGCACGAAAAAATCTAAGAACTTGGTAACTCCAGTCCAACTCACCCTAGATTAGTCCACATTCCAAATACACGTCCAGTTGAGGGCTTATCCCCTGGCCCTGCTCAGATCTGCCCCAGTCTGTGAAGCCTGGAGCTGGGGACAGTGTGGTTACCTGTTTCAGAGCTCTTCCCCTTGCCGGCTGCTGTTCCTAAGCACCCGCGGGCTGGGCTGGAGGAGAAGAGACCAGGAGAACCTGGCCTTCCAGTTAGACCTGCTGGTGTCCTCTGGGCCTAAGAGATGCGCAAAGGTGATTCTTCCTCTTATGTGGCACCTTTGCCTGTTCCTCTGAGATGCTCAGCTGATGACCTCTGAGCCGCTGCTTCTCAAACTGTGGTCCGCAGATTGATGACATTATCACCACCTGGGAGCTTGTCGGAAGTCCACATCTGGGGGCCCTTCTTTCCTAAGGAGTCAGAGTCTCCAGGAGTACGGACCAGTGGTCTGTTTTAACAAGTCCTCCAGGTGTTTCGATTTCCCTGGTGGCTCAGACGGTAAAGTGTCTGCCTGCAATGCAGGAGACCTGGGTTCAATGCCTGGGTTGGGAAGATCCCCTGGAAAAGGAAATAGCAAGCCACTCCAGTATTATTGCCTGGAGAATTCCATGGACAGAGGAGCTTGGGAGGCTATACAGTCCATGGGGTTGCAAACAGTCGGACACGACTGAGTGACTTCACTTTCACTAGGTGTTTCTGATGAAGGTTACAGTTTGAGCAATGTGATCTAAACAAATTTCCTCTTTTTTGCTGGTCACTGACAACCTTTTCCATGCTCTGGGTGTCGGGGCACATCACGTCTGCACATCTGTGCTCTCCTGCTGAGCTGAGTCCACAAATAAATCCCTGGAAACTACCCTTTCTCTGCAGCTAAAGGCAGCAAGCGTCCCTTCCAACATGTCTTCTCACTGCTGTACCCCTCAGGGATCCCTGCACCGAGATTGCCCGTCTTAGATTTCCAGGGACATATAGATGGGATGTCTCTGTGTCCCAAACTTCAGGGGTTAAGAGCCAAGCTAGTAAGGTGCTCTCTTGAAGCCTCCCTGTCTCAGCTTCAGGAACAGGCTATGCCCCTCTCCTTAACCTCCTTTGAGGTGGATGATGAGCTCATGCTGAGCTCAAACTGGAGTTATGATCTGCTAACATGTTCCATGAAAGTGACCCAGCACACCCCGTTGGACATGGGAGGACTCCGATCACTCTTGCACTGCTATTCGTGTCCTTTGGAGTCTACCACAAAAACCCAAGACAACAGCAGAGTTCTATTTAACGTCTTTTTGGACAAGGCAACCGAAACTCAGTTCTGCCGAGTGAGTGTCCTTTGTTCTGCATGCTGCTTCTAGCAATGCAATCCAAGATCACACTGGCCACATCCCAGCATTGGGATGTATTGTCAACTTCCTTAAGTGATTTTCCCTCATGTTCCTCTTAAGTCACATCTTCCCAGATTCCTTCTTAGTTGGTCCTTGTGTCAGTTTTAAAGCTGACCTAGGGTTCTCTTTGTGTTTACCACGGACAGGTGGCACTCCTAGCTTCTTCTGTTGGTACATTGCTGAGCTCATGGGACTTTCCAGACATCCACTGGCCTAATATCTAGACGATCTGTCCAACTACGCTACATACTCTTAGGTTAAATCATCGCTGCTGCCAGTACTCCTAGGATTTTTCCTTCTTGTTGATCAGAAATAAGAATCAATTACTAATTTCCTGATCAAGTCCTCTACATCTGAGAGATGAAATCATCAACAAAACAAGTGAAGAACTTTTCGGACGCCCTGCTGTCACTACGCTGAATATCCTACAGATGCTCAGTCTGTGTATGAACTACTCACTTCTCCTGGTTTGCCACTCACTGCTGCTTAGCAACTGACCTCTTAACTGCTCTTTATTGCTTCTCCGTGGAGCTTACGCCAACTCTTTTTTACCCCTTAAAATCTGGGCACCTTTTATTCCCATTATTACTCATAGATGACTCCTCATCCATTTAACTAAAGAATTAATGTTATTCAATATGAGCTCCCTCAACTTCCCCCCTCTTGATTGCAAAATCTCCCATAATTTCATTCTTTTACATTCTCCCTGCTATTATCTCAGAAAACGTACCACTTATGTTTGCTAAGATCATGCCTCCATCTTCGCCATCTTTTCTCATTCTCTATGGGACTTTCATTTCTTTTGCCTCCTTAATATGTTTCTCTCCATTAGGCCCCTTTCATTAGCCAAAAAAAAAAAAAAAAAAAAGGTTTAGTCTCATATCCTACAAACCAGTCAACAAGAAAGCAGCCCTAGACCCTCAAACTGCCATCACTTCATTTTCCTTTGCTTGACCCCTGTCGAGCCATCTCAGCTCACTTTTCTCCACTCTCCTGAGAACTTTCCAAAGTTGAGCAAGTGATCTCCTAACCATCAAATTCACAAGCTTTTTCTCATTTTTTATTCTTCTTGGAACCACAGACTTTACATGTTATATTCTGTACTCTTGACTCTCCACTGGGCACATAAGTCCTCAATATAGATCAGTCTTGTCATACTGGCATCAGCTTCCAAACTGATCTCGCTACTGAAAATCTATTAATTGTACATTCTACTGCCAGAATGACCTTTAAAAAAGGGGGGGAGAAATTTCAAATTTGCTTAAATATCTTAAATATTCTAGCCCCAACATCCATTTCCAGCCTGGTTGCCTGTTTCTTGACATACCGACAACCAAAGTGGATGACACAGCATGGAACTATTTCCCTCTTCTCCAAGCAAAAGGCGTTTATTTCTTCAAGCCTCTGATTGTGATGTTTTTCCACTTTGCAGTTCTCTTCCTCCCTAGTTCGTTATGTCACAGTGCTCCTTGTTCTCTAAAACCTCTCACAAATGCTACTTCTTCAAAGACTTCTACAAAGTCTTGCCCGATTCTATTAAATGAGTGACTTCTTTCTCCTTTCAACTTCTATAGCCTTTCGGCATCCCTTATGCTATACATGCAAATACACAGATGTGAATAATTACTAAATTTAGAGAGCATGATGTCTTTCCAAAGCGGCTGCATCTTTCTCACACAAGGAAAACAATATAAACGACTCTATCTTTCTCGTCTTGCATTAGTTTACACAAGACGCACCACGTGAGAACTGGGAAAACCGCAATTTTCTTTAATGTTTTGCCTATAATTTGTAACACAACAGAAAATATTCCTGTAGACATGTTTCAAATTTTCCCCAGATGCCATAATCTCAGTCCTGTTTGGCAATGTCTTCATGACACCCGCTGAGCATCCATCCAGATGCTGAAAAGACGCTGGAGGACAGGGACTAAAATGATCAGCAATTTTGGAAATAGGCCCTAGGTGGAAGTAATTTATATACGAAGAAGAGGAAGGAGGAGCAGGAGGCAAAGGAGGCTGCAGTACTTGACTCAGAAAAGGTAGGGGCAGGAAATGTTAGTTATTAGTCTCTGAGTGTCTAAGAAACTGTTACATGAGCAGCTGTTCCACGTTCCCACTCAGAGGAGGACAAATGGCTTGGGTTATTGTACGAGAGATTACAAAGAGACAGTGGGATAAGTCTCTAGACTATAAAGTTGATAAAATTGTGGGGTATGATAACATGTTGTCAAAAAAAGGGAGGAGAGACCTCGTTCCACACTGGGGTCAGGGTGAGGCCCTGGCTGAAAGAAAGGATACTGGAGATAAGGCTATTTATGGGGTTTTATTCTGATGAAGTCATCCATAGAGAGGAATGATTCTTCATCACCCAGTATATGAGAAAGTCCTTTCAGAAAATGTAAGTTAGGATTATCAATCTATACTCAAGGAAGGAAGAAGTGTTCTGGGAACGTGACAATGTGGGCGGATGCCATCACAGAAGTGACGTTTGCTTTTCCTGGGTCGCCCACTCCCTAGCACCGTGACCCTGGAAAAGTTACTGAACAGTTCCGAGAATCAGTTTTCTCATCCGCAAAGTGGAGATAACGGCTTCTCCTCTATTACAGAGGCATGAGTAGTCTCTGAAGGGATGCTCAAGAAATGCTAAATGTGTGTTATTTGATTCGATATGTGGCCCTGTCAGTAATGCCTAGCACGGCTCCCTTTCCAGGTATGATTTTAGGCATATTCCCAATCATTATCCGCTTTACAGAGCAATCATCCAAGCCCTATATAAAAGAGAGGCTATGATGACTTTTCACCAGAGTTATGTTCTTTAATTAAAAATGAAAGCCCTAGGCATCAAAGACCAGCCTGCTGAGTTTCCTCACCTTTCCCAACCACGAGGCATTTCCCTGACGTCTGCAGCACACCTTTGGCGTCTGGGACGGAAGGCCAGTTTGCCTTTACCCCGGCGTGCGTCCACCTGTCACCGTTAGTGTGTGATCTTTATAAAATTAAACTCAGAGGGCACCAACCTTTTTTCTCCATGCTTTCTACCAAAGCCATCAAGCTTACAAATATGGTATCTGTTTAATAAAATGAATGGATGCAAGAAAGAAAATTCCTGTATTTAATTTCACATGTTCAAAATGGTATTTATACCAATGAATGTATTCATGTTTGATCTGAGCTATAACGCATTTCTCACCATTTGATCAACTTGTGATAGAAGGTTTGTTTGTAGCCAGTAGTTAATACACAAAGCATATTTCCCTCTGGGTCATTGCTTCTTTCTTCCTCTGCCATTTAGCTTCAGAAAAAGCCAATTTTCTCAAGGTTCCCTGGGTGTGAATCCTTTAACTCTTCTCTGTTTATATCAAGGGAAGAGATCAACATTCTGATCCTGACAGTAGTTATTGTATATCAATACAGGCACCTGGTAAGGTTTCAATTCCCCATTTGAGAGTCAGTTCAAAAGCACAGAACACTGAAGTTATCTATGCAGTTGTATTAGATTGTGTGTGAGTGTGTACACTTTCACACTTTCACTTGGATTCTCAGGAACAAAGAGTTCAGTACAAAGTGTTTTATATATAGCTCCATGCAAAAGTATACTAATGGCTTTCTCTTCGTTAATAGTGAAATCTAAAAATCCAAACTGCACAGTTGGATTTCTATGGCTGAGTCAGAAAGAGTCATCATAATTGGAATTCAGCAACATGCTTGAATGATGGAAATCAGTGGGGCATGGCAATCTTTACTTTGAGTTATACATAAAGATAGCTTAGGACTGGAATGAGGCATGCATGATGTATAAAGGAATCCTTAGACACTATGAAAACAGTTCACCACTGTGAAGAGAAAAGGGGAAGGTTAAATTACTTTGGCTATAAAACTCCGTGTAATGCAAAAACCAACTGAACCAACTTTGTTTTCCAGATGTCTTCAGCACTGCATTATCGCAGAAGTTGGAGGAGTATAGGAAGATGATTTCAGGGATGCCTGATACTTTGTTACAGAAACAACAGTAACAATGACAAACGTTTTAAATGATCCTAAGATGGACAAAGGGAATACTATTGCACAGGTTTAATAAAATATCTTTTTATAGCAGATAACCTAAAACGTCAGTCTCTGGAGTAAGAACCATTCAAGTTCAAGCCCCAGTATCACCCTTAATCTCCGCTGGTCCTTGAGAAAGTCCTTGACCTCACTGAGTTTTAGCTTCCTCATCTGTGAAGGCGGACCAAACAGGGCTGATGTGAAGTTTAAGTGAGCTATGAATAAAGTTCTTAGCATAGAGTCGGGGAGAGGAAGGACTCAGTAAATTGTCAGCTATAGTGTTGATAATGAGGTGAAATATAATGAAGAAGATGAAGAGGAGGAAAATGGAAAAGGAAATCAGCCAGATTCTGCATCTATAAACCCTTTTTAAAAGAGACTTCCTAGCAGAAGTAATTGATGATGAAGTGTGAGAATCCTCTCCTTCTAAGGGTAAATTATATTTTAGTGAAGGATTTAGGTGCAATCCTTTACCTGTCCTTGTAGGAGAATATTCATTGTAAAATTGAAATGGGGTTGTATGACTTTTGTCAGATGGAAAGAGGAATTTTTTTCACCTAGAATTAAGAACAAACCTTAAACAGGCTATTAAAAATTCTGTCCTTGGCTAAATCCCTATACAGCTAAGAGTTTATGAAGGAGCAATTTCTTCACTCTTCCTAGTCTTCAGGGACAGTGGGGATGGAGTGTTGCACATCAAAAGTCAAGATGCAATGAGCAGGAGTTCTTCAAATTGATAAGCTGATCCTAATATTTATATGAAAATGCAAAACACTTCAAATATTTGGAGCGATCTTGAACAGGAATAGCGAAGTTGGAGGATTTACATTACCTGATTTAAGTATTCTGGAAAGCTGTGATAATCAAGGCAGTGTGATAGTGGCATGAAGATTCACAGAGCAATGGGATCCACAGAGCAGGAGATGCCCACTCGGGTGGCCATTTGATTTTTGGCAGGGGGTCAAAGTAATCCAATAGGAAAAGGAAGTTCTTATCCATAAATGGTACAGTAAATAAAAGGAAATAAGTATCAATAAACTGGATATCCATAAGGAAAAAAACTGAACCTTGACCTCCACCTCACATTATACACATACTAATAGACCTAAACATGAAAGCTAACACCATAAACTTTTAGAAGAAAATGTCAGAGAATATCTTCATGATTTGGGTAGGCTAAGGGTTTCTTCTTATGTAATAGGACAAAGAAACAGTAACCATCAAAATTGTTTTGATAAATTAGACTTCATTAAATGAAAAGTTTTTCTGTCATCAAAAGACACTTCTAAGAAAATAAATAAGCACACTGAAGACTGGGAAAAAATGTTTGTAAAATACATATCTGACAAAAGACTGGTACCCATGATCTGAGGAACTTTTACAACTCAGTAATATAAAGGCAAATTGGAAGTGGTCAAACAGGAGATGGCAAGAGTGAACGTCAACATTCTAGGAATCAGCGAACTACAATGAACTGGAATGGGTGAATTTAACTCAGATGACCATTAAATCTACTACTGTGGGCAGGAATCCCTCAGGAGAAATGGAGTAGCCATCATGGTCAACAAAAGAGTCCAAAATGCAGTACTTGGATGCAATCTCAAAAACGACAGAATGATCTCTGTTCATTCCAAGGCAAACCATTCAATATCCCAGTAACCCAAGCATATGCCCCAACCAGTAACGCTGAAGAAGCTGAAGTTGAATGGTTCTACAAATACCTACAAGACCTTTTATAACTAACACCCCAAAAAGATGTCTTTTTCATTATAGAGGACTGGAATGCAAAAGTAGGAAGTTAAGAAACACCTGGAGTAACAGGCAAATTTGGCCTTGGAGTACGGAATGAAGCAGGGCAAAGGATAATAGAGTTTTGCCAAGAGAACACACTGCTCATAGCAAACACCCTCTTCCAACAACACAAGAGAAGACTCTACACATGGACATCACCAGGTGGTCAACACCAAAATCAGATTGATTATATTCTTTGCAGCCAAAGATGGAGAAGCTCTATACACTCAGCAAAAACAAGACCGGGAGCTAACTATGGCTCAGATCATGAACTCCTTATTGCCAAATTCAGACTTAAATTGAAGAAAGTGGGGAAAACCACTAGACCATTCAGGCATGACCTAAATCAAATCCCTTATGATTATACAGTGGAAGTGAGAAATAGATTTAAGGGACTAGATCTGATAGATAGAGTGCCTGATGAACTACAGATGGAGGTTCATGACACTGTACAGGAGACAGGGATCAAGACCATCCCCAAGAAAAAGAAATGCAAAAAAGCAAAATGGCTGTCTGAGGAGGCCTTATAAATAGCTGTGGAAAGAAGGGAAGTGAAAAGCAAAGGAGAAAAGGAAAGATACAAGCATCTGAATGCAGAGTTCCAAAGAATAGCAAGGAGAGATAAGAAAGCCTTCCTCAGAGATCAATGCAAAGAAATAGAGGAAAACAACAGAATGGGAAAGACTAGCGATCTCTTCAAGAAAATTAGAGATACCAAGGGAACATTTCATGCAAAGATGGGCTTAATAAAGGGCAGAAATAATATGGACCTAATAGATGCAGAAGATATTAAGAAGAGGTGGCAAGAATACACAGAAGAACTGTACAAAAAAAGATCTTCACAACCCAGATAATCACAATGGTGTGATCACTCACCTAGAGCCAGACATCCTGGAATGTGAAGTCAAGTGGACCCTAGAAAGCATTACTATGGACAAAGCTAGTGGAGATGATGGAATTCCAGTTGAGCTATTTCAAATCCTAAAAGATGATGCTCTGAAAGTGCTGCACTCAATGTGTCAGCAAATTTGGAAAATTCAGCAGTGGCCACAGGACTGGAAAAGGTCAGTTTTCATTCCAATCCCAAAGAAAGGCAATGCCAAAGAATGCTCAAACTACTGCACAATTGCACTCATCTCACACGCTAGTAAAGTAATGCTCAAAATTCTCCAAGCCAGGCTTCAGCAATACGTGAACCGTGAACTTCCAGATGTTCAAGCTGGTTTTAGAAAAGGCAGAGGAACCAGAAATCAAATTGCCAACATCCGCTGGATCATAGAAAATGCAAGAGAGTTCCAGAAAAACATTTATTTCTGCTTTATTGACTATGCCAAAGCCTTTGACTGTGTGGATCACAATAAACTGTGGAAAATTCTGAAAGAGATGGGAATACGAGACCACCTGACTTGCCTCTTGAGAAACCTATATGCAGGTCAGGAAGCAACAGTTAGAACTGGACATGGAACAACAGACTGGTTCCAAATAGGAAAAGGAGTATGTCAAGACTGTATATTGTCACCCTGTTTATTTAACTTATATGCAGAGTACATCATCATAAATGCTGGGCTGGGAGAAGCACAAGCTGGAATCAAGATTGCCGGGAGAAATATCAATAACCTCAGATATGCAGATGACACCACCCTTATGGCAGAAAGTGAAGAGGAACTCAAAAGCCTCTTGATGAAAGTGAAAGAGGAGAGTGAAAAAGTTGGCTTAAAGCTCAACATTCAGAAAACAAAGATCATGGCATCCGGTCCCATCACTTCATGGGAAATAGATGGGGAAACAGTGGAAACAGTGGCTGACTTTATATTTCTGGGTTCTAAAATCACTGCAGATGGTGACTGTAGCCATGACATTAAAAGATGCTTACTCCTTGGAAGGAAAGTTATGACCAACCTCAGTTCAGCTCAGTCACTCAGTCTTGTCCAACTCTTTGCGACCCCATGAATTGCAGCATGCCAGGCCTCCCTGTCCATCACCAACTCCCAGAGACTACTCAAACTCATGTCCATCGAGTTGGTGATGCCATCCAGCAATCTCATCCTCTGTCGTCCCTTTTTCCTCCCGCCCCCAATCCCTCCCAGTATCAGGGTCTTTTCCAATGAGTCAACTCTTTGAATGAGGTGGCCAAAGTATTGGAGCTTCAGCTTTAGCATCATTCCTTCCAATGAACACCCAGGACTGATCTCCTTTAGAATGGACTGGTTGGATCTCCTTGCAGTCCAAGGGACTCTCAAGAGTCTTCTCCAACACCACAGTTCAAAGCATCAATTCTTCGGCGCTCAGCTTTCTTCACAGTCCAACTCTCACATCCATACATGACCACTGGAAAAACCATAGCCTTGACTAGACAGATGTTTGTTGGCAAAGTAATGTCTCTGCTTTTCAATATGCTATCTAGGTTGGTCATAACTTTTCTTCCAAGGAGTAAGCGTCTTTTAATTTCATGGCTGCAATCACCATCTGCAGTGATTTTGGAGCCCATAAAAATAAAGTCTGACACTGTTTCCACTGTTTCCTCATCTATTTCCCATGAAGTGATGGACCAGATGCCATGATCTTTGTTTTCTGAATGTTGAGCTTTAAGCCAACTTTTTCACTCTCCTCTTTCACTTTCATCAAGAGGCTTTTGAGTTCCTCTTCACTTTCTGCCATAAGGGTGGTGTCATCTGCATATCTGAGGTTATTGATATTTCTCCCGGCAATCTTGATTCCAGCTTGTGCTTCTCCCAGCCCAGCATTTATGATGATGTACTCTGCATATAAGTTAAATAAGCAGGGTGACAATATACAGTCTTGACATACTCCTTTTCCTATTTGGAATCAGTCTGTAGTTCCATCATGTTCAGTTCTAACTGTTGCTTCCTGACCTGCATATAGGTTTCTCAAGAGGCAGGTCAGGTGGTCTGGAAACTAGATAGCATATTAAAAGCAGAGACATTACTTTTCCAACAAACGTCTGTCTAGTCAAGGCTATGGTTTTTCCAGTGGTCATGTATGGATGTGAGAGTTGGACTGTGAAGAAAGCTGAGCACCAAAGAATTGATGCTTTTGAACTGTGGTGTTGGAGAAGACTCTTGAGAGTCCCTTGGACTGCAAGGAGATCCAACCAGTCCATTCTAAAGGAGATCAGTCCTGGGTGTTCATTGGAAGGAATGATGCTAAAGCTGAAACTCCAATTACTTTGGCCACCTCATGTGAAGAGTTGACTCATTGGAAAAGACCCTGATGCTGGGAGGGATTGGGAGTAGGAGAAGGGGATGACAGAGGATGAGATGGCTGGATAGCATCACCGACTCGATGGACATGAGTTTGAGTAGTCTCTGGGAGTTGGTGATGGACATGGAGGCCTGGTGTGCTGTAATTCATGGGGTCACAAAGAGTCAGACACGACTGAGTGACTGAGCTGAACTGAACTGAACTGAATATAAAGTCAAATAATTAAAAAATAAAGGGGGCAAAAGATTTGAAGATGCTGTCCAAAAGAAGATTTATGAATGGGCATTAAGTCCACGAGAAGATGCTTAACAATAATCATCAAGGAAATGCAAATTAAAGCTACAATGAAGTACCAGTCATATGTATCCATGAGGAAGGCTAAAATAAAAAGACTGACAACCTCAAAATCTGACAAGGATGTAGAGTGTTTAGAACTTGAAAACATTATTGATAGGAGTGAAAAAACAGTACCGCTTAAAGCAGGTACAACCTACTTTATGACCCAGAAACTCTATTCCTAGGCATTTGATTGAGTGAAAGTCACTCAGTTGTGTCCGATTCTTCAATCCCATGGACTATACAGCCCATGGAATTCTCCAGGCCAGAACACTGGAGTGGGTAGCCTTTCCTTTCTCCAGGGGATGTTAAAGATCCCCTGGTAGTATTTACCCAAGATAAATTAAAAACATGTGTCTAAAAAGGCTTATACAGTAATGTTCATAGCAGATTTATTCATAATAGCTGAAAAACCAGAAAAAGCCCATCAACAGGATAATGTAGAAATAAACTCTGCTCTATTTATGCAATGAAATACTGCAATACAAAGAGGGAAACTCATACTGACTACAGACAACAATATGAACAAATCTCAAAAACAATGCTGAGTAAAGAATCCTTACACAAAGATTCTACTTACAGAAATCTTAGAGAGGCAAAAATAATTTATGGTGGAAATGTCAGAACAGTGAGTGCCTGAGGGGACAATAATTGTCTGGGAAGGGATACGTGGGAACTTTCTGGAGTGTGGGTGATGTTCTATATTTGAATAGGGGTTTGGGTTATACAAGTGTCAAAACTCTGGAATATTTCTTTAAGATTTGTGCATTTCATTATGTATAAATTTTACTTCAAATAAAACCAACACGATAAACAAATATTGAACTGTAGTTAATAATACGCATGTTGTGGGCAAGTGTACTGATGTTTGAACTGGCTTTGAACTACATCAAAAAATAAGATGGATTGATAGATACATTGAGGGACAGATAGATGGATTGTTAATGTGATAAATTAGGTGCAGTAAAATGTTAGTGGCACAGTCCAGGTGTGTATGTTCACCTTAGAATTCTTTCAACTTTTCCAGTGTTTGAACATTTTTATAATAAAATATTGGAGAAAAAAGTTAAGGCTGAATGGGTAGCCAAGACCCAGAGGAGTGAGTCTGGTCATCTCCTGCAGCAGGCAGAACAGAAGAGCAAGGAAGGTTTCAAGCAGGGTAGTTCTTTGAGCAGATTTACACTTTAGCATCATTCCTCTGCCTGAGGTGTACAGGGGCAGCCTCCAGCCTTATTGGCACCAGGGACTGGCTTCATGGAAGACAATTTTTCCATGGACTGAGAGGGGGGTGGAGGTGGTTTGAGGATGCTTCAAGCACATTCCACTTACTGAGCATCACCGCCTCAGCTCCACCTCAGATCGTCAGGCATTAGATCCCCATAAGAGGTGTGCAACAGAGACCCCTTGCATGTGCAGGTCACAGTAGAGTTTGCTCTCCTATGAAAATCTAATCCTGCCGCTGACCTGACAGGAGGTGGGGTTCAGGTGGTAATACAAGCAGTGGGGAGCGGCTGTGAATACAGACGACGCTTGGCTCCCTCGCCCACCACTTACCTCCTGCTGTGCAGCCCAGTCCCTAACAGGCCACAGGCTGGAGGCCTGGGTGCTGGGGATCCCTCGCGTACAGGGTGAATCGCAGGCAGAACGAGAGGCATTAGGTTCAGCCTAGGAGACCAGTGAGAAAACTAGTCCAGCTGCGCACCTGAGATGTTTGACAGGGTAAAGTGACAGTGAAAGGCACTCAGTCGTGTCCAACCCTTTGCAGCCCCATGGACTACCCAGTCCATGGAATTCTCCAGGCCTGAACACTGGAGTGGATGCCCTTCTCCAGGGGATCTTCCCAGCCCAGGGATCAAGCCCGGGTCTCCAGCATGCAGGCGGATTCTCTATCAGCGGAGCCGCCCGGGAAGCCAGGTAAGGTCTATAGAATTGCCACAGGCAACGGTTACTTAGCGGGGGAGGAGGCCGGAAGCAGTCCAAGATGGCACACCGGTGTCGTGCGTTGCTCATAGAGGGAGAGGCCCGACAGTCTCTGGCGGAAATGGAGACGAAGCAAATGAGGGGTTGGGGGCAGTGGGTGAGAAAAGATGCTTCATTCCACATCACACATGCTGGCTTTGAGGTTCTCTATGGTTCTCTGAGGTGATGGTGTCCAGGGGGAGCTAGTCATAACGGTCAAGAGCTCAGAGGAGAAGTCTAGGTTGGAGATACGGATTGTGATATCATCAGCTAAATGATGATAGCTGACGTTGCGCCAGTGGATGAGAAGGCCCAGGGGGAAGAACGTAAGTGAACGAGGCCTGAGGGGCTTCCCTGGTGGCTCAGACGGTAAAGAATGCGCGGGCACTCCAGGAGACCTGGGTTCCATCCATGGGTTGGGAAGACTCCCTGGAGAAGGGAATGGGAGCCCACTCCAGTATCCTTGCCTGGAGAATTCCATGGACAGAGGAGCCTGGCAGGCTACAGTCCGTGGGGTCACAAAGGGTTGGACACGACTGAGCGACTAACACTTTCACGTTCCAAGGAAGAGGCGCAAGCAGAGAAGGCCAAGGAGGAACAACGTAGAGCAATGTTTGTAGGTCTCAAAAGCACTGAGAGCAAACTTCATATAAAGAAGAAAACAAATAACTCTGCTCGGGCTTTGGGGATGAGAAGAAGAGGACGCAAGAAAGTTTTCACAAAGGAAATGTCAATGAAACAAGACTCTGAAGGGCGAATAGGAATCTTCCCATGCAAATAAAGGAGATAAAAGAGAGGCAGGAGGGACAAAACGATAGGCCAGAAGCTTCAAGAAGCATTCAGGGAATATCGGGCCATGTGTTTTTAACCCCTGTTTAGGGATTACGGCTTGGCTTTCTCACCGAATATCAGCCTGTTGGAATACAGTGCTGGGTTAGGGAAGGACGATTTCTATACTTCTACCTGATGTAAACTGTTAGCTTTCAACTATGGTGCACACCACAGTCCCCCGGACAGCTTGTTCAAACAGATTGCTGAGCCCCACCTCCAGAGTTTCTGATACAATAGGCATGGGTGGGCCTGGTGATTTGAATTTCTAATCAGATCCCAGGTGACGCCAGTGCTGCCGTTTCAGGGACCACAGTTTGAGGACCACTGAGAAGGCAGAGAAGAAGAAGTACCACACTAGCCCTCCCCCCAGCCCCCCAGTCAGCTTCTTGGGCAGGCCTCGCCTGTCAGGGGGGACCACTTACACTGGGAATAAAGGACTGCATCACACAGCCTTCACATCCTTCTCCCTTTCTTGGTAGACAGATCCTTCCTGTTTACTCTTCAACCTATACAAATTTTGGACAATTTCAAGGCTGGGTCGTTTTTAAGAAAGCAAACTCTGACTTACCCGAGTCCCAGGGCTGCCTCTGTCCGCAAACCGTGGTGACACACAAAAATGAAAAACCACTGCTGCGCCTCTCTCCACGTCTCGGCTGCCTTGTGGAGCTGTTTTACATCAGTGAATCATTTTACCCTCCCGAGAAGCCAGCCCAGGTATTCCTGGAAGGTTGAATAAGCAAGCATGGAGTGATGATGACCTATCAAAGTCCCCACAGTAGATGCCGGTCTACCGGAGACCCTGGTGGTACCACGGCCTCTCCTAGAAACTGGTGACAGTTTTTCATGTAAAATTTAGCTCTTCCTCAGTTCTGCAACACTTCAACAACAGAATCTACTGCAAACGACCCAGATTAATCAGGAACTGTAGTCCTTCCTGGAGAAGGAAATGGGAACCCACTCCAGTATTCTTGCCTGGAGCATCCCATGGACAAAGAAGCCAACTGTGCACACACCACAGCCTCCCATCCTGGATTGCAGGGCTTTAGGGCCGTTGAATTTAGGATGCCTATCGTGAGTCTGAGTGAACTCCGGGAGTTGGTGATGGACAGGGAGGCCTGGCGTGCTGCGATTCATGGGGTCGCAAAGAGTCAGACACGACTTAGCGACTGAACTGAACTGAATCCCATGAGAAGGAGCTGCTTTGAACTCTCCTCCTTCCCCCTAAACCTTGAGATTGTGGGGGTCTTGGAGATGTCTCTGTGGCACCATGACGGGGGAACAGAGTAGTTGATATGTCTACAAGGTGAGTACCAATTTACTTCCCCAAGCCTCCCTGAGATGGATGCAGGAGAATAGCTGGGCTGTTCCTGTGCCCACAAGAGGAGAACAGATGGGATGAACAAGGGTCTGAGGATCGAATTAGTTTGCAGCAAGAAGCACACAGCATGACCTGTGGGGCCCACGACAAAGGCTATGGTGAGCAGGAAACTCAGCTCGTTAGATGATTGATCGTAATCCAGAGAGATTCTTACATGAGCTAAGAAAATTTAGATAGGGAGAATTACACACAGTGACAGAGAAAGGGCCAAACTAGAGTATACTTGTGAGCTACATCAGAGTTTTAGAAGGCATTCAACTCAAGTGGGGCCAAAGACGCGATGAAGTGAGCCAGTTCCAGGACATTCTGAGAGAGACATCATCACCAAAATACCAGGCTTCTACAGTCTAACCCATTCCTCCAGCAGACAAGGTTCAGTTTATGGTAAAGATATTAAAATGGGGGGAGAGGGTAGGATTCAGAGGATCAAAGGGCCATCTCTTACACAGTCTGAGATCTAACAGGAAAAAACAATGCAGCTGAGCCTCAAAAAGAGGCAATACAGGGGGTGCAATGGTCAGTACTTAGAAGTCTGTCATGTGCCAGGGGATGAAGCATGTGTGGATGGGTAGCTGTTACAGGAAAAAGATTTTCAAGTCGGACATATCATAAGGAACTTTCTAGAAAGTAGAACAGCCTGAGGACTTAGGAGCCTGGAGTTTGGAGCAAAGCTGCTTAGGTCTGAAGGTCCTGAGGTAACCTCAGACAAACGAGTTACCCTCTGGGTGCCCCAGTTCTCTCAGTTCTCGGCAAAGTGATGTCAAGAATAATATCTGTGGTGAGATTAAAGAGCAAATAGATCCAAAATGCTTAGGCATTGTCTGGCACATACCAAGGGTTATAGTTGTTGAAGATCCCCTGGAGAAGGAAATGGCAAACCACTCCAGTACTCTTGCCTGGAAAATTCTATGGATGGAGGAGCCTGGTGGGCTACAGTCCATGGGGTCACAAAGAGTCGGACACGACTGAGCAACTTCACTTCACTTTTCACTTTCATTCTTGTTACTGACAGAGGTATCAACAGAACAGGCTTGAGCAGTAGTAGTGTGTCCCCTCAGGGGTTGTCCGAGCAGAGATGCACAGGTAGGTGGGAAATCAAGGAGAGAGGAAGCGGCGGCTGGAGGGCCGTGACACGGGTTGATGTTTTAAGCTCTAGGTGGACAAAGGATTTCAGAAAAACTACCAAAGTTTAATTCTCCACAATCTCTGTCTCCACTCACAATGGCATCATGACTACTCTATTCTGAATGTTGTTTTTGCTTTAGTGAAAGCACCATAGCTCACTGCCATGGATACTTCCACAATTTTAATATCTTTCAAACTGTCTGTAGATGATTCACATGTTTTCACAAACTAATAACAGTCAATCCTGAGAAAAAGTGAGCATTTCGAATTAGATGAGACGCGGAAACACATTCACCCTTTCATTCAGCGTTTGTCGAGTCACTGATACGTCAGGCACTGGCCATATTTATACAGTGTTCATAAGCTACAGTACCTGGCCTTCAAGGAGTTTATGATTCAGTCACACTGGCCAGAAATAAGGTACAAAAGCTTAAGAACCACTCTGTGAAATAAACCTAAGAGAAGTCTTTCAATACTGAGTGAGAATCTACAGTTTGGCAATTCTTGGCTTGGTAAGTAGCAGTAGCAACAGTCCTGTGGATAAATATAGTACAGAGAACAGACAAAATCGAAACTGAAGAAATCCTGAAGAACAACAACCGCCCCCCCCCCCACCCCCCGCCCAGCCCTGGCCCTCCAGCAGCCTAGAATCAGCCTTGAGTTTGTATAACATGTTGCGTTGAAAGCACTGAGGGTCACTTTGCTTTTGAGAAGTAAAGCATGAGGGCAAGAAAGAGCAATCCCTGTGTGATGAAGCAGAGAAATGACTTCTTCAGAAAGAAAACAGAAAGTCTTTAAAGTAAAATATAATCTAAAAGATCAAAGTCTACCTGGCAAGGATAATAGCCAATGAGGTGTTAAATATATGCATTAAGTTCTGATTGGATGGGGTAGATAAACAGATGGTACAGTAGATTGTCAAGAATCTTTGTGAAAGCTACATATTGTAGTTTAGAAGCTGGATGAAAAAATGTTGCTGAAGATAAATTTAACAAAGAATAGAGAATCTAAGAGAAACAATTTCAACAAAAGAAGTTTAAGGTAAAACAAAAATTTCTCCTGAAATCATTTTTAGTAAAATGTTGATGGAGACTAAAGTCGTCCAGGAAGTCATTACGTAGCACTTAAGACACGTAAGTGTTCCAACTCTCCAAAGCCAGATGGTATTCATTGTGGGGGTCCCAGGAGGACCCACATGTGAATGGCCATAGTATTGGTCAGGACATAAAATACAGTCTCAACGTTATGTTCTTACCTAAACATCAGACTCCACTGGGAGTCTTTTTCTTGAATAAAGGTTTGAGAATTGGGTCCCATCATCTATTCCTGCAGAGGAATTATTTCTGGAAATTAGAAAGGTGTCTTATCCTCAGGAGATACAAGAAATTTAAAAACCCTGAGCCTCTTAAATTCTAAAACACTTTCTTCAAAGATTAATTGAATCAATATGCCCTTATAATCGTGATATATTCTGAAGTAAAAAATAAAATCAATATTCAATTTAAATTCTTTCTGGGGAAGGACAACAAAATGGGGAGAAAAATAATCCAACATTACTTTCTAAAAGTGATTTATATTTTTCTGGGGTTTTTTGCCCTAAATTTTGTCTCATGAATATGTATCACATCCATAACCAGGAAAAATGGTTGAAACAAAGAACTATAATATACTAGTATTAAAACATTTCTTAAATTGTGGTAGCTCTACTCAAAAAGATTTAGGATAGCCATAGCCAAGCATAATAAGAGTTAAGGCAACCACTCTGGATAAAGACTCCAATGCAGAATACAAGATGGATGGTCCAGTGCATGGCATGAAATTGAACAGTCTAACATTACTTTATTCTAGAATAGAGAAAAAATAATTAGAGACTTTTTGGAGCTGTTTAAACACTCAGTGAAATCTAAGCAACTCCACATTTCACCCATGTGCCAAGGGAAGAAAAGGGACATTGTATGAAGTTCATAAACAGGAAAATTAGTAAAAACATGAATTAATTTTTTACTTTATGTAGAGCTAAACCATAGAATATTGTGTTGAAGATGTTAGTGGGGAAATTATGGAGATATATATTTTATGATCGTCAATTATATTTGTCTCCACCAGTATAAAAATAGTATTCTATCAATCTCTCTTGTAGGTAATGTGGAGCTATTAAAAGCAATAAGGCATCAGTTGATTACCTACAGAAGAAGTTACATTTATTTTCCATGCTCAGCAATATCACACATACCCATTGGTTATCATATAATGGGGTCAATGGCCAACTTATTTTGGTATTAGCAGACGTTAGCTACTAATGATACAGGATACCTGGTGAGCGGATGGGGCCAACAATTGATCATTTATGGGAGATCTTTATTTCTCTTATAAGATTTTTTTTTACTGGAAGCTCTTGGTCTTAGGAAGACTAGTTTGTTTCCAGGGAACTGAAAGCTCTGTGTAAAATAACCTCTATTATGCATGAGATACCATCTGTCTCCGGGTCAAAGAGATGATATACTGTGTTTCAGGACACCGGTTCCTTTTAGGTTACGATAAAGTCAGACACTTGGCTTCAAGTGACTGTCTGTACCAGTCTTATACCCCAAAGTTTCCCCGTGGCCTGATGTCAGTCAGCAGTCTGGAGGGCGGAAACTCTTCCTATGTGGCAACAATACTTCATTTTGACTGATGGCTGACATCCTCCTTAAGAGCAATTAGCACACTGAAAACTCCCAACAATTAACCTTGGCGGGAAAAGAATTGCGATTAATGTCTTTACCAGGGTCGAAGACTATCATTTCATTGTGCTCATACCCTTGTTAGTACATAGATTTTCTATTAATTTGCTGATCAGGTATGGACTTCAGTCTCAGTGTACATATTTAAAATGTGTAGAAGTTGATCCTCTAAAAAACACTATCCTGTGACAACTTTCCTAGAATTAAAATGCCTAAGCAGCCCTGCCGATCCAATTCTTCCTTTGCATATCTGACTTCTGAAAAACACACTTTCTCTTTGTAGTGCTGAAGCAAGTAGCCTTGAGCTGGAAGCAAGAGTGAAGGTCAAACAAGGGAGAAAATCCGAAATGAATCAGATACATTTCATTTTGCACAAGGATTTTCTATCACATTTACCTCTGTCAAAAAAATCAGCCTATCTTTCCAGTTTACTTTTTACCTGGAGTCAAAATTAGAGTTTGCAAATTGTAAACAGGGGGAAAGATAATTTTAGTGCACAGTTTTATCACCACCAACCCAGTGGTTCTCATAACTGAATCCCACATACTCTGAGAATGTCATGACTGCCTTACTGTGTGTGGAGAGCAGAGTGGAGCAAGCCCATCTCCACCGAAGGTCAGAGAGAGAAGCCGAATGACCTGGGGAAGGACAGAGTGTGACTTGTTTGTGATTAAACGCTGAATGAGTTCACTGAGTGAGGAGAGTCGGCAGAGTGAGAGCCAAGGACGATGCACCCGGGGCGCGCAGGCATATTTCCCGAGCTTCTTCAGCTCCCTTGCCCTGCACACCCGATGACGCCAAGGTTGCTAACTGCTCTTTCAGAGCAGGGCATAAATGCTCTTTCCTCAGGGTAGTCATTAAAGCCGGGAGAAGGTGAGGATCTCCTTTCGGGATGCCAAGTTGCACTTCTGTTGATTCCTTCGTACGAAGACAGAAATAGGCAAGGGGAGTTTGCCCTGGGTTCCAACATCTGTCAGCATCCTTGCAGAACCTTTCAGCAGCTGAAGTCAATCAGGTTCTGGAAAGTGCTAAGCAACTGTACCAACTGCTCCCAACTAACATTACCTCCGAATGTACGTGACCAGGCATATTTCAGCGTGCTCTGCCAGGCGGTGCTAGTCATGTGAGCAATGCGCAGCTCACTTTACCTGCTGACTGGCTTAAAAAGAGAAAATTAAATACATTTCTCATAAGGATATTTTGTGGAATTTTTCCACATCATTAAATAAAACGTAGCCCTGGTTTAAAGGCATTTCCTGAGAGAAAACATTTCTTAACCTAAACTAACTGGACGACGTGACACAGTCTGCCTGTATATACCATAATATTTTTTTTTTTCCTGATTGCATGTAATGACCCTCCTATCATCCTGCAAAGCTTACCCATATCATCGGATTGTTTCCTGGCCGTCCAAAAAAATTGACTGCAAACTTTTTAAAGCGATTCTAGGGAGAACGGGTGGTTATTCAATTTTCTCCTCATAGTTACAAAAGGCTGAGTGGTATCGGAGATGACATTTCTGAAATAATTAAGAAAAATAACGACGTGCTTTCTTCAGCTAGGTCCATGCTTCTCTCGCAGCTTTGACATAACAAGCTATAACATTGCTTCCTTATTGTCGGAATAAGGAAGATAAGCTCAAATGTGACAGATAGCAAGAAGATGCTATAAAGCAGATGCTATAAAGAAGGAGAGAATCAAATGGAAAGCTTTCTTGTTTGCCATCAGAATGCCTAGTTTCACTTTCTTCCCGAAGAAGGGACTGTACTTCCCTATGAGGGCTTAAATCCACTCCGAGTTTGGGTTTGCAACACTGTTTAATTGCTTTGGATCCCCAGTGAGGTATATTACCACCCCTAACTCCATCAGTTCATGGTTTCCGCATTGGGACTGAGGTGTTGTACATGATTTGTATTTCTTTATTTTTTTTTTAACTTTCCATTGGAATAGCCACATGAGATGTTCTGATTTTTTCAACAGACTCCCCTGGCCTCTTTGTCTGAGTCAGAAATTATCTATTAAAAAGAAAGAAAGAAAGAAAATGCTCCTTCCAAGAAGATACCACACATTGTTTAATCCCAGGAGTCTTCTCTCCAATTTGAAAGTCAACATCAGACAGAGAGGTAATGCTTTTTTGTTTTGTTTCAATCCGAACTCTCACAGTTGTTCAAATTGAATCAAGAAGCAAGAATTTCAAACTAAGTGGTGAGCTGAAATAAAATGGGGAGACAGTCATTCTACAAGGCTGTCTGGGAGAAGTGCTGAGTACACCCTGAGAGAAAAATAAAGCAGGGGGCAAGGTTTCCATAAGACGTTATGGCCACACAATAATCCACAAAGCAGTGTGAAGGAAGAGCATGCACATACCTCCTGCAGCAAAATCCAAGTTGCTGTAATATGGCTTGGTGAAATATTTCAGCACTGGGGCTTTTGAAAGAACTCTTGTGAGTGAGATGCCTTCAGACATAAAAACAAAGTCGGGTTCCAAGAAGCTTTAGTGATTCTTGTCCCCAGCTGGTAACGCTGACCAGTGTGCACGTGTGAGTGTGCGCACACACACACACACACACACGTGCAGGACAAGGGTGCTGTGTCTAAAGAGAAACACAGAACGCTTTTCTCCTTGGGATGCTGGATCAAATTCCCAGTCTCCTAACTAAGTTAGGACTTGGTCCCAGCTCTGGGCATTGCCTTGTGGCAGAGAGTAACCTCCTGCTCATTGCCATTCCCTGCAAAAATAAAACCTCCAAGAAGAAAAGAATGTCCTATTGTTGGAGGAGAGTTATTCCTCCAGCTTCTCAAAGAGGAGGTATTTTTGGCATCTGCGAAGAGATTGTGTCCAGAGGGGCTTCTTAGTTTTACAGCTGGGTCCACTCAAACCCGCCCGACAAGCCAGCATCACAGAGAGGAGCCCAGCCAAACACAGGCACTTCAATCATGCTCGATTCACTTGGGTTCTGGTAAATGAAATAAAACCCCAAAGCTTGGCCTTTTTTAAAAGTTTTCTTAGGGCAAAGTCCATTTAGAATTGATATAATCGCTTGCTATGATTACATATGCCACATTTATTTTTAAATAGCTCCACGTCCCAAGGGCTCCTGATTTCCATCCACAGGGCAGGTAGAAACGCTGCAGGAAAATGATTCGCAACACGGTCTGCGTGTTACCAGGTTCCGGAAAGGCGCGTCTGGAGACGCACCCCTAAGTTGGTAAAGAACTGGGCTGCTTGGTACGTATACCCTGCAATTTTGGTCCTACTAAGGGAAGCCCAGCCAAAGACAAGGCTGGGGGATGAAATCCATCCCGGGATCTGCTGGCCACGCTGACCCTCAGCTGCCTAGAGGAAGAGGCCTTTCTTTCCCACTCGGCAAATATGCTATCCGCCTGTGCATGGCAGGCCGTGTCTCACCAGTCACCCCACAGGCGGATGGGGCCCTGCTTAAGACGCCCTGTGTCTGGTCTCCACCGCCTGGTGCGGTGACTCTGTTGGAGGCTGGCTCTTTGTGGTGGTGGGGGGCTTGGGTCCAAACTTTGCTCGGCCCCCGTCAAAAGGCTGCCTGGGATGTGGACTGGCCCTGGGATGAGACTGCAAAATCTCCCAACTCTGGTGGCCCTGCTTCCTGCTGAATAGTACTTTGTGCTTTTCCCAAGGAAGGTGACCGTGTTCGCCTAACGGTGTCCAAGTCCCGTGCTTCCTTCTCTCCCTTATCCGTCCCTCGCCATCAGAAAGTAGGTCTCACTCATCTTTGGATGCTATAAATAGAACCCAACGACAGGGAGGCCTAGCGTGCTGCAGTCCAGGGGTTGCAAAGAATTGGACACGACTGAGCGACTGAACTGAACTAAGTCTCTTGAGTTAATATTTTGTTTAATCCAGAAACTGCAAGCTGGGGCCCGTACACCAACCTGGCTGCTTGTGTATCATTCAACACAAAGTTTGTGGTTCTTTAGTCACTAAATCACATCTGACTCTTTTGCAACCCTATGGACCATAGCCCGCCAGGCTCCTCTGTCCATGGGATTCTTCAGGCAAGAATACTGGAGTGGGTTGCCATTTCCTCCTCCAGGGGATCTTCCTGACCCAGATCTCCTGCATTGGCAGATGGATTCTTCACCACTAAGCCACCAGGAAAGCCCTGATACAAAGTTTAGCAAGACATCAACTAGGTTTTATGTTTTACCTACATGCTTACATTTACAGACTGAGAGATTTCACATTAAAATCTGCACTTCTGGTTTCTTTGGAAAAGCTGGGCGTCCTGGCCTCACCGGGTTTGCTTCATCTCATGACAGCGTTTGGCCGGAGTAGAGGAGCTGCCACAGACTGAGAGATTTCACATTAAAATCCACACTTCTGGTTTCTTTGGAAAAGCTGGGCGTCCTGGCCTCACTGGGTTTGCTTCATCTCACGATAGCGTTTGGCCGGAGTAGAGGAGCTGCTGTGCCTCTGGATCTGGCCTGTTCTGTAGGGTCAGGGTCGCCATGGTGCCTTCTTCCTTCCTGTGAATTATCTGCCTTGCTGTTCTAGGCATATGGTTTAATTGAATACAAGTCCATTGGAATAATGATCCAATCATCTCCCTTATATTCAGTTACCGGATCCAGTGCCGTAGCATGGAGTTTGTCAATGTTTTTTTTCCCCTTCCTTATCATCCATGGTAGATGACTTTCACATGTACAGCACACTCTCAAGGGTGCTGTCAGGGTTATTCTAGCTGTAACAAGACTGTGAGATGGTTGCTATAGCCTGGAAAACTCTCTTCTCAGAAAAAGAAAGCAAATACTTTGCAGGCTTCAGAAAAACTATTACTGGTAACAAATTTCTTGTGACATCTCACAACTGATCAGGACACACCTGTGTGAAGTGAGAGGGCAGTTGAGAATAGCTTTGAAGCTGAAAAAGGAAAAGCATAAATAAGTTTAGAGAATTGTGTTTATAAAGCGTGATGGAAAAGAAGGCTTACAAGACCTCCAAGTAAATAATTTTAGGTCAGGGTAAATACTGGGTTTACTCACTTCTATTCAGCTCCCCACACGTGTGTTATGATCAGGGCCAGCCCACCGCATGGGGGAAATTGGCAGCCACCTTCTTCTCATGATTGGGCTGGTAAGGAATCTCTACTATTAGACTCATTTCTAGGATTTAGGTAAAGACAGGGTATTGTCTCCAGGAGACTCTTGAAGACAGAGGAGATCAGCAGATTCTGTCAGATGCTCTCCTAGAACATGAATGAGGGTCGGCATCTTAGATTTGTGGTTTGTATTAAGAGAGTAGCAGGAAACCTGGATTTGCTTCAAGAGGGAGTGGGGAGGCTGAGCGCTCACCAGCAATCAGGAGGGAAAAGCGCTCGGGTCTGGGTCAGGGGGTCAAGACTGACAGGGAGCCCTGTGGTGCTGGGTGCTGACTTAGGGAAAGAGACCCAGGAGATGAGCCAGTTCATTTAAGGCGAGCGTGGTGGACTGCGTTGAGCCCGTCTTCAGCTCGTGTGTGTGTTTGTGTGTGGAGGCAGGGGAGGGCGCAAGTGGAAAGTCAGATGCTGGTTCCGAATGTAGAACTTGGTTTGTGTCTTAATCACCAGTCTGTTTTTCAGGATTTATAATAGGGTGACTGGCGTTTTGCCCAAGAGCAATAGATTCTTAAAGTATTGAAAGTCCGATGTTTCTAGGAATTAGACTGTTAACAGGACAGTAAATGGATCGGGGGCGGGGGGGTTCATTTTTCTTCACTGGTTGGATTATGTACAGATGGGCCTGGGCAAATTAGGAGCCATCTATCGAGAATTAAGTATTTATTACGCTGCCCAGGCTCCAGTTTCTCCAGATTTGAAGATGAAGAATATTGAAAGAAAATGAAGAGGTCCCAGAAGCTTCTAAAAATGTGGTGTAGGCTAATGGTTTCAGTCATAGCTCTTTAAAAATGCTTTACCACCTCTGAGAGGGACTTAAATTTCAGCTGTCTGAGGCTGGCTAATTACTGAGGTAAAGTTAAAAGTTGTTCTGTGCCCAGAGAGGACTGGGGAATAAAAGCAGTGAACCGCAAAACTGTGTCAGGAAAAGTTTACTTTTCATGGTCATTGAATTAACGAAAGAACAAGCCAGCCTGGTCCACCTCTTTCTAATTCTGCGTCATGCTGGGCCTCCCTGCCACAAACGGGCGGACGCTGCTCAGGCCCCAAACGCCTCTTCCACCAGAGGAGAGCTGCCAAAACCGAGTGCTCCTTGACTGGGGGAGGGAGGGGGAAGATTGGAAATTGCTAATTCTCACTTTCCACTCACTTGCTTGAAATGTGACAATCGTGTTTCTGGGGCATCCTTCGAGAGACACAAGGATAAGACGTGGGGGGCAGGGGCAGAAAGCACAGCGCCTGCCTTTTTTCCCCCTCTGTGGAGATGGAGAGAGCAGAATGACTTGCAGGTGGCCCCATCTGAAGCCAAGAGGAATGCAACGATTTGGAAAAGAGCTCTACCTATTTTTTTTTAATTGCAAAAGAAAAAAAGAAAATGAGAAGAAAATGCTAATAGTTGCAGCTAGAAAATATGCCTGGGAGAATGGCCTTTATCATCTGTTTTTTGAAGTAGGGGTTGAGAAAGAGATGAAGCCAGGGAGAGAGGACCCAGAGGGCTGATCCTGCGAACAGAGCGCTGTGGGCACCGGGACACAATTGGTACCTGAGGGAGAAACTTGCCTGTAAAGTCATTACAGACTCGCTCGGCGATTCGGCGAGAATCATTTACATGGTCTTCTAAATGGTATAGCCCTGTTTCATCTCCAGACAAGAGTGTGAGAGGTGTTTATAAAGATCCTAGCCTCTGTTTAGGGATGTCTAAATACATTCTGGTAATTAGCTTAACTTTGATCCAATGCAGTGCTTTTTCTCAGTAAAATAAATAAATCAATGAAAGGTTCTGGAATACTCTCCCCTTTGAGACCCCTGCCATTAATATCAAGCTGAATTCTTTCAATGCATATTGTTAAATCTGATGTATTTTTTTTTTAACCTCCAATCTGGTTTTCCTGTTAATAATAAAAAAAAAAAAATACCATGCGTGCATGCATGATCAGTTCAGTCATGTCCGATTCTTTGTGACCTCATGGACTGTAGCCTGCCAGGCTTCTTTGTGCATGGGATTTCCCAGGCAAGAAGACTGGAGTGGGTTGTCATTTCCTCCTCCAGGAGATCTTCCTGATGCAGGGATCAAACCCAAGTCTCCTGTGTCTCCTGCATTGGTAGGTGTATTCTTTATCTCTGAGCCACATGGGAAGCCCAATAAATAATCAGATCAGATCAGATCAGTCGCTCAGTCATGTCCGACTCTTTGCGACCCCTTGAATCACAGCATGCCAGGCCTCCCTGTCCATCACCAACTGCTGGAGTTCACTCAGACTCACGTCCATCGAGTCAGTGATGCCATCCAGCCATCTCATCCTCTGTCGTCCCCTTCTCCTCCTGCCCCCAATCCCTCCCAGCATCAGAGTCTCTTCCAATGAGTCAACTCTTCGCATGAGGTGGCCAAAGTACAGGAGTTTCAGCTTTAGCATTATTCCTTCCAAAGAAATCCCAGGGCTGATCTCCTTCAGAATGGACTGGTTGGATCTCCTTGCAGTCCAAGGGACTCTCAAGAGTCTTCTCCAACACCACAGTTCAAAAGCATCAATTCTTCAGCACTCAGCCTTCTTCACAGTCCAACTCTCACATCCATACATGACCACAGGAAAAACCATAGCCTTGACTAGACAAACCTTTGTTGACAAAGTAATGTCTCTGCTTTTCAATATGCTATCTAGGTTGATCATAATTTTCCTTCCAAGGAGTAAGCATCTTTTAATTTCATGGCTGCAATCACCATCTGCAGTGATTTTGGAGCCCAGAAAAATAAAGTCTGACACTGTTTCCACTGTTTCCCCATCTATTTCCCATGAAGTGATGGGACCAGATGCCATGATCTTTGTTTTCTGAATGTTGAGCTTTAAGCCAACTTTTTCACTCTCCACTTTCACTTTCATCAATAGGCTTTTGAGTTCCTCTTCACTTTCTGCCATAAGGGTGGTGTCTTCTGCATATCTAAGGTTATTGATATTTCTCCCGGCAATCTTGAGTCCAGCTTGTGTTTCTTCCAGTCCAGCATTTCTCATGATGTACTCTGCATATAGGTTAAATAAGCAGGGTGACAATATACAGCCTTGACGAACTCCTTTTCCTATTTGGAACCAGTCTGTTGTTCCATGTCCAGTTCTAACTGTTGCTTCCAGACCTGCATACAAATTTCTCAAGAGGCAGATCAGGTGGTCTGGTATTCCCACCTCTTGAAGAATTTTCCACAGTTTATTGTGATCCACACAGTCAAAGGCTTTGCTATCTATTCCCTGGTGACACAGATGGTAGAGGATCTCCTGTAGGAGATCTGGGTTCAGTCCCTGGGTCTGGAAGATCCCCTGGAGAAGGAAATGGCACCCTACTCCAGTATTCTTGCCTGGAGAATCCCATGGAGAGAGGAGTTCATGGGGTCACAAAGTGTCAGACATGAGTGAGCGGCTTTCACTTTCATCTATTAATAAAAAGTTCAAAGTGAAAAATTTTGCTAGTGCAATGCCCATCTTTTCTCATAAAACAAAATCTAGAAGTGTTCTATATAAGCCTGGTCGCGCTTCGAGATGCAGTGAGAAACTGCATGTCAGCTCCTCACTATGTTGTTAGAAAGGTTTCGTCACACGACGCAAGCAACAAAGAGAAGAGCCACGGCTTAGCTCCCAAGCTTCTGTAGCAAGGAATGATTTTTGCACATTGCACTCCTTTAGCCGTTTTTACGCATCCCTCTTCCCTGAAACCCAGAAGGGAGAGAGTGAGGCAAAATCACCATTTAACTGAAAGGTGTCACGGGCTAATATGTACCAGATGCATTGCCACCCCCTTGTCCCTATTCCCTGGGATTTCCTAAGTTGTGTTGTCTGTGAAATGGGCTGGTCCCACATCAAACCTGTAGGTATGAAAGGAAGTGTATGATTCCTTTACTAAAGGGAGAAAGAAAGAGATTTATCTCATTGTTTCAGATGAACATTGAATTCCATTGATAAAGAGTATAGTCTCATGTCTATACTAACAGCTGATATCTTTTAAAGAAAGATTCAGAATGCTACTTCAAATTATTTCACTGTAAGAGTTTCTAGATAATGTTCCTCTACAAAATAGACCTGCCTCAAAAGGAATAAAAAAATATAGTTAAAGGAAGAAAATTTACTTGTATCTCACCACCTAGAGATAATCACAATTAACATTGTGAGCTATTCCTGTTCAGACTTTTTGTATGTACATAAGATGATCTTTTTATAAAATTGGGATCCTGCTGCATATATAATACTGTACATTTTGACTTTTTGTTCCAAGTCAAAGCCCTTCTCCCATGTGTGATTTTAAAATGACCATTAGCTTTTTGTAAATGAAAATTACACCTTTATACAGTAGAGAAAAAAATACACTGCAAAATGTGATGACGGAGAGGAAGACGCTTCCTCGTTACAGACCTCAGTCTTACTTCCTAGGGTGAGGCAAGCATGGTCACAGTTTCTCACAGACATCAGCTTTTAGGGGCTGGGCTACTCTGTCTTTCTAAATTAGCATCACACTAAGGCATTGGACGAAACATCCCACAGAGTGTTAATCAATGAAAAATGGCAAGTTCCCACACCGTACTCCAAAGATGATGTGAAGTTAATTCCGCTGTTAATGTCAACTGAATTATTTACGTGATGGTACAGGTGAACAACCAAGGATTTGCACAGGTAAGTGCAAAGAGCCCTGGAGAGTCTTATTCCAGTCAAAAGAGTGAGAGATGGCATGAGAGATGCCATACTCTCACGTGGCATCCACGAGAAAGGCAAGGTACACGACACCGCAGCCCGAGATTCTTCCCGGGCACCCTCCTGCAATCCCAAAGTTGCAAAGTCGGCTGTGCCCTTGGCCAGGAGAAGCAACTGAGCGACTCAATGGGAAGGTTGAGGAGCGTACAGGGACAGCAGGGACCATGGTGAAGAGGAAAAGATGTCTCAGGGTGTGAGGGGGCTGCCGCTCAGACTGGGGCTTTGCGGAAAGGCAGCCTCGGGCGACCCTTTTGATTTTTAGTGAGAAATAAGAAACCTACCTGTTCATGTGAATTTGCCCAATTTTTATGATTGGCAATTTGTTTTAACAAAATAATAATAACTGCACAGGGCTAACTAACCTTGCCGATTGGCTGCCTTGGAGTGAAGCCTTTTTTTCTTCTGTAAAAGCTCCCTTGTGGAAGACAATGGAGAAGGCGATGGCACCCCACTCCAGTACTCTTGCCTGGAAAATCCCATGGACGGAGGAGCCTGGTAGGCTGCAGTCCGTGGGGTTGCTAGGAGTCAGACATGACTGAGCGACTTCACTTTCAATTTTCACTTTCATGCATTGGAGAAGGACATGGCAACCCACTCCAGTGTTCTTGCCTAGAGAATCCCAGGGATGGGGGAGCCTGGTGGGCTGCCGTCTATGGGGTTGCACAGAGTCGGACACAACTGAAGCAACTTATCAGCGGCAGCAGCAGCAGCAGTGGAAGACAACTATCATCTTAGCTTGACGTGCGAGCCGTGGCTTCTCTGCACTCTAGATCAGACGGCCCCCAGCCCACCTCTTTGCCAGCAGGAAGCCCGTCTGATACAGCTGGCGGGCACAGACGCGGGCATGATATCACAGCACAAAAGTAAGCACCCCCAGAGCAGGAGACAGGCAGGGCCTTGGAGCAGGCACACACTGAGGACGTTGCCATTCTTGTCACAGACAGAAAGTGGCGTTCTGACCTCCTGGTTATGCTACAGTGATGAAGTAACGGGACATCAGGAGTACGGGCTAGGATGGTGCCCACTGCCCCAGAAGGAGCCTGTTCTTTCTGCTGGAATGCCCCTTCCTGCGGGGGTAGCCAGGGCATGATGGTAAGAGATCTGGAAATGGTCTAAATATCCTTCTTAAGAAATCCACTGAGGACGGTCTAAAAGCTTCTCCTCCATTCTCAAATGCTCTTTCTGAAACCCAGCCCAACTGCCTTTGTTTGTGTTAGTGTACTTGCTCTGGGTGAGTTTACTCTGTCACCTAAGAGGCAAAAGAAAGCAAATTCAATTTTCCATAAGCAAAATTGAAGCTTCAGGGCAGCACTGGTAGAATGTTTGCACCAGGGGAATTTGAGACATGCTTCGTAAAAATGACAAAATGTTGTTAACAAGCGTCAACAAGCCAGCTTGGGAGCTGATGTCCCAGAAAAACGATGGCCAGTTGGCACAGTAGGGGTGCCATCACGGGCCCTGGTTCACAGCGGAGACCTCAGGCCCCAGCTTTACCACAGGGCAGACGCCAGTTCACTCAAAATGGCTCACAACGGATGCCTCTGCTATTCTCCTACCTAAAGCAGCAGCTCATTATTTGAATATTGAAACGTGGAGTCAAACAAACCTATCAATCTATTTCTCCCAGTTATTTGCATTTCAAATTAGTGAGGTCTTTTAAAATATTCACGCTCTTTGACTCGGTAACACCACTTGCAGGAATTTATTCCAAAGAAACAATTCTAAACAATAGCAAAAAATAGAAAACAAGTTAAATATTCAATAATAGGGGAATGGCTAAGTAAACCACAGTTTATGATCGCAGTGAAATGTTATATAACCACTGCAATGATTATAAAGACTATGCAATAACATCAAAAATACTTACGCTAAGATGTTGTCAGAAAGGCGAGATGCAAAATTCTAAACAAGTGTGATTATATATTACATAAACCAGTCAACTAGAGAGCAAAAGAAAAAAAAAAAACTCTTTGTACAGGAAATACAGGATTGAGGGAAATCATTGAAAAATTAAGAGTAGCACTGTCTGAGGTGATACCAGTTTTTCTCTTCTTTCCATAACTTTCTGCATTTTCTTAAATGAGCACGTATTACTTGTATAATGAAAAAAGTGTACATTTAAAAATGGGGCTTAGCCCTAACGCTTTGGAAAATGACAGCTAACACCAAAACGAAGCAGCCTCTTCAACAAAGTGGATCTCAGGTTGTCACAAGTGGCTGGTAAAGGCTCATCCCGTGCAGTGATGATCCAAAAGCCCTGCTTCTGAGCAGGGGAAGCAAACTCAGGCCTTTCCTCGGATAACTCTGCCAGTGCTGTGCGCAGAATCAAGTTCATCATTCCAAGGACGGTTTACAACCCAAAGCGGGAGATTTTCTTACGTTTATCATCATCTCAGCGAAACCCTGTACGCGGCGCTACCATCAGTGAGAAAGATTAACCGTATTAAAACCCAACCGCAGCATGATGTGAGGGATTTCCATGGAAGCCGATTCAGAAGGCGGAATGAAGGCAACGTGAAGTGGAATTTCCTTTCCTTTTGTGACCCCTCCCCTCATAAATCTCTGCCCTTCAATTTCATCAAGCGAGCCTTTGTTCTGACATTCTGGGCAGGAAGTGTGGAGGGAACTGATCCGCTCCCCTAACACCTCTCGTGAGTTTTGAATATGCACGTGTTTGAATACATCAAACACATCTGCTTCTAGACAGTCCGCGCCAAGTATCCTCACCATGTGTAATTCATACTCCACGCCAGCCCCCTTCCTCTTGTCTCCGCTTCACGCAACAGCAGCACACACACGCATGCTAGAGCTTTCCTAGCCTGACTCTTAAAATGCAGGGAAACAAATTTGTTACAGGAATCTGAAAAGCGCTATGTTGCTTTGTCCAAATAAGCATCAAGACAGAAATACATCAAATTCAGCCAGTGAGAGGAGAGTTGGGAGCTGGAGAGGGTGGGGAGGAGAGAGACTTAGGCTGGAAATTCATCGTGTGGTTTTCAAAGGCTTTTCTGAGCTTTCTCTTTTCTATTATCACCTTACAAACAGCCTGTTGAGCCAAAGAGGATGCAGATATTTGTTCTGGCCTTCTTGCTACCTTCTAGAAGATGGAGAAAAATGTGAAAGAGGATATTTCATTCCTCTGGGATACTTTTTGTTTTGTTTATTTGAAGGGGTGATAAGGACACAAGTGAACAGGTAAAAACAAACAGCACTCCCGATGCCACACTGCCTTACTTTTTCATCTTTTCTTGGTGTGTGTGGCTCAGGGTGCTAGAAGCGACGTGTTGATTGGTCGACAATTATTCCTAAGACCAGTCCACAGGGATGTGTATGAATTAAGTTTGTATGTTTAAGGATTAAGTCTGAAGTAGACAAAGTTTACATTAGCTTTCCCTGGTCATTATCATCTTTCCTTTCATTTGTACAAATTAAATACTGCATGCTTCCCCCTGGCCTCTTTCCTAATTTGCTTGGTTGTATCTGAAAAGTCTTCAAATTTACTATGGCTTATCCTCAAAGGAATGGAGAAGGCGATGGCACTCCACTCCAGTACTTTTGCCTAGAAAATCCCATGGACGGAGGAGCTTGGTAGGCTGCAGTCCATGGGGTCGTGAAGAGTCAGACACGACTGAGCGACTTCACTTTCACTTTTCACTTTCACGCATTGGAGAAGGAAATGGCAACCCACTCCAGTGTTCTTGCCTGGAGAATCCCAGGGACGGGGGAGCCTGGTAGGCTGCTGTCTCTAGGGTTGCACAGAGTCGGACACGACTGAAGCGACTTAGCAGCAGCAGCAGCATCCTCAAAGGAATAGAACGACCGGCACTGAACTTCTCCAACAAGGCTTCAAGTCTGGTTCTGAAAGTAATCTGGGCAGAATCACCTTCTGTCTTTGAGCATTAGTTTACTTATCTGAGTCTGTTCACAAAACAAGGTTAATGGTACAGAGTGTAATTGAATGCAGTTCCTGAGATGTACGGTAAACATAATTTATGGCAAACCATATTCATTTCGAAATCCTGTCAGCAACGCTCCATGAGGGCGTGAGGATGGGTGGCCTACCACCAGGGGCCACCTCGCCAATCCAGTGAGTCATTCCCTTCCCTAACTGATTTTTGATTCACAAGGAGATCTGGTCTTTACCCTAGGGCTTCTTATTTCCTTTAAAAGTCAGAAAAAGAAATAGGAGTTTATGAAAATGAGCTATAAAAGACCATCCATTTCTTAAAAGCTGGCTCTTGCCGCTCAGCTTTTCTCTTCGTCCGTCTCCACGGGGATCTGAAACATGACTGGAGTTTCCTAAGTCAAGAGGACACGTCTCTATTTCTCACGGGTTCCTCTGGTCGGAGTGTTAGGGGAAGCACACTGATTGAAACCACCCACCCTGGCCAGGCACCATAGTAACCATTTGCATGAGTTGTTTTATGACAGATCCTGATAAGGAATATGGAACTAATTAGCCACCACCAACCGGAAGAGTTCGGGAAAGGTCGAAAGGAGACACCGAGTGTCCATCCACTTCCCAGAATCCCTCTCGCTAGCATCCATCTTGGCTGAGCGATGCGTGAGCCAGCAGGGAAGACTCCGAATTAGAATGATTGGCCAAAGACCACCTGGAAACTAATCCCATCACCATAAACCCCGAGACTGCGAGCCACGTGGCAGAACTGTTGTCCTGGGCTCCCTTCCCCTACTGCTCTCACCCAGGTGCCCTTTCCCAATAACATCTCTTGCTTTGTCAGCACATGTGTCTCCTCGGACAATTCATTTCCGAGTGTTAGACAAGAGCCCAGTTTCGGGCACTGGAAGGGGTCCGCCTTCCTGCAACAGGAGCATATATTTAAAATAGCGATAGCTTGCAAGGTTGAATGAACAACTCCGCACATGTCTCCGTGCCTACACACTTAGCAGGAGAGGTGGAGATGGCCTCTGAAAGGGTGGGAGATTGGCACAGTGCTGTTAGAATTAACCAAAGAGTCTTCCCTGGTGGCTCAGTCAGTAAAAGTGTCTGCCTACAATGTGGGAGATCCGGGTTCAATTCCTGGGTTGGGAAGATCCCCTGGAGAAGGAAATGGCACCCTATTCCAGTACTGTTGCCTGGGAAATCCCATGGACAGAGGAGCCTGGTGGGCTACAGTTCACGGGGTCACAAATAGTCGGACACGACTGAGCGACTTCACGAGTTCCTCCATGAGCTATTTCTCAATTTAAAAAATAAAAACAGAGCCCAGTGCTATGGGGCTGTGTGCTAAGAACATTACGCATTATTTATTCCAACCTGAACGGCTCTGGGGCCTCTAGGAACCCTTGGTTTTCCCTCCTAGGCCTTTGCTCCCACGAGGAACCCTGCTAGGGTGTCACTAACAGCCACCCCAAATCTTTATTGGTCTCAGGACCTGAGTGATTCCACGGATGTCCACCTCAAAAACTTGGACGCTTCCTTTTATAGAGACATTGGACGGACCATCTCTTTGTGATTGTCTTAATGAAAATGGAATTCAGCTAGAATACACACACACACACACACACACACACACACACAATGCCCTCCCCCCTTCATATACACAGATTCTCCTGCTTCCAAACCCAACTGCATTTACTTCTCTTTGATTTCCAGCCTCTTTGATTTGGGAGTGGAGAGCTACTTTGTTTGAGGCAAGTTTCAGTGAATGGGGCACCTGGCTGCCTTACTTCTGCATGGCGAACACATGCATGATAACAATTAACGAGAGGAAGGGTTTTAATGATAGTGTCTAGCATCCGATTTTCAGCCCTTAAATTTTTCCTATATGCACACGGATCCTATTACCTCTGGGAGAGCTCTTATTAATCTCAGTGTCAGAGCTGTTTCAACAAATCTACTGTAATAATGAAAAGTCATCTTATCACACTTTGCTCTCAGTAAATTTACCATTCTTTGATAAGGTTGCAAGCAACTGGGAAGTAATTGATCTGTAATTAGTGTGGCAACTGCTGAAGAGAGTCTGTGCTGGGGTTTCATCATTTATCTGCCCAGCACAGCGCATCCTGCACTGGAACTCTAAATTATTTAGCATTCCTTTCAAATACAAATGGTCTCAATGGGTTCTCCATTCTTTTCAGAACTTTCCGAAGAGGAGGCTAGCGTTTAAATGTGTGATTGTCTGTCACCAGGGTGGTGCTTACAGGGTCTGTGAGTGGAAGGGCATCATTGTTCACACATGACTTGCCCGCTGAAGCCAGCCGGCGCTGTGAAGGGAGAAGGACGGGGGCTCTTTGATCTCAACCAAACTTTCACCATTTATCTTTCAAATGCACGAAAGCTTTTGATAAATGTCAATTTGACAATTAAATTCTTCAAGGGCCACAATACATCACCATCAGAGCGTCTGTTTTTGAGGGTCGGTCAGCCATGACATCTTTCAGCAGACAGCAGCGAGCAGAAGTCAGAGGGGAAACGACAGCTCTCAGGCCTTGCTCTCCCCCACGTGGTGTTTCTGTCTCTTGCTGAGTAAAAGAGCCCGGATCTTTTCCTTCAAGACAAGGCACAGCTCTGATGGCAGAGTGTAAGGTCTGCCTTGCAACCAAAGGGATTGTGTTCAGGGTCTGTCAGCTGAAAGTTAGGGGGGAAGTGAATGGAACTCTTCTGGTCATTTGCCCTTTTTAACACTCTATTTGCTATATACACACACATATATATATATATACACACACACACTATTTGCTACATATATATACACACACCTATGTATACATACACACATAGTAAGTGAGTGAAGTTGCTCAGTTGTGTCTGACTCTTTGCGACCCCATGGACTGTAACTCACCAGGCTCATCTGAGCCACCAGGGCTGGTATATACACACATACATATATATATACATAAGTTTATATATATATATAAAACTTCCCCAGTGGCTCAGACGATAAAGCATCTGCCTATAATGCGGGAGACCCGGGTTTGATCCCTGGGTTGGGAAGATCTCCTGGAGAAGGAAATGGCAACCCACTCCAGTATTCTTGCCTGGAAAATCCCATGGACAGAAGAGCCTGGTGGGCCACAGTCCATGGGGTCACAAAGAATCGGACACGACTGAGTGACGTTTACTATATATGTATTTACATATATATTACATATATAGGTTTTATATATATAAGTATAGATTGCTACTCTCAAAGCTATCTATTTTCCGTTGTGTTTTGCAAGAGACAAGGTACGCCTGCCATTCTCAGAGATCTCAGAGTTAGTCGGAGGAGTAGCAGTAGAATGACTGAGAGTCCTAACTCTGGTTTCATGTAAAACCCAGTTCAATGACGAAAACCATTAAGTCAGAGAGTGCGGACTGTAGCTGCAGGCTGACAAGGATGGAGGAAATAAGCAGGAGGCACGAGGGTGGGAGGTGAGATCTCACCTTCAAGGCCATGACGGTCTTTGGGGTATGGGAACTACAGAGTTATTTCATGCCTAAGCTTGGATCTTCCTAGGCATCTCTGAGAACTGAAATAGCCATCAGATCATGAAGAGGGACTGGCCTCTGCCTTCTCAGGGCTGATGTTCAAAAGCACTTCTCCTCTTTGCTCTTTTTGCTCCACGAAAACTCAACCCTTACTGGAAGAATGACAATTGTAATGTGACATTTTGAAATGTTTCACATGAAAGATTGTTTCGAACTCCATGGTTACGAAGGAGTTTCTGAAGCACTGACAAAGGAAGATGCTTTGGACACAGCAGCAATGCCTCTGTGATCACCTTTTAAGCTCTCCCCTCATCATAGGCAGTGCTGCCGTGGCCCAATGTGGCCCCACCACCCAGACATTTGGCACGGATATGATGCTATCTTTTGACAAAACTGACATTTCAGTATGATTGTGAAGAAGACTAAAGCTCCCAGATCAGTTAGCTCACCTGCTGAAAATACAGACATAAGATGCTGCTCTGATGTCTGCGTGGGACCTTTTCTCAAGGACAGAGGAGAATCGCTGTAATCCTTACTATCTCTAAGAAAAAAGTGAAAAAGAACCAACGGACTGAGTGTCTTGAGGGCATCTCACTGTTTCCAACACAGATTAATTTTTTGGATGGGCTATCATGCAGCATTGTCAATCAAACCCTCCTAGGATTGTAGCGTGCCATCCGCCCTCAGTACAGCCGGAGTCATGAATGCTGAAAGTTAGCTACGAAAGAAATGGAGGTCATGTCCCCGACTTTCAAAATGTTTGCAGGCTCTAACTTTCTGTTAAGGACTGAGCATAACAATTACTTCGAGTTGGTGCCAACGGAGGATATTTGCCATGTGTTTAAGGTTATTTCATGATGGCAAAACTGAGGGTAAAGATCGGGGGGGGGATGTTATTTTGGTTACTGTCATTTCAAAGTATCATTCTTAATAGCAGCCGCGACTCTAGATGAAATTCACCAGTGACCATCCAGCTCATCGGTGGCAGCCATGCAGTGTTTCAGCCTTTGTCCTGCTTTGCCTATTAATGGAAGGTACACGCATGCTTGCACGTAAAATCCTCTTTTCTGCTTTTCTTGTAGTTTCTCCAACTATATCTTATTGGGTACACTTAAGAGATCAGTAAATAGGTAAGCCTCTACTGATGGATCAACAATTATCTACTTCAAGTACTGATACTCAGATATTCTGTATTTCATAATGCATGTTTTTCAGAGAATGGCAACGTCCTTTGGATGACACTGATGATGGAATATACTCCTAAAATTTCATTCTCTATGTAAATTATCTACTGAAATATCACAGAATGAATCATGCACCTTAAACATGAAATCAGATAGAAAATTAATCTGCATTTGAAAATCTCATCACTTCCCCCATACAGCACTTGGTAAGTATCGCATGTCATCCAGCACGCTCCCCTGCATCACTGGATAAACTGCTTCCAGAGCTGTGCGGAGTTTGGCCTTCTCACTGACTTGATACTCACGTGCTGTAGGACGGACCTAGACGTGGCTCTGGTAGGTGGGGTCTGAGGCAGAAGCATGCATACAGGCCCTTATATCACGTCTAAATATTCAAGAATTATACATGACATCTAAAAATGATATGTTACACATTTAAATTAGCGCTTGGGACTTCCTGGTGGGCCAGTGGCTAAGGCTCTGCACTCCTAATCCAGGGGCCCCAGGTTTGATCGCTGGTCAGGGACCCAGGTCCCAGATGTTGCAACTAAGAGTTCACAGGCTGCCACGAGAACTCCTGTGTGTCATCACCAAGAGCCGGTGCAGCCAAATAAATAAATAAAATAGTTTTAAAACTAGCACTCAATGTGTTTAGTCTTCTACCTTGATAAATATGTGTTCATAGTAACGAAACTGAGCAATGCATTAAAAGAAGCAGAATTTTTATATGACTGAAAGTCACCAGAACATAAAAGATGACAGAATTCAGTTACTTTTGCATATATTTGGATGTTTTGTTGATGTGCAGCTGATGTTTGGATGAATAATAAAATAAGACATATATAATTCATAAGCTATTATATATTTATCCCCTAAATTTTTTTCTTGCCTTCCTTTTAGCGAAATTATGTCTAGCAAATTATGTTTATTTGCTCTTAAAATTTTTATTTAGGTGAAATTCACATAAAATTTTACCATTTTAAAGTGAACAATCAGTGGCACTTACTATAGTCACAATGTTATGGAATCTATTTCCCAAACACTTTCATGACCTCAGAAGGAAACCCCATACCCTTTAAGTACTTACTCTCCATTTCTCACTCCCACAACCCCAGCAATCATGAATAAAATTATATTGTAATGCTTAAGATCTTTTTTTTCATAAATTTTTGTTCTACTGCCAAAAATCACTGGAAGCATTAAATATGAAAGGGGTGTGTGTGTGTGTGTGTGTGTTAGTTGTTCAGTCGTGTCTGACTCTGTGACCCCATGGACTGTTGCCCGCCAAGCTCCTCCATCCATGGGATTCTCCAGGTAAGAATACTGGAGTGGGTTGCCATGCCCTCCTCCAGGGGATCTTCCCGACTCAGGGATTGAACCTGGGTCTCCCACACTGCAGGCAGATTCTTTACCATCTGCACCGCCAGGAAAGCCCAATATGAAAGGTATTAGTCACCAAATATATGAAACTCAAATGCATTTTCATCAAAAACCTGAACCACCGTGTGGGAGGGATGGCGCGCTGCCCTGCAGACGCTGGATCCACTGGCCCCGTGGCTGCACCCACCCTGCTGCACCTGTGATCTTGGGGGCAGACAGGACGCGGCTGTGTCTAGGCTCAGCGCTCAGAACAGTGGGCGCGAACGATGCTGTGTGGCTGGAAGCCGCCGAGACAAGCACAGAGCGAACAAACAAAAAGGACTAAAGTCAAAAATTTATCATTAATTTTCATCTATTTTTCCAAAAAGTGATTTCTCATCTACAACATTAAAATTATACATTAAAATTTTAAAGCAAAACATAATAAATTACAATTATTGACTACATAAACTTTTCATAAGTTTTCAAAACTAAAGTTGACTTTTAAATGAGCTTTTCAAAAGTTGTATTCTTTTTTGCAAAAATAAAAACAATTTTAATGCAGTGTTCATTTATAGTATAATACCAACATATATACAAATTTAAAATTAATATTATTTTATAGTGCAAATCATTCCTCAGCTACTGCATGAAACTTGCTAATATCATGCTAAGATGTGGGTACCATGTAAAGGGACATGACTGAAAAAAAAAACAACAAGGAAACTTCGCGCCAGTGCTGTGGTGCTGAACCAGCATGAGGAGTGAGGGAATGTGTCCTGATTAGTAGCGTTTACTATTTTCATTTAAGGCCACCAGTGACTTAAAACTTGGCTTGCAAAAATTCCTGCCTCTTAAACCATTGGCTCTTGGGAGCTGGCATGAGTAGGCTCCAGGACTCCGCTACTTGTCACCGTGGGAGATGATACTCAGTTAGACAGGATTTGTAACATTCACGCTATCTGAGATCAGAACTTGAGAAGTGACTTAATTTGTCTTTTCTTATGCCCAAGCATCCTCCTTGGGACTCAGAAGCAGTCTCCCTCTGTGATGCAGAGGGAAGCGCCAGCCCCAGAGCTTCAGGTCCCTTGGACCTAGTTCCCTTTTGTTGCAAAGACAGAGGGCAAGAAATGCGGAAAAGCGTTTCTCTGGGGTCTCAATGGTGTTAATGAAAAGATGAATGTTCAGGGATTCTAGTCACTCTGTGCCAATGCTGAGCATCAGATTCAGAGAGAAGGAGGCTCCTGTGTATTATTTAATCAATTTTATGTGTTTGCAAAATTCAGAGTCCTTTAAATTACAGAGCCCCAGGGTCCCTTAATTGATAAGTGAAACTGCTTATCAATCAGATCAACTATACTAATTTCGTTTGTTAGGTCCATCTCTTTTTTGAGGTTTTGACCTACTTGATCTGTTGCAAACTCAAGAGAATTAAAATCTTCCACGTCTAGGACTTCAGTCTATTTTTCCTTGTATATCCTTGTGGTTTTGATATGCATTTTTCTCATGATTAATGACATGGAACGCATGAAAAGGTGCTATTTGTGTATCTCCTTTGGAAAAACGTCTCCTCAAATCCTTTGCCCACTTAAAATATTGAGTTATTTGTCTTTCTACTGTTGAACTATGATAATTTTTATACATTCAAGCCTTTTATCACATATAAGATTTACAAATACTTTTCCCATGTGGTGGCTATCTTTTCACTTTATTGATAGTATCTTTTGAAGCACAAAAGTTTTTAATTTTAATGAAGTCCAATTTATCTAACTTATCTATATATTTTTCTTTTGTTGCCTGTCTCTATGTCATATCTAAGAATCCACTGCCTAACCCAAGGTCGTGAAGATTTACTCCAGCGCTTTGTTCCACATTTTATAGTTTTAGCTCTTATATTTAGATCTCTGACCCATTTTTAAGTTAATTTTGTATACGGTGTAAAGAAGGAGTCCAACTTTATTCTTTTGCATATGGATATACAGTTGTCTCAGTATTGTTTGTTCAAAAGATTATTCTTTTACCCATTCAACATTCATGACACCCTTGTCAAAAATATTCTGGCAGGAAAGAGAAAGAGTGTGTTTTGGATCTCAGTGGTATTCCATGAGTTTATATGCCTATCCTTATGCCATTATCACACTGTCTTGATTACTACGGCACTATAGGAAAATCTGAAATTATGATGTAAATGTCCTCAAACGTTTTGTTATTGAAAATTGTGTTGGCTACTCTGGGTAACTTGTACTTTCATATAAATTTTAGGATTGGCTTTCCAATTTCTTCAATAAAGGCATCTGAAATTTTTACAAGAACCATATTGAATATGTAGATGAATTTGGGGATTATTATTGTTTTACTACTATATTTTTACTATATTAGGTTTCCTGATTCATAAAGATGAGACATCATTCCATTGATTTAGGTCTTTAATTTTGTTCAACAATGTTTTGTAGTTTTCCATGTCCAAAGAGCTTGCTCTTCTTTTGTTTAATTTACTGCTACTTTTTTCTTTCCAGTGCTACTGTACACAGACTTATTTTTTAAAATTTAATTCAATTGTTCATTGCTATATGTAAAAAATATAGTCGAATTTTATATCTAAAACGTTGCTGATGTCATTTAGCAGTTCTAATAGTGTTGTGTGTGGGGGTGTATATTTGTATTCCTTAGGATTTTCTATATACAAGATCATATCATCTGCAAATAGAGATAATTTTACTTTTCATTTTCCAATCTGGATGCTAAAACTTATTTTTCTTGCTGAGGGTGAAAGAGGAGAATGAAAAGACTGGCTTAAACCTCAACATTCAAAAAGCAGAGATCGTGGCATCCGGTTCCATCACTTCATGGCAAATTGATGGGGAAGAAGTGGAAACAGTGACAGATTTTATTTTCATGGGCTCCGAAATTACTGTGGTTGGTGACTGCAGGCATGAAATTAAAAGATGCTTGCTCCTTGGAAGAAAAGCTATGACAAACCTCAGTTCAGTTCAGTTCAGTTCAGTCACTCAGTCACGTCCGACTCTTTGCGACCCCATGAATTGCAGCACACCAGGCCTCCCTGTCCATCACCAACTCCCAGAGTTCACTCAAACTCATGTCCGTAGAGTCGGTGATGCCATCCAGCCATCTCATCCTCTGTTGTCCCCTTCTCCTCCTGCCCCCAATCCCTCCCAGCATCAGAGTCTTTTCCAGTGACTCAACTCTTCGCATCAGGTGGCCAAAGGATTGGAGTTTCAGCTTTCAAAGGACTGATCTCCTTTAGAATGGACTGGTTGGATCTCCTTGCAGTCCCAGGGACTCTCAAGAGCCTTCTCCAACACCACGGTTCAAAAGCATCAGTTCCTTGGAACTCAGCCTTCTTCACAGTCCAACTCTCACATACATACATGACCACTGGAAAAACCATAGCTTTGACTAGATGGACCTTTGTTGGCAAAGTAATGTCTCTGCTTTTCAATATGCTGTCTAGGTTGGTCATAACTTTTCTTCCAAGGAGTAAGCGTCTTTTAATTTCATGGCTGTAATCACCATCTGCAGTGATTTTGGAGCCCCAAAAAATAAAGTCTGACACTGTTTCCACTGTTTCCCCATCTATTTCCCATGAAGTGATGGGACTGGATGCCATGATCTTCATTTTCTGAATGTTGAGCTTTAAACCAACTTTTTCACTCTCCTCTTTCACTTTCATCAAGAGGCTTTTCAGTTCCTCTTCACTTTCTACCATAAGGGTGGTGTCATCTGCATATCTCAGGTTATTGATATTTCTCCCGGCAATCTTGATTCTAGCTTGTGCTTCTTCCAACCCAGCATTTCTCATAACAAACCTAGATAGCTTATTAAAAAGCAGAGGCATCACTTTGCCAACAAGAGTCTGTACTTTCAAAGCTATGATTTTTTCAGTAGTCATGTATGGATGTGAGAGTTGGACCATAAAGAAGGATGCTTTTGAACTGTGGTGCTGTAGAAGACTCTTGAGAGTCCCTTGGACCACAAGCAGATCAAACCAGTCAGTCCTAAAGGAAATCAACCCTGAGTATTCATTGGAAGGACTGGTGCTAAAGCTGAAGCTCCAATATTTTGGCCACCTGATGTGAAGAGTCAACTCATTGGAAAACACTGTGATGCTGGGAAAGACTGAGGGCAAGAAGAGAAGGGGACGACAGAGGATGAGATGGTTGGATGGCATCACTCATTCAATCAACATGAGTTTGAGCAAACACCAGGAGATAGTGAAGGATACGGAAGCCTGGAGTGTTGCAGTTCATGGTGCCGAAAAGAGTTGGACACGACTTTGTGATTGAATGACAACAATTGCCCTGATTAGAATCTCTTGTACAATGCTGAACAGAAATGGCAAAAGCATAACTCCTTGTCTTCTTCTTGATTTTAGGTAAAAAGAATTTCATCTTTCACAATTAAGATGTTAGACATGGTTTTTCATAGGTGACCTTGATTAGGTTGAGGAAAGTTTCTTCCATTCCTAGCTGTTTTTTGTAGCATTATTTCATGAAATGAGATAGATTTTGCCAAAAATTTTTTTCTGCATCTATTAACTATTCAGATGATATGTAGTTAATATGTAAAACTACATATTATTGTGTAGTTGCACATGTATGTATGTATCTACATACATAATACATAACATTATGTATTACATAATATTGTAATATATACATAATATTACAGTACATAATATTGTGTTGCTGATTTTCAGATATTAAACCAACATTATACTTCTGAGATAAATCCCATTTAGTCATGATGCATAATCCTCTTCATATATGTTGCTGGGGTTTTTTTGCTATGAATGTATTGATGATTTTTTTCTCTATATAAACAGTATTGACTGTGGTTTTCTTTTTTTGTGATGTCTTTGTCTGATCTTGGTATCAGGGTAATTCTGGCCTCATAGAATGAGTTGGAAAGTTTTCCCTCCTCTTCATTTTTTGAGGGGGAAAGATTTCATATTAACTCTTGCTTGAGCATTTGGTATTATTTTACCAGTGAAGCCATGTTTTGCTGGACTTTTGGAAAATTTTAATTACTAATTCTTTTTTTTTAACTTGTTAAGAGTCCTTTTCAGATTTTCCGTTTCTTCTTGTGTCAGTTCTGATAGAATTGTCTGTTAGGAATTTTTCTGGGCTAGTTTGTCTAGTCTATGTGATTGTTCACAGTATCTCTTACAATGCTTTGTATTTCTGTAGGGTGTGAAGGATGTCTTTTCTCTGATTTCTAATTTTAATAATTTGAGGCTTTCCACCTTTTTTTCTTGTCCATTCTAGCTAAAGTTTTATTAATTTTTAAAAAATTATTTCAAGGAAATGACTTTTGATTCCACTGAGTTATTTCCATGATTTTCCTATTCTCTTGTTTCATTTATTTCTGCCTAATTTTCATCATTTTCTTCTTTCTTTTCAGTTTGGGATTGATTTGCTCCTCATTCTCTACTTTCTTAAAATGCAAGGTTAGGTCATAAATTTGAGGTCTTTCCCCCCTTTTTAATATAGACACAGTTATAATTTCCATCTAAGCACTACTTTAGCTTTATTTCATAATTTTTGATATGCTATATATTCATTTTTCATCTCAAAGTATTTTCTGATTTCCCTTGTGGAATTTTTATTTGGCACTTTGCTTTGGAGTGGGGGTGGTTGTTGTTTTATTTCCATATATTTGGGAATTTCCAGAATTTCCTTGGTGTTGATTTCTAATCTAATTCCATTGTGGTTAGAGTACATATTTTATATGATTTCAACTTTTAAAAAATGTCAAGTCTTATTTTATGGTTTAACATATAGTATTGTTCAAGTCTTCTATTTTCCTCAAGTCTTCCATCTTCTGCTTAAGTGTTCTATCTTTTATTTAACATGAAGTATTTTAGTTCCCAATTATGGTTGAATTTTCTATTTCTCCCCTCACTTTTGTGATTTTTTTTTACTTCATGTATTTGAAGGCTTTGTTTCTGTGCAGAAGTTTCTTTAATTTTAAGGATAAATATCTTTTTAACAATAAGTCCACATTTCGGTCTCAGTTTTCTCTGATACACAGTATATCCATTCAACTTGTAGTATTAAATACACTTTTTAAAGATAAAAAATGTATTAAATTATATCATTAAATATTTTTCCATTATTTTGACGTCATAATTTTGTGGCCTCTAATTATGTGAATGTTGCATCTCCTTTGCCAGTGTCTGTCTGTGCCTACAATTTTTCTTTCCAAATATATTCAATTCTTAAAATTTCTATTTCTTTTCCCCCTACATTACTGACTTGTATTCTCTTACTGACTTTTCTTCCTCAGAATGCTTCCAGTTCTATTCTTAGTTCTAGGACACTTTTGTTCTCTTCTAATTCTTTCCTTGGTTCTCCTGGTTCGTCTTTCGTCTCTCCTGCTGGCTCATCTCTTCCTATTATTTTTATAATTCTATATTGTGATGTCCCTGGAGGTAATCTTTTAATTCAAAAAATAATGGAGAAATATTTTATAACTATACTCGTTTTCTCTGTGGAAACACATTCCATGGGCGAGAGTGTTATTTATCATGGTTTGTTTGTTGTTCCTGTCATATCAAAATGCCATAAACCAGGTGGCTTCCGCAACAGAAACGTATCTTACAGTTCTGAGCCTGGAATTTCAAGATCAGGGTTTTGGGCATCTTCAGTTTCTCTTACAGCTTCCCTTCAAGCTTTGCCAATGACCTTGACCTTCTCATGGTGTTCTTACCTGGACTCTCCTCTGTATACACCCGTGGTGTCTCTTCCACCTCTTAAAAGGACAACAGTCCTATTGGGTAAAGATCCCTTCCTTATGATCTCATTTAACCTTAACTACTTCTTTAAAGACCTGTCTCCAAATACAGTCACCCGGAGGCTTGGGGTTTCAACATATGAACTCTGGGGAGGCAATTATAGTTCAGTCCATAATGGTCAGTAACTTTTGTTTTCATTTTCTGCCATTGAAAAAAAAGGAATCTCTGTATTGATGCTGGGCCTATTCCTTATTTCTTATCACTAAATGAGTTGATTTTCCCATACCAACTATTTAATTTTATAGCTTCCTCTTTTTCTCCAAATCAAAATTGGCCCAGTAGAAGGCCACACAAAGCTGCCACTCATCATTTCAAAGTATATACGGCTTGTCTGTTTCCGAATGCCTCTCACCTTTAGGAAATGCATTTAAAAGTGAAGTATAATTTATATACAGTGAAATGCACTAATCTTAAGTGTTCAAGTTGATGAATTGACAACTGCTCATACCTTGTAAACCCCAGCCATATCAAGTTATGGGACATTTCATCACACAGTCAAGTTTCTTACCTGTCAATCAATACCCCTTCCCACTTTCATTATCTTGCATGTCAAATGCTATTCTGATTTTTATCACTATAGTTTTGCCAGGCCTATGATTTCATATAAGTGGAATCACATATCATGTACTCTTTGTATATGGCTTCTTTCACTCTGCAAAATTTGAGCTTAATTCCTGTTGCTGGGAGAAACAATAGTTCATTCTTTTTTATTGATGAATAGGGTTTCAGTGTAAGATTATACCACAAGTTGTCTCTTGTTGGTGGATGTTTGAGTTCTTCCTAGTCTTGATTATTATGCCTAAAACTGGTATGAAAATTCTTGTGCTTGTATTTTAATACAGAAATGTATTAATCTTGGGGAAATACCTGGGAGTGGAAAGCTGCGTCATCAATAGATGTATTTTTAACTTTATATATCAGTCAAAGTTGTACAATTTTATATCTGCACTGGAAATATATGAGAATTCCACATTCTCATCAATACTTCATCTTATGAAGTCATTTTAATTTCATCCATTTTCATAGGCTGTAGTGATATGCTGTACAACATTTTCTGAACACTTTGATCAATCATATATCTTCCACTACAGAGGTTCCTTTGCCCTTTGTAGTAAAAAAAAAAAAAAAAAAGTTACTCCTGCCAAAGAGAAGTTCTGGCCTTTGCTTTTGTCTTCTGAAAGGTAATCTATACTATATCTCATTGGATTGTCTCTATTTAGGTCAGAGGCTGGCCACCAAAAGATTAACCATATGAATAGAGAGTAGGTGCTTCAGGTCACAGGGGGTCGAGTAACCTTGTAATTGTTGTTCTGTCACTCAGTCATGTCCGACTCTTTGCAACCCCATGGACTGCAGCACACCAGGTATCACAGTCCTTCACCGTCTCCCAGTTTGCTCAAACTCATGTCCATCGAATCAATGATGCCATCCAACTATCTCATCCTCTACTGTCCCCTTCTCCTGCCTTCAATCTTTCCCAGCATCAGGGTCTTTTCCAATGAGCTGGCTCTTCACATCAGGTGGCCAAAGAATTGTAGTTTCAGCTTCAGCATCAGTCCTTCCAATGAATATTCAGGGTTGGTTTCCTCTAGGATTGACTGGTTTGATCTCCTTGCAGTTCAAGGGACTCTCAAGAGTCTTCTCCAACACCACAGTTCAAAGGCATCAATTCTTTGGTGCCCAGCCTTTTTTATTGTCCAGCTCTCACATCTATATATGACTACTGGAAAAGCCAAAGCTTTGACTATACTGACCTTTGTAGGCAAAGTAATGTCTCTACTTTTTAATATACTATCTGGGTTTGTCATTGCTTTCTTCCAAGAGCAAGCATGTTTTAATTATCATGGCTGCAGTCACTGTACACAGAGATTTAGAACCCAAGAAAATAAAAGTCTCTCACTTTTCCCATTGTTGCCACATCTATTTGCCATGAAGTGATGGGGCCAGATGCCATGATCTTTGTTTTTTGAATGTTGAGTTTAAAGGGAACTTTTTCAATTTCCTCTTTCACCTTTATCTTTAATTAAAGAGGCTCTTTAATTCCTCTTTGCTTTCTGCCATAAGGGTGGTGTTATCTACATATCTGAGGTTGTTGCTATTTCTCTCCACAATCTTGATTATTGCTTGTGCTTCATCCAGCTCAGAATTTCACAAGATGTACTCTGCATATAATTGATATACTATTTACCCAGTTTTGAACTAGTCTGTTGTTCCATGTCTAGTTCCAACTGTTCCTTCTTGTGCTGCATACAGGTTTCGCAGGAGATAGGCAAGGCGGTCTGATATCCCCATCTCTTAATTTCCCAGTTAGTTGTAAATTTTACATAGCCAAAGGCTTTAGCATAGTCAGTGAAGCAGAAGTAGATGTTTTCTGAAATTCACTAACTTTTTGATGACCCAAGGGATGTTAACAATTTGATCTCTGGTTCCTCTGCCTTTATAAATCCAGCTTGTACATCTGGAAGTTCTTGATTCACATACTGTTGAAGCCTAGCTTGAAGGATTTTGAGCTTTATTTTGCTAGCATGTGAAATGAGTGCAATTGTGCAATAGTTTGAACATTCTTTTGCATTTCCCTTCTTTGGGATTGGAATGAAAACTGACCTTTTCCAGTCCTGTGGCCACCACTGAGTTTTCCAAATTTGCCAGCATATTAAGTGCAGCACTTTAATAGCATCATCTTTTAGGATTTGAAATAGCTCAGCTGGAATTGCTTCCCTGTAAAGAATCTTCCTGCAACGCAGGAGACCCTGGTTCAATTCCTGGGTTGGGAAGGTCCCCTGGAGAAGGGAATGGCTAAGCACTCCAGTATTCTGGCCTGGAGAATTACATGGACTATATAGTCCATGGGGTCGAAAAAAGTCGGAGCAGTTGAGCGACTTTCACTTTCACTTTCTTTCAGCTCAAATTCCATCACCTCCACTAGCTTTGTTCATAGTGATGTTTCCTAAGGCCCACTTGATTGCACAGTCCAGGATGTCTGGATCTAGGTGAGTGATTACACCCTCATGGTTATCTGGGTCATTAAGATCTTTTTTTGATAGTTCTGTGTATTCTTGCCACCTCTTCTTAACATCTGCTTCTGTTAGGTCCATACCATTTCTGTCCTTTATTGTGCCCATCTTTCCATGAAATAGTCTATTGGTGTCTCTAATTTTCTTAAAGAAATCTCTAGTCTTTCCCATTCTATTGTTTTCCTCTATTTCTCTGCATTGTTCACTTTAAAAGGCTTTCTTACCTCTCATTGCTATTCCCTGGAATTCTGCATTCAGATGGGTATATCTTTCCTTTTCTCTTTTGCCTTTCATTTCTTTCCTTTTTTCAATATTTGTAGGGCTTCCTCAGACAACCATTTTGCCTTTTTGCATTTCTTTTTCTTGGGGATGGTTTTAATCCCTGCCTCCTGTACAATGTTGCAAACCACCATGCATAATTTTTCAGGCACTCTATCTATCCGATCTAATCCCTTGAATCTATTTGTCACTTTCACTGTATAATCGCAAGGGAATTGATTCAGGCCATACCTGAATGGTCTAGTGGTTTTTCCCACTTTCTTCAATTTAAGTCTGAATTTGGCAATAGGGAGTTCATGGTCTGAGCCACAGTCAGCTCCCGGTCTTGTTTTTGCTGACTGCATAGAGCTTCTCCATCTTTGGCTGCAAAGAATATAATCAATCTGATTTCAGTGTTGACCATCTGTTGATGTCCATGTGTAGAGTCTTCTCTTGTATTGTTGGAAGAGGGTGTTTGCTATGAGCAGTGCATTCTCTTGGCAAAACTCTATTAACTTTTGCCCTGCTTCATTCCGTACTCCACGGCCAAATTTGCCTGTTACTCCAGGTATCTCTTCACTTTCTACTTTTGCATTCCAGTCCCCTATGATGAAAAGGACATTTTTCTTTAGTGTTAGTTCTAGAAGGTTTTGTAGGTCTTCATAGAACCGTTCAACCTCAGCTTCTTCAGTGTTACTGGTCAAGGCATGTGCTTAGTCGCTCAGGCATGTGGGACTCTTTGTGACCCCATGGACTGTAGCCCCTCAGGTGCCTCTGTCCATGGGGATTCTCCAGGCAAAAATACTGTACTGGACGGCCATGCCCTTCTCCAGGTGATCTCACCAGTCCAGGGACTGAACCCAGGTCCTTCACATTGTAGGCAGATTCTTTACCATCTGATCCACCAGGGAAGCCTAGACTTGGATTACTGTGATATTGAATGGTTTGCCTTGGAAACAAACCAAGGCAATTCTGTCACTTTTGAGATTAAACCCAAGCATTTCAGACTCTTTTGTTGGCTATGAAGGGCTACTGCATTTCTTCTAAGGGATTCTTGCCCACAGTAGTAGATAAAATAGTCATGTGCATTAAATTCACCCATTCATGTCCATTTTAGTTCACAGATTCCTAAAATGTCTTTAGTCACTCTTGCCATCTCTTGTTTGACCACTTCCAATTGACCTTGATTGGTGGAGCTAATATTTTAGGTTCCTATGCATTACTGTTCTTTACAGCATCGGACTTTTACCACCAGACACATCCACAACTGGGCATTGTTCTCACTTTGGCTCAGCCTCTTCTTCCTTCTTTAGCTATTTTTCTGCCCTTCTCTAATAGTATCTGGAAACCTACCAACCTAGGGGGAGAGGTTCAGCTTTCAGCATCATATCTTTTTGCTTTTTCATACTGTTAATGGGGTTCTGAAGATAAGAATGCTGAAGTGGTTTGCCGTTCCCTTCTCCAGTGGACCACGTTTTGTCAGAACTCTCCACCATGACCCGTCCATCTTGGGTGGTCCTACACGGCATGGCTCACAGATTCATTGAGTTAGGCAAGGCTGTGATCCATGTGATCTGTCTGCTTAGTTTTCTGTGACTGTGGTTTCCATTCTGTCTGTCCTCTGCTCTATGAGGATGACCTAGAGGCTGCGATTAGTCGAATGGGCAATCAATCCATCCTGCCAATGTAGTGAGTCCCCAGTAAACACCATGGACCACAGAGCTTAGATGAGCTTCCTAGTTTGGCAATGGGCTTCCCAGATGGTGCAGTGGTAAAGAATCTGCCTGTCAATGCGGGAGACGCAAGAGACATTGGTGATCCTGGGTTGGGAAGATCTCCTGGAGTAGGAAATGGCAACCCACTCTAGTATTCTTGCCTGGAAAACTCCAGGGACAGAGGATTCTGGTGGGCTACAGTCGATGGGGGTGCAAAACTTCAGACAGGAACTGAACACACGAGTTGGCAATACTCTATGTGCACTGCTACACGGTGGTGTTGGAGGTAAAGCAGAAACTGCACGTTTGGAACCCGAGCAGACTCTGTCCTGGAAGTCTCTTCCTCTGGCTGATCTTCTGAATTTCTTCTAATAAATGGTAGCCATGAATATAATAGCTTTCAGTGAGTTCTGTGAATACTTCCAGAGAATTACTGAATCTGAAGGTAGTTTTGGAAACCCCTGATTGACCTTGAACTTGGTGTCAGAAGTGAGGGTGGTCTTTGGAAAATTCTGCCCTTAGGCCCTGTAATTTAGCAAGTACTGGGCGTGTCCCCTTTAACTGAACTTTCTTTGTTATTGAATTACAGATATTCTTTACATAATGTGAATACAAGCACTTGGCCAAATATATATATAAGGCAAATATTTTCTCCTTGTGTGTGGAGTGCCTATATTTTTATTTATGTATCCTTTCCAACTTTTTATGGTATTGGTGACTAGTTTAAGAAATTGAGATGTTATATGAGCTGTTTGGTCCTGCTTGTAAAACTTAAGACATTTAACTCATACTCTTTGTAAAACCATACTCAGCTTTCTAATATGACAGTCTGAAAAGTTGCTTCAATAGGATATGGTCTGGAGCTCGCCCTCGGAATGGCTCTGAAAGTGCTTTGTAGCTTCCCTGTGTTTAGAAGGGAGAATGTAATTATTGCCATTGGCTATAAGACAGTAATTCCCTTTCACAAATGGCCGCTGAAATCACTATACCTAACGAAAGAATATTCAACAGGTTCTTGCTAAATTCATGAAAAAAATGAAGCAGAACTCCTTGGAAAATAGAAAATATTCTCTGTCTTTTCTCTGTTTCCACAAAATGACAAGAGCATTAATGAACTGACAAATGAGCAGAGTGCCAATTTCATCTGAGGACTTCACTACTTCAGAAATACAGGTGCAGATTACTATGTCTTTAGATTTATATTTCGAGATGAAATTTTAACACTGCAATACCCTTGATATATAATAAAATATAAATAATATTCAGCTGTTATGTTCCATGCTGAAATTATCCTACCAATTCTTATCATTTATCATTCTTTTCTAACTAAAGAAATCTATAACTCTTAAACTGACAAGTTCTAACTCTTTCATTTACTTTGAGACTGTGATTCTAGCAGGATTAATAAATTCACTTCTTGCCTCAGTTCAGTGGCCATCTATAATCTCTATTTGACATATTTTAATCCCCTCCCTAATTTCAATAAAAAGGTTTTTAAGAAACAATAAAAACAAAATAAGTGTATTGTATTTGCGTTCACTGATTATATTCTGTAAGGCCTACCTATTAAAGCCACCAAATCATCTGAACTTTAATAGAACTGTATTCTGCTGACAGTGTTTCCCTCTCGCTCATTTTGTGATGCGAAAACCCTGTAGCAGCTTTTTCCAAAGTGTATTTCATAACGTATGTGAGTCTTGCAGGATACTGTAGGTCTTGAGCCAAAATAAAGTGAAGCAGGATTTAATTGGACTGCACAGAGATCCCACCAGTCCATCCTAAAGGAAATCAGTCCTGAATATTCACTGGAAGGACTGATGCTGAAGCTGAAACTCCAATACTTTGGTCACCTGATGCAAAGAACTGACTCATTTGAAAAGATCCTGATGCTGGGAAAGATTGAAGGCAGGAGGAAAAGGGGACGACAGAGGATGAGATGGCTGGATGGCATCACCAACACAATGGACATGGGTTTGAGTAAACTCCTGGAGCTGGTGATGGACAGGGAGGTCTGGTGTGCTGCAGTCCATGGGATCACAAAGAGTTGGACATGACTGAGCGACTAAACTGAACTGAAGGATTTAATTAGCAAGTATATTTGGAAAATTCTGAGTTAAGATAAGGAAAGGTGTTTTTACCTCTTTACTATAGAATTCTCAAGGATTTTGAAATGTTGGTATGTACTGTGATTTTCTGAAAATGCCAAGAACTGTAAAACTTTTCTCAAATATTGGAAACCATGAAGTCTTTCAATGTATTTTTTAAAAAATGAAAACAGGTTGTATCGGGTAAATATCCAAATTCCTTTTCTGTCAAGATACTGAAGTTAATCTTAAATCAATTAAAGATTTAAGAAATAAATTATGAAATACAATGTAGAATGTTATAGAGCCATTAGAAATAATTTTTAAAATATCTTAATGATATGGGAACATGCTAATGATATAACAATATTGAGTAAAAATAATATGTAACTTTAGAGAATTTGGCAATATCACTGAAAGCGATTGAAAATCACTGAAAATCACCAGATAATGAGTAGAAAATTACTGAAAGGAAATAAACGCAGAGTGGAAAAGTGGCCATGGTTTTATGGCTTTTTTTTTTCTTGAAGTTTTCTATAAAAGTTTACTTTTAGATATTAACATGTATTAAGTTCATAACATGAAGTTTCCCCTTCATTTCATTTTCTCTACTATCATCAGCCCGTCATTATCTCTCTGTTTTGGCTGACTCTTTTCTTTCTCTCCAACTCCCATCCATCTTCTGCATCAGGAGTCAGCAGTTGGGATGCTGCCTGTTTTGTCCATAAAGTCCTACTGGAACACGGTCAGGCCAACTTGTTTGTATATTGTCTGTGGCAGCTTTGCTCTAGGGCAGAGCCGAGTAGTTCAGAGAGAGACCAGAGAGCTTGCAAAGCCTAAAATATTCACTCTGTCACCAGGCGAGGACTAGAGAGGCAAACAGGCCCCCAGGATGCGCTCTCAGGAGAGGGGTGCTGCCTGCTGGGGCAACGATGGCCTCAGATACGAGCAACACCGTCCTGTGCAGGAGCTGCCTGCTTGAGTCTGGGCCTCTGAGCAACATGCAATGGGAGAGCTGGACGAGTCGGAGGCCTGCTGGAGGCAAGGCCTGTGAAGCGAAGGAGGAAGAAGCAGCAGGAGGAGGTCTGTGTTGGGGAGGGGAGTCTTCAGACCCCTGTGACAGGAGAGAGGGACAGGAGACCTGTCAGGGGAGCCTTTAGCATGGAGCTGTTCTGACCCAGCACTGGCCCAAGTGGAACCCAAGAGCAAGCCTGACAGTAGAGCCTGAGTCTAACACCCCACCTTGGCACGAGCATCCTGCTGGGTCCACAGGAGTCCGTGCTGGAGGCTGTCTGCTGAACACACGCCTCACGGAAAGTTCTTCTGAAGAAATGTCTGAGCGTGCTTACAATACGTGCCCATGTACGATTTGAGGTGTGTGGTGAACATTGTGGTTATTTTCTTCAAATTCTCACACCCCCGATTTTAGGCTTGGGAAAGACTGATTCCATTTTGGACTAAGGCCGTCCGGGATAGGTCGTCCAAGGTCACCGTGGTGCTCGGATGGCTCCATCAGAATGAACTGTAGCCTCTGATTCCGTGCGTGGGGTTTGTATGGTTCCTCTCTCCTTGAGTATGGAAAGGAAGCACATAACCCAGTGGCGGCCGGGTTAGTCAAGACAGGTGTCAGCTGAAAGTATCCAAAACCCCTCCACTGAAGCAGTTTGTCAGGGTTACAGAAGAAGAGGACCAGAGCGGCAAGGTGGCTGGCCTCAGGTGGGTGCTTGTGCGTGAACGTCATCTCCACGAAGCTCTTGGCCTCCTGACTGCAGCAGCTCCATCCTCGCACACCCACGTTCAGCGGCAAGGGCGAAAGAGCACCCGGCCTGGGGCACTGCCGCTCCTCACGTGCCGTCCTGCCCTCCTCCCACTGCGCATGCGTAAGTGTCGTTCTCAGACCCGCGGAGCCACGACGGGGTTACACACCAACGTCTAAACGAGACCCTGGCCCCGCCTTCCCTGGCATCAGGGAATCTCTATTATACACAAAACAAAAGTAGAGCTTCACCTCGTGGGGCGGTCCCAAGAGGTGGGACAGGGCGTCTAGAGGGGCCAGCCTGAGCACGGAGTTGACACAGGGAGAAAGACAGAGCTGGGAAAACAGAGAACCAGAGCCAGAGCCCCGACCACACCCACAACATTCAGGCTTTGCATCTTCTGTTACGTGAACTGATGTAACCCTTTGGCAGTCCTGTAAGTCTTAATCGGTTTTCTTATTCTTGCATCTGAAGAATTCCAGTTAACCGAAGGAAAGAGAGGTCCATTGTTCTTTAGACTTTCTAAAGTTGAACTACTTGGGCTTCTCTGGTGGCTCAGACTTTAAAGAATGTGCCTGCAATGCAGGAGACCAGGGTTCGATCCCTGACTTGGGAAGATCCCCTAGAGAAGAGAATGGAAACCCACTCTAGTATTCTTGCCTGGAGAATTCCATGGACAGAAGAGCCTGGTGTGCTACAGTCCGTGGGGTCGCAAAGAGTCAGACGTGACGGAGCGACTGACACACACAAAGTTGAAAATAAAGGGGGTTGGTTGTATTAGTTAAGATGCTTTTGGCTATAAGTTCCAAACAAACAAAAAAATCCCAAACTCAAAGTGACTAAACAATAATGACATGTATGATCTCTTCTAGCAAGAAATCTATAAGTAGGGCAGCACCCAAGAATTCAGCAGCTCAAGCACATCATCATGAAATGAGATTCTTTCTGCCTCTCCACCCTGCCATCAGCATCAACTTCGGCCTAAGGCAAAGATGGCTGCCCCCAGCAGTGGAAGCTACACCTAAGAGGAGAGGGAAAGCGCGCAGAAGCCCAGGCTTCCCTTCGGTTTGATAGGGTCAACCTGGACCAATAACATGTGAAAAAGAAGACGTGTGGAGGAGCAGCAGGGACAGGCTTTGGGAAGAGCTGGTATGTACATACACGCACACACACACACTACATCCGTGCGTGTGCACACACTACATATATGTGGGTGCACACACACATCTATGTACCTAGTGGCCTATTTCTTCAGTTCAGAGTAAATATAGTCTCCAGCACAACTTTCATCATCATAATTACATAAACTAATAACTGCTAAGTGTCTACCATATGCCAGGCATTCTTCTAAATATCTGTACATGAGCTATCTCATTAAATCCTCACTGTAACGGCCCTTTGAGGCTGTTTTTATCATCCCTGCTTTACAGAGGAAGCAACTGAAGGCAGAGAAATATTAAGTAACTTGGATAAAGTCACATAGCTAGTAAGTAGCAGAGCTGATATTTGATTGCAGGAAAAGAATCTGCCTGCAATGCAGGAGACCCCAGTTCGATTCCTGGATCAGGAAGATCTGTTGGAGAAGGGATAGGCTACCCACTCCAGTATACTTGAGCTGCCCTTGTGGCTCAGCTGGTAAACAATCCACCTGCAATGAGGGAGACCTGGGTTTGATTCCTGGGTTGGGAAGATCCCCTGGAGAAGGGAAAGGCTCCCCACTCCAGTATTCTGGCCTGGAGAATCCCACGGACTATACAGTTCATAGGTTCACAAACAGTCGGACACAACTGTGTGACTTTCACTTTAAATACAAGTTTTAGTTTTAAACAGTCCTGGATGCTGATGCTGGGAAAGATTGAAGGTGGGAGAAGGGGATGACAGAGGATGAGATGGTTGGATGGCATCACTGACCCGATGGACATGAGTTTGAGTAACCTCCAGGAGTTGGTGATGGACAGGGAGGCCTCACGTGCTGCTGTCCATGGGGTCCCAGAGTCGGACATGACTGAGCAACTGAACTGAACAGAACTGAGTCCTGGATTTGGATACCTGGCTCTGTTATTTTCCAGCTGTGTGATCTTGAGCAAGTCACTTCCACCTCTTCAAGCTTCATGTTCCTCCTCTGTGCAATGAGATCAGATGACAGAGTATGATCAACTTCATGGATATGCTCATCCTTGTCCTCGAGCTCCCCAAGACCACCCTATGAGTCTTCACTAAAAGGACTCGGGACTTAGAAAAGCTATTTCACTTATGGTTATAGTTTATTATGATGAACAGATAAACATTAAAATCAGGAAAGAGTATAGTGCAGATATAAGCTTCCAATACCCTCCCTCAGTCGGAGTCTACAGACAATGCTTAGCCCTCCCAGCAATGATGTGGATCTCTATGTACCCAGCATTGCCAACCTGGGATGCTTACCTCAGTCTTGGTGTCCAGGGCTGCTGCTGGGGTTGGTAACGTAGGCATGGAAAGCCCCCATGCCTGACCATAGTCACTCAGGCTCCAACTCCCACTAAGGACAGACTGATGGAGGGTGGCTCAAGGCTTCCACCATCAGTGACATCATTGACGTAAGTTATCTGGGGTCACCCAAGGCCCCAGCTATGGAAAGTCACTCTTATCAAGCGGGATATTCTGAGGATTTAGACATTACTTCCCAGAAGCCAGAGAAGAGCCAATCCTTTCTTTGGAGGATGGAGGGTTTGAACAACCCAGGTCTGCTTGTTAACCCTTTGGTGTATAATCAGATTACATTAAATGTGTAATATGTAATCTGCAACAATTGTCTCATGGCAGTCACTCAGTTCTCTCCTTTTCATCCCCATCTTCACAGCCAGAAAGTGGCATTTAGCAATTAAAGACTTAAGAGAATCTATCCAGTTTCAACTCATTGATTATTCACAGATCAATATTCACTATCCCTGGTCCCACAACTCATAGACATCAATAAATTGCTATATTTTGAAATCTCAGAAACAAGCACTTTTATAAGGGAAGATTCCTCAAAAGTCACGGCAGTTATCATAGTAGGAAATACCAATGGTTTGGGATTAGACTTTAAGACAACACATCAGACTAGTTCCTTTTAAAATCAGATTATCTCTTTTCATTTTATTCAGAAATATGTAGACAAATCAAGATAGTTATTTTTCCATTTGTAGTTCTATGCCAGTATCTCAAAGATTTTTCATTGCACACATACTTCTAAAATAACTTTGATCTATCCCCTCCAATTTATGTGTTTTAATCATAAATTGCATGCACCCCCATGGATGGAGGAGCCTGGTAGGCTGCAGTCCATGGGGTCGCTAAGAGGTGGACATGACTGAGCGACTTCACTTTCACTTTTCACTTTCATGCATTGGAGAGGGAAATGGCAACCCACTCCAGTGTTCTTGCCTGGAGAATCCCAGGGATGGGGAAGCCTGGTGGGCTGCCATCTATGGGGTTGCACAGAGTCAGACACGACTGGAGCGACTTAGCAGCAGCATACTGCAATATAATAACTAAAGAGGCTCTTGATGAAAGTAAAAGAGGAGAGTGAAAAAGTTGGCTTAAAGCTCAACATTCAGAAAACTAAGATCATGGCATCTAGTCCCATCACTTCATGGCAAATAGATGGGGAAACAGTGGAAACAGTGGCTGACTTTATTTTGGGGTGCTCCAAAATTACTGCAGATGGTGACGGCAGCCATGAAATTAAAAGATGCTTACTCCTTGGAAGGAAAGTTATAACCAACCTAGACAACATATTAAAAAGCAGAGACATTACTTTGCCAACAAAGGTCTGTCTAGTCAAAGCTATCATTTTTCCAGTTGTCATGTATGGATGTGAGAGTTGGACTATAAAGAAAGCTGAGCACTGAAGGATTGATGGTTTTGAACTGTGGTGTTGGTGAAGACTCTTGAGAGTCCCTTGGACTGCAAAGAGATCCCACCAGTCCATCCTAAAGGAAATCAGTCCTGACTATTCATTGGAAGGACTGATGTTGAAGCTGAAACTCCAATACTTTGGCCACGTGATGCGAAGAGCTGACTCATTTGAAAAGACCCTGATGCTGGGAAAGATTGAAGGCAGGAGGAAAAGGGGCCAACAGAGGATAAGATGGTTGGATGGCATCACGGACTCAATGGACATGGGTTTGAGTAAACTCCAGGAGTTGGTGATGGAGAGCAAGGCCTGGCATGCCACAGTCCATGGGGTCACATAGAGTTGGACATGACTGAGTCACTGAACTGAACTGATACTGCTATAATAAGTATGGTAACTTAAACATACTCAACAGAAATCTTAAGAAGATGAAACTGAAAAGTAAATGCAACTAGAAGCTCTAATACTGTCTCTCTTCCTTTACTTGAGCAGATCATCTTGTGAAACACTTGGGGTACATGCCTCCCATGTGGATATCTTTATTCTCCATATCAGAACCACAACCTGATTCCTTTACGTCACACTGTCCTGGTCAGCCAGGACCTCTCTGAGGTCCTCACTTTAATATTATGTCAACAACATTGAATTGTAAAGAGTTATTCTTTGAAAAGATAGAAGGAGAAAGAATCTATATGTAGGATATAGTCCAAAGCAGTGGAATGCTAAGCTGTGTGTCAAGGGGGTTAGGGATCAAGGCAAAAAGATAATGGACTTTTTGGACTAGGAAGGGTCCACAGAAGAGGGAGAATGCGGCTGGCTTCTCAGATGGATGGAATTGGGTTGGGAGGTGGAAGCATAAAGTGATGAAGGCCTGGAGGGAGGATTAAATGTGATCAAAATGGGGGAAAATGTAGGACCAGCCCAGCTGGAAGACCCAACCCAGGCCAGCCCTGAAGCTCTTGACCTTTCTCCCATTAGGCCACTAAAGTGATTCGATCCTGTTCCCTTTCCTAGCTGTCTGGAGCTTCAGAGGCTGAAAGCTGCCTCTCGGGTCTCATCTGTCAGTGTAACTGAGGACTGTCCATAGTTCTCACAGCCCAGCTCCTTGCGAGCCTCTTTCCTGAGCTCTGGAGCCTCTGGCTGGCTTTCAGGCCCATCCCCAAGTGGCCATCCATCCCAGGCCTTCTCGAGGTAGGACTAGGCTGTCGGTGACGGGAAGGGAATTTCAGCCAAGATCAGGACCTCCCAGTCTGGTAAGCAAGTCATGTTTTCAAGTTAAAAATCCCGACAGTAAGCTGTGTGGTGTCTTGCGGTGTGTGCAGTGTTCATTTAAAACATGTGTGTGTTGGGCGGGGCCTATGGCTGAAATAAGATCCCTCTGGCACATCAGCGCCGTCTGTCAGCTTCACTTGGGACCATGTCTTGAGGACAGTCCATCCCTTGAGAGTGGGTGTGGAGGGAAGGTCACCGTGAAGAAAGCGAGGATGGTGGGCGGGGTGGCAGGACGTACGTTCACGGAGTCAAAAATTAACCGGTGTCAAAATTAACCGGTGCGCTTGTGGTAACAGGAAGAAGGGAAGGAACAGATGTTGAGGGTAGACCAGTTGCCAACACTCAGGGACAGCCGGTCTGTCTTTCTGCCAGTGTTCCATCCAAGCTTTGGGGGAAACGGGCTCGCTACCTTGAGGTCTTAATGGAACATCAGTCAGGGTTGTGGGGGAGCAGGCTTGTGCCAAGGAGATGTCATCCTAGACCAGATTTCAGTGAGGCAGGGCAAGTGTGGGCTCTGCCCCCTACACACAGCTTCAGACCCACCCCTTCCAGGTTTGCTAGTGCCTGGAGCATCTTTAGGAAAGCCAAACTTAAGGAGCCTGTGGTTTCCTCTTGGCCCCCACGCCCTGTGGCCCCTGACATGTTATGAGCCGCCGAACCTCCAGATGCAATCCAGGGTCGAAACAAGCCTCGGGCTGTGCTGGTTAATCTTCGCAACACAAGGACCCGTGAGGGCACTGAGGCTTCTACAGAGATGGGTTTCTGAGCATCGTTCTGCTCCTTCACTAAGTTAGGTCAAAGATACGCGGAGGGGACTTTCCCGGCGGACCAGTGATTAAGACTCTGGCCTTTCACTGCTGGGGTGCAGGTTCCATTCCTGGTCAGGGAAGTAAGATCCCACATGCCAAGCATCGTGGCCACAATCCATTGTTAATAGTAATAATCATTAAAAAAGATACAGTAGTGCTCCCTCCCATTGTACTTTGTGCAAGCCCAAGGCTACCTATCTGAGAAAGCAATGGCACCCCACTCCAGTACTCTTGCCTGGAAAATCCCATGGACAGAGGAGCCTGGTGGGCTGCAGTCCATGGGGTCGCTAAGAGTCGGACACAACTGAGTGACTTCACTTTCACTTTTCACTTGCATACATTGGAGAAGGAAATGGCAACCCACTCCAGTATTCTTGCCTGGAGAATCCCAGGGAAGGGGGAGCCTGGTGGGCTGTGGTCTATGGGGTCGCACAGAGTTGGACACGACTGAAGTGACTTAGCAGCAGCAGCAGCAGCAAGGCTACCTATAGGAAATGTATCAGTGAGCAAAACAAACACTCCTGCCCTCATGGAGCTTACCTTCCAGTGGGAGAAGATAATCCACAAACAATAGTCATGACAAATAAATTATACACTATGATGGAAGGGATATGTGCTCTGGATGAAAAGAAAAAGGGGAGCAGAGTAAAGGGGCATGCCAGGGCTGGATGTGCATGACAGTTTTAAATGGAGTAGTCATGGAAGTCTGCTTCATTAAAGGGCATGCATGGATATCAGGGGGCAGGGCATTTAAGGCAGTGGCAACAGTCAGTGCAAAAGTCCAGCAGTGGGAGGTTCATGAGCAGAGTGAGCAAAGGAAGGAACAGTAGGGAATGAGGTCAGAGAAGAATAGGGCCAGGGCCCCGAGGATCTTAGAGACCCTTTCAGGGGCTTTGACTTTGAGTCCAAGTGAAATGGAACCTTGGCTCTGTTCTGAGTAGAGAAGGGACATGATCTGATGTATTTTGAAGAGCTCTCTCTGATTGCAGTGTTGCAATAAGGGGCAGTTATAGACAGGCAGAGGGCTTAGGAGGTGAGCACAGGGATGCAAGGGAGAGATGATGGTGGCTTGGACCACCGGAGGAAGGGCGGAAGAAGCAAGCAGATTCTAGACGTGTTCTTTTGAGACTGTCCTCTTTAGTTATATTTGAGTGTCCTAAAGTGTGAGCTGCTGCATGGCCTTCACCACGTGTGAATGACTCACTCTATCTTGAATTTCCCAAACGTGCTTTTTCATAGAACACTCACTATGATGAATCTTGGAAAATGTAGTTTTAATGTCTAAGCCTCCGGGCAAAGATGGGTGACTTAGCATCCACAGGCTATATCTGGTATAAAGCTTTTTTGTTTTTGTGAAAACTGAACTAGCATTCTAAGAACAAGAGATGCACATAAAAATCTGAATTCCTAGTTAGTCTCACTTAAAAAAAAAAAATCAGAAAGTTGGCCATACATTTTCTCATGGTAACCATCAGCTGGAAGTGAGTAGATATCGTGTCCTCCAGTTCCCCCCAGTCCCCAATGGCCACGTTCATATGTTGACACTATTTCCCTAGACCGCACCCACATTAGGGTTTAAGAAACGGCCCTAGTCCAGGGGGAGTCCTGAGCTGGAAGAGGAACCCCACTGCGGGTCCAGACCACACAGACCATTCCACTAGGCCGTTACCCTCTGACCGGGGTGCTCACGCAGACAAAGAAGTTTAAAGCTCTTTTGTCTAAATAACTCCCCTGCTCTTAGTTTCTCTACGGGCATGTCTGTCTCCCTCCCTCAGGCTCTCTGTCCTCTCTCCTGCGGTGGTCTGCTCAAGGACACCAGGCCTCCTCCAGCTCTCGAGGAAGACTGCGTCTCTCCTGTGGAGGGTCCCAGCTGGGCTTCCAGCACTCAGAACCGTGGACTGGGAGGCAGAGGCCACGTGCCCTAGGCTTCGGGGGGGGGGGAAGACTGCGCTCTCTTGCTTTTGTGACTACCATTTTCTGCCTTTTCTTGCCTTCCGACGGGGAAGACCCAGAGGGCCGACACTAGGAAGAAGTTCCAGGCGACCGACTTGAGTCACCAGCTTTGGCCCCACTGCCCCCAGCTCTCCAGGGCCAGGCCTCCAGGGAGGCCTCTGGGCCAAATTCCTCTAGTCACGAAATGTGCATTTGTTTAGAGTTTCCCTTGTAAACCTGGAATGTCTATAAATCAATGGTCAAAGGCATGGTGCCCGGGGGCTCTGACCATCTCTTTCTACATAAGAGGTAAGAGGCCCTCAAATGAGAGTGCTTAGTCAAAGACAAATATTTCAAAAGGCCTTCTTTCTGCCACAGATCCTGAGGAGAGTGCCGGAAGGTCCACCTTACCCATTTTGAAAAATAACCTCAAGCACACACCCTCCTCCAAGACCCTTACAAAATCACCCATACTCTTGATGAGGCTTGAAATTCCAACAGTCTCTCGCTCCACAATTAAAAATAAGGCTCAAAATGCAAGGTGCAGAAACACCGTCCTCTGGTCCTGTTAAGGTCTTGGGGAAGCATGGAGAATGCAGAGGTGATGAGAGACAGAATTCAGGAGTGCTCACCCTTCATCACATAATGAGCATCAAGCAATATCTTGGTCCAGGCTAGACTCAGAGAAGGAAGCCTTTACAAAAGTTTTACAGCTTCTCCTCATCTTTTCCTAATTCCCATGCTCCTATCACCATGGCAACCCACAAGCTACAAAGGCAGGTGAAGAGATTTGTGAATCTTATCTTAGCTCCTTGACCTTCAGGCCTCTTTAAGTTTTATTCTGTGCTTTTGAAGAGCGTAAGTTACCTAACTTGTACATTGCAGGGGAGAAGATTCCTATGGAGGATGTAAGAAATAGAACTTCTAAATGGTGAGCTGGAAATAGCAGGAGAGCCTTCACACTAATGACTGGCCACTCCAGGCTATTCTACCGAGAGAAGAAGGTGTCAGGCCCCTAACTGAGAATGGCTGTGGAGAGAGAACTATGGATAAAATGGTTATGATTCATCTAAGTTCACTCCAGTCTTGTTCGAATGTTAGACCTTATTATTAGAGTTTACGTTTGTATGCTTCACTTACTATTAGAGATAAGTAGAAACATCTGGGAAAAGTGATAACACGTGCACACCCATTTCTGTATACACATATTCATCAATACACACACACAGACACACATGAGCCCACACTCTCATTCTCAGTAAGGTAAAAATGCCTGACTCAAGATGGTTCCTGAAGAACCCAGTTTTAAAGAGAGGAAAGAGAACACCGAACCTAAGAGCAGAGGTGAACACAGCGGGGCAAAGAAAATCAACTAGCTGGAAAAGTCAGTAGGGAACAAGTACAGAAAATGCAAGAGTATAGCATTTAAACAGTTTGTTTTTAAATGCATGAATGACACCTGAGTCTGGAGTGCTATGGGGATGTGAAGTTGGAGGGATGGTCCTTGCTCTCCTAAAGGGGTTGACATGGTGAGCTTGATAGGGTTTTAAATGCTAATGTATGTCCTGACTCAGGGCGAAATAAAGAGTTCATATGGGTTTCAGTGTTAAATCATCCTTGGTATGAGGCAAGTCCATTCAATGTGGTTCCCAGATGCCCCTTAACAAACTCTAATTGGGGCCAGGTGCTCAGGCACGGTCACCTCCCTGTACTCAACTCGCCCGGATGGCATATCCATGTTTCTAAGCCCGAAGAAGCCACGGTCAATGCCTTATTGCTAATGGTAATTAGCGGCCCTGCCGGGGTCTGGCCCTGCATGGGTCTGGTGCTGTTTCCTGCATGGAGCCACATTTGTTGCTGCCCACGGCCAAAGAACGGGCTCTTTTTTTTTTTTTTTCTTCACTCGTTTGAAATCTGAAGAGGGATTTAGACCTCAGGATGAGAATGACAAAACGCACATTGTACCCTTGTAAATAGCTGGAACCCCTGAGATTCTAGTGTTCCCATCACTGACACAAGGACCCAACACGCAACAAGGAGAAAGATTCTGCTTCATCAGAGAGCGATTCCTGTGGACGTCCTGCTGTTCTCAAATAATAGCGCCGAAACAGAGAAGCAGGAAAACGAGATCAACCATTCCGGAAATCAAAAAGAGATTGAGTACAGGGTGAGGCGGGGTACGACAGCAAACATATGGAAGAGTTTTCAGTTATGGAGGAAGGAAGCCAAACACGGGGGCCATTATTTCAATTTTCTTCACTTTTCAGCCTTAAGATTTGCCCAGGAAATACTTTATGCTAATTCTCTTTTCTTAAAAAGCTGAAAAATCTTTCAGAACTGGAGAGAAGTAATTGTGGCTTGCAACTGGTTTGGCTTTTTTCCTGTCCTTCAAAATAAATCTGCATTTTTTTTTCTTCCCTACCCAGGAGTTAACTAGTTCAAAGTCGATACATGAGTGACGATTTCACTAAAATAATCAGAAAATATTTGCTATGCAGAAATTCTCATGAAGCTAAAGACTGCATGGGAGCGTTTTATGCAACACTGGGTTCATTCACTTTTGAACATCCTGGACACATAGAAGATAGTTTCTATTAAGAAGAGCACTCTGGGTTTTTGTTAATTTCCACAGTGCTTCTTGGCCTAGTTTCACCTTTTTGTCAGTAGCATTCTCTGTAGAGAAGCAATTTAGCTGAGAACAATAAACAGACCAGAATTTAAAGCAACTTTTATTTGTATACACCTTACATGGTTTCTGATATTTCAATCAACACAGCCTAAAATTTTCATGGGGATAAATACCCTTTTGTACTATTTTTTGAACAAAAATTTTCATACTACCTTTCAAAAATTACATTAATTAATATTCATAGCTATCAAGGTGAAAATTGTACTAGTTCTATTATGAAGTCATTTTAATCACTTAATAAACATAGAGTGTTGATTGTTACCTTGGAAAGCAAGACAAGCCAATCAAAATAACAGGGTGAAATAATCTCAGGCAAGCAGAACCCATGGCTTCTTCATGCACACGTTTAGGCTTGTGAGTGTGTGTTTGTGCATGCAAGGTCCGTTTTAGAGTAAGTTTTAATTCTCCCAAGATGTCCTTCTTGAAGCAAAACAAGATTAAAGGTGAAAATTTGAGAAATTCAATCTTAGCAGTAGCTCTGTCTTTTAGTTAGTAATAGTACCACCTTTCGGAGAAGGTAACGGCACCCCACTCTAGTACTCTTGCCTGGAATATCCCATGGGTGGAGGAGCCTGGTAGGCTGCAGTCCATGGGTTGCTAAGAGTCAGATATGACTGAGTGACTTCATTTTCATGCATTGGAGAAGGAAATGGCAACCCACTCCAGTGTTCTTGCCTGGAGAATCCCAGGGACGGGGGAGCCTGGTGGGCTGCCGTCTATGGGGTCACACAGAGTCAGACAGGACTGAAGTGACTTAGCAGCAGCAGCAGTACCACCTTTTTTAAAAATTATTTTTTATTGAAGGATAATTTCTTTACAGAATTTTGTTGTTTTTCTGTCAAACCTCAACATGAATCAGCCATAGGTATACCTATAACCCCTCCCTTTTGAACCTCCCTTCCATCCCCCTCCCCCTCCCACACCTCTAGGTTGATACAGAGCCCCTGTTTGAGTTTCCTGAGATATACAGCAAATTCCGGTTGGCCATCTATTTTACATATGGTAATGTAAGTTTCCCTGTTACTCTTTCCATACGTCTCACCCTCTCCTCCCCTCTCCCCATGCCCATGAGTCTATTCTCTATGTTTGCTTCTCCATTGTTGCCTTGTAAACAAATTCTTCAGGACCATTTTTCTAGATTCCATATATATGTGTTAGAATATGGTGTTTATCTTTCTCTTTCTGACTCACTTCTCTCTGTATTATAGGTTCTAGGTTCATCCACCTCAGTAGAACTGACTCAGATGTGTTCCTTTTTATGGCTGAGTAATATTCCATTGTGTATATGTTCCAGAACTTCTTTATCCATTCATCTGTTGAAGGACAGATATCTAGGTTGCTTCCATGTTCTATTGTAAATAGTGCTGCAATGAACAATGGGATACATGTGTATCTTTAAATTTTGGTTTCCTCAGGGTATATGCCTGGGAGAGGGGTTGCTGGGTCATATGGTGGTTTTATCCCTAGTTTTTTAAGGAATCTCCATACCATCTTCCATAGTGGCTGTATCAGTTCACATTCCCACCAACAGTGCAACCGTGTTCCCTCTTCTCCGCACCCTTTCCAGCATTTCTTGTTGGTAGACTTTTTGATGAGGGCCATTCTGACTGGTGTGAGGTGATAGCTTATGGTAGTTTTGATTTGCATTTGTCTAATAATAAAGCGATGCTGAGCATCTTTTATGTGTTTGTTAGCCATCTGTATGTCTTCTTTGGAGAAATGTCTGTTTAGGTCTTTTCCCCACTTTTTGATTGGGTTGTTTGTTTTGCTGGCATTGAGTTGTATGTGCTGCTTGTGTATTTTGGAAATTAATCCTTTGTCACTTGTTTCATTTGCTATTATTTTCTCCCATTCTGAGGGTTGTCTTTTCACCTTGCTTATAGTTTCCTTTGCTGTGCAAAAGCTTTTAAGTTTAATCATGTTCTACTTGTTTACTTTTGTTTTATTTCCATTACTCTAGGAGGTGGTTCATAAAGGATCTTGCTTTGATTTATGTCATTGACTGTTCTGCCTACATTTTCTTCTAAGAGTTTTATAGTTTCTGGTCTTACATTTAGGTCTTTAATCCATTTTGAGTTTATCTATGTGTATGGTGTTAAGGAGTGTTATAATTTCATTCTTTTACATGTAGCTGTCCAGTTTTCCCAGCACCATTTATTGAAGAGGCTGTATTTGCCCATTTAATATTCTTGCCTCCTTTGTCAAAAATAAGATACCCATAGGTGCATGGATTTATTTCTGGGCTTTCTATCTTGTTCCATTGGTCTATATTTCTGTTTTTGTGCCAGTACCATACTGTCTTGATGACTGTAGCTTTGTAGTCTAATCTGAATTAAGGAACGTTGATTCCTCCAGCTCCATTCTTCTTTCTCAAGACTGCTTTGGCTATTCGGGGTCTTTTGTGTTTCCATATGAATTGTGAAATTTTTTGTTCTAGTTCTGTGAAAAATGCGATTGGTAATTTGATAAGGATTGCATTAAACCTGTAGATTGCATTTGGTAGTATAGTCATTTTCACAATATTGATTCTTCCTACCCAGGAACATGGAATATCTCTTCATCCATTTAGGTCGCCTTTGATTAGTGTCTTATAATTTTCTGTATACAGTTCTTCTGTCTCCTTAGATAAGTTTATTCCTAGATATGTAATTCTTTTTGTTGCAGTGGTGAATGGGATTGATTCCTTAATTGCTCTTTCTGATTTTTCATTGTTAGTGTATAGAAATGACAGTGATTTCTGTGTATTGATTTTTTGTATCCTGCAACTTTGCTAAATTCACTTATTATCTCTAGTAATTTTCTGATACTCTCTTTAGGGCTTTCTATTACAGTATCATGTCATCTGCAAACAGTGAGAACTTTACTTCTTCTTTCCTGATCTGGATTCCTTTTATTTCTTTTTCTTCTCTGATTGCTGTAGCTAGGACTTCCATAACTATGTTGAATAATAGTGGGGAAAGTGGACACCCTTGTCTTGTTCCTGATCTTTGGGAGGATGCTTTCAGTTTTTTACCATTGAGAATAATATTTGCTGTAGGCTTATCATATATGGCATTTACTATGTTGAGGCAGGTTCCTTCTATGCCCATTTTTTTTTTTGAAGAGTTTTAATCATAAATAGGTGCTGAATTTTGTCAAAGGCTTTTTCTGCATCTATTGAGATTATCATATGTTTTTTATCTTTCAATTTGTTAATATGGTATATCACATTGATTGATGTTGAAGAATCCTTGCATCCCTGGGATAAACCCAATTTGATCATGGTGTCTGAGCTTTTGGATGTGTTGCTGAATTCTGTTTGCTAAAATTCTGTTGAGGATTTTTGCATCTATTTTCATCAGTGATATTGGCCTGTAGTTTTGTGTGTGTGTGTTTTCTTTGTTTGGTTTTGGTATCAGGGTGATGGTGGCCTTATAGAATGAGTTTGGAAGTAGTCCTTCCTTTGCAATGTTTTGAAAGATTTTTAGAAGGATAGGCATTAGTTCTTCTCTAAATGTTTGATAGAATTCTCCTGTGAAGCCATCTGGTCCTGGGCTTTTGTTTTTTGGGAGATCTTTTTTATCACAGCTTCAATTTCAGTGCTTGTAATTGGATTGTTCATAATTTCTATTTCTTCTTGGTTCAGTCTTGAAAGATTGAACTCTTCTAAGAATCTGTCCATTTCTTCCAGGTTATCTATTTTATTGCCATATCAGTTCAGTTCAGTTCAGTCACTCAGTCGTGTCCGACTCTTTGTGACCTCATGAACCGCAGCACGCCAGGCCTCCCTGTCCATCACCAACTCCCAGAGTTTACCCAAACCCATGTGCATTGAGTCAGTGATGCCATCCAACCATCTCATCCTATCATCCCCTTCTCCTCCTGCCCTCAATCTTTCCCAGCATCAGGGTCTTTTCAAATGAGTCAGCTCTTTGCATCACATGGCCAAAGTATTGGAGTTTCAGCTTCAGCATCAGTCCTTCCAATGAACACCCATGACTGATCTCCTTTAGGATGGACTGGTTGGATCTCCTTCCAGTCCAAGGGACTCTCAAGAGTCTTCTCCAATACCACAGTTCAAAAGCATCAATTCTTCAGTGCTCAGCTTTCTTTATAGTCCAACTCTCACATCCATAGATGACTATTAGAAAAACCAAAGCTTTGACTAGACAGACCTTTGTTGGCAAAGTAATGTCTCTGCTTTTTAATATGCTGTCTAGGTTGCCATATAGTTGTTCATAATAGTCTCTTATAATCCTTTGTATTTCTGCATTGTCTATTGTAACCTCTCCTTTTTCATTTCTAATTTTGTTGATCTGATTCTTCTCTCTTTTTTTCTTGATGAGTTTGGCTACGGGTTTGTCAGTTTTGTTTAGCTTCTCAAAGAACCAGCTTTTAGTTTTATTAATCTTTACTATTGTTTCTTTCATTTCTTTTTTCATTTCTTTTTGCTTGGCTCTTATAATTTCTTTCCTTCTATTAATTTTGGGGGTTTCTTTCTTCTTCTTTTTCCAGTTGCTTTAGGTGTAAAGTTAGGTTGTCTATTTGATGTTTTTCTTGTTTCTTGAGGTAGGATTGTATTGCTATAAACTTCCCTCTTAGAACTGCTTTTGCCACATCCCATAGGTTTTGAGTTGTCATATTTTCATTGTCATTTGTTTCTAGAAATTTTTTAATTTCCCTTTTGATTTCTTCAGTCACCTGTTGGTTATTTAGAAACGTGCTGTTTAATCTCCATGTGTTTGTGTTTCTTACAGTTTTTTTTTCTTGTAATTAATATCTAGTCTCATAGCATTGTGGTCGGAGAAGATGCTTGATACAATGTCAATCTTCTTAAATTTACTGAGGGTTGATTTGTGACCCAAAACGTGGTCCATCCTGGAGAATGTTCCATGTGCACTTGAGAAGATGTATTCTTCTGCATTTGGATGGAAGGTCTTAAAGATAGTACCACTTTTTTTAATGCACAGCATTGCTTGGAAAAGAATTCCTCTAGCCTGGTCTTCATCTTAATATTCACACATTTAAATTAATTATTATTCCCTGTACATCTACCAGAATCACTAAAACCATCCCATCCTTTGCCACAAGCAAGAAGTACATCTATCATTATCACAGGTAATAAGGAGAATTGACATACTCACCATCCCTTGGCGATGGAATCTGCTGTATTTCTACAATTCCTTGTTACTTCAGGGTAAATCCTTCTAGAAACTCAGCAGAGAGCCACACCAATCCTCATAACCAGCACCAAGAAAGCAGGCAATGGAGCCGTGGAGGCCCAAGTGTGGGTGGGGAAGAACGTCTTTGAGGGAAACTAGTCAGAAGTCATGGATCCTCTTGCAAAAGCGGACAAGTTGACAACACCAGGCATGCACGTCCACCAGGAAACGCTGGGCTGGAGCCTGCTTCCCTTAGACTTTCAACAGTGCTCATTCTGTCTGCAGGGCTGCTCACACATTGCCTGTCTCCCTCACACATTACCTTCCTTACACCTGTAGGCATTTGAGTTGGTTCTGGCTTCCCTGGCGGCTCAGATGGTAAAGCATCTGCTTGCAATGCAGGAGAGCTGGGCTTGATTCCTGGGTCAGGAAGATTCCCTGGAGAAGAGAATGGTGACCCACTCCAGTAATCTTGCCTGGGAAATCCCATGGATGGAGGAGCCTGGTAGGTTGCAGTCCATGAGGTCGCAAAGAGTTGGACACAACTGAGCGACTTCACTTTCACTTTCTGGCTTCCAGAACATGTGATCCAATGCATTTCACCTGGTAAAATTCTACGTGGCGCTAGGCACCATCATGCAGGAGCGCCTGGATGAGGACCTTCAGTGTCTCCTCTAAAGCTGATCCTAGGCTCCTTTCTCTGCCCGTGGGGGCCTGCGCCTTTCCCTGCCACTGCACCTTTCATGTTACCTGACAATGACAGGTTAGTGTGATTCCCGCCGTACGCTCTGCCAGGTCCTGGAAGGATACTAGAATAAGCATCACATATTCCCCCAAATACATGAAAAGACAGACGAAGAAATAGATTAAGGGCCATATTCCTTGTTCACTTAAGGAGGTCAAGAAGGGCTGCTTGGAGCAACTGACATAGAAAGTCCTTTGTGAAGGTTTCCGCAGGACAAATAAGGCAGAGGACATGGTCCCAAAAGGAAGAGATAGAAATCAGATAAGCATTTAGGAATCGGTGAGTCTGAGGCCACAGGGAGGACGGGCGAGCAGGGCCGAGCGGTGGGCACTGAGACACGTAAACACGAGAGCCCTCTGGGCTGCAGAGAGACACGGCCAGAGCTGGACTGCGGTGACCCAGCAGGAGGAACCGGAGAGGAGAGACACCGTGAAAAGGAGTGCTCGTGTGTCGAGCGTGCCAGACCAAAGTACGTGCTTTGTACCTATGGTTTCATTTTATCCTCACAGTCTGATGAACAGGCTGCTAGGATTTTTTGTTGTAATTTCAGAGGGGAAAGCTTAGACACAGCTGCTTAAGTACATTGCCGAGCTCTCAATCTCTGTGCCCTTAACATCTTGCCCAGTGTTTGTTGTATGGGTGCAGACAAAACAGACAAATGCACGAGCAAACAAATGGCGGGCTGGCTCGGGTCGACTTTAAGTCGGTACGGCCTCGTACTAAGCCTTCCACCGGCTAGATGCGATTCCATAGGCAGGAACAGGCTCAGTGAAGGTTGGAAGTCAGGTTGTCGTGCTGAGAGTGGATGGAGGACTTGGCTGGAGAGGAGGCAGTGAGCTCCAGGCAGCGTTAGAGAAATCATTTCTAGGGAGACCAAACACCCTGATTGTCCTGGAAGTAAGGGGCTTTCTAGGAACAAGAAACTTCCAGTGGTAAAACTGGGACAGTTCCAGGCAAAGCAGGACTGTTAACTTCTCCTAAGAGGGAAGAGTCGCATATTCCAAGCTAGAAGTCGCAGGAAACACACAGGAAAAGAAGCCATGCTGTAAGTGGGCAGTGAGTGAGGGTTAGTTACTTCAGTTGTGTCTGACTCTTTGCGACCCCATGGACTGTAGCCCACCAGGCTCCTCTGTCCATGGGATTCTCCAGGCAAGAAAACTAGAGTGGATTGTCATGCCGTCCTGCAGGGAATCTTCCTGACTCAGTGATCAAACCTGTCTCCCTCATTGGAGGCAGAGTCTTTACTGTCTGAGCCACCAGGGAGGCCCTGCAAGTGGGCAGAGGTGGTTCTAAAACCACCCGCAGGCACCGGCATGCCCTGGAGGGCTTATTGAAGCACAGAGTGCTAGATCCCACCCCCAGAGTTGCCGACTCAGTGGTGTGGGGTGGAAACACAGAGGACCCGCATTTCTATCAGGTCACGCTGCTGCTGCTGGTTTGGAATCACACTTTGAGAGGCCTTGCTTTCCAGTTTGCAAAGCTTTTCTGCAGCCCCTGCTCATTTGCTCCTCGTGATGAGGAGTGGGCTGGGACCCCCGGGAAGGTCAGAGGATGACTGCTGGTCTGTGGAGCTGGATGGTCTCAGACCAGGGAAAATTAGACATAAATGTCAGACCAGACACTGTCTTGGAGTCAAGTCCCTGGGGATTCCTGGGTACTTCCTTGTCAAAACCCATGCTAATCTTCTAATACTAGATATATGCATGCACCTCCCAGAGAGCTTTTATGTACAGTGGATGTTGTCCTGAAGTCCCAGAACCCAGGAAGTGGGTCTCTTAGAACTAGACAGAATCATGAACCTTGCATTTTCCTGCTTTGTACTGTACATCACTTACCCTGTGATCCTAAGCAAATGGTTTCTTTCATTCTTAGGGGTATGGTATTAGAGTATAGTTGATTAAGAATGTTGTGTTAATTTCTGCTGTGCAGCAAAGTGATTCAGTTATACATATACAGACATTCTTTTCCTTATGGCTTATTACAGGATATTGAATATAGTTCTTACTTCCCCAAAGTTCTCTTCCAGAAGCTACCCTGTTCTGGTGTTTACAGAGACGCCTTGCATTTAGGAGAGGAGCTATTTATTTGTAGTTAACAATTTTCCAAAAGCACGCCTAAGTCTTTATCTGACAGTCCCTGGATAAAGCCCAAATTTGCTGGCATCAGTTTTTATGCCTAACTCTTGAAGATGGTAATATAAGCTACCAACTTTTACAAAAGAGATCAGAGGGGAAAAAGCTAATTTTTATGTATTTTGATAGTTTACAAACTGCTTTCATAGGTCATGTCTTACTTAATCCATATAAAATCCGGGTATATTCCACATTTTATAGATGAAGAGGATAAAGTGATGTATCCTAGAGTTGATAGTTAAGAAGCAACAGAGTTAGAAAACAATTTCAGTTCTACTACTGTCTTTCTCTGCCAGTCATAAAGGCAGAAAGTCAAACCACCTGCATTCTTTCAACTGCACATCATGAAACATGCATAATTCTTTCATATGAATGTCAAGTCTGTGAAATATCCAGATCCTAGCCAGCCCTTCAAACCTGTGTCCACATAGCAAACACCCCCTTCCTTCCTGTAGCTTGTCATCCACTTCATATCATGAATTTCATACATATGTGTCTGTTTTCTCCAATTAGATGGTAAGTCCCAGCAAACAGAGTCCTGCCTTCCTCCCACTCTTCCGAAGACCCTGGAACAATGCTAAATACACAACAGGAGCTGAGTGAGAATGTGCTGGACGTCCAGTGACGATTGACTAAAAGCCTGGCCTTCACACAGCTCTGTAAGTACCAGACAGAGTGAGATGTGTTTCAGCTTCCTACTGCTGCTGTAACATATGACCACAAATCCAGCGACTTGAAACAACACAAATTTATTATCTTACAGTTATGGAGTCCAGAAGTTTGACATAGGCTTCCTGGGGCTGAAACCAAGGGGCTGGCAGGACATGCCTGCTGGAAGCTGTGGGAAAGAATCCTGAAAACAAACAAACAATCCTTTCCTGGCTTTTTCTGGTTTCTTGGGACTGCCTGTATGCCTTGCCACCCCGTGACTTCTCTCTACCATTTTCAAAGCCAGCCTGGGGGGTTGAAGCCTCACACTGTGCCCTCTGACCTTCTCTCCTGCCTCCCTCTGCCACTTTTGATGACCCTTGGTGACTAGTCAAGGCCATGGTTTTTCCAGTGGTCATGTATGGATGTGAGAGTTGGACTATAAAGAAAGCTGAGCACCAAAGAATTGATGCTTTTGAACTATGGTGTTGGAGAAGACTCTTGAGAGTCCCTTGGACTGCAAGGAGATCCAACCAGTCCATCCTAAAGGAGATCAGCCCTGAATATTCATTGGAAGGACTGATGCTGAAGCTGAAACTCCAATTCTTTGGCCACCTGATGTGAAGAGCTGACTCATTAGAAAAGACCCTGATGCTGGGAAAGATGGAGGGCAGGAGGAGAAGGGGATGACAGAGGATGAGATGGTTGGATGGCACCACTGACTTGATGGACATGAGTTTGAGTAAACTCTGGGAGTTGGTGATGGACAGGGAGGCCTGGTGTGCTGTGCTCCATGGGGTGGCAAAGAGTCGGACATGACCGAGTGATAGAACTGAACTGAACTGGTGACTAGCCATCATAATTTCATCTGCACCTTAATGTCCCTTTGCAGTGTGACATAATAGTCACAGGGATGGGGCTGTAGAACCTCTTGGGAGGAGAAAAGGAGATAATTCTGGGACCACACAGAGAGAGGAAGAGAGTAAAAGATGTACGGACGCTGGTAAGATGCACGTAAGCATAGTCCACTGAAGGCACCTGCTGCCCACTGCCTGCGGTCTGAGCACTTCCCTGCCTGGGAAGCAGAGGCAGAGAGAGATCATGCGACTTGCTTAAGACCCGCACAAATGCCCGGCGAGGGGGCCGAGGTGGTGCTCACTCGTCACCCCAGCGCACCCAGCCTCCTGGGCCAGTTCAGCTCTGCTCTGCAGGCCCCACATGGCCTTGCGTTTCCCTCGCCCTCTTTCTTCCTGTGACTCTTGGCCTGGACCCTACTTAGCTGCATACAACGAGGGGTGGGGTAAAACGAGGCCCAGCAAAGCCCTCCAGCGGGTGGCTCTTAGGGGATTTGTTTTTCCTCTTATTCGTGTTGTTCAAGGAGACAGACGATAATTAAAATGTCAGAGCCCTTCATGCTTCCCTGATCAAGATAACTGCTTTACCACAGGTGATAGAAAGGCAAAGCAGAAAATGTCCGTGGTGGAGGAAGGGAGCTGCAGAGTCTGAAAAGAGGGTAAAGCTGGGGAGACTGAGCCCCCTGAGTTCACTGGTGGGGGGTGATTGCTGCTCAGGCTGAACCAGGCAGAGCGCTCACCCACGGGGTCTTCAGGGAGCTTCCTACCCCGGTCCTCCTTCCCCCAACCCCCGACCCCCACCAGCTCAAAGGGAGGCAGCTCCCAGGAGATCCATCCAACAGCTTGCTAATTCCATCCAATCTCTCCAATTCGGTTAATTCCCAGTTTCAGTAACAGAGGCAGCAGCTGTCAAGCTCAGCAGCTGTGTTCTTTGTCTCCCTAGCTCTGTCTCTCTCCTTTCTCTCTCCAAGTTAACCGAGTGGATCACATACAACCTTCCAGGGGAAAATGAGAATAAAAGTCTTGGATAAAGTGAGAGAAGGAGAAGCCTGTAGGTGCTTGAAAGTCACCTTGTCAGGTCATCTGGAGACAACAGAGAGAATTCTTTCCCAGCCTGAAGTCCCAGCGTAACACTGAACCGTCTCCCTGACACTCATGTACTCTCTGGAACAGCCAGTTCTTCCCAAATTTACTGTGACAGGGAAGTAGCTTTTTATATTCCAATATGTGGTGGGTGGGTGCTTGGCTCTACTGTGCAGAACTAGGGAGCAAGCTGGAACACACATGTGACTCACCCCCAAGAGCAACAGTACCTGGGCTTCCCGACATTCTCTCAAGAGACCCCATACATGGACATCGTGACAATGACAAGCTGCTATAAAAAAATTCCTATACACTCCCAACTTCCGGACCTATCGACTAAGCTGCACTGTCCTGGCGGCATCGCCAAGAAAGTGGGATCTGCACTCGGAGTTAAGGCGCATGAGTTAGCCTTGGGAATTTCTGGATGAAGTGTATTTTAGGTAGAGGGAACAGCCAGAACAAAGGTCGGGGATGGGATGGCTAGAGTTGAAGGCATCCGGGGAGAACTTAGAGATGATCTAGCAGCTAAGGGAGGGTAGTAGGTCATGTTGGACACTGTAGGTTTTTGAAAGATTTTGCATTTGGGGATTAAATGGTGTGTGTTGTAGGACTGTGAGCAAAGGACTGGCATGCTCAAGCTGCAGTAATGGGGTGGGGGCAAGGCTAGATGCAAGGAGAGCAGTAGCTGCTATAATAATTCAGGCAAAAGATACTGAAGGCTCAGACCAGAGGGTCAACATTAAAGAGCTGAGGACAGAGGGTGGACAGGGTACAAGACAAGGAGAGGAGCCAGGGAGGATGCCTGAGTCACAGGAAGAGTGGAGCTGCCATCCCTGGGTTGGGGAGGGCATCACGCAAAGTAAAGTTGATGGAGGAGAATCAGGACTTTAATTTTCAACACACTGAGATTGAAATATCTCAAAGACCTCCAAACAGAGATGAAGAGGTGCCGCACAGCAGTTGGAGATCCAAGTCTGGAGTGTGGGAGACGTCTGGCCTAGAAATAGAAAGGGAGGAGTTGTCAGTATTTCAAGCCATGGGGTTCAGTGAGATTTCCAATGGAGCACATTTAGAAAAGAAGGTACTCCGAAATGAAGAGGTCAGGCAGAAGGGGAGGGATGGGTCAAGGAGGGTGGGGGACAGAAACCCAGAGAGGGTGATGATGTGAGACCCAAGGGAAGAAAGTCACTGAAGCGGGGCCTGGGCAAACTGCCAAGCCTCACTTTCTGCATCTGCTAAATGGGACTTCTAATGTCCCCTTGAAGTTACTGTGAGGATTATAAGTGAGTTAATCCATTTAATAAACATGTACTAAGCATACCTGCTATACTGGGGACGTGGATTTGCGCTACATACGGTTCCCTGCCTCGAGTGGGAGGTTACCATTTATAAAACACCCAGCACAGGGCCTGACCCCAGAAGGTGCTCAGACAGATAACACCACTGCTCGGGTAAGAATAGCAATTGCCTGTGTATGGCCTGTGTGGATTCTCACTCTCCTCTGCTTCTTGAGACCAATTAAAATTACTTAGTGCTAATTAGTGAGTTTGGATAAGCAAGGGAGTCTCTCCCTTCCCCACAACTCCAACCCTCTCCCTCTAATGCTCAGGTACTCCACAGAACATATGCACTTCTTTCTTGGTTGGGGAATAAGAGGGGGCCACTTCAGGAATTCGTAATTGGTCTTACCTTGGCTAAGGCAAGAGTCTTTGGGGCCCCAGGCCACCCCAGGGAGGCCAGCGACCCAGTCAGTCACACTGAGAACACAACTTAAGGCAAAGGGTGGTTTCCGAAGGGGAAAAGAATCAAGGAAGGGGAGCCTGTGGCCTGGAGAGCAGGCCCATGGGAGGCTGGAGCTCATTCATCTTATGGATGGCCCCAGGATGTGCACGCGGGCTTACGGATGCAACCCACCTTTTCATTTTCCCATGGGCCAAGCAGCGGCCTCCTCCCCCTGTTCACTGGGACTTTGCAGCAGCCTCTCTTGCACGGGCTGGATCTGACTCCAGGGATCCACGGGTCAGGTAGCCAAGGTGGCCAGGAGCCCCCGGAGCCCAGGAGGCCTCCCCGGGGAATGGTCCCCACAGGCCGTGGGTTCCTGGCAGTGAGCTGGGACGCTCTCCCAGCTGCCGGTCCTGTCCCCTGACGGCCGCGGCCACCTGGCCCACTGCGGAGGCAGGCTCCTGGGGCCGGCTGTTTTCTTTATGACTCTGGGTGACATTGCACAGGCGCTCCAGTTTCTCTCACAACTGCCTTTGTTTTGATCTACAAAAGTCTGCTGAGTTTCTTTCGGGCCTTGTCATGTTAACAAAAACAAATGTAATAATATGCACTTGAAAAGGCTCGCGTGTCTTGATATTTTAATAAGCTTTTGATTCTACAGGGACCTCGGAGGCTTTTAAAAGTTTAAAGTTAATAAAGAGAGAAAAAGAAAAAAATATATGAATTGTTTTTAATTATTATTATACAGGATTAACCAAGCCAGTTGTGTATAATTAGACGGTAGCTACCTTGCATCGTAGAGGCAGTAAATAGGCCCACAGGGGGGCTTCCAGAAGGTTGAGGTGTTTACAAGGCTCTGGAGATGTTTTCACCAAGCACATAATCCCCGTTGCAGTTACAGTTGCTGTTATAATGGATGTGTTCATTACAACCAGAGACTAATATGCGTATCCATCATCTTTCCAGCATGTTGACTCTTAAGTGGGGGATGGCGGTGGAGAGGGTATGATATAATTTGGTGGTCAAATTATTAACAGAGCCCATTAGTATGCAGCTTCCTGTGTGGTTTTATTTTTGTTGCCATGGCCAAGAGAAATTTTAAGTTCAACAAACAATTGCCAAAGGAGTTATGATTAAGATATTGCTAAGACAGTGTGGTTGAAAAGAAAGAAAGAAAGAAAACCTTCCAGCACTGGAAGCAATGGGTCACGAGTCCCAGGGCTTTGTGATGAGCCCCTCTGTCACTCTGGGGAATTCATTCATTAACTTAGCATTTATGGAGTGCTGTCAGATGTCAGGCATTGTCTTAGATGCTGGGGGGTGGGATGGGAAATAACGCGTAAGAAACACTGGATCTTTCTTCCCAGGTATTCTCAAACAAGGACATCCCTTAGAGTCACCTGGGAAGCTTTTCAAAATATATTCACTGAGAATTACAGCCCAGAGTCGATAGAGCTGGGTATGACCCTGGGCATACAAGTTTTTTAAAAGTGTTTCAGGGATTCTGATGGTTGTTGATTGGAGTGGCCGAGATATATAACTAAACAACATACATGAGTCCTTGGCCGATCTGAGCTTCCAGTCCTATGCTTTTGTCGTGGGGATGACATTGTCCTAAACACCTGCCTTGGCCAGGTTCCCCGGGGAAGCAGACTCTGTGAGAAGCAGCGTGGAGGGAGTTTACTGGGGAGCGCTCTCAGGATAGGTCATCTTGGGATGTGGCGTGGGGCAAGGCAGCACTCTCCAGCCCGGGCTAGTTCCTGGCTTGAGGCAGAGGACAGCGGTCAGCACCACCTCAGCCTGTACTCCCACTAGCCGGAGGAGTGAGGACCTCGGTCCTGGAGCAGGATAGGAGAGGCATGTCACAGCATCTAGCAGAGTCGATGTTTCCTACAGAGACAGATACTGAGGCGGAAACTGGGAAGTACTTCAGGAGATAAGAAGACTCATTTTCTATTATTAACCCATCACCAAACTTACTCTTGACAATGGCTTTTTAATTTTATTCACTTTTGATGTGAGAATGACCTGATGTGATATCTTACCCCATAATTACCCTTGCTGATTAGGCTGAGCCAGCTGGCTGGGCTAGTCCCCTATGCTTCCCGCAAAGCTCCTCATGTGTCCCCTCTTAAACCTACACACTCAGATTGAGAAGGAAACAAAAGGAAAAGACAGCCCACAGAATGGGAGAAAACATTTGCAAACAATGTGACCAACAAGGATTAATCTTCAAAATTTACAAACAGCTCAAGTGCCTGTTTGTAAAAAGCAAACACAATCAAAAAATGAGCACAAGACCTAAATAGACGGTTCTCCAAAGAAGACACACAGATGCCAAAAGGCACATGAAAAGGCGTTCAACGTTGCTAATTGTTCAGTTCAGTCCAGTCGCTCAGTCGTCATGACTCTTTGCGACCCCATGAATCGCAGCACGCCAGGCCTCCCTGTCCATCACCAACTCCCGGAGTTCACTCAGACTCACGTCCATTGAGTCAGTGATGCCATCCAGCCATCTCATCCTTTGTCGTCCCCTTCTCCTTCTGGCCCCAATCCCTCCCAGCATCAGAGTCTTTTCCAATGAGTCAGCTCTTTGCATGAGGTGGCCAAAGTACTGGAGTTTCAGCTTCAGCATCATTCCCTCCAAAGAAATCCCAGGGCTGATCTCCTTCAGAATGGACTGGTTGGATCTCCTTGCAGTCCAAGGGACTCTCAAGAGTCTTCTCCAACACCACAGTTCAAAAGCATCAATTCTTCGGCGCTCAGCTTTCTCCACAGTCCAACTCTCACATCCATACATGACCACAGGAAAAACCATAGCCTTGACTAGATGAACCTTTGTTGGCAAAGTAATGTCTCTGCTTTTCAATATGCTGTTTAGGTTGGTCATAACTTTCCTTCCAAGGAGTAAGCGTATTTTAATTTCATGGCTGCAGTCACCATCTGCAGTGATTCTGGAGCCCAAAAAAATAAAGTCTGACACTGTTTCCACTGTTTCTCCATCTATTTGCCATGAAGTGATGGGACCGGATGCCATGATATTTGTTTTCTGAATGTTGAGCTTTAAGCCAACTTTTTCACTCTCCACTTTCACTTTCATCAAGAGGCTTTTGAGTTCCTCTTCACTTTCTGCCATAAGGGCGGTGTCATCTGCATATCTGAGGTTATTGATATTTCTCCTGGCAATCTTGATTCCAGCTTGTGTTTCTTCCAGTCCAGGGTTTCTCATGATGTACTCTGCATATAAGTTAAGCAGGGTGACAATATACAGCCTTGACGTACTCCTTTTCCTATTCGGAACCAGTCTGTTGTTCCATGTCCAGTTCTAACTGTTGCTTCCTGACCTGCATATAGGTTTCTCAAGAGGCAGGTCAGATGGTATTGCCATCTCTTTCAGAATTTTCCACAGCTGATTGTGATCCACACAGTCAAAGGCTTTGGCATAGTCAATAAAGCAGAAATAGATGTTTTTCTGGAACTCTCTTGCTTTTTCCATGATCCAGCGGATGTTGGCAACTTGATCTCTGGTTCCTCTGCCTTTTCTAAAACCAGCTTGAACATCTGAAAGTTCACGGTTCACGTATTGTTGAAGCCTGACTTGGAGAATTTTGAGCATTTACTAGCGTGTGAGATGAGTGCAACTACTAATTATTAGAGAAATGCAAATCGAAATTAAAATGCAATATCACCTCACACCAGTCAGAAGTGGGCATCATCAAAAAGTCTACGAATAATAAATGCTGGAGAGAGTGTGGAGGAAAGGGAACCCTCCTACCTGTTGGTGAGAATGTAAACTGGTGCAGTCACAACAGAGAAGAGCACGGAAGTTCCTTAAAAACTAAAAGTGGAACTACCATATGACCCAGCAAGCCCACTCTTAGGCACATACCTGAGAAAACCATAATTCGAAAAGACAAACACACCCCAGTGTTCACTCCAGCAATATTTACAATAGCCAAGACATAGAAGCGACCTAAATGGCCATCAACAGATGAATGGATAAAGAAGACGTGGTGCATATATACAAGGAAATATTACTCAGCCATTAAAAATAAAGAAATAATGCCATGTGAAGCAACATGGATGAACCTAGAGATTATCAAACTGAGTGAAGTAAGTCAGAGAAAGATAAATATCGTATGATATGACTTATATGTGGAGTATTTAAAAAATGATACAAATGAACTTATTTACAAAACAAATAGCCTCACAGTCTTATAGAATGAACTTATGATTACTGAGGGGAGGGGAGGAGAGAAGGGATAGATGGGAAGTTTGGGATTGACATGTAGACACTACTATATTTAAAAGAGATACTCAACAAGGACCTACTGCATAGCGCAGGGACCTCTGCTCAATATTCTGTAATAACCTAAGTGGGAAAGAATTCAAAAAGAACAGATAAGTGTGTATGTACAGCAGTGACTTTGCTGTGCGCTTGAATTGAGCACAACACTGTCAATCAACTGTACTCCAATATATAATAAAATTAAAGAGAGAGAGAAAGTACACTTCCAGGGAGAAGAGAACTGACTTGGTAAGAGACATAAATGACCTGAGGTCTCTTGCTGCACACTTTCAACAAGCTTGCAAGTTCCACTTACATTTAAAAGGTGGTCATTTTTTAATTCACATGTGTCAAATTTTTTCTTGATCCCCCTACTCAAGAATGAGTTGCTGAAATTGTTTCACCCATTCAAGCAGGGAGTTTAAACCTGTGCTTCTCCATTCCAGCACTGAGAAACCAAAGGGTTAATTAAAATGACCTTTAAGACCTTCACTGATATATTCCTGGCACCCATGAGACGGGTCTCCATCATAAATCTTGACTTAGGAATGCACCTGCTGCCTGCAAGCACATTCCCCACAGCCTAGGTTAACTATACAATTGTCACAATGGCCCCTTGGAGATGTGAAGTACAGCTCTGGGTCACCATGCACCTGATTCTACTCTGTAAGTTACCATGTAATAAATGGATCCACTGATTACAGGGAGCTGCCTGCCTCATTCTTCAGTCTCAAGGTACCTCCTCAGTGCAGTGGGCAAGTTTTGTTCCCTCTGTCCTCAGACACCATGGAAAAGGGTAAAATTCAAAATGTGATGTTGTCTTTAACGGATGCATATTGAATGTGCACCATCATAAAAGCAAAAACCATCAGAAATTGGAAACCATCTATAATTTCTTAAACTGAAATCTGGGTTAGATTTTCTGCAAATCATATATGTACCAACTTGTGCTTGGGGAAAATAATTGTAATATGAAAATTAATAAATGATTTTAAAAGCACACAAAAAATAAAATGACCTTTAAGATTTCTCTGGCTTTAACCTTCTCTGATGATCCAAGTATTTACCCTGGGCTGGGAAGACAATATTTTCGCTCAGACAAGAGCAGGCAATACAAGGATACCTCCAAGTAGAAGCCTGCTTTGCTAGAATTAAAGCTTTATAAAAAGCCTCTAAATAATAACATAGTTGGAAGATTTTTTCCATGCAGCTTCTCCAGTGCTGTCTCTTCCTTGTCTACACTGTGGAGCAGGCAATTCAATAAGTGATTATACACAAGGGCAGGAGGGGGGTGCAAATAGGAAGATTCTACGAAATGGGAAAAAATTGATTGAAAATGGGGTAAAAAGTTAAGAGTCTCCTTCCTTGCCTTGGTGGGCATTGTCCATTAGAGTTCATCCTCTTCCTCAAATCATGTTTACCCAAGTTCCTAATGTAGCCAAACAATTTGCTGTGTCAAATTTTTAAAAAATTAACTTTCATTTTAAGAGCCACGTCTCATCAAAGCTGCTCTATCTCTCAACATGTTCAAGAATATTTTAAACAACAAGAAATGCTCCATGCAACCTCACTGGGGCCTAGAGATCCCTGCTCTGGGAATCGAAAACTGTAAACCAGTTCACTGGGGGAGAGTATGCAAACACACAAAGACAGCTAGAAAAATACTGGGAACTTAAGAACCTAGATGGCAAGTTGGAAATGAATCTTCAATATACTTACTTGGCTTCTAGGACTTTGAGCTTCAACCACAGGCCATTTTATTGGACAGATATATAAACAAATATTTGCATAAATACATATTTGTATAAAATTTCCATAATTTCTTCCTCTGGAGCTGGAAGAAATGGGGCTATCAGGACAACCTGCCAGGCCTGGAACCAGACTACTTTGGGGGCCTGAAAGGGAAATTAGGAGATGAAGTAGCTACCAAGATTTGGGGACCAGGAAAAGTGAATAAGGGCAAAATGGCTGAAGAAAAGATAAAAGAATTACTTTGTAGCAGAAATGGCTAGGAGGAATGTTAAGGGTCCAATTTTATCCTGCTGTGTAGGAGGTAAAATACTGAGAATCCAACAAGGCACACCCACCCCCCTGCTAGAGCTGTGAGGAGTAATAGACAGAATTTTTAAAAATGAAATTTGAGACAGGCATTAGAGAGGAAACCGAATTTCCATGTTCCTGGGTGGGGGAAGGTGAACACACTCAGGGCATTTGAAAATTGAGGTTGAATTAAACTCTGGGAAATATTTTCTATTGTTGGCAACCAATCCATGCTGGCCCACTGGGATGGAGTACATCATCTAACAAGACGTATTCATTTCTAATTTCTTTTAACTCCGAGGAAAATCCTTCCTGAATTCTCCACAAGTCTCCGCAGTGTTTACTAAGTGAAATAACTTGGTGCCCTCCGCAGCCTTCACTAACTTACTCTCCACTCGCTCCTCCGAATCAATAATAAACACATTAAATAACAGTGGTCCCCAAACGGACCCCTAAAGGCACCACACTATTAACCTCCCTCCCCTCCGAGAGACTGGCCGGCGCTGTTTCCTGCTGCTTAGCGGGTCTTGTAAGAATCTCCAGTTTTTCCATTCTGGTTTCCTCGGGTGTATGCCCAGGAATGGGATTGCTGGGTCGCATGGCAATTCTATTTCCAGTTTTTTAAGGAACCTCCATAGAGGCCGTACCAGTTTGCATTCTCACCCTCAGTTTAAAAAAAAAAAGTAAAGAAAAGAATCTCCAGTCTTTGCTGCTGCCGGGCTGGGAGAAGAGCCCACCTCTGTTTTGTTCTTCCCTCTAAGGCCTCACGGCAATCAGGCCTGGACACGGGGTGCAGGGCTGGGGCGGGGCGACACCAGCTGCTCTGATGGGAGGCCCTGGAGGTTGAGCAAAGGACAAGAAGCAGGGAGAAACAGTTCATTGCTCCGGCGGAAACCTCAAGCCTGCTGCCGTTTTCCACTCCCATTGAGAAATGCCAGTGTTCTCCCCGCCGTCTGGCGGAGGCAGACGTGACCAGGTGTCCCCACGCAGAGTGGGCTCTCACAGTTGGGCTGCGTGTGTGTCACGAAGCTAAATAGGGAGCCCGCTCGGTGCGCCGCCCCCCGGCTTCTGCCGGCCAGGCACGGCGGCCCCATCTGGTGGTGGGGAAGTCAGAAATAGCCACCGAGCAGCTGTCCTGCTCGCACCTCCTGACTCCAGCAGCACCCCCAGAAGCCCCGACGGCCTGCCGCTGGGGGCTGCCTCCTTCTCCATCCTCCACTGTAACCATCCAGAGGTGAGTGGTCCTGCTCACACCTCCTGACTCCAGCGGTACCCCCGCAGATACCCTGACGCCCCTCGCTGGGAGCCCCTTCCACTCCTTCTCCTGGACGTGGCCACAGGAGCAAGTGGTCACCCAGCTAAAAGAGGGGATGGGAGGCTGGGAGACACCAGACTGCCCATGGTACCAGGGGGCCAGATGGCTGACCCTGCAAAAAAAAATCTCAAAAATCATTCCGAAGTGAGTCAAACAGTTCTAAAGATCCGTGGGGCTGTTCTACGCCTGTCTACACACAAACATAGACGGGAAGAGTTTGGGACCAGGGCATTATTGACCTCTACAAAGTGCCAAGAATGTATTCAGAGTTCAGACAAGGGGAGGGTTTAGGATAAGGAAAATATGTTACCAGTTAAAGATTTAGAAGCCAGTCTTAGCAGAAGGAGGTAATATAACAGAAGGTATTTTCTTCCTAAACATCATCTTAAAAGAAAAAAGAAAAGAAAACTCGGGCTTTACTTTACACAGTATTGGAGATACAGGAATGGTCAAAGAGAGTCAAATCACTTTGCAGAAATTAATTGAGTGCCACTGTATTCCCGGGCACAAGGAATGCAAGGAGATAACTCCTGGCCTCCATTGGCCCTGGCCTGCTGAGATAGCTGGACAAGGGCCGGGCTGGCAGAGGAGGTAGACCATCCAGCAGCCAATTCTGCTTTTGGTAAAGAAAGTTCATCAACTTGATGGACCTTGAGTTTGAACAAACTCCAGGAGTTGGTGATGGACAGGGAGGCCTGGCATGCTCAGCCCATGGGGTCACAAAGGGTTGGACATAACTGAGCACAAAGGAGAGTTTGGGAAGTGTCCAGAGAGGACACAGTGCCGTCTAAGCTACAGAGACCAGGGCGTTTTCAGTACGTCTGAGAAACAGCAAGTGGATCCACTGATGCCCCGGGGGACTGGTGGGGAGACTGGTTGGCATGGCCTGGGGAAGGGGACTATAAATGCAGGACAATGAAGCCTTTGCACCAGGCATGTGGTAGCCGCAGATTAATGCCGAATTTATAGCTCTCGATTGTCACCTGAAGAATCCTCCCACTCTCTGCTTCACCCTCACGTAGGCTAACCAGAATATTTACCTCTCTCCTAGCTTAGATCTCCTATGGAGGAGTCATCCTTGCACCGGGGCCCCATGAGTATCATTTCCCAGAACACCCCCATTTTCACTGGGAACGTATAGGCATGTGTCCCATGATGGACACTCCCTTCATAAAGTAGATAAAAGTTCTGGTCCAGCTAATGCTGGGCCAGGCCTCCCTCCTGGGTTCACACACACAAGCCGTCATGCTCTACAGGAAGCCCTCCCAGCCCTTCCTAATATACTCTCGCCCCTCCACCACCTCCCGAGAAGGGGAGGCGGGGAAGGTGGTGGACAAGGAGTGAGCGGGGTATGAAATCCTTTCTTTCCTTTAGGCTCGAGCGACCCAGGCTTCTGGCTTTATGCCCAGCTCCTGACTTCGGTCCGTGATAAGGCTGGACGTCCTCCAAGGTGGTGCCCGCCTCCCGACCACCCTCTCCAGCCCCGCGCTGCCCACTTCAAGCTTCTGAGGCTTTCCCCAGGTGCCCCTCAGCACCAGGCCCCTCCAGGCCCCCACACAGGCTCCTCACTCTCGCCTCTGACCCAGGCCCTGTTGGGAGGAGCATCTCCACACAGGTGAGAGGCCAGGTGCAGGGGTCAAGGGTCACACAGTTCCCAGGAAATTCAGGAGAGGACTCGGAAACTGTCACCACCTGCTTGAGCCTCAAGTGTCCCATAACCCTCCCTGAGCCTGGGGTTCAAAGGGTCCCCCAAAGTCTGAATCCTTCTCTGTTTGAAAGCCATTTCATTACCTCGAAGTCTTCATTTGATGCCAAGTGGACAAGGTTTTGTCCTGTCCTGAAAGTCAAGCTGGCATCCTCAGGGTGGTTTTCTTAAATACCGGACGCTGACCTGTGCTACTTGCTTTACATCGATTGTCTCATTTCATCCTCACAGCAACCGAGGAGGAGGTGTGAGCATCTCACGTTTATAGTCGAAGAAACCAAGGCTCAGAGCAACGCGGGCACTTAGTCACCAGGGAGTGGATGGTGGAGCTGGATCAGAACCTGGGTCTTTCTAAATGACCACCAGGGTGCTATGGTTTAAGAGCCCATTATGGCTGCCAGGATACTATAATGTTTTTCCATTTGGGGCTCTTGAAAATAAGATTTTTGAGCAAGTCAGGTCTATTAACCAAAATATCATAAGGAGTCAATGTGAGGATTTCTTTCTTAATCAAAAGTTTGATTGTTTAATGACCTTTTCTCTAAAGAAAATGAGCTACCAGATGAAAAAAACCCCATCTTGGTTTGCAATCCTAATTCTAGCAGGCCTAATCTTTATCTTTATAGAGAAAAATGCAGGGGGAAAAGGGAGGGGGATGGGGCAACGTTGTCTGAACAGTTTCATTTGGGGATTTTTTTTTAAACAGTTTTTGTCTAAGAAATTAAATGTGACAAGAAATTAATCCACATTGTGATCTAATTATTTTTAGAATTATGAGGAAAATGTAAGGTGTCTCAACTGCTTAATTTTGAAAAGTGTCTGTGAAAATTAACTTTTATTACCTTTCATAAAGATTTTTAGTTTTTTTGCTGTTGTTAAATGGCATTTTCACCAGTCACTAATGTTGCTATTGCTGTCATACAAGGTCACTAGCATATACGGTAGAGTGTCTTACGAAGTCTGACTTTAAAGAACATGAGACATATGATGATCTGAGCTTGTCCAAATATAATTTATCAGATTTATGAATCAGAATATGGGAGTGAATTAAAGACCCAACCATTTTCTTGGCTTCCTTTATGTCTCTGAAGGGTCAGCTGTTAAGCAGGAAGGGACCCCAAACATGGGGAACTTCCTTGTGAGGTGTTAAAAGCAGTGTCAATCTGAACTTAAAAAAATTAAAGTAAGACCAACCATACGGGGAAAGTGGTTAAAGGGGATGGAATTAATTAACATAGTTTAAAATATTTGGATTCGGAAAGAAATCAAAACTGTGACATTTTAATAAGGAGTGTTTTGGAGATGCTAAATCCCATCCATCTTTCCCCAAATATGTCCCCCAATTTCAGGATCCAGTGACCCAAATTCAGAAAACTGAAAATGGTCTTCAGGAGGAAAAGGCACTGGATCCAAGAAGCACCAAACTCAAGAATGTCCTGTGGGAGGGAACCTGCCTAAGTCACCTACTTTCAGGGAAAGTGGGTTTTTACAGCACTTGGAAGAAGTCACAAGTAAAGTTGAGAGGAAGGGAAAGGGGAGAACGTGGGCCCCTGAAAGAGAGGGCCCACGGTGGCGGTGCAATCCCCAGTGCTGCAGGAAGGAGCTCCAGGGCTGGGGAAGCCAGGAGATGCTACATTTTAGTTAGTAGGCAGCTCTGTGGACCCTTTCCTCATTTGCGATCCTAACCTCAGGGCTGGTAGCTGTGACCCCAGATGCTGTTCCTCCTGAGGGCATCCTCTAAGCCCCAGGGAAACCCACATTCAGTCTTCTTGTCCTAGATCCTCAACGCAAATGGCAAGCACATCCAAATGCCACACTGGTCAGTGGCTGAGCAGGGAGCTGGAGGGGCAGGACTCCACCTCGGAGTACAGGAGGATTTCATCAGTCGAAGCTCTTAGGTAAGAGAGGCGACAAATTAATTCACTTGTCAAATCCTTCCCTTCATAAAGTTCAGATGCGATCGATTTTTACATAACAAGGCACCATTTCCCAGCAGTGCCAAGTTTCCATTTACTTGTTTCTCTCCTTTCTCTAACTGGAGATACCAAAGGTACTCACCCACCAAGATGGCATTCAGGACAGCTACACGTGGCTGCTACCGTGCACCGCCCTGGAATTTGTCTCTGCGTATCTCTGTGTCACGGGGGGGGATGTATGATACTGCTTCTTTACATTGACAGCTGATGGACATTTACAATGGAGCTGCAAATAGTTTTTTTAACAAAAATATGTAACAAGACATGTTTTAAAAGGTAAATAAAAATCTAGCCTTTAAATAATGTACATTAAAAATGTTTAAACTTTAAATAGAGTTTGGGCATTTTAAAAGAAACAAATAAAACCACGTAACAATAAAATTTACCATCTCACCCACTTTTAAGTGTACAGTGTAACAGTGCTGGGCTTCCCTGGGGGCTCCGTGGTGAAGAATCTGCCTCCCAGAGCAGGAGACCTGGGTTCGATCCCTGGGTCAGGAAGATTCCCTGGACAAGGAAATGGCGACCCACTCCAGTGTTCTTGCCTAGGAAATTCCATGGACAGAGAGCCTGGCGGGCTACAGTCCATGGGGTTGCAAAGGAGTTGGACACAACTGGAAAACAACACAGCAGTGCTAGCTACGTGCATCTTGTTGCACAACAAATCTCTAGAAATCCTTCATCTTGCACAACCGAATCCCTATATCCACTGGACAACGACAGTCCCCTTTTCCCTGTCCCCAGCCCCTGGCAGCTACCGTTCACCTTTCTGCTAGAGAAAATTTTATTTTAAAATATAATTTTAACTTTTTCATTTTTAAGCTTTACTTTCATTTATACTTTTATAAAAATACATTCAAATTGTATGTATTTTAATAAAATTATATCTTATTATTTTAATTCTTTAGACATTACTTACAAGAGAACACAAATTATATGAAAAATCTTGACTGTAGCATTTAATTAGTGATTTGGTGAAATGAAGGCAAATAATACATTTTATGGAATAAATTATGATTTTTATGAATTAGGTACATCTTATTTTTTATTCATTCAAATATCTCTAGCTCATCAACATAACACTCAAGACATATGCAATAACAATTAATTCAGTCAGTTTTGACATTTTGCCAACTTTAAGTCATATAAAGGCTATAATTATACTCATGTTTTTCAGTTTTGTCTCTATGAAATATGTTTTTCAAGGAAGGAAAATAGAACATGTTTTGTTTAACAGTTTATTAGCTTTAAATATTTAGACATATGGTATGTGGGCCTCTATTTGTACTCTTGTCTGCTCCCCCAGATATAAGCCTGCTGGGTTGTAACTGCATGTCTAATTATCTGTCTTCACCACGTTACCATAAACTTTGAAGGGGCTGTTGTTTGCTTTGTTTATCATTGTAACCTCAGTGTTTGGCATAAACCTGGTGTATAGCTGATCCTCCTAGAAATGTGATGAATTATTCTGAAGTCACTATTGATGACAACTAATTGAGCTATCGAGTGAGCCATTGTATTAAAAATTCACGTAGGTACATACCAAGGGCTGCAGGCAGTCAGTCTTGCTAAGGCCCCAATCCCATGTGTAATACAGAGATAATAAAACTACCTACTTTGCAAGGTTGCTGTGAAGATTAGGAGAGAGAATTCACATGAGGCACTTAGCCCAGGTCTGGTGCAGGGTATCCACTCAATAAATGATGGCAATAATACAAGCAGTAGCTTTGTAATAGTAGTGCTCCTGGAAGAGGTGGTGGTGATAGTCATAATGTTAATGATGGCAGCTGATGGGGAAACTCAGGAAAAAGTGTCTATGCGCTCAGATGATCAGGAAGGTTCTCGTGAAGGAAAACACCGAGGTATAGATAGTTGCTGCTGCTGCTAAGTCGCTTCAGTCATGTCTGATTCTGTGCAACCCAAGAGACGGCAGCCCACCAGGCTCCCCTGTCCCTGGGATTCTCCAGGCAAGAACACTGGAGTGGGTTGCCATTTCCTTCTCCAATGCATGAAAGTGAAAAGTGAAAGTGAAGTTGCTCAGTCGTGTCCGACTCCTAGCGACCCCATGGACTGCAGCCTACCAGGCTCCTCCGTCCATGGGACTTTCCAGGCAAGAGTACTGGAGTGGGGTGCCATTGCCTTCTCCAATAGATAGCTGAGGGTACCTGAAAAAATATAGTTTTGAAAAGATGTGTCAAGGAGTCTAAGCTAGATTTAAAAAAAGAAGAAAGGTGAACTGGAGGAACCCATAGTGGATGAAGGCAGCAGGAGAGGGGAGAGGGAGATGGAGCTGAATGTAACAAGCCAGTGGAGCTGGCTTGCAGGGAAAGAAGGCCAGGGAGTCATATAGAAAGCAGTAACAGCAAGAAGCAAAGCGGACTGATTCTGAACGCTTTTGCAGCTTTGAGGCTTACTGGACGGGAAAGGTTTGAGTTACAACATGAAAGAGCTTCAGGGGATGCAAAATATGGGGGAAAGACACAAGTTTCAATTAAGAGACTGAGTTAAAGAGAGTACTCTGATGAAAGATTATAGACCAGGTTTCCTGGATTATGGCAACTCTAGACAGCAAGGCGGAAGCGTGGACACTGTTGTGTTGAGGACCGGGTCAGGGGCCAGGAAGAAAACAGGTGATGAAGCAGTTCAGCAGGATGCTGTAATATAATAGCACATGTATGTAATATACGGAGAAGGCGATGGCACCCCACTCCAGTACTCTTGCCTGTAAAGTCCCATGGACGGAGGAGCCTGGTGGGCTGCAGTCCAGGGGGTCGCTGGGGGTGGACACGACTGAGCAACTTCACTTTCACTTTTCACTTTCACGCATTGGAGAAGGAAATGGCAACCCACTCCAGTGTTCTTGCCTGGAGAATCCCAGGGACAGGGGAGCCTGATGGCCTGCCCTCTGCGGGGTCGCACTGAGTTGGACATGACTGAAGCAACTTAGCAGCAGCAGCATATGTAATATATAATATAATATCGTCCCAGTCCTATCACCAAATCTCTATGAAGGTAGATAAGTGACCCAAATTTCCCTGTCCTTCTCTTCATTGCAAACATAAACTCAATAATACTTGCCTTATGTATCAATGAAAAATTAAAATTGTATAAATATTTGGAGGCCTGGAAACGTGAAATATGTTTTAAAAATATAAGGTAGTGATTAGGATCCCCATGAACTCAGACAGGGTTCTTGGTTCAAACATTCCAAAGAAAGTGAAGTCACTCAGTCGTGTCCGACTCGTTGCGACCCCATGGACTGTAGCCCCTCAGGCTCCTCTGTCCATAGGATTTTCCAGGCAAGGGTACTAGAGTGGGTTGCCATTCCCTTCTCATTCCAAATACGCTAGTAAATACATAGACACGGTGGGAAGCCAATGGGACAACGGCTTCAACTACCTGATGGATTCTTGTGAAACACAAGTGATCTAGAGCATCAGTCGTGACAATAACCTCAACCATTGGCATGTTATAAGTCAAGCTGGACAAAGAGGTACATGAAAAAAGAAGAGAGGAGACTAGGGGATAGAAGCAAGGCCAGACATCTGGATGGTTCCGTGAAGCCAAAGAACAGGGGCGATGGAGGAAAGCACTGCATAGACAGGGCTTCCACCGCCCTACCGGAGCCGCTCACTCCAGTACTCTTGCCTGGAAAGTCCCATGGACAGAGGAGCCCAGTGGGATGCAGTGCCTAGGGTTGCAAAGAGCTGGACATGACTGAATGACTTCACTTTCACTGGAGACACAGCTCCATCACAGGCCACAAACTCAGCAGTCTTGAGTGAGGAAACAGAGGATAATTTAACAAGATGTACATTCAGTTCAGTTCAGTCGCTCAGTCATGTCTGACTCTTTTGACCCCATGGACTGCAGCACGCCAGGCCTCCGTGTCCCTCACCAACTCCCAGAGTTTACGCAAACTCATGTCCATCAAGTCGGTGATGCCATCCAACCATCTCATCCTCTGTTGTCCCCTTCGCCTGCTGCTCTCAATCTTTCCCAGCATCACGGCCTTTTCCAATGAGTCAGCTCTTCACATCAGGTGGCCAAAGTATTGGAGTTTCAGCTTTAACATCAGTCCTTCCAATGAATATTCACGGATGATTTCCTTTAGGATGGACTTGTTGGATCTCCTTGCAGTCCAAGGGACTCTCAAGAGTCTTCTCCAACACCACAGTTCAAAACCATCAATTCGTTGGTGCTCAGCTTTCTTTATAGTCCAACTCGCACATCCATACATGACCACTGGAAAAACCATAGCCTTGACTAGACGGACCTTTGTTGACACAGTAATGTCTCTGCTTTTTAATATGTTGTCTAGGTTGGTCATAACTTTTCTTCCAAGGAGTAAGCATCTTGTTATTTCATGGCTGCAGTCACCATCTGCAGAGATTTTGGAGCCCCCCAAAAATAAAGTCTGACACTGTTTCTACTGTTTCTCCATCTATTTGCCGTGAAGTGATGGGACCGGATGCCATGATCTTAGTTTTCTGAATGTTGAGCTTTAAGCCAACTTTTTCACTCTCCTCCTTCACTTTCATCAAGAGGCTCTTTAGTTCTTCACTTTCTGCCATAAAGGTGGTGTCATATGCATATCTAAGGTTATAGAAATTTCTCCCAGCAATCTTGATTCCAGCTTGTGCTTCCTCCAGCCCAGTGTTTCTCATGATGTACTCTGCATATAAGTTAAATAAGGAGGGTGACAACATACAGCCTCAATGTACTCCTTTTCCTATTTGTAACCAGTCTGTTGTTCCATGTCTAGTTCTAACAGTTGCTTCCTGACCTGCATATAGGTTTCTCAAGAGGCAGGTCAGGTGGTCTGGTATTCCCATCTCTTTCAGAATTTTCCATAGTTGATTGTGATCCACACAGTCAAAGGCTTTGACATAGTCAATAAAGCAGAAATAGATGTTTTTCTGGAACTCTCTTGCCTTTTTGATGATCCAGTGGATGTTGACAATGTGATCTCTGGTTCCTTTGCCTTTTCTAAAACCACCTTGAACATCTGGAAGTTCACGGTTCATTTATTGTTGAAGCCTGGCTTGGAGAATTCTGAGCATTACTTTGCTAGCATGTGAGATGAATGCAATTGCCTTTCTTTGGGATTGGAATGAAAACTGACCTTCTCCAGTCCTGTGGCCACTGCTGAGTTTTCCAAATTTGCTGGCATATTGAGTGCAGCACTTTCACAGCATCATCTTTCAGGATTTGAAATAGCTCAACTGGAATTCCATCACCTGCACTAGCTTTGTTCATAGTAATGCTTCCTAGGACCCACTTGACTTCACATTCTAGGATATCTGGCTCTAGGTGAGTGATCACACCATCATGATTATCTGAGTCGTGAAGCTCTTTTTTGTACAGTTCTTCTGTGTATTCTTCCCACTTTTTCTTAATATCTTCTGCTTCTGTTAGGTCTATACCATTTCTGTCCTTTATTAAGCCCATCTTTGCATGAAATGTTCCCTTGGTATCTCTAATTTTCCTAAAGAGATCTCTAGTCTTTCCCATTCTATTGTTTTCCTCTGTTTCTTTGCATTGATCACCGAGGAAGGCTTTCTTATCTCTCCTTGCTATTCTTTGGAACTCTGCATTCAAATGGGTATATCTTGCATTTTCTCCTTTGCTTTTCGCTTCTCTTCTTTTCACAGCTATTTGTAAGGCCTCCTCAGACAGCCATTTTGCTTTTTTGCATTTCTTTTTCTTGGGGATGGTCTTGCTTCCTGTCTCCTGTACAGTGTCATGAATCTCTGTCCATGGTTCATCGTGCACTCTGTCTATCAGGTCTCATCCCTTAAATCTATTTCTCACTTCCACTGTATAATCATAAGGGATTTGATTTAGGTCATGCCTGAATGGTCTAGTGGTTTTCCCCACTTTCTTCAATTTAAGTCTGAATTTGGCAATAAGGAGTTCGTGATCTGAGCTACAGTCAGCTCCTGGTCTTGTTTTTGCTGACTGTATAGAGCTTCTCCATCTTTGGCTGCAAAGAATATAATCAATCTGATTTTGACCATCTGGTGATGTCCATGTGTAGAGTCTTCTCTGGTGTTGTTGGGAGAGGGTGTTTGCTATGACCAGTGCCTTCTCTTGGCAGAACTCTTCATCCCTGCTTCATTCTGTACTCCAAGGCCAAATTTGCCTGTTACTCCAGGTGTTTCTTGACTTCCTACTTCTGCATTCCAGTCCCCTGTAATGAAAAGGACATCCTTTTGGGGTGTTAATTCTAGAAGGTCTTGTAGGTCTTCATAGACCCGTTCAACTTCAGCTTCTTCAGCGTTACTGGTTGGGGCATAGACTTGGATTGAATATGAATGGTATTGAATGGTTTGCCTTGGAAACGAACAGAGATTATCCTGTCGTTTTTGAGACTGCATCCAAGTACTGTATTTCAGACTCTTTTGTTGACTATGATGGCTACTCCATTTCTTCTAAGGGATTCCTACCCACAGTAGTAGATATAATGGCATCTGAGTTAAATTCACCCATTCCAGTCCATTTTAGTTCGCTGATTCCTAGAATATCGACATTCACTCTTGCCATCTCCTGTTTGACCACTTCCAATTTGCCTTGATTCATGGACCTACCATCCCAGGTTCCTATGCAATATTGCTCTTTACAGCATTGAACCTTGCTCCCATCACCAGTCACATCCACAACTGGGTGTTGTTTTTGCTTTGGCTCTGTCTCTTCATTCTTTCTGAAGTTATTTCTCCACTGTTCTCCAGTAGCATATTGGGCACCTACTGACCTGAGGAGTTCATCTTTCAGTATCCTATCTTTTTGCCTTTTCATACTGTTCATGGGGTTCGCAAGGCAGGCATAGTGAAGCGGTTTGCCATTCCCTTCTCCAGTGGACCACATTTTGTCAGAGCTCCATCACAGTCCACAAACTCAGCAGTCTTGAGTGAGGAAACAAAGGATAATTTGACAAGACATACATCAGCCTCGTGGAAGGCCCTGAGTCGTATTTGGGTGGAACAATGATGCTATTTTCCTGGTTTAGCAATATTTTTTCCCCAAAGCTTGGCTATATAGTTTTAGTCACGCATCTCCAGAAAGTTGTAATGCACTGTAGTCTCTCACATGTTAATATATCACACTGAGTGTTGACAGGATGGATATTTAATTATCTGGGGGGCTGCTGCACTTTCTTTGCTTCATGAATAACAAACTGGATTCTGTAACAAAGTGTGAGGTACTTACAGCTTCTCTGAAACACCAGGGACTCTGCCTGAAGTCACACAGGGATTCAGCTCTTCACAGGTACCCCAAGAGGGTAAGTGAAGCAATTATCTGGAGATTTCAGGAAAATCACTGACTCATCTTAATTATCTGGATATAAGGAAAATCCAATTTCAACAAACTTTAAGGCACTGTCCTAATTACTTTGAATGTTGAATACTGTTTACCAGAAGTGACTCATCATTTGGGCATTAGATCTCTGTTGTATAGGCTGTTATCGCTGTAATGGTGTCTGGGATAATTAGATTTAACCCGCTTGAATTATCTAGAAAATGGCCTGAAATTATCACTTCATTTTTGTAAAAGTATGTAATTCACCTTGAGTAGAGACAAGCAGAAAATACCCTTATCAGTAATGTACTTGGATTTGCAGACCATGAACTCCGCCACAGTCAAATTATAGTTCTTACAACACAATTTATTCTGAGTTCACTGGAATAAAGGCAGCAGTGGGCTTCGGGTCCTTGTCAGTTTCGCATCCCAAGCTACTTCTGTAGATCAGCTTGCACGTGGTTTAGTTCAGTTGTTTCTGGGTATTGTTGTTCCTTAGTCTGGTCCTTCACGTGGGCTAGTTGTGTGAGCTATTTCATTTGCCAAGGTCATCACTCCCTGGCCGTGTTTAAGTAATACTCAACGTTCAAAAAACAAAGATCAAGGCATCTAGTCCCATCACTTCATGGCAAATAGATGGGGAAACAATGGAAACAGTGACAGACTTCATTTTCTTGGGCTCCAAAATCATTGCAGACGGTGACTATAGCCATGAAATTAAGAGATGATTGCTCCTTGGAAGAAATGCTATGACCAACCTAGACAGCATATCAAAAAACAGAAACATTACTTTGCCAACAAAGGTCTGTCTAGTCAAAGTTATGGTTTTTCCAGGAGTCATTTCCAATTCCATATAGAGTTGGACCATAAAGAAGGCTGAGCGCCAAAGAATTGATGCTTTTGAACTGTGGTGTTGGAGAAGACTCTTGAGAGTCCCTTGAACTGCAAGGAGATCCAACCACTCCATCCTAAAGGAAATCAGTCCTGAATATTCATTGGAAGGACTGATGCTGAAGCTGAAGCTCCAGTACTTTGGCCATCTGATACAAATAACTGACTCATTTGAAAAGGCCGTGATGCTGGGAAAGATTGAAGGCGGGAGGAGAAGGGGATGACAGAGGATGAGGTGGTTGGATGGCATCACCGACTCAATGGACATGAGTTTGAGTAAACTCCGGGAGTTGGTGATGGACAGTGAGGCCTGGCGTGCTGCAGTCCATGGGGTCACAAAGTCGGACACGACTGACTGAACTGAACAGGAGTGTATGAGGTCTTGTAACTGCATTTTAACACCATTATAAAGGCTTTAAGTGCTACGAAGCCACAAGATGAACCCCATTAAGAAACGGAAGAACCCCATTAAGAAATGAAGCAACCGACAAACAACTAATCTCAAAAATATACAAGCAACTCCTACAGCTCAACTCCAGAAAAATAAACGACCCAATCAAAAAATGGGCCAAAGAACTAAATAGACATTTCTCCAAAGAAGACATACAGATGGCTAACAAACACATGAAAAGATGCTCAACATCACTCATTATCAGAGAAATGCAAATCAAAACCACTATGAGGTACCATTTCACACCAGTCGGAATGGCTGCGATCCAAAAGTCTACAAATAATAAATGCTGGAGAGGGTGTGGAGAAAAGGGAACCCTCTTACACTGTTGGTGGGAATGCAAACTAGTACAGCCACTATGGAGAACAGTGTGGAGATTCCTTAAAAAACTGGAAATAGAACTGCCTTATGATCCAGCAATCCCACTGCTGGGCATACACACTGAGGAAACCAGAAGGGAAAGAGACACGTGTACCCCAATGTTCATCGCAGCACTGTTTATAATAGCCAGGACATGGAAGCAACCTAGATGTCCATCAGCAGATGAATGGATAAGAAAGCTGTGGTACATATACACAATGGAGTATTACTCAGCCATTAAAAAGAATACATTTGAATCAGTTCTAATGAGGTGGATGAAACTGGAGCCTATTATACAGAGTGAAGTAAGCCAGAAGGAAAAACATAAATACAGTATACTAACGCATATATATGGAATTTAGAAAGATGGTAACAATAACCCGGTGTACGAGACAGCAAAAGAGACACTGATGTATAGAACAGTCTTATGGACTCTGTGGGAGAGGGAGAGGGTGGGATGATTTGGGAGAATGGCATTGAAACATGTAAAATATCATGTATGAAACGAGTTGCCAGTCCAGGTTCGATGCACGATACTGGATGCTTGGGGCTAGTGCACTGGGACGACCCAGAGGGATGGTATGGGAAGGGAGGAGGGAGGAGGGTTCAGGATGGGGAACACATGTATACATGTGGCGGATTCATTTTGATATTTGGCAAAACTAATACAATTATGTAAAGTTTAAAAATAAAATAAAATTAGAAAAAAAAAAAAATACCAAAGTATTAGCTGAAGGCCTAGCAGGGTGTCTTCTGTACAGAGGAGGCATGAATGTTTCCTAAGTAAGCTAGAACATGGTGTGCCCCCTATTAAAACACAGCTGCCAAAGAGCCGTCTAAAAAGTTGCTTTACATACTATCCCACTTTTCCTTTTCAACTGCAAATCTATATTTTCAACTAGTCAATTGCCATTAGTACCTTAAGGCCCCACAGACAGCTCAAAACCAACATTCCAAAAAGTTGGCATTGGTTCAGTTCAGTTCAGTCGCTCAGTCTTGTCCAACTCTCTGTGACCGCATGGACCGTAGCACGCCAGGCCTCCCTGTCCATCACCAACTCCTGGGGTTTACTCAAACTCATGTCTATTGAGTTGGTGATGCCATCCAGCCATCCCATCCTCTGTCGTCCCCTTCTCCTCCTTCCCTGAATCTTTCCCAGCATCAGGGTCTCTTCCAATGAGTCAGTTCGTATCAGGCCTTGGTAGGCAGCTCTTAAACCGGCTCCCACTGGCTCCCCTGGCGGCGTGTCCTTGTGTAATCCCCTCCCTTGAATGGGCTGAACTTGGTGACTCGCTTCTTACAGACGGAATCTAACCAAAATTCTGGGATGCTGACTGTGAGGTCCGGTTCCTCAAAGACTTCGGCATCTGTCTTGCTCACCCTCTCCACCTCCCTGAACCTCTCCATCTCTCGGTTGGTCACTCCCTCTCAGAGCCGGTGGCGAGCTTTGGGGAAAGCAAGCTGCTCTGCTGTGAGCAGCCCTGTGGAGAGGCCCATGGGGCAAGGACCTGATTTTTTTGGCCGAGAACCAAAAAGGACCTGCAGCCTCCCATAGCCGTCACATAAATAAGCTTGAGAGCAGACTGTGGAGACCTTCCCAGAAGCACATGAGGGAGTTTAGACATGGCGCCTCCTTCAGGCAGACCTTGAGGGGCCTGCAGCCTTGTGAGAGACCCTGAGTCAGGGACATCAAGCTAAGCCATGCCTGGGTTCCTGACCTGTAAAATAAGATAATAAATGCTTATTGTCTTACATGGCTAAAGGGAAAGTGAAGTCGCTCAGTCGTGTCCAGCTCTTTGCAACCCCATGGACTATAGCCCGCCAGGCTCCTCCATCCATAGGATTCTCCAGGCACGAGTACTGGGGTGAGTTGCCATTCCCTTCTCCAGAGGATCTTCCCGACTCAGGGATCCAACCCCAGTCTCCTGCAATGCAGGCAGATGCTTTATCCTCTGAGCCACCAGGGAAGCCCTTACACTGCTAAGTTTTGGGGTAATCTGTTAAACTGTATGGATAACACACAGTCCATTCTGCATTTTCTCAGGCATTCTAACAGTGAGATAAATGGCATTCTTGCTCCAGACTTCAATTTTTTTCCACCATAAATCCAATCATAGTCATCTCACTAAACATGTTTTAAGCGCTATTGTTGCTCCAGAAGAAATTTCTAAAAATCTGGCAGAGAACACCCTGGGTCCTCTGTAATCTGGCATTTACCTGCAGCTTCTCAACCTGTTTCCTATCAGTGATCCAACTCCGAGATGTCTCTGTTCCAACTACACCAAATCCCTTGCAATTCCCAAGCACACTGCGTGCCGTCATGGCCCTCTGTTCTGTCCTGGCTGTGTCCTCAGCCTGGTGTTCCCTCCCCACCTCACCCCTTGGCCTCCTGGAAAGCTCCTACCCGTCCTCAAGCCTCAGGCCCCAGCCTCCTCCTGTGCAAAGCACTCTCTGTGCCAGGCAAAGCCCAGCACCCACCCCTCCACTTCCCACAGTGCTCTGCTCCCATTACCCCACTCTTTCTGAATGTGGCACGGCTTCTCACACATAGGAAACGTGTTTCATAGAGAATAACCTTCAAAAGCAAAGGATTGGGAGCCAAACTGACTGGGTTCAAAATCCTGTCCCTCTGTCTTTACTTAGCTGCAAGCCTTGGGCAAATTTTCTAACCTAACTCTCAATATTCTAATCTGTAAAATGAGGATAATAATGGGACCTGTGTATTGGGTTGTTTCATAGAATCCGCCCTCAATGCGGAAGACCTGGGTTCAATTCCTGGGTCAGGAAGATCCCGTGGAGAAGGAAATGGCAACCCACCCCAGTATTCTTGCCTGGAGAATCCCATGGACAGAGGAGCCTGGTGGGCTACAGTCCGTGGGGTCACAGAGAGTCGGACACGACTGAACGACTAATATTTTCACTGTCATAGTTAAGTGAGATAGTGAAATGTGCTGAGCATACTGCCTCGTGGTTATGAGTTCAATTCATGTTGTTATTATTTGCCTCTCTAGCCGCGGAGACTAGCACAAAGTAAAATTTCAATTCGTGCCTCATGATCCTTTGAAAACCCTTTGTACTTCCACTGGGGACAAAGGTTGGCAAAGACATAGATGTTACAGTGGTAGAATTTCAGGCATTGGACACCTGGTTTGCCTCCTCCTAAGGTTGGCCCTGGATATTAATATGAAAACAGCTAATAAATTAGCAGGTAGCAGAAAGAGCAGGGTTCATTTATTCACTGGGACCTATTTGTCAAGAGTCTGGAAATGAGAAGATATTCCCTATTAATGTGACAAAGTGATTATAGCTTGAAGATGAAGAAACCATTTCCTTTTCTGAAAGAAAAATTGCCAGGGAATCAATTTGAGAAGCCCCTGATCTTTGACAAGCTCTTTCAAGCAGCAGGAGGCAGTAGAAAGGGCCTAGGCTGAGGAAGCTGGGGACCGGTTCAACTCTGCATTTACTGGTGTGTCTCAGGGGCTTCCCTGGTGGCTCAGAGGGTAAAGCGTCAGCCTGCAATGCAGGAGACGCAGGTTTGATCCCTGGGTTGGGAAGATTCCCTGGAGAAGGAAATGGCAACCCACTACGGTACTCTTGCCTGGAAAATCCCATGGATGGAGAAGCCTGTAGGCTACAGTCTATGGTAGGTTATAGTCTATGGGGTTGCAAAGACTCGGACACAAATGAGCGACTTTACTTTCTTTCGTTCACTCAGGGCAGGACACACTCCTGCCATCTGTACATTCTCACGAAGTCACAGGAGGGAGGAGCAAATGGGAGCATGTATGGGAAGACAATATTTGAAAGTTTTAGAAAACAGAAATGCACGATGTGTATATTTTTGTGGTTTCCTTTTAAATAAGAAATAGTCAAGCACATGTAAGGACAGCAATGGGAAACATAATTGATTCTGCTTATGTAAATGTGGTGTTTTTCTTACATGCTTTCCAAAAAACTCAAAGGAAGTCATAAGACTAAAAGTCATTTTAAGGAACTTTTTTTTTGGTAAATTGGAGTAAAAGTGATTTTTCTTTTTTGGAACTAACAACAACTTTCAAAAAAAAAAAAAAAAACCCCTGAGGGATCCAATATTCAACACAAAGGAACTCAATATTAAGAGCCAGGAACTAGCTTCTTTATGCACTGCTTGCATTCTCACAGAAGTCACTGGGGCAAGTAGGTCAGCTCCTAAATATTAAGGCCTCTGTGTTTCTCAGGGGGGTCTATTTGGAATTTTCTCGTGGTTACTTATTTTGAAAATGCCAACCTATCTGATCTCCTTCAAAACTGTTGTAAATAGAAATTTTAAAACATCAAATGCAAAATATGGCTCTAGGTGAACTATATGAACATGGTTATCCTTAAAGAGTGATTCATTCCAAGAGGGGAAAAAAAAAGAATGAAGGAAAAACGGTCGCCACTCCACACGGTCTCCATATTAAACAGAGCGCTCCAGATCCATAGGCTTCTCCTCAGGTCATCTCTCGGAGACAAAAACCACTCTTCACGATTTGAAACAAAAGGTAAAGGGAAGTTTGCAATGCTAAGAACCCCTGTGGAAATAAGGCGAAATAAGACAAGGCCTTCAGATCTGTGAGAAAAATCAATCTGACGGAAAATTGACAAAGTTGTTTAACGTGAGGCGTGAGAGCCAAGGGCTGACCCCAGAGACCTCCACTGAGACGCCCGTGAAGTTCCCGTCAGCTCCCTTAATCCGTGCAATTACACAACAGCATCTCAAAGGGAGCCTTTTAAAAAAAAAACCAAACATCACTTTAAATTAACTTTTTTACCATTGTGCTTTAAATTCCAGTTTCTTTCTCTTCATTCTCTCCTCTATACTAAATTATTAAAATCACCAACTGCTCTACAATCAAAAATATTTCAGAAAGCAGTGATGCCAAATTTGGATTGACTAAAGTGAAATCAGACAGAAGGAAAGATATTTTGAACATTTCCACGCTTGGTGCATTGTTTAAGGATATGGCAACAAGTAATTAAAATTGACTACTAGGCTTCTCCCCATGAAACCAGCGCTAAGCTCCATGTTTGGCTCCATTACAGCCTAATTCAGACCAGGGAGGCATCTTGAGTGGAATAAAAGACATTAATATATTTATAAATAGACTGATTTTTTCTTCATCCATAACTTGTTCCTTTTATATATATATATTTAGAAGTCACAGTAAAACGATAAACTAAGTAATATTACTTGTTGGTTGGAAAGCCAAATTGGAAAGTCGGAAAAAAAAAGACAAGGTAGATAACCTTTTACGATTAGAGGAAGGAAGAGGTTCTTGATTGTTTTTAAAGAACAAATTTTACTCAAATGTTGCTTAAATGGACTTGCACGCGTAGCAAGCCATGGCAATTCTGACCTGTATTCTTTCCATTTACCGTCATCTCTCCATATACACAGACACAAGGAAGCACACACAGCCTCCCAGAGGAAGCAGAACCGCACTCTGCCTTCACACACACGTCACAGCCATACCTCCACCGCTGGCCTCCCTCCTTCCGATGGGCGAGTTTCTGTTCAACGCCCGTCAGCTCCCGGCTTTACTGCCCTGTCCTATGCATCTGTCTCGTCAGTTCATTCAGTTCAACAGCTGAGTTTAGCCTACACGTACTCAATTTTCTCTGTGCCAAGCACTGTGCTATGCGCTAGAGATGCAAAAATGTCCCCTACTCTCAACAAATTTACGGAATGATGAGTCCCTTGAAGTCCTTCATAGAAGGGCCCTGAATTCCAGGCAGCAAGGAGCAGAATAAAATAAGTGAATCCCAAAACTAACAAGTAGGCTTTGTGGCTTTGTTTTCTTTTTTTAAAAAGGTGGTGGGGGCTGGGGAGTGCTCATGTTTTGACTGGAAATCAAGTCACATTTTTTTTTTTCTTTGAGAAAGAATATTCACGACAGTGGCAGCAGTTACATGGCTATGCGTATGGATGCTTGTTTAACTCTTCAGTTCAGTTCAGTCACTCAGTCATGTCCGACTCTTTGTGACCCCATGAACCTCAGCATGCCAGGCCTCCCTGTCCATCACCAACTCCCAGAGTTTGCTCAAACTCATGTCCACTGAGTCGGTGATGCCATCCAACCATCTCATCCTCTGTCATCCCCATCTCCTCCTGCCCCCAATCCCTCCGAGCATCAGGGTCTTTTCCAATGAGTCAACTCTTCGCATGAGGTGGCCAAAGTATTGGAGTTTCAGCTTCAGCATCAGTCCTTCCAATGAACACCCAGGACTGATCTCCTTTAGGATGGACTGGTTGGATCTCCTTGCAGTCCAAGGGACTCGAAGAGTCTTCTCCAACAGTTTAACTCTTAGTGTTAATTCAACTTAGTTGAAATTCCCTTCGACGCCAAAGAAAACTGCAATGAGAGGAAACTGCTGCTATAAATGTGGACCATTTCAGATATCAGTTTCCTAGTTTTAAAAGAGTCTGTACTAACTTTCATAGCCTAGAAACTACTTTCAAATATTACCTCGCTGACCCCATGAGATCAGAGGCTTAGTGATCTCAGTTACTATAAATTAGGAAACCAGGCTCGGTGGGGCCAAGGAACTGTCTAAGGGTCACCTGGTCACGAAGCGCTGGGCCCAGCACTGAGTGCTTCCTGACGCGAGAGCCGGTGTTCTTTATCCTGGCTGAGAGTGTCTTCAGAGACCTCTGGGGTCATACAAGCTGTTGCACCAAGACGCTGAACTGTATTTAGAAATTAAATTAAAAATAAAATATTCACCTAGAACTTCTGATGCTCCTGGTCCATTTGATTTCTTCCTTGTGACTCTGAGGAGTAAATATATACCTTGGGGAAGAGGAAAGAATGAATCTCTCCTGAAGCTATTTTTCTGGCAGAGAATGAGCAACTGGTTAGCCACAGTTTACTTGGCTTACTAGTCAGTTATGGGTTCCATTTCTAGATAATGAAAATATTTTTTAAAAATTTCCCCTTAATTTTTTAGGTTTGGAAATCAACATACTGATTTATTAGAAAAGAAAGAAAGGAGCTGCTGCTAAAATGAAATGTTTGTAAAGACGATTTGGTCTTTGGACATGAGTCACCTTAATTTTTATTTATTTCTTAGATGAAGGAATTTTTTAAAAAATGTAAAGTCAGTTATTAAGGCATTAGCTGTACAAAGAATGCACATTTTATTAAGCATCTTATGCAAAAGGTAGATTCTTCAAGAAAATCAGACCTAAGTAGCTTTTCTACTTACGGGGACCCAAAGTGCCACAAACTGAGTGACACTTGGAAAAACTGATTTTAAAATTTGAATGTCTGAATTTCAGTCTTGTGCGGAAGATAAGGAAACGAAGCTGTTAGACCACATATTGCTAGGTTGAGTGTCAGAAGCAAATCTGTAGTGAGAAATGCTGTATCGCCTGCTATTTTTGAGCCCACAATCCGTCTTCTGTGTGAAGACCTGCCCTCGCCCCCTCCGCCCAACTCCATTTTACTCAGAATACACACGTAGTTGATTACTGTACCCTGTGATGGTGACATATTACTTTTACTCTGTGAATAGAATATTACACTTTCCCACATGTTACCAAGCTGCAAGCTTGTGTGAGCTCTCATGGGAAATTTGTGACGGTGTGAAGTGAACTCCTGTCACCACTCAATGGATTGCAAAAATAGTGTAGCTCTTGCTAAAGACCTGGATCATATCTTGAAAGATTGCACTGATCAAATCAGTACCTTCAGCAAGACCTGTTGTAGCCAACTTCATTTCAGTGTGTGCAATGGATGTAGTATGCTTAAGAACACAGAGTTGGCTATCTCTTTCCATTGTACTCCTTGGAGCTAATCCTTTGGAATGGATTTTTACAAGTATAAAAAATACCAGGTAAGTATCTAAGCACTAATATTGGCATTCTGTGACAAGAGGAAGTTTTGGAGTCTCACAGACCTAGATTCAAAGCCAAGCTCTGTTGCTAAGCAGACATGTCACCTCGGGGCAAGCTTCCTAACCCTTCTATGCCTTGGTTTCCTTCGTTGTAAAATGGAGGTGATGATGTCTGCATCGCAGGCTTGAGAAGTCCTGAGCACAAAGCAGGTACCCCTATAAGTCAATTTACTCTTTTTTCTTCCCTGGAAGGCACCATTTTCCTTTTTTGCTTCATGAGTCACCACTGCTCATCTCCATATTATCACACTCTTGAGTATATCTGTACATTTATAAGTGTTCATGCATATGTATGGATTTATGCCTTTATATTAATACCATTGAATATTGAGCCCAACAGTGATTTTCTTCCCCCACATTACCTTTAGGAATTTCAAAGTAAGTTCCTTTTTATATGATTCAATATAGGTGCTTTAAAAGTTTTAATAGCTATTTTAATTTCTAACTGGTACAATCAATTAAAAGAAATACTCCTTTTGAAAATGGGATTTCTGACACCAACATACGTAAAAAGGACTTGTAATTAAAACAGAAAGTCTAAATGAGTTCTATTTACTTGAGTATCTGACAATATACTGAAAAATGTAAAAAGGGTGTCTATTATAGATTTACTCACATACTAAAGAAAATATTGACTTCTACATGGGATGGATTTAAAATGAAATACTAGAAGAGATGGTGGAGGAAAGAAAGATAAAAACGTTACTGAGGGCGCCAGGCTCCATTTTCATAGGAATTTTGCCCTCAGGATGTTTTCCCGGGAAGAAAAAGGGCAGGAAGGGAACAAGACAGATCATGCCAGACAGGCTCCTGGTAATACGGCCTTACGAAGTGTCTGCACGCCTTTGTTTAAGCCGGACCTCAGAACACAAGTGTTTGAGCAAGCAAGCCGAGACGGACATCGGCGCGCCGGAGAGCAGCCATATTGAAAACCCAGCGGCACCATGTTTGCCCAGGGCCTCCATCCTGATGAGCCGCGCGCCAGCCTTTAGCAAGCAGGCGGCAAGGGCTGCCTCGGAGAGACCCTCTCGGGGGAGATTGTTTCCTACGCTCTTTTATCCTTGTGGCAGAATATGCTTGAAATTTTAATCCGCCCATCTTAACCCTTTCAAGCAGCTGGGCCACTTTTAGGGCCCGTGCTTCAAGGTGAGGCTGCTGCAACAGGATCAAAGCTAAAACTGCCTTCTGGCCGTTGTCATCCAAGAGCCGGGGCCCTGAGTGTCCTGAGAGGAAGTGCCCGAAAGCTTGAGCGCTGAGGATGCGAGTGGGAAAACGTGGAAATGCAGTCTTGCCCACCTCCGAGTCCTCAGACGAGAGGAAACTCCCTGGGCTGGAGAAGACAGAAGAGATCCAGGGAGGATTCCTCGAGAATATGGACGCTGGCAGCTCCTGGACAAACCGGCCCTTTGTCCGCGCCTCCTGGGCTGAACGCTGTGGAAGCAGGGAAACCCGAGGCCCTTCCTAAACCCTGAGACGGGAGGGCTGAGCCCGTTCCCCGGGGCGGAAAGGGCTGCGGTGACTCCGGGCCGCAGGGCAGGGTCGCCGAACGTCTCGCAGAGATTTCCGGGCCTCGGCCAGGCTCGGGGCTTGAAAAGAGCCCGTGACGCCTCGGACACGGAGCGCGGCCCCGAGAGGCGAGAGGCGGAGAGGGGCCGGCCTCGGGGTCCAGCTGCGCAGGAGCGGCCGGCGCGTGGACCACTGAGCAGAGACCAGGGCGGAGGAGGCGGCGCGGACCAGGAGCACCCCCGGTCACCGTGCCTCCGCGCGGCCCCCTGGGCCTCTGGCGGTGGCCCCAGAGAGCAGGGCAGCTAGGAGCCTGGATGGACAGAGCGGGGTTTTCCTCCACCCCGGCAGAGCCAGGACTTGATGCAAAATTAACCAGTGTTACAGAAAAATAGCAGGGGCTTCCCTGGTGGCTCAGAGGGTAAAGCGTCTACCCGCAGTGTGGAAGACGTGGGTTCGATCCCTGGGTCGGGAAGATCCCCTGGAGAAGGAAATGGCCACGCACTCCAGTACTCTTACCTGGAGAATCCCATGGATAGAAGAGCCTGTCTATGGGGTCGCAAAGAGTCGGACACGACTGAGCGACTTCACTTTCACAGAAAAATAAACGATACCTGATCTGTGATGAGCAGCCTTATGAAAACCTAATTTTAAAACAAACAGTCCGGAGGTGAGACCAGCTTAGCTGCTGAGACAGACGGGCTGCAGAAGAAGGGGTGGGACGCGCCGGTCGGAGGAGCATCCTGGGGCTCCTTGCCGTCTCCTCTGACTCAGGGTTGAGGCTGAAAGACGAGAAGGCCCCGCAGAGGGGTCGGAGGCCCTTCGTACCCGGCACTGCGGTCAGTTCCTGAAGCAGAGCCGCTCTGGCAAAGTGCTTAGAAATGAAGCGCAGTTCCCATAGGTTCAGGAGCTTCGGTAAGCTCACGTTCCTCTCTCATTTGTTCCGAAGGCTCCCCTTACGTCTGAAGCTCGGGGTTTTTTCCAGCTGTTCAAAAATGCCCTTGTTTGAGACGGGCACCAGGTTTCCCTTCCAAATCTGCAGCGGTGGAGGATGGAGCCCCAGGCCAGACCAGCCTCGCTTGCCAGGTCCTGAGGGAGGTCTGGGCCTCCAGGAGGCATCCTCCTAGGGGCTTAGACCCTGCGAGCAGAGCCAGAGGGAGCCTGGGAACAAAGAGGAGGCTATGCTCATTGAAACACTGAACAGCGAAGCCGAAGAGACTCCAGGTCACTAAGTCCCAATAACGCGGGCTCTACTACACGGCGTCCTGGGGGTCGGTCACTGGCGCTGGAGGAAGCTGACACAAACCATCCGAATCCCAGCAAGGAAACAGGACTGGCTGAATTTTAAGCAAAAAACCTTGGAACGACAAAAACAAATACGTTAAGGGGGCTGGCCAAGGGCAAGTCAATAAATAAAAAAGGGACAGCCAGGCTCCCTGGCGTGGCTGCCAGAGGTGAAGACGGACTCCTTCGCATGTGCTGCGGGAGAAGCTGCGTGGCGAGGCATTTCCTATTTTTTGCTTCTAATCCCACCCTCTCCGGCTCACAGGGGAGCGTGCTGGGCCGGATGCACGCTTCCAGGCCAGCCAGATAAGGGAAATGCTATCCCTGCAGTCTGCGGGCGCGGTGAAATCACTCGTGCTGCCTCGGGGTTCCTCTCTCGAGTGTGGGGAGAAAGACGACAGGAGCATCTCCTGGGGTCTACGGGGTCCCCTTAAACCTGAGAGCGGAGCCCCAGAAGCTGCGATCTACCTGCGAATATTTCAGTGACACCCGGAGGGCCCCTTGCCTGCCTCCTCCAATTGCTGCCAGCTGCTGAGAACCCTCCTAGATAAATCCAGCCTTTCTTGCCACTGTTAGATACAAAGAATTTCACAGTAAGGTGTAGGTGACTGATAGCATATTCTTTCCCAAGGATGGGTTTTGATAAGAGGAAACTAAGAAAGAATGTGGAGCTATTATTGATGGCTGGAGGAGTGCCTTGGGGGAGGGAGGAAATACTGTGTCGGGGGAAATGATGAAAAACGGGAAAGGTGAGATTGCCAAAAGCTTATCCCTTCATAATTTTCCAGGGGGCCTGTCTTACTCAGAAGCAATGAAATGGCTTTGCTGAGCCATGTGGAAGGGTCATGTGGAAGAGTCTAGCAGTTGGGAGCTCTAATGTGTTCCCCGTTATTAACATGGATGTAGGGAGAACTCTCACTGGAGCAGCCTACAGACACTTGGCCTTCTCGGCTCTGGCTTTCTGGGCTACGCAGCCTCCGAGTGAAATATACTTCTACTGCCTGCCCCGGCGAGCTCGTGGCAGCGCCTGTAAGGTGGCGTTCAGAAGCCTTCAGAATCCCCATGGGCCTTTCACAAATGATGGACCCAAAGTGTTCTTGACCAAAAAGTCTTTTCATCATGAATATCCCAATTCTTCCTAAGTTATGAATTTGACATGACCTCAGAAGAAGTACTAACAGTTCTTTTCTGTGCCTAAACAAGCTGTTTTTAGAGGACAGGGGGGCTAGAAACCAGCTCTAGTAGATATTAGAATATAATGAAAAGTCTCAGTATTTGAAAGGTGGGACACTGCCACATAGAAAGACAGACCCTTGGAAGAGAATAGAAATTATAGGAGAATAAAACACATATAGAATTTAGTAATGATAAAAATGGAGTTTTTATGCTGGGTGTTGGGACAACTGAGTATCATATACTAAAGGAGAAAATTGGATCCATACTTTACACTGTACAGCAAAATTAATGATTTAAATGTGCAAAATTAAACCATAAAAGTACCAGAAGGAAACACGGAGAATTCTTTTATAATCTTGGTATAGAAAAGTCCTTTTTAACTATGACTAAAAATTTAGAATCCATAAAAAAAGAGATTGATAAATTCAGCTACAAAAAAAAAAAACAACACAAAGCTTTCTCCATGCAAAAGTAGAATTGGCAAAGAGAAAAAATAATTGCAACTCATATATAGACAAAGTGATAATTTCTCTATATAAAGAGTTCCTAGAAAAGAAAAAGAGGCTAACAAACCCAAAATATAAAAATGAGCAAATGACATGAGCTAACAGTTTGTAGAAAAAGAAACACAAAACATGTATCAGGATTATCAGTGTCACTCATTACAAGAGAAAGGCAAACTGAAACTCTACCAAGATATTATTTTTCCCTATGAGATTGACAAAAATCCAAAAGTAGGCCAAAACATTCAGTTGGTGAGGCAGGAAAAGAGGAACTCTCATTCGCTGCCGATCAGAGTGCAAAACGGCAAATTCGGAGGTAGATAATTTGTCAGTAACCTTCAGAAAAAGAATGCAGCTGCCAGACTTCGGCTTCCAGCCATGATGGAGTAAGAAAATCCAAATTTGCTCTCACATCTCAAACAGCGACAGCAAGAGAAAGGAAGAAACATTTGAAGCAAAAGCTTTTAGACCTTGGACCACAAGCAGCCCAGGATAGTTTTGATGGCTAATTTTACTTGTCAACTTGACTGGGCCATGCTGTGTGCAAACATTTGGCCAACCATTATTCTGGGTGTGCCTGTGAAGATGTTTCTGGATGAGATTAACATTTAACTTGATAAACTGAATCAGGCAGAGTTCACTCCCTAGCGTGGGTGGGGTGGGGGCGGGGCTCATCTTACCGTTGAAGGTCTGAGAAGAACCAAAAGTCCGACCCCACTGTGAGTACGAGGGAATTCCTCCTTACTGACTGCCTTCAAGCTGTAACACTGGGTTGGTTTCTGTTTGTTTGTTTGTTCGTTGCCTGTTTTCAGGCACAGACTGAAACATTGGCTCTTCCTGGGGCTCAAGTCTGCCAGCCTTCAGACCGGAACTAGACCACCCTGGTTCTCAGGCCTTTGGTCTTAAACCAAAACGACACCATCAGCTCTCCTGGGTCTCTAGCTTGTTGACTAAGGATCTTGGGACCTGTCAGCCTCCATAATTGCATGAACCACCTCCTTACACTAAATCTGTTATCCCTGCTCTGTTAGTTTCATTTCTTTCTGGAGAACCCTGACTAATACAACAGTGAGCGCGGAGAGGAAAGAAACAGACAAGGTGAGCCTGCGGTTGCTACAGTCGCCCGCCTGGAGAGAGTCAGGTTCCCGCCCAGGGAGGCGAAAGAACCCACAGCCTTGCTAAGCTGAGGAGACAGCATTCAGAATTCTGAGGCCAGGAATTCACAGGGCAAAGTAGCAGAGAGGTGGGAGCTCACAGAAAGCTCCAAGATCACTGGTTGCCACAGTGGGGACTCTTTGATCCATGAGTTGGTCTCAATTCTGGGCTCTCGTGGTGGGAGCATCTTTCTGGGTTGTGACTCTTGACTTTAAAAGACCTATTTCCTATACAACAGGGTCTCTAAACTCCAACCCTCTACTTCACTTGATGCATAATGTAAGAACAACTGTTAACTTGGCCGTGCTGGACTCAACGGAAGACGTGTTCGTTTCTAGCATGCTGCCTCTCTAAGAGATTTCCAGAGGCTATTTGGACCACCTGCTGTTTTCACCTGCGGTAGGTTTCGTCTCTGCAAAAGTGCAAATCGAAGGAAATGGCAAGAGTGCTGGGTTTGGGGTCAGGAGGCTTATTGTGGGTCTTAGTCTGTCGCCTAACCTCTCCGGCTTTGTTCCCATCTTTATACAAGGAAATCGCTCTTCTTCATGGTCTCTAAAACCCCTCAAGTTCTAGAAGTTAACGAAAATTTCTGATAACACATCCCGGTCACAAAGCATTTACAGCGCTCCAAGATAAGACATAATTGCACTAGTTCTAGAATATATAGTTATGCTATTTCATCTTACAATGAGATTTAATTAACTCTCCTTTCCCGCTGTCAGGAGCCTCAGTGGAATAATGGTCTTGGCACCGCGCGCAGAATCTCAGCGCCCTGATTGGACGCTCCAGACACCCGACTTGCTGTCCTAGCGGCAGGAAGAAGCTTGGAAGGCGGTAGTGCTTTATTCACTGTGGAAACGGACGGCATTGTTGCCGCCCCCTTCCTCCCCTCCGCGGCCCCAGAAGAGCCGTGGTGCTAGGTGCCGGCTACGTGCCACGAGAAGGAGTTAGCCCCGTGGATAAATTTTGTTCCTTCGGCTGCCTGGAGCAGGTGGAATCATCTCAAGCAAATGTGACGAGCTGGGCTTTGTCCTACAGCCTTGTTGAAATAACCAGTGGCCCTAGGCTCCAGGGCAACTGGGGAATGTCTGACTTAACCACGGTTTTACTCATCTTTCAGCCGAAGCAGACCTTCAAACATCAGCCCGAGTCATCCCGGCACTGAGTGCATTTGTGACCCTCCCTGGAGGCGGTTGGCTCCAAACCCTGGGAACGTGTTATATGAAAAAATAAATGCCTTTTTTTTTTTTTTTAACCATCTGTGAATGAAAAACATTCTTCATATGTTTAACTGTTTCAAACTGCCATATGTCACACACACACACACACACACGCACCATACTTGCCAGGGGCTGGGATTGGGTTGGTACTAGAGATTTGGGCCCCTCTTCCACCCTCTGCTTTTCCTTTCAAGGAGGCTCCAGGTGAAAAGCCTCCAGGTTTGCACCCGCCCAGAAATGGCTCACTTTCAGTCCTGGTGGGGGTGCTGCGGCTGGCTTGTCTGGAATTTCAGCCATCTGCTGCAGCCTCCCTCTCCCCTTGCAGCCATTCACGTAAAGTGCCCCCATGCTGCAGCAGAATCATAAACATCTGAGGGCTAAAACTATGGCAAGATAGGGTAATGTGCTTTATGGTGTTTTATTTTACAAGAGGGACGGATGGTAGAGAGAAAGAGGGAAGAGACTAAAAGAACCTTCTGAATTCAACTGTCCCTCGTTAACCGAGGAAGAGGACTAATCAGTTTCTTTCAGAGACTTTGGCTGTTTGCTTGCTTGAATTAATTTTTCTGGAAGAACTAACAAGCCAGAGCTTTCCTAATTGTCTAAAATTCCTCATGCATCGGTCCAAGCTGTTAGCGGATGAGGGCAGAAGCCTTCAGGGTACCCGCTGCTGGTCTCATCCGATGATGGTGACTGAGGATCAGTCAGTGAGCGAGGTCGTGGCCCATGGAAGACATGATTCTCTAAATCTAAAAGGAAACCCTCCATGAGGGACCTTTAAAATTGACTCACAGGTATTGCATTTGGCAGTAAGAGTCCTTTTATAGCAAGCAGTGGGTACTGATGTTTGCTTATCCAAATCAGTCGCCTCCTGACTTGCTGGCACAAATGTTTCTTTGCACCAGAGGGTTGACACTGGGTAGGGTGCCCATTCCACGTGGGTAGGGTTCCAAGGTAGTCATGATCGTGTGGCCCAGTTCTGGACAAAGATACAAGAGGCTTAGAACTTTTGCAGAAAGCTGAACAATACAGGCAACATTCACGAATATCTGGTTTTCCTTTACTTCTGAATACCTGGAAGATCGTGCCTCCCTGTTCCCTTGCAGTGAGGCAGGGCCATGGCTGATTTCCGGCCGATGGAATCAAAGAGGAAGTTATGGTGAACTCTAAGAGGAAGTCATTTCAGGCCAAAAGATTTAACAGCAGCCTCCTCTTTCCTTGCCACCATGAATTCCGAAATTCCTTTTAAAATGAGAACTTCAATCAGTCTGGGCCCATTAGACAAAGCTAGCAAATTTGTGTAAGACACGGAGCAGGAGCAAGCAATGTATTTTTATTGTTTTTAAGCCACCAAGATTGGGAGGTTGTTACTGCCATATAATTTATTCTATCATGACTGATATAGCTTTTCTTTCTCTGGAGAAACAGACAGAAGATGCAATAAGAAAGAGCTTCTTTTCCCATGCTGGAGACTATTTTGTAAGAAATGACACTGGATCAATTCATTTCAGAGAAGGATGCCAACACATAAAAATCTCAAGGGGCCAGGCTCTTGACAACAACATCACTGAACCACAGCATGAACCTAGAAGTCACCAGGCTTCTTATGTGAAATAATAAACATCTCATTTTGGTGCCACTTTCAATCAGATAATGTTATCTGTAGTCACAAGCATCCTAACTGAAACACTACAGAAGAGGTTATCTGCCTTTCTCCTTTCTGTATCATTTTTGTCTCCATCCATCCATCCATCTGTCTATACGACAAACAGATACATCATTTATTTTTCAGGCCACACTATAGCCATAGAAAACAAAACACAGTGAAAGACCACCATAGTTTAAACCAAAGCCTTCTACACAGATTCTCCAGACGCTGGCTCCACAGCATCACCCCGGGATCAGTGGCGCTGCTCTTACTGGGGACCACCTCCAGGAGCCGGTAGAGATTCTTAAGGTATCCCTGGAGAGCTGAGGACCACATCCAGGAGCCGGTAGAGATTCTTAAGGTATCCCTGGAGAGCTGAGGACCACCTCCAGGAGCCGGTAGAGATTCTTAAGGTATCCCTGGAGAGCTGAGGACCACCTCCAGGAGCCGGTAGAGATTCTTAAGGTATCCCTGGAGAGCTGAGGGTCATCTGAGCTATAGGGCCTCTTTCTTGGCTGCTTTCAGTTTTTTTAAATGGACTCTGTCTACAAGCATGTTTCCTGTATTATAAGCTCCCTGCGGAGCACTCCCTAGTGACCTCAGGGAACAGCGCATCGCTAACTGCCGTGAAAAAGAGACGGAGCCTGGGCAGAGAGGTGAGACAGACCAACTGACAGGCCCGCTGAGTACGGGGCTGCCGCTGTGCGCTGCAGGCCGCCAGGTGCCCACCACGCTCTCCTCTGGACCCCGGTCTGCCGACGCCCTCTGTGCCCAGCGCTGGTCACTCACGTCAGCCGCTGGGCCCGTCCTGCACCCCCAACCTCCTCCGCCAAGGATGGTCAGGCCCTCAAAGGGCTTGGCTCTGCAGAGACTGAGGCCCAGAGGTGGTTTAGAACTTTCCTTTCATCCCCCTCTTACCACATTGCATCCCTACATTCCCCACCTCTAACCAGCAGTTGTTCCAGGGCCATCGGACTGTCCCTCGCCTGGAAAGTGGCCTCCCAGGCGTCATCACAGGGATTGGAAGGCGGCATTCATCTCTGTTCTTTCGTGTCTGGACCAAAGGTCCGTTCAGAGCTTGAAATGGAACGGGTTCTCCAGAAGCTGACTTGGGGATACAAGATTTTTTTTTTAGAGTGGAAGAGCTGTGAGTAAAATGTAGAAGAAGGCGGAATTAGCAGAGGAAGAAAGGAAGGGTTGGGACCAGACCGACCAACCTCTGCCCACCCCGAGCACCACGCTGGACTAACGTGGCCAGGTCTCCATTCTGCCCCTCCTCACCCAGTCACCCGCGAGAGGGGCTCCAGGGAGACCATGACCCTGAGCAAGGACCCCCGCAGCCGGGCAGACCCCGAGCGAGCTGCCCGCTGGAGCTGTGTCTGCCGGGTCCCCGTGGTGGGGCGGCACATCCTGCCCTGGAGGAGAGCGGGCTGACCCCGCGGGAGTCCACTGCTGCCCACCCTCAGCGCTTCTCAGAGCCCCTTCTGCACATGAGCTTGGCGAGCAGCCCCTGCTGCCCACCCTCAGCGCTTCTTGAGCCCCTTCTGCACATGAGCTTGGCGAGCAGCCCCTCTGGGGGCTCCATGAGCCTCTTGGGGAAGGGGGAGATGGCGGGCCGCCACCGCCCCCCACTGGGGCCGTCCAGGCAAGCGAGGCGCGTGCCTTCCGGGCTCACAGCTCATGCTGCTGCCCCGCCCCTCCTGGGGACCAGCTCAGCTGACCCGGACCACGCTTTCCCAAGGCCACCTCGCGCCCCGACAGAGTTGCTGAATCTGCCCGTCTGTGGTCACCAGCGGCCGAGGAAGGAGAAAGGGGCACCCGTTTGGTCCCATGCATATTCCTCGAGGGCCCCAGCCTGTCGCAGAAGCCCGCCCCACCCTCCCCTTGACGGTTGAGCTCGGCTCCATCTGCACCCATCTTGTCCCTGGAAACAAAGATCCTACAAGTCCCGAGCAGTGACCGCAGTGCGAACTTACTGGGACTCTGCTGTGCCCCCCGAGGATGCCTGCCCCTGTGGGGCGACTCTGGGTCGTAGGGACATAAAAGCAGAAGGTCCCCCGGTGCGTCATGGGATGGGGGCGGGGGTCACGCCCACCTCTACCTGCTGGTCCCCAGACCCCAGTAGCTTCCGTGAGAGCGGGGCGCCCTGGGGACGCAGTGCCCGGGAAAGGCCTTTGGTTCCGTGCATGCATTGTATCCTTTGGAGCAGCGGGGAAGGCGACACCACCAACCAGGGGTCCCACGGTGGTGCAGCCACTCCTCACATCTTTGCTGGAAAGTGGGTCCCCTGATGGGGTCCGTGTGACATAGAATCCTATGCCCATGGGTGAAATGCTGCATGAGCCCCTTGGAGAGCAGGGCCCGCTATGCCCTGGAGTGGTGGGCAAGTCACACTTGGGTCTGTTCTTATAGCAACAATCTGCCAGCCCTTCCAGAAGGGAAGAGGCTCAGAGTAAGGAGCTCCCCACCAAGTGACCAGCTATGCCCTGGGGCGGCGGGGAAGTCACACTTGGGTCTGTTCCTATGACAACAAACTGCAGCCCTTCCAGAAGGGAAGAGGTTCGATGTGAGGAGTGCCCCACCGAGTGACCAGCTGACCTCCTCTGGACTGAGGCCATGGTGGGCGCTCAGTGTCACCGTCGCTGGAGGGTGGGCCCACCAGCAGAGGAAACGGAAAGTCAGCCTCGGGAAGCGGGCTTCCTGCGTGTGACTCTGTTGCTGTGGCCACTATGTCACGTGCCCACTGTGCCGTCCCCGGCGTGATGATGACCGAGGCTGGCTGATGTCGGCGGGCTGCTCACTGCTTTCTGCAGCGGTGACTCTCTGGAGGCTTCCGCACGGCGGTGTCACTGGCCGTGCTCATCTGCATGCCTCTTCCCCAGACTTTGCCTTTTACCCAAACTTCTAACCTTTCTTCTACTGAGCAGCTAACCAGGGAGCCAGGACATTTGCTATATCTGGCCCACATATATATTCTGGCGTATGTGCTGACGAAGTAAGCACAATAGCCCACAGCCCAAAAAATAAACATATATTCAAATCTAGGGTCATTTCTCTTTTCGTAGTTTGAAGACCAAAGACATTGGGAATGGCCCACGATCCCTTGGCACGGTCTCTCGAGTCCACTCTCAAGCCTCTGCTGAGGCTGCTGCCCATTTTTGGCTTAAACCCGCATACTGAGCCAGTCCATCTGTGTACTGAACTCAGGCATTTCCCTGTTCTCAGCTGGTCATACGAGATGTCCTTCACACGCATCAGCTAGTGCTGAGGCGAGGGAACATGGAAAGAGGGCAGATGCTCTGGGTCTGGGCTACCTGTTCACAGAGCTGGCTTGTGTGCTAGGTCCTGCTCACCTCTGATCCCAGATGGAGCGTGTCCATCTCACGATAAAGTGCTTCAGGGCCCACCCAACCTTCTGATGCAGCAGGTCGGCCAGGACCCAAACTTGGATGGAGACTGCAGGCTGCCCGCTGACTTAGTATGACCGTCTGTTTACACAGGGTTGTGGAATTTCCCAGGATGAAAGACTTTCAGTGTTAAAACCTGGGAAGGTCTGGGGCAAACTGAGATGCTGTGTTCCCCATCCTACCCCAGGCCAGGCACTCTGCCTCCAGGAGGGCCCCACTAATACGTCAGATTTGTATTTCAAAAGGTGTCTAATTCTCCCCTGAAGGTAGCATGGCTTTGTTCCGGAACCCCCAGAGCCGGCTTTGTGGTTCTCCCACTGGGACTTGCCATGACTCTGAGAGGAAATCCACCCCGACGTTCTGATTGCTTCTGTCAGGGTCCCAGGTTTCCCAGCCCGGGTGCTGACCTCGGGTTAGCACACCTGTCTTGGCTGGTTGATCTCCTCTGACTTGAAGTCCCGGCTTGGTCCTTGGCCGGCCGCATTCTCCAGCTAGAGACGATGAGCACTTCATTGTGAGCGGGCAAAGAGGCCTCCAGCTTTCTTCTCTGACCTTCAGCCCTCCTTGGGTGTTCCCCATCTTCCGTGGAGTAGCAGCAGCCCTTGGCGAGAGCCCCCCAGTCCCCTGCAGGGCTGTATCTTCCCAACGTTTCCGGGCTTCGTACGCTGCTTCACTGGTACGTTCGCTGTTACAACACACCAGCCCAATTCACTACCGAGCAAAGTTCTAACAACAGGCCCGCCGCCTGGTGCTGGAAAACGGGTCTTTATTGCCGGGTAGACAGTGAAGGATGCAGTGCTAAAACTCCATCTTACCCTCTGCTGTCTCAGATGGCTCTCAGTACCCGTTGTGGCAAGGCTGGTTCTTCAAGCTGAGACAGTTGGGGAGCGAGACGGCCATTACAGATGAATGTACCTAGAAGGGAACGGAGGAAAAGGCAGGACGGGCCCCACGCAGAAGCTGGCCTTGGAGGCAGGCCTGAGGAAGTGCTGGCCAACCCAGCGTGGGGCTGTGCAGGGGGCGTCGGCGACAGGCCCCAGCGCTCTGGCCCTGCAGCAGTGACGGCCACGTGGCTTCTGTTGAAGGAGCCAATGCCAGCCGCCTGCCTGCTAGCTGCACCCGCTTCCTGCAGCTGGGCGGGAGGGCCCTCCACGAAGGGGGCTTTGCACAGCGCACCCCCATGCCTACCCCCGAGCTCTCCTCCAACAATCAGAGCCCCCGGGAGAGGGCGGTGGCATTGCACAGGGCCCCAGGAAGGCATGGGCCCCAAGGTGCACTGAGATTCCTGCTCAGGGGTTCTGCAGAGTGAACCCTTCAACCTGCTGTCGTGGAAAAAGGGGGAAGAGGGCAGGGATGACCCGAGGAATAACTGTGTGCCAATTAGGAGGCAAAAGGAGAGAAAAGCATCGCATGAGGTGAGGAAAAGAAAAATGAAAGCTGGTCTCTCCTCAGATACCCTCATTCACTGTTTTCATCCCCTTGGATTCCAGTCTAAGACCCAGAAACAAAGCCCCTGGACTGGGAGTTTCCTTAAAGCTGCTGGCAAAGAGCCAGGCATGTTTGCATGGACCTTTCTTCCAGGCTTCTGCCAGAAATGTTCAATCAAAGGGTGACTGCTCTTCTTTGTATTCGGGTGTCCAAATAGGGAAAGAGAGACCTCTTATCTTCTTCATAAACTCGAGTCCTAGGAATTCCACTGTCGGCCCCATTGCCCACACTCTCCTCGGCCATCTGTGTTCACCCCACACTGACCATCCGCAGGGAACCGACCTAGGGCGTCCCTTTGAGGTGACCAGCTGTGCAAATGTACTGAGACCACTTTTTAGAGGTCTACAACCCTGCGTGTTTAAAAAGTTATGAGCAATTTAAAGTGCAAGTATTACTCTGAAAATGCTCCCTAATTAATAAATGTTCTACATTTTTATGTGGGAATGTTTAATATTTAATTTTTCAATAATTTTATCATTTATAATTTATTAAATTTATTTTGTGGCTTGTATTTATTAAAAATTGATATACTTCCTATTTCTTTTATTCCAATGTTAGATTGTTTTTATGCAAAATGGAAAAAAAAAAAACCTGGTTCTTTAAGTCATATGACTCTTTGTTTTAAAGCCCCAGTTGCAGCGTGTTAAGGCTCCAATATCCTAGACCTCCATTCTGGTGTCTCTCCTGACACTTCCTCAATGACGGTTGCATTTGTAGAGGTCAGGGGGTCAGCAGCCTTTACAAGTCGGCTAAGATGTTCAGTTTTCTTCTGCAAGGAGCCGGGAGTAGAGGTTATTATCGAGCTACATTTCATGGTGTTGGAATGGTATGGACGTGGAGCTGCAACAATCTACATGCCCCTAAAAATTCAGATGGCATGACTTTTCACGATGGGTTGAGGTGAGATTTCTGTCCCACAGGGGTTGACAGCTGAAGTGAGTTACGTTCCGCAGGACTGGAAGACAGTACCAGCGGTGGAGTTACTGTTAAATGCCCCGCCATTCAAAGCCAAGTATTTGCAAACATGTCTGATGTCAGTGGTTTGGATTCTGCAAGTCTGCAGCCTCTGCAAGGGAATCCTTGAGACTTTGAACGGAAATCAGAATTATTGGGCAATATATCCTCATAGGCAGAAGGAGTGCCATTATTAAAAGACTCTTCTCCATACTGTGGACTTTAGGCAAGCTCAAGTTATGATTAAAGTCATATGCATTATGTGCGTTAAGTGGAGGAGGCCACCAGGGTAAAATCGGCAAGCACGCAGCAGGCCCAGTTCACTCAGCGCTCACAGGTTTATTGACCATTTACTGTGTGAGGGGCCCAGGAGGTCAGACGCAAGGAGAAGCGCGAGGGCATCTGGTGATCACCGACCACATGAACAGCAGAAGGGAAGCATGGACTTCTGCCCCTCTGTTGCTTAGCCACGGAGCTGTGTCCGACTCTTTGTGACCCTGTGGGACTGCACGCCAGGCTTCCCTGTCCTCGGAGAAGGCAATGGCACCCCACTCCAGTGCTCTTGCCTGGAAAATCCCATGGACGGAAGGGCCTGGTGGGCTGCAGTCCATGGGGTCGCTAGGAGTCGGACACGACTGAGTGACTTCACTTTTTTTCACTTTCATGCATTGGAGAAGGAAATGGCAACCCATGCCAGTGTTCTTGCCTGGAGAATCCCAGGGACAGGGGAGCCTGGTGGGCTGCCATCTATGGGGTCGCACAGAGTCGGACACGACTGAAGTGACTTAGCAGCAGCCGCAGCAGCGGAGTTAGCTCAGAGGGGAGGAGGAAGTGGCAGCCCACTCCAGTACTCTTGCCTGGAGAATCCCATGGATGGAGGAGCCTGCTGGAGTACAGTCCATGGGGTCACGGAGAGTCGGACATGATGAGCAACCAACACCACTACTATTAGAGTTTGCTCAAACTCACGCCCATCGAGTCGGTGATGCCATCCAAACACCTTGTCCTCTGTCGTCCCCTTCTCTTCCCACCTTCAATCTTTCCCAGCATCAGGGTCTTTTCCAATGAATCGGCTCTTCTCATCTGGTGGCCAAAGTATTGGAGCTTCAGCATGAGTCCTTCCAGTGAATATTCAGGGTTGATCTCCTTTAGGATGGACTGGTTGGATCTCCTTGCAGTCCACGGGACTCTCAAGAGTCTTCTCCAACACCACAGTTCCAAAGCATCAGTTTATTGGTGCTCAGCTTTCTTCATGGTCCAACTCTCACATTTGTACATGACTACTGGGGACTCTGTAAGTCACCAAAATTCTACAACAAAAAGCCCATTAAGCAGGACTGTGAAGTGCTATGAGATAATGGGTTTAAAAATAAAATATAAAATCGTCAGTGTCAAACTCTACCATTCATCACATTTCACATTTTTTACCACAATTCTTGAATTGGTTTCCTCACTCCTGTTAGCACCAACAGCAGAGCTTACCTCTGTTCTGTCTTCATTTCCCTCATGCCATACAGTACTTTCTTCATAGTACTGCCCTAAAAATGGGCCAAATGAGCTCCTGTTTATACCCAGACCATCTCTAGTTTGTAAGTCCCAGGAGGGTAGGTTGGAAGCATTTTCCATTGGTATTTTCCAAAGAGCCTACATTTAGTGCTTCGCGTTGGATGGTAGCAAATAAATGCTGGTTCAGTCAGAGAGGAACCTCTGACACTCAGCTCTTTTCCAGATTGCGGCCTCCCCAGTGCCCTTCTACAAATCTGGCAATGCCAAGTTCCAGCTCCGTTAGTGCCAAACACAGCTCGCTCCTGGAGTCTAGCTGCTGAGCGTCTGTAGCATTTTGATATAATGCATTAAAACATTTCCTCAGCCAAGTGTTTTACACAACATAAAATATTTTCCTATGCTAATGTTTCTTTTATTGAGTTTTTTACAAAAAAAAATTATCACACATTCTACAGATATTCAGCAACACTTACTCAACTGAAACGCAAAATAAAATTACAGAAACACTAAATACAGACATTCTCTCAAATTATCCAGGAAGAACTGATTGCTGGTGAGGAATAAACTACGTAAGCTGCTGCACGGCCACTGCCCCGGGCTCACTTCCACCAGATGTCACACTGGCTGGGCACTTTCCAGGTGGGTCAGCCCCATGGTCCCTGATTACCTAGCAAACAGGACGAAGAGGTTGAACATCCCGGCTTTAAGTTCATGGAACAGGACTTACACTGTAGTGACAAGGGTCACAAAGCAGCCAGATGCTACACGAGGCACAGTCCAAGATGAAGGCAAGGGAGGAGGAAATGTAGACTCGGCAAGAGCTAGCGAGTTGGAGAGAAATCCTTGTTGCCAGGGCAACGTGGAAGCAGCCCCTGCCTGGGGAAGGACCATCATCTGGGGAAAGGTGACTCAGAGACGCCAGAGGACAGCAGATGATAGAGGTCTGGGCATGGAGATGAGCTGGTGAGGAGGACGTGGGGTGGGGAGAATGTCAGGAAGGAAATCAGTGAGCGGAGGTCACGTGAAGGCACTTCCCTTCTGGGAAGTGAGACCACAGCTTGGGTCCTGTTCTCTGGGAAGACTTAGAGGAACCGCCCAACACCAAAAAAAGATGTCCTTTTCATCATAGAGGACTGGAATGCAAAAGTAGGAAGTCAGGAGATACCTGGAATAACAGGCAAGTTTGGTCTTGGAGGACAGAATGAAGCAGGGCAAAGGCTAACAGAGTTTTGGAAGAGAACCTGCTGGTCACAGCAAACACCCTCTTCCAACAACACAAGGGAAGACTCTACACATGGACATCACCAGATGGTCAACACCGAAATCGTATTGATTATATTCTTTGCAGCCAGAGATGGAGAAGCTGTATACAGTCATTAAAAAAAAACAAAAACAAAAAAGTGGGAGCTGACTGTGGCTCAGATCATGAACTCCTTACTGCCAAGTTCAGACTTACACTGAAAGCAGGGAAAACACTGGGCTTCCCAGGTAGGGCTGGAGGTGAAAGAGCCCGCCTGCCAATGCGGGAGATGTAAGAGATGCATGTGTTATCCCTGGGCCAGGAAGATCCGCTGGGGAAGGGCATGGCAACCCCCTCCAGGAGTCTTGCCTGGAGAACCCCATGGGCAGAGGAGCCTGGTGGGCCACAGTCCACAGGGTCTCAAGAGTGGGACACGACTGAAGTGACTCAGCACACATGCAGGGAAAACATTAGGTCATTCAGATACGACCTAAATCAAATCTCTTATGACTGTACAGTAGAAGTGACAATAGATTCAAGGGATTAGATCTGATAGACAGACTGCCTGAAGAACTATGGACAGAGGTGCCTAAGAGAGTACAAGAGGCGGTGATCAAAACCATCCAAAAGCAAAAGAAAGGCAACAAGGTGAAATGGTCGTCTAAGGAGGCTCACAAACCGCCGAGAAGAGAAACAGAAGGCAGAGGAGAAGGGCAAAGATGCACTCATCTGCATAGAGTTCCAGAGAACAGCGAGAAGAGATAAGAAAGACTTCCTAAGTAAACAGTGCAAAGAAACAGAGGAAAACAACAGAATGGGAAAGACTAGAGATCTCTTCAAGAAAATTAGAGATGCCAAGGGAACATTTCATGCAAAGATGGGCTCGATAAAGGACAGAAATGGTATGGACCTCACAGAAGCAGAAGATATTAAGAAGAGGTGGCAAGAATACACAGAACTGTACAAAAAGATCTCATGACTAAGATAACCACGATGGTGTGATCATTCACCTAGAGCCAGACATCCTGGAACACAAAGTCAAGTGGGCTTAGGAAACATCACTACGAACAAAGCTAATGGAGGTGATGGAATTCCAGTTGAGCTATTTCAAATCCTAAAAGATGATTCTGTTAAAGTGCTGCACTCAATATGCCAGCAAATTTGGAATAATCAGCAGCTGTCACAGGAATGAAAAAGGTCAGTTTTCATTCCAAGCCCAAAGAAAATGCCAAAGAATGTTCAAACTACCACACAATTGCATTCATCTCACATGCTAGCAAAGTAATGCTCAAAATCCTTCAAGCCAGGCTTCAACACTACATGAACCAAGAACTTCCAGATTTCAAGCTGGGTTTAGAAAAGGCAGAAGAACCAGAGATCAAACTGCCAATATCCACTGGATCATCAAAAAAGAAAGAGAGTTCCAGAAAAACATCTATTTCTGCTTCATTGACTCTGCTAAGACCTTTAACAACAAACTGTGGGAAATTCCTAAAGAGATGGGAATACCAGACCCCCTTATGTACCTTCTGAGAAACCTGTATGCAGGTCAACAAGCAACAGTTGGAACTAGACATGGAACAATGGACTGGTTCCAAACTGGGAAAGGAGTACGTCAAGGCTGTATATTGTCACCCTGCTTATTTAACTTCTATGCAGAGTACATCATGAGAAACGCTGGGCTGGAAGAAGCATAAGCTGGAATCAAGATCGCCAGGAGAAATATCAATAACCTCAGATATGCAGATGACACCACCCTTATGGCAGAAAGTGAAGAAGAACCTCTTGATGAAAGTGAAAGTGGAGAGTGAAAAAGTTGGCTTAAAACTCAACATTCAAAAAACTAAGATCATGGCATCTGGTCCCATCACTTCATGGCAAATAGATGGTGAAACAGTGGAAACAGTGACTGACTTCATTTTGGGGGGCTCCAAAATCACTGCAGATGGTGACTGCAGCCATGAAATTAAAAGACGCTTGCTCCTTGGAAGGAAAGTTATAAGCAACCTAGACAGCATATTAAAAAATAGAGACATTACTTTCTTGACAAAATTCTGTATAGTCAAAGCTTTGTTTTTTCCAGTGGTCATGTATGGATGTGAGAGTTGGACCATAAAGAAGGCTGAGCGCTGAAGAATGATGCTTTTGAACTGTGGTGTTGGAGAAGACTCTTGAGAGTCCCTTGGACTGCAAGGAGATCCAACCAGTCCATCCTAAAGGAAATCAGTTCTGAATATTCATTGGAAGGACTGATGTTGAAGCTGAGACTCCAATACTTTGGCCACCTGATGCGAAGAGCTGACTCATTTGAAAAGACCCTGATGCTGGGAAAGATTGAGGGCGAGAGGAGAAGGGGATGACAGAGGATGAGATGGTTGGATGGTATCACCAACTCAATGGATGTCAGTTTGAGCAAGCTCTGGGAGATAGCGAAGGACAGGGAGGCCCGGCGTGCTGCAGTCTATGGGGTCTCAAAGAGTCAGACGTGACTGAGCGTCTGGACAACAACAACTGGCCAGAGCTCAGTCATTACACTTCCATTTGTAACTCACATCACGCAGTTTTCCCCCTGTGAGTTAGAGGCAGGGGGTCAAGGAGCGTCGATCCTGGCATTCAAGCCTATGTTCATTACTTCTGATCCTTGAAGTCACCTTAAATTCATCAAAAATGAGTATTTTTACTCCTAATTGGCAGATGAGAAGAATAAGTGCCAGGAAGTCTGAGCATCTTCAAAATGTTCTGCTTGGCAAAGAGGGGGAGGCCCTGGACTGGGGTTCGGGTCTCCTGGCCACTCACCCACATGTTTCCTTCCTTGTTTCCTTTGAAAGAAAGTGAAAGTAAAAGTCGCTCAGTCGTGTCCGACTCTTTGTGTCCCCATGCACTAACAGTCCATGGGATTCTCCAGGCCAGAACACTGCAGTGGGGAGCCTATCGCTTCTCCAGGGGATCTTCCCCACCCAGGAATTGACCCAGGGTCTCCCGCATTGCAGGCGGATTCTTTACCGACTGAGCTATCAGGGAAGCGTTTGCTTCCTTTATCTCTGCTCAGATTTTACCCTCTTAGTCCCTCACCCCTTTCCCTTCCCTTAGACCCATCACCAGCAGAAACACCAGCTCTCGCTTGCTTGTTTACGGATCATGCCCCCTTCCTCCATCACAATGTAAGCTCAGTGCAAGAAGATTTGTCTGTTGCTGTACCCTCCGAACCTCGAACTGTGCCTGGCGCATCGCCCTTGCCCAGGACTTCTGAATGACCCGAGGAATCTGGTTCGGATGCAGATTCTGATGCCCGGGGGTAGCATCTGTGACACCCCTATGGCTGATCAGGGGACCCCTCGCCATGAGGTTCGGTTTTCCTTTAGCTCTGACGTGGCGGTGGGTGAAGCTGGCTGGAGGGAGAGGTAAGGCGAGGCCAGAATTGGCCGGGCGGGAGGAGCGGAAAGGAGCCTGTGATCGGGATTTCTCTAGCCTCAGTTATTCCCCTTGATCTCACGTGCATCTGGAATTGTGACATGTCCAAGCAGTATTTGAGAAGCAGGTCCTCCTCTAACCTCTATCCCAGAGCACTCTGATAAGCCCCCAGCCCCCAGTCCCCGGGCCTACCTGATGACCACACTAGGAGTACGCTGCTGTTGAAAACCTGGTTCAATTCCTAAGCCTGCCTTAAAAACAGAAAAGCCTGAAAGGCTGCAGCTGAAGGAACCACCTCTCTTAAACAGGGCTTTTCTTTAGGGTCTGTTTGGCAAACACGTATGCGTCTTACTTAGAGGCAGGCCATGTCAGCAGTTTAATTTAAGGCATCAAATGAGAAGCAATCTGTCTGGTATAACCTTTTGCCGGTGAAATGAACAGCCTCTGAGCCAGCTCCCAGAGAACACTCTCATTATCCTGCTCGCCGTGACATGGGACATATTGTCTCTTTCTTGACTTGACCTTAACACATCACTGATGCAAAACATATTTCTAGTTTGAAAAATAGTCATCTAGAAAATAAAAGCCATTTCATCGGCTCAGCCGCAGTCCTGAGCCTCCGTGCTATTGAAAAGATGTTTTATTTGTTTGATTTGTGCCACTGATGGATTCTACCCTTTTAAAAAATTAGGGAAATATTTGTGGGCAGAGAGGTGCCCTGCAATAAAGTATGCTTTCCATTCAAAACCTGAGGTCAACAGACTAAGATCCACGGGAACATGGATTCTGATTCTGATCACCAAATGATCTTGGAAAATCAGGGCTAAAGGGACTTTTGTTTGGAAGTAAAAATTCATGGTCAAATTAAATAAAAAATGAATAAAACCTCCAAAACTATGTAAAATGGTAAAAACGTGATCTACACTGTAGAGTTCCAGTGGAATGAGGGAGGAAAATTAGGGATCGTTTAGTTTAGTGAGACATTTTCAGAGATTAGGAAACTGTGCCCTGGAAGGGAGACTTGCTTAAAAATATGTAGCTACAGTGGGAAGAGGCAGGACTAGAATTCAGATCTCCTGGTTTGCAGCCGATGCCCTCCCATTTCACATACTTTCTTGACAAAAGTTCTCATACAACGCAAATGCTTGGACCATTAATAACTGGTGCATTACTCACATGAGCCTCCTGCGCCCGCGTCAGTGAGGATGAGCATCAGCTACTACTAAGCTAGAACAAGATGAAAACTTGTATTTCCGTCATTTCATAGAACCCTGCTGGCAGGCAGATCTGGTGTGGGGATTGCACGGAGACTAGGGACCACGCTCCTGGGGGATGCGTGAACTGTCCTCCATCGGTCTATTACCAATTCATGGCCCAAGGCAGATGCGGAAACCCCACCTGTTGCGTCTACACTACGTGGCGGGAGGGGAGAAAAAGAGAGCAAGGGGCGTTCTGCTGTCTCTTTCTCTCTTAAAGTGATGTCTGCACAATTCCTCCCAATAGAGTCTGCTTATATGCTGCAGAATCGATATTGCCACAGAGGAAATTGGGAAATGTGGCTTTCCATCCAACTGGGTTTTCCTGAAGAGGTCTTCCCTGGTGGCTCGGATGGTAAAGAATCTGCCTGCCATGCAGGAGACCCGGGTTTGATCCCTGGGTTGGGGAGATCCCCTGGAGGAGGGCATGGCAGCCCGCTCCAGTATTCTGGCCTGGAGAATCCCCAGGGACGGAGGAGCCTGGTGGGCTACAGCCCATGGGGTCGCAAAGAGTTGGACACGACTGAGCGACTTTCACTATTCCTGAAGAAGAAAGAGAATATGGGTATTAGAGGCAACAAGCTGTCTCTGCAACTGTACAAAGTATATTCGTGGCACTGACGGCAGTTCTCCAGTCTAAATTTGGCTTTTTAAAATATCAATACATAAGGAGTCGTGGGGTTGAGAGTGGCACAGCAGTTCGTGTTGGATTAACCCTCCCACAGATAACAATTAAACTGTAGGAAAAAAACAGAAACATAAAACCTCTTGAAGTCACTGCACAACAACCCAAAGCAGGCAGCTATTAAAGGGGACTCAGCCCTTTAAAGAGGAGGCGCACTCATTGCGCGACACAGCTTTTCCCCTGAGAGGACGCCTCAGTCTGCGTGGCGCCAGGGAGGCTGGAGACCGTCCAGGTTCGAGCAGAAAGCTGCCATCTCTAGACCTGAAGGGTCAGGGAAGTGTCCAAGAGGTTGGAATTTGAATGGGAAGTCCTGGGAATGAAAGAGACCCGTCGGAATCGGCATATAAACCCGACGCCGAGCCCTGGCCAACTCGTGTTCCGCGCATGCGTGGGGAAGCCTATTAAAGAGTTCCGCGAAAGCAACAATCGGAACGCTGAAAAGATGAAAGATATTTCAGTTCTGCCAACACAGACAAGAAAGAGCTTAGAGTTTAAGTCCTTCCAAGTTAGAGGCACGTGACTATTTTTTAAAAAATAATTTTCACTTCTATTCTCTTCTTCCTCTTTGTCTGGGGTTCCAATTGCATTGTGCATTAGGCCATCCGGGCTACATGGCTCAGGGTCGTGTTTCTGTTTTTCTCCGCCCAGCCTTTCCCCTCTCCATTTCCAGATGAGATCATTTCTATTGCTATATACTCACATCCACTGCCTGGAAAATCCCATGGACGGAGGAGCCTGGTGGGCTGCAGTCCGTGGGGCCGCTAGGAGTCGGACACGACTGAGTGACTTCGCTTTCACTTTTCACTTTCCTGCATTGGAGAAGGAAATGGCAACCCACTCCAGTGTTCTTGCCTGGAGAATCCCAGGGACGGGGGAGCCTGGTGGGCTGCTGTCTATGGGGTCGCACAGAGTCGAACACAACTGAAGTGACTTAGCATAGCATAGCATAGCATTTCTCTGTTGAGATTCCTTATCTGTTCACTCATTATGACGTTTTCCCCCTCACGATACTTGGGCGTATTTATAATAGTTTATTTAAAAAAAGAAACTTTGCTCCAATATGTGGATCACATCAGGTCTATTTCAACTCGCTTATTTTTTTCTTGAGTGCTGGTCAGATTTTCCTTTTGTCTTCTTGTATCTGTTAGTTTTTGATTGGACACAAGCCATGAGAGACCATGTGTTGTAGAGATTCTGGCCTCTGTTATCTTCTCTGTTGATTTTTTTTACTTTATTCCATTAGTTAAATTATTGGCTAATGACCTTGAACTTGTGGAGGCTTGGTTAGAAGGAAACATAAATCTCTTTGTTAGAGAGAAAATATAAATCACCAAAAGCAGGACTGAAGAGGGGTATCTTTATAGATCTTATAAACATTAAAAAGGTTACAGGGAATCACAGACAACAACGTGACACCAATATTCTAAAACCCAAGTGTAATGAAAAAACCCCCGTGTTGTTTCAACACAAAAATAATTTCACTGGAGAATTATTTTAACCATTTAAGAAATAAACAATATGACTTTCACATCCTCTTTCAGAAAATAGAAGGACATTAAGAGGCTAGAATATAACGGAAGAAAATAAATGAAAGAATCTATATGATCATTATCAATCAGTTTCAAGAAATACTAAAAATGTTCTTCAGGATGAAGAAAAATGATATTAGGAGAAACAATAGATATGACTAGATATTAAAATATTAAGCAAAACACCTGACAAAATTCAATATTCATTTGTAATAAACATTCTAAGCAAACTAAAAATAGCAATGAATCTTTCCAATCTTACTATTTGCACATACAAAACCATATAACTAAGATCATAATTATCAAAGATGAAACAATTTCCCCTAAGATCAGGAAAAAGGAGGTCATCTCTCATGATGTGTATGTAATATTGTATTGGAGTTCATAAGCCAGTACAATAAATTAAGCAAAGGAAATGAAAGTTATAAAGATCAGAAAGAAACAGCATTGTTTTTATTACTGCAGATTTTTTTTTATTATTAAAAAAATCCCAGGGATCTGCAAGACAACTAATAAGAACTAATAAGTGAATTTAGCAAGGCTGCTGGATACAAAGGCAGCGTGCAAAACGAAGTAGCACTTCTACATACTAGTAGCAAACAATATAAAAATGAAAAAATGTAGATTCCATTTATAACGACATCGAGGCATAATGTACATAGGAATAATTTAAGGAAAGCAGTCAAGATCTCTACTCTGAAAGCAACTCTGAGTTGCTGAAAGTAATTACCAAAAACTGTAAAAATAGAGAAATGTTCCATGTTAGTGGACTAGAAGATTCAACATTGTTAAGATATCAATTATCCTTACATTTATCCAAATATTCAAACAAAACCCATTTAAAGTTCTAATGGGTCCCTAAAATGGCTAAATTTGTTGACAATATCAACAGTCGGTGAGGAGGTACAGTAATTCACTGAACCTTCCGCTCATTGGTACTGGCAGCAGTGGAACATACACTTTAGAAGCCAGTTTGAGACTTTTCTTATAAGGACTATGTTTATAACATATCCTATGACTCAGCAATGCCACTCCTAGGCATTTACCCAGGAGATTCCACTCCTAGGAATATGCCCCATAAAAAAGTTACTAAAATATTTATAGCTCTTTATATACATTGGTCAAACAGGGCTTTCCTGGTGATTCAGTCAGCAAAGAATCCACCTGCGATGCAGGAGACCCGGGTTTGAGTCCTGGGCAGGGAAGATCCCCTGGAGGAGGAAATGGCAACCCAGTCCAGTGTTCTTGCCGGGAAAAGCCCATGGACAGAGGAGTCTGGTGGGCTGCAGTCCATGGGGTTGCAAGAGTTGGACACGCCTTAGCCACTAAATCACTATATATTGGTCAAAAACTGGTAATATCCCAAGTGTCTATTAAAAGTAACACAGATAAATTGTGGCATATTCATACACACTCAGCAGCGACTGACACACCCAATAAGATAAGTCTCAAAAACAATCGTGTGAGGGAAAGACGTTAGACACAAAGAATATGTGCCCTGTGATTCCACTTGTGAGATATTCAATAACAGGCAGAAATAATATGTGACAGAATCAGAACAGTGATTGAGGAGGAGTGAGGTGACAGGGAAAATGTCTAGGGTGGTATACACACACACACGTATTTATACACACACACACACACATGTATATTATATAGCTTGTTTTATATATATTGTACAGCTTGAGGTATTACAAAAGTCTACATATTTTTCAAAGTTACAAAGAACTGTAACTTAACACATGTGCATTTTATTGTAGGCAAATTGTATTTCAATTGAAAAAATATTACTTTATAAAATAAGAGTTCCCATCAGTAGGGTATGTTTCGGTCTAAGCAAGAACAGTGAAATCCCTCTTATCAGCATGGCAAGGACAGCTAGCTGGTTACTTAATTTTAGAAGTTTATTAAAAATCATTTAAGTATATATATTTTTCAGTATTTTATTTTTCATATAAAAGCACATATATGCATTCATTTGCAATCTTTCGATGTATAGACAAGACCGATTTTCTTTGTGTTCTACATTGTCGTTCTTGAATAAACTATAACACATCATCTATGCTTTCTAGCTTCAATTTCTTTAAAAAAGAGTCAGAAATTAAATTCATTTTTGAAGCAAACTAAACACAAAATCCCTCAGGTCTTTATAATGTTTTCCACATTCTACACCTTGTGTGCCCTATAACTAACCTGAAAGATTTTTCTTGTCCCTATCTTTTCATCTGAATTTTTTTCAAAGCATTCAACTTTGTTTTTATAGCAGAGAAGTGACTACTCTCTTTTTTCCCATTCTTATTTCATTGGTTTACATGACATTTAATTACATCATCACAATAACCATACAATTTTGCATTTAGGCAATGCTCATATCCCCATAATTTCTCATTTAAATCCAAGATAATGGCCTCCTTCCATACAAAAGGATGTAATGAAGTCAGAGGAAGATGCGGGACTAGAGTGACGGGGAGATGAAGGGAAAGAAAGCCCTGTCCTCTTAGTCTGAAAGCTCTTACAGGGCCTCTCAGCTCCCTCGCCTACCTTGCTCAGCTTCTGCCCCCAGAGCTAAGATCCACAGTGAAACCCTGGCAATCCTCCCAGGCCTTTCCTGTTTAGGTTCCTTCTGTTATTTGAAACGGGAAGGCAAACATTGGTTTAAAGGCCTTTACAACCATTATTTCCTAAGTGGTCAATAAACAGATGAAACAGTAGCCAGCTTCCTGATATTCTGGAGGATGCAGACTAAACCATAATAAGACACGACTGCAGGGCAACTGGAAGCAAATAGTGATCAGTAAGAACTTCCATACGCTGCTGGTGGAAATGGGAATTCCTTCAACAGTTTTGGGAAGTGGTGTGGATTCACCCAACGAAATGGAAGATATGCACGGCGTAGCAGTTTTTCTCCAAATACGTATCCTGTGTGCGTGTCTGCACTGTGATACCTGTACAAGGACATGTTTGGTTTGCAAACAAACCAAACGCTTTTCGGTAGTAGAATAGCATGTCCACACAATAAAATGCATGGACCCTATGAACACTATCATGTAAAAAAAGAAAGCCACAAAGCCATATGCACCATGTGATTCTTCCGTGTAAAGTTCAAAACCAAACTACAAGGATTCAAATAGGTGGTATTTTTTTATATCAAAATGCAGGTTTCCTGGAGTGCTCTTTATTAAAAAATGACCCATCTTTAATACTTCCCCACGTTTGTTTCATTAATTTCTCACTCACTCTTTTAAGCTTCAGTGGTAGCTAGAAGACACTTTAAGATTACTCAGATGGCAAACCCTGAATCTCTTTCACCTCCTTTTTCACTGGCCACACACACATTTTCTTTCCTTTCTTTTCAATGAACAAAAACAAAAGCAAGAAAATGACTTCTATAGAGGCCAGGAGAGTGATTTTATCTGGAAGGAGTAAGTGTCTGGGCTTGGAAAGGGGAATCTGGGATAGGGGCTTCTGGGGGTGCCAGCCTTGTTCTATGTATTAAGTGGCGTTTGCTCTGTGATTTTAATAAACTGTATCAAACACATCTGCTTTTCTCCGTTATATTCACAAGATATTTTAAAACACGGAGTGTCTTATATAGTTTACTTAATTCTCCCTGCCTCCGCCCAATTCCATGTTAGGGGATCACTTTCAAATGTATCATTCATCCTTGGAGGCAACGAAGACTCTGATCACTAATATTCTTAGACTCCGGTTAGCTCCACAGATGAAGCGTAAAAAGGAAGAAATGGGGGCAGTAACATTCAACAGCAGCCACAGGGAAAGAGAAAGGATATGGACTAAACATCCATTAAGACGCAGTTGAGCAAATTCAGTCATCTACGTTATCTAATAACGAGGGGTGCCAGTAACTTAATTTTCACATTAAACCCAGTTAGTTCAGTTATCTATGAGTGTGTTTCCAAGTATTTGCCTCTCTATAGTCATCCATGGGCCCTGAATAGCAATCCATCTTTTGGTTTGGAATCGAAGAAACACTAATACAAGCTTCATTGAAATCCAATTATCAAGATGTCTTTTTTCCACTTAAGCCAATAAGTGAGTCAGTTGCAAGATGCTGCTTAAATTACAGTAGAATTATTTTCTAACAGAATCAAGCTTGCTGAGCTTTTACCATTTTGGTATTATTTATAAAAATTATCATTTTAAGTAGCCACCCAGGCCCACCAAAGCAGCATCTATTTCTTTTTCAACAATGCTTTTAAAAAGCCCTTTAGTTCACTAATTTTTCATTTTCCATTATGTTACTCACTAAAAACTTCAAGAAACAAAGAAGACTAAATAGATTGCATTCAGTTGACATTGTTTTCTATTGTATGGTGCATATCAGCGCATGAGCACACACACAGCCTGGGAAATCTCAGGTTATAGAAAGTAACTCAGTGGAGCGCCCACCAGCCTGATCTAGCCATGAATTCTCCTGCCACTTGATCTGAGGCCAAACTGAAAAAAGTATAAGAAACACCGACCTATCACATGGTGAATAAAAGAGCTGAAAGTTTTATTCAGATCAGATCAGATCAGTCACTCAGTCATGTCCGACTCTTCGCGACCCCATGAATCGCAGCATGCCAGGCCTCCCTGTCCATCACCAACTCCCGGAGTTCACTCAGACCCACGTCCATCGAGTCAGTGATGCCATCCAGCCATCTCATCCTCTGTTGTCCCCTTCTCCTCCTGCCCCCAGTCCCTCCCAGCATCAGAGTCTTTTCCAATGAGTCAACTCTTCGCATGAGGTGGCCAAAGGTGGCTGTCTGGGGAGGCCTTACAAATAGCTGTGAAAAGAAGAGAAGCGAAAAGCAAAGGAGAAAAGGAAAGACATAAACATCTGAATGCAGAGTTCCAAAGAATAGCAAGAAGACATAAGACAGCCTTCTTCAATGATCAATGCAAAGAAATAGAGGAAAACAACAGAATGGGAAAGACTAGAGAGCTCAAGAAAATGAGAGACACCAAGGGAACATTTCATGCAAAGATGGGCTCGATAAAGGACAGAAATGGTATGGACCTAAGAGAAGCAGAAGATATTAAGAAGAGATGGCAAGAATACACAGAAGAACTGTACAAAAAAGATCTTCACGACCCAGATAATCACAATGGCGTGATCACTGACCTAGAGCCAGACATCCTGCAATGTGAAGTCAAGTGGGCCTTAGAAAGCATCACTAGGAACAAGCTAGTGGAGGTGATGGAATTCCAGTTGAGCTATTCCAAATCCTGAAAGATGATGCTGTGAAAGTGCTGCACTCAATATGCCAGCAAATTTGGAAAACTCAGCAGTGGCCATGGGACTGGAAAAGGTCAGTTTTCATTCCAATCGCAAAGAAAGGCAATGCCAAAGAATGCTCAAACTACTGCACAATTGCACTCATCTCACACGCTAGTAAAGTAATGCTCAAAATTCTCCAAGCCAGGGTTCAGCAATATGTGAACCATGAACTTCCTGATGTTCAAGCTGGTTTTAGAAAAGGCAGAGGAACCAGAGATCAAATTGCCAACATCCTCTGGATCATGGAAAAAGCAAGAGAGTTCCAGAAAAGCATCTATTTCTGCTTTATTGACTATGCCAAAGCCTTTGACTGTGTGGATCACAATAAATTGTGGAAAATTCTGAAAGAGATGGGAATACCAGACCACCTGATCTGCCTCTTGAGAAATTTGTATGCAGGTCAGGAAGCAACAGTAAGAACTGGACATGAACAACAGACTGGTTCCAAATAGGAAAAGGAGTTTGTCAAGGCTGTATATTGTCACCCTGTTTATTTAACTTATGTGCAGAGTACATCATGAGAAACGCTGGACTGGAAGAAACACAAGCTGGACTCAAGATTGCCGGGAGAAATATCAATAACCTCAGATATGCAGATGACACCACCCTTATGGCAGAAAGTGAAGAGGAACTCAAAAGCCTCTTGATGAAAGTGAAAGTGGAGAGTGAAAAAGTTGGCTTAAAGCTCAACATTCAGAAAACGAAGATCATGGCATCCGGTCCCATCACTTCATGGGAAATAGATGGGGAAACAGGGGAAACAGTGTCAGACTTTATTTTTCTGGGCTCCAAAATCACTACAGATGGTGACTGCAGCCATGAAATTAAAAGACGCTTACTCCTTGGAAAGAAAGTTATGACCAACTTTTATTAGCCAGGCAAAATCATAGGAAAGGAAATGCTCTTTATGAGATGATGTTAGTTTTCCAAAGTTTAATTCTTGGTGATAGAAGGTTGCATTTCAAGGACTGAGGAAATAATACTGCTACCTGTGTCTCTACTAAGTATCTCAAGAAACCGGGGATGAGCTTTAGCAAGCATAATACCCACACGGGATACAGCCTAGTATTCAGTGATGGTAGGATCCGTAAATAAATCGCGGTTTGTTTGTATAACGAAATGGATAGACTTTACCCTGACTGTTCTTTTCAGCTATAGATTTTCACATTATCAGACAAGCCTCTGTGTTACTAAAAAGGTTTCGATACCAGATTTGACTGTGCAATTGAAGAGGAAGTGATAATAAAAGGGCCCCGTGCACTACAGAGCCGCACAGTGCTTCTGCGTGGGGAATGACGCGGCAGACACGCCGTGGACAGCTGTTCCGCTTGAAGTGCCAGTGATGGTCACAGAGAGACAGGAAACGCTCTGCTCCCAGCACAGCAGCGAAGAGGGGTTGGACCAGCATCTTCTTCCGGTTTTGCCACCTGCTTAGACGGGGGTCCTGGAAAACTCTGCTTCACACAGAGCTAGCCTCACCCCGACACAGGCAGGGAAGCTCGCATCTAGGGTTAGCAATTCTGGACCACCAGTCGACCAACTTACACAAAGTACGGAACTTTCTTGTAACATCTGACAAAGTATTCGATACAGAGTAGCCTGCCACAGAGGCGCGCATTGCGAAGCACCTTAATAAAACAAGCGCTGGTGAATGCACTCTTCCCCTTACGGAGCAGAACTTCGGATTCAGTGGAAGCCCTCCGTGGGCCCCACGCCTGCTGCCAAGTGTCACAAGCACTCTAAACCTTTGCAAGTATTACCTTTTCTTTTTCCGTTCTTATTAATGAACTGTCTCCCTGAGCAGTGGCGGATTTAATTTTGCTGGCTTTCACTTGATTCTAGGATAGAACATACTTGGTCGTCCGCCTTCCTTTCAGGTTATTCTGCCTCAGTTTCCTTTAAAGGATTTGCTTCCTCTTCCTGCCTTCCACATTTTGGAGTGATCAAAAACACAGTCCTTAGACTTCATTTTCTATTTAAAGTAATGGACGATGACCACAGATAATAATTTCAGACAGACTCATGGTTTAAAATGCCATCTGTATACCTCTCCTCGGAACAGAGCTCCTGTATCAAACTGCGTAACTCAGTGTACTCATTTGGATGTCTAATAAGCATCTCAAAATTAACCTGAAATTAAGCCTTTGATATTCTTCCCTAAAATCTTTCTTTTCTTCTTCATAAACAAATTAAACACCATTATAATTTTAAACAATGCAATTCCTTTGTTCTGTTTTTTTTTTTTCCTCTGCAAGATTAGATAGATATGTGGGAGAGCCTCATAATATGTCCCGTGTGTCTTAACCTCTCAGCCATCCATATGGAAATTATCCACATGAAGGAAAAAAAAAATATGGTTTTGTTTAAAGTTTTCTTTTACTCAGCTCTACCTTTCAGTTTATGAATTCTCTCTACAGCTGAATCCTTTCTTCTAATGCCTTTCCATTTTAACATTCAATTATGTTTTCATTTCTAGAAATTTTATTTAAAAAATATTTTTGTTCATCTTTTGGTAGTTTTTTTCCTTATACGTGTTATAAATAATTTTTAATATATTTTAATATTTCAAACATCTATTCTGAATTATGTATCTTAGCCTTTAACATTGAAGCCTTTGAGGATGGGAGTCTAGTTTTTTTTTTTTCCCCTATGGATTTGTGTAATGCTGGCTTATTCCTGCTGTCCTCTATGATTTAGATAGTGAGTTCATGTTTGCTGGCATGCTGTTTGTTGGTTGGGATGATTTCTGTCTGCTTTTGTTGGGCAGTGGGAACTCCTGTAATGAGTCCTTTTAGAAATACAGTTATGCAATACAAATGATGCAAATACTGTAGTTTCAGATGAGCCCACGTGAATGGTAGCCAGTGACACCAATTTTCAGGAGACTCTTTTAGAAAACAACCTATAAATAGCCAAGGCTGAAAATGGTAATTTTTCTTACTGTCTGCCTCTTCAACTTCTGTTTTTCCTTGTTTTATTTTAGTTCACTCTTTGGAAAAGGGCATTGCCTTTCTGAGCTGTGCTCCCTCTAATCATTACATCCACTGTGCTCCACTGCTATGGCTAGTTTTTAAGAATATCTTCTTGCGAGGCTACGAGCAATTTCCAGATGGCAAGGAGTTTTATTTATTTTTAAATGCCCAGTGCCTGACACATGTTTTTAACTCAATAAATTTATTTACTTTGAGAAAAAAAAAAAAAGCTAAGTAAATGAATGAGTGTTTAGAAAATGGTATTTTAAACAAACCTATTATTTAAATCCTTGAGGTTTTCAATCTTATCTCAGTACTCATTGGCCAACTGAGAACCTCCTAAATTCAGTCTTGTTTATTATTCTGAGTTAGTTGAATCTCCATAAAGTCTACAGTGAAACACACAAGGACACAGACTGCTTCAGGCCCCACACCCAGCCAGCATGAGGGAGGCCATTTATTGTCTCTAAAAGAAAACAAAAGACACTGTGTTTTCTTTCTCTTTTATTGCAACCCGTTGAAGGTCAAAAGATTCACAGAAATATAGAAACTACAAACTGGATGAATTTCCTTTATCCACTCAAAAAGACATTAAAGACAAAAGACCAGAATTTTCCACTACCGCAATATATTTCATATAGTCTTTATTCTGAAAATACTGTTGACATTTTAGAGAGGATAAAAAGCCCTGCGTTAAACATGTTCACATATATTTATGACATTCTAAGCAAAAAAAGAAACTTTAGATTGCCCAGGAAAAAGTTCATTTTAAGCCTTATTTCAAAGTATCTAATGAGAACACATTCAACAACCATCACAGGATCATTCAAGGTGATGTTTTCTTGGTTGCTTTTGAGATTAGTGCTTTGAGGCTGGATATGGTATTTCTACAGATTCCTACAAATGCACCAAAGCAGTTTTCCAGGGTATGATGCATCTGGCTTTCCGGATTCATCGCCATCTTAAAGAATAAGTGCAAGCCCCCACCCCACCCCACCCCCCAGGCTAAAGCATGTTATAGTGCTGTACTTCAGATTCAAACAATGCAACATTTCAACAAAATCAATTATACACTTTCGAAACCATTTGACAACCAAACTGTAACACTCCCAAGATTATTACAACTTTGAACTGAAATGGCACCATCTATATCATTGATGGCTCTCCCCTCTTCTGTCTTTTTAACTATTTAAAATATAGTGTGACATATATAAAAATTAAACTTTTGCTTATTCACTCAAGCTATTACTATACATGTCGTCTTATAAATTAGTTTTGGATTAAAAACCAGTTAAAATATTGTGAATTAAGATATTTTTCAGTGGTGGGGAAATGAATATGAAGACGATACAGTTGGATGTGTAAGAAGAATTACAATTTATTAATAGCAAACAGCTTTTTTTATTACATAAATTTTATTCCCTTCAAATTAAATTAGTAACCCATTTAGTGATGGAAAAAATACTTTTGGTGCTTAGCGACTAGATTTTCCAAACTGACTGGAATTAAAAGCAAAAACATGCCACATCAGAAACATGTTGACATGATCAAAGGAAATAGTTGTTTACATAAAAAGAGTTATTATAAATAAGTGAATGGTACTTGAATGTAAAGCTATTTTTCACTTCTTACAGCTAGTATCATTTTAGCAACACTGGGACTTCTATAAAGTGAAATTCAAATCTGAGTATATCTGTTAAAGACCAAAAAAAAAAAAAAAAACAATTATGTCCACATTGAGGAAGAATAAATAGCAAACTCACAAGTCAGGGTTTTGTATATCTAACTACTGTGAAAGATAATCACGCTTTAGCTTAAAAAGGCTCCCTGCTGTCTTGATTATAAATCAAGACATAGGAAAGGTTATTATGAGCCTGAGTCCCTACTATGAATTAATTGTAAAGATGTGTGAAATCAAAACGTATATTCATTTACTAATAGGTATTGCCTAAACTGAAAGCTGGACATCTTTAATTAAACAAAGAAATGCTTATTTCTGACAAGTGTAAACAGAATCTTAATGAAAAGATTTTCTAATTTTTCTTCTAAACTCATACATTAACCAGCAATAGATCTTTGCAATAGCATAAGAACTATTGAAAAATATAACATGCACATCTCCAAAAAACCTGTTCTAAAGCCCAAAGCAAAGCAAAAAGCAAAAAAAAAAATCAATAGAAAGATTGTCTACTTATATCTCATTCATTAATCTTCTATTAATGTGACTAGCCCCGAATCTCAGAAATATACTTTCATAATTACCAAATTAACAAAAATAATTAAATGATCTGTACAGTTTTTTTTTTTTTTAAATAACTGCACACTATTAATTATACTGGTGACTTTAATGTGAATAATGCTAAGATTAGTTCCAAATATCATTAAAATATCTGGACCAGTTACTATCCGTGAAATAAAAGCTAATACAATGTTAACGTAAAACTCAAAATACTCAGTACTCCAGAGAATTTGGTAGAATAGTGAATAATTAACTTTTGTGAGCTGGCCAGCGGGTTTCAGATCGCGGACTCCACACGGAAACTTCACAGAAGGCCCTGCTCTCTCTAGTCCCTAAGCTGCCCACTGGACGGCAGGTGGGGAGCCCCTGGGGACGGTGTGCTAGGGGGAGTGGCAGGGGAGGGCGGGGCCTGGAGAAGGGCCCGTGTCAGAAAATGACCAGGGAGGAAGTGCGTGCATGTGTGTGTGTGTGTGTGTGTGTGTGTGCACGTGTGAGACAGGATGAGAACCGACACCCGTGGATGTGCTTGAAATCCTGAAACGCACTAGTTCTCAGGCTTCTAATTAGTGCCACGTCACTCCCCTCTGGTCACCATCCGCAGAACTGCACAATTCTTTCTCATCAAATAAGAAGGCAGTTGCCTTCATTTGGGGGCATCTCCAGTGGCAGTAATTAGAAGCTCAAAATAATGGATCCTTTTTGTTTTTGTTTATTCTACAGTTAAACAAAATTAGAGAAATAAGCCTTTGAACTTAAAAACTAAAGGTCTGTGCCTGTCAAAATCTTTCATTTTTAAGACAAAAAGACCAGCTCACCTGGGAACAAATAGCAACTGCACTGACGCTATGCAGTATGCAAACGAGACGCGGATACACACAGGCGGGGGTACACAGCGGGGACACAGCACAGTCGCGACCTCGGCCGGGGCGCCTGCCCCAGCTCCGCACCCTAGGAGGAGGCGGCCGACACGCCGGGTGTCCAGCCCATCTGGTAGGCCCTCTCCAGCGTCCTCTTGCAATCCTGCAGGACGGTGCTGAAGGTGATGTGCGGGTACTGCTGCACCAGCTGCTCCACCGTCACCTCGTTGACCTGCAAGTGAACAAGAGCTGCCGTCACACACAGGCACCAGGACCGCCCCTCGTCCTTCTCAGCAGCGCCAGCAAGTGTTTGCTGGGAAGACCTGCCCTAAGTACTACATTCTACGTGGTGCTAGGTAGTACTAAGTTCTACATAGTACTAAGCACTACTAAGTTCTGTGTAGTACTAAGTAGTACTAAGTACTAACTAAGTAATACTAAGTTCTATGTAGTACTAAGTTCCACGTAGTACTAAGTACTATGTTCCCCCTACGTTTTTTTTTTTTTTTTTTAAAGATATAAGGTATCGGGAGGTTAGCGCTTTCTAGGAGGATAAATGAGCTGAAGTGTGTCCGTTGAAGGGTGAGTGCCTGGGAGGGGAGGCAGCATGAGACACTCTCATGTACCTCTGACTCTGCCACCCACCTGGCAGCTTTTTTAGGAGAGAACCATAGACTGCCGGAGAGGATGCACGGGACTCTGAATAGGAGTGCTGGGCAAAATGTTTATTTTTCTTCCCCTTAAATGTTAAAGTCCTGGCAAACCTCAGGTCCCTTCGTGGAAAAGGGCTGAAAATGTGAGGAATCAATCACTAAAACATACATGGCTGGCAGGTCAGAGATGGCCCCAATAGACCTTAACCATCAAAGACACCACCTTGATTCTTGATTAGACAAGGCAATCAGACAGGCCTAATTAAAACTAACACCTTTTCAATTGCTGTGCTGTGAAGGGATTAATTTGTCAATTATTTTTAAGCTGATTGCAGTTCATATCACAAAAGCAGACAGCTCCCTTCATCCTTCAGATAAATAAATGATTAACCTAAGAACCGCAACTTTTAGCTTGCTTTATTTAAAATCTTTATCGAACACTTCGGCATTTTCAAATACAATAATGTTTCATTTATATTGAATAAGCTGGTCTGCAAGAAGGTTCTGCTGAGACACGTTTTTGTGCTTCCTTTCCATGTCTGTCCACTACTGAACAGATCAGGACCATCAGGAAAAACCTCAAACAATATCAGACCCTTGCAATTTGCTTTGAAAGCCAGCTTGGGAGTATGCTGACCGTGACATTAAGTCCTCTGCACTTTTCTAAAATAACATGGTGTTTTGTTAAACTATGTTACATGTAGTATTTGTTAAATTCAGAGTTGATATTTCCACATTGCACTGATGATGCTTATTTTTTGTCAGAATTTCTATTCAAGACTTTCTTGTACTGAAATCAACTGTCATTCCAATTTTAACCAAGCTATGCAGTTCAATCTGTGTTACAATGTATGACTTTTGTTTACAAAAACATGAAGAAAATGATTTTGAATAAAAAGAAAAACTGATATACAAATCAGAATTGAGAATATCAACTGCTGACCTTATAAGGATTTCTAAGCAATGTAACTTTTTTAAAAATTGAATTCTACCTAAGTCTAGCTTGAGCTGAGTCTGCTTGGATCAGTAACTGACAAAGTCTTGCATCACCTGGCTGTGCCCATCTCTCCGGTACATCTTTGATATTATCCAATCACCTGACCTAATGTCAAGTTATCAAGCTGTCCAAGTCCTTTCTGGCCTCAGGACCTTTGCACCTGCCATTCTCTTTATCTGGAATACTTTTAAAGCCACCTCCCCCTTAAGAACCCCCTTCCCATGGCTAGTCCTCCTCATTCTCAGGTCAGTGTCATTTCCCCAAGGAGCTTCGATCCTTGCCCTCAGCCTGCTTCCCTCCTCAAATCAGGCGAGGCTTCCAGGTTATTCTCTCTTCCAACACTGCCTACTTTTTCTTCATAGTACCTTCAAAAGTCAGTTTATAATTGCTTTATTTAATGTCTGCTCCTGTTCCAATGTAAGATCCACAAGAACCATGATTGTTTTGTCATTCATGAGCCAGACTAACTTCTTAGTGAATGAAGGAGAAAACAATAACTACAAACGAAAAACAGAAACCCAAGAGCAAAGCGCTGCCAGACACTAATGCACTACTGACCAAGACCAGCAACTTCCCCAAGAACCATCCTCAGCGCAGGGACTCGCTCCTTCAGGGAGCATCCCCTGGCCACGCCGACCCTCGGCGCAGGTGCACTGGGCACTCCTGCTCTGAACCCATGGCAGCACCTGCAGGCCTCTAGCTTCAGTGCCCTCACACTGCTCCAGTCATCTCTCCACTCGACTCTCCTCTACCTGAACCAAAGTCTGGGTACCAGACACTGCCTTTTCTCTTTAATAAGACTACAGAGTTGTGTACAAAGCAGAGAAGCAACGTGGCGACTATAGTTGACCTTGGAGTCAACCAGGCACAGGTCAGAATCCTGGTTTCACTTCAAAATTTGGTTTCCTCAACTGTAAAAACAGGATAAAAGTACCGATGTCATAGGATGTTACAAGGATAAAATAATATGCCTAACAGTGTGACTGACATAAAAAGTCCTCAAATGCTGGTTCCTATAGTAGAGCTGATGTTCAATAAATGATCATTTACTGAATCAATTAATGCTATGGCAGGGTGACCAGTTCTCTACAGTGATGTTCAATATTGTTCAACTTCTGAGATATTTCAGAAATAAACCTTGATAACTTACTCCTTGGAAGAAAAGTTATGACCAACCTAGACAGCATATTGAAAAGCAGAGACATTACTTTGCCAACAAAGGTCCGTCTAGTCAAGGCTATGGTTTTTCCAGTGGTCATGTATGGATGTGAGAGTTGGACTGTGAAGAAAGCTGAGCACCGAAGAATTGATGCTTTTGAACTTCGGTGTTGGAGAAGACTCCTGAGAGTCCCTTGGACTGCAAGGACATCCACCCAGTCCATGCTAAAGGAGATCAGCTCTGGGTGTTCTTTGGAAGGAATGATGCTAAAGCTGAAACTCCAGTACTTTGGCCACCTCATGCGAAGAGTTGACTCATTGGAAAAGACTCTGATGCTGGGAGGGATTGGGGGCAGGAGGAGAAGGGGATGACAGAGGATGAGATGGCTGGATGGCATCACTGACTCGATGGACATGAGTCTAAGTGAACTCCGGGAGTTGGTGATGGACAGGGAGGCCTGGCGTGCTGCGATTCATGGGGTTGCAAAGAGTCGGACACGACTGAGCGACTGAACTGAACTGAACATTAGCTATCACCACAGGGTAAGAAGCAACCTTGATAATATACTTCATATATAAGAAGAATCTATCTTAATGCTCTCTGGAGAAGAGTCCAAAACTTTTCTTAGTAACACAGTCTGGGTTTTCAACAGCCACTTTTAGGAAACCCTCCCTTTCCTTTACCTGATATTCCCCCCAGGCTGTGGGTGAGGTTACTTTCTTCCCTGCTTCCACAAATAAACTTAGAAGGAGGCCGGTCTCACTCAGGGAGAGCTGAAGTCACCTGGCCGAAGGATTTTCAGAAAATCTCCCTCAAATGGCAGAGAAAGTAAATGTGGCCCAAATCACCTAGCATTCAAGAAACAACTAACTGAAAATAGCTGAAAAACAGAGGCAGAAGAGAAAACCTCTAAACCCACCATAAAGATGGGCTTGTCTTCTACAATACATCTTTTCTAATCATAGGCCTGTACAAAGTTTTACACCAAGGACTGACAGGCATTTTGTTCTGGAGGCCCAAGTTTTATAAAGATAAAGTATCACTGTGTGACAGCTGCTTTGCATGAAGAGAGAGAAAATTCACCTTAAGCGAACTTGATACATGAAGATACCGATTTATGAAGTACGTGAATTAGCTTCAGTTAGGGGTTAACTGTCGACTCTAGCAAAGACTCATGGTAGGGTTAATTTAGTCAGTCAGCTCTCTTAATGTGTTTTTATATCCCTGACTTACTGAAATTCAGCCTACCTTCTTCTGTTGCATAAAGCAAGGCCCACCTATAGCTGAGAATACACAGTGGGCTAGATTTCTGGCTTTCATAGGTTGTGGGTTAAAAAAGGATAGTCATCTGGTTTTGTGTAGCTGTATAAAAAATGCTACAGGTAATCCTCTGTGGACATAATGTGTCTTCAAAGCAGTCCGTTTGCTGTGCTCTGTAAACTCCAGAAAATAAAGCAGTAGGGGAAATGCAAATCCTCCATTTCAGGGCTTTGTTGGTAGACGCTATCCTGGGGAAATACATGTGTTCCCACTAGGGAGGGTTCTATCTTTTACTTATAGTGTCTCCTGGCGATAAGGTGTGACACATTTTATACTGAAGCTATTTTCATTTACTCCTCACAAGTATACACTATGCTCACCTCTTTGTATAGACTCCAAAAGCAGTTTGGTGCCTTAGAGAAAAAGTTGGGTGTAAGACACTGGGGCGGTCCAAATCATTTCAGCTCCTCAGGCCTACATATGTGTTTCTGTAGACACTTTGTCATGCACAGCTCCACTCGCTGGAATGAAGAGAACTATTCTCTGTTCCAACTCATAAAATGTATGTAACATAAAAACGGAACATGAAGATGAATTAAAAAAAATTTTCCCATGATCCTTGGTTGTCTGTTCTTAATTTCTTTTTCCTCTGCTGCAAACTATCAATGGCAATTTCTATATTACACCTAAGATTTGAGAAATGCAGTGGATTGTCTCAGAGAAATACTCAGCAGTGTCATTTGGAGAAATTACTGTGATTAAAGGGGGAAAAAAAGCATGTACTACAGAGTTTTTTTTTTAAATGTAAGAAAAATTGGATTTTATAGTTCTCTCCAAAGACTGTATAACCATAATTTACATTTTTAAAATTATTATAACTCTTTTTAAGGTAGTAGCAATTTGTCTGGTATTTTAATCTATTTTGAGTTAACATCTATTAGCACTTTTTGAAAATGTGAGGCAAATTGCTGTGCTAATTAAGGTAAATCATACCACAGTTTCATCCTATCGCTGCTGCTACTAGAGAAGGGTGAGAAGACACTGGTCAGGGTTTCTGAGATTCAGTTTAACCTATTTACCTAAACTATCACCTGTTCCTTCACCTCCTTATTGACGCTTTCCCAAGAAAATTCTAGAAAGTGTAAGATTAGGCCTAAATTATCTCCCCAATGATACCTATTGTTAAAAAAATACAATAAATATCTGATGAAATCTGTTGAAGAAACCATTCATTTTAAGTTATTCTCATTTCCTCTTTGAGTCATGTTGTAAAATAGAATGTACTTCGTGTGTTGAGGGGAAATATTTGGCACCGGAGTATATTAAAACTACACTTAAGAATATGACAACTTACTTAAAATCATTGTTTTAATGGAGAAAGTTTCCCTGAAAAAAGCGAACATTAGTCCAAAGCACCCCAACAATAAATGTGTTGCATCTTTCCTAGATCGTAAGCTCCTTGACAGCAAGGAGTACGTTAGTCATCTCCTTGTTTTCAGCCCTACACATACTATCTGGCACATTCCCGTCCCATCAGAATATAAGCTCCTGCTTCTCCTCACTGCCAAGCCCCCAGCAGCGGGCAAGCGCCTGGCATGTAGTGAGTACTCAGTGATAACTGGCTGGCTGAGTGTTGCTCCATGAGTGTGTCCTGAGTAACTAGAGAGGCACGGAACAATACCGCCTCAGAAATGGTGGCGATAAGCTCACCTTGTACCCAGACTGTTCGGCTACAGTGGGGGCAGGCTCTAGGAGCTTGACATTACGGCAGCTCCAAACTCCTCACACACAAGGTGATTCCTGGTGCTCCTCTCCTTTCTCTTCTTGCCATCTGACTCCACTGGGTACCTCTGTCCTGACACACTTTGCCCGGGCTTCCCAACGCTTTTGCAAGGAGACCAAAGCAGCTCGTGATGGCGGTTCAGCATCACGAGCTGCTGCTTGCTGGCCATGTGGCCCCCAAGCGGTACCAAGGAAGTGCCGGGGATATAGTGCATCAGTCGCTCAGTCGTGTCTGACTCTTTGAGACCCCATGGACTGTAGCCCACCAGGCTCCTCTGTCCATGGGATTCTCCAGGCAAGAACACTGGAGCAGGTTGCCATGCCTTCCTCCAGGGGATTTTCACGACCCTGGGATCCAACCCGGGTCTCCCACATTGCAGGCAGATTCTCTACCATCTAGGCTGCCAGGGAAGCCTTAGGCTGTACTTCAGATGGACTGATGGCAGCCCTTCCTATTAGGGATGTGTGGCTCAGTGCACTGGGGAGACAGTGCTGAGAAGCACGCTCTTGGTGCCTGGCTATGTGCAGGTTCCCAAAGTTTTGCAGAAACCCACGATTCACAAGGGTTCACACTTCAGTTTGCAGCACCAGGGCCACCCTGCTCAGGGTAGCAGACTCGGGAGGGCCCCACAGAAGACTCTGAAATCTTGGGACATTTAAGGCTCCTTCTGAGGTCACAGTTGTCTGGTGACAGGGGAACCGTGGACAGTGTCTGACTCAGAGCAATGCTATTTCCACCTTCTCATTGCTTGGGCTTCAGTACCTCTGCACGCCTTCACTGTTACTTGGGGCTCTTTTTGGGGGGTTGTTGGTGGTTGGTTGGTTTCATTGTCACAGTCATATTTGGCACTTAACGTCTCAGCTGTCCAGCGATCCCCATCCTTTGTGGCTGGTTTCATGGGTGACAGTGTTTCCACGGCCTGGGCGTGGGGGAAGGCTTCAGGCTGGTTGAAGCGCGGTCCATTTACTCCGCACTTATTTCTCCTACTGTCATATCGGCTCCACCTCAGAGCATCGGGCATTATATCCTGGAAGTCGGGGACCTCTGAGCTACTGCCATGGGCAGTACAGTCCCAAACAGGGAAAAATTCTCCCACTGAAACCGCCGCACGCTCCCCAAAGAGAAACACTGTATTCTCCCAGATTAGGTGCTCATGAGGTAGGATAGAAACCGAGAACATTTTTTTCTTCCTGGTTTATTTAGACAAAATACCTGAAAATAATTTATTTTTCATCCTAATGACCAATAAGGCAAAATGAAAGTACATCTCCATCCTAGTAAGGAAAGAGGAAAAATGTTCAGTGAGCATCTACCATTTTCCAAGCATCTAAGCATGAACACTGCTGGTTACAGATGAATCGCGCCTCAGACAAAATCAGCATTTCACGTGGGGTCATGGCTGGTGAACGCAGCCAGGATGGGAATCCGGACCCGCAACGCAGGCACTCCGGGCCCTTGGGCCGCCCCGCCCTGCATGCCACGCGGTGGGTGCACCAACCGTCTCACCAGAGCCTCGCTGAGCACCCTCCTAGTAAATGGTCACGGACGTTCATTTTCCAGGTGACACAGGATGACTGCGGGCTACTGGAACACGTTTCAAAGTCCTTTACGACCTCTTCAAAACGGCTGCTCTGCAGGAATGTGAATTCTAACGGATCTCCTTAATTCTAACGGATCTCCTTAATTCTAATGGCTCTCCGCTGGCCTGCAGAACATCCTGTTACGGAACTGTGGTTGCGTGAGACCCTGAGACATGGAGGAAGCACGATGAAGCCATAGGACTGCCGTGGGCCTTTGAGAAGGCCAGTGACCACCCCACACCATAACCCGGCGTTCTCTCTCTGCAGTCTCCTGTCCCTGTGGGTCCCAGAGGCAGAGGGGCCAGCCTGGCAGGGACAGACCCCCGCCCTCCTGAGCAGAAAAGATGGACAACAGGGAGGGCAAGGCCTAAGAAACGCGTTCCAGGGCATGGAGAGGCGGCTGTGGGCAGAACTGGGCAGGCCCTGACTTCCGCCAGGAGGGCTGGAAAGGGCTTTCCAAAATCGGGGGTGTCTGAGTGAACTTCGGAAGGACACAGAGGTATCAGCTTTGATGCTACATGCATGAAATACACGTGTATTATTCAGGGGAGAAAGGACATGTGCTCAAGAGTGAGAAGGGCACACTCATCTGTCCTTCACTTTGTAAGGCAACGCTTCTCCAGCCTGTCTCACAAATTCGACGGGGTAACTGAAGCAGGTTCTTCTCTACAATGGCACTGCTCTGAGCTTGATGTGGTGGTGGGGGAGAAAATAGGCCCCCCTGCCTCCCGTTTCTGTAGGCTGAAGAGTAAGGAGCCCCCAGGGAGCTCGGGAAAGCGTGGCAAACAGCACAGGGGCCTCCTGCCTCCTAACTCCAGCTCTCCCCCTCATGCTGGTCTGCCATCCCTGCAGACTCCCCGGGCATTGCCCCTCACTGCTCACAGCCCCGCAGGCTGACTCCCAGCAGCCTGGAGGCAGCGTGTGGTCTCCCAGGCAGTCAGGAGCGGCTCAGCTCCTGGGACATGTGCCGGCTCTCCCTGCGGCCTGGCGTTCGCCGGGTGCCAGCAGAAATCCTCATGGGTGATGCAAATGCAAATGAGACCCAGTTGCTCTTTTGCCAAGTGCCCACTGGCCCCAAGACGGGCATGTACTAAAATGGATAAAATAAGGGGGACGGGAATTTAGTAATACTTCAAATTTGCATGTCAGTGAGATGAGTCATCTAAGTGCAGTGTAGAATACTTTACATCGGCCACTAAGGACAGAATGAGAGGGCGGGCCACACAGTGATTTTTCTCTTCAGGACCTGCACTGCCGACCACGTGCACCGGCTCTCCGCAGGGCGGTGGGTGTTCTCATGATTCTGTTTCCCTCCTTTGCAGCAGGACACCCATGGCCCTGTCTGGGTGACTCGCCACTTCTGGCTGGCGCCACCTACGACCAGGGCAGGGAGGCCTGGGACGCCAGGAACTGGATGCTGCTTCTACGGTCTCTCCCCTCATCTGTTTCCCTGGGGCTGCAAGCCGAGCTTCCCAGCAGTCCAGCAGCTCAACAGACAGGAGAAGGCTGTGGGAGGACCCGCAGCGAAGGGAGAGGCTGGGGAGGACTGCGGGAGGACTCTGAGCATGAGCAGATGGTGCCCGCGTCTGCAGGCAGTCACGTGCCTTTCCACTCCGCTTCCTTTCTCAGCCAAACCAAGGTCTCTCTCCGAACCCCACGGCGACTCATACATAACAAATATCAATCTGTGTTTCCCGACGTGTGATGGATTCAACTATGTCAATGATCCCCCCCAAAAGAGAATTCATTTAAGAGGTCTCTGGGCTTCAGCCTCAGCAGCTGCCAAAGAACTCCAGGGACAGTTTTATCCCAGAAAGTCTCGTGCAGTTACTGAAACTAGGGGATAACTAAGAACATCCAGAATACCGCACACACTGCTTAGGCGATCTTGTTATGTAACTCATAGCGGAGGCATGGAGGTGACTGCTAAATCAAAGTAATTAACATGAACACGTTCTGTCCGCGGAGACTAAGGGGAAACAGGTGTTCAGCCGAGAAAAAACATTTCTCAGTGGATTTCCTACGAAGTCAAAATGTCTCAGGTTTAACTCACAAAAATTTTTAAGTTAAAAAAAGAAATTAAACTGTGTCTGCAACCAAGAATACAAACAAGAATACAGTGGTTCCCGGTCCAAGTGCTGATTAGAACCACCTGGGGAACCTTTGAAAAAGTCTCAGCGGCCCAATCATATCCCAGACCAAATGCATGCCAGTCTTGGAGGAATGGGACCCTGGCATAAGTATGTTTTAAAGCCCCTGGAAGATTTCAGGGTGAAAAGCTCAGGTTGATTGACGAGATCCCAGAGACACAGGAGGTGGCCACCTGACCTTCCCAACATCTCACGGAGGGAAAGAGTTCCCTACACCCAGCTCACACAAGCACCCAGAGCTTTCTCAAGGACCACGCACGAGGCGGGAGGAGAGGGCGCACATGCCTGAGTGTCTGATATAATCTTAAGGAGAAAATGACTATCTTACTGGAGTCTAAAAACCACCCGCTAAATACATGTGTTTACAGGCCACCCTTAATGCACTAGCCTCATGCACGAACCTCATGCCAAGAGCCCAAGGCCTTCGAGGATGTATTTTTTTATACAGAGGTAAGAAATATTACTCTTGGGTGGCAAAAAAACTCATCCCCAAATCCCAAAGCATAGAAAGAGAGACACTGAGGATGCGATGAGCCTGACAGGCAGGCTCACAGATTCACTCAGCTCGGCCAGATGCAGTCTCTCCACCCAGAATCTGCGACGGTCGGAAGTGCTCTGCTCAGTCAGTATCACAACAGGCCTGGCTTCATGCTGTCTCTTTCTCGGGAAATGTGGGTTGCCTGTCAACACTAGCGTTGCTTCCACTCACCTGAGTTAGCACGGTGAGAAAGCTACAAGGTATCTGGAAGAGCGGGGATCACAGAAACGCCTGCAGCGCTAAGTGAGAATAGGGGCTCACCGACCTGAAGCCTCTGATTAGAGACCAGGGCGACGGGCGTCCAGCAACTAGATCGTCAGAGAGAAACAGCAGCGGCGTTTTCATTCCCTGTTCCACCCAGCGAGCCTCCACCCAGAAGCATGTTTCAAGCCAAGTGGAGACTTCAGGTGTAGTCTGGGATAGGATGTCCTGAGGCTGCAAACCTATGGTACTGACCCATTGTGCAAGGCTGTGCATCGTTTGTACAGATTTGCACATGCGGCACATGTAAGAACAATCCTGACATGTGTGGGACGCCTGGATGGACAAAGCCACTGGGGAAGACTTGGTGGCCCCCTAAAAGACTACTTGAGAAAACCTGGGTCCTAATAGGATAATTAATAAACATCGTCACTGAGGGAGCAGTGAGTGTAACATATTTATGGGAACACATCTGTGTGTTTCTAAATTAAACTTGCACAAGTTAAGCTGAAAAACACAATTGAGAGAGAAAATGCTCAGAACCTAAAATTATGTTTTCTTTTGTGCTTAACAGCTTTCTTGATTTCAATTTTTATTTTCTTACATAAAGCTTTAGGGTGATGGTAATCACTAGTGGACACCTGATTAAAAATAAGAAATCTTTCTAAAACTGAATTTCCAGGAGGCAGAATTTATGGATTTGACCTGTTTCCTAAAATAAATTTATTAGCAGCAAAAATTTCTTCTGCATAAACAAGCGACAGTTTTGCCTTTCAGAAGAGAGGCTCTACCTGAATCAGAGCAGTTCAGGGTTAGGCTCTGACAGGTGTGAGTCTCATCATACTGCAGATGTCTGAACTCCATCCTTGACTGACCTGGGCCCCCGAGGCAGCCTTCAGAACCCCCCAGCTACAGGGAACTGGTACTAAATCCAAGGTGTCATCTTTCTTACTCACTTATTTATTCCCCTGTCTGAAAAGTGAAAGTGAAATAGATACTTTTTCATTTTCTGTCAAATGATTCAGAAGCAATGGGATCTAATGGTTTTCAAACTTGCTTTTGGTTGTATGATACTTTTCTGCAAACCAAAGTAGTAAATAAGTAAACAAATCAAATAGATAAGCCAAGCAGATAAAGCAGTCAAACTGGGGTCACTGGGGCTGCTGTTAGGTGCCGGGACAGGCCCTCTGGCCTCCTAGCCACCCTGTCATCCCTAAGAGGCTCGCAGGCACCTCCTCGGGACCCTGGGGCCGCACAGAGCACAGGTGGGGACAACCGCAAGGCACCTGTCTGCCGTCCACTGCGTGTTCGTTTAGCATCTGCTACGCACCAGCCACTGTGGCAGGGCCTGGCTTACAGCACAGGCTAGGACCACACGGTCCTTCCATCCTTAGGAGGAGGGCATCCTGGGGATGAGGGTGGAAGAACCCACCACCACCAGAAGCAAGGGCTAACACGCATGACTTTCTTCATGGAAGGAACCTACAGGCACCGACTCCCTTAATCCTCCCCACGGCCCTCAGATGGGTGCTGCTCTCATGCCCACTTTACGGATAGGGGAATGCAGGCGCAGAGAGGCAGCCTGGGAGGATGCAGCAGGAGCCTGGCGCCACGTGGGTGCAGCTGCTCGGGGATGGAGCGAGCTGTGGACAAGCAGGCAGAGAGCGGAGTCAGTGAGATGGAAGTCACTGTCGCGCCTGCGGCGTGGAGAGACCTGTCGGGGGTGGTGAAAAGTGTCCACAGTCGGTCCTTTCCGGGAACTGAACCATCGAGTGCCGGAAAGACAAAACTGCAAGGAGCGTCGCCGAAAGCCACGAGAGACCAAAGCGAGGTTCTTCGCGCAGAAGAAACAGAATTTCTGGCACCCGGACGCCACTCTGCCTGCCCATTTGCTTGTCTGTCTTCCCCAGCGGGCTGCAGGCTCCATGGGCCAGGAACTCTGACCTCGTTCACTGTTTTTTTCTGACCTGTCCCCTGTTACAGTTACTGGAACATAGTAAGGAGCCCAACAGATGCTTTTTGAATGCACTGATAAAATAATATAATAAACATTGGAAGCTGGGGGAGGAAACTGAGGCTTTCTCCTGAAAAACTACTTGCCCAGACATGGTAGGCCCCGGTAGCCTGGCGCCGAGTGGCTGGGTTTCGGGAGGCAGGTTGGGGGCCCCCTTCCAAGGACCCGCAGACCCCCCAGTCTCTGGAGTGTCGGCAGGCGGCCCTCATTTCTACTTTTCGAAGTGAGAGGCTTAGGAGTGCTGGGGTCAGAGTTCCTGTAGGAACTCCCTGTTAATCTTTTTTATTTCTACATCAGAAAAAACCAGTATGATCCTCCAACCTTAACTCTTTCTTATAATTACTTAAGCCAAATCAGAGTTCCAAGGAGATTATATACTGCAAAGCAATGATGCTTCAGGCAAACTCCAACATAATGTTCTATTTACCCCGCAGCCTTTGGGGAACAGCAGGCCTCCTCTTTCCTCCTTTAAGAAAACATTTCACCATGCATCAGTCCCACAAAAGGAGTAAGTAAGACACAGCAGCTACTTGCCCACCCCCCAAAAGGTTCCAGGGACACGCGGTCTTCCCTGAAGAAACACACCAGCCTGGAACTGACAGGCGGTCTGACTTGCCGAGCCCTTACTCTCTCTGTTCACAAGAAAGGACTTAGCCCTGCAGGTCTCGAGGTTTCGTCCTCCATATGTTTGACCGTCATTTAATGGATCCTAACTAGCAGCAGCAGCAGCTATTCACAAAACAAATTAAAAAAAAAAAAAGTTGTTGTCTGAATCTCAGGGGCCTAGGTTTTCTTTGTAAGATCTGAGCATGTGAATTTATATTCATGGCTAGAATATATGAACTGGGCAGTTCACATCATGGTTAAATATCCGATTCCAGGGCAGCCATGTATATACGCGAGTCAATAGTAACAGTCATGGTAGCTGACATTACACACTTACAGACTGCATGACCTTAGGCTAAGTCCTTCATTGAAGTATCTCATATAATCTCATAACCATCCCGTGGGGCAAACACGATCCCATTTTTCAGATGGTAAAACAGGCTTTTAGAGCTTAAGCTGTCGGAAGCCCCACAGACAGTCAAGCGAAGGGTGAAGAATTTGGAAACCTAGCGGGCTGCCTCCAGCGCTCACCAGTGTGACCCCTGTGAGGTCCTGCAGCAGGCTCTCCTGCTTTATTAAACACCAGAAAGGCCTTCAGTGACTGCTCGGGAGAACTTCAGGCGAGGAGGGCTGGGAGAGGCGGAGATGGGGCCTTGGCTAAAATGAGTGGAGAGATAACCTCTGAATTTCAGCTGATGTTTTTTCCCTGTTTCAATTACCAGGGATAATCAGGAGAGGGCTGTAAAAATGTGTTCTAAAGTGCTCCTGTGTGGAAATCACTGGGAGAAACTGTTTTATCAGCAAAAGGAACAAGATGCTGATACTTCAAGCGAAGGACTCGAGTTCGGATTTTAGAGCCCCAACCACACACAACTCTCCGATTTTCACATCCTCTCTTGGAGCACATGGCCTGGCGGGCAGCTTGGGGAACAGATACGTCTCCCATGACCACCCCATCTGATACCGTCAGACCGCTCCCGCCTTGTCAGGGGAGCACTTTGTTTTGTTTTCTTTGATAAGGCATCCATTTGCGATCTTAAAACCCTGGCTCCCGGCAACCTGGAGACAGCTGTGGACACGCGTGGGCAAGGGCAGCGCCCGCAGGTACTCGCTGTTTCACGGCTGGACTGCTACCCAAACAGTCCTGGACACAGGGCCCCGCAAATCATTTTTCCCCTAAACTGATTTTTCCAGTTAGTTCTGTGTATTAGTTACAGAGTCCTATATTATTTTCCCCGTAGGGCTTTCCTGCTCATGGCTCCTAAATAAGCTGATGAAAACTCCATTTTCTCCGCAGAAATCTTTAGGCTGTTGAGGCTTTCTCTTACCATAATTACTTCCTGAAAAAAAAACAATGTAGTGGTCAATTCCTCCTGAATATTTTTACATTACATTGGGCATGCAAAACTTGGCTCTTGCTATTTTAAGGTTGCAAAGCAGATTCCTGGCTTTAAGGAGCTAACTGGTCTCCCTTACTTTCTTCCTGCATTGACTGCTCATTGATTTGATTAAATCTCTCCACAATTTCAATGAGAGAAACCCTGTGTGAAAACAAGGATTTCTTATGACCTGAAGAAATCATCCCTTATTAAAAGAGATCATCTGTTTTGCTCCTCAACTAAGCACTTCAGGAATGAGGGCAGGTGAGGAGAAAGGTCTTGGCAGTGGCAGTTTGATGAGAAATGAATTAATTTGATTATTTCCATGGTGTGTGGATCAATAATAGTCGGCCTCTGGCCTCAAGGCAGCTGGATAATCAATAGGATCACAGAGGCAACTCTCCTCCCCCAGCAGCCTCTCTGATCTTTTTTTGGGCGGACTCTTCACGCCTGTGTAATTCTAATTTATGTCAACTAGAAATCAAAGAAATTCCAAGAGGCTTTGGTCAGAGGACATCGGGGTGGACCTTTCAGAATCTATTTATGTCTGCTCCTTAAGTCGGGTGGCCCCCGCGGCCCTCCTGGCGCCCCTATGGGCCGAGGCGAGGCGGCTTCCCTGCAGAAGGGCTGCTACCTGCTCTGGGCAGAAGCGCACAGTGGGGTGAACGGGGGCTCCCCGCCCCCATCGACGACTCCGCAGACACGTGAGCGCCAACAAGCATTTCCAGCCAAGTGCTTTGCCAAGAGTGGCTCCCTCAATAATGCTCTTTAATGCTACCCCAGACGCTGGCATTTTCAAATCAAATGAACAGTGTATAAAATTAGTTCTGCATGAAGTTACAGAAAAAGAAAAAAAATATAGAAAGTGAAAGGGAGCTTTTAAAAGCTCCAGAATTTCTTCATCCAACTGCTTTTCACAAGGGTTTGGCATTTGAGAATTGCTACATTTATGATGTTATTAGCTGCTCATAATTCAGGCCCTCTGTCTCCAAACTTCTGTATTAACACACGTTGCAGAGGTTTCCACCTCGACATTTTATCACGGAGGTTTCCCAAACCAGCCAGCCTGCCTCTGGCCAGGTCTGGTTTCTCAGCCAACGCCACGCCACTGGGCTCCCTTGCTTTTCATCAACCTTGTTACCCCAAACATTTTTCATTAACCTTGAACACTGCATTTCCATTGGCCCTACAGCTTTCCCAGGAACTTTTTTTTTTTTTTTTTGGTCCTTCTTAGTTTTGTTCTCCATCCAAACTGCCACGTAAGAAGTGAGGAAAATACCATATTATTAGAAGACACAGATCTGAATAGAATCTAGAATTCACTGAAGTTGTGAAAACGACTTCTATGACCAAAGCCACTGACTGTCTATAATTGCGGAAAGCAGAAAAAAACATATTGCTCTTATTAGAGAGTCCCGTTGGTTATACAAGTAGTTTTAACTAAATCACCAAATAAATGCGTGTTAAGTTGATAGGTGATTTCGGGTCAACTCTAATTCCCAAGGTCAAGTAAGCCTTTGAACAGTCTTTAAGAATATAAGTTCACCCCAATTCATCAAAGCCGTCTCACACAGCGTTTTCTTCTCTGCGCTCTTACAATGCACTGAAGTTTAAGGGATTAAGTGGCGTCGGCTTCAAACCCAAAGTAATGCCTCTAACGTGCTTATCCATCCAGCAATCAGAAAAGCTACTCACACAGGGGCTTCTTAATGTGCTTCCTAATTTTACAAGCACAAGGGGAAAGCTGCATTTGTCTAACGACCGGAGGACTGCTTCCTAGGAGTCACCCATTGCTGCCAGACAAATTTACTGCTGTTGAGTTTAGACTGCTTTCATCTGCAAAGGATACATTTTCTCATATGTTCTTTGTTTATCTAATGAAAGCGTGAGGAAGAGAAACACTTTTTTCCCCCTACAACAGGTAACAGTGCATTTTGTTATTGAATTCTTCAAAAGCTCAAGTGAGGGGGCAAAAAAAGCAGACATTTTTAAAGTATAGCTTCCGAATCAAATATAAGTGGCCCCGAGTGAAAGAAAATAGAATCGGGTTTCAGCATTTCAGAAAAGCCCAGGATTGCAGAGCACCAGCCCTGGGATGCACAGACGTGATGAAGCCCATCCGTCTCCAGATCAGGAAGCCCACCGACCGCAGGCCTGCCAGCGGGGCTGGCTGTGGAGGCCAGGGGCGTCTCTCTGCCCCCGCCTTTGGTTCCAGTTGGTATGCAGAGAGGGGACAGAGAACTGAAGAAGCTTCCAGGGGCTAGCAGCTTAGATTAAGGTACACGGAGACGAGTGAGAGGCCCACATGAACTTCCTTCCTCCTGTCTTTGCTGGCACAGAGGACCACGCGGAGACGGACAGTGGTTCGTTGCATCCTCAACAGAACTTCACTGTTTCCGGTTTCGGTTCTAATATCCTTTCCTTCACCATTTTTCTTCTTTCCTTCTTTTTGCTTTCCTGCCTGTTTGAATTGTTTCATCTTTAACTCACCTTTGTCCCCCACTGCAAATCTATCTTTAGCCTTATGCCTGGATCAGTAAGTTGATTCCAAATACACTATCCCTCAGAGGCATCAGTTTCCCTTCATAGAGTGTGTTTAATATGCGATTATTGATCTATTTATGTAGAAATAATAATCTTAAAATTAAGTGAGGGAAAAGTGAAATGGCAACATCTTTGAGTTCATGTCTTTCCTCTTTCTAAAGATATCCTTTCAACAACGGGATAGCAGGCAATGCAATTTTTTCTCATTTGCAAATTCAAAAATCAAGACCCAGGTTAGTATAATATTGTTAAGAATAATTAACATTAAGCATTTTATATATGACAAGCATTACTCTGAGGGCTTGATATATGTCCACTTATGTAATTACAGCATTTCCACAAGACGGGTACAGTTATTATCCTTGTTTTACAAAGGAGGAGACGGAAGCACTCAGAGGTTAACCTGTCCGAGCTGACACAGCTAAGTGCGGAGCCCAGACCTGCACCTCATCTCTGGCTCCAGAGTCCACGTCCTCAACTGCTGCCTTTGGTTCTTCGCTACTCACATACTCCTTTGAGTCCTGATAGAAATTTAGAATCTGGAGATGGACAGTATAATAGAAATGCGGAAGACAGAACACTCACACTGGATTTCCATCCAACTAAACCAACCAGCAGGCTCAGCTCAGTCGGTAAAGAGTCTGCCTTCAGTGCAGGAGAGCTGCGTTCGATCCCTGGGTCAGGAAGATCCCCCGGAGAAGGAAATGACAACCCACTCCACTACTCTTACCTAGGAAATCCCAGGGACAGAGAAGCCTGGTGGGCTACAGTCCATGGGGTTGCAAAGAATTGGGCACGACTGAGCGACTAACACTTACTGACTTAAATCAAGCAGCAGGCTTTTAAGTGCGAGGCTCTACGTGTGCTTTGTGTGTGGTGTGGAAACTTCTTGCGTCCTCACAGAACCTCCTGTGTTTTGCCTTAAGCCTGAGGACACCAGCCGGCTGGGCTGGGCTGGCTACAGTGGGCTGGACTGTGACAGCCCTAATTTGGACGAATTTGGATTTATGCAGAAAAGGATCCTTCCACTTACTGAAAATTGGCAAAATGCTGGTCAGCAAATATGTCTGAAAGGATCTTCTGAACTAACTGGAGTATAAATTCAGCTCCGAAGAGGGTGCTGATCTCAACAGGTCTAAAGAGCCCGGGCTAGAAACACGGTGACTTTCGCCAAAGGTTGTGGGCACGTGGATCCAGTTTTAAATGCTTACCTTTCCCTCTCCTTGCTTAGGGAATTCATGTGCAGCAATTCCTTCAGGCAGAAGCCAAAGAGTTCTGCTGTCACTGTTCAGGGTTTCTAGAATACTCTGCCTGCTATGGACTCTTTCACTTGTTTTAAAAGGAGTCATTTTGAAGTGACAGGGTTAGTAGCAGTGTTAAGTTAGTTAGTAGTGAAATTTAAGAGAGACTTGCCACCCTGGGGTCTCCACTGTTGCTCAGTAATAAACTCAGTCAGCTTTCTAGGCTGGGCTGAGTATATAAAATCTCTCTAATCATAACTAACTGGAGAGGTCTGGTATAAGTTTGGATTGTAAAACATCTGGAAAAAAGAACTAGGTCAATTAACAAAACTGACAAAGCGCACAGAGAATTTGGGCCATTCTTATTTGTCCCCAGATTTGCTACATTTAGAAAATACATGTCCTTTGAGAGGCATCTATATTTAGCTTCACACTCTTTTGCTTCATTGTCCCTAATCACCAATCACAAAAAGTAGCACACGTGTATAAATTGTTACAAGCTGCCAACATTTTCAGAGCCAGTAGCTGAGGTGGGTCTTTTTCAAGGAAGCACCCCTTCCCTGGAGACAGCCCCTGGGGTGGGCCCCTGGCACTGGACACAGACTTGAAGATCTGGGGCGCCACCCTGGATGAGGGGTCTAGGGCCAGTGCCTGGTCCTTCTGAGCTCCGTTTTCTCCCCTTCACAGTACAAACGACCGTCTCCTAGATTTGTTACCGGGGAAAACGTAAAAGAGGCAAAGGGGAGAGCGCCTCTCCAACGCCTGGTTATCAGGTCAGCTTTTGATCATCTTTATTAGATGCAGCCCAACTTCTCAAACTCAGGCTCACGCCTCTGGCCAGCTCCACTGACCTTCGGTGGGGCCTCTGGGACTGCTTCTCAACACGTGTGAAAAGCAGCATCTGAAGTGTGGAGATTCCCACCTAACACTGCCTCACTGGCCCCTTCTTGCCCCCCGAGGGCCAGAACACAAAGACGTTGAGCAGTGGAATCGCACACTTCAGACTGCGACAGAATCATCTGGCAGTGGGCTCTCCAACTTACTGCTGTAGGAAACTCGGAACCCTGAGTGGAATTTCACTGTTAAGCCATGCACACTGCAGGGTGCCGTGCAAACACGTTTAATCGTGGTCCACGGACTTATGGACAGGAAGCCAAAATCTAAGTTGAGTGTGATTGCTGTTTCCTTTCTGCATAAGCACAAACATTCATTTTTAAACACAGATATTCAAAAATCATCTCAGATTACTTTAGAAAACCAGGCAGCTTACCATGCATACCTGTAATAACATCAGATCAGATCAGATCAGATCAGTCGCTCAGTCGTGTCCGACTCTTTGCAACCCCATGAATTGCAGCACGCCAGGCCTCCCTGTCCATCACCAACTCCCGGAGTTCACTCAGACTCACGTCCATCGAGTCAGTGATGCCATCCAGCCATCTCATCCTCTGTTGTCCCCTTCTCCTCCTGCCCCCAATCCCTCCCAGCATCGGAGTCTTTTCCAATGAGTCAACTCTTCGCATGAGGTGGCCAAAGTACTGGAACTTCAGCTTTAGCATCATTCCTTCCAAAGAAATCCCAGGGCTGATCTCCTTCAGAATGGACTGGTTGGATCTCCTTGCAGTCCAAGGGACTCTCAAGAGTCTTCTCCAACACCACAGTTCAAAAGCATCAATTCTTCGGCGCTCAGCCTTCTTCACAGTCCAACTCTCACATCCATACATGACCACAGGAAAAACCATAGCCTTGACTAGACGAACCTTTGTTGGCAAAGTAATGTCTCTGCTTTTGAACATGCTATCTAGGTTGGTCATAACTTTCCTTCCAAGGAATAAGTGTCTTTTAATTTCATGGCTGCAGTCACCATCTGTAGTGATTTTGGAGCCCAGAAAAATAAAGTCTGACACTGTTTCCCCTGTTTCCCCATCTATTTCCCATGAAGTGATGGGACTAGATGCCATGATCTTTGTTTTCTGAATGTTGAGCTTTAAGCCAACTTTTTCACTCTCCACTTTCACTTTCATCAAGAGGCTTTTGAGTTCCTCTTCACTTTCTGCCATAAGGGTGGTGTCATCTGCATATCTGAGGTTATTGATATTTCTCCCGGCAATCTTGATTCCAACTTGTGTTTCTTCCAGTCCAGCGTTTCTCATGATGTACTCTGCATATAAGTTAAATAAACAGGGTGACAATATACAGCCTTGACGTACTCCTTTTTCTATTTGGAACCAGTCTGTTGTTCCATGTCCAGTTCTAACTGTTGCTTCCTGACCTGCATACAGGTTTCTCAAGAGGCAGATCAGGTGGTCTGGTATTCCCATCTCTTGAAGAATTTTCCACAGTTGATTGTGATCCACACAGTCAAAGGCTTTAGCATAGTCAATAAAGCAGAAATAGATGCTTTTCTGGAACTCTCTTGCTTTTTCCATGATCCAGTGGATGTTGGCAATTTGATCTCTAGTTCCTCTGCCTTTTCTAAAACCAGCTTGAACATCAGGAAGTTCACGGTTCACATATTGCTGAAGCCTGGCTTGGAGAATTTTGAGTATTACTTTACTAGCGTGTGAGATGAGTGCAATTGTGCGGTAGTTTGAGCATTCTTTGGCGTTGCCTTTCTTTGGGATTGGAATGAAAACTGACCTTTTCCAGTCCTGTGGCCACTGCTGAGTTTTCCAAATTTGCTGGCATATTGAGTGCAGCACTTTCACAGCATCATCTTTCAGGATTTGGAATAGCTCAACTGGAGTTCCATCACCTCCACTAGCTTTGTTCATAGTGATGCTTTCTAAGGCCCACTTGACTTTACATTCCAGGATGTTTGGCTCTAGGTCAGTGATCACAGCATCGTGATTATCTGGGTTGTGAAGATCTTTTTGTACAGTTCTTCTGTGTATTCTTGCCATCTCTTCTTAATATCTTCTGCTTCTCTTAGGTCCATACCATTTCTGTCCTTTATCGAGCCCATCTTTGCATGAAATGTTCCTTTGGTATCTGTGATTTTCTTGAAGAGATCTCTCATCTTTCCTATTCTGTTGTTTTCCTCTATTTCTTTGCATTGATTGCTGAAGAAGGCTTTCTTATCTCTTCTTGCTATTCTTTGGAACTCTGCATTCAGATGTTTATATCTTTCCTTTTCTCCTTTGCTTTTCACTTCTCTTCTTTTCACAGCTATTTGTAAGGCCTCCCCATACAGCCATTTTGCTTTTTTGCATTTCTTTTCCATGGGGATGGTCTTGATCCCTGTCTCCTGTACAATGTCACGAACCTCATTCCATAGTTCATCAGGCACTCTGTCTATCAGATCTAGGCCCTTAAATCTATTTCTCACTTCCACTGTATAATCATGAGGGATTTGATTTAGGTCATACCTGAATGGTCTAGTGGTTTTCCCTACTTTCTTCAATTTCAGTCTGAATTTGGCAATAAGGAGTTCATGGTTTGAGCCACAGTCAGCTCCTGGTCTTGTTTTTGCTGACTGTATAGAGCTTCTCCATCTTTGGCTGCAAAGAATATAATCAATCTGATTTCAGTGTTGACCATCTGGTGATGTCCATGTATAGAGTCTTCTCTTGTGTTGTTGGAAGAGGGTGTTTGTTATGACCAGTGCATTTTCTTGGCAAAACTCTATTAGTCTTTGCCCTGCTTCATTTCATATTCCTAGGCCAAATTTGCCTATTACTCCAGGTGTTTCTTGACTTCCTACTTTTGCATTCCAGTCACCTATAATGAAAAGGACATCTTTTTGGGGTGTTAGTTCTAAAAGGTCTTGTAGGTCTTCATAGAACCGTTCAAATCAGCTTCTTCAGTGTTACTGATTGGGGCATAGACTTGGATTACTGTGATACTGAATGGTTTGCCTTGGAAACGAACAGAGATCATTCTGTCGTTTTTGAGATTGCATCCAAGTACTGCATTTCGGACTCTTTTGTTGACCATGATGGCCACTGCATTTCTTCTGAGGGATTCCTGCCCGCAGTAGTAGATATAATGGTCATCTGAGTTAAATTCACCCATTCCAGTCCATTTCAGTTTGCTGATTCCTAGAATGTCGACATTCACTCTTGCCATCTCTTGTTTGACCACTTCCAATTTGCCTTGATTCATGGACCTGACATTCCAGGTTCCTATGCAATATTGCTCTTTACAGCATCGGACCTTGCTTCTATCACCAGTCACATCCACAGCTGGGTATTCTTTTTGCTTTGGCTCCGTCCCTTCATTCTTTCTGGAGTTATTTCTCCACTGATCTCCAGTAGCATATTGGGCACCTACTGACCTGGGGAGTTCCCCTTTCAGTATCCTATCATTTTGCCTTTTCATACTGTTCTTGGGGTTCTCAAGGCAAGAATACTGAAGTGGTTTGCCATTCCCTTCTCCAGTGGACCACATTCTGTCAGATCTCTCCACCATGACCTGCCCATCTTGGGTTTCCCCGCGGGCATGGCTTAGTTTCATTGAGTTAGACAAGGCTGTGGTCCTAGTGTGATTAGACTGACTAGTTTTCTGTGAGTATGGTTTCAGTGTGTTTGCCCTCTGATGCCCTCTTGCAAAACCTACGGTCTTACGTGGGTTTGTCTTACCTTGGGCGTGGGGTATCTCTTCACGGCTGCTCCAGCAAAGCGCAGCCATTGCTCCTTACCTTGGACGAGGGGTATCTCCTCACCGCCGCCCTTCCTGACCTTCAACGTGGGATAGGTCAACGTAATAACATAAGTACGTGCATGTATATATATATACCCAGGGAGAGAAGAAGAATCTAATATCAAGCTGTAAACGACACTGACATGTAGGAAAGGAGTTTGACAGGCAACTCACTTTATCACATCTCATCAGCCCCAAGTATCTTAAAGACTTGCTGCTCTGTGCAATCAGGGTGGCTCCTTGGTCTGTAATCTCCTTACACCATCCAACGTCCACGGTCTCTATTGTCATGCTGTATCGCCCAATGGCTATCAGAGCTGCAAGGGGAGACAGAGGAAGACAGGAAGCACAAATGTCAGCAGCATAAGGGATCTCTATCTTATTATGACTATTTCTCTCATTTCCTCACTACATTTGTTCCTGAAATGTTGTGTATAAACGAATGTTTCATAAATGAAATCCAATTTAAAATGCTTTAGGAAAGCGTGCCCTATGACAGAGCCTTTCACAAAGTGAATAATCATTCCATAATTTCCCCTTTATTGGAACACAACCTTTTATCAGTTTAATTCATTACAAGGTTACCTGTACTTCCAAACATTCATATCTGTAGAGGGCATACACTCAAATGAATTACGCATATAACATTACAGGAAACCCCCAAGGAGTAATTAAATTTTACCCAAGATAAATTTAATAATTTTTAAAAAGAAAAACCTTCAGAAACACCATTTTGAGGTGTGTGATTCTGCATATGAGTTTCTTTACCAATTGGCACATTTTTTTCCCCATCTGTTCATGATCTGTAAAATGTAAGAGAATATAATATTTTTCACATTAGTCCTTCTTGAGACAGCTGGGAATTAAGAGGACATTACACATACAGTTGAATTTAGCTGGTGCTAGCATTTGTTACAGAGAAGGCAATGATACCCCACTCCAGTACTCTTGCCTGGAAAATCCCATGGATGGAAGAGCCTGGTGGGCTGCAGTCCATGAGGTCGCTGAGAGTCGGACACGACTGAGCGACTTCACTTTGACTTTTCACTTGCATGCATTGGAGAAGGAAATGGCAACCCACTCCAGTGTTCTTGCCTGGAGAATCCCAGGGACGGGGAAGCCTGGCAGGCTGCCGTCTCTGGGGTCGCACAGAGTCGGACACGACTGAAGCGACTTAGCAGCAGCAGCAGCAGCATTTGTTATGGTGAATGTCCTCACCGTATGGGAAGTGTTCCTCCTACTGACATAGGGAAGGAGCCTGTCACACAAACACCATCCCTGCCCTAGTCTACTCGACTCTTCAGCCTGTACCTCTACTGACGCACAGAGTTTACCCCACAGTCTGTGATGCACACCACACATCACTGCAGGGCTCCATAACCTGTCACCCTGTCAGAGCGTCCAGCCGGAGAGTGTGGCTCTTGCCTACAGACTTCTAGTGAAACATACACACCTCTACCCTCGCAGCACAGCAAAACAGATTTCAATACCTCCAGCCAGAAAACGTTTACGGTGCCTTGGTTTGTAAAGGAAAACTCTGAAAACAACGCCACAAATATTAAAAGGAATAATAATTGTTTGCTAATTATTTCTCATTCTAAGATAGGATGAGTTGATTCCTGTGACATTAAAAGCAGCCGATATTTTCCCATTGATTAGAATGATAAGAGCAGAGTGAAGTACTCGTGTAAATAAATGTTAACTCTTAAAGCTTGCAGGGAAAAAAACACATAGCAAAAATCTCTTTGCTAATTATCTCAGTAATTTTTTAAACTAGAAAACTCATGCCTATGTATTCAAGTATCAAAGCATTCCTAATGAGTCAGATATTTGCAGTTTATAAAAACAATAATCATGATCCCAGTGTTTCCAGTGAAAATGCTATTAATATAAGGAAGAAAAAAAAATTCCCAGAAGTTCCTCAGCATATCAATTCGCTGATGTTCTCAACTGTGTACATGCTACTCTGGCATTTAGTTTTCCGAGGAGGCGGGACAGGGCAGGAGCCATCTGCCCAAGGTGTGCTGTGCGGTCAGAGTGATTTTTTTGTGTGGTATAAGCAGCACCTCAGGCTAATCCTATCGGTGTTCCTGACCTAAGAAAGCTGGTGCTATCTCTGGTAGTGTCATAAAATTCATTGGTTATGATATCCTCAGGCTCTCTTATGACAGAAGAAGTAGAAGGCACGAAAAGAAATCCCTTTCACTACAAAGTACTCGAATTATGATCTCAAAAGAAGGAGCGCCAGATGCAAGGCGACCCCACACGGGTGGACTGTGTATTTCTGTCGAGGCTTGGGGCTGCAACGTGAAAGCTCCGCACTCTGCAGACGACAGTCAATCAAATGACCAGCGGAGTTTCCCGAGGCCTCTTGGTGAGCACACGAACAGTTACCAACTACTGGTTCTAGGGGCTGAAATCACTAGTGAATGGCCATTTCCTTTTTTTCCCTTCTTTTTTGTCTGAATTAAAACACACCATAAATAAGACAGCTGAAGATACCATCAAGGTATTCAGTCTCTGTTTTGCCATGGTTCTGTTTACTGAGGTAAGAATTAAATTTTCCTTTTCCTTAACTCATTCGCTGATGCAACAAAAACCTTGGGAACACGCTAGAGCCTTTTCTCCGGCACTTACTGACGACCAGGTGCTGCGCTCGGGGCTAGGAATTTCAGGCGCGCTTTCTCATTTAATCCTGACAGCAACTCCACAAAGTCTTAGTATTAGTTCCTTTTTAAAGACCAGGGAACTGGGTCGCAGAATGCCGGGAGAGCCTTCCCGTCATCACGAGGTAGCAGGCTGGAGCCAGCGAGCTGTGCGGCGGCCAGCAGCCTGCCCCGGGTGCACTCAGCGCCGGGAGCCCGGAACCCTGGCCCGGCCCCGGCGAGGCCGCAGGCTGCAGGGCCAGGGCGGGGCACCAGGGGCCACACCGGGTCACAGAGCTCGGAGGGCCGGTCAGGAGGGGCGGGGGGCGGGGAGGGGAACAGCCAGGTAAACAGTCACAACACAGGGCTCACCCCCATCGCTTTCACCCCCAAACTTCTCATTTCCAGATCTCAAGGCAAAGGCCAGCGTCTCAGAACCAATTACTCCATCATTTTCCCGCTATTACTTGTTTGCTTACTTATGCGCTTTTTTCGCTGTTGTTGTTCACTTTTCCCATTGGAATGACAGATCTATCCACTGCTGTATCCTCAGCACCCAGCATGTGCCCACTACAGAGTCAGTTCTTGAAAATATTCGCTGAACATACCAATGACTGCAACGTGGCCAGCTCTATTACAGAGACATGCCAAGGGACAGGGCAGCCCCTCAGTCTTCAAGGGACGAGAGGGGTCATGGGAGCCCTCGTGGAAGAGCTGAGCTAGGTCTTGAAGGATCTTGAGAAAGGATTCTCCAGAAAAACACAGGCGTGAGGGCTGGCGTGGCAGGCTAAGGAAATAGCACGTGGAAGGGTAGAGAGACGTGAAGGGATGGGGGAGCTGCAGGTCATCCTGCATGGCTGAAATGAAAACAGGGCCAAGGAAGTGGTGGATGGAGGCAAGACATGTTCATTCAGTGATTAGGAGCACTGGGCCTAAGAGATACAAAGAGGAGGAGAGCTAAGCAGAGTCCTAGATGCCAAGAAGCCCATATTCTAGGAGGAGACATAGATGTGAAGCAAACGCAGAAGTACACATAATTCTAAACTGTAAAAGCGCTTTGAAGGAAATGGAATGATCACTGTCAGAGTGATGTCTAGATGGCACCAGGGAGTCTTTCTGATAAAGTTACTTTTAATCCTTCCAGTGACCCAAAAGTAGTCATGTATGGATGTGAGAGTTGGACTGTAAAGCTTAAGAATTGATGCTTTTGAATTGTGGTGTTGGAGAAGACTCCTGAGAGTCCCTTGGTCAGCAGGGAGATCCAGCCAGTCCATCCTAAAGGAAATCAGTCCTGAGTGTTCACTGGAAGGACTGATGCTGAAGCTGAAACTCCAAAACTTTGGCCACCTGATACGAAGAGCTGACTCACTGGAAAAGACCCTGATGCTGGGCAAGATTGAAGGCAGGAGGAGAAGGGGACGACAGAGGATGAGATGGTTGGATGGCATCACCGACTCAATGGACACGAGTTTGAGCAAATTCTGGGAGATGGTGAAAGAAGGGAAACCTGGCGTGCTGCAGTCCATGGGGTTGCAAAGTGGCGGACAAGACTGAGCAACTGGACAACAATGACAAATAGACCTACAAAAAGACAGGCACGGTAGAGGTAAGAAAACGGGCTGAGTGCCTCTCCAAGGCCCACGCCTACGGAGTGGCAAAACGAGGGTGCAAATGGCGACGGTGTGGCTCCAGGGCAAGGGCCCACTGTCCTGGCGGCAGCGCCAGGGGCGGAGGAGGCTGTGTCTACTCAGAACATACTTCCCCTTGCCACCATTCAGGACTGAGACGTTACAGCTCAGGGTAGCCAAGAATTTGCCCTGTATCTGTAAAACAGGGTCCAAGAGAATCCTTAAATTCCAAAGTATATACTGAGTAATTTACCTCTCTGTGAATATGTCCTACCTTTGGATATTTTTTCATTTTCCATGAGCTGCTAAACCAGTATTGTGGTATGGTCTCAAATTCACTTCTGGCCTTACTACTTAGTAGATGTTGAACTTAGAATAACATTGTAACTTTCCTGTGTCTCAGCTCCTTTACCTGCACAATAGGGAGGATGACTAATTGTTCTGCCTACTTCACAGGGTTAGTCTGAGGTTCAAGTGAGAAAATACGTGTAGAGGACTTTGCACTACATAAACACAGTGACTGATTAGACATTTCCCCACACCATTCTACAGTGGTCCAGTGGACGAAAGATGAGGACTTGAACGAGCTTTGAAACGTGAAAAGCTCTGGGCAAATGACAGCATTACGTAAATGCTTCGTCACTATGTCCCTGCTGGAGTTCTTGAATTCTCCTCTGCGCCAGTGATCGTGAACTTGTAGACTGTGCCAGGGAGGACAGGGTACGTGGCATGCACGATTACTGTCTTCACAAGGGGCTGCTGACACATTACAATGGCACTTATTAAGCCTTGGCAAAGCATGAATTATGCAAGACTAATTCCGTATCCCAAATGCAATTTTAATACGTTTTAACATGCTAAGTATAACTAATAAAGTTAAATTTTAAAAAGTCACACAAATTCAAAGCTGTAATTCAGAAACATATGATGATCAAGGTAATACATGAACTCACTGAAAGGTGTTTCCATAAGCAAACAGAGTAACTGAATGACATGAGCATGTATGTAGTCAATTTTGACAAAGGAACGCCATTTCTACGAATCTACCCTGAATCAGTTCAGCTCAGTTGCTCAATCATGTCCAACTCTTTGTGACCCCATGAACTGCAGCACGCCAGGCCTCCCTGTCCATCACCAACTCCCGGAGTCCACCCAAACCCATGTCCATTGAGTCAGTGATGCCATCCAGCCATCTCCTCCTCTGTCATCCCCTTCTCCTCCTGCCCTCAATCTTTCCCAGCATCAGAGTCTTTTCAAATGAGTCAGCTCTTCACATCAGGTGGCCAAAGTACTGGAGTTTCAGCTTCAACATCAGTCCCTCCAATGAACATTCAGAATTGATCTCCTTTAGGATGGATTGGTTGGATCTCCTTGCAGTCCAAGAGACTCTCAAGAGTCTTCTCCAACACCACAGTTCAAAAGCATCAGTTCTTCAGTGCTCAGCTTTCTTTATAGTCCAACTCTCACATCCATACATGACCACTGGAAAAACCATAGCCTTGACTAGACGGACCTTTGTTGGCAAAGTAACATCTCTGCTTTTTAATATGCTGTCTAGGTTGGTCATAACTTTCCTCCCAAGAATATATACTTCTAATTACACAAAATTATACAAGTACAAGTTTATTCATTAAAGAATTGATTGTTGCAAAATAATGGAAACGGCATAATGCCCACACACAGGAGAGTGGTTACACAAGCTGTGCCACAGCCTCACAACGGAACACCAGGTGGCTTTAAAAACATTAAATGGGGAAGATCACTAGGAACTTTCAAGTCATTCAGTGAAAAAATCAACTACAAAAGAGTTTCCATGATGTGCTGCTGCTGCTGCTGCTGCTGCTGCTAAGTCGCTTCAGTTGTGTCTGACTCTGTGCGACCCCATAGATGGCGGCCCACCAGGCTCTGCCGTCCCTGGGATTCTCCAGGCAAGAACACTGGAGTGGGTTGCCATTTCCTTCTCCATTGCATGAAAGTGAAAAGTGAAAGTGAAGTCGTCCAGTCGAGACCGACTCGTGGTGACCCCATGGACTGTAGCCCACCAGGCTCCTCCGTCCATGGGATTTTCTAGGCAAGAGTACTGGTGTGGCTTGCCATTGCCTTCTCCACCATGATGTGCTACCACCATGCAAAGCATAACATAATTAAAAACAGGAATCTGCTCCTTTGTATGAAAGGAGTATGGGAAAGACATAGCAGAAACTACAGAGACTGTTTAACTGTAGGGGGCTGGTGGGGAAGGGCAGAAAAGGACAGGGTATGGAATGTGGGGTGGGGTGAGGAGGAGCACATACTGCTTGGAATATCTCTTTGGCTCTAGCTTTGACACCACCCTTATGGCAGAAAGCGAAGAAGAACTAAAAAGCCTCTTGATGGAAGTGAAAGAGCACAGTGAAAAGTTGGCTTAAAGCTCAACATTCAGAAAACTAAGACCATGGCTTCCGGTCCTGTCACTTCATGGCAAATAGATGGGGAAACAGTGGCAGACTTTATTTTTCTGGGCTCCAAAATCACTGCAGATGATGATTGCAGCCAGGAAATTAAAAGACGCCTACTCCTTAGAAGAAAAGCTATGACCAGTCTAGACAGCATATTAAAAAGCAGAGACATTACTTTGCCAACAAAGGTCCATCTAGTCAAGGCTATGGTTTTTCCAGTGGTCAAGTATGGATGTGAGAGTTGGACCATAAAGAAAGCTGAGCACTGAAGAATTGATGCTCTTGAACTGTGGTGTTGGAGAAGACTCTTGAGAGTCCCTTGGACTGCAAGCAGATCCAACCAGTCCATCCTCAAGGAAATTAGTCCTGAATATTCATTGGAAGGACTGACGTTGAAGCTGAAACTCCAGTACTTTGGCCACCTGATGCAAAGAACTAATTCATTTGAAAAGACCCTGATGCTGGGCAAGATTGAAGTTGGTAGGAGAAGGGGACAACAGAGGATGAGATGGCTGGATGGCATCACCGACTCAATGGACATGGGTTTGGGTGGAGTCTGGGAGTTCGTGATGGACAGGGAGGCCTGGCGTGCTGCGGTTCATGGGGTCACAAAGAGTCAGACACGACTGAGTGACTGAACTGAACTGAACTTGACTCTCTAAACCAGAGTAATGTTTTATATATCTCCCAAAATAAAGAAAATAAAACCAACCAGGATATCCTGCCCAAGCAGAATACCTACAGGAAGAGGTGAACCTAACTGTTACAGATGCACACCGTGACCAGGACCAGTAATATGGCCACGCTGAAGGGGGTGAACTAAGAAGTAAGTCACTTTGGAAACACGATTGTGACTGAATGTTGTAAAGTGAAAACCAAACAGAACTGTCAGCAAATTACTGCACTCTAGTTAGAAAATCTATTTCTTGCAGGGGTATGAGTTAGTGATTCAGTAACCACTTTATGCACAATCCAAGATTATAAATAATGAGAGCCAGTCTTTTCACTATTAAAGAAGTTACCACTAAGAAAAGGGGGGAGCCTTAATAAGCCTTGTGGTACTGAATTGGAATCAGGGATATGAGATGAACTCATGCTTTTTTGGACACACATGATAGATAAATACATATAGAAATAACTAATAAATATGGTATATGTTCATGTATGCATGGTTTAGTATACATACTTATATTTCCTAGCTTATTCTGCTGAGTGGAAATAGGACCAAGGACACCCCAGTAACAATGGTCTACAAGCACCCAGATCTAAATATCATTCTCCAGTAAATTGAATAAAATGAATCAGAGTTTCTTAGAAAAATTCCAGACCTGGGACAGGTAAAATAGAAGCCGATTCTGCGGTATCTTGTGATTGTAGAAAAAAAGACGTGCTTACAAAAGAGTGAGGGTGTATCGAAAGGACAGTGGATTCAATCAGGAGTTGCCATTGGCTGCAGCTAGAACAATTTGAGCAGCAAAATAAACAATGATAATACTGGATTATGATTCAGAAAATTGAACAAGCATTCACAGCTTCATACTGATACAAACAAACAGCCGGGGAAGGCATGTTATAGAAGAACTCCAATTAATAAACATATAAGGAATAAGGGAAATGAAGAAATGTCATCAGGTGAAGACCACAGTATTAATTACTGCAGGCAAGATATACCAGTGGATGCTGAAATCAGTGAATGAAAGTTTTGAGGTGAAACATGATATTGGCAGAGTGCTAAAGATACCTGTGTGTGTGTTAGTTGCTCAGTCGTGTCCAACTCTTCGTGATCCCATGGACTGTAGCCTGCCAGACTCCTCTGTCCATGGAATTTTCCAGGCAAGATTACTGGGATGGGTTGCCATTCCCTTCTCCAAGGGATCTTCCTCACCACCCAGGGATTGAACCCAGGTCTCCTGCTTTGCAGGCGGATTCTTTACTGTGTGAGCCACCAAAGGTATTTATCAACTATCAAGGGTTGTAACTTTATAGTGGAGAGACTTAGCAGATACCATCTTACCCAAATAATCAAAATTGACAACACTAGTGATAACATATACAGACATAATGTATCATCTAATTATTTCTGCAAATAATTATTCACCAAAATAAATAATTTCAATCTACTCATAAGAGAACACCACACAAACCCAAGTGAGAAACATTCTATAAATGATTCACCAGTAGTCAACAGAAGGGTCAAGATAATGAAGGGTCAGAAAAGAATGAGGAACTGTCACAGACTGGAGGGGTGTAAGGAGACCTGACAACCAGGTATCGGCACAGTGTGATATCCTGGATTGAATCCTGGACCAGACACGGAAATCAAGGGAAAATTTGGTAAAATTCAAATAAGATTTGTAGCTCAGTGAGTCTTATTGTTTCAAGTTAATTTCCTTGTTTGATAATTGCACTATGGTTATATAAGCTGTCAACATTAGAGGTAGCTGGGTGAAGAATACATATGAACCCTTTACTATTTCTGCAACTTTTCTGTGATTCTAAAATTTATCTGAAAACAAAGAGACAGAAAATGGATAAGTTAACAAGCGACATCAAGTGAATGAACTAGGGAGAGGACTAACATTTTCTAAGGGAAAGCAGGTATTATTTTTACATTGAAAGATCTGATATAAAAATGTTAGGACTAAAAATACATCTTTCCCCCACAGGAGAAAGATTAGTCATGTGAGTGCATTAACAAGTGACCCACACGTGCCATTTTGTCCTTTGCAGTTCTATCGTCTGCTGTGGATCTATGTACCTGTAATAAAATCAGAAGCAATGCCCCAGTGCTGGAAAGAATTAAGGTTAAAATTTACCAGTAGGATTAACATCTTTCATGTCATACTTGGATAAAAGCCATTTGCAAAGAAATTTCTTGGCACAGGTACAAAGAGATAAATATGAAAAGTGCTCTTCTTTGTGAAAGCCACAGTAGCTCCCAAAACAAAGAGCGGCCCTTCTTGTTGTGTGATGGTCCCAGTGAAGCCTCCCTCTGCCCTGCAGGACTCCAGCAGGGGCTCCAGCCCCGAGGTCCAGGAGACTCACAGGCGCCTAGAAAGAGGACAGACACCCGAGTCCCAGCCCTGGAGATTCTGACTCGGGAGCAGCTATAAAAGCTCCTGTGATCCCAACATGCACTCACGGCTGAGAACCTCTGGAACAAAATAACCTACAACTCAGGCAAAGGCAGTCAACTGAAAACAGAGGAACTTATCTTGAAGGATATAAACAACTTCTGTGTTCTGATATTTGAAACCAACTTTGTCTCTCCAACAGTCCCAACTCCTTGTACATAATCCAAAGCTTTAATTCCTTTGTTTGTAATGTATGGAGAAGGGAACGGCAACCCACTCCAGCACTCTTGCCTGGAGAATCCCATCAACGGAGGACTGTGGTGGGCTACAGTCCAGGGGGTCGCAAAGAGTCGGACATGACTGAGCGACTTCACTTTCACTTCCCTTCTAACGTGTAGCCTGTCTTCCACTTTTAAACATTATTCTGTTCCTCCCACTCCAGTGTTCTTGCCTGGAGAATCCCGGGGACGGGGGAGCCTGGTGGGCTGCCCTCTATGGGGTCGCACAGAGCTGGACACGACTGAAGCGACTTAGCAGCAGCAGCAGCAGCCCAGTATTATGAAGCAAACCCAACGGTGCCTACAGCCTATAACGTTTTTGCCAGTCTCCTTTTTTTGTTAGGTGTTTTCCTTTACTTCGCTGCACTTATATATATCTCTAATGCAGCACTGCTAAGAGTTGGTTTCATATTAGAATTATTTATCAACAAGCCTGTCTTCCCACTAGACGGTAAAGTCTTTGTAGCAATGAATGTGGAGAGTGTTTTCCTAGAACCCCTCAATCTGTGGAAACCAAGCGTCACTCAGTTTTCTTATAGTCTTAGTATAGTTTTTGGAAGTATAACCTGCAGGCAGAAAACTGCACAAGTCCTCAGGGAACAACTTGACGAATTCTGACCAAGCTGCCACAGCTGTGTAACGGCATCTGGATGAGACACACAGCGTGGCCAGCACCCCTAAAGCACCCTCATCCCCAACACCAGTCATTACCACTCCCCCGGAAGGACAACCACGATCTTGACTTCCAATTGCCTGGATCAGTATCCTTATTTTCGGATGTCAAACACTCAACACACTTGTTTCTGGCTTTTCAGCTGTCCATTATGTTCCTGAGATTCATCTCTATTGCTGTGTGTACTGGAAGTCTGTTCATTCTCAATGCTGAAAAGCCATCCACTCCAGTACAGACGGGCCTTTGGGTTGTCTCTGCTTTCTGGGCATTAGGTACATGCTTCTGTGGACACTACCGTAGGTGTCTGTGTGGGAACACGTGCTCTCATTTCATTTGGGTAAATACCTGACATGGGATTAATGGGTCATACAGTTAAGTGTGTGCTTCATTTCCTACGAAACTGCCACAGCGTTTTCTAAAGTGGGTCTGCCAGTTTACATTCCCACCAGTAACGTATGAACGCTCCAGTGGGCCCACAGCCGTGCCGACACCTGGTAGTGTCTGTCTCTCCGATTACAGATGCTCCAGCGGCCATGAAGCGGTGCCTCCCCGTGGGCTCCACTTGCATCTCCCTAAGGGCTAATGGTGCTCTTCCCTTTTCCCACGCCACACGCTTCCACAAAGCCCTAGCTCAGTGCCTCTCCCCTTGCAATCACTCAGTAAGCTATAGTAACTATTAAATTGCTGAAGAAGAAAAGCACATACATATTTTTTCTATTATTAGGCTATAGCAGAGAATAGCTTTCTAGACAACATATAATTTTCCATGTAATTTGAAGAAAACTCCCAGTAAAATAAACTTAATCTATCCTCTGGAGACATGAAAAGTCTTAAAGTTTCTTAAAATATGAAAGCAAATTCAAGGGAAGAAATAAGGTCATTGAGAACTTTCCAAATGCTCATTTCCTTGTGGAAATTTCAAAGACTGTGGAGTACGCTTCACTTTAGGAACTCTACACCTCTAAAAATCGACTGAAAAATAAATCTTAAACAAAAACTGTCTTCCAACGGTGGGAACATTAGAGTGGAGACTCTGCCTTGTGCTAGAATTTTCAGGCTGCTGCACACAGGGCGTTATTTTACATGACTCTGCTTTACCGAGTTCCGAACAGTAACACGGGGGAACTGTCTGACTCAGGAAGGGAGCGAGCTGGCTATGGCCCTTGACCTTTCAGGGAGAGGCTCTCCTGCCCTACACATCCTGAAATGGAAACGCAAGCATTATTTATAGGCTGTGCCTGCTTTCCTTCCTATGAGATAAACAAGCTAGTGGAAAAGTAAGACTTCAAATGAAGGAGTTTTAAAATTATAAAGGTCTTTATATGCATCAGGAGCAAGAATAAATATTTCTCCCCTTTATCCCTTCTTGACTATTTTTATTTTAATGCAGAAAGACACAAATGTGATTGAGCAGGTAGAAACTGCTTCTGAATGTGAGGCTTCCAAAAATGCAAGGAACAAGGGCCGCATTCAGAACTAGCCTTCGCTGAACAGGAATCTGAGCCACGACTCTGGTTTTCAGTGGTGCTGTATTTGCTGGTAACTAACCCTCTGAATGGAATGTTAGGTTCCCCTGACAATCTCCTTATTAAATTTAGAATTTGAGATGAGGAAGAAAAAAAAACAAAACCTTACCACTCTAACATTAGTGGACAACCTAAAGTCTCTGGTTCAATGATTCTTTTTTATCCCAGCCTGCATAAATACATACATTACTTATCAAAGAATTATGCATCCTTTTCAAAATCCTGACATTATATTAGATTTCCTCACTTTATGAGAAGCAAATTCTGGGCTTAAATATGTTGGTTCGTAGATATGGAAAAGTACAGTGGTGTCTCTGTCGTCTCTCTTTGTAGGCCCCTTTCTGAACTGAATTTTCCAGACCGCTGTAAAGACAGAGCATCAGTTTCAAGCAGCCATCGGCTACTAACATCTATCTGCCCTGGAGTGCAGAAAAGCACAATGAGATTTCAGCAACTATCATTTAAGAAACACAAAGGCTGGTGACGACATAGGTGCTGCTGAGCCGCCCAGTCAGCACTGTGAAGCGTCTTGACACTGAACAGAAGAAAACCACGGGAGGAGAGAACGTGGAGGCATGTCAGCAGCCTGAGTACATCATCCTCCTTCTTTCAGCAAATGCTAACTGAGCACCTACGAGGCACCAGGAATGTTTCAGGGGCTGGGGGTAGAGAGAGCAGATCCTACCCTTGTGAAGCTTGTATTATGAAAGTAAATAAATGATAAGCATGCATGGTATTTTGAGTGGTGACAGTGCTTTGGAGAAAAATAAGGCAGGGACCAGGGGCAGGAGTGCTCGGGTTTTAATCAGGACGAACAGGAAAGGCCTCACAGAGAGAGTGACATCCGAACAAGGACAAACAGGAAAGGCCTCACAGAGAGAGTGGCATCCGAACAAGGATCTGAGGGAGGACATCAAGTCCTGCAGGCAGATGTCCCAGGGAAAGGCACTGCATAGAGAAGGCCTCGTGCCAAGCCCATGAGGGAGGCAGGTTCCTGGCTTGCTCTAGAGTGAGCAGAAGAGCAAGACGGTGAACAGGAGATTTTACACTGAGGAGTTGGCGGAAAAGGGGGTTGGACACAATCTTCTTTTAGGCCGATGTAATGACATTGGGGCTTTTACTCTAAATAAGGTGAGAATACACTGGAGAATTTGTGGCAGAAGGCTGTTGTTATGAGCTGAAAAATTTTCAAAGGACTTCTCCAGCTTCTGGATGGAGAATAGACCGTATAGGGGCAAGAACAGAATCAGGCAGATCAATAAGCAGGCCACTGCTATCATCTAGATAAGAAGTGATGGTGGCTTGGCTCAGGGTAGCATAATAAGAGAGGGAGAGGAGTCGAGTTGTGAATCGATTTTAAAGACAGGACCAACAGCATTTGCTGAGGGACTGGAAATGGAATGAGAGAAGGAGAACAGTCAAGAACGTCGAGAGAAAAGAAATCGCTAGGCGCACTTGGATTTAAAGGAAACTCCCTGCATGTGATTTTACACAGCGGCTCTAGGTATCCTTGCTTTGGCGGGGATTTACTGGGCTTCTTCTACTGGATACAAATTCCACTGCGAGGAGTGAGGACCACCGTGCTTCATCTTTACATCATCATCATCGAGCACAGGGCCTTGACTTGTGAGGACTCGATATATGTTCATTTAAGTATATGTTATGTTAGATATCGTAATCACAGGCACTTAGGGAAAAAACTTAGAAAAAGGTTTTGCTTGTATTCTCTGGAGTTCATATTTTTCTTTTGTTCTAAAAATATGTATTGAGTAGCCACAGTATATTAATTGCTGTGATGACTGCAGGTATCTTTGGAGGAGACTGTGGGTAACATATTTTTCCTTAAATATTTGTTCATTTTCAGATGTTCAACATGAAGCATGTTTTACTTTCACAAAGGATTAAACACTTTTTATTTTTTTGGAGCTCTATTGGACAGATCATTCAATTCTACCAGAGTAAAGTGAAGAACTTGACATTTCCTATAATGTCATTTCTCTCCCACTCAGCACTCCTTAAGGCAAACAAACACACTTACTGGCGCCGAAATTCAATATCTAAAATCACGGGAAATCATGGGAAAAAAGCAAAAGGCTATTTGTAAACCAAAACGAAAGACAGGAAGTGGAGTGCAGTGACTCCTCCCTGACTGTAACCAGTGCAGCTGTAACTCGGGGGCTGTTGTCCTGAGTGTGAACTAGTTTAGAAACCGGCAATAACTCCTGCCGATGGGCACTTCTGCCCCAAGAAGGGCAAAGTCAATAAAATATGAAATTCAAAGTGTTTCAGCCTGAGAGTTCAGAGTGTAGTGCAGGACTGGATTAAAATGTAGAGAACACTACACTTTCTCTACTCGTTTTTGTTTTCGAGGGAGAAGGCAGAGTCCCAGCCCTGGGTCCTCTCACTTGGGACCTTGCATCAGGCACACAGGAGCGCACGCTCACGCGGACACACACACACACACACAGACGCAGACAGGCAAACACACATTTATTCCCCAGTCCTAGTCTACACGTGGCCCACCTTGAAGCTAATGAAGTTAAGCTTCAGGGTCCGTCATTAACATGGACCTTTACCAGGGCCAGGATCCTAGAGATACATCCACATGGTAAAGTACTTTTGTAAAATCTGTTAAAGCAAGATGCTTTGCATTCATCTTCTTAAAGAGACACCCCAAACTGCATAAACCCCAGGCCCTGGAAAATCCTGACTTTCCTCCTGACCCATTGCTTCAGGGTGGATGCCAGGAAGCTGTGTTTTTTCCTGCTTCTCCTTTTTTTTTCATGTCACCAAGTGATTCTGATGCACAGCTAGGTTTGGAAATCACTGACGAAGGGCTACAGACTGATCAGTTTAATGAGTCTCTGACTTCCAGGTAGTATTTCTTTCTGGAGCTTTGCCACCATTGATGGGGATGTAAACCATATAACACTACGCAGTCTGGAAAAAGCTGACAACTGGCAACATTCGCTTCCACACTGCAGTGATGAATCACATAACCCTCTGTGCCGAGTAATTAACTATCCATTTGTATGTCCTGGCTGTAGTGACAGGGTTCTTTTCAACGAGGAAGGAAGGGAATTTGGACATAACATTAACAAGTTGTTAATACCAAGCAAATAGAGTAAATTGGATTTATTAAAAAGAGTATGTGTGTGGATTTTTTTCCCTAGGAGTTGATATAATTTGTCTAGCTTTCTAATTATAGCTAGGACAGAAAATGGCTGAACCCAGAGACCTCTCACGGTATCTAATAAACTTTTACTTACAGGGAGAACGTTTCTTGGGCTGGAGAATGACAAATAATTTACTAAGCTTTTCCTGAAAGATAGCTAAAGGTGTTTCACCTATATCTAGCTGATGAATTAGCTTTAGCTAATAATCAGTGTCATGAGACAGGGAAGAAGCAGCCTGTAATTACTTTGAAAGGAATGAAGGAACAGATCTGATAAAGAAACTAAATCAGCTAATTCCTCTCGAGGCATACTGAGCGAGAGAGGCTTACTTTTCTGCAAGCTTAAAGTGAGACAAAGATAGGGGGCACTGGTGATTCTCTCTGCCCAGTGTCCATTCATCTGCGGTTTCTGGAAACAACCCTTCCATTTTCCTTTCCATGGGTGTACTTTGAAATCAAAGGTCCCCTCCCTTCTCCAGGGCAGGAGTCCCAAACTTGACTGAACACACTCCCCAGCAGGGATCTGCATTCTGCCTGCAATGGCTTAGGAAAAGAGCTAGAGATCACGCATCCTGGGGCAGCTTCCCTGAAGGCACACTCCTTAGTCCCAGCCTTAGAGGTCCCACGTTCTTATCTGGCCCAAGACCTATTTTATTGAGTTTTGGTTTTTGTTCTGGGAGTTATCCCATTTTCTTTCAGTACTGTCTTTGCCTTTGTTCTTTTGTTTTGTTTTTGTTTAAAGTAGCCTCTGTTGGTTTCTGTTACTTGCAACCAAAGAATCTTAACTGACACAGAAAACTGCACAGGATGGCTCAGTTATTTTCTGCAATTACACAAAAAGCCCCCAAACGGTTCTCAACAGTGCTCAGCTGAGTCACACCAGCAGAAAATATGAATACGGCTCAGTTACTAAACATGTGTTTTGTTGGTAGATGTTACTGAAATATCTGTATATACTTTTTTAGCAGTCCAGTCAAAATAACTTTATTCAGTTCCTTGATTTTTAATCAATGACTCTATTGACTCGGTAAAAATGGCACAACTTATCATAAAAATTGAATCAATAAAGGAAAGTCCAAGAAAGCTTAAAAATTACCTGAAACCCCTCTATCCAGAAATACCACCACTAACTTTGGTAAGCATTCTTCCAACATCTTCTGCATATAGCCAGGTGAAATAAAAATAATTTCAGAAGTATATATTATTATACATGATTTTTAAAAGTAATCAGTTTTACTTGAATTTAATGAAAAGAAACTGAATTGAGATTAAAAGAATCATAGAAATTCAACTAAACATTTCTTTACCACCAAAGACAGCAATTCTTTAAAAAGTTTACAAAAATAAAATTCTGAGCTATTTTTAAAATTCTACACTTTAATGTTGGACAGAATCTATTGAATCTTTTCTTGGAAAGATAAGAAAACTGGCAAATATTTCTTCCTCTTTCTTCTTCCTCTCTTATTTGTTAGGTATGTTATTATTTTTACATTGTCAGGTTTCAACATTTCCATATGCTTTTCTAACCACAATTTTCATGGTTGTTTTGCTCTGGTTCTATATTAAATGGGTGAAATACCATGAGCTTTTCTATAATTTTTTTTATTCCTGAGATTTTTTTTTTTTTTACTTTAATCTCCTGGGTGGTTCAGTTCAGTTCAGTTTAGTCACACAGTCGTGTCCAAGTCTTTGTGACCCATGAACTGCAGCACGCCAGGCCTCCCTGTCCATCACCAACTCCTGGAGTTCACCCAAACCCATGTCCATTGAGTCGGTGATGCCATCCAACCATCTCTTTCTCTGTCGTCCCCTTCTCCTCCTGCCTTCAATCTTTCCCAGCATCAGGGTCTTTTCCAATGAATCAGCTCTTCGCATCAGGTGGCCAAAGTATTAGAGTTTCAGCTTCAACGTCAGCCCTTCCAATGAACACCCAGGACTGATCTCCTTTAGGATGGACTGGTTGGATCTCCTTGCAGTCCAAGGGACTCTCAAGAGTCTTCTCCAACAACACAGTTCAAAAGCAGCAATTCATCGGCGCTCAGCTTTCTTTATGGTCCAACTCTCACATCCATACATTACCACTGGAAAAACCATAGCCTTGACTAGATGGACCTCTGTTGGCAAAGTAATGTCTACGTTTTTTAATATGCTGTCTAGGTTCGTTATAACTTTCCTTCCAAGGAGTAAGCGTCTTTTAATTTCACGTCTGTAGTCACCATCTACAGTGATTTTGGAGCCAAAAAAATCAAGTCAGCCACTGTCTCCACTGTTTCCCCATCTATTTGCCATGAAGTGATGGGACCAGATGCCATGATCTTAGTTTTCTGAATGTTCAGCTTTAAGCCAACTTTTTCACTATCCTCTTTCACTTTCATCAAGAGGCTCTTTAGTTCTCCTGTGTGGTTAGGTAGCAGCATCTTTAAGTAGTTTTGTTTTTTGTTTTTTCAAAGAAAGATTCATCGTATATTCCTAAATTCTTGAATGCTTAAAAAAGACTATTACTCTTACATTTAAGGAACAACATGGCTAAGTATTCAATTTGCTGGTCACACTTATTTTTATGTTCAGAGCTTTCAAAGACAAGTGTTTCGCTTCTGCTGTGGAGAAACCCAAGTGCAACCTGATTCTTCCCCTTCATACGTGTCTTGCTTTTAATGTCTAGAAGTCATATGATTTATTTCTCAGGATCGATACTTTTATCAGGGCAGGTCTTGATTATTCTGTAGTGATTTATCTTCTTGGAACCTGTCAGATCCTTCTGACATTTTCGCAAAACTCTTCAGACACAAGATCCACGTGTTTCACTCTTGCTCTGGTGGCCTAACCTCCTTCCATCCCCCGCCTCCCACCTCCATCTTGCAAACAGTTTGCTCAAATAAAACGATAGGCAAAGACCTGTTCCTTTCAAAACCTTCTTTGAAGGACTGGGACTGGTTATCTGTGGGAAATGTGGGGAGGTGGATCACGAGCTAGACCTGTCTGCGGCAACTCCTTGGGAGTCAGCATGGCAGGTAGAGTCACCACAAGTCTATTATCTCCTTTATCTGTTCAGGTTTCTATGTTCAGGATGCTCCGCATCACTAATAACAACCGTCTGGACCATTTTTGTGTTGCAGTGTGGAACTTCCCGCCTGTCTCCCTTGTGACTCATCCACTTCACTTCTATCTGTATGCCCCATTCCAGGGCCAGCCGGTGGACGAGAGAGATGCCTCATCCACGTGATTTCTGCTTTAGTGACCTCATCCTCAGTATTTCTGGAATGTGAAATTGGGGCTCTGATTGGCAGTCCCACCTCTAGGGACTTGGCAATTCACGGCTCTAATAGGAAAACTGCTGGATGTGCCTTTCTGAATGGGGATACCAATTTCATGTTAATCAGAAGTATTCCCCAAGATTTTTTTTTGTGTGTGGGGAGGATGAAGTTAAAGAGAGTTTGATAATATTGAGAAATAACAAATTACATAGAGAACTGTTGAACTCTAGGGTAACTTGATTAATATTTGTTGTATGATTCAGATCAGATCAGATCAGTTGCTCAGTCGTGTCCGACTCTTTGAGACCCCATGAATTGCAGCACGCCAGGCCTCCTTGTCCATCACCAACTCCGGGGTTCACTCAGACTCTGGTCCATCGAGTCCTTGATGCCATCCAGCCATCTTCCCTCTGTCGTCCCCTTCTCCTCCTGCCCCCAATCCCTCCCAGCATCAGAGTCTTTTCCAATGAGTCAACTCTTCCCATGAGGTGGCCAAAGTATTAGAGTTTCAGCTTCAACGTCAGCCCTTCCAAAGAAATCCCAGGGCTGATCTCCTTCAGAATGGACTGGTTGGATCTCCTTGCAGTCCAAGGGACTCTCAAGAGTCTTCTCCAACACCACAGTTCAAAAGCATCAATTCTTCGGCGCTCAGCCTTCTTCACAGTCCAACTCTCACATCCATACATGACCACAGGAAAAACCATAGCCTTGACTAGATGAACCTTTGTTGGCAAAGTAATGTCTCTGCTTTTGAACATGCTATCTAGGTTGGTCATAACTTTCCTTCCAAGGAGTGAGCATCTTTTAATTTCATGGCTGCAGTCACCATCTGTAGTGATTTTGGAGCCCAGAAAAATTAAGTCTGACACGGTTTCCACTGTTTCCCCATCTATTTCCCATGAAGTGATGGGACCAGATGCCATGATCCTCGTTTTCTGAATGTTGAGCTTTAAGCCAACTTTTTCACTCTCCACTTTCACTTTCATCAAGAGGCTTTTGAGTTCCTTGGCACTTTCTGCCATAAGGGTGGTGTCATCTGCATATCTGAGGTTATTGATATTTCTCCCGGCAATCTTAATTCCAGTTTGTGTTTCTTCCAGTCCAGCGTTTCTCATGATGTACTCTGCATATAAGTTAAATAAACAGGGTGACAATATACAGCCTTGACGTACTCCTTTTCCTATTTGGAACCAGTCTGTTGTTCCATGTCCAGTTCTAACTGTTGCTTCCTGACTTGTATACAGGTTTCTCAAGAGGCAGATCAGGTGGTCTGGTATTCCCATCTCTTTCAGAATTTTCCACAGTTTATTGTGATCCACACAGTCAAAGGCTTTGGCATAGTCAGTAAAGCAGAAATAGATGTTTTTCTGGAACTCTCTTGCTTTTTCCAGGATCCAGAGGATGTTGGCAATTTGATCTCTGGTTCCTCTGCCTTTTCTAAAACCAGCTTGAACATCAGGAAGTTCACGGTGCACATATTGCTGAAGCCTGGCTTGGAGAATTTTGAGCCTTACTTTACTAGCGTGTGAGATGAGTGCAATTGTGCGGTAGTTTGAGCATTCTTTGGCATTGCCTTTCTTTGGGATTGGAATGAAAACTGACCTTTTCCAGTCCTGTGGCCACTGCTGAGTTTTCCAAATTTGCTGGCATATTGAGTGCAGCACTTTCACAGCATCATCTTTCAGGATTTGGAATAGCTCAACTGGAATTCCATCACCTCCACTAGCTTTGTTCATAGTGATGCTTTCTAAGGCCCACTTGACTTCACATTGCAGGATGTCTGGCTCTAGGTCAGTGATCACACCATCGTGATTATCTGGGTTGTGAAGATCTTTTTGTACAGTTCTGTGTATTCTTGCCATCTCTTCTTAATATCTTCTGCTTCTGTTAGGTCCATACCATTTCTGTCCTTTATTGAGTTCATCTTTGCATGAAATGTTCCTTTGGTATCTCTGATTTTCTTGAAGAGATCCCTAGTCTTTCCCATTCTGCTGTTTTCCTCTATTTCTTTGCATTGATCGCTGAAGAAGGCTTTCTTATCTCTTCTTGCTATTCTTTGGAACTCTGCATTCAGATGTTTATATCTTTCCTTTTCTCCTTTGCTTTTTGCTTCTCTTCTTTTCACAGCTATTTGTAAGGCCTCCCCAGACAGCCATTTTCCTTTTTTGCATTTCTTTTCTATGGGAATGGTCTTGATCTCTGTCTCCTGTACAATGTCATGAATCTCATTCCATAGTTCATCAGGCACTCTATCTATAAGATCTAGGCCCTTAAATCTATTTCTCACTTCCACTGTATAATTGTAAGGGATTTGATTTAGGTCATACCTGAATGGTCTAGTGGTTTTCCCTACTTTCTTCAATTTGAGTCTGAATTTGGCAATAAGGAGTTCATGGTCTGAGCCACAGTCAGCTCCTGGTCTTGTTTTTGCTGACTGTATAGAGTTGTATGATTACTGTATGCAAAATGACAAAGGGAATCAAATATGAAAGAAAAGAAAATCCTTGTTGCTTTGCTTTCAGTGTGGTTATGGAGAATAAACAAAAGATAAGATACTTAAATTATTACGACTGTTTATATATGTTCACTGCTGAGCCAAATAGTGGCAAAATAATTACCACCTACATGGTGGTAATTAAGAGATTTGGCTTTTAAAAGAACTGGAGCCACTCATTCCTGATCTACAGCATGAATCCTGTCTTCTTTCTTGAGTAACTTCTAGAATCTCCTCTCATCCTTAGCAATGTAAGCCTTCCGGGTGACGTGCCTTCACGTAGATCCACTTTCATACATGGCGCTGGGCATTTGGTGGGCCCATCAGTCTGGAAACTCGCCCTCTCCTTTCTTTCAGGGCAGTCGTTCTTCTTCAAGGATGTATTTGCTTTTCTTGTCTCTGAGAACAGTGCTTGAGGCTTTTGATGCTTTCTTTTGCTATTTGCGTTGCCTCTGTTTCCTTTCAGCTTGGTTTTCCTGTTTGTTTTCATCTCTCTTATGTCAGAAGCTTCTTTCAAATGTCTGGTCACTTGCAGATCTTTCACCATATCACGAGGGCTTTCTAATTTCTCAGATCCTTCTAAGAGCTGAGACTTGCAGGGGTTCTGCAGGCTAAAAGGCTCACCTGCACTAGCTTATCTGTCATGGAGCGCTTCTCTGGGAACACTGAGGCTATGAGTTTCACTGCTTTGTTAAGACTGATTTGTGTTTTCTAAAAATGGGTTGCCATCTCTCATTCTCATATCCTTTCCTACTCTCTCTCTCAAAAAAAATCCCTTTAATGTCACTTTAGCAAGATTTTAGGAGGAAGAGAAGATAAATGCATGTGGATTATCAGCTATTTCAATTATTAAGAAAGAACATGGCCTTTCCTAATTGTTTTCAATTTTAGGCATTCATTAAAAATTGCTTTTTGGGACTGAATGAAATATATAATTAAAGGAAAGGTCAGTCTCTTTATATGTATATGTGTTACATGCATGCTGGGTCACTTCAGTCATGTCTGACTCTCTGTGACCCTATGGACTACAGACCACCAGGCTTCTCTGTCCATGGGATTCTCCAGGAAAACACTGGAGTAGGCTGCCAATACACAGTCTATAAAAAGCAAAAATTAAAGGTAGAGTAAAAGCAGGACGGGTTAGCATCCAGGGTGAGCAGTATATCCTGAAAATATAATTAAACCCAATTAAACAATAATATCTTCTTAGTTATTCCTCATTCCCACACTATTACTCTGCTCTATATTTAGGTTTATCTATGTGGGCAAATAGATTATTTTAAAAATCTATTGGGATATACTTTATTTTATCAGCTGCAGTATTATATCAATATTTACCACTGAGTAAAACAATATTTGAAATAGAATCCCAGATGCTTGAAAATTCTCCATATATTCTCAAGGAATAGCTTCTATAACTTAAATCTTTCCTCCATAACATATTTGAAATGCTTTTTCTGATTTCACCAAAAGCCTTAAGAACTGTTTTTACTTCAAGATATTTGAAAATAAACAAGTAAACACCTATCATGCTATGTAAAAGGATATTCTCAGTGAAGGGACTATTTTTGCTAAAATAAATGCATTAACATGACTTCATTCCGTATGTTTTTGGTAGGAGAATTCTCCTCTATTTAATTGCAGCAAACCTGATGAAATAGTATTGTGCTTCCATTTAATTCATTCCATCATCTAGCCACAAAATATGTAATAGTCATTAAATTCAGCCAACTGTTTTTCAGGTCCAGAGGAAGATGTCTTCAAGAAAACAGACTATGATTGACAGCTCCCTTAAATCAGTAATATCATAAATATTTATATATACAGTTATAAACAAACTATTATTAGTTTAAGAAATGCAATTTATCCTCAGTGATAATAGGTTTGAAAGTTAAAAAGCAGAATTTCAACATTTTAGTTCTTTAGAATTTTATGCTTTATACAAAAACAAAGGAATATCAGATAATGTAGTTCTCTACTAATTATTACTCCAATTTTTTTAGGATATGCATGCAGTTTAGTGTAACCACTATGAGCTTAAAAATTATTTGTGTGCACTAAATACGTTATTTGGAAGAACTGTTCAGGTGCTAAGAAATGAAAGAGTTTAAATAAAACTGCATCCCCCAAAGCTTCGATTTAAATCCTTTGCATTTACTGAAGATTCTTATAAAATCTACTGAATTTCAGGTGATGATTTCTTTTTAAGATAAAGCCTATGAAAGGAGAAACCTGTACCCATAGAGAAGAACCAACAAAGTGCAATGCAGTTAACTTCCAGAACATATTTATTAGATGATAAATACAGGAGCCTCTCTAGAGAAAGCATTATATCTCAGGGGATTAGAAGATTTGTGAAGCTACTGTCCTCTCATAATGAAGGGCTTATCAACTGCAAAATGTTTCAATCATTACACTGCAAGTATATGATCTCATCCATGAACATAAGCTGTATTTCAGACTGTAATGAAGCATGGTACTGTATGTTTTAATTGCTTTTATAAGCTTCACATAATATCTGTAACTGTTCTTCAATGTATTATGAATTTTATTAACCAGGATAAATCACCATCACATTTTTGATACTGTGGGAAAACAAGGAATTCCACGTAAGTGAAATAAGCAGGTAGCAGAAACTGCTTTATAGCAGGTTAATCAATGTGAAGCTGCCATTTTTCTGGGTCAAAATTATTAAATATTGGCAATTTCAAATGCTTCAACATATACACTCAAAGTTTCTTATTTCGACTATTTTAGATTGAAATAGTTCTGGAAAGTTTTATCTACTTCTTTATCTTTTTACATGGCATCTATCAGACCTAGCAAAACTCTCCCCCGAGTACTATGCTTCACTGTAATTAGAAGCTGTGCTCCAAGCTCTGGACTCTTCACCAAGTCCAACGCCTAAGGGCCATGCAGATCAAGTGAACGAGCAAAGCTGCTTTAGTGCACTATTCTGACACGGACCCACACTGTTTGCATATTATACACTGAAACATTTTTCTCCTCTATAAAAAAAAATTCACTTGCTTCCTTTCTTTCAATAACGCTCAGCCCATTAAGCCTACCTTTCTATTCCTCACTTTTGATGGAGACTCGGATGAACAAATGTTTTCTTCAGCTTCGTTTTAGCCAGACTGTAGATAAATACAACCAACACGGAGCCTCAGGGCTGGGGAGAGAAGAGGATGGGCGGGCATTGTGAGTACTGAAATGCCCTCCCTGAGATGGGGGCAGCGGAGAACTGGACACCACCGTCTGTGGTCAAATCACTACAGTCTGTCCAAACTCTCCAGAACTAGTCCCCTTTAGGAACGTAGAGTCGGTGCTTCTGGGTCTTCATGGGAGACTTAAAATCAATTTTGTAAAATGTGAATCACCTGATACTTGAGCGTTACAAACTGAAAATAATCAACAAACACAAACAAAAATACAGTGCAGATGGACAGATTGGGAGTTAAGCTAAACACGTTCGTGAGACGGACGCAGCCTGAAGCACTGGTTTGGAATCTCTGCTCTAATTGTTCCCACATTATGCTGCCTGGTTTCACATCCTTCTATGTATTTCTCTCTCTTCCTGTTGTCACAGCTATTTTTTCAGCAACTCCAGGTTGTTGGACAGCTTGAGAAATCAGATAATCTCACTTGTCACAACAATATATAAAGTTGGAATGAATGGGTTTGGCAGGAGGAAAGGACAAGAGGGTTCTTGGAAAATTTTTAAATTTACTTTTACTGATTCCAACATGACATCACAGAGTGGGTTTTAAAGAAATATTTACTATTGGTACAGTACTAATGCAACTAGAATGACCAGCGGGACCGGCAAGAAGAGTGGGTCCATGGGTTACTACAGTCTCACACCATCACCCTGTTAGGACAGGAGGAACAGTCAAAGTCATTAACACTTCAAGATTTCAAAAAGCTAAGCAAGCATTATCCTTCACTAACTAAGCAAAGTCTGGTACCTCAAAGGTTGTTTTCCTTTTTCCATAAAGTAAAGCAGCTATCTGAAGGTGATACATCTTCAAGACCATCTAAAAAAATCTTTTTGTACTTTCTTCTCATCTGCCTTTATTTTTTAAAAGTTCTTATTATGGAAATTTAAAAACAAAATTACAGAGATTTTATGCACGTACTTTCTGGTATCTATTTTAATTGCACAGGTTTTTTTTTTAAATAACTTGCAGGCTTTTGGGTTTGTGTTCAAGTTGAAGTTGGTTGATAATTGATCTCCAGACAATTGAAATTTCACTGTAGTTTGTATAATAAAAATCATCATTCATGGCACTGACTGAATAAAAATTGAAGAGAACAGAAATATGTTTTATCTCAGTAACTTACAAGACTGAAGAATTTTCATGTGCATTTCATCAACCTCTATATAATAAAAATGAAAATCATTAAATCATTTTGATTTTGTCTTTTTAAATATAACTTGATTTGTAATTTTAAGCAAAAAGATTTAGGAAACATACTTCTGGAAAATACTTCATTATTTCACAGATCTTATTGTAAAGACATTTCTTCCTATATGTATTTCACTTTAGATTTTCAATTTAAGCAATGTATGGATGTGAGAGTTGGACTATAAAGAAAGCCGAGTGCCAAAGAATTGATGCTTTTGAACTGTGGTGTTGGGAGAAGACCCTTGAGAGTCCTTTGGGCTGCAAGGAGATCCAACCAGTCCATTCTAAAGGAGATCAGTCCTGGGTATTCATTGGAAGGACTGATGTTCAAGCTGAAACTCCAATACTTTGGCCACCTGATGCAAAGAGCTGACTCATTGGAAAAGACCCTGATGCTGGGAAAGATTGAGGGCGAGAGGAGAAGGGGACGACAGAGGATGAGATGGTTGGATGGCATCACCAACTCAATGGACATGGGTTTGGGTGGACTCCAGGAGCTGGTGATGGACAGGGAGGCCTGGTGTGCTGCGGTTCACGGTATCACAAAGAGTCAGACATGACTGAGCAACTGAACTGAACTGAACTTTCCTTGATATCATTTTGAAAATAGCTAATTGAGGCATATTTATGGTAGTGGCAGTCAATCACATAACAGTTACTGAAAATTTTATTTATTGAGCACTCTCAAGATACCATAGACATAGTATCTCATCCTCACTGTAACGCTGCACAGAACTGGACTGGACCAAATCAAAAGACTGGACTGTCTTCTCTGTAGACTAAACACCTGCAACTGCAAACAAACCAACCCACAGTAGTATCAGCACAGTCCTCATGTTACAGGAAAGAGCATGGAGCAGAGAGAGGTGTGCATGGCCTTGGATGGACTTATCCCAGGTCACGTGGCCAGTTAACAGCAGAGCTAGGATTCACAGCCAGCTGGACCTGGTCTCGAAGCCTGTGTTCTTATATTAAACAGCTGTAGTGGGGAACATAGGTGATGTGGTGTGATGATAGGTGAGGACAGAGCAAGGGGAAAAGGTGGAAGACAGTTCTGTAACTATGAGGGGTTTACAGTTTTCTTGGGGAGAAATAATCATATCAAAACTAACCAAGAAAAGCAGAAATCATCATAGCACAAAATGCAAAATGATGGGACATTCACTTTCACACCGTGATCCGAACTTGACTAGTACACCTTTCCAAGCAATTTCTCCCTGTCCATCTTCATCCACCCACCCCCAGATTGGCTTTCTTGAGGCCATCAAAGCACATGTCATAAGCTGGGAGGAGGGAAGCCTTGGTCATATGATACAAGGACTACAAGGGCAGCCTTCCCGAATCCACCTGTAATTGCATGTTTATAAGAAAAACATTTTGACTTTGATATCAGTGCAATTCACCATACAAGAATGAACTTTTAAAACATTAATGACTCCAAGCCTAGTCCCTCTTTTCAGAGCTCCACATTGCATTTTTGCGCCTGGGACCTCATCTAGATGTTCTACAAGTGTTCAAAATAAACTCACCACTCTTGACGCCAGACCTACGACTCCTCTGCCTCCCCACCAGGAGATGGCACTGATGAGTTGCCCGGATCAGAGCCAGGAGAGGCATCCTTGACTCTGCTTCCTGGCCGTCCTATTCAATGAGTGACTTACCATTGATTCCATCCCTAAGCCGCTCTCAGCCTCCCCCAGACTCTGGATACCCACTGCCTCTGCACTTCCTCGGACCCTCACCATCACCTGCTGACCAATGACCCAGGTCAGTTGGTTTCTCTGCCCCTCCTTCTGCCCTGCCTTAATCTAGCCTTCACAGGAATAGAGCTTTCTGGTTTCCAGTCATATTAAGCATACTGAAAAGATGAAAAAAATGTTATTTACTTACAAAACCCAGTTCAGGGGTTGCACCCCAAAGCAGGGACAAAATAGAATCTCAATTTTTTGACAGGTAAAGAACCCCCATTGACAACAAAGCTGGACCTGTACAATTAAGTTCTTAACAGAAAGTTTATAATGGCAGTAATCAACTGTGATAACAGAAACCAAAGCGTATTCCCCAAATAAAGTTACTGAAGGATCAATGGTATAAAACAACGCCTTCAGTGCTGACATATTATCAGTCCACATGCCTGCTCAGTTGCTTCAGCTGTGTCCTGCTCTTTGTGACTGCATGGACTCTTTGCGACCCCATGAAGCCCGCCAGGCTCCGCTATCCATGGGATTCTCCAGGCAAGAATACTGGAGTGGGTTGCCACGTCCTTCTCCAGGGGGATCTTCCCGGCCCAGGGATGAACCCGGGTCTCCTGCATTGCAGACAGATTCTTTACCATTTGAACCACCAGGGAAGCCCCCCGATTACTAAGCAAGTATCCCCTTAAAACAAGGTATGTGGAATATCTCGAGATTTCTATTTGCTTACTATTTGTGGAATAATGCATACTTAGTCCCTTCTATGAAAAATGAGACCTTAAAATACATCAAATATGCATACCTGCAGATACTTTTAGTTAAATACAGCCAGTTATAGGTAAATCTGAACATACATTGACAACATATGTACATATGCACATACAGATACACACAACACACAACTTATGTACATGAGTACAGCAGACGTAAGGATGCGTCTCTTGTCTTTGGATATATCGTTCAAGTTATAACTTATCTACAAACTAGAAGGTTACCTTCAAGCCTCTGTCCATCTAGAATTATTGTCACAGTGAAAGTTCATATCACACTATCTGAGTGGAGACTGTTCTTTTAGCACAGCCCACGTGTTTCATATCTTCTCTGGGCCTAACTTGCCTTGGGCAGCTCACGGTAATTTGCGGGTCTACCTCACGCCTCTAGCACCCTTTCTTGAGAATGATGTCTGGAACTGCAACAAACTAAGCAGGAACAAAAGGACGCGACCACGCCGGGAGCCAAGCTAATACTAGGCCCAAAGAAACGGAAGAGGAGAAGAGGGGGGCTGCATGCATCAAGCAGACATCCCCTTTTCTCTAGGAGAGTTTAGCAACTCTGGTTAAACTCCCTGCATCTAAATATGCATTTTTACCTTTTCTTGGAAACTAGGTGACAGGCCAATCAAATAGTGAGCATAATTTCTATTAATACATCGAAGTAATTAATACATATTTGTGAAAGCATGTTCCTTAAACATCAAAGGTATTCCAGATACATTATATTTAGCACATACATCCAAAATTTGCTATAATACTTCAAGCTTCATACACTACAGCATAATGGGTAGAAACTACTTCAAGTGAAAGCAAAATAAAAGACAAAGCAGACTGCACAATGGCCTGTATAGAAAAATAACCTACAAAAGGGTGGATGTATGTGTACGTACAATCAGTCCACTTTTCTGTACAGCAGAAACTAACAAACTGTGAATCAACTATACTCCAATCAAAATTAATGTAAAAACAAAGGAAAGCGATACAGCACCCACCAAACAGACTGTGAATAACACAGTAATAGCTAAAGGACTGACCGTTTATGAAAACGTGCTGTCTGCATTTAGCCAGTTAATCCTCGTCCCGTTCTTGTGATGTAAATGTTGCTTGTGTCATATAAACGAGGGGCTACATTTCAGACGAGGTTCTATGACGTAAGGACCATAGCTAGTAAGAGGGGGGAACAGGCCTGGAGCCCAGATCTGCTGACAGTCCCAAACTCCGACATCGCCTCTCCTCCCACTGAGTAGTTAGATACAACGCATAAAGGCAAGAAGGCAACAGGATTCTGGTGGGCAGAACATATCTAGGAACGTGACTAATAAATGTGAATTGTCATAAATAGTAAACTGGCGTAACCAAAGAGATTCAAAAGCAGCTAAAGACTCTCACTTAAACAGTTTGAACACGACAGAGAAACCACACAGTCATAAATATTAGGTAATAGTTCGGTCACTTATAACACTACTGGTATATTAACTTTCTTTTAATGAGGCATATCTCTAAAGCAGTTTCCATATTCTGCATGGAAAGTAATGTGCTATTAGACTTCATGGAAGACACTTCCAGTCAGATTTGGAAATACAGTCAACTTCTGAATCACAATTAATATCTTAGTAAAACAGATAAAACTTCCATGACATATACAGTAATTCTTTGATAAACGGAGCACAATCTTACTAGCTAATTTGCACCTTCCCACCCTGATGTCCTCTGCCTCTCCTCGGCCACATCACCCATTTACACCTCACATGCACACCTTGTAAAGATCAACGAAGTGTGACTACAGCGCGATGAATAAGGAATAGTCTCAAAAGATGACTAATTTGTAGGAGATCACAGTGATTTAAATAGGAAACTTCCAGTATGTTCATTAAAGATCAGCCACATTACTTTACAGACATGCTTTGGGCATTGCTACTGAGCAGTTCCATATGCAATAGCCACAGTACCAGTATGCACATATGAGCTCAGGACCAAACCCTGTCGTTTCAGCTCAGTGCCAAATCAGAATAGCTGCAAACTAATGTCTTTTCAAATCAAAGCAAAACAAACAAAAAACCAACCGAGCAAACAAATACCCAACAGGACTCTACTTGGTATTCTCCTGTACTTAGTATTAGGCTAAGAACTAATCCTCATGTATTTTGGTTACTTCGCTATGATATGGCAACCCACTCCAGTGTTCTTGCCTGGAGAATCCCAGGGATGGGGGAGCCTGGTGGGCAGCCATCTATGTGGTCGCACAGAGTCCGAACATGACTGAAGTGACTTAGCAGCAGCAGCAGCATCTATGATTAGATTTTTTTGCTAGTTTCATGAATATTCAAAATACTGTCTTCTGCATACAGAAAAATCCATTCATTTATTCAACAAATGATTTTTAAGTGCCTAGTAAGTTCCAGGCATACTTCTTACGTACTAGAAAATGAAAGTATGGGTTGGGTGAAAGACAGATGAAAAATATATGGTTTTAAAGCCAAATATGTCCATACATTCAAATTTCAAAGGAACCCTGGTTTCATTCAAGAAGATGATATATATAAAACTGAGATATGTGACCAAAACTTTGTAAACAATTAATTCCCTGTAAAGAGCCATAGTTCAAAGTAAGAGAGAATCCCACAGGTGCTGGAATAATCCAAAAGACTTCACAGAAGTGGGCTGAGAGCTGGACCACGAAGCGTAAACAGGCTGAGTGATGAGAGGGTGCCCTGGAAAGTGGTCGGGGGCGCTAAGGCTACTTGGGGGGGTGTGCACGGTAGGATGGAGCTCAGCAAATCCACCCCTGAGCATGTGGGTCTACGGAAACACACTGTGGGTGTCCAGGCGGCCAGTGCAGATGAGGCTCTTCCTATGAGGGTCTGAAATGCTAGTTTGGGAAGCTGCAGTATACTCAAAGTCCCCAGCAGCTGTAGACTTGCGGTTCTAGGACAGCGATCTCCTGATGAAATGTTCTTTCTGACTCCAGCACAGCAAGCACCCACAGGGACGGACCCTGCCCCGTGGTGATTATGATCCACACACCTGTGATGCTCCCACTTGTACACTTAAATGAACATAAATAGATACTTAGAGCAATTTATCCTGAGATTCTGGAGTGGGGGCAGGGTGGATAAATGAACAGAATTAAACAGAAAATTCTATACTTTGAGTCAACGCAGACTGAGTTAAAAACACAGCAAAGGGCGTATTTTCAGTCAGACTATTCTGAAGACTCATTATTAACTTCTTTAAGTGGATCCTGAGTACTTAGGAAGAACAATGGCACCGAGTTTCCATGAAAAGAACCACAATTTGTGCACAGTGTTTCAAGACTGTCAAATTAGTTCAAATAATGACACCTACTATATGGGACCAGTGTTTATTGCTCAGTGGCTACACATAACTTGCATGTTCTGTAGGCTAACAGAGCTTCAGACCATAATTAGCTGCCTTGCCTAATGAGCACAGGAAACTTTAGCAAGGTGGTTGAACGTAATGGTCTTTAAAATCCTTAAGTAACAATGGGGATGATGGAAGTACGAAGAATAGCTATTAGTTCCAGAGGCTTTCGAAACCTCCCCTCTCCCAGCCCTGAAGTAAAACATGGCTCTAGCCGGTCCTGCACCGTAAGCTTAAGTGGCACAGTCTTCCTTCCATCACTAATTGAGGCCTCTGTGCCTCAGGGATTGTTCAAGAAAACAACATACAATTGGCAGCACCCCCCTGGATCCTTGCCCAAAGAGAGGTGCGTGGGTGTGCTGCGTACAGAGGTGGGGAAGGCTACTGACGTGAACAGATGCTCAGGCTAGCCGTCCCTGAAGAATCTCCTTCAGAATTCAGTGAGCCGCACACTTCAGGGCTTGGGACCAGGGCAGAGCTGCCTTCTCCTTCAAGGCTTAAACATTTCAGGGATAAAATTCAATCTGGATGAAAGTGAATAAATATGTTTGTATTTACCTCACTGTTACTGAAGCTAAATGGCTTAACATACAGGGTATACATTGGTTGCATTCCAAGAATCTGCTTTTTTAGATAAGTAAGTTCACGACAGTCTTTTTGGAGAGCTACACTGAACTAAAGTGACTTCACCATAAGCCACTCAAATAAACGCAGTTCAGAATCTCCACTGTCATCTGCTCACAGTACGGGATGGGGGTTGTGGGGAGCCATGTCCCAGAGTGGGTGAAGGTCTAGCCAAGGGGTAATCGGGGATAAACTATTCAAGAATTCAAAAAAACACCCATTACAGGAAGAAAAGTAATGAGGAGTTGGGCCTGGCTCTCTTGAAAAGTAACGAAGAAGGGAATGAAGTAAATTAAAATTCTCACGTTCTTAAAAACTCAATCAGTGATAAATTACAAGTAAATATATTAGGACTTCTGCTTTACAGATGAAGACGGCTGACAAGGAATTTTAAGGCTGACTGTTTCTTATGGGAAACAGCATGGTGTAGTAGAGTCCCACCAAGAGTGTGCAGCTAAAACCCACGGCGGGGGCTTCCCTGGTGGTCTAGTGGCGAAGAATCTGCCTTGCGATGCAGGAGACACCAACTCCATCCCTGGTGAGGGAACATCCCACACGCCGGGGAACAACTAAGCCTGTGCGCCACAGCTACTGAAGTCTGCACACCCGAGCCCGCGCTTCGCAACGAGCGACTCCGCTGCGCCGGGAGCCCAGCACTGCAATCAGAGAGCAGTCCCCACTCCCAGCAGTTCGACAGAGCTGCGCACAGCAACGAAGACCCAGGGCAGCCAAAAATTATTAACTTCTACAAATTAGAAAAAAACAAAACCCACAGCAAACATCAGACAGGAAGGTACAATAAGTTACTGTCCATTAAAGTCAGGATGGAGCCAGAGATGTCTCTGGCATTGCTAGTATCCAGGGTATATACGGTCCTGGACAAGGGCAGTAAAACAAGAAGAAACGTGAAGCAGAAAAGCTGGAAGGAGACAAAATGATCAGGATTTTCAGAAGATACAATTATTTGCCTAAAAAACTCAAGAGATTCAAACTGGCAAAATATTAAAACCATTGAGACTGTTGAGTAAGGTGGCCAGTTACAAGATGCATTTAAAAAAACGGCTTTTCAATATAGTAACAACCATCAGTTGGGCTTTTTCCTTTGTTTAACAGAGAAGGTTTACTGCAGGACCACGCATGGAGAACAGGTATCCTTGTTGGTGGTGAGTCACGAAGTCGAGTCTGACGCTCTGTGACACCACGGACAGTGACACACAGCAATCCTCTGACCTCTACCGTCTCCTGTGTTTGCCCAAACGCATGTCCACTGAGTCAGTGACACTACCCAACCATCCCGTCCTCTGCTGCCCAGTTCTCCTTTGGCCCTCAATCTTTCCCAGCATCAGAGTTTTTTCCAATGAGTTGGCTCTTCTCATCAGGTGGCCAAAGGACTGGAGTTTCAGTTTCAGCATCAGTCCTTCCAATGAACATTCAGGATTGATTTCCTTTAGGATTAACTGGCTTGATCTTCTAGGAGTCCAAGGGACTCTCAAGAGTCTTCTCCAACACCACAGTTTGAAGACATCATTCTTCAGCGGCTCAGCCTTCTTTACGGTCCAACTCTCACATCCATACATGACTACTGGAAAAAACATAGTTTTGACTATATAAAGCTTTCTCAGCAAAATGATGTCTCTGCTTTTGATATGCTGTCTAGGTTTGCTTTTCTTCCATGGAAAGGGTCTTTTACATTTATGGCTGCAATCACTGTCCACAGTGATTTTGGAGCCCAAGAAAATAAAATCTGTCACTGCTTCCCCTTTTACCCTTCTATTTGTCATGAAGTGATGGGACCAGACTCCATCATCTTAGTGTTATGAATATTGAGTTTTAAGTCAGCTTTTGCACTCTCCTCTGTCAGCCCTCATCAAGAGACTCTTTAGTTCCTCTTCACTTTCTGCCATTAGACAGGTATCATCCACATATCTGAGGCTGTTGCCATTCCTCCTGACAATCTTCATTCCAGCTTGTGCTCCAGCCAGCCTGGTATTTTGCATGATGTACTCTGCAGAGAAATTAAATAAGCCATGTGACAATATACAGCCTTGACCTACTCCTTTTCCAATTTTGAACCAGTCTGTTGTTACATGTCCAGTTCTAACTGTTGCTTCTTCACCTGCATCCAGGTTTCTCAGGAGACAGGTAAGGTGGTCTGTATTCATTCCTATCTCTTTAAGAATTTTCCACAAATTGTTGTGATCTACCCAGCAAAACACTTTAGCATAGTCAATGAAGCAGAAGTAAATGTTTTTCTAGAACTCCCTTACTTTCTCTATAATCCAACAAATGTTGGTAATTTGATCTTTGGTTCATCTGCCTTTTGAAAATCCAGATTGCATATCTGAAAGTTTTTGATTCACATACTGATATGGTTTTTCCAGCAGTCATGTATGGATGTGAGAGTTGGACTATAAAGAAAGCTGAGCACCGAAGAATTGATGCTTTTGAACTCTGGTGTTGGAGAAGACTCTTGAGAGTCCCTTGGACGGCAAGGAGATCCAACCAGTCTATCGTAAAGGATCAATCCTGAATGTTCATTGGAAGGACTGATGCTGAAGCTGAAACTCCAATACTCTGGCCACTTGATGTGAAGAACTGACTCACTGGAAAAGACCCCGATGCTGGGAAAGATTGAAGGTAGGAGGAGAAGGGGATGACAGAGGACGCGATGGTTGGATGGCATCACTGACTCCATGGACATGAGTTTGAGTAAGCTCTGGGAGTTGGTGATGGACAGGGAGGCCTGGCGTGCTGCAGTCCATGGGGTCACAAAGAGTTGGACACGACTGAGTGACTGAGCTGAACTTAACTGATGAACCTGAGCTTGAAGGACCCTGAGCATAACCTTGCTAGCAGGTGAAATGAGAGCATGAATGTTAAATGTTAGTTTTAACACTCTTTGGCATTGCCTTTCTTTGGGATTAGAATGAAAACTGACCTTTTCCAGTCCTGTGGCCACTGCTGAGTTTTCCAAATTTGCTGG